>NC_140992.1:223173663-224411163 GCF_052327205.1 Somniosus microcephalus
CAGACAGATCTATCCTTTTATATATATAGATACCCAGTTGGCCTGAGAAGGCAACAGTGGGCCTTCTCCTTGGACCAATCCAGTCCTTGTGGTGATGCTGCTCCTGTGATGATGTTAGGTAGGGAATTACAGGAAGAATGAAGGAACAGTGTATATGTCCACAACAAGGTGGTCTTAGTGTCTCCAAGCTACAGAGTGGAAAATCAGGCACTGTTCCTATTCATTCTTCAGTGACCCCTTGTTAGAAGTTTCATGCGCATGAGTGTCTGGTGAGGACAGGATTGATCTCAGCTGTGAAACGATCTATGGTTCAGAAAGGCTGCCAACTAGCTAGGCTCATGCTTGATGAATGGCTGTTTGAATGATTACCAGAGGACAGCTGTGCCCACAGAACTACAACTAACTTAACTCACTATCAGGAGAGGAAGGAGAGAATTATATTTATACTGAAAACATTTTTTCAAGAGACATTTTGATATTCACACTATGGCTGAAGGTCTGATATGGATGATCATGTCAACTTATGCCATTTACTGCTGTACAATTGTCCCAATGATTGTTATTAATTGATTGCCTTTAATTATTATTATAAATGGCTGCCTTCTGACTTGTACTGCCCATGATCAATCAATCAATCCTCTCTCTCTTTCCTCCCACCACCATTGCATATGAATCAGTGGATGTAGAATGGGAGCATGTTTCTATAAAGCTTGAAGTGAATTGTGAAATATAACACTTGAGAGCTACTCTGCTCCATATATCACTCACTCTCCGATGTTCACAATGTCACTTCAATTTTTCCGCAACATAGCTTTACCCATTCAGTCCCTTACTATTTGTGATTCTTCTTTTGGATCATTTTTCATTTTCTTAACCAGGTATGATTTTTTTTCATTTTATTGATGGTTGCAGCTTTCAGCAGTAAATGTTTAAAACTTTCTCCACTGCTCAGTTGGTGAAGGCAGTGTCTAACTGAGCCATAGCGACCAGAATGTCCCAGGTTCAATTCTTGGTCTGCACTGGGTATGGGGATCTCAACTGGTGCAGCAGTAGGGGACTACAGTTGGCCTTAATGCCCCTGCGTTAGGTCGGGAAAAATCAGTCAGGGTCCCTACTCCTGATTGCTATTCAGTGGTACGTAGTTGAAAGTGTATGTGTGAGCATCGGATAAGGTCAGATCAGGATATGTATGATATGCCTCATGGTTGGGAAACTCACTCTCTAGGATTACATTGAAGAATTGAGGGTGTCTGGTACCCATAGACTGTGTCTCAGCAGCAATCAATGCATTTAGGAAAGAAGATGGAGGAACTGGATAAAATACTTCAAAAAAAGTTAAAAGCTATCAAATTTGGGCTCCTGCTGTGTGATTATTGTCACAGAGAGAATCTATCCCCCCCCCACCAACTCACTGATGGATTCTAAGATGACTATCACCTGCAAGGTCAATACGACTACAGCATAAACTGATTCATAGCTCTGCATTAGACCTATGATCAGACTTCAACAATTTGCATGGGATCAGGGTGCTCAGAACCTAGTTGGTACATGTCCCCTTATTGTTGGGTACTTATATTGTTAACTCTTGCCTATTGAAACTGTACCAGTATCTAAATGTATCGCAATCATTTTGACTGAAAACTGTATAATATTTTCCATATTTTGACAATTGCTATGTCACAATACATGAGTGATATCACCTGGCAGTTTTCTCAACTTTCACTGCATTGTCATCCAATATCCTCAAAGAATAATGGCTCTTTTCATGCTCTTTCCTTCTCTTTAATATCATCCACTGCGGACTCTTAGGGGACAATTTTAACCTGACCCACATGTCGGAAACTGATGGGAACAGGTGCAACACCCTGTCTGATTTTACTCTTCATTGAGATCAATGGAGTAATATTGGGCGGGGTGTTAAACCGGCTTGCCACCTGATCCTGTGGGTTTCCCGCCTGGCAAGTTGGTTTAAAATTACCCCCTTAATATCGTCCTCTGAGTCAGAAGGTTGTGGGTTCAAGTCCCACTCCAGGGACTTGAGCACATAAAGCTAGGCTGACACTCCAGTGCAGTGCTGAGGGAGTGCTGCACTGTCGGAGGTGCCGTCTTTCGGATGAGACGTTAAACTGAGGCCCATCTGCTCTCTCAGGTAGATGTAAAAGATCCCATGGCACTATTTCGAAGAAGAGCAGAGGAGTTATCCCCAGTGTCCTGGCCAATATTTATCCCTCAACTAACAAAAACAGATTATCTGGTCATTATCCCTTTGCTGTTTGTGGGACCTTGCAGTGCGCAAATTGGCTGCCGCATTTCCCCACATTACAACATTGACTCCACTTCAAAAGTACTTCATTGGCTGTAAAACGCTTTGAGACGTCCGGTGGTCGTGAAAGGTGCTATATAAATGCAAGCCTTTCTTTCTTTCACTGCAAACTCTAGCCAACATTTTTCTTTTCTCTATCCACGAGGCAGATAGGCTGGGTTTCACGCTGCTCTGTGGTTCCCATCTATAGTACTTTGTGACTAGCTAAGAGGAAGCACTAATCTGTGGGTAGGACTGGTTCTACTAGTTTATCTCACGAGGGTAATGAATATTGTAGAAAGAGGGAAAAAGGTAAAATCAAAGTCTAAATACATTCATGTTTGGAATATCGAGTATATAAGATAAAATATAGCAATTTACAATTATGTTTTGTAATTAATAGTCTGTACACATAATTTGTAATGATTGTTTGAAAACCTCATAACAATTCAGGTAAAGAATCAATGTGCATCTTGACCTTGGCTTCACATTGTATATTAATCTGTATTACATAAACCGGCACAGGCATGATGGGCCAGATTGGCCTCCTTCTGTGCTATATGATTCTATAATTCTGTGTATAAAGGGTCCTTAGTAATCCCTATGAGACATGACATTTATTTCCACAAGTGAGCCTGACCTCATGAATGTATTATAGTCAACCTTGTGGAAAACACATTACATGGAGGCATTTAGGAGTCAGTTTAATCATATTCATGGTGTTTTTTCACATTTCAAAATCTAATTTTTGTGTGGCTTTTATTCCTTAAGCCACAAAGGTTGAGACAATCATTGAAAATTATTAGAGAAATTTCATAAATCCATTGTAAGATAGCAACTTTAGCAATGTGGTAAATGTTGCTCATGGTTGTCAGCTCAAATGAGTGTGATAAATTTAAATATTGCATACAACTCCAAGTATGCAAAAGCATAGCCTTAAAGGGAAAGTATTAAACCGTACTTACTGAGCCATCACCAACCATTTAATCTAGTTTAAACTGATTACACAATGAGCAATCACATTAGTGCAACCATGTTTACTTCTCAAGCACTTCATTAGCTACAGGGATAGTCCTGAGGACTTAATAACATTGTGCTTAACAGTCCGTGTGAACTGCTTTAAGAACCTATTGCGAAGTAAAAACACAGATAAACATGGGAAGAAAAACCTTTCAGTTGAGATAAAACAATGTCCTCATTACCAGGCAGTGGGCAGAACCTTTGAACAGAGGGCCTTTGTCTCTCCACCAACTCTTCCCACCAAATAGAAACTGCAGGATAAGGCACATGTAGACAATTAGTGCATACGGCTACCCTGAAAATGGTGCCTGGCTACTGAGAATGGGGAAAAACTCTACGAAAGTGAATGCATGGTATGTTGACCCCTGTGGTTTGAATAAAGAACTATTGTTAGTATTCCCAGAGGGGAATAATAATAAATTAAAAAATAAAGCACAACAACATGAAAGGGTACAATGAAATTGTGAGGTATGTTTTAGCAAAGTAATTTAGTAAAGCAATTCTTTCAGGAAATGTCTTTTGAAGTTAACATCTCTCTTATTTTTACATACATAACATTGAATATTTGAAAAAAAGTGGTAACATTTTAAAACACTCAGCTTTAATTTTGACCTCTTCATTTTAAAAGTTGTTGTGGATTTTGCACAACTAGCTGCTTCAGCAAAACCAATTAATCATTTGTTTCCACTTGGAGCCCATACTCACAATAATGAGTGAGGGAGGAATAGAAGCTGAGTTAGGAGCTACTTTGTGTGAAGAAAGAGTTCCAATACACGACCAAAGAAAATAGTTCAATAGCAACTGAAGGCATGAGGATTAGATTATACCTAAATTATCATTATCTTTCATCGTCATCATCAAGACAGAACAGCTCATATTTTAATAACTGCCTGTAAACAATATCTGCAAAGCTGTACAAAGAATCCACTCATAATTTACTGCAAGTCCTTCTAGAGTGTAGATTCAGCTTTCCTTATACACGGGATGACAACAGCTGTGAGTGGCTGTTTGCTTTTTGTCTTTTTGTGTTTTTTGATGTAAGCCTTCCTTCATGTAACACAGACATTGTCAGAAGGACTGAATCACTTGAAACTGCCACAGCAGGCAAACACTAATGATTGTAGCTTTGCCAGAAAAAATACACAGAGAGACAGCCAGGACACCAAACAGAATAAACATTCCAATTCACAAGCACATCAAGGGACAAGAATGATCTAAATCATTGTGATAGCTGCCATTCAGAGACGGGACCATCTGAAGTGGCTTCTAATTGGTGAGTACTGTGAAATGAAAATTATTTTTAAACTCTGAGGATGGAGCAACCTACTTGTTAAATGTGATGTGAAAGTGGTTTAAATGCATAATCGTTCGAGCAAATTTAAATCAGTCACATTCAGAACTTTAAAAAAATGTCTGCTGATATTGTGTTTGAGAAATACACTGACAGGAACCAAGGAAAAATATTTCAGTTTTCACAACCCTTCAGAAAGAGGTCAGTAGCAGCAGATTGAAATTCATGAGAACCTGCTTCCCATTTATTTCAATCAGAATTAAATTGTTATCTAAAGCTACTAGTGGTTGTCATCAACTAAATTCTAGGAGACAGCAACAACCAGGTGAAGCTGTCACCACAGTTGAGTTAAAACACTGACCATCCAACCTCTGGGGGCCTGCATTTAATTGCAGTCCAGACATACAATGGAAGGATGAGTAATGCACAATGTGCAAGTGTGTACACATTCTTTTAAAACTGAAACTAATTTCAAATGCTAGGACCACGTACACGAGGAAAGCACTGAAACAGAAGCAAGAAGGTGTTGAGTTAGCAACACGCATGTTGCTTCAATGCAGAGCATTTGACGGAGGAGTCCACCTACATGTTTAGAATGGCAAAACATAAAGGGGGAGAAATTCGGTACCTTAGCGCCTCCCATTAGCACCTCTGGGAGACGTTAACGGTGCACTACCGGGATGCGCTAATGGTGCGCAACCAGCTTTGCAACCGGGTACGGCGATAGTACCAATGCTGGCAAAATTGACATGGAGGTTTGCGGTAGCGGTAACCATTAGCGCCACGATCTCCTGCACCTGGAGATTGTAACGCCATCTGGCTGTGCAGCGCCCCGGTGGCGCCCCG
Source organism: Somniosus microcephalus (assembly GCF_052327205.1). NCBI lineage: Eukaryota > Metazoa > Chordata > Chondrichthyes > Squaliformes > Somniosidae > Somniosus > Somniosus microcephalus. The sequence continues at coordinate 223,179,123 of NC_140992.1, forward strand.
GATCAAAAATTCATTCTCGCCCCCTGCCTGAGGGCCTGCCGTTAGCAACAACAGGTAGAAGAGGCAGTTTGCAGTCGGATGAGCGCTGGAGGAGCAGTATATAAAGGCGTCAATGTTATAAATCTCATCCTCATAAAGAAACTAGTCATGAAATAATGCTGGACGGCCAGCTGGTGGCGCCGTCCAAGGAGTATAAATACTCGGGCGTGGGCCCAGCTTGCCCAGGGACATTTTGTAAGACAGGAACTAGTGAAGTACAACTAGACCTCCATGTTCTGAAACAAGTTGATTAAAGCCTTGCTTTATACTCGAACCAAGTGCGTAGTGAGTTTTATTACGTCAATTTAATCAACTTGATATCGACTCCACACTCTGAGTGATTCGGGAACAGCCAGCTACGACTTCAACTGCAGAAGGGAACTCTGGCATAGTAATCAATTCATCATGGACAAACTATTCAGACCCCCCCGTCTTGACCTGGACCCGAATTCACCTACAACTGCTAAGGTATGGAAACATTGGTATCATACCTTCAGCAACTTCCTCAGGGTGTGTGGTGAGAATGTTCCTGATAAATTAGAGATACTTGCCAATTATGTATCTCCTCATGTGTTTGACTATATCGAAGACTGTGTAGACTATCACTCCGCTATCCTAATATTACAGCGACTATATGTTAAGGCCCCAAACAAAATTTTTGCTCGGCATCTGCTGGCCACAACTCAACAACAACCTGGGGAATCACTTAAAGAATTCCTTCAGAAACTTTGCAGGCTCAGCAAGGATTGTAATCTTAAAGCTGTCACAGCTGAGCAGTACCAGGAGGAGTTAATTTGTGATTCCTTTATTAATGGGATTGCGTCTCCCTTCATACGCCAGCGTCTGTTGGAGAGTAAAACCCTCAAATTACAGGCTGCCTATGACCAGGCATGTTCCCTGGACTTAGCAAAGAGGAATGCAGATACCTATCTTTTACCTCGTGCACGGGCTGCTGCTATCACTTTTAATGACTCCTTCGATAGGTCTCAGGTGGAAGCCCTCACTGATGATGACTCTAACCTAGCGGATGACAACCCTACCCTAGAAGCCTTCACTGATGACGACCTGCCTTGGCGGCATCTTGGCAATCTGGAAGGAAGCGATTCTTCTGTGGAGGTGCATTCCATTATAAGAAATTTTGTCATGCTCGTAACGCAACCTGCAATCATTGCAGCAAGAAAGGTCACTTTTCTAAGGTATGCCAGTCAGGAGCCTCTGTTAGTAAGAAAGGCCACTTTTCTAAGGTATACCGGTTGAGAGCTCCTGTTAGTTTTGCAGCTACTATCTACAAAACTGCTCCTCCCCCAAGAGCCACTACTAAGGTTACAGCTGTCAAGGGTAAAACTGCCCCTCCTCCCATCACAGCTGTTTTTCCCCAAAGTCTGTCCCATGCATCCACGAAGGTTTCAGTAAATGGACACATTTTGAGCGCACTAATTGATTCATGCAGCTCTGATAGTTCATTAGTGAGCGGGCTGTCAGTAAGTTAAAACTGTGTATTTACCCCTCAGACAGGGAAATTGCAATGGCTTTGACGACACTGACCACCAATTCTTCCGGCTTTTGTCTTGTCGACCTTATTCTCAATGGCCGCACTTATTTCTCCACCCGGCTCGGGGTGCTCAAAAACCTATGCAGTGATGTGCTCCTGGGACAGGATTTCCAGAAACAACACAAAAGACTCACTTTCGAGTTTGGAGGGTCAAAGCCGGAGCTTACTATTTCCAAAGTACCGTTTTGTGCGCTTTTGGTGGCTTCGCTCGACGAGCCCTCCTTGTTTGCCAATCTTTCCCCCCAATGTAAGCTCATAGCCACTAAATCACGATGTTTCAGCCAAGATGATCGATCCTTTATTGAGGCAGAAATCTCTCGCCTTCTAGCTGACGGTATCATTGAGCCATATTCATCTTCCTGGCGGGCTCAAGCCGTCGTTGTTAAAAATCCTCTGAAGCAACACAAGAAACGTCTTTGCATCGATTACATGCAAACTATTAACCAGTATACCGACCTGGATGCCTACCCACTACCACGCATCGATGACATGGTCAATAACCTTGCCAACTACAAGGTATTTTCAACTTTTGATTTAAAGAGCGCATATCATCAAGTACCGTTAAAGGACTCTGACAAAAAGTATATGGCCTTTGAGGCCAATGGTCGGCTTTATCAGTTTTGTCGCCTTCCATTTGGGGTCACCAATGGGGTGGCCGTCTTTCAACGGGCAATGGATAGCCTAGTCAAACAGGAGAACTTAATGGACACTTTTCCATATCTAGATAATATCACCATTGCTGGTCATGACCAGAAGGAGCATGATGCCAATCTCCAGAAATTTTTTGACGTTCTCCGTCGTCGCAACTTAACGTTAAATGAGTCCAAATATGTGAAATCAGTACCATCAGTCAACATCTTTGGCTACTGGGTGGGCAACGGTGTCATCAAACCGGATCCGGAGCGACTTCGTCTGCTTCAGGAGCTTCCGCCCCCTACGAATCTCGGCTCTCTTTGTCGGGCACTCGGCATGTTCGCCTATTATGCGAAATGGATACCCCACTTCTCCGACAAGATCCAGCCCCTGCTTCACGCAAAGTAATTTCCATTAGAGGCAACGGCTATTTCAGCTTTCAACCTCCTCAAGCAACAACTGGAAAAAGCCACGCTTCGTTCCATTGATGAAAATCTTCCTTTCGTGGTCGACTGCGATGCATCAGATGTGGCCATCTCTGCTACCTTGAATCAAGGTGGTCGATCCGTTGCATTTCTGTCCAGAACTTTGCAGGGTAGCGAGCTCCATTATCCTCCTGTCGAGAAGGAGGCTACAGCCATCATCAAAGCTGTACGTAAATGGAGTCATTTTCTCGCTCATTACCATTTCACACTTATAACCGATCAACGCTCCGTGGCCTTTATGCTGGATAACCGGAAATGCACTAAGATCAAGAATAACAAAATACAACTCTGTAGGATGGAATTGGCCGCCTTTGGATACACCATACATTATCGACCCGGCAAAGAGAATATGGCCCCGGATACCCTCACACGGGCATTCTGCTCTTCTATGTCAACTTTGACTCTTGCGGATCTTCATACTGACTTATGCCATCCTGGCATTACCCGTATGTTGCACTTTGTGCGATCTAAAAGTTTCCCATTTTCTACGGAAGATGTTAAAAGAACATGCTCCTCCTGTAGAATTTGTGCGGAATTAAAACTGCAATTCTTCCGTCCATCGGATGGCTCACTCATACACGCTATGCAGCCTATGCAGCGACTCAGCATTGACTTTAAAGGACTATTGCCTTCCTCAACGCGAAACACCTACTTACTGACTATGGTGGATGAATATTCACGCTTTCCCTTTGCTTTCCCCTGTCCCAATATGCTTACTTCCACAGTGATCAAATGTCTTGATCAAGTCTTTTCCCTTTGCGGTACGGCCAATTTCATCCACTCTGATCGGGGTCCCTCCTTCATGTCAAGCAAACTCAAAAGTTATCTCTCCCAAAGGGGAATCGCCACAAGTAAAACGACACTGTACCATCCCATCGGTAACGGACAGGTTGAGAGATACAACGCTATCATTTGGAACACTGTTCGTCTTGCACTGAGGTCACGCAACCTACCAGACCAGCAGTGGGAAACTATGCTCCCTGACATGTTGCATTCCATCAGGTCTCTTCTTTCTACGCCCACCAATGTCACACCTCACGAGCGATTTTTTAGCTTCCAGCGTCGCTCCACTCATGGGACGTCCCTACCATCATGGTTGGCAGCTCTTGGCTCCGTGCTGCTCCGAAGATTCGTCCGACCTTCTAAAAATTATCCCCTCGTCGACGAGGTAGAACTCATGGACATCAATCCCACGTACGCTCACGTGCGGTACCCTGATGGCCGGGAGTCCACTGTTTCACTCCGGGACCTGGCTCCCTGTCCAGCCGGTTCCATGGACCCAACTGATAGAGGGACCCACGGTGAAGATGCCGACACTCTGCGCTCCCTCGAAGATGACGCCCTACCTGGGACATTGAGAGGTCTGCCGGCTGCCCCACCGGATCCACTCGGGGAGCCAAGTGCTCCCCGTGGGATGGCCACCTGAGGCCAGGACGCCAGTCAATCCCCGGCTATCAAACAGGATGAAGCCAGCTCTGCGCCTGTGGGGAACCGCACCCGGAGTCACGATCTCCCCAGCCTCTCTCGGGTCGATCAGGGCAATACGGGCCCTGTCGATCCACCGGTACGGATCAAGCGGCCCAGGGACCAAGACACGGTCCCGGGAGACGTGCCTTCTAGCCATAAACAAAGATCTAAAAGACTGCAGCTATTCGTGGTCCGCCTAATCCGTTAAAAGGAAGTCGTCGGACTTCCAAATCTTTTAGGCAGGAAGAATGTTATAAATCTCATCCTGATAAAGAAACTACTCATGAAATAATGCTGGACAGCCAGCTGGTGGCGCCGTCCAAGGAGTATAAATACTCGGGCGTGGGCCCAGCTTGCCCAGGGACATTTTGTAAGACAGGAACTAGTGAAGTACAACTAGACCTCCATGTTCTGAAACAAGTTGATTAAAGCCTTGCTTTATACTCAAACCAAATGCGTAGTGAGTTTTATTACATCAGTCAACATCCGGCTTATTTTTCGTCAGCAAAGAATGCTGCCTTGTCAGTTTAACATAGGCAAACAGGCGTTTGGAGCCATTTCAGCGTTTTTCATTTGAAGAAATCTTCTGCCTCAGAAAAATTATTCACTTTCATTTAGGTGAGATTTTAAAGTGCAACATTTCCATACTTTAATGGGGACTGTATTGGCACTGGACCTCACCCTCCAGCGTCAACATCGGAGGCAGCGGAGATAGAAAGAAAGATTGCAAAATGTGGCCAGAGGGAGGAGGGCCAACAGGGCTCTCAACAGGAGGCCTTACCCTCCCAGGGTATTCTGGCAGCATTTCTCTTACATCAATTTCACTGAGGAACAGTGTCTTAGAAGGCTCCGCTTCACCAAGTACATGGTCACAGAGTTCTGCCACCTCCTGCAGCCAGACCTCGAGCCTCACAACAGGAGCACCACAGCTCTCTCAATGGGCGTCAAGGTGACCGTCGCCCTCAATTTCTATGCCAGTCGATCCTTCCAGTGTGCAACAGGAGACATATCTAACACCTCACAGTTCGCCGTCCATTGCTGCATCCGCGCGGTCACAGATACTCTCTACAGAAGGAGAAGGGACTACATTCGCTTCCCCATGATCAGAGAGAAGCAGCGTGAGTGTGCATGTGGCTTTGCCAGGATAGCGGACTTCCCCATGGTATAGGGCACCATTGACTGCACCACGTCACTTTGCGGGCACTGCATAACAATCCTGAGGTATTCTGTAACCGCAAACCACTTTACCACTCACTTAATGTGCAGTTGGTGTGCGACCACACACAGCAAATCCTCACCGTCAATGCCCGCTATCCTGGCAGCAGCCGCAATGCCTTCATCCTGTGCCAGCACTCTTCCAGCCACCACATCAAGCTCACGGCTGGCTGCTTGGCGACAAGGGCTATCCGCTCTCCACCTGGCTCATGACTCCCCTCTGCAACCCTAACACTCATGCCCAGCACTCACATTATGAGAGCCATGCTGCCACCAGGAACACCATCGAGCAGACCATCGGGGTGCTCAAGCAACGGTTCCACTGCCTTGACCGCTCAGGAGGAGCCCGCCAGTACTCAGCTGAGTGGGTGTCCTTTTCCATCGTCGTCTGCTGCAGCTGCACAACTTGGCCATCATGAGGGCGCAACCATTGCCACCAGGCATAGCCGCACCACCTCAGGAGGAGGAAGAGGGAGATGAGGAGGACGAGGACAAGGAGGACGAGGACGAGAAGGAGGAGGAGGAACAGGAGTGACGGAGGATCCAGCCACTCCATCGGCCATGTGGAAGGGCGGTCCGTGACCACCTCATCGGACTTTGGTTCCAATGAATTCGATGCCACTTCCCGGTTGCTCAGTACGTCCCCATCATTCCATCAATTTCTCATTCCGTACCACACCCTGAAGCTGAAATGAGACACTGCACCAAATCTGCAACATTCCAATAATAAATTTATCCAAATTCAGTAACCACATATATACAACAACAATATTAACTAATCACCCTGTGCAAACCATTACTTCCCCTCTTTACAGTGCCTTTTCCTAATCTACTGCTCCTACATAGTGTCTCCCCAGTGGCTGCAGCAGGGCTGGTGGAAGGCTGCTGAATGTCAGTGCCAGAGACTTCAGATGGCCTTGCAGGACGTCGCCAACCAGCTCTGGGCCTGGAAGGCCCAGCTGTACACTGCACCACCTCAGGAAGGATGGCGGCAGTCTGGGCTGGCTGGATGACAGGCAGCGACAAGGGGGATGGCAGAGTGGCAGTGGTGGGAACAGGAATGCTGTCATCCTGAGAGAGGACAGCAGGTTCCTGCTCCACTGACCCACTGCCACTCCCCTGGGGCAGCACCTCAGCATCCCTACCAATCTGCTGGAGCACAGATTGGTGGCCTGCTGTGACACCGTGAGATCTCCGGTGGACTGTGTTGGACCCAGCGACGATGGCAGCAGTCAGAGCTTGCGTGGCATCAAGCTGAGACTGCATGAGAGCAGTATGAGATTGGATGCCACCAACCATTGTCTGCATTACAGCACTAAGACATGTGTCGCTTCACCATTGCTAAGAGGCTCTCGGGCACCCTTACCATTGCACCTATCACCTCGGAGTGCATGCCCATCACCCTTCTTGTGAACACCTCCCCATCGAGGTCCTCATCTGAGTCTTGTGCAGCAGAACTCGTGCACGAGCTCACCCTCTGGGGAGCTGGCTCCAGAGCTACCCTTTCCCCCTGGCCTTGCTGCAGCCCACTCATCCCCAGTGCATCACCCAGTGCAGACCCCTCTACTAAACTTGCCTCTAAAGATTGCGTATTGCCAATATCTGAGCTGGTGCCTGCGGGTGAGAGATGCAGTGATGCGGTGCTTTGCTCCTCCTTCTCTTCTCCTGCCTCACTTTCACTGGGTGGCTCAGGGACAGGCTGGTCATCTGGTCGCTGATTCTCTGAAAACATAAAGGCACAAGACTTGCATTAATGTGAGGGCAGGGGGGCAGGAAGGGAGCAAGGAATGCAGACAGTATCAGGAGCTGGAAAGTGGGAAAGGCTTGTGGTGTGAGGGGGAAGTGGGATGTGAGAAGAAGAGGGCATGAACATACCGCTGTTACCCCCAAGGGGGTCGATGTCGGTGATGGCCACGCCTGCTGCCCAATGAGTCGCAGCACTCGCTCCTCCAGGTCTGAGAGCTGCTGGAGCTGCGCATCACCCCCGCCTGTTCTCTGGTGCTCCCTCCTATTGTGGGCCATCTTGGCCTGCAAGAGATACAAATGTGTGTGCGTCAGAGTCCAGCTATGTGTTTGGGAGATATGCCTGCTGTAGTTGAACACCTGTGATTGTATGCAAGGCATGAGATGTGGATGTTGTATTGATTTTTTTGTGGGTTCAATGACGAGACATTTATGAAAGAGAATGACTTTTTATCTAAAGTATGTTCAACTCAGTTAACAGCATTTACAGGAGACATCATGCTAGGAATCCATGTAGAACGAAACTGAAACTAAACCAAACTGCTTGTCTCTGTCACATGACCTCTGCTGGTCAGGCATAAGTAATCAATCAGGCAACTATGCTGGTAAGACATGATAATCAAACAGGCAAATAACATCACTATTTGCTGATATCATTACATCTCCTTTTCTTAAAACAAAAGGATTTTACTTTTAACTAACAACATGTTTTCTTTGTATTAATCTGCATTTTAACTGTAACACTTAATGAACTTAAATTATCATTATCATGATCAAGGTTTTTTAACCTTGCTTTGTGTGTTCACATGAAATATGTAAATACACTAGAACTTGAAGAAAGAATAAGATAACATTACTTCCTTCTATAACAATAGTCCTTAAATTTGCTCAATGAGTCTCTCAGGAGGCTTCACGTGTCTTGAGGATTTTCTGATTGATTGTCCTTGAATCTGAGTTGTTGCCTCAGATGATTGGTTCTCAGCTGTGTGATCAGGTTGTTCAACAGTATCAGTCTCTTGACCTGCTGTGGCTGGTCCCATGAGAAGATCTCGACGATTTCTTCTCAGAACAGCACCCTCATCTGTCTGAATGGTGTATGATCTTGGTTGAACTTCACTCAGGACAGTTCCCTTCTGAGTCCATGTGTTTGTTTTGTCTTTCAACCTTACTTGGTCACCAGTGTGGAGTTCAGGTAGGTTTTGTGTTCCTCTGTCATAGTAGTACTTTTGCTTTTCTTTCTGTTGTTCTTTGAACTTCCTCACTTTCTCCCTCTCTTTTGTTTTCAGGAGGTTCTCCGGGATGGGTAGGTTTGACCTTAGCATACGTCCCATAAGGAGTTGGGCTGGTGACATACCACACTCGAGCGGCGTTGTGCGGTATACAAGCATGCTCTGGTAGAAGTCAGTTCCACTGTCTTTTGCCTTGTACATCAGTCTTTTCACTGTGTTTGCGGGCTCTCCTGGGTCAACAGCTCTGGACAACGTGTCTGCTGTATACATCAGCTTACCTGGTGTGTACGCAACATTCAGTTCATCATAGACTGTCTCTCCTTCACTTTCCACAACGAGGACTCTCTTTACCAGGTTCAGTCTCTCACAGGCTTTTAAACCTAATATGGCTTGCACATCCTTTGGCACCACGATTAATGCTAGCGTGTGCTCTCTGTCCTTGTGTGTTACTTTGACAATGCATCTTCCTTTCACTGGTATATCAGTACCTGAGTATCCTGTCACTTTCACTTTTATTCCATGTATCTTTGGTCTGGGTCTAATTTTCTTAAAATCAGTCTCTGATATCACATTAACTTTTGCTCCAGTATCCAATTTAAATGGAATATGTATATCATTCACTTTTAGTGTCAACATCCAGTCTCTTTTTTCTTTTTTGTTTTCAGACATGACATCTACATTGAACTCCTCTATCTCGCTTTCATCTACTGTATGGACCTTGCTTTGTTGCGCTTGGTTCTTGCAGCAATGGGCATAATGGTTGTTTTTGTTGCAACTATTGCATTTTTTACCATATGCTGGACATTCTTTTGGTGGATGCTGTGTACCGCATCGACTACATGTCTTTCGATTGTCCCTTTCATTTTCGTTCGCTGGCCACGCCTCTTTTTTCACATGGGCGCTCTTTTTGTTAAACAGTTTGTGTCCGTTCTTTCTCACTGCATCCACGTTGCAGCTACTGTCACTGAACAGCTCCTTTGCCTGCGACTTCACAGTCTCTGTAGCCCTACACAGTGCTATGGCTTTTCCCAGGTATAGATCTTGCTCTCTTAGCAGTCTTTCCCTTAGACCATTATCTGGAATACCACACACCAGTCTGTCTTTTATCAGCGAGTCTGTCAGTCCCCCAAATTCACACGATTTGCTTCTGTTTCTCAGTTCAGTCACATACTGATCAATAGTCTCTCCCGTTTTCTGTACACATGTGAAAAATCTGTGCCTCTCAAACGTCACGTTACGTTTAGGTATGCAGTAGGCCTCAAACTGTTCCATTATTTTATCTAACTTCATTTTGTCTCCATCAGCAGCGAATGTGAAGTTATTATACACCTCCAGCGCTTCATCACCCACGACATGTAAGAACAGTGACGATTTCCTTTTATTACTTTTCTCGTCAGCTCCGATTGCCGCTAAATACAACCCCACACGTTGTTTGAATCTCCTCCAATTTTCAGCCACATTACCTGTTAACTGAAGCTTCGCCGGTGGGTGTAATCCGTCCATTTTTTCACTTCGTTAGCTATTCTCCAAGGTAAGTAACGATGTTCTCTTTTGGCTTGCTAATCTGTGGAGAGCTGATTTAACTTCAGATTTTTCCTCTTCACCTCTTTCAATCACTTCTGACACCATGTATTGATTTCTTTGTGGGTTCAATGACGAGACATTTATGAAAGAGAATGACTTTTTATCTAAAGTATGTTCAACTCAGTTAACAGCATTTACAGGAGACATCATGTTAGAAATCCATGTAGAACGAAACTGAAACTAAACCAAACTGCTTGTCTCTGTCACATGACCTCTGCTGGTCAGGCATAAGTAATCAATCAGGCAACTATGCTGGTAAGACATGATAATCATGTGATGAAATATGCCATTCATCACTCATCTGTATTCTCTGTGTGTGATTGTGCCTGTGACTGTGGTTTAGTTTCAGTTTCATTTCCCTTACCTCAGTTCCATTTCCTCACCTGTATTTTATTGTGTGTAGGGCTCCGCCCATACCTGGCCTCTACTTAAGCAGGCCCAGCGTGTCTCACATCCAGTACAGCCGACCTCTGGATGGGAGACACTTCTCCACTGTGTGTTACCTTCTAAGTTAATAAAAGCCTTGCTTTGTTCAGTTAACATTGAGTCTCGGATTTATTGAGGCACATCAAATCAAACAGGCAAATAACATCACTATTTGCTGATATCATTACAGATGTGAGTTTGAGGAGGTGCAGATGCTTGGTGGGTGAGTGGTGGGGGTGTGGTGGTTTGTGCAATGTGTACAGACTGAGGTTCAGATGCTGGTATGTAGGACCTGTTGAAGCATGTACTCACCTTGACCACCCAAGTGAGGTCATTGAATTTCTTCCGGCACTGTGTCAGGCTGCGTACTACCACACTATTGGCCGAGACCTCCTGGGCCACTTCCCTCCACATTGCCCTGAAGACCTGGGGCAATGGCCTCTTTCCAGTGTCCGGGAACAGCACTGCCCTCCTTCACTCTACTCCAGCAACCAATGGCTCCAATGCCTCATCCATGAAACGATGAACTCTCTCCCTGTGAGTGGGATCAGCCATCACGATCAGGGGTTGAGTTGGTTGCAGATCGCCTTCACAGCCAGCAATGCTGATAATGAGGACATGCACAATGATGCAACCTCCCCTTTAAGAGCTGGAAGGAGCCAGTGTGAAGGATCATTCCTGATTACATTGCACCTGTAATTCATCATTGCTATGCTGGTAACGCCCCTGTAGCGCCCTACTGAGGTCATTAGCGCTTGATTTAACGCGCCAGTTCTTTACTGGAGCGCTAACAGCCAATTTAGGGGAAGCTCAGAATCATTAGCGCCTGGCGCTAATTTTTCAGTATTTCAAAAATTAACACCCCAAACAGGCAATGCCAAATTTCTTCCCCAAACTGTTTCTGAAGCCATTGTTTTTTTGCAGTGTTTTATTGTTCCACAGCAGCAAATAGCAGTCACATATTGAGTAAGGTTGAACTTGAGCCCCATTTGCCACTATAAATGAAGTATAATGGTAACAACAACTTGCATTTATATAGCGCCTTTAACATAATAAAATGTCCCAAGCTGCTTCGCAGGAGCATTATAAGACAAAATGTTTCACATAAAGATATACTAGGACAGGTGACCTGGAGCTTGATCAAAAAAGTAGGTTTTAAGGAGCATCTTAAAGGAGGAGGGGTGGAGAAATGGAACGGTTTAGGGAGGGAATTCCAGAGCTTAGGGCCTGGACAGCTGAAGGCATGGCCACCAGTGGTGGGGCAAAGGAAATCGGGGATGCACAAGAGGCCAGAGTTGGAGGAACATAGAGTAACAACAACTTATGTTTATATAGCACCTTACATAGACATACGTCCAAAGGCACTTCACAGAGAAAAAAACAAGTTGGCACTGAGCCTTTGTGGAAGGGTGAAGAAAGAGGGTCAAGGAAGTAGTGCCAAAAGTTTGAAGGCTCCACTCCATTGGAAGAGTGAGGCTTGTGGGAGTGGGGAGTGTGGGGGCGATGGGGGGGAGAATGCACAGGTGGTCAGAGCCAAAGGGTTGGAGAATTTTGTGGGGACTTAAGTCTGAAGAAGGTTTTAGAGAAAGGCCATGGAGGAAATTGTAGATAATTATAAGAATTTTAAATCCAGTCCATTGAGAGAATGTAGATCAGCGAAAAAGAGGTAGTAATTTGGGGCAGGATGCAGGTAGCGAAGTTATGGACAATTTAGGGATTAACAAGGATGGATGCAGTGAGGCCAGCAAATAGGCCATTGCAGAAGTTGAGTCTACAGGCCACAAAGGCATGCATAACCCAGGGCATTGCTGCAGGAGTTCCTCAGGGCAGTGTCCTAGGCATAACCATCTTCAGCTGCTTCATCAATGACATTCCCTCTAACATGAGATCAGAAGTGGGGATGTTTGCTGATGATTGCACAGTGTTCCATTTGCAACTCCTCAGATAATGAAGCAGTCTGTGCCTGCATGCAGCAAGACCTGGACAACATTCGGACTTGAGCTGATGAGTGGCAAGTAACATTCACACCACACAAGTGCCAGGCAATGATTATCTCCAACAAGAGAGAGTCTACCCACTGCCCCTTGACATTCAACGGCATTAACATCATCAAATCCCCCACCATCAACATCCTGGGGTCACCATTGACCAGAAACTTAACTGGACCAGCCACATAAATACTGTGGCTACAAGAGCAGGTCAGAGGCTGGGTATTCTGTGGCGAGTGAATCACCTCCTGCCTCCCCAATGCCTTGATACCATCTACAAGGCACAAGTCAGAAGTGTGATGGAATACTTTCCACTAACCTGGATAAGTGCAGCTCTAACAACACTCAAGAAGCGTGACACCATCCAGGACAAAGCAATCACATGGTTTTTCTATTGAAAATGGAACACATAGGAGTCACAACATCTGATTATAACTGGCTAGGTGATTTTAGAATAGAATAGAAGACCTTCGATAAAAATTACATCAAAGAGATAAGTCTGTTGTAGCTATTTTATGATAAGTTTTTGGAACACCTAAAGGAAGAGACATAATTATGCATGCAACAGCTAAATTGACAGTAAGAATAGAAAAGAATTCAACAAAAGATGACTAGAGATAATTAGCTTACATCAGCAGAAAACTTCAAAGAATAAACCACTAAAAAAAGTATAAAAATAGAGCTTTTCAAATGAAAAGTCAGAAGTCGCTGGAAAAGGCAAGCAATTCTTAACTTCAGAGGCAGTCTCTGTAAGTTTTTAATTCTTTGAGTCTCAGGGATCAAAAAGGTACTCTTATTTGATTTGGGTGGATATTCTGGATTAAGAATAATAGAAATGTAAAAATGTATGAAGTTAAGATTTGAGAATAAGGATCTCTGAGAATAAGAAATGTAAGCTATTTGTATTTTGAACTGTTAAAGTTGCGATTGACTCAACAGCTGTTAACTATATGTCGGCTCTTAAATAAATCTATATATTTTTAGAATTGTCTCAAGTAGTATTTCTGTATCAAACTCGCAAACTCAATTTCTGTACACTCTTTTGTAAGGAGTTCCAGAATTCTGGGGGGGGGGTTGTTTCTGGACCCTCATAATATCCGGAAGGTTACAGTCTAATTAAACTTATTAAAAGTGCTATCTGGAGGATGGTAACATCTTTATGTCATTCCTTTCCTTTAGAGAGAGATAGCCTGGGCCTTTAGACCCAATTAAGCATCTTATAGAATGCGGCTATCTCTAACTTTAGTTGAAGGTGAATATCTGGGGAATACGCCTGATCTGGGGTAGCCCAAAAAGGTCTAGGACTAGTAATTATCCCTTCAACACTACCACCTCCAAGTTCCCCTCCAAGTCACACACCATCCTGGCTTGGAAATATATCGCCATTCCTTCATCGTCGCTGGGTCAAAATCCTGGAACTCCCTCCCTAACAGCACTGTAGGAGTATCTTCACCACACAGACTGCAGCGGTTCAAGAAGGCGGCTCACCACCACCTTCTCAAGGGCAATTAGGGGTGGGCAATAAATGCTGGCCTTGCCAGCGACGCCCACATCCTGTGAATGAATTTAAAAAAGTAAGGAACTGCAGTGGCTGCTAGTGGTATTACTTCAGTTCCTAGCCTTGCAATCACTCTGATCTACCATCCTTAGCCTTTTATTGCTCACTTTAAAAATATACATTTTTTGGGTGAACTTTTTCATTTGTTAAGCTGAGGATTGTCACATTTCCATTTTTGGTACCCAATACCAGCATCAAGCATTTCCATGGTGGGGCTAGCATAGGTCAGATGAAAAACAAAGCTCCCCTATTATGTTAATCAGTGTGCCTTAACATCAACTTCTGAAGGACTTCCCTCATTACACTTATGAGAAATTTCCATTGCCCACAATAGCTGCCTTTGAGCCCTTTCTGTCAAAAGAAAGAACTTAAAAGTAGTGCGTTTAACATTGACAATCATATGACAACAATAGATGTTTTTAGTTTCACTGTTTAGTTATTTTCTTCCTTTCTTTTTGTGCCAATTTATCCCTTGCCCGCCTGCAAGCGTTGATTGTTTGCCAAAGCACAGTTTCACTGGGGCAAGTCTCTTTCTAGTACCTTGCCCAAAAGCCTATTCTCCAAGTGTGTACCTTAACACTGAGGCTGGGATTTTCCACTTCTACACTTGTCACCCTACAATTTTCCATCCAGTCACTTGGCTAGCAAGAAAGTGAAAAATGCTGGCCTAAGTGTAAGAGGACTATCTTAACCTGATGCCCATAAGTGCAATGGGTGGTGGTGTATAGCAATTAGGTAAAGGAACCCTGGAGTTTCCCCTCCATAACCCAGTGGCACTGAGACCAATTCTAGCACACGTACCGCTACCCAAGCTGAGATTAGCGAATTCAGCATAGTGTGGATATTGAGCTTGGGATCCTCATGGTCTGTGTGGCTCTGTTATTCACAGCTTTCACCAATCCAATTTTCTTTCTTACTTTCTGTATTTTAGCAAACTCTGCGCTTACCAAAGTGAGGAAGCTCAGTACTGGGAATGGAACATTTTCCACCACTGGAAACTAGTTTAAGCATCAAGTTTTGTAGAAGTATAGCATAGACCAGGTACTCCCATTGCATGATAAAGGTCCCTGTACTCTGTCCTAGCAAACTACCTCAATAAAAACAACCTCCTATTATACCGGTCTGAATTTTTCAATTTCCCAGTTGTTCTTGCACCCTCTCTGAAAGTGGTTAACAATTAGGGGAATAATTCCTCTGTCTGTTTTGTGTAGAAAAACTGTAAGCAATTCTCGTGGACTAGTGCCCAGTAGTAGCATATTTGATGCTTACAACCTAGGGAGACAGAAGACTTCTATCCCGTCAATCTGAGCTGGATTTGAACTCGAGTATCAGGCATTGAAAGGAAATTGTGCTAACCCACTGTATCACTCAGTTGCTGAAAATTGTTATTATAACATTGTAACATCAGTTGGTTAAAAGAAAGTTACTTTAAAAAAAGGCCTATAGGGATAGATTTTCCTCTTCTATGCATCTAGGGAAAGCTCAGTTCCCAGTAACAAAGGTGAGGAAACAGGGGAGTCCTGTTACACCCCTGGGAAATTACCATTCCCTTTTGCCTTGCACCATTATCCCTTTTGTCATTTAATCTCTCCTGCCTTCCACCCTATCACAGACCTCCCCTCCCCCTGCCTCTGTACTTGCTTAAAATCTGCTACATCTCTAACTTTTTCCAGTTCTGACGAAAGGTCATTGACCTGAAACATTAACTCTGTTTCTCTCTCCACAGATGCTGCCTGACCTGCTGAGTATTTCCAGCATTTTCTGTTTTTATTTCAGATTTCCTGGGGAACCTGTGAGGGATCATGTGCAAGCATGCAAATTACATTGGGCCAGAAATTGCTGAACGGGGCTTGCAGCCCCGTTTTTGCACTTACCCCGCGCTCCTGCCGATCAGCTCCAGGGACGCCTGCACTTGCTGAAACAGAAAGAAGAATCCCGGGCAGCGTATGACGTCACGCCGCCCAGGAGTGCAGCCAGCGCGAAGCCAGGAGCGTGCAGTGCAAGTGAGACACGCCCCTTGAGGTCTCAGTTTCACTGGACACGCCCCCAATGTTTCTGTCAAGCTGCTAAGCATTTTTACATGCAAAGCAGCAGTTTAAATAGGTTTTTGGAAGTTTTTTGAAGATTTTGGTAACTTTTATAAACTTTTTAAAATGTTTACATTATTTTGAGTAATCTGAAGTAGTTTTAAAGAGAATTAAAGCAATTTAAAGACTTTTAAAAGCCCTAAAAGAATTTTTTTAATTCCATTTATTTATTTAGCAATGTCGTCGTCATACGTGTCTTCACACTGTTCCCTTTGGGGAACTGTATGAAGTGGTGGAAGGATTTATGGCCATGATTAACGCTCATTCCGTGACCGTAACCATCTTTGAACCAGCCATTAGGGCGGTTAGTCCTATGGCGGGAGGGTTTTACGGGCTCCCACAAGCTATACAAGGAGGGGGGGCCACCCACACTCACGGATGCAAATATCCCACTGGATGTCAACCCAGAATTTAGAGCTGGAGCTCCGACTCCACTTGCCGGGACTGTCTGGAGCGGGGTTCGAAACCCTATCCTGATCTGGCCCAGCGGCGGGGATCCTACCGCTATGACAAAGGCCGAATCCGATTAGCAACGTGAAATGGCAGCATAGGGCTCCAGTCACGGGGAGGGAAAAGGCGCAGGAAACGTATGGGTGTCACCTTTTGTGCGGAGTGGGCCTTTTGCGTAGCAGTAAGCATCCCCGCCGCTGGGCCAGAAGGAGTAGGGTTTTGAACCCCACTCCAGACAGTCCCGGCAAGTGGAGTTGGAGCTCCAACTTTAAATTCTGGGTGGACATCCAGCGGGATACTTGCGTCCGTGGGTGTTGGTGGCCCCCCCCCCATCAGATGGGTTGTGGGAGCCCGTAAAACCCTCCCGCCATAGGACTAACCACCCTAATGGCTGGTTCAAAGATGGTTACGGTCACGGAATGAGCGTTAATCACGGCCATAAATCCTTCCACCACTTCATACAGTTCCCCAAAGGGAACAGTGTGAGGATACGTACGATGATGACCTCTTGCGCAATGCACCTCCTTGGACCCTCAGTCGCAGATGCGAGGGGGCAAGTCGTGCAATTGTTAAATTTTTCATTTTATTGACATGTAAAATGTTGGCCCAGTAATTCCCTTCCAAATGCGCGAGTACGGTCGGGGTACTTACGCATCTGGCTGGATGAAATGCCAGTTTTCAGCATGCACAGTGCATGTGGGGAAAACCGGCATTTCCTGTCCTCTGAACGAAGGGGTTCAGAGGCAGAACGCGTGCGACTGCACAGGCAGCGCGTGCGCAGTATAATTCGCCGCTTTCATTAATGCTTTCAGTGAGGTCAAGTCATTACAACTTACACATGAAAAAAGCATGGGTACAGTTGCTCCAGAGGCTGCGGAGGAAGATATTTATTATCGTGGAGCTTCTGAAAGTATGTATGTCTGTATATATTCCTTTGCGTGTTATGTATATATTCCTTTACTTATGTGTATGAATGTATTATTTAATTATGACTTTCAGAGAAAGTAACTTATTGGAAAATCATAATTAAAAACATACATTCATACACATTAGTAAAGGAATATAAAACATACATACATATATGTAAAGGAATATATGTGGACATACATACATAACTCATTCTCACATTCCATTCACACAGCCACAATTGCTCCTTCTACCTACTGTTCTGAAAACCCTTTAAAAAAAAAAATTTTAACTTTAAAACTTACTTAAAATTTCTTAAAATAACTTCCCTCCCTTTCCCAAACAAAAATATTGCATTTCAGAAGCTCCACGATAAAATATATCTTCCTCCGCAGCCAATGAACAACTTTACACTTGCTTTTTTCAAGTGTAACTTCTAAGGACTTACCCTCACTGAATCCATCATTGAAATCCACAAAGTTCACTGCGCAAGCGCTGCCTGTGCAGTCGCACGCGTTGTGAATAGACCTCAGGTCTGGAAATGCCGGCGTTCCCCGCATGCGCTGTTCCTGCTGAACGCCGGCATTTCCAACGGCCAGATGCGTGAGTACCCCGACCGTACTCACGCTTCTGGCCGCGAATTTCTGGCCCACTGTAATGAGGCAGGACAGACTTAATTCTCATTGAGGAGTACTCAGATGAAGTAGGTGATAAGGCTTTGCACCCAGCCCTGCACAGATTGGTGCCAGCAGCCGAAATGCAAGCCAAATTCCTTCCACTGAGGCATCAGGATGAGGATTGGGGCTGGAGGTTGTTGTGTATGTACCTTTAAGAGAAGAACTGATTCTATACTGCAGTACCGGCAGTGACCACCCCTGTATATAAAGCCATAGTAGGCTTCTGTACTTCAGTCTTGAGTTCCCCTCTGTTCAGTAAATACCTGTTTTATTGTTCTCCTGCAGTCCGAGTATTATTGATTCCCGGACACTACACTGGCGACGGGCAGGTTCGAACTCACCTGCAGTAGTGCATCAACTGCAGTGGGGCAGCACGGTGGCATAGTGGTTAGCACTGTTGCCTCACAGCGCCAGGGACCCGGGTTCGAATCCGGCCTCGGGTGACTGTCTGTGTGGAGTTTGCACATTCTCCCCGTGTTTGCGTGGGTTTCCTCCGGGTGCTCCGGTTTCCTCCCACAGTCCAAAGATGTGCGGGTTAGGTTGATTGGCTATGATAAATTGACCCTTAGTGTTAGGGGGATTAAATACGTGGGGTTACGGGGATCGGGTGGGATATGTGTCGGTGCAGGCTCGATGGGCCGAAATGGCCTCTATCTGCATTGTGGGGTTTCTGTGATTTCTGTGAACTCACGGGGATCTTTTCCCTGAAGAGAAGCTTCTTGGAGGTCGAAGTCAGAACGGCGGGCGTTGACTGCGGGCAACCGCCCAGGGATCCATCGGAGAGTTGCAGGGGAGGCTGTGGAGAGCTGGGCCTGGCTCCCCAGTCGAGGTGTTCCAGCAAGTCGTGCTGGTAGCAGGTAGTGCGCTGACCCTTCCGGACTGCGGCGGGCTCGGGCTCGATCGAGCGGCTCTGCAAAGGGGCCGTGCAGCGTCATCGGGAGGAAGAGAGAGAGAGGGGGTGGAGCGCACAGGGCGCGGTCGGTGCTCAAGAACTGGACAGCGTGGAGAGGATAGAACGAGGGGAAGGAAAAGTGATACGCGCCAAAGCCGCGGGTCGCCGCCATTACCCTGTAGAACGCTAGGAGCAGCGTGGCAGCAAGGGGAAGAAGGAAAAGCGCGGGAGGCGCCATTTTATTCCATTGGGGAAGAAGGAAAAGCGCGGGAGGCACCATTTTATTCCATTGGGGAAGAAGGAAAAGCACGGGAGGCGCCATTTTAAATCACTCAAGATGCCGAAGAGTGGCAGTATCACTGCTTTCGACAATGAGGTAGAAGACTGGACCACATATGTGGAAAGAATTGAAGTGTACTGCGAGGCAAATGAGGTGGCCGATGAAAAGAAGGCGTCAGTATTATTAAATTTGATGAGCGCGAGAACGTACGGCCTATTGCGGAATTTAATTACCCCAGCTAAACCAATGGAGAAAAGTTTTGAAGAGATTGTTAATACCTTACAGGAACACCTAAACCCTACACCGCTGCTGATAGCAGAAAGATTCAAGTTCCATAAAAGAAACCAGCACAAAGATGAGAGCAATGCTGACTATCTTACGGAACTACGCAAGTTATTGAAGCACTGCCAGTTCGGAGCAGGACTGGCAGACACCTTACGGAATAAGTTTGTCTGCGGGCTCCAGAGTGAAGGAACCCAGAAACGACTACTTTCGGAAAAGGACCTGACGCTAGAACAGGCTTTCAGCGTGGCAGTATCCTACGAAGCAGCAGCACGGGGAGCTGCGGAAATACAACAGAAACCACAAGAATACAGCCCTAACGAAATGGCGTATGGAGCAGAAAAGTGCTATCGCTGCGGCAGAACAACCCATGATCAGAAGGACTGCTGGTTTAAGGACAAAGTATGCAGGCAATGTGGAAAAATGGGACACATAGCAAGAGTCTGCAGGTCGGGAAAGCAAACCAACACTACAAGAACTACTAAGGAAAAGTACAAGAAAGTAAAGAAATTGACAGACAGTAGTTCGGAAGATCAGGAGAGTGATAAGGACTCCGGGAGCAGGAGACTAAGTTGTCTAAAGTTACACAACGTGATCGCAAAGGAGGATCACCGAACCATTTGGGTCACCCTCATGATAGCAGTGTCCCCAGTAAAGATGGAATTGGACACAGGATCAGCCCTAACTGTCATGAATCGACGAGACTATGAGCAGCTATTCCCACACATACCCTTGAAGGACACATCCATTGTATTGAAGACATACACTGGGCAAAAAGTCTACCCCAGAGGAAAGATAAGGGTGCCAGTTCAATACAACGGCAAGGAAACACAGAAACTGTATCTATATATACTACCAGATGGAGGACCACCATTATTGGGGCGTGAATGGATCCGAAAAATACAATTGGATTGGCATTCCATTCAGGTGCTAACTGTGACTGATAAAAAGGATGATGACGTCACACCTGGACGACTGTCAAAGATTCTAACTGACGCGAAAGAGGTGTTCCAACAAGGACTTGGGATTCTAAAAGGAGTAACGGCAACGATAAAAATCGAAGATAATGCAAACCCAAAATTTTTTAAGGCCAGACCAGTACCTGACGCGATCTGCCCAGCCGTTGAAGCAGAGCTGGAGAATCTGGAGCGTTCGGGTGTGCTGTCCAAGGTGGACTGGAGCGAGTGGGCCACACCCATCGTTCCTGTAATGAAGAAATCATTGAGCAGCACGCCTGGGGAACCGAAGAAGGTTCGCATCTGTGGGGACTTCAAGGTAACTGTGAACCCAGTCCTGCACACAGTACAATATCCACTTCCACGAATAGAAGATATTTTCACCTCACTATCTGGAGGGAAACGCTTTACAAGGATTGATCTGGCCCAAGCGTATCTACAAATGGAGGTGGAAGAAGCATCTAGGAAATACCTCACGATAAACACTCACAAAGGCTTTTACCAGTACAATCGACTGGTATTCGGGGTAGCATCAGCCCCGGCTATTTGGCAGAGGGCGATGGAACAAGTCCTGCAAGGGATCCCGGGTACCCAGTGTTATTTGGACGACATCCTGGTTACGGGCGAAAATGACAGTGAACACCTTGCCAACCTGGAGCAGGTGCTCACGAAATTACAGGAATATGGGCTACGAGCCAACCGCCCCAAATGCGAGTTCTTCAGGAGACAAATCTCGTATTGTGGCCACATGATTGATGAGCAAGGGTTGCATAAGTCTCCGGACAAGATTGAGGCTGTAGTCAAAGCTCCAGCACCGGAAAATGTGTCGCAACTGAGGTCGTTCCTCGGGTTGGTGAACTACTACCATAAGTTCTTGCCGAATTTATCTACAATTCTGCACCCACTGAACGCCCTACTGCAAACTGGAGTAACATGGAAATGGAGTGATGAGTGTAAGCGTGCCTTTCAGAAATGTAAATGCCTAATCACTTCAAAAGAAGTATTGGCCCACTACAATCCAACACTACCGATTCGGTTAACATGTGATGCGTCTCCCTACGGCATCGGAGCGGTGCTGTCACACAATTTCCTTGACGGTTCAGAGAGGCCAATAGCCTTTGCGTCACGCTCGTTAACCTCAGCCGAGCGTAACTACGCCCAGATTGACAGGGAGGCCCTCAGCCTGGTGTTGGGGGTGAAGAAGTTCAATCACTATCTGCACGGGCAGAAATTCACCCTACTGACTGATCATCAGCCCCTGGTCTCCATTTTTAACCCAAAGAAGGGCGTTCCGGTGATGACGGCGCAACGGCTGCAAAGATGGTCACTTTTTCTAGGTGCACATCAGTACGACATAGAGTACAAGGGTACGAAACAGCATGGAAACGCTGATGGGCTGTCGCGCCTACCGTTGCCTACGGTAGAGGAAGCACCTGCAGTGGACCCTGTTGAGATATTCCATGCGACCATAGTCGAATGTCTACCTGTTACAAACTCAAGTATAGAGAAGGAAACCCGAAATGACCCGACACTCTCTCGGGTCTATGATTTGACAGTGAAGGGATGGCCAGCACATGGCGACTCACTGTTGCCAGCATTCTCGCCAAGGAGAGAACAGCTGTCAGTGTGCCGGGGGACCTTGATGTGTGGATCCCGAGTGGTAATTCCACCCAAGTTGAGAGATAGAGTGCTCAATGAGCTTCATGAGGGTCATCTGGGAGGGGTAAAAATGAAAAGCCTAGCCAGGGCGTTTGTGTGGTGGCCAGGAATCGATAAAGAAATCGAGGATATGACCAAGAGATGCACAGGATGCCAGAAGGTCCAAAACGCTCCACCACAGGCCCTGCTACATCCATGGAAGTGGCCCTCATCTCCATGGCAATGGGTACACATTGATTTTGCTGGTCCATTTATGGACTCAATGTTCCTAATCGCTGTGGACGCCCATTCAAAATGGCCAGAGGTCATCAAAATGTCCTCCACCACCACGGAGAAAACTATTGCAGTCCTACGGACCATCTTCGCCAGGAATGGCTTGCCAGAACAGATTTGTTCCGACAATGGGCCACAGTTTGTGTCCAAGGATTTCCGGAGGTTTCTGAGGAATAATGGGGTGAAACATTACACATCTGCCTCATATCATCCAGCCACAAATGGATTGGCTGAGAGGTTTGTTCAGACCTTTAAAAAGGCAATAAAGGCAATGCATAATGACGACATACCACTACAACACAAGGTGGATAATTTCTTGTTTGCTTACTGGAATGCGACACATGCAGTCACCAACCAAACTCCAGCCATAATGTTCTTCAACCGAAGGCTAAGATGTCGCCTGGATTTGCTCAAACCAAACATAAGACGAGATGTTGAGGATAAGCAATTCCAGCACATAAATGAGAAGCCAACCAGGAGCTTCAAGATAGGGCAACCAGTCTTGGCCCGCGACTACCGAACAGAAAAATGGCAGCCAGGAACGATATGCACACAGCAGGGACCACTAATGTACACAGTGGATGTTGGAGAGAGCATCGTGAGATGCCATGCTGACCAGATTCTAGAGTCACAGGAACAAGCCAAACCCATACCACGAGCAGGTGCACCTGGTAATCAACCCGAAGTACAGATTGCGTCTACCTCAGAAGCAGTGGTATTGGAAGCTGACGAACCAACCAATGACAATGAGCCAGAAGCAACTCCGCCGCAAGAACAGGATACTCGAGAAAGGCGTTATCCAGTCAGGATCAGGAAGCCTCCTCAAAGACTGAACTTATAAATGATTATTTCAGTTGATGTATATAGTACCGAGAAAATTGTAATTGTAATTAGTTATTATTTAGTTGTTAAATGAATGTTATGTACTGTTTATCTAAAAGGGGAGGAATTGTTGTGTATGTACCTTTAAGAGAAGAACTGATTCTATACTGCAGTACCGGCAGTGACCACCCCTGTATATAAAGCCATAGCAGGCTTCTGTACTTCAATCTTGAGTTCCCCTCTGTTCAGTAAATACCTGTTTTATTGTTCTCCTGCAGTCCGAGTATTATTGATACCCGGACACTACAGAGGTCATCTTACTACTGTTTGTGGACAGCATAATCACGATTGCTTCGTAAGCTAGGATAGTTAACATGCTGATGCTGTTAGCAGAATAATGGTAATTTATTTTAGCACAGGAAGCTCTTTATGGACCCGAAATATGGTGTATTCCTGAGGCAGGGCTTTGTTTTATTCTTCTACTGACAGATAAACCTTTCTACTAGCAGGTTTTTCCAGAGGTGAGGAGATTTTGTTAATACCAGTCACCTCACTCCTCTGTTGGTCAATTGGTCAGCCTTCCATGCTTTTTAGACACCTGGAACTGGTTGCATAGAAAATAATAAGTGTGTAGGAGTGTTAACAAGGAAGCAATATCATGAAGGAGTTTACATAATATGAAAGTGTATCCCACCTTATTTTAGTTTTGCAAACCACAGGGGTGACTCTCAAGTCTATTATAATTACTTCCATGCACCATTATTTTGCAATACAGCAGTATTATCTTTAATTATGAATGAGTTAGGCCTGTTGTTGCCATATGGAAGGCGTATATATTTTTTGGTGGCGATTGTCAAGGCCAACATCAACAGCTAGAATGCTCCATTCAGTGGATGCATTTAACTGTCCTTAGTAAATGACTACACATGACATAATCACTCTAAGATTTTGGTATTTAATCTGTAATGGATTGTAGTATTATGAAACAGTAATCTGATTGAGACTCCGAGTCTCAGATAACATCATAAGCTATGAGAGCTGAGCCTGGACTGCTTATAATCACCATCTAAGCCTTGAAATTCTTGCTGACCCCGTCAGCCAGTGCATTCTGTCATTGATGTGTGATGATGACAATACAGCAGGGTTAATGATTGTGATGTAATTTGCACTTGATCAGCAAGCAGGTCTGGTATCCTACAACAAGGGCTGCAGCACAAGTCACCCAATCATAACTCCGTTTTTCAGCTTTTCCTGGTATACCTCCTGAACCCAATAGACAAGAACATAAGAAAAGTCCGGGATGAGAAAAGGCCATTCAGTCCATAAAAGCTCATCCCTCAAGTATACTCCCATCATGGCATTAAACTCTATTTTAAATAATCCACTGATTTTAACTATCACCATGCCTGGCAGTTTTTTCCAAACACACTGGCCTGGAAATTCAGGGGGGACGCAGGGCCCTACCCCTGAATGGTGAAGCCCGAGATGCCCCCGATATTGGACCACGGGCCTCATTACAATGGAGCCAGCATAGCGCAAACAGCCAGCCAGTGGAAAGGAAAACAAGATCGGGCCGCTGCGACACTAGCATAATAGGAGGTTGGAGGTTTGGAGAAGAGGCTGGGGATCAGGAGAAGTGGCCGTGTTTGAAGGATTGGAGGTTAGGTGGGAGGATAGGAGACCCGGGTCGGAGAGAGGAGGCCAGGTGTCAGGATCAGAGGGCGGGGGAGGTGGGAGGATAGGAAGTTGGGGGTTGGGGAGAGGTTCGCAAGTTGGGATCAGAGGTGGGGGGAGAGGCTGGAGGATAGGTGGCCGGGGGTCGGGGTAGGAGGCCGGGTTGGAGTTGGGGGTGGGGGAGGTTGGAGGTTTGGAGAGGAGGCTGGGGGTCAGGAGAAGTGGCTGAGTTTGAAGGATCAGGTTCAGAGGTTGGCAGGGGAGGACAAGAGGCTGGGGGTCAGGATCAGCTGATGGGGAGTAGGTGGGGGCAAGAATCAGAGGCCATCGGGGAGGTCGAATGCCCCAGGGCAGACCAATCTTGAAGTGGGGGCCTCAAACAGATGCTGACCCCTTACTTGCAAATGCAAATGATTGTTTCAGGCGTGGGCCTGGACGCCTATTTTATCCCTTTACCAATATGGCACGCGGTGTACTTCTGGCCAGAAATGTGCACGCGCTTCCTGCCCGCCATACTGGGGGCTTAGTAGGCCTGTTAGCATCCGAAAAACCAGCTCTGTGCAGCCGAATTTATAGGCCATTATGCTTTGAATAAAAAGATACTTTCTCATATACCTATTATAAATTTACTTTTTACTTATTTCCATTTATGTCTTCTGATCCTAATTTCCTGACTACTTTGAAGTAATAATCTGTGTTTACCTTATCCACACACAGTCAATAATATTTTATATACTTCAGTGAGGTCCCCCTTACCCTTGGATGTTGATGACGTAAGCTGAATATAGGCCTAGAAATTCGGTATGGCCCCGCCAGGTCTTTTGCGCCCGAAATTTTGCGCCCGCCAGGATTCCCGTAGCGCCCGCCTAAAATTCAGTTGCGACGGGCCAAGACGGTGGCGGGCGCTATTGCAGGGTTTGGCCGCCTCGCTAGGGGTGATGAATGTCACTTTCAGGCGTCCAGCTCCCGCTGCGGCACCCGATGCGGTGCGGCAGGCTGGGGTACTGCAGGCCTCCTCCTTCTCTTAAGGAGGAGCTGCCTGCAGCCGTCAGATCACCGGTGGATTCCCCCGGCAAATGAGCCCGGCACCACGGAGAAGTGCCGGGCTCGCGGGACTCAGACATCAATGCCGTGGGGGGGTGGTGCAGGAGTCCGGGGAGGGAGGTGCGGGCAGGCGGCCGCCGGGAAAGCGGCCGGCCGCCGCTCCACCTTTATGCGCCGGCCTTTCGGAGCTGCAAGACCCCGTTTCACAAACGCTGTTTGCGGCTGCCACGGGCGAGGCGGCCGCAACTGAATTTGGCCATCGGGCCGGAATAGCATTGCAACCGGGGCGCTGCGCACACCGATGACGTCATCGGTGCCGGCGCGGCGCTACCGGCTAACGCCGATGTTAGGGTCCATCTGAATTTCGGGCGATAAAAAACTTCAGGCGCAAACCACTTTATAGCCAATAAGTGGGCGCAAACGCGACTGAATTTCTAGGCCATAGTCTTTAAGATCAGTATGACTAGTTTATTGTAACACTTTAGAATAACCTCTTTAGGCTTGCACTGTGGTACTTGCCATATTGCAGTCTGAGGCCTGCCATTTTTTTTAGTCTTATTTAATCGCTTTGGCCCGTGCCCTGTGATCTTTTTGTTTGAAGTATTTCTAAGACATTTCTCTTTGTTTGTGTTCTGTAATGGCCTCTCCATGAAGAAAAACATGTGTTTCAGCATATTTTTAACATGTGGAAATGAACTTTTATTACTGTCGGACCACAGTAATAATCGACTGTTATCATCACACAGGTGAAATATATTTCAAATGTGTTCTGGCCATATGGATATAACAGTGAACAACTGCAATCACAAACAGGATCTTTACATTTTAACTTCTAATATCTGAAGTTTATCAATTCAAGCAAAAAGGACATTTATTTTACTTGTATAATATAACAACTTGCATTTATCTACTGCCTTTAATGTAGATAAAACATACCAAGGCACTACACAGATGTGTATTCAGACAAAAATGGATGGTAAGCCAAAAAAAAGAGACATCAGAAGGGATGACTAAAAGCTTGATCCAAGAGGTGGGTTTTAGGGAAGGTTTTAAAGAAGTAGAGGGAGATGGAGAGGCAGAGAGGGAATTCCAGAGTGTAAGGCCTAGGCACCTAAACATATGGCCACCAGTGTTGGGGCATAGAGAGGGGGATGCACAAGAGACCAGAGTGAGAAGAACACAGAGTTCTGGGGATTGAAGGGCTGGTGGAGGTTACAGAGATAGGGACAGGCAAGGCCACAAAGGGCTTTAAACACAAGAATGAGAATTGTAAATTGGAGGCTTTAGGAGACTGCAAGCCAAAGTAGGTCAGCATGGATAGGGTGAGTGGGACGGTGCAAGATAAGACAGTGGCGAGGTACAGGTGTCGTCAGCATATATGTGGAAGCTGACTCCATGGGCAGGATTTTCATTGGGCCGTGGAGGCGGGATTGGAGGCATGGGGGAGGTTTAAAATCCCGAAATCAGGGGTCCCGACCCCATCCCGCACCCAAACCCGCCTCCATGCGAGTTTCAAAGAAGGCGGATACCCGCCCCGCACTGGGACCTGCCTCCCCGAGGCGGAAAAGGATTAGTGCCAATTAACTGCCTGTTAACAGGTAGTTAACAGGTAGTTTTTAGCCTAATCCCTATTTTTAAGGTTGATGTGTGGGATTACCGACGGCTCCAAACCACGCCAAGTTAGAGGAGGCGGGCCGTCGGGTTGAAGAACTTGGAGGGGTCGAGATGTCAGTGTTCAGGTGAGTGATGTGTGCATGAGTGCAAAGGTAAGTGTGTTTGGTGTGTCTAAAGTGATTAAATAAGTTTTACATACCTTTTCTTACCTTTTCAGCCTTCCTTCCTTTAGGTCTCGGGAGTCCCTCATCTCACCGGCACAGAAAGCAGAATGGCTCTGAACTGTCAAAAGTGACAGCCTGCAGCTTTCTGTGCAGGAGAGATTCCTAACCGAGTCTGTGGAGAAGGACTCATGTTAGAAGTAAGACTGTCAGTGTTTGACAGCTTCAAACAGCTGTGAAACGTTGATATTTCATCTGTCGAAACCTCTTGACAGATGAAATTTCAGTCTGTGATGTCACCTGTTGCCGGGTGGCCCTTAATTGGCCTGCTGAGCCCGCTGGGTGGGCTCAACAAGGTCAATCAAGTTAAAATTGCGTGGATTGGCCGCATCTCGATGGAGGCAGGACTACAACCCCGAAAGTTGTAGTTCCGCCTCCTACCCGACTCCTGAGTTAAAATCCTGCCCCATGTCTTCAGATAACGTCATCAAGGGGCAGCATACAGATGAGGAAACGGAGGGTGTTAGGGTAAATCTTTGGGCGACTCTAGAGTTAGTGCAGGGGTGGAAGGAGAAGTAATTGCTGGAAATACTCTGGCTGCAATTGGAAAGGTAGCCAAACGAGGGCAGTCTACTGAGCTAGACAAGGAAGGAAAGGCATTGGAAGAGGATGATGTGGTGGGCCACATCCAAGGCTGTAAAGAGAATGGCCTAGAAATTGGGTTGGGGCGCCAAAGTGGCGCAAAAGTCGGCGGAGCGCAGGATTTAGCGCAGCGATCGGAGTAATAGCGATCGCCAGAAATTCAGTTTCAGTGCCCCTCGAGGGACACGGGGCGAGGCTCGAGGCGCTCCGCGTCCCTCTTAGGGCACTGAAACTGATTATCGCAGCGCAACGTGCCGCAGCGCCACATGCTGCGGCACGGCACGCTGCGGTACTGCAGGCCTTCCTGCCACTGTTAAGGGGGAGGTGCCTGCAACAGCGCGATCCCCGATCGCGAGTGCCGGCAAATGAGCCCGGCACCAAGGAGAAGTGCCGGGCTCTCGGGAAACAGCCGGCAATGCTGCGGGGGGGGGGGGGGTTAGGAGGCCGGGGATGGAGGTGCTGGCAGGCGGCCGCCGAAAAAGCGGCCGCCCCACACCTCCACCTTAACTTGCGCCGCTGCCGGCACAGTAAGGCCCCGTGAACTGGGCGCGGGTAGCGAGCGGCGTAACTGCGGCGTTCGCTACCAAATATCGCGAACGGGGCACAAATGGGGCGCTGCGCACACCGATGATGTCATCGGTGGCGGCGCAGCGCAAATGCCTAATGCCACCATTAGCGCCCCTACTGAATATCGCCGCAGACGCAGCCAGTGGCGCTACAGCCACTGACTGCCTCTTTAGGCGCAAACAGCTGGCGCTACTCACCCAATTTCTCCCCCAATGAGGTGGGAAAATACACTACGGTCACGCAGAGGCTGTCATTTCCGACTTTGTTTAGGGCAGTTTCTGTGCAGTGACGGGGCAGAAACCTGATTGGAGAGATTCAAACATGGAGTTGCAAGGTTTGGGAGGTGACAACATATTCAAGGACTTTGGAGAGGAAAGGCAGGTTGGAGATGAGGCAGCGTTTGCAAGGACAGATGGGTCGAGGGTGGGTTTTATGAAGATGGATTGATAATGGGCGTTTTGAAAGGGAGGAGGGCAGCACCAGAGGAGAAGAAGAGATTTACAATACCAGATAGCATAGGGGCCAAGAAGTGAAATTGAGTCGTCAACAATTTAGTGAAAATAGGGTCAAGGGAGCAGGAAGTGGATAAGATAGAAACTAGAGGAAGACGTGGGTTCAGGGCTTGGGCAGGGGGAGTTTTGGTGTGGTGGCCAAGGACAAGGGGAAGCCTGCACCCCCTTGGGCTTGAGGGAGCTAATATGGGAGCCATGCTAGGATAAATGACCAGGATGGGTGAGAGTAGAACCCTGATTTTAACTCGGTGGGAATTGAGAGTACGGAGGCTGAAATGGGCAGCAATTCCCCCAGCTTCATTTGCATGCCCTGCTACTTACTCCTGCCCAAAGGATTGTCACTGCTCTTGCTGTCATTGGAAAAAAATATTCTGTGGTAATTTATTTATAGGAGCCCTTAAAACTGCAGAGTGCTGTGTTTAGATGTGATTTATTTTCCACCAAAGTTTAATGGTTAATGGAATAGTTAAGAAAGGTTTTTAATATACACAAATGGCTTTGACTTCAAAGACTAGATTAATGTACTATGGTACATGTAAGCTTTATGCTGGTTTCTGATGAGACAGCAAATGCTGAGCACTTTCAGTTACATTCTTCTTAGGCAGTCCCTCAGACTTGCTCCCACACTAAAAATGTGTTCTCAGGTGACTGATGAGTCCAATGCGGGACCTACAGTCTCTGTCACAGGTGGGGCAGACGGTGGTTGAAGGGGCAGGTGGGTGGGCTGTTTGGGTTGATGTCCGCTCCTTGCGCTGCCTGCGCTTGGCTTCCGCTTGCTCCCGGCGAAGAGACTCAAGATCTTCGGCGCCTTCCCAGATGCTTCTCCTCCACTTTGTGCGGTCTTGGGCCAGGGATTCCCAGGTGTCGGTGGGTATGTTGCACTTTTTCAAGGTGGCTTTGAGGGTGTCCTTGAAGCATTTCCTCTGCCCACCTGGGGCTCTCTTGCCATGGCAGAACTCCGAGTAGGGCGCTTGTTTTGGGAGTCTCATATCGGGCATGCGGACGATGTGGCCTGTCCATCGGAGCTGATCGAGCATGGTCAAAGTTTCGATGCAGG
Organism: Somniosus microcephalus; assembly: GCF_052327205.1. Classification (NCBI taxonomy): domain Eukaryota; kingdom Metazoa; phylum Chordata; class Chondrichthyes; order Squaliformes; family Somniosidae; genus Somniosus; species Somniosus microcephalus. Next base: position 223,209,597 of record NC_140992.1, read on the forward strand.
GGATGTTGGCCTGAGCGAGAACACTGACATTGGTGTGCCTATCCTGTCAATAGATTAGCAGGATCTTGCGGAGGCAGCGTTGGTGGTACCTCTCCATGTCTCTGAGGCATACAGGAGGGCGGGAAACACTACTGCTCTGTAGCCCATGAGCTTGGTGCCGGGTTTGAGGTCCTGGCCTTCAAACGCTCTCTTCCTCAAGTGACCGAAGGCTGCACTGGCACACTGAAGGCAGTGTTAGACTTCATCATCGACGTCTGCCCTTGTTGACAGTAAGCTCCCGAGGTATGGAAAGTGGTCCACGTTGTCCAAGGCCTTGTCATGGATTTTGATAATCGGGGGGCAGTACAGTGTGGCGGGGGCAGATTGCTAGAGGACCTTTGTCTTACGGATGTTTAGTGTAAGGCCCATGCTCTCGTACGCTTCGGTGAAGGTGTTGACAATGGTTTGAATTTCGACCTCCGAGTGTGCACAGACACAAGCGTCGTCTGCATACTGTAATTCAATGACAGAGGATGGGACGACCTTGGATCTGGACTGGAGGCGACGGAGGTTGAACAGTTTCCCATTTGTTCTGTAGATTAGCTCCACTCCAGCGGGGAGCTTACTGAGGGTGCGATGGAGCATTGTATCAAGGAAGATCAAGAAGAGTGTTGGTGCGATGATACAGCCTTGCTTGACCCCAGTCCATACGTGAATTGGGTCTGTGGTGGATCCGTTGATCAGGATCATGGCTTGCATGTCGTTGTGAAGCAGGCGGATGGTGACAAACTTTTGAGAGCATCCGAGTTTGAGGAAGACACTCCATAATGCCTCATGGTTGACAGTGTTGAAGGCCTTTGTGAGGTCATGTACAGTGGTTGGTGCTGTTCCCTGCATTTCTCTTGTAATTGACGCATGGTGAAGATCATGTCCATTGTGCCCCTCAGTGGGCGGAACCTGCATTGTGACTCTGGGAGGAGCTCTTCAGCCACTGGGAGAAGGCGATTGAGGAGGATTCTTGCGATGACTTTCCCTGTGGCAGACAGGAGGGAAACTCCTCTATAATTACTGCAATCGGACTTGTCACCTTTCTTGAAGATGGTACATGTAAGCATTATGCTGTATTCCGATGAGACAGCAAATGTTGAGCACTTTCAGTTACATTCTTCTTGTGGATAAGAGAGAAATTAGAGGAAGACATGGGTTCAGGGCTTGGGCAGGGGGAGGTTTGGCTTGGTGGCCAAGGACAGGGGGAAGCCTGCACCCCCTTGGGCTTGAGGGAGCTAATATGGGGGCCATGCCAGGATAAATGACCAGGATAGGTGAGAGTAGAACCCTGATTTTAACTCGGTGGGAATTGAGAGTACGGAGGCTGAAATGGGCAGCAATTCTCCCAGCTTCATTTGCATGCCCTGCTACTTACTCCTACCCGAAGGATTGTCACTGCTCTTGCTGTCATTGGGGAAAAAAATTCTGTTGTAATTTATTTATAGGAGCCCTTAAAACTGCAGAGTGCTGTGTTTAGATGTGATTTATTTTCCACCAAAGTTTAATGGTTAAAGGAATAGTTAAGAAAGGTTTTTAATATACACAAATGGCTTTGACTTCAAAGACTAGATTAATGTGCTATGGTACATGTAAGCATTATGCTGGTTTCTGATGAGACAGCAAATGCTGAGCACTTTCAATTACATACAGATCAATTTAAGTCATTACTGGTTCTCGTGAGCCAAATCCTAACATAAATGACATTGGAAAAGGTAGGCAGAGGTAGAGGATACGCAATCAAGACACTGGGCTCTGTAAATCCTGCTTTATATCACACATGTTAATTGAAATTGCTTCCTAAAGACTACCGTAACAAAATATGAGAGTATATTTTGCGCTGTGTGTAAAATTTAAAGGATAACCGGCTGAAGACCCACAGACTCCTTCTGTACCTGTCCTCCAATTCCTCCTGACCCTACTGGAATATCTGGGATCAAGATGGGATCAGCCAATTTGAATTTGAATGGCTGGTGTCCGTGTCAATGTGGGCACGACTTGGGTGCCAACTAGCGGCAGGAAGGAAGATTCACCATTGGATGGCCACATGCACAAGCTAGAGGCAGACCGCCACTTTAAGGTTGCTGCTCTCTAGGTAATCAGGAAGATCAAAAGACTGATTGTGGGACTTTCTTGGTCTATGTTACTCCGGGCCACATTGTGGAGTGCGATATTATAGAGATTCAATATTGTTGGATAGACACAAGTACAATTAACATAAAAGATCATGTTGACATTTTTCATTTTTCTACTGGAATGATGACATCTATCAAAGTAGAGTCAACCTACATTTGCCATGCATCTTGAATGTGCTGTCTACTCGCAGTTTCCAACTCAAAAACTGCTCTAGAAAAAAAACACTTAGTTTGCCAAAATCACTGACGGGAGAGCAATTTATGTGCGAGCCTCGGCTCAGTGGTAGCACTCTCACCTAAGTCAGAAGGTCAAGCAATGCTCCAGAAACTTGAGCACATAATCCAGGTCGACACTTCAGTGCAGCATTGAAGGAATACTGCACCATTGGAGGTGCAGTTTTTCAAATGAGATCACCCCTCAGGTCAATGTAAAAGATTACAAGGCACTATTTGGAGAAGAGCAGGGGTTTCTCCCGGTGTCCTGGTCAACATTTATATCTCAAACTCCATCACTAAAATAGATTATCTGGTCATTGCTGTTTGTGGGATGTTGCTGTGTACAAATTGGTTGCCACGTTGCCCTACATTACAACAGTGGCTACACTTCAAAAGGACTTCATTGTCTATAAAGTGCTTTGGAACATCCTGAGGTCATGAAAGGCTTTATATAAATGCAAGTCTTTCTTTCAATTTGAACAATCCAAAGCCTAGAATTTCCACTATTGGTGCAGCTTGGACTTGAATGGCTAGGTTTTAGATTGATTCAAATGGAAGTGTGCTATTTGCACCCAATTTTCCAAGGTCAGCTTATTTACATAGGTTCAGGTGGCTGCAGTGTGTACCATTTATATGATGCATTGCAGCAACTCGCCACAGCTTCTTCGGCAGCACCTCCCAAACCCGCGACCTCTTCCACCTAGAAGGACAAGAGCAGCAGGCGCATGGGAACACCACCACCTCCAAGTTCCCCTCCAAGTCATACACCATCCTGGCTTAGAAGTATATTGCCGATTCTTCATCGTCGCTGGGTCAAAATCCTGGAACTCCCTACCTAACAACACCGTGGGTGTACCATCACCATACAGACTGCAGCGGTTCAAGATGGCGGCTCACCACCACCTTCTGAAGGGCAACTAGGGATGGGCAATAAATGCTGTCATTGCCAGTGATGCCCTGATCCCATAAACGAACAAAAAAAGTGTACATTTGAATGGATAAGGGAGCAAACTAGTGGTGGGAGCAGGAAATTGCACACAAGTGAAATTTAAAGGGAAGGCAACTGTCAGAATAGGAGAAAAAAATCTGCAAGTTTTTTAAAAACTCAGAAAGCATCTTAACCCATTTGCCAAGGTTGAGGTGGGAGGAGACTAAGAAGCAACAGAGATAAATGAAGGGAAATGAAACCCAAGTTACATGCATGAGTCTGCAGGCAGGTGATGGAGCTGCCCAGCACCCAAACCCCTGTTTGCTAGTTGCTGAAGTGGAGGTGGTACTACGAGGTGATGGAAGGATGATCACTCCATAGCCCATCCTTGTAGATCCAGATTGCAAAAGTCGCCAAGGAGCTGGTGTAACATTTGCATATCGAATTATCATTGGCCCGCAGGCATCTGTAAGGAATACCTATTATATTCACATGTGATCACATGCTGAGTTGTCATTGGCCTGCAGGCATCTGTAAGGACTGCTATTGTTTAGAAGACCCCAGGGTCCTGACTCCACCTTGTCCACACAGTGCTGATTGATTGAGAAAGCTTACAGACCTGATGCTTCATTAAAATAGTGTAAACTGTAATACTCCGTTGTCCTGCAATTTATTATTTTTTGTACAAAGTGTGCAAAACAAGACATGGTGTCAGAACAGGGATTTGAAATGGACATCGTTGGAGCTCCCTTACCCCGAATGAATTGGGAATCTTTGAACTTACCTAGAGAATGGAGCAAGTTCAAGCAACACGTGGAGTTGATGTTCTCGGGTCCGTTGAAAAGAAAAGGAGAGGAAGAAAAATGCAGCTAACTACTCTTGTGGATCGAAGAAAAGGGGAGAGACATTTTTAACACATGGTCTCTCACCACAGATGAAGCAAAGGTACTGAAAAGTTATTTTGACCGTTTTGAAGCATATGTGATGTCCAAGACAAATACAATATTCGCTAGGTACAAGTTTCAGAAGAAAGTACAAGGAGCTAGTGAGTTGTTTGAACAGTTCGTGACTGAGTTAAAACTGCTGGTAAAAGACTGTGTATATGCAGATAAAGATGAGATGGTCAGAGACCGCATCGTGTTTGGAATACATTCAGCTAAAGTGAGAGAAAAACTTTTGAATGTTGGGTCCGGGCTAACGCTGGACAAAGCTATGGACATAGCTAGATCACACGAGATAGCCCAAGCACAGTTGAAAACCATAACCGGCGCCACAAGCAGCTCACGTGAACAGACAGTGCACGCAGTTAATAGATACACACCAAAGAACACCGCCCAGAGAGTGTGATTCAGAGTTCTAAAAATGGGCGACACAGACATAAAACGCTTCAAAAACTGTGGATATTGTGGAAACAACTGGCATGGAGAAAAGGTGCAATGCCCTGCCAAAGGAAGGCAATGTACTAAATATGGTAAACGGAACCATTTTGCTAAAGTTTGCAAGACTGTTTTTGGAATAGCAGTACACACAGTGAGTGACAGCCAAATGCCAGATAGAGAGCCAAATGCAGAAGAACTGTTTATTGATTCTGTGTCACAGAAAAAACAGATTTCAGGGACTGAGCAAGCCTATGCCGATATCGAGATAGGAAAGCAGGGCACAGAGCTTAGGTTTAATCTAGACACTGGATCTCAGGTTAATGTAATTCCTCTGAGTGAGTATCACAGCTTGAAGGATGAGTGTGAGCTACAACCCACCTCACGCAGACTGACCGGCTATGGGGGTGAGCAGCTCATTGTAAAAGGCACATACGTGATGAAATGCAAGTACAAAGAAAGCGACATGATGTTAGATTTTTACATTGTTGACACTCAAGCACCTCCAGTGCTAGGTCTAAAGGCATGTTTAGACATGGACTTCATCAAGCTAGTGCTATCATTGACAGCACCAGTTGAGAAGCAGACAGTCATGGAAGAGTTTGCTGACGTTTTCAAAGGAATCGGACTATTCCCAGGTGAATGCACTATTAACCTTGACCCAGCAGCAACCCCTGTGGTTTGCCCACTGAGAAGGATAACCCTTGCTCTATGTAGTCGCCTGAAGGAGGAGCTGCAGAGCATGGAGAATACAGAAATCATCGTCCGGGTAACAGAACCGACAGAGCGGGTCAACGCGTTAGTAGTGGTTGAGAAACCACGTACAGGCAAGCTCAGAGTCTGTCTCGACCCCAGAGATTTGAACAAGGCTATCAAGTGCCCTCACTACCCTCTACCAACGCTAGATGACATCACACCCAAGCTAGTGGGAGCACATTACTTCAGTTTAACGGATGCACAATCAGGATACGAGACTATCAAGCTCACGGAAGAGTCATCTAAGCTAACAACGTTCAACAGACCATTTGGACGCTATCGATTTCTGCGTTTACCATTTGGTCTTATCTCAGCTCAGGATGAATTCCAGCGGAAGATCGACAAAATCTATGAAGGCCTCGACGGAGTAGTCGTAATCGTAGACAACATCCTCATCTATGGCAGGAATAGAGAGGAACATGACAGGAACCTCCGTGCGATGCTACAAAGATCACGGGAGAAAGGTATCCGGCTCAACCCCGAGAAAAGCATAATCTGATCCACCGAGATCAGTTATTTCGGGCATCGCCTCTCAACTGATGGCATTAAGCCGGATCCAGAGAAAATCTCCGCCATCAAGAAGATGGAGCCGCCGAAAAACCGCGCAGAGCTAGAGACAGTACTAGGCATGGTTAACTACTTAGCCAAGTTTGCCCCGAGCCTCGCCAAAATCAACGCACCCATGCGTCAGTTGCTCAAACAATCCAATGAGTTCCTGTGGGACAAGTAACATGACACAGCATTTCAGAAAATGAAAGACCTAATCACCAGAGAACCAGGACCAGTTCTTGCCTACTTCGACCCCAACAAAGAGCTCAGACTACAAGTGGACGCGTCAAAGTACGGACTAGGCGCAGTATTACTGCAAGAAGGAAAGCCCATCGGCTACGCTTCCAGATCTCTCACAGACAGTGAAATCAACTATGCTCAAATTGAGAAAGAGCTGTATGCAATTCTGTTTGGATGTAAGCGTTTCCACCAGTACGTCTATGGCCAGCAAGTCATTGTGGAATCCGACCACAAGCCCCTCGAGTCAATCATGAGGAAACCACTAGCCGCAGCCGCACCAAGGCTACAGAGAATGATCCTTCAGCTACAGAAGTATGACGTCACAATCATTCACCGTCCAGGCAAAGACATTCCTGTCACAGACACGCTCTCCAGAAAGTCTCTTAGCTACCAGGACAGCAGCCTCAGTGAAGGCATGGATGTGCAGGTGCACATGGTGTACAACAGCTTACCTGTGAGTGACTCAAAACTGAAGGAGATCCGCTCAGCAACAGAGAAAGATGGACAACTCACGCTGCTGAGCAAAGTCATACATGAAGGATGGCCTGAGGAAAGGAGGACATGCCCTCAGAGCATATCTGAATTCTGGAACCACAGAGACGAACTGTCACAAATCAACGGAATCATCTTCAAAGGGGAGAAAATCATCATTCCTACCAGTCTCAGAGAAGAGATGTTGACAAAAATTCATGCTGGACATATAGGCATGGAAAAATGCAAACAAAGAGCACGTGACATTATGTTTTGGCTCAGAATGTGCAAACACATTGAGGACATTGTCGGAAAATGTTCCATTTGTCTAGAACGCCGCCCATCAAATGTCAAAGAGCCCATGATACCTCACCGTATCCCAGACAGGCCCTGGCAGGTCGTCAGCTGCAAGCAAGTGCATGCAAAATGTGTACAGAGACAGCAACACCAAAAGAGATACTATGACAGGTCAGCTAGACTACTGCCGCCACTGCACAATGGAGAATCTGTCAGAATCCAGGAGCATGACTACTGGAAGCCAGCAGTCGTCATCCAGCCAGCTGACACTGAGCGATCGTATCACGTCCGCACCCCAGAAGGACAGGTGTACCGCCGCAATCGCAGGCACCTCCTGAACACCAAGGAACAACACCGTCATTCCAACGAGAGGTCAAGCCTAGAGTTATCCTTGACTTGTGAACTGTCAAAGGATGTAGGCGGATCGCTGCCCTAAAAAAATAACTGTACATCGTTATTGAAACATTGAGATGTTTTTAGTGCCAGTTAAATGTTGAGTTTACTTATATGTTGATGCTACTGAGAACATTATGTAGAAGAAAGGTTCAAAAGTAATGCATAACATTTTTCTTTTAAAAGAAAGGTGATGTAACATTTGCATATCGAATTATCATTGGCCCGCAGGCATCTGTAAGGAATACCTATTATATTCACATGTGATCATATGCTGAGTTGTCATTGGCCTGCAGGCATCTGTAAGGACTGCTATTGTTTAGAAGACCCCAGGGTCCTGACTCCATCTTGTCCACACGGTGCTGATTGATTGAGAAAGCTTACAGACCTGATGCTTCATTAAAATAGTGTAAACTGTAATACTCCGTTGTCCTGCAATTTATTATTTTTGTACAAAGTGTGCAAAACAAGACAGCTGGAGCCAAGTTTCAGGTCAGAGCTGACCGTTATGTCCCTATGATGCATGGTAGTTACAGGTTTCTTTACAGCAGATGGCATAGCTTTGTTTGTGGCTCTCTTGTTGACCCAGATCCTGTGAAGACAGTTCCCACTGTCATTGCCAGGGAGATGTAGCAGAGCCTGTAGATATGGTTGGTGGTATCTTAGCCGGTGCAACCAATCAGGGGACACTGGCTGTTGATCACCTTGGCATGCCTTCTTTCATGTCGTGCCACTGAAAGCATAACATGCTGTGAATGGGGTGCTCCTGAAGGCATTACCAAGATAAATCACAAATTACAGTCAGGCAGGCATTCACATATCTTAATGATGCCACTGGATCTACTGTTCCACCTTACTTTTGGAACAGGGAGATCTGCATGCACTAATTGTCTGCCAAAGTGGGATCTGGCCACCTCTATCTGCAGAGGCAGGTGGGAGGCACAGAACATCTCTTGTGCAGCCTGACCTATCTGTCATCCTTCCGTAGGTCATCCTTGTCTTTTTCCAAACTTCTGAGATAGGAGGATTCTCATTGGTGCCAGTAAGGGTGCAGGGGAGGATTTGAACAATTGGCACAAAGGCTCTTGAGAGCCGAAGAAAAACAAAAAGAAACATAAGATAAAACTAAAACAGTCAAAAAATGTCTGAAATTTTAAGGTTTGAGGTTTATTACCCTTTCACCACAACTGATTCCTGAACACCTATTTCTCATAGGTGTCCTTTAGACTTGACGTTTCATACGCCTGAAAGTTAGGAAATGGCGTGCAAGATGTCCCTACCCGCAAATGCATTTGTTAAAAAAATTGTAGCCTGCTTATAGCAAACACTTTCAAAACTGTTGCTCAAGCCTCCCTCCCCAGAAACATTGCCCAATGTAAAGTGGACGAAGTTCTAGTATAATGGAGCTCCTGCCCATTTTCCACTAGCCATCTGATTAATGTCAACACAAAAGGTAGCCAGCAGGGGAAAATCCAAACACAAAGGTGTCTTCACAGCCATTATTTTCCACTGCAGCAGTTACAGGAATGCCCTAAATTGGAAAGGAAATGGAATTTTATGATATGATTTATATGTTCACATTCAAAAGTAAAAGATTGTATCAGAAAATTAGTTGCTGGTAAAAGGCTATTAGTCTGTAAATGGTTCCCTAATCAATGATTTGAACAACCATTGTGCTGCGTTTCTTTCGGGGGGCAGCTTTAGAAATTGCATTGGAAATCAAATCAAAAGCAACTGACTACTTTTATTTTGTTATTATGTAAATGGGAAGTCCTATAGCACTGTGTCACGAGTGATATTCCAGGGGTTGGGGCCAGTGGCCACATGTTGAGTTCCAAATTCAGCCATTTCACCATGGGAAAAAGAAAGTCTGGCTTTCCTTCGAATTACCACATGTTTTGCGGCAGTAGACTGAGTGAAATGGGTTCTCAGAGCGCCTCAAATCTGCCGCAAAAACTGCACCTGAATTATCCTCTGAAAAAAGTCCTTTAAAGACCTACCAGGAGCCCAGTCCACCTCCTGTAATTGGCGTCAACGTGGCATGACTAACCACTCTGATCCAACTTCCACCTGAAGCCCACTCCAAATAATTATTGCCACTATATAAATAGCGGAAGGTGTCTCTGAGGTGGATACCACGTTAATGAAACTATTTTGTTGAAGGTTGGTGTTACTTTGCCTGCATATCGATTGCTTTAGTACTTTGGGGGTTTAGTCAGGTCTTTTGCTGTTAGTTTCACTCAGCTTTGCTCAAAGTACTGCTGTGCTTTGGGGACATAGGTTTCCCAATGGGAATATCTCATTTATTACGCTATGAAGAGGAGGAGGATGAGGATGTGGAAGAGGCTAGATTGGGGACTGTTAGAGTGAGAAGCACAGAAGGCATCTCTTCCCTACACACTCATACCCACTCACTGGATTTACAAGAAGATTTTATTTTGACTTTTCTAACTGTCAGTGCCTCAGAAAGATGTGTTTCCCTCCAGAGGCTATTGGGGAAATTTATCAACTGATTGAAATCTGCACCCCACTTCCACCAAGAGAACAGCATTGTCTGTAACAGTCAAGGTCACCACTGCCTTGAATTTCTTTGTGACTGCATCCTTCCAGGCAGCATTAGGTGATATTAGCCACTTCATTCAGGCAGCATCTCAGGATTGCATCAAGAAAGTCACTGATGATGTATTCAGAGCATAATTCATATCCTTCCCAATTATATAATTTGGTCCATACTGCCTATGCAAGCTCTAAGAGTATTCCATTTGCAATCTTATCTGATTTCCAACAAAGTTAGTTGCTATATTACTGTTTGCAATGCTACCCCTGGTACATATGGTAGTTAATTGTAACTCTATGGTTACCTTACATGAGAAATTAAACTGCCATTTTTGCTCATAGAATGAAGCTGGTTTTCTTTTCCTTAAACTCTCTCTGTTCATGCTGGTACTCTTCTCCCTTCCCGCCTTCAATTAAACCTGGCACTCTTTTGCTGTTCCCCCATTTCAGCCTGACACTCTACTTCCACTCACAAATTCATACTGGCACTCTTCTTCCCTGGAGAGGGTACAAAAGAGATTTACTAGAATGGTTCCAGAGATGAGGGATTACAGTTACGCGGATAGACTGGAGAAGCTGGGGTTGTTCTCCTTGAAGCAGAGAAGGCTAAGAGGAGATTTGATAGAGGTGTTTAAAATCATGATAGGTTTAGATAGAGTAAATAAAGAGAAACTGTTTCCAATGACTGAAGGGTCGATAACCAGAGGGCACAGATTTACGATGATTGGCAAAAGAACCAGAGGCGATATGAGGAAAAACCTTTTTACACAACGAGTGGTTAGGATTTGGAATGCACTGTCTGATAGGGTGGTGGATACAGATTCAATAGTAGCCTTCAAAAGGGAATTGAATAAATACTTGAAGGAGAAAAAATTGCAGCGATATGGGGAAAGAGTGGGGCAGTGGGACTAACTGGATTGCTCTTCGAAAGAGCCGGCGCAGTCTCGATGAGTCGAATGGCCTCCTTCTGTGCTACTCCATGATTCTATGATAATTTGTGGATGTGAAGATTTTTGTTCTTGCATTAAGGTTACTGTACTGCCCTTGTTCTGCATTCAGCAGACATTTAGTTTGAAGAATTTTTTGAAATTTTGGGGATGATTCCTGGTTCCTGGGGGAACCAGATTTTGTCTTCCTCATCTAAAATTCTTTTCTACAGCAGATAAACTGGCATTATAGCCCCTTTGTTGGAATATAGTTGACAGTGATAGATGTTTGCACTGGTGATACATCCAGTAATGTATCAATAACTAAAGAACAGAAGGGCACTTTAGTGTTTGCCTTTGTAGTTTTAAATCATTTAGTTTGTTCCATTTTTTGATCATTAGTAACTTAGCAACAAGCAACAGGAAAAAGAATCATCATCACACCCAAGCAGGCCAAACCTATGACTAAGAGACCAATTTCTGTGGGTTGATCTTTTTCTCTCTCATTGGTAGCAGATTAAGGCATCTGATGTTGCTTATTTGGATGGAATAAATTCAAATTGTGATATAAATGTATATTAATTCATTCTGAAATGAAGAATATTGGTTTATGATTTGCATTCACACTCATAGATTATTGATTAGCCGATTAACAGCCTTCAAGAGTCAGTTACTATTATAATTCAATATCACAAGATGAAATTGTTTAAGTACTTCCACCTACATTACTTGTGTTTCTGATCATTTTAAAGACACAAATCATCTCCACCCTCAATCTGCCTAGGTCCAATAAAACTGTTTCCCCCATATGCACAATACAAATGGGCCTTGTAAATAGCAGAGTCCTTTGTGTGGTAAAATGTTAAACCGCTGAAATTCAAAAGAAAGGTTCTTTTTTGAGTGAACCATAAAAAACGTTAGAGGTTTCTGTTTGTCTCGAATGGTTTTCCTCTTGTTCTATTTGATTTTATTCTGTTCCTCCAGCAGCAGTTGATGCAGGAGTGCAAAAGAGCTCTGTTACTGTCACTTATGCTTATCACATAGGAAAATAAGGTTTGGACTTTTTAAATATAGCATTTCGAAGCTCAGTTGTGGATACATTGCAATGCCATGTTTGGCATTTTAGTTCAAAACTTTGGATCTCTAGTGGACTTGATTTAATCAAAGAAGGCAGTCAATTTTAAACAAACCATCACATAAGCTAGGTTTTGTGCTGTTAATGCATTCTGCTGTGTCATGTCATACATAAACACTTCAGTGTTGATACTTTCTACCATGGACCTAGGCAGGTTGAAGGTGGAGATGATTTGTGTCTTTAAAATGATCAGAAACACAAGTCATGTAGGTGGAAGTAGATTATTTAACTTGGGCTGTGAGCTTCAAGTGACATCAAAGTTAGAATATATTTCTCCCTCCAAAGTAGTAGATATGTGAAACAAAGCCCCAGCAGTTCATGCTGTTAATTAAATCCTTTCAAGGAGAGTTGGATAAATGTCTGAATTAGAATGGATTGAAAGTTATAAGGATAAGTATTGGTAGGGATAATCATAAAAACTGTATGGATCACAATGGTTCTGGTGCACTGGGACTATAAAAATGACACCTGTGGAAAGAAATGGGACAGATATTCTAGAATTTTACTCAATTATTTATGAAGGTCAGGGGAAAAAAATATCGACATTTCTCTGAGGAAATTAAATCATTTGGCCAGATTCTATGATTAAATCCGTTTTTTCTTGTTTTGTGGAAGAAAAATGTTTGGTAAGTCAAAAGGATTTTCACATTCCATTCTTCCCGCTCTCTTTGTTGTATTTTTATATGTCTTGTCATTCCTCAGTCCCACATTTAATGTTCCTGTGCTCTGTATAGTCCAATCAAGCAACAGTATTTTTGTAATATCGAGTTCAACAATTTCAGATCATAACATCGGCCCCTATTTCATTTTTTCTTGTAATTTTTCCACTCGTTTCCCCCCCCCCCCCCTTTCCTTTTGTTTCGCTCTCACACCTGGCAGCTATCCCTTGCCCTGCCAGTACACTTTACACCCAATCTCAGCCTATTACCATCTCGTCGAGCTTCTAACACCTTTTTTACTTCTTTTGTTTCTTTTATTCTTTTGTCCGATCTATCTTTTCTTTCCAGTTTTGAAGAAGGGTTCGACCCGAAACGTCAACTCAAATTTCTGTCCACGGATGTTGCCTGACCTGCTGAGTTTTTCCAGCATTTTCTGTTGTTATTTCGGATTTCCAACATCCGCAGTATTTTGCTATCGTAACAGTATTTTTGTGGTCTTTAGGAATCAATGAACTGGCCATAGGTAAGCTATTGAGCCCCATTGCATAGGAATTAAAGCAAAAAACATGGATCGCTTCCATGATTCCAGCCATGAAAATGTGAATTTTGCAATTTGAAAAGAAGCTAAATATCTGTTAAGATCAAACTGACCAAATTCATAGTTCTGGCCTAAACTCTTCAAGTACATTTGAAAAACCTAACCTGTGATTGCCATAGGATTAAGCTTTATCCATCGGTAGTTTCCTTTTCAACAATTGAAATATACCAAACTAGTAAAGTTATTTATCAGATAGCTGTTGCATAGCAACTCATAACATAATTTTATTAAAGTTACATTGAAAACAATACTGAGTACTAGCTAAAGACGATTAGTGTTGAAACTTTTTGCTGAACTTGTCTGTTTTTGGCTTTACTTCATACATCTCCAAATACATTTTTGAAGTCCCAAAACTTAAATTCTTAGAATTGTAATACTTATTGCTGTTCATGATCCTTTTCTTTGCAATGCATGATTTGTCAAAGTAATATAGACAGAATGCAAACACAGCATAAACAGTTTCATTATAAGTGCTGATTAAACATTGATGTAGTCAAAAAAACATTTTTTTTCCTATCATTGCGCTGTGCTGATGTCAAACAGATTTGACATTACAGTGTTTTTGGCATAGCAAGAGAATCTCAGATCAGCTGAAATGGAAGGAACAAGATAAATCCATCAAAGGGGATGCATCAGAGGAATTATTGCTCTCTTTGAGAACCATCAGATCTGGCAGCACATTTAAGCCTTTCAGACTAAGTGTAGCTCTACAAGGTGTAATACTGAGTTAGGAGTAGATTTTGTTTTAAGTAATAACATTTATGGTTGGTCAACAAAACGAATAGGAAAGCAGAATGACAAACAACAGGTGGCCTGCTGGTCTTAAATCCAGCTCAAAAAAATCATTGGATTTTGTTTTTATTACTCCTTGTTTCAAGAAAATAGAGAAATATCCAGCATTTGCCATTTGGGAACTCCCTGCAGAATGATTTACAATTCAAATAGTACATAAATCACTTTGTCTTCTCAAAGAAAGACTAAATCATTTGTGTTAACATGGAAAGTACAAATTTACTATTTTGCAGCATGGACTGCATATGCTCCCAGACAGATGTAACATCAATATCTATTTATTCAACAAACTTGGTCTGCTGTACCATACTTAATGGGAATTTTGGCACAAGGTGGAGTTGCCACACCCTGAGCATGTGTGGTGAGCAGATGATTAAATAGCTTGGCACAGTATTGGCCTAATGAAAGTCAAAGGGGATTCCCAATAGGCAATGTTCTGAGACTGTCTGGATTGGCAGTCTTATTGGGGGGAATTTTAACATGGAGGAGCGCATGGGTTTAGGTGCGGGTGGAGGGTTAAAGTCGGCGAAAATTAGATTGTGTCCGGAAGCTGACTCCAATGCGCTGACTTCCAGATTTAACTCGGGCGCGTTCGGCTGCATGCACGTAAGCCCCTCCAGAGAGGCAGGTTAGCGATTTGAATATGTAAATCCATGAATTACAGCGATATTTTAACCGGCCATTAAATTTAATGTTGCATGCACGGGTTTCCCGGACTTCCTGAAGTTCGCCATAGAAACCAAGACGAGAACAGAACAGCAAATTGTGGGGCTTATTAAAAGTCAGGCAAATACAGCAATAAATAGTCGGTGCTTAAAGCTGCTTTCTTAACTACCACTGGGAAAGGGTTTGTCGAGAGTAATTGTGGTAAGAGGTTAATTTCTACACTTTGGAGGTATTAAAACTCAAGATCAAGATGGGTGGCGCCTTGGCTGCCTTAGATTGGACCTAGCTCGAAGAGCAAGCTGACCATCAGCAGCAGCAAAAGCCTGCTGTGGAGAGACCTGCAGGAGGTGAGCAGAGAGGGGAGCAGCAGAGAGGGGAGCAGCAGAGAGGTCGAGCTCGCACATGGCACTAACAGGGTGTACAGGCAGAGGCTCAGCTTCCTTGACCTCTCAAAAGAGCAGTGCTTCCAGAGGCTTATATTATTGCATCAGGTGGTGGCAGACATCTGCAGCCTCCTAGAAGAAGACCTGCTCCCTACTGGACCTGGTGGCGAGGCATTACCAGTGGCTGTGAAAGTGACCACCGCCCTCAAATCTTTTGCCTCCAGATCCTTCCAGGGTGTTGCCGGAGATATATTCAGGATCTCCCAGTTGGCAGCCCACAAATGCATAAGGCAGGTCGCTGATGGGTTGTTTGCCAGAGCCAGCAATTATGTAAACTTTGCCTGTGATGACACTAGTCAGAATGAGCGGGGGATAGGGTTTGCATCTCTGGCTGGCTTTCCACAGGCGCAGGGCATCATCGACTGTACAGACATGGCAATCTGTGCACTCCCAGATCAACCAGGAGTACTCGTAAACCACAAGGGTTTCCATTCTATCAATATGCGGCTGGTGTACAACCACAAGAAAAGATTTATGCAGGTGTGCACCAGATTCCTGGGAAGCTACCATGATGCTTTCATCCTGCAGCATTCCAACAAGCTCCCCAACCTCTTTCGACCTACAAGCAGACTTAAAGGGTGGCTGCTAGGAGACAAAGGATACCCCCTTCAAACTTGGCTGATGACACCAGTGAGAAACCCAATCAATGAAGCTTAAGAGCAGCTTAAGCCATATGACAACCAGGTGTGTCATTGTGGCTTCAGCAGAGGTAGAGGCAAGCTGCTCAGATCCCTGTTCTGACTGCTGAGATGCTCTTGGCTGACGATCTTTGGGTTTTGGAACCTGTGAGGTCCCTGCCAAAGAGTGTTCCACCTGCACCTGTGCAGGGGCAGACTTGGGCATTGGGATAGGAGCCAGCATGTTAGGTACAGACAGGGCGCAGGGGGTGGGCAACGCGTGAGAAGTGAGAGTGTTTTGAGTAGAGTTCCCACTTCCATGTCTCCTTTCGTCATCATCCATCTCATGGGCCAGCCGCACTTCACTCATATCACTCTGCTGGAGAGCAGCTTGGCACAGATCAGCACAGTGCTGTAAGACCAAGGCTAAGGTATCTGTCATCCTATTTAAGGCAGTAAACGTGTTGGCATCCAGCACGTGCACGAATGAGGTCAAGGTGTGCATGGACTCATTTAATTGTCGCAATTGATGTTCCATGGAGTTGGCCACTCTATCCATGAAAGAAGACATCCTCGCAATGCTCTGCAACATCAATCCACTCATGCTTGAGCTGGGCTCCCCCATTGTCCCTGCAATCATGGACAGTGTGCATGGAAGGCCTGCCAGTATGTCGCCGATTTTCTGCTGCCCTTCAATGATTATCCTTTTCATCGATGGCCCCCGGGGCACAGCCTCTGTGTCCAGTTGAGCAGAGCTTGGAGCGGTCTGTGCCCTCCGACGGGGACTCCCCACAGCTATTCCTGCCACCACTGCCTGCTCTTGCTCACTTGTGAACAGGTGAAAACCCAAAAATCTGTCTAACTGGTCCCACCAAAGTGCAACTATCTGCGCTGATGCATGGTAAACTTGAGATTTATGATGGTGTACCCTCAGAAGGCATCAGCTCCTCTCAGAAGGAATCAGCAATAGGAAAAGGAAGAGTAAAGCTTTGTAGTTGCACAAGGGTATGTACATGGGTGGATGAGAGAATGTTATGTTAAGTGTCCGTTTTTTAGTAGAATCACAGAAAATGTATTACGTTGCAGCATGTTCCCATGTTGCCCATTCTTGGTTTTGTCGTCCGCGAGGTCCACTGACTGCTGCTGTACACGTGAAGGGCCTGACAGAGAGAAAAGATATGAATTACTACTGGCAAGATAAGAATGTTGCAATGTATCATTATGAAGATGATCATATTTCACTCGCTGCTGAAATCAAGTCAACATGACTGAGTGTTATATGACATGTGGGTTGCTGATATTTAATTTTGTCACCCGTTGGCTGGGAGGTCCCAATCTCCCAATGGTCAGGGCCGTCGAAATGCCATTGATCTCCAGCACTTCATCCTCTGCAGTTGTCAACTAGGAAATCTGTGGAGGACCATCTTCGATTCACTTCCTCTTCCTAGTGTTCTGTGCTCTCTTCTCCTGCAATCGGGGAAAGAGCAGACCTATGAATGATTGTAATGGCATGTGTTCTCCTGATGGATGCAATGCATTTGGTGAGGGTGACTATCAGGGAGAGGCATCAAATTGCATAAGGTTCAGAATGAGTGGCAGTGGTAGATGGATAGATGAGGATGTGAGGAAGTACAAGGAAAGAGAAGGATGGGTGCACTTTTGAGGTAAGTGGGTGTGAGGAGTGATGTGATGGAGTAGGTTTGACAAGGTAGAGTGAGGGAGTGGGGTGATACAGCAGGATATAGGTGAATGTGCAACTGTACTCACCTTTCCTGACCTGGTTAGGTCATTAAAGCGCTTCTTGCACTGAAGCCAGGAGCGTGGCACAATGCTCCTGCTGCTGACCTCCTCGGCCACCTCCAGCCACGCCTTCTTTGTTGCAGCGGCAGATTTCTTCCTCCCATTGCTGGGAAGAGCATCTCTCTCCTACTCCTCACTGAACCCAGCAGTACATCAAGTGCTGCATCTTTAAATCGAGGCGCAGCCCTTGAGTGTACTGAATCCATTCAGAGACTTCACCCTTTCTTGTTTCATACTCCTTACTTCTCCAAATTCTATCTTTGGTCTGGCCCTTCAAGTACTCAAGTTGAGATCACATCATACAGGTCCACACCACGCCCTGTGCCGCGCAATCGACGTCAAACCCAGAACTTCTATTCTAATTAGGTGGCTGCGTTAAAATATCACAGACAGACGTGCTGAATGTTCTCCTGGGATCACTACCCGATATAGCATCCCCCCACCCCCCCTGAGTTATTATCGGGGCCATTACCTTTTAAGTTTCTTTTTAATTACCTTTGCCCTTCCCAAACTAGAATTTTGGAACCATTCGCATGATGCAATGATATGAACTAGTAGATTGTGTTGTTATTTAAGCGTATGAGTAATTGTGTTAAATGTAATTCTTTCAGGTATTCTGGGGTGTAATGTGACCTGTGAAGAATTAGAAACAGTTACAAGCCAAGAGATTGTGAACTGGGAACCAGATCTCTCCCACTCATCCTTCCCACAAGACCAACCAAGGTCATTCTCCCTGGTTGGTGTAGTCTGTATTTATTTCAATTAAGTTTTGATATCACCATGCAATTAGTCTACAGTTGTCTTGCCTCTACTCTCAGGAGTCTGGGATATTGGCTGATAGCTATGATTCTGTGAGTATAAATATGTCAGGCTGTTACTTGACTAGTCTATGGGTTAGCTCATCCAACTTTGGCACCAGTCCTCAGATGTTAGTGAGTGAGGAGGACTTTGCAGGGTCGAATGAACTGGGTGTGCCTTCATCATGTCCTGATTCGATGCTTAGTTCGCAGCCGAGTAGTCAGATCTTTAATACATCTTTAATTACAAAGGTTGTTAAAAACTTAAGCTAAAATACAGTAGTATTCTGGAAAAAGAAGAATATTCTAAAGCTCAGTGTGTATGGAGTTAAAAGTTTGTGACTAAATTTAAATGGGATGGATGCAAATAGTTGTTAAATTATACAGATAATATAAAGTGTTGGTATTACAACCTTTAACATTTAGAAGTCCAGGGTCAGAGAGAAGGAATTTGGTGGTCTGAAGGAAAGCAGTAAGAATGTAAGTAGAGGTCCTTCAATTACCTGGAGCAGCTGGTGATTGTCCTTTGTTCAGTTAAAAAAGTTATTTTGTTGATTTATACATATAGATGTAGATGTATGAGGCAAGAGCTTCCTTTGTAGTTTCGGCCATTTTCTAGTGGGATGGGCAAGTGAGGAAAATGGGTTAGGGACCGATTACATCAACTGACCACTTATTTTGGAGTCTATGCTGCTTGATAAACATTGGTGTGTGAAGGAATATACTATATAACCTTTTTAGAAAAATATACTATATAGCCTTTTTAGAAAAATACACTATCTTATGAAAGAATTCTGGCCTTGTTGAGATAAGACAGTGGTTGACCCTGAAGAGTACCCTATAAGGAACTCTACCTTATAAATTCTTTAAAACATGACAAACTGGGTTTGAAAATTTAGAAACCTAACTATGAAATAGCTATGAAAGAATTCTGGCTATTGAAACAGGACAAGTTGTCGACCCTGAATAAATAACCTTATTAAAACAGAAGAATGGGTGGCTTCGAGTGGCTGGCCTTTTGGGAATAGAACAATGGTCAACCCTGGATAAGTGATCTAAATTAAACCTCGTAAAGATGACACATGAAATAAGGGACATCTGCCTTCACACCTATATGATAAAAACTCCCAATAACTATTGCCGATGTAGCAGTAAGAATTGCAGGGGTCAGCAGAAAGATGAATAGTGATAAGTAACTTGGATCAGCAGAATCCTTATGGGATACAACTGAAAAAGGGTATAAATATTGAAGTCTCAAATAGGATATCAGACTCGCTTTAATCGGGCAAAGCGATTCTCGACTACAGAGGCGGCTCTCTGGTCTTCCACTCTTTGCACCTCGGGGATCGAAGGTAATTTGATATTGATGGATATCCTGTATAGAAAATTTTAAGAACTGTAATACTGTAGCGAAGTTAAGATTTAAAAGTAAGATTCTCTGTTAAAAAGATCATATTTTTTCTCTTTTTAGAACTGTTAACGTTGCGATTGACTGATTCACCAACTGTAAATTGCATGTTGGTTCTTTTAATAAATCTCTGTATATTTTTAGAATTGTCTCACATAAGTCTTCTGTATCAATAGCTTGTGAACCTAACCTCTGCACACTCTTTGGTGGAGAGGTACATTTCTGAAGGAGATCTCCGGACCCTCATAATATCCGGGATGTTAGAGTCTGGCTAAACTTATTAAAAGTGCTATCTGGAGAATGGTAACATTCTTGAATTGTTCCTTTCCTTTAGGGAGAGATAGCCCGGACCTTTAGACCCAGTTAAGCGTCTTTAGGATTCGGCTACCTCAAACTTTAGTTGAAAGTGAACATCTGAGAAATACGCCTGATCCGGAATAGCCCCAAAGGGGCTAGGACTAGTAAATATCCTTTCAGGTGGAGGTTGTGTAAAAGCACTGATGATCCTAAGGGAGCAGAGTGTCAATTGCCCTGCCCAGCCAAGGATTACACGTGCAATGTTAAGTTACCAGCTTCTTTGAAGTTAATTGTCTGTCTCCCCTTTCCCCAAAATTCTGGCTCTCTTCTGCAGTTCCCAATCATCCTGATCTCCTTTCATTAAAGACATCTGCAGCACCATTCACCCTAACCTCCATTTTAGGAAATGTCTGTAGCCCCACCCTAGCCTCTGTGCTGTAAGAACACTACAAGAAGAGAAGCCTGTAGAAACTAAAGTGAAAGAGGTTTATAGGTTAGACTGGAATAATGCAGAAAATGGCTTGCTTTGAGCATAATGCAATTTAACAAAATTAAAACTGATGAAGCCTCTTGAGTGAAACCTTATTTTACTAGTCTGTCTCCTGTTTGCTGATTGTGATCGAAAAACAGATGAAAGGCCAGTGTGCGGTTTGCAGAAAGGAAAATGAAAATAACCTTTTGCTTTAATCATTCTGTGCAAATTTACAATCAAAGCTGCGGGGCTTTTAGTTATTAAAATTCCTAATAATTTTCTATGAAGCCAACAGTCACTGAAAGCATTCAGCCCTGAGTTTACTTTGCAGTCTCCAAACCTTGTAGTTCTTTCCAAAGACTCATACGAAAATAGAAAGACACTGGACCAGAAAAAATCATCTGATTCATCAGGTCAGTCCCAAAGTCCAGAAATATCATACATCACCCTATTCCTCATATTGCTCAACCACTTCCAAAATGAACACAACCTGCCAATACTGCCTATTCACTATTTCATATGTCATTCATTTTAAATTGCAAGTTCACCTTTCCTCTTCTGAACCTGAGTATATGCCTCCTCAATATAGAGCTGGATTTTCCGCACGAAGGCAGGATGGTGGCGTGTCCCCTGTTTGGCGGGTTCTGGTCCTGCTCCCGGTTGCAGCCGCCCTGCAATAATGATTTTCCCCAGATTGGCCTCTTAAGGCCGCCGTGCACGCTACCCGGCCCAATCAGTGGGTGCGGGTTGGCTGATCACGCTTGATGATGTGCTGGGAGCCTCTATATTTAAGGGGGCCATGTCCCCTTTGATTATTACTTTCTTTTTTCTGCTCCCGAATGCTGGTTGCTGCAGGCATGGCAGCACAATGGACCAAGGCTGCTCCCCAGTTTGATGATGACTCCCTCCATGCTCTTGTGGAGGGAGTAAGAGGACACAAGGAGGCCCTCTTCCCTTCAGATGGAAGGAGGAGGCCTCCTCAGCACGCAAAGGCAGCCTGGCTGCAAATTGCTGAGGAGGTCAGTGCAAGGTCGGTGTGCACGCACCTGGGTGCAGTGTAGGAAAAGGTTTAATGATCTGATGCACTCAGCAAAAGTGAGTTTAACATCATACTTACCTTCAATCTGCTTCCCATCTCCTCCCATCCCCATCACTCTACATTTGCAACCTTCCCCTGCAAATCACAACTAACCCTTACATCCCTTGAACCCTAACCCACCCCTCGCTCTCTATGTACAGAATCACTTACCCATCTTACTATGCACTCCTGACACTCGCTCTCACTGTTATGCAATGACAACAAATAACAACGCACAGGGAGGGACCTTGGTATTGGCACCTCACTCCATCATAGTCTCCCTCTAACCATCTACGTTATCCATTCTTTATACTCACTCCATCAATCTCTCTGAAACTCCACTTGTGTCCCTCATTGCAGGAAAAGAGAGCCCACTGTAATGATCAATAACATGTCATTCTATAGTGGACACTAGGTGGAGCCGTAGAGCTGTGTAGAGCTGTATATAGCTTTATGTATATAAGACTACACTACCCAGCTGTATAGATATTAAGACTACATTACCCATGAGGCACTAGGCTACCCACAAGGCAACAGTCAAGATGGAAGCCGCTACAGATACTGTACCAGTCCACATGTGCTCAATAAAGTAACTAGCAAAAGCTAGCTGTGTTCATAATAAGAATGTCTATTTATTAATGAACATAAGATGGTACCAGGGTGGTGATGATCATCTGAAAATTGTGAAAAGCGACATGGAGAATTTGAAGCCACCAGAGCATTTGAATCTCGAGGGAAATGTCGACTACAATTGGCAGACTTTTAAACAACAATTCGAACTCTACATTGCAGCCATCGGATTCGGTATGAAGCCAGATGCAAGGAAGATAGCGTTGCTGCTTACGGTTGCAGGCCCACAGGCGATAGAGGTATTTAATACATTTGTATTTAATCCAGCGGAGAACAGAGAAAAATTAGAAGATGTGCTAAAAAAATTTGATGCACATTGCTCTCCCAAAAAGAATGAGACGTATGAAAGATACACCTTCCGTTCTCGGACACAGCAACAAAATGAGACTTTTGATAGCTTTATAACTGATCTGAAACTGAAAGCACAGACATATAATTTCTCTGAGCTGAAATCATCCATGATTCGTGACCAGATTGTGTTTGGTATTCATGATGAAAAAAGTCAGGGAACGTCTGTTGAGAGAAACCGAACTAAATTTGGAAAAAGCTGTGAAAATATGCCAAGCCAGCGAGCTAGCTCGGAAGCACGCGAAGACTTTCAGTGAAATCAATAATGATGCGATTGTAATGAGTGATAATACTGCTGTCGGTGCTGTGTCCTACAAGGGGAAGAAACGTGGGCAGAACAGAAATGAAAAGCAATCGGAGGATGAAATTTTTAATTGTAAACGCTGTGGTTACAAACACCATTTAAGACAATGCCCAGCGTTTGGAAAAATGTGCACAAAGTGTAATGGAAATAATCACTTTGCCAAACAATGCTTTTCAAAAGTAAAAACAACGAAAGGACAACAAGTTAATGTGATTGAGGACACTGATTTAAGTGAGACATTTTTTGTAGGAATGGTGTCATGTGACGATATCAAAAAAGATACAGAAAATGTGCAGCCTTCAGAAATGGACAATGCTGAACATAAAGTCAATGCAGTAAAAGTGGACAAATAGATGATCCCACTGCAGATAAATGGAGCATTAGTTACATTGAAACTGGACACTGGGGCAAAAGCAAACTTAATCAGTATGAGTGACATAAAAAATATGAAAGAAAAGCCCAAAATACAGAAAACGTCAGTACTACTGAAAAGCTATAATGGACAGAAAATAGATAGCTTAGGTGTATGCAGACTTAAAGTGACAGTCAAAGACAAAGTGCATCATCTCATGTTTTCTGTTGTGGCTGAAAGACTTGATTCGATACTAGGTGACAAAGTTTGTGAAGACTTAGAACTGGTCAAGAGAGTCTACCGCATAAACTATGCCATAAGCAGACCAGATGACTCAGGTGATGAAGCAGAGAGCCCATCAAGGATGAAAAGGCCAAAGGGTATCCATGTCTTCAAAAAGCCTAGTTTCTCCAAGAAGAAAGAAAAAGACTTTAAGGTCAAAGAGAAGCCAAAGGAAGAAAAGCACAAAGAGGAAAAACACAAGGAGAAAAAGTCCAAAGATATAACCGCAGCAGATGTTGTTAAGCAGTGGAAAGAGAAAAAGAAAAAGAAGAAGCCTGCACCAGAGCAGGAAGCAGTTCCGGTGGATACTCCTTCTTCCCTCAGGCCAATCTTTGGTGTTCCATTAGCCGAGGCTGCTAAGAGGATTATGCTGTATGATGGGATCCAGCTGCCAGCGGTTTTTCAAGAGTGCATTGACTACATTGAGAGTTATGGCACGAAGAGTGAAGGAAACACTGAAACCCTCTCCAAGCAAAGATCGCAAGGAGACCTCGATCTATTCAAGAGCAGATTGATGACAATGCCGCAACTGCATCTTGTCATTCACCGCCAGAACAATCTCATGAAGACACATCAGACTTACCCGTGTTGAGAAGATCCACACGTGAAGTAAAAAAGCCTGATAGACTTAATCTTTGAGTACAATGTAAAGCTTTGAAAATGTGTTGACTGTTTTGAAAATGTTTATGTTTATAGAGCACTAACAAAAGTGTTACTGATATTATCTTTATTGTTTTCTTGAAAGTTGATTGATATTGATTTTGTTAAACCTCAAAGAAAGGGGGATGTAATGATCAATAACATGTCATTCTATAGTGGACACTAGGTGGAGCCGTAGAGCTGTGTAGAGCTGTATATAGCTGTATGTATATAAGACTACACTACCCAGCTGTATAGATATTAAGACTACATTACCCATGAGGCACTAGGCTACCCACAAGGCAACAGTCAAGATGGCAGCCTGCACACAGGAGCACACATGCTGCATCTCTACAGATACTGTACCTAGAGAACATGTACTGAATAAATGACTAGCTAGAAGCTAGCTGTGTTCATAATAAGAATGTCTAGTTATTAATGAACATAAGACCCACAATAAGAGGGAGAGGGGGAGGACAGGAGGAGGCCCATCATCCATTGAGCTTCTAACGCATGCTGAGGAGGCAGCTCTGGAGATCGTTGGAGGTGCAGAGGAACTGAAAGTGGGGGATGGCACAGTACAGCAAGCTGGTGACAGAATTAATTTCCAACCCTCTGATTTTGCATTCATGAGTGACTCATATGGTATCTGATGTTCATAGAAATTGGGTGCTGATCATCTGCACAATGGGATGTGTCTGCAACATACGTATTGCATGTCTAACTCATGCCTTTACTCCCCCACAGGACCATTGAGAGCCCCCCTCCCCACTCTCCAGGGCGAAGAGCAGGAAGACTCCTCAGAGGAACCTCCAGCCTCTGAGGAGCAACGTCAGCAGAAATGAATGCACCCAGCACCAGTGCAGAGACGCACACCTCGGTGGGTCATTTGCAAGATAGAGTAGTGTTGTCACCTGGTGTATCACAATTCACAAATGAGCAGGAGCAGATGGTGGAGACAGAGACAGCAGTGGAGAGGCCTCATCTGGGGGCGTGGGATGCTCCTAGCTCTGCTCAGCTGCATGTAGACGCTGAGCCTCTGGGGCCATCCAGAAAGAGAGCGGTGCTGTGGCTTCAGGAACAAGTGCAGGAGGCTCTGACTGGGTTTGCAACCATGGTAACTGCGAGTGTGCAGAAAATGGAGGAGTCCATGTCAACCATGAGCAATGCTGTGGTGCACGCAATGGCAAATGTAGGTGCTGCCATGGATAGAATGGCAACCTCCATGGAGGACATAAATCGCCAGACTCAAATAAGTATGGTGATTCTTCTAGCTAGATGGTCAGCTATGGAGGATAGATGGGCTTCTATCGTGGCGAGGAGCCAGAGGTATATGGACGTCCCCGTTATGAGGACCGTCAGTACAGAGATGGGTCCACATGGCCCCACTGATGTACAGCAAGGTGCTCTCCAGCTACTTGCTAGCAGTGAAGTCCGGGTGACCCATGAGAGGGATGGTGGTAGTCGAGAACAAGGAAGTGGGGGCTCCTCTCCAAGCGCTTACACTCCCATGCCACTGCGGAGCCCTCAGTCAGAGCCCCAGATGTCTCACCCAACAGAGATGGCCGTCTCTGCCCCTGCACAGCCACAGGAGGAGCAGACTTTGGTGGAGCCCTCCAAGGCTCCCAAACCCAGAGAACAACCGCCAAAGGCGCCTAAGCAGGCACAGCAGGGAAGTGAGCAGGCTGCCTCTACATCTGCTGAAGTCACAGGGGAAGCACCACGTAGAAGCATGCTTAAGAGAAATCTAACACAAATAGTCACAAGGGTAATCACATGGGTGTTTTCATGTAATCCAAAGTTATGTTTGTGATCTTTATTTTTATTGTATTTTATTAAAATAATGCGATGTGAATGATTCAATGCGTTGCCCTATGTCTACTCAGAATTGGAAGTGGCACAGTGGGCAGGGGGTGGAGCGCGCCTTTCCTCTGTAGTGATGGTGGGGAGAGTGATAGGAATGCACAGTTCATTGTTCAGATGCTATATGGTGTGGAATGGAGGTCCTGCCAACCTTCATGCCAGACACATGCCTGTGCTGCCTAAAGTTACGCGAATCTGGCATGGATTAGTCCATTCTTTGCCTCACGGCCAGCAATGTGCTCGCATGCTGGCCGCACTGGAACAGCCGCCTCCGTCAGGTCTTCCTCATCTGCAGCCTCATTTGGCTCTTCCTCCTCCTCTGAGGAGGAGGAGGCTGCGCGCTCTGCCACTTGTTCCTCAGGCAGCAGTAAGCCACGCTGCAGTGCGATGTTGTGCAGGGCACAGCAGACCACGATGATTCTGGACACCCTGGCTGGTGCATACTGCAGGGCTCCACCAGATCTGTCCAGGCATCTGAAGCACATTTTGAGCAAGCCACTATGATGCTTCTGGTGGAAATGTGGCTCTCATTGTAGTGCTCTTCAGCTTCGTTTGATGGCTTCCTCATCAGTGTCATTAGCCATGTCTTCAGGGGATAGCTCTTGTCTCCAAGTAGCCATCCTGAAAGTTGGGTTGGCCGATTGAAGAGCTGAGGCACAGTGGACTGGCGCAGGATGTACATGTCATGGCAGCTGCCAGGGAACTTTGCACACACATGCATAATGTTCTTCCTGTGGTTGCACACCAGCTGGACGTTAAGGAAGTGGAAGCCTTTGCGGTTGACAAATACAACTGGGTAGTGATGGGGTGCCCTGGTGGCCACATGTTTGCAGTTGATGATGCCCTGCAACCTTGGGAAGCCTGCCAAATTGGCAAACCCAACCGCCCGCGCGGTTACACATACTTCATCCATTGAGAAGTGGATGTAATTGGCCAACTTGGCAAACAGGGCATCGGTAACCTGCATGATGCAAGTGTGTGCGGACGACTGGGAGATGCTGCTAATGTCCGCAGCTGATCTCTGGAAGGACCCTGAAGCAAAGAAGTTGAGGGCGATGGTGACTTTGACAGCCACTGGTAAGGAGTGTCCACCCGCTCCTCTGGGCTGCAGGTGTTGGTGCAGGTGTTGGTGCAGATGTCTGCAACTACCTCTCACGAAAGTCTCAGCCTCCTTTGGCACTGCTGCTCAGTCATGTTGAGGAAGCTCATCCTCTGCCTGTAAACCCTGTGTTGGGGGTATCTCCTGTGGCGCAGTGCAGCCCTGCGCTGATGGCCTCTGCCCTGTGCAGCATCGGGTGGCTGAGGAGAAGGTTGGTGCTCCTGTTGTTGGTGCTGCTGGTGTGCCTGGTTCTGCTGCTGCTGCGGCTGCTTGTGCCCCGAATCTGAGGACCAGGGTGAGTGGATATAAATGGTTCCCATTCCACTGGTATATATGTCACTTGAGGATGAGATGTTATAAGTGCTCAGTCAATGTGGAGAGAGGCTATTCCAAGGAGATCACATTGCATATGGATCTCACAACACACACTTACAACCTCAACACACCTGAAATATGTCTTCCAAATCCTGAAATCAGAAAGTTCTGCCAGTTGAAATTGAACTGATGTGCAGGTTAGCTTTTATGCTGTAGTTGCGTATGTGAACTATTCAGCTTGTAGGAACACCCGACACAATCAGCTGGTGTGTTTGTCGAACGACGTGGAACATGATGAAAATGTGGCAAAATTGAAAAACCCTCTCAAAATAGCATTTAACAGTTAAGTGCCTCTCCCACCACTTAGTATCGGGTTTGATCTGAAGTCGCAGACCCGACACTTTGGAAAGTCTCGTGGAGCCGGGTTCGCGGCAGGTTCGCAACCCGCCGTCAATCATTTTGGATTTAATTCCTGACCCGCCTCCAAACCCGCCCTCTGAGCGCTGGCAAAATCGCAGCCATAGAGTTTGTGACTATATCAACATTTTTTTAGGATTTAGTTTTCTGAGCGGCCTCCTTTAAGGACCACTCGTTAGGCTGCTTACCGCTCGGTACAAATAAGCGGAGCGTGCGAGGTACACGTTTGTGCCTCGAAATGGCAATCAGGGTTATTTATGTCATAGGACCCCGATTTTCATATTACAAGTCATCTCCTGCCTGGAACAGGAGGGCAAACCAGCTGCCCATCTCAGGACCCTACCCAAGTTGGTGGTGACCAGAGTGGCAGCGTAAATGGAGCGGTTGGTAACCTGACCATACCGTCCCATTTGCACCGGGCAGAGGGAGTTAAAATATCAAAAGTTAGGATAGAGGTCCCTAGAAGTGTATTAATACTTGCAGGGGATCTCCTACATACAAAAATTTGAAAACTAATGATCTAACTTGTGTTACAACTAATCTAGGAGAGTGCTTGGTGCTAAGAATTGGAAAAGTTCCATTTCCCAGCACCAACGTCCCTCACTTTGAGCATAAATCTTTATCAAAAATTATGTTTGAAAAATGTTGTGGTGGTCATGGTGGCATTGGACTCCACCTGTTCATTGACCTGGCACAGATCTTTGGGCTTTACTGAGGAACCTAAACTGTAGGTTTACTGTAGAAAGCATCTAAATTCCTGCTTTTATCTATCCAATTCTGCTGTATCTTTATTATCAGTCTGCTGGACACACTGATGGCAAATGGATTTTCCAAATAAAGAAGTCAAATTCTGGAAAGCATTTTGAGTAGAAAAATAAAAACCCTCTCCAAATGCTTTTCTCCGCATCTAAGAATGTTGACTTTCTTTGTTTATATTCTGGCAGTTCTGCTCTGGGGGAGAAAAAATCAATGAGTTATACTTCTTTCCCCCCAGCCTGCATGTAAATATAATAACTCAGGAACCATCTTGTGTCCTTTTGCCCAAGTAAACAAGTACAGCTAAAGAAGCCTTGTCCAAAGCCATGCCTAAAATAAACTGAAAATGAACAGTACTGTCATGACAGAGCCAAACATTCAACTATCCAGTTTCTCCACATGACATCTAATCAATGCAGGAATTCTTGACACATACTGACTGGAGATTTAACTGTTGCTTGCTTGGCTTGAGGAGTCGGCAGGTGTGTGACAGTGAAACTGGATCTGCACTTATAAAAACATTTATGATGAGGCTAGTTACCACTTCAAAAAGAAAAGGGTAGGAACCGCTCACAGTCGGATAGAGAGCAGTTCAACAACATCCATTTCCTGGCATCTGGACCTCACAGGTTTAGCTGCAAGTTCAAGACTTAAAACTGGATCCAGTCCAATCCAAGCTATTACGCCTTGCTTTTGCAAAGATTAAAGAAAGGAATGCCTAATTATAGAGGAAGATCGTGTGTATGCTTTGTGCCTCAGCTAAGAATTCTTGATGCCAGTGAATTTAATGCCTAGGTTCTGAAAACCTAATGATGCCATTAAAGAATTCATCTTTAAGAAGGAACTGAGAGAATATGTATAATGTTAATTGCTTTGGCTCAGTGAAATGGGGTACTGTTGGCATTCCACATTTTCTAACGTGACCTATTAAACTGAGAATAAAGGACTGAACTGGCGCTCTGATTTAATACAAAAATATCCCTTTTACAAAAAGCCCTTTGACCTTCTCGTCTTTTACAAAATGCAGAGCATTTTGTAATATTCCATTGAAAATGTTTCAACTGTGTTGCTTTCATAGGCATAAATTTAACTCTCTTGTACCAACTTGCAGTTAAAATGAGGTCAAGACTGGAAAGTATTTGCAATTCCATGACAAAAATGTTTATCTTAGTTTTCTTAGCTAAATTCTCAGACAATAAAACAAACAGAGTATATAGAGTGCATCTCTGTTTAAATAATTCACAGGAACCAGGGACTTAAGTAGGCAAATATATTTTCAGTTCCTTGAAATATCTATAAATCGTTAACTGACCAGTATAGGACTAATTTGACATGTCCCAACAAGAAACTCAAAGTGTACAGCATCCAGCCAGTTGGTGTAGATTGGTATATATAACTAAGTAAAAGCAACTACAACTGTAGACCAATGAAGGATTTGGATGGGTTTATCATTATTCCTCAAGTCTTAAGCATCTTTAAAATTTAACGAAACATTGGTGACATTTTGATATCAGAACCAGAATGATCAATTCAATCATCTGAACACAATGGTAAATTTCAGGGCTAAATTTTACATCCATTGACTATAAATGGGCAATAGATCTAGCACTCTATTTCCCCCCAAGTGCTAAACAGTCGAGCATCCACAGAGGGTAGTTAGGATGTAGAATTCTCTGCTACAAAATATTGTTAAAACTGAGTCCATGAATTCTTTTAAAAGGGATCTAAATAGTTGCTTCAAAAAAAATAGGAATATTAAAGGTTATGGGGAGCAGACAGCAGTGCAATTAGATTAGATGGTTCATGTGAAGAAAAGCACGAAGGCAGACTTGATGGACCAAGTGTTCTGTTTCTGTGCTACAGCATCCTAGAATTCCATAATCCACAGATGAGAGAGAAGAACCTTTTTTTTTTAATTGCTAATTTTCTCCCCTCCCTGGCTCTTCTAATGGCCTTTACTTCTGCTGAGTCTGGTTCGTTCAGTACCTCGGCCAAGTGGGCATTCTTCATGTTTGAGCCTAGAGAGTGAGGGTTGGCAAATTATTCAATCGTGTGGGCATCACGGCTAAGTGGGGACATTTTTTTTTCACATTCTTCGGAGTGAACTTTTCAAATTGAAATAAAAGCTCCGACTGAATAAAACAAAAAAGTAAATGTATCGGCCAATGAGGAGGAGGCTATCAAAGCCAATCCCGATCCCCGTCCTCACCCAACATCTACATGCGCACACTTTCAGGAGATGTCACTAGATAACGACCAAACCCCTGGGAGATTTTCCCCTCCCTACTCTAGTGCTGTAGCGAATTGTAACTACTGCCACCCCTGCTTAGATCAGCTAGCAAAGCACAGACCGGGAATTCAATTTGGGGCCTTTTAGTCTGTATAACTCAGGTAGATTTTCAAAAAAGCAACTGAGCTAAAGTAGAGCTGTGGGGACGAACACTTGGAAACATCTAGCTGGTGATTTACAACCATTTTAATCACAAAAAGAATTAAAGGGCAGATTGGAAAAACAATCTTCACACAGAGGGTGGTTAGACTATGGAATTCTTTGCCACAAACCATTATTAAAGCAGAGTTTAGAATGCTTTTAAAAGAGAATTAGAAAGTTGCTTGAAAAAGAAAAACATTAAATGTCAGAGCAGCAAGCAAGAGAATGGGATTACACTAGCGTTCCAAGCACCTTGGGATGTTTTTACTACGTTAAAGGCGCTATATAAATGCAAGTTGTTGTAGATGGCTCATTGGAGAAAAACACAATCGGGCTGAATGGCCAGTGTCTGTTCTGTAACATTTTATGACAGAATATTACAAACGTCTTAATTAAAAATCAATGACATTAGCTAAGGAGCAATAACCCATGCAAAGAAAGAAAGAAAAACTTGCATTTGTATAAAACCTTTCACGATCTCTGGATGTTCCAACACGCTTTACAACCAAAGGAGTATTTTTGAAGTATAGTCACTGTTGTAATGTAGGAAACGCAGCAGCCAATTTGCGCGCAGCAGGTTCCCACAAACAGCAATTAAATAAATAACCAGATGATCTGTTTTAGGTGTTGGTTGAGGGGTAAATGTTTGCCAGCACACCAGGAGAGCTTCCCTGTCCTTCTTTGAATGGTGCCGTGGGATCTTTTACGTCCACCCGAGAGGACAGACGGGACCTCGGTTTAGCGTTTCATCCAAAAGATGGCACCTTCAACAGTGCAGCACTCCCCCAGTACTGCACTGCAGTGTCAGACAAGCTTATGTGCTCATGTCTCTGGAGTGGGTTTTAAACCCACAACCTTCTGACTCAGAGGCTACCACAGTGCCACAGCTCAGAACACCATGTTCCACACCCCAAACTGCCCATGAATAATGCCTCAGGAAATCTACTAGTACAGATGTGGCTGAGTTCAAGTACCAGAAAAATAAACTTGCACTAAAAAAGTCACATATTTTTAATAAATAGCTATATTAAGCTATATAGTCATACCTCAGTAATATGCTTATAACAATATGACCTGTGCCACCACACTTAGGGGGAAAAATTCAGTTGGTTGCGCCTCCCGTTAGCGCCTTAAGAGGGCGCTAATGGGACGCAAAGCAACTAGAGCCCGGGCGCAGCGATGTTTGCCCCGCTCGCGAAATTAACTAGACATTTTGTGGTGGCGCTAAACACTACCGCCATGATCTCCTGCGCGGGCAGATTGTGACGTCAGTCGAGTGCGCAACGCACCGTTAGTGCCCCGGACTGGATATTGAGTGGCACCCCCTGCCTTACCGCCTGCCGCTAGCAACGACAGGTTGAGGGGAGCGTTATGCAGTCAGAAAGGGACTAGGGGAGCGCTATTTAAAGGCGACCGCTTCCTGCCCTTTTTTGTCGGTGACATTTTTGCACCATGCATTCTGAGAGAGAGAGAGAGACTTCTGGAGAGATTCAACGCTGTGTGAAGGAGTTTTGAGTCCTGAACAGCACTTTGCAGGTTTATTTTGATTTGCTCTTCCTTGCTTCGCCAGCGCTCTGAGGTAGCACCTCGCTCCTCAGCCTTTGCGCCTTAAGACAGTTGTGAAGCGCCTGAGTTAGCGCTCCAATCACCTTCAGGGGCGATAAAAGCCAAATTTGCTGTCGGAGGCGATAATTAGCGCCAGGCGCTAAACTTTGCGCACAGCCAATAATGGCGCCCCAAACGGACCAATACTGAATTTTTCCCCCTTAGAGTCATATGGCCTAGAAATTCAGTTGCCTTAGCACCGCTTTTGAGGCACTAGAGGGACTAGCGCCAGAGTTATGGCCAGTTTAAAAATTCCCTGGGGCCCTAAATCGGCGTTGCACCGGTAGCGCTGCGCCGGCACCGATGACGTCATCGGTGTGCGCAGCGTCCCGGTTGCCGTGGTAACCCGCCCGAACTCCGAAATTGAGTTGCGGCCGCCTCGCCCATGGCAGCCGCAAGCAACGTTCTGTCAGAGGTGCCTTACTCCAGTTTGCGCCGGCGCATTAAAGGCCCCGCGGCGGCCGGCCACTTTCCCGCCGGCCGCCTGCCCGCAGCTCCCTCCCCGGACTTCTCCCCCCCCCCCCCCGGAACAGATGCAAGCCCGGCACTTGTCCGAGGTGCCGGGCTCATTTTTAAGTTGATTTGCACGGGCCGCGGCCGGGTGCAGGCAGCTCCTCCTTAACGGGAGGAGGAGGCCTGCACGTCCCCAGCCTGCCGCACCGCATCGGGTGCCGCAGCGCCGGAACAGCGCCGCAATGAGGCAGTTAGCGCCCATTGGGAGGCGCTGAAACCCTCCAGTAGCGCCGGCAGCCGTTTGGGCGCGGCGCTACTGAATTTTTGGCGCGCGCAGGGGGACTTAGCGCCGGCACTAACTTCCGGCGCTAAAGCCCTGGCTGCACCAAAACTCAATTTCTAGGCCATAGAGCCATAACGGCACAGAAGGAGGCCATTCGGCCCATCGAGTCTCCTAAGTAGACTCTAAACTTTATGGATGGAATCAATTATGTTACGTAGTCTTCATTTGCCCATCCCAAATTAAAGTGACAGATAAATTGGATGTTCATATTCAAGTCAGAAAATTATATCTACTGTCCAAGTATTACTCTAAGGAACACTTTGTAAGCTGTAATATGGGTCTCTTATAATATGATAATACTTTCCTTGTTTATATTGTTGTAAAGATTATGACGTATTTTGTGTTTTAAATTTTTCATCCAGTTTTCTGTCGGGATAATTCACTGGCTATAGACAGAGGAGCATTTCGATTCCACCTGACAGCTACAACAAAAAACTCGTCCCTTTGTGTAATGATCAATAACATGTCATTCTATAGTGGACACTAGGTGGAGCCGTAGAGCTGTATAAAGCTGTATGTATAAGACTACACTACCCAGCTGTAGGTATATTAAGACTACATTACCCATGAGGCACTAGGCTACCCACAAGGCAGCAGTCAAGATGGAAGCCTCTACAGATACTGTACCTAGTCCACATGTGCTCAATAAAAGTGTCTAGCAAAAGCTAGCTGTGTTCATAATAAGAATGTCTATTTATTAATGAACATAAGATGGTACCAGGATGGTGAAGATCTGCTGAAAATTGTGAAAAGCGACATGGAGAATTTGAAGCCACCAGAGCGTTTGAAACTCACAGGAAAAATCGACTACAATTGGCAGACTTTTAAACAACAATTCGAACTCTACATTGCAGCCATCGGATTCGGTACAAAGCCAGACGCAAGGAAGATAGCGTTGCTGCTTATGGTTGCAGGCCCACAGGCGATAGAGGTATTTAATACATTTGTATTTAATCCAGAGGAGAACAGAGAAAAATTAGAATATGTGCTAAAAAAATTTGATGCACATTGCTCTCCCAAAAAGAATGAGACCTATGAAAGATACATGTTCTGTTCAAGGACACAGCAGCAAAATGAGACTTTTGATAGCTTTATAACTGATCTGAAACTGAAAGCACAGACATGTAATTTCTCTGAGCTCAAAGCATCCATGATTCGTGATCAGATTGTGTTTGGTATTCATGATAAAAAAGTCAGGGAACATCTGTTGAGAGAAACCGAACTAAATTTGGAAAATGCAGTGAAAATATGCCAAGCCAGCGAGCTAGCTCGAAAGCACGCGAAGACTTTCAGTGAAATCAATAATGATGCGATTGTAATGAGTAATAATGCTGCTGTCGGTGCTGTGTCCTACAAGGGGAAGAAACGTGGGCAGAACAGAAATGAAAAGCAATCGGAGGATGAAATTTTTAATTGTAAACGCTGTGGTTACAAACATCAGTTAAGACAATGCCCAGCGTTTGGAAAAATGTGCACAAAGTGTAATGGAAAGAATCACTTTGCCAAACAATGCTTTTCAAAAGTAAAAACTAAGAAAGGGCAACGAGTTAATGTAATTGAGGACACTGATTTAAGTGAGACAATTTTTGTAGGAATGGTGTCATGTGACAATATCAAAAAGGATACAGAAAATGTGCAGCCCTCAGAAATGGACAATGCTGAACATAAAGTTAATGCAGTAAAAGAGGACAAATGGATGATCCCACTGCAGGTAAATGGAGCATTAGTTACCTTGAAACTAGACACTGGGGCAAAAGCAAACTTAATCAGTATGAGTGACATTAACAATATGAAAGAAAAGCCCAAAATACAGAAAAAGTCAGTACTACTGAAGGACTATAATGGACAGAAAATAGATAGCTTAGGTGTATGCAGACTCAAAGTGACAGTCAAAGACAAAGTGCATCATCTCATGTTTTCTGTTGCGGCTGAAAGACTTGATTCACTACTGGGTGACAAAGCTTGTGAGGACTTAGAACTGGTCAAGAGAGTCTACCGTATAAACTGTGCCATAAGCAGACCAGATGACTTGGTGGATTCTGTAGTGAATAATTTCCAGGATGTGTTCAAAGGATTTGAAGTTCTACCATTCACTTACAAGATCCAGCTAAAGGAGGATGCTCAGCCAGTGGTACATGCTCCACGAAGAGTTACAGCACCCCTGCGTGACCGGCTCAAGAATGAACTGGACAGAATGACCACACTAGGAGTCATCAGGAAAGTCGAAGAGCCAACAGACTGGGTTAACTCCATGGTATGTGTAAAGAAAAAGAACAATGATCTAAGAATATGCATGGATCCAAAGGACTTAAATGCAAACATAAAACGTGAACACTACCAGATTCCCAAGCGAGAAGAAATCACCAGTGAAATGTCAGGTGCCAGATACTTCACAAAGCTCGATGCCTCACAAGGATTTTGGCAACTAAAACTGGATGAAGAGAGCACCAAATACTGTACCTTCAACACATCATTTGGCAGGTATTGTTTCCTCAGAATGCCTTTCGGGATAATATCTGCATCTGAAATCTTTCATAGAGCAATGGAACACATAATTGAAGGTCTGGAAGGAGTTTGGGTCTATGTTGATGACATCATCCTCTGGGGCTCCACACTGAAAGTACACAATGAGAGACTGACTAAAGTGCTACAGAGCATACGCCGGAATGGACTGAAGCTCAACAAAGTCAAGTGTCAGTTTGGCGTCCAGGAAGTCACTTTCCTAGGAGATAATCTATCTGGTAAAGGAATAGAGCCACATATGGAAAAAGTAAACGCCATACTCAAAATGCCCCGACCCACTGACAAAAAAGGAGTGCTACGCATCATGGGGATGATAAACTTCATTGGAAAGTTCATTCCTAACTTGTCAGCCAAGACAGCCTGTCTGCGAGACCTGCTACATAAAACAAATGAGTTCGCATGGACAGAAAGACATGAACAAGAGTGGATAAACCTCAAAACAGTGCTGACAACCACACCTGTACTCACCTTCTTTGACCCAACAAAAAGAATCAAAGTGTCAACGGATGCATCAAAAGATGGCCTAGGTGCGGTCTTGCTACAAGCAGAGGGTGAAGATTGGAAGCCTGTTGCCTATGCCTCCAGGTCTATGACTGATACTGAGTGTCGATATGCCCAGATTGAAAAGGAATGTCTAGGCTTGGTAGTTGGACTAGAAACGTTCCATGGCTACATATATGGACTTCCCACCTTCACAGTTGAGACAGACCACAGCCCTCTGGTTGCCATCATAAAAAAAAAACCTGAATGAGATGTCTCCAAGGATTCAACGGCTCATGATGAAGCTGCAAAGATATGATTTTGAACTGATCTACACACCAGGCAAATACATAGTGTTAGCAGATGCACTATCCCGAGCACCCACAATGAGTCATGTGAGCTCTACTGAAGAAGACGTGGATGTTCATGTGAGTATGGTCACTGCTGCGCTGCCCGTGTCAGACACAAAATCAAAGCAAATAGCAGAAGAAACAGTAAAAGATACAGTGTTACAAACAGTAATAGAGAACATTCATCATGGTTGGCCAAAAGGTTCCTGTCCAAAATATTTTCACAGAAGGTCAGAATTGAGTGTCGCAAGTGGACTATTACTAAAACAGAACAGAATAGTCATTCCACAGGCTCTACGTCAAGACATGCTCAAAAGGATTCATGAGGGACACCTCGGAATTGAAAAATGCAAAAGGAGGGCAAGAGACACTGTTTATTGGCCTGGCATAAATAAGGACATTGAGAACATGATAGGCAAATGTGAGACATGTCAGAAACACCAAAACAAACAAGCAAAGGAACCAATGATAGTAGCTGACATACCAACAGCACCATGGCAAAAGGTTGGTATGGACCTTTTTCATTTAAATGGTAAAGACTATCTAATAGTGATTGACTACTATTCTAACTATCCTGAGATGGTGCTGCTCTCAAGCACCACAGCAAGCAGTGTCATAATGCATGTGAAATCCATCTTCGCCAGACATGGAATTCCCAGGATTGCCGTTAGCGACAATGGTCCGTGCTTCAACTGTAAGGAGTGGCAACAGTTTGCAGCACATTATGACTTTCAGCACATCACATCCAGTCCTTTGTATGCTCAGTCAAATGGTAAGGCAGAGAAAGGTGTTCAAGTTCTCAAGCAGCTACTGAAGAAAGCGACAGAAAGCAAGTCTGATCCTTATCTCGCCCTGCTGAGCTACCAAGCCTCACCTTTAGACTGTGGTTCTTCACCTGCTGAACTACTAATGGGTCGCAAGTTGCACACCACGCTACCCTGCTGTGCAAAAGAACAGCAAAGTGAGGGACTGAGACAGAGACTTCAACTGTTAAAGCTGAAACAGAAATCATACAATGACAAGTCATCCAAAACTCTAAAACCATTGACAAGGGATGATGTTGTCAGGATTGAGGATCCAGATGCATGGAACAGGAAAGCTACAGTTCTTGAGGAAGTAGGACCAAGGTCATACACTGTTAGAACTGAGGAAGGACAGATTCTCAGGAGGAACCGCCGTTCCCTCCTAAAAACACAAGAGACTATTCAAGAGCAGATTGATGACAATGCCGCAACTGCATCTTGTCATTCACCGCCAGAACAATCTCATGAAGACACATCAGACTTACCCGTGTTGAGAAGATCCACACATAAGAACATAAGAACATAAGAAATAGGAGCAGGAGTAGGCCAATCGGCCCCTCGAGCCTGCTCCACCATTCAATAAGATCATGGCTGATCTGATCCTAACCGCCAATCTACTATCACAGAACCATCTCCTGAATCTAACAGAATTAGACACACGAAATAGCAGCAGGATCAGGCTACACGGCCCCTGGGCCCACTCCACGTGAAGTAAAAGAGCCTGATAGACTTAATCTTTGAGTACAATGTAAAGCTTTGAAAATGTGTTGACTGTTTTGAAAATGTTTATGTTTATAGAGCACTAACAAAAGTGTTTCTGATATTATCTTTATTGTTTTCTTGAAAGTTGATTGATATTGATTTTGTTAAACCTCAAAGAAAGGGGGATTTAATGATCAATAACATGTCATTCTATAGTGGACACTAGGTGGAGCCATAGAGCTGTATATAGCTGTATGTATAAGACTACACTACCCAGCTGTATGTATAATAAGACTACATTACCCATGAGGCACTAGGCTATCCACAAGGCAGCAGTCAAGATGGAAGCCTCTACAGATACTGTACCTAGTCCACATGTGCTCAATAAAAGTGTCTAGCAAAAGCTAGCTGTGTTCATAATAAGAATGTCTATTTATTAATGAACATAAGACTTTGCATTTGAGAAAAATCAGATTAAAAGATCAACTGAGTGAGTGTCACAAGCCCCCAGAGCTTTCTTTCTCCTTGTGGATCAAGAGCTGTGATGCAGAAATCTTGTGCCTGGCTCTGCAAAGTCTTCCTTGTATTAGCTGCAACCGGAAATGGCCCCTAGTCTTGAGTGAGCAGTTCCCAATGAACTTGTAATATGAATGTTGCTTGATACAGCGCCGCCTACCCATCCTATGCCAAACTTCTGGGCCACGAGGCGCTATCACCTGCTGATTCACTTTGAAAGTAACTGAGTGATTCAAAGCCTACAGCTCCCATTCATTATAACAACAGAAAATGCTGGAAAAACTCAGCAGGCCAGGCAATATCCGTGGAGAGAGAAATAGAGCCAACGTTTTGGGTCAAAACCCTTCTACAGAACTGAGAGAAAAGGCAGGAAATGAAACAAAAGGCAGTTTGGGGGCTGGGAAATGAGGGAGGGGATGAAAGAAGAGACATTAAGAGATATTCAAGGTGAGACGAGATAGTAATAGGACAGGTAAAGAAACAGACAATGGCTCTCGATGAAGTGTGAAATGCGCCGGCAGAGTGAAAGACAGCTGCCATGTGGGAGAGAGAAAAAAAAGGAAAAGTCACAAACCAAAAGTGTGGATAAAAAATATAAAAATATAATAGGGGCCGAGGTTATGATCTGAAGTTGTTGAACTCGATATTGAGTCCGAAAGGCTGTAAAGTGCCTAATCGGAAGATGAGCTGCTGTTCCTTGAGTTTACGGTGAGCTTCCGTGGAACAATGCAAAAGGCCGCAGACGATGAGGTCTGAGTGGGAATGGAGCGGTGAATTGAAATGACAGGCGACTGGAAGCTCGGGGTCACCCTTACGGACTGAACGGAGGTGTTCTGCAAAGCGGTCACCCAATCTGCGTTTGGTCTCCCCAATGTAGAGGAGACCACATCGTGAGCAGCGAATACAGTAT
This sequence comes from Somniosus microcephalus, assembly GCF_052327205.1. Taxonomy (NCBI): domain Eukaryota; kingdom Metazoa; phylum Chordata; class Chondrichthyes; order Squaliformes; family Somniosidae; genus Somniosus; species Somniosus microcephalus. The sequence continues at coordinate 223,249,347 of NC_140992.1, forward strand.
ACTAGATTGCAAGAAGTACAAGTAAATCGCTGTTTCACCTGGAAGAGGTGTTTGGGGCCCTGGACAGTGGGAAGGGGGGAGGTATATGGGCAGGTGTTGCATCTCCTGCACTTGCACGGGAAGGTGCCGGGCGAAGGGGAAGGGGTGCTGGGGGTGATAGAGGAGGGGACTAGGGTGTCTCGGAGGGAGCGGTCCCTACGGAATGCTGAAAGGGGAGGGGAAGAGGCGTTTGGTGGTGGGATCACGTTAGAGGTGGCGGAAATGGCGGAGGATGATCCGTTGAATGTGGAGGCTGGTGGGGTGAAAGGTGAGGACAAGGGGAACCCTATCGTGGTTCAGGGAGGGAGGGGCAGGGGTGAGGGCTGAAGTGCGGGAGATAGAACGGACCCAGTCGAGGGTCGTGTCAACCTCGGGGAATCCTCGGTTGAGGAAAAAGGAAGACATGTCAGAAGCGCTGGTGTGGAAGGTGGCATCGTCGGAGCAGATGCGGCGGAGATGGAGACGGAGACGGAGGTCCCATTCATTGTTGGTGCTGCAGTGGTTATCAGCTGTAAACTACCTTCTGATGGCCAAAAGACATGGAGATCAGAACAACACTGCCCGACCTCAGGCTGTTGTCTACTAACATCAGAAACCTTCAAACAGTCGCGTGTCAGCCACGGAAGAGTTGCATGCAGTTGGCCACACTGTGCTAGTATATACAAAGAGGGACTGCTGCCAGATCTGGAAAATGCAGTGCAAAATCAGCTGTAGGAATCAAATGGATTTTTGAAATATTTAGAGACTACAGAAAATAAACTAAAGGTTGTAAACTAAAGTATTGGGGCTATATTTTCCTCTGGATGTTGAGTTTAATTAAAAAGTAGATGTGTGTTAACAGATGAGCAAGTGGCTGACATAAAACAGTACTGAAGTATACCCACAACTAGTGTTTAAAAATAACCTAAATGTAGTACAACATTGAATGCAGCCAGCGCCTGGCAGTTCTTAAATGGACTACTGGGGCCCGCCACCAAAAAGGTAAGTTTTTTTTTAAATGCTTACCTGAATGTGGAGCCATAAGGAGTAGGAGTGCTCCTCCTGGTTCCACTAGAACTGCTGAAGACTGTTTCCGGCCACCGCTCAGCCCCCTCACAATTGTCTTCCCCCTCTCTCCCGATTGCCTACCCTCTCCTGATCGTCCCCTCGCTCCTGATCACTTCCCGCTCGCTCCCGATTGCCTACCCTATCCTGATCGCCCCTCGCTCCCGACCGCTTCCCCCTCTCTCACGATTGCCTACCCTCTCCTGATCGCCCCTCCCTCCTGACCGCTTCCCGCTCTCTCCCGATTGCCTACCCTCTCCTGATCGCCCCTCACTCCTGACCGCTTCCCCCTCTCTCCCGATTGCCTACCCTCTCCTGATCGCCCCTCACTCCTGACTGCTTCCCCCTCTCTCCCGATTGCCTACCCTCTCCTGATCGCCCCTCACTCCTGACCGCTTCTCGCTCTCTCCCGATTGCCTACCCTCTCCTGATCGCCCCTCGCTCCCGACCGCTTCTCGCTCTCTCCCGATTGTCTACCCTCTCCTGATCGCCCCTCGCTCCCGACCACTTCCCCCTCTCTCCTGATTGCCTACCCTCTCCTGATCGTCCCCTCACTCCTGACCGCTTCCCCCTCTCTCTTGATTGCCTACCCTCTCCCGACTGCCCCCCTCTCTCCGGCACAAACTGGATATTAAATTATGGTTTCAATTAGTTCTTTCTCTGTACATCAATATTCTGAGCAAACAATAATTACACCCAAAAATGTTTCAATCTTTTTCAGTAAAACCTGCTTACCAGTGGGAATCTTATCCTGCCTCATAAAGCTGGGTCTCACCACAGCATACTTCATACACAATGGAATCTTTCACAAACAAACATATGGCATCGCCCATTTCCTCGGTGACTAATGACATTTAGATATAACCTAACAAACAGACAATAGAGAAAAATATATTCGTTCAGCTAAGTTCACAAAGAGGATCGTTGGACACCAGCTAAAGCGATGAAAGTGTTTTTTATCTAGCACACGTGGCATCAGTCACCCACTTAATACAATCGTTAACTGAAGACTGACTGATGTCACTGATATCTCCATGGCAGCCTGGAAGGAACCGGAAGCAAATAAGTTGACCTTTACTGCAGTGCCATCTGTGGCAGTTGGCTTATGTCTTGATGCAGGAAACAATGCAACTGCCATAGCCACCCGAGAGAAGCATGGCCTCTTTATGCACTGATCCTCAAAGAAATGCAAGTATCTTGTCCTGGACCTGTATCCTCTGTCAGAAGGGTAAGGATTTGTGTGAGCACACCTCCTTCCCTACGGCTATAACTCTGTTTGCTCCTTCCTCCTAGTGAGGCTTCTCCTCTTGGGACAGTGGAATTGCCAGAAGAAAACGAATGAAGATAAAGTGGATTGCCAGAAGCCCCATAAGAATTCAGCTGCTACAAGCACTTTGAAACTGCCTAAGTAGCAAAAATAAACAGACACTGGAGTGTATGTAACCTGTACCACCTTAAGAGGATACCTTAAGGTGATGGACTACTTTTTGATGGCTCCTGTACATTGTAGTACCGGTGGTGACCACACCGGTATATAAACCCTGCGGAGCAAAGTGTATCTCAGTTCAGCCCTGACCCTCAATCACTAAAGACCTGTTTACTTACTTCTGTAGTCTGTGTCCTGTTATTCAGTATAACTGCAATTGAAAACACAGACTCAACTGTGGCGACGAGTCTGATCTTACCTAGCGGCAGTTTTGCATCAAAGGAAGCTTCGTCCTCAGAAACGGGCGTCGAACAAGGGCATCCGCCCTCAACATTCTGCTGAGCACTGCATCATACGGGAGGCCATCGGGAACCCGGGTTGGTTTCTGGCCACGAAGTCAAACATCAGTGAGCATCCCTTCAACGACAGCGGCGGGTAAGCCCGATTGAGCGGTACGGGGGGGGAAGTCGGCCGAGTTGTCAGTGGGAGAAGGGGAGGGAAAACGACAAAAAGGGCGGAGAACACGACCGCAGCCGGTGTCAGGGGCTGGACTGCAATCGGGGCAGAGACGCGCAGCAGCCAGAAAAGCGTTTGTGGCCACAAGGACCGCGGGAGCGGCGGGGAACAAGAGCAGCAGCGCAAGGGAAAATAAAGGACCGCTGGGAGGCGTGGACGGCAGCAGCGCGGGAATCGCCATTTTGAGTCGGCGGGGGACGAAGACAAGCGCGGGAAAAGCCGCCAAGCGTGGGAAAAGCCGCCATCTTAAATAGAAAAAATAAATAAAAAATATCCGAAGGGAAAGGTGAAACTCAGCAAGGATGCCAAAAACGGGAAACATCACCGCTTTTGATAACGATGTGGAAGATTGGGCCACTTATGTGGAACGCATCGAAGTTTACTGTACAACGAATGAGGTACCGGATGATAAGAAAGCACTAACCCTATTAAACTCGATGGGTGCGAAGACGTACAGGCTATTAAGGAACCTTGTAACACCAGACAAACTGGTAGGGAAGAGTTTCACGGATATTGTTACTATCCTGCAGGAGTATTTAAACCCCACGCTGCTGCTGATAGCAGAACGATTTAAATTCTACAAAAGAATTCAACTTAAAGAAGAAAGCAACGCTGAATTCCTAACAGAACTGCGCAAGTTATCAAAGTACTGCCAGTTCGGAACAGGACTAGCAGACGCACTGAGAGATAAGTTTGTGTGTGGGCTCCTAAGGGAAGGAACCCAGAAGCGACTGCTAGAGGAAAAGGACCTTACGCTGGACAAAGCTTTCAGCATTGCAGCATCCCACGAGGCAGCAGCACGGGGCACTGCAGAGATACAGCAAAGGCCATTGGAATTCAGCACCAATGAAATGGCATTGGGCACAGTAAAGTGCTATCGTTGTGTGAGGACAACGCATGACCAGAACCACTGCTGGTTCAAAGATAAAGAATGCAGGCAATGTGGCAAACTTGGTCACATAGCGAGAGTATGCCGGTCAGGAAAGAAGACCAGCAGCAAAAAGTCACCGCAGTTGAAGTACAAAAAAGTACACAAGGTGACAGAGAACAGTTCGGATGAACAGAAGACGGATTCAGACTCCAGCAGTAAGCAACTGGGTTGTCTGAAAATACATAATGTGGGTAACACAGCAGACCACCAAACTATCTGGGTCATGCTTCAGATAGCAGCAGTCCAAGTGAAGATGGAATTGGACACTGGGTCGGCATTAACGGTCATGAATAAGCAAGATTACAAAAGGTTATTCTCGCACATTCCCCTGAGGGATACGGAGATTGTATTGAAAACATACACGGGGCAAATAGTATACCCCAAAGGAAAGATAAAAGTAAACGTGGTCTACAATGGTAAAGAAAGTCAGAAAATGGACTTGTATGTGTTACCTGATGGAGGTCCGCCACTACTGGGACGGGAATGGATCCGGAGAATAAATGTGGACTGGCATTCCATACAAGCATTGACTGTCAATGCCTGTAAGGAGGACGACGTCAAACCTAAACGACTGTCCAAAATCTTAGACGATGCTAAGGAGGTGTTCCAACAGGGATTTGGAACACTGAAAGGATTTACGGCAACCATCAAGGTTGAAGAACATGCAAACCCAAAATTTTTCAAAGCCAGACCGGTGCCTTATGCGATACGACCTGCTGTGGAAGCAGAGCTGGAAGGGCTAGAACGTTCAGGGGTACTGTCCAAGGTGGACTGGAGCGAATGGGCTACACCCATTGTTCCTGTCATGAAGCATTCGTTGAACAACAAGCCGGGGGAACCTGGGAAGGTTCGCATCTGTGGCGATTTCAAGATCACTGTTAATCCGGTTCTTCACACGGTGCAATATCCACTTCCGCGGATTGAAGATATCTTCGCTTCGCTGTCTGGCGGGAAATACTTCACTAAGATAGACCTGGCGCAGGCGTACCTACAGATGGAAGTTGATGAAGCGTCACGTCAGTATCTCACGATCAACACGCATAAGGGCTTATATCGGTATAATAGACTGGTTTTTGGAGTGGCATTGGCTCCAGCGATTTGGCAAAGGGCCATGGAGCAGGTATTGCAGGGAATTCCAGGCACGCAATGCTACCTGGATGACATCCTGATTACAGGAGATAACGATAAGGATCCCCTCGCGAATTTGGAGCAGGTGCTCATCAGATTGAAGGAATATGGGCTCAGAGTTAATCGCCAGAAATGCGAGTTCTTTCAAAAGCGAATCTCGTACTGTGGCCACGTCATTGACCGGGAGGGGCTCCATAAGTCACCTGACAAGATCGAAGCTGTTGTAAAAGCTCCTGCACCGGAAAATGTATCCCAGTTGAGGTCGTTCCTCGGGTTGGTTAACTATTACCACAATTTTCTTCCAAATTTATCCACGGTGTTACACCCGCTAAACACTCTTTTGCAAATGGGAATACCATGGAAGTGGAGCGATGATTGTAAGCGGGCTTTTCAAAAGAGCAAGGCACTGATCACCTCTAAGGAAGTGTTGGCTCACTTTAACCCAACGCTGCCTATTCGCTTAGCTTGTGATGCTTCTCCATATGGTATCAGGGCAGTGCTCTCACATAAGTTTCCAGATGGCTCGGAAAGGCCAGTCGCTTTTGCATCCAGATCATTGACCTCCGCTGAGCGCAACTATGCTCAGATAGATAGGGAGGCTCTCAGCCTCGTGTGGAGAGTTAAGAAATTTAACCATTACCTGCAAGACCAAAAGTTTACACTGCTGACAGATCACCAGCCGTTGGTTTCCATTTTCAACCTTAAGAAGGGTGTTCCGGTAATGACGGCGCAGAGGCTTCAGAGATGGTCCCTTTTCCTGGGGGCACATCAATATGATATTGAATTCAAAGGTACAAAGCAACATGGTAATGCTGATGGGCTGTCGTGCCTGCCACTACCTACAGCGGAAGAGCCACCGGCAGTTGACCCTGTCGAGATATTTCACTCGACCATCATCGAATGCTTACCAGTCACCAATGCAGGTATTGAGAGAGAGACCCGAAATGACCCGACACTGTCTCGGGTCTACGACTTGACAGTGAAGGGATGGCCAGCACGTGGTGAACCACTGTTACCAGCATTCTCAGCCAGACGAGAACAGCTGTCCGTATGTCAAGGAACATTGATGTATGGAACAAGGGTGATTATTCCTCCTAAATTAAGAGAGAGAGTTCTGAAAGAATTGCACGAAGGTCATCTGGGGGGAGTCAAGATGAAAAGCCTTGCTAGGGCTTATGTGTGGTGGCCAGGTATCGACAAACAAATAGAGGATCTGACTAAAAGCTGCTCAGGGTGCCAAAAAGTTCAAAATGCACCTCCAATTGCACCGCTGCATCCGTGGGAATGGCCTTCAGCCCCATGGCAACGTGTGCATATCGACTTTGCAGGTCCATTCATGGATTCCATGTTTTTGATAGCAGTAGACGCACATTCTAAATGGCCAGAAGTGATGAAGATGTCGACCACTACCTCTGAGAAGACGATCGCAGTTCTAAGAACCATATTTGCAAGGGATGGGTTGCCGGGGCAAATATGTTCAGACAACGGACCACAGTTCGTGTCAGAAGAATTCCAGAAATTCATGAAAAAGAATGGGGTGAAACACTATACATCTGCCCCATATCATCTGGCTACAAATGGGTTGGCCGAGAGATTTGTACAAACGTTCAAAAAGGCGATAAAGGCCATGAGTGAAGACCATATTCCACTACAACACAAGGTGGACAATTTCCTGATGGTGTATCGAAACGCCACGCATGCAGTGACAAATCAAAGCCCTGCCACAATGTTCTATAACAGAAGGTTGCGGTCCCGGTTGGATTTGTTAAAACCCAATGTGCGACGGGAAGTCGAAAACAAGCAATCCCAGCATGTAAATAACAAGGTCACTCGTAGTTTCGAAATAGGACAACCAGTGTTGGCCAGGGACTATAGGGATGATAAATGGCAACCTGGAACAATTCGTGCACGACAAGGACCCTTGATGTACACGGTAGACGTTGGAGAGAACGTAATACGACGTCATGCTGACCAACTTGTGGAATCGAGAACAAGGGTCGACCCCATGTCTACGGCAGAGACACCAGTTGAAGAACTTATTGAGCCTGTAGCACCTACCTCAGACTCGAACGTATATGATGATGTTCAATCCATAGGAGATCAAGTGGATGAGTCACCCCAGCAACGAGAACCAGAGACCCCTGAAAGGCGTTATCCGGGCCGGATCAGGAGGCCTCCTCAGAGACTGAATCTTTGAACAGTTTTGTGTGTAAATTGTATATATGTTATCCATGTAATGTTTAATTTGGGGTGTACACTGTTAAGCTAAAAGGGGAGGAATTGTAGTGTATGTAACCTGTACCACCTTAAGAGGATACCTTAAGGTGATGGACTACTTTTTGATGGCTCCTGTACATTGTAGTACCGGTGGTGACCACACCGGTATATAAACCCTGCGGAGCAAAGTGTATCTCAGTTCAGCCCTGACCCTCAATCACTAAAGACCTGTTTACTTACTTCTGTAGTCTGTGTCCTGTTATTCAGTATAACTGCAATTGAAAACACAGGCTCAACAGACACAATGGACTGGATTTTGTGAATGGAGGCGAGTTGGAGGCGGGACAGCTGCTTGTCGTGTCAATGTCCCACCTCCAGCCTCGCCTGACCAACCAGAGGGATTTTCCCCTGATTGAGCTTGTTAAGCCCACCTGCGGGCTCAGCAGGCCAATTAGGGAGGAAGTCACTGACAGATCACGTCAACATCAGACATGCTATCTGTCAAGACTTCTTGAAAGAAGAAATGTCAGCGTTTGACAGCTCTGTGAAGCTGTCAAACACTGACATTCTCTTTAGTTTGATGAGTCCTTGTGTTGAGGACTCATCAAACCTTTCAAATTTGTAAATTTCACATGTCTGTAGGAACGGAGGTTCCAACAGCCAGTCTGTGAAATTGACAAGCAGGATGTCGGCTCTCCCAATCCACCACGGCTTAAAGGCTGTATGAAGAAAACAAGGTAAGTGAACACTTTTATAAACTGATCACTCACCTTGCATACTTACCACTCCACACTTGCACCCATCACTCACCTCTACACCTTACTTCCAGGTGCCTCCGACCGCTGCAGACCTCCTTCACGTCTCCTTCAACCCGGCGGGGTTCTCCGAGGTCGGGAAGCCTTCACCTGTGAAGGTAAAATGGCACTAATCCTTTTTTCTGCCTGTTAACTACCTGTTAACAGGCAGTTAAAAGGATTAAATGCCTTTCCCACCTCCAAGAGACAGGACCTGAAGCTGCACATCTTCCCACCTCCTGGCAAAAGGGCACCGAGGCGGGATGGGGGCGGCTTTGCCATCCACCCCCACTTTCTCCAAGTTTACCAGCTGTCCCGCCTCCATGCCAGTCTCCTCGGGGATTGGAAAATCCAGTCCAATGTAATGCAAGTGAAATGGCTCTCAAAACTTTCCAGTGTTTTATTTGAGAGCAGCTGAGAATCCCTTTAAATATCGCTGGCTATGGCCGCTTCCTGACTTATTCCGCCCATAGTTTGTGGGTGGAATTAGGAATAAGTGGTAACAGCACAGACAGAGACAACAACGGCATTATGGGCCCTGGTTACGTTATCTGACCCTGATTAGCACATATTCATTCGGCCCCCGCCTGCTTTTGGCGGGAGCTCTGGCCCCTTAAATCAACATCCACCTAAAAATCAGAACAAGGAACCAGTCAGTAGTAAGTCAGCCGTGGCTCAGTAGGTAGCAATCTCACCTCTGAGTCAGAAGGTTGTGGGTTCAAGTTCCACTCCAGGGAACTGAGCACAAAAGTATGGGCTGGCACTCCAGTGCAATACTGAGGAAGTGCTGCACTATCGGAGGTGCCGTCTTTCGGATGAAATATTAAACTGAGGCCCCATCTGCCCTCTATAGTGGATGTAAAAAGATGCCATGGCACTCTTTCAAAAAAGAGCAGGGGCGTTATCCCCAGGGTCCTGGCCAATATTTATCCCTCAATCAACATCACTAAAACAAAGATTAGCTGGTCATTATCACATTGCTGTTTGTGGGGGCTTGCTGTGTGCAAATTGGCTGTTGCATTTCCTACATTACAACAGAGACTGCACTTCAAAAGTACTTCATTGGCTGTAAAGTGCTTTGGGACGTCCTCAGGTTGTGAAAGACGCTATATAAATTTAAGTCAACAATTCTGTGTGCCATGGGGCGGTAGCAAGACAAAAATCCCCCCCCCCTCCTCCCCTCATAGTATCTGACTTAATGCAGCTGACTTACATTGTGTGCAACTCTGTTTTTTTATTCCATAAGGTCTTCTAATTATGGATTGGCAGAAAGGTCACATGAATTAGTAGGCACTTGAAATGTTCTGTTAAAATTTCCAAGATAAAACTAGCGCAAAAATCCACACGATGACTCGAAAGATATGAAAAGAAACGTTTGTTTCAGACAGTTACATTTATGTTTCCTCCATAAATTCTATTAGCAACATGTTAGTTTTTATGAAACTAGCTTCCACCTAACTAAAATGTTGTATCGGATATCCCCTTAAACAATTGCATCTGCTATAGGACAGTATGTCAGTTGCATAGGATTTGGACTATATCTTATATTTATTCTGAATTTAGGGTGATTAAGTACTTTATAGAAACCTCTTCAATCTTCTCTTTGGTATTTCATGTGAGGTTCCAAGTTGAAACTAACAAATATGAAGCCGGTGCACAGCTGTGTGCCAGGGACTGCAGCATATTAAAAACAAGTGTGGTCTGTCACTTATTAAAGTACGTGTCATCGAAACCACAAAAGTCTTCAGTAAACACGACTGAAGTTGTCTCTGGACATTAATGAAACATATTAAAGCAATAAGGACTTTCTATGAGTCCCCAAATGCCCCCTCCCATGTTCATGTCTAAAAGGACATCAAAGGCTGCCCTGCTTCATTAAGTAAACAAATGCAGGATGAAACTGTTATGATGTTCTGTCATGAAAATGTACCCTTATTTAAACGGACTTGAACCAAAAGAGTTGGTGCCTCAAAATAAAACTGACATCACGCAAATATAATTTGCCGATATCCCATGTCTTTGTTTTTTTAGGTGACTTAGGAAGCATGACTGAAACAGACTAATGGAATTGGAATGTTGTCGTGACTCTTTTATAGTTCCACATCTGACACTGAGGATGGTTGATGCACAAAGCATAAGATTATATGGGAGTCCGAAATGCAAAGTTCTTTACATCATAGGGAAAGGCTAATTATTTACTTATAATGAAAAAAAAATCACATTTATTTGTTATGTTGCTGGCCTTACTGTGATGTAAATTCTGCAATTTCTATCCACCACTCATTTAAGCTATTAAAGTTTTCCTTCATACAGTGTGATAAACTAGTCACAATACATTTTCTTTTAAAAAGGGGCTACATTGGCATGCAAGGAGTCCCTTACAGCATAGCTGGTCCACAGGCCAAGGCCAAATTATTCAGCATGATCATTGATCCCACCATAGTTTTATTGGCCCAGAATTTCCTTGGAGCTTCTCCTGCACTGCCGGCATAACTTCATCAGAGGTGCTGCGGAAACCCTGTTATGTGCGTAGGCGGGTTTCCTCCACATATTCAGTGAAATTATAGCTCCGGAGCATGAAAAGCTCAGAGGAAATCCCTGGCAAATGACTTTGAAAATTTGAAGATACAGTCAAAATCACTCTTTAAAACTTCAAAAACATTATTACAAATATTACAGTGGATTGAATGATGGCTACTAGCTTGGATACCCCATATTTTCTTCCTTATTGTGTATATACAGTCACTTTAATCTATCTAATAATGTAAAATAGATAATAAAGTAATTTATTTGATTGGCAGGGTGAATAGGCATAAGTACATTTTACAGTTCTGGATTCCCTCAACACTGAAGATAAAATTGATGCCTTTAATAGTCTTGTGCCTTCTTCAAATCCATTTAATATCCAAAGTAAATGTGCAGAAACGTCTAACTGCTGGAAAAAATGTTCCAGTGTGCTTAATGCTAGAATGGAAGATTTCAAGCTAACTGTTCTCTATCCTTTATTTCAGCATAAAACCTGCCGGAACATTCTCTCTAGCCATATTATTGCACGGGTACGTGTGGTAATTTTGTAGCCTGAAGAAATTGTAATTTCACATAAATGAAAACTTAAAAATGCTGAACGGCATGTGTGAAATAACATTTTTACATTACATGCACATCACCTAGCAACGCTAAAGGGAACACTGCATGCCCATTCCAAATAGTCCATAGATTAAACTGAATAACTCACTCAGGATCATGGGACATATATAGTGTTCCTTGGAAGAGCCTCTATACTCTATACAGGTTGACACATTGCTACCATCAAAGGGTATAATGCATTTAAGGAAAAGCTGCAGGAAAAATAAGCTTATTCTATCTTAATTTATCTGAGAATTTTAACAGCATGAGGTCCCATTTTAAACAGTTTGCTGTTTGTTTGCACAATTTTTCTTCAATGGATGAGCTTTTGAATTTAGAAAACCCGTGACAGTTGAAAGTTGCCTGTGTTCTTGCAGCAAGACAATCATGTGTAGTATTGCATTACTGCACATTTAGAGCAATCAGGACTACAATCATTTCGTGTCTGGGAAGGTGACATTTTATCTCAAGGTTATTTTTGTGTAAAATAATATAAATATAAAATTAATAGCAATTCCACCAAATTAGTTATGGACAGATTTATCCAAGTGAAAAGTTAACTACTTGTGGATGGTTAGGTTCCCCACACTATAATCACATGCCTTACCATTTTAAAAATTCCAAGACATCGGCCGGAATTTTCCTTACCTGGGCGGATCCAGTGCGGGTGGTGTCCGTGGCAGGTTGCGACCTCGCTGCTGGCTCCATCCCGCTGTTGAAAATGAACTTACCTTAATGGGGCCTATTAAGCCCGCCCAGCACGTTACCCGGCCCAATGAGACAGAGTGGGTCTGGTGATGTCATTCATTGCTCGTTTTCAGCCGGGATCCTTAAAGGGACGATGGTCACATTGAACAATGTCAATGTAACATAGCGCTGTCAGTGCACTACAGCATCGGAGTGCTGAAAACACTGACAACGACTGCACAGAGGCAGAGGGCTTTTAAAAATTTGTTTATGGGATGTGGGCGTCGCTGGCAAGGCCAGCATTTATTGCCCAGCCCTAATTGCCCTCGATGGTGAGCCGCCTTCTTGAACTGCTGCAGTCCATGTGGTGAAAGTACTCCCACAGTGCTGTAACGACGTGAGTTCCAGGATTTTGACCCAGCGACAATGAAGGAATGGTGATATATTTCCAAGTCAGGATGGTGTGTAATTTGGAGCAGAACTTGCAAGTGATGGTGTTTCCATGCGCCTGCTGCCCTTGACCTTCTAGGTGGTTGAGGTCGCGGGTTTGGGAGGTGCTGCCGAAGAAGCCTTGGCGTGTTGCTGCAGTGCATCTTGTAGATGGTATACACTGCAGCCACAGTATGCCGGTGGTGGAGGGAGTGAATGTTTAAGGTGGTGGATGGGGTGCAAATTGTGGTGTATGTAACCTGTTCCACCTTAAGAGAACTTAAGCCTGTTCCACCTTAAGAGATGTACTACTTTCTCTGGCTGCTGTATACGTAATACCGGTGGTGACCACCGGTATATAAGTACTGTGTAGTGATATTGCTGTTAGTATAGCCCTGACCTCCAACTAGTAAAGACCTGTTGAAACGTTATTCTTGTAGTCTGTGTCAGTAATTAATCTTAAATACAACTAGAACACACAGACTTAACAGTGGCGACGAGTCCGATTCTTACCCTGCGGCAGTTTATATCCACGGCGGCTTCGTCCACAGAACGGGCGTCGAAAAGAGGCATCCACCCTCATCACCCTGCTGGAAGACACGTCGCGCGGCAGGCATCGAGAACCCGGAGTGCAGAAGATATCCTGAACTCGAAGCCTCCATCAGCGGCAGTCAGCTATCTTCCTTCTACCTCGGTGGTGGGTAAGCCGGTCAGCGACGTGAGCAGAAAGTCGGCCGCGTTGGCTGTACAGACGGGGAGGGAAGACGGAGGAATAAGGGCGGTGAGATCGATCGCAACCGGAGATAAGGGCCGGGCCGCATTCGGGCCAAAAGGCGCAGCGCGGGTCATCGATCGCGGCTGGTGATAAGGGCCGGGCCGCATTCGGGCCAAAAAGGCGCAGCGTCTGGGGCGACTGAAGGCGCGAGAGCCGCGGTGAAGGCGAACGCAGCCGGTGCTAATAACCGGGCTGCAAGAAGGGCTGCAAGGCGCGACATCGGTGAAGCGCGAATGCCCGAGGGAGCCGCGGTGAAGCGGAGACAGCGTCGGGGGAGTTACTAACCGCTGGGAAAGGGGAGCAGCAGCGGCACGCCAAACGCCATTGCAGCCAGCGGGTGAAGAAAGCGAGCGCGGGAAAGACCGCCAAGCGTGGGAAACCGCCATTTTGTAGGCGGAGGACGAAGACAAGAGCAGGAAGCCGCCATCTTGGAAAAAGGGAAATCACTAATTAAAATTGCAACGATGCCTAAACATGGGAACATTAATACCTTTGATAGCGACATCGAAGATTGGGCCACGTATGTAGAACACATACAAAATTATTGTAAAGCAAATAAAATCACAGATGATGAGAAAGCACTAACTTTATTAAACTTAATGGGTGCGAAGACATACGGGCAATTGAAACACCTTTTATCACCAGATGAACCGGCGGAGAAGACGTTCGAGGAGATTGTTACTGTCCTGAGAAATCATCTAAACCCCACGCCGCTGATGCTAGCGGAACGATTTAAATTTTACAGCAGAAAGCAGCTGAAAGATGAAAGCAATGCTGAATATTTAATGGAATTGCATAAGCTAGCAAAGTACTGTCAGTTTGGAACGGGACTAACAGATGCGCTAAGAGATAAATTTGTGTGTGGATTATTAAAGGAAGATACACAAAAGCGACTGCTCGAGGAGAATGAGCTGACGCTTGAGAAAGCGGTCACTATGGCAGCATCACACGAAGCCGCAGCGAGAGGCATGGCAGTAATGCAGCTACGGTCACCGGAACTCAGTACAAATCAATTGGTTTTGAGTACTGTAAAATGTTATCGTTGTGGAAAGACAACGCACGATCAGAACCAGTGTTGGTTTAAAAACCAAGAATGCAGAACGTGTGGCAGGCTTGGCCACATAGCTAAAGTATGCCGGTCAGGAAAGAAGACCAGCAACAAAAAGTCACCGCAAGGAAAATACATAAAGGTACACAAGGTGACAAAGAACAGTTCGAACGAACAGAAGTCAGATTCAGACGCCAGCAGTAATGAACTGGGTAGCTTAAGAGTACACAACGTTGGTAAGGATGCAGATCTCCAGACAATTTGGGTCACTCTTCAGATAGCAGGAGTCCAAGTAAAGATGGAATTGGACACTGGATCGGCATTGACGGTCATGAATAAGAAAGATTACAAAAGGTTATTCCAACATATTCCCCTACAGGATACGGAGATTATATTGAAAACATACACGGGGCAAAGAGTGTACCCCATCGGAAAGATAGAGGTAAAAGTGGTCCACAAGGGCAAAGAAAGCCAAGTAATGGACTTATATGTGCTACCTGAAGGAGGTCCACCACTACTGGGACGGGAGTGGATTAGGAAAATGAATATGGACTGGCACTCCTTAAAGGCACTAACGGTAGATTCCGGGGAAACAGATGTCAAACCTAAACGATTGTCCAGAATATTGGATGATGCTAAAGAGGTGTTCCAGCAGGGACTGGGAACACTGAGAGGAATTACGGCAAACATCAAGATTGATGAACATGCACACCCAAAATTTTTCAAAGCCAGGCCGGAACCCTATGCAATACGACCTGCTGTAGAAGCGGAACTGGAAGCGCCAGAACGTTCAGGTGTACTGTCTAAGGTAGATTGGAGTGAGTGGGCTACGCCCATTGTTCCCGTTATGAAACGTCCTTCGAGCAACAAGCCAGGAGAACCAGGGAAGGTTCGCATCTGTGGAGACTTCAAGATCACCGTTAATCCGGTGCTTCACACGGTGCAGTATCCGCTTCCACGGATTGAGGATATTTTTGCTTCGTTGTCTGGCGGGAAACACTTCACCAAGATAGACCTGGCGCAGGCGTACTTGCAGATGGAGGTTGAAGAAGAGTCACGCCAGTACCTCACGAACAACACGCATAGAGGTTTGTACCGGTATAATAGGCTGGTTTTTGGAGTGGCATCGGCTCCAGCAATTTGGCAGAGGGCCATGGAGCAGGTATTACAGGGAATTCCAGGCACACAATGTTACCTGGACGATATTCTGATTACAGGAGATGGTGATGAAGAACACCTCGCAAACTTGGAACTGGTGCTCAACAGACTGAAAGAGTATGGACTTCGAGTTAATCGGCAGAAATGTGAGTTCTTTCAGAAGCGGATCTCGTACTGTGGTCATGTCATTGACCGGGAGGGGCTTCATAAGCCTCCTGACAAGATAGAGGCAGTTGTAAAGGCTCCCGCTCCGGATAATGTCTCTCAGTTGAGGTCGTTTCTAGGATTGATTAACTATTACCATAAGTTTCTACCGAATCTATCCACGGTACTGCACCCGCTGAACGCTCTTTTACAGAAGGGGGTACCATGGGAATGGAGCAAAAACTGTAAGAAGGCATTTCGCAAAAGCAAAGAATTGATCACCTCAGAGGAAGTGTTGGCTCACTTCAACCCGACACTGCCTATTCTGTTGGCTTGTGATGCTTCTCCATATGGTATTGGGGCAGTACTCTCACACAAGTTGCCAAATGGCACGGAAAGGCCAGTCGCGTTTGCATCCAGATCATTGACCTCCGCTGAGCGCAACTATGTGCAGATCGATAGGGAGGCTCTCAGCCTTGTATGGGGAGTGAAGAAGTTTAATCATTACCTGCAGGGCCAAAAATTCACACTTCTGACAGACCATCAGCCGTTGGTATCCATTTTTAACCCTAAGAAGGGTGTTTCGGTGATGACAGCACAGAGACTCCAGAGATGGTCCCTTTTCCTAGGGGCACATCAATATCAAATAGAATTCAAAGGTACAAAGCAGCATGGCAATGCTGATGGGCTGTTGTGCCTGCCACTACCTGAAGAAGCAGAGACGACGAAAGTTGACCCTGTTGAGTTATTTCATTCGACCATCATCGAGTGTTTACCAGTCACCAATGCAAGTATTGAAAGAGAAACCAGGAACGACCCGACACTGTCCCGAGTCTACGAGGTGACAGTGAAGGGATGGCCAACACATGGTGATCCTCTGTTACCGGCATTCTCGGCAAGGCGAGACCAGCTGTCCGTCTGCCATGGTACTTTGATGTACGGGACAAGAGTGATTATTCCTCCCAAGTTAAGGGAAAGAGTTCTAAAGGAACTGCATGAAGGTCGTCTGGGGGGAGTTAAGATGAAAAGTCTTGCTAGGGCTTATGTATGGTGGCCGGGTATTGACCAACAGATAGAGGAGTTGACGAAAAGCTGCGCTGGGTGCCAAAAAGTGCAAAATGCACCTCCGATCGCACCGCTACACCCATGGGAATGGCCTTCAGCCCCATGGCAACGCGTACATATTGACTTTGCTGGTCCATTCATGGACTCCATGTTCCTAATTGCGGTGGACGCACATTCCAAATGGCCAGAAGTGATCAAGATGAATACCACTACTTCAGAAAAGACAATTGCGGTGTTAAGAACAATATTCGCAAGGAACGGATTGCCAGAACAGATATGTTCGGACAACGGACCACAGTTCGTGTCGGAAGAATTCCAAAAATTCTTAAAGAAGAATGGGGTGAAACATTATACCTCTGCCCCATATCATCCGGCGACAAACGGGTTGGCCGAGAGATTTGTCCAAACATTCAAAAAGGCAATAAAGGCCATGAACGATGATCAGATTCCGCTACAACACAAGGTGGACAATTTCCTAATGGCATATCGAAACGCCGCTCATGCAGTAACTAACCAAAGTCCTGCCATGATGTTTTATAACAGGAGGTTGTGGTCCAGGTTGGACTTATTAAAACCAAATGTGCGGAGGGAAGTGGAAAACAAACAGTTCCGGCATATTAATAACAAGACCACTCGAAGTTTCGACGTAGGACAACCAGTGTTGGCAAGGGACTATGGAAACAAAAAATGGCAGTCCGGAACAATTCGGGCCAGACAAGGACCTCTGATGTACACAGTAGATATTGGTAACAATGTGATAAGGCGTCATGCGGATCAACTGGTAGAATCGAGAGCAAGGGTCGAACCCATGGTTGCGACAGAGACAACATTGGAAGATGTTAATGAACCTGAAGCATCTACCTCGGCAGGGAATGTACCTGATGATGACGTCCAATACATAGGAAACCAACTAGAGGAGTCACCTCAGCAACAAGAATCAGAGACCACTGAAAGGCGTTATCCAACCCGAATCAGAAGGCCTCCTGAGAGACTGAACCTTTGAACTGTTTATACCTGAAGTTATATATGTATATATGTTATTATGTTATGTTAAATGGGGATATGACTGTTAAGCTAAAAAGGGAGGATTGTGGTGTATGTAACCTGTTCCACCTTAAGAGAACTTAAGCCTGTTCCACCTTAAGAGATGTACTACTTTCTCTGGCTGCTGTATACGTAATACCGGTGGTGACCACCGGTATGTAAATACTGTGTAGTGATATTGCTGTTAGTATAGCCCTGACCTCCAACTAGTAAAGACCTGTTGAAACGTTATTCTTGTAGTCTGTGTCAGTAATTAATCTAAATACAACTAGAACACACAGACTTAACACAAATCAAACGGGCTGCTTTGTCCTGGATGGTGTCGAGCTTCTTGAGTGTTGTTGGAGCTGCACTCATCCACGCAAGTGGAGACTTTTCCATCACACTCCTGACTTGTGTCCTGTAGATGGTAGAAAAGGCTTTGGGGAGTCGGGAGGTGAGATCCTCGCCACAGAATATCCAACCTCTGACCCGCTCTTGTTGCCACAGTATTTATGTGGCTGGTCCAGTTAAGTTTCTGGTCAATGGTGACCCCCAGGATATTGATGGTGGGGGATTCGGCGATGGTAATGACGTTGAATGTCAAGGGGCGGTGGTTAGACTCTCGCTTGTTGGAGATAGTCATTGCCTGGCACTTGTGAGGCATGAATGTTACCTGCCACTTATCAACCCCAGCCTGAATATCATTCAGGTCTTGCTGCATGCGGGCATGGACTGCTCAATTATCTAAGGAGTTGTGAATGACACTGAACACTGTGCAGTAATCAGCAAACATCCCCACTTCTGACCTTATGATGGAGGGAAGGTCATTGGTGAAGCAGCTGAAGATAGTTGGGCCTAGGACACTGCCCTGAGGAACTCCTGCAGTGATGTCCTGGGGCTGTGATGATTGACCTCCAACAACCATAACCTTCTTACTTTGTGCTAGGTATGACTCCAGCCAGTGGAGAGTTTTTCCCCTGATTCCCATTGACTTCAGTTTTACTAGGGCTCCTTGATGCCACACTCGCTCAAATGCTACCTTGATATCAAGAGCAGTCACTCTCACCTCACCTCTAGAATTTAGCTCTTTTGTCCATGTTTGGACCAAGGTTGAACCCAAACTGAGCATCAGTGAGCAGGTTATTGATGAGTAAGTGCTGCTTGATAGCACTGTCGACGACACCTTCCATCACTTTGCTGATGATTCAGAGTAGATTGATGGGACCGTAATTGGACAGATTGGATTTGTCCTGCTTTTTGTGGTCAGGACATACCTGGGCAGTTTTCCACATTGTCAGATGGATGCCAGTCTTGTAGCTGTACTGGAACAGTTTGGCTAGAGGCGCGACTAGTTCAGGAGCACAAGTCTTCAGCACGACAGCCGGGATGTTGTCGGGGCCCATAGCCTTTGCTGTGTCCAGTGCACTCAGCCATTTCTTGATATCACGTGGAGTGAATCGAATTGGCTGAAGACTGGATTCTGTGATGGTGGGGACCTCAGGAGGAGGCCAATGTGAATCATCCACTCGGCACTTCTAGCTGAAGATGGTTGCAAACGCTTCAGCCTTGACCTTTGCACTCTCGTGCTGGGCTCCGCCATCATTGAGGATGGGGATATTCATGGAGCCTCCTCCTCCCGTTAGTTGTATAATGGTCCATCACCATTCACGACTGGATGTGGCAGGACTGCAGAGCTTTGATCTGATCCATTGATTGTAGGATTGCTTAGCTCTGTCTATAGCATGCTGCTTCCGCTGTTTAGCATGCATGTAGTCTTGTGTTGCAGCTTCCCCAGGTTGGCACCTCATTTTTAGGTACACCTGGTGCTGCTCCTGGCATGCTCTTCTGCACTCCTGCACATTTAAGCAGACTGCACCCAGGTTCTCCGATGAGCAGAGCTCACAGGGAAGTCCTCTTCCCTTCTGATGGGCAGAAGAATCCTCCCCAGGAGACCAAGACAGCCTGGTTGCAGATTGCAGAGGAGGCCAAAAGTAGGGATGTGTTCAGGAGGACCTGGGTGCAGTGCCACAAATGTTTCAATTATCTAATTAGATCAGGAAACGTTAGTACAAAGCCACACTCAACTGCATCCTGCTGTGCCTCTCATCACATCGCCATCACTCTACCTTCCCTACCCTACTCCTGCACATCTTTACTCACACCAACTTACCTTCAACCTCCACCCATCCCTCTCTATCTACATTATCACTTCCCCATCTCACTAGCCACCCTCACCCTCACCCTCACCCTAGTGCAATCGTACCAACTAACAACACACAGGTGTAGCCACTTGGATGTTTTATGCAATGTTTGTGTAAAGTTTCCGCTAATGTGGTGTCAAACATGAAAATCTTTATTTTTAACACTTTCCATTCTTGGACAGATTTGTGTGCACCTTTGGAAGTGGCTTACTGAGTTGCAGTGAAGCGTGAGACATAATGGTACCCCTGCAATGGTGATGAGTGTGAAAGGAATGGCTTGGAAATTGTAGGGATGCTTTATGGTGTTGGTGTGGGGTGGTGCCAACCTGGCGCATCATGTGATAGCCATATGGGTGTACAGCATAAAGATAACTAAATCTGGCCATTCCTGGCCTCCCAGGCATCAATGTGCTCGGATGCTGATGCCCTGTGTCCTGTGCAGCATCAGGTGATTGCGGAAAAGTTTAATGTTGGTGTTGGTGCTGCTGGTGTGCCTGGTGCTGCTGGTGTTGGAGCTCATCGTGGTCCGATTCTGAGGACCACGGTGAGACAGTATAAACGGCACCCATGTTGATGGAATAGATGGCTGGTGAAGTACAGATGACAGAAGCATTCTGTCAATGGTGAGAGAGTTCTTCCAATGAGGTGACACTAGATGGAGACTTTGCTGGAAAGATTGCAGCCTGCAGAATCTGTGCTGGAAATGGACTGAGCAATGTAAACTACTTGATAATCATCTCAATTGGGTCGCCCGCCGCTGCCAGTCGAGTCGGCTCCGCGATGACAGACACGCCTGAGGGAAAGGCACATGGGAGCGAGATGATAGCGGGTTCCTGACCCGCTGTCAAAAATTTCCCACCCGACCTGCCACCGATCGCACCCACTACCACCCCGGAAAATTCCAACCATCATTTTTTTTTGAAAAGAAGGTTTTCTAGTTCTATTTTCCCCTCATGTATATGGCAAGGTACAACAGCTACCAGTCATTTTCCCACAAATTGGAACTTCAGCAGTTTGAAAATCTCTCCCAATCGAAAGGTGCATTTGGGAAAGGCACTTGTGCAAGTTGGAATTTGGAAAAAAATTATACAAGCACAACTTATGATTATAAAAAACTGGAAAATAGGGCTTTTTATCCTTTATTGTGTGTATAGCACAACCTACCAATCTTAAAAGGAGAATGTGATGGCAAATGGGAAATGATAATTACCAGAGATTAAACATTAGTTGAATGAAAGACTTGACTTTTGTTATTTCAGGTTTATAAATGGGTTTGCCTAATAATTAAACCAAGAGGTTTAATGAAACCAAACGGTTTAATTATTACTCTCCATCATTTATAACTCCAATCATGCAGGAATTTTGAGCATAACATTAGTTTGAACATCTTGATCTGTCAACAATTGTTTTGTTCCAGGAAACTTGGGACATTCTGAGTTCCTCAGCGTATAGTTGAAGTTGAAAGAAACAGGAAGTGAGCAAGGTCCCGTAAGAGTGTGCAGACATGTTTATCTCTTCCTCTGTTATTCAAAATATAAGAAAAGTTCACAAACAATCTTTAGTTCACACAAAAAAGTACAAAGGAAATTCACAAGAAAGGTAATGAAAGAAAAGCATGGACAGCAAGACCAACTTGACAAAAGGAAAATACACCCTCTAAAATAGCACTGCGTTCTTGAAGAATTTTTCTTAAATTGGAAATGACTATTAATCTGCTCTGTAGCTACTATAAACCATTGCAAGAGGTAAGGTTTTATTTTCAATTTTTTAATCTTTCCCCGTTACTGCCATTTATGTCTAAGTATGCTCCTTCAGGTAGGAGCATAGCTGAATATTACAACAATGTCTGCCAATGGGAGATGTGCTTAGGGCAGAGCATAAGGAAGAGAGTCTCCCTGTTAAGAGCCTGTACTGAGATGGCTGATCTCATTTAAGATGACAATGGAACTGTTACAACTGGCTACGGAAAAGATAAAAAAACAGGTCTAGCTTCTAATTGCTATCATTGGCCTGATGTTGGTTGAGGGCAATCATACTTGGCTCAAGGTTGTACAACCTGTTATCACTTATATTCTAAGGCCACACACATCAAGAATAGACACTTAGACATGGTACTGAGAAAATGCTGGGATCTACATAAGAACATAAGAAATAGGAGCAGGAGTAGGCCAATCGGCCCCTCGAGCCTGCTCCGCCATTCAATAAGATCATGGCTGATCTGATCCTAACCGCCAATCTACTATCACAGAACCATCTCCTGAATCTAACAGAATTAGACACACGAAATAGGAGCAGGATCAGGCTACACGGCACCTGGGCCCACTCCGCTACCCACAGGGCCATGTCCGATCTGAACCTAGACTCATGTCCAAATTCCTGCCCGCTCCCCGTAACCCTTAATTCCCTTTACTTCTAGGAAACTGTCTATTTCTGTTTTAAATTTATGTAATGATGTAGCTTCGACAGCTTTTTGGGGCAGCATATTCCATGGACCTACCACCCTCTGAGTGAAGTAGTTCCTCCTCATCTCAGTTTTGAAAGAGCAGCCCCTTATTCTAAGACTATGCCCCCAAGTTCTAGTTTCACCCATCATCGGGAACATCCTCCCCGCATCCACCCGATCCAACCCCTTCACAATCTTATATGTTTCAATAAGATCGCCTCTCATTCTTCTGAACTCCAATGAGTAGAGTCCCAATCTACTCAACCTCTCCTCATATGTCCATCCCCTCATCCCCAGGATTAACCGAGTGAACCTTCTTTGTACTGACTTGAGAGCAGGTATGTCTTTTCTTAACTATGGACACCAAAACTGTATGCAGTATTCCAGGTGCGGTCTCAGCAATACCTTGTACAACTGAAGCAATACCTCCCTATTTTTATATTCTATCCCCCTAGCAATGAAAGCCAACATTCCATTGGCCTTCTTAATCACTTGCTGCACCTGCATACTAACCTTTTGAGTTTTGTGCACCAGGACCCCCAGATCCCTTTGTACTTCAGTACTTTCAAGTTTCTTGCCATTAAGATAATAACTTGCTCTATGATTTTTCCTGCCAAAGTGCATAACCTCACACTTTCCAGTATTGTATTCCATCTGCCAAATCTCTGCCCACTTACTTAGCCTGTCTATGTCCCCTTGCAGGTTTTTTATGTCCTCCTCACTCACTACTTTCCCTCCCATCTTAGTATCATCTGCAAACTTTGATATGTTACACTCGGTCCCCTCCTCCAAATCGTTAATATAGATTGTAAAGAGTTGGGGACCCAGCACTGACCCCTGCGGAACACCACTAGTTACTGATTGCCAGTCTGAGAATGAACCATTTATCCCAACTCTCTGCCTTCTGTTAGATAGCCAATCCTCTATCCATGCCAGAATATTACCCCCAATCCCGTGATTTTTTATCTTAAGCAATAATCTTTTGTGTGGCACCTTGTCAAATGCCTTTTGGAAGTCTAAATACACTACGTCCACTGGTTCCCCTTTATCCACCCTATATGTTACTTCCTGAAAGAACTCCAGCAAATTTGTCAAACATGACTTCCCCTTCATAAAACCATGCTGACTTTGTCCTATTAAATTATGATTATCCAAATGTCCTGTTACTGTCTTCTTAACAATGGACTCCAAAATTTTACCTACCACAGATGTTAGGCTAACCGGTGTATAGTTTCCAGCCTTCTGTCTACTGCCCTTTTTAAATAAGGGTGTTACATTAGCAGTTTTCCAGTCTGCCGGGACCTTTGCTGAGTCCAGGGAGTTTTGGAAAATTATTACCAATGCATCCACAATCCCTACCGCCACTTCCCTCAAGACCCTAGGATGTCCGCCTTGAGTCCCATTATTTTACCGAGTACCACTTCCTTAGTGATTTTGATCGTGTTTAGCTCCTCCCCCCTATAGCCCCCTGTTTCTCCAGTGTTGGGATATTCTTAGTGTCCTCTACTGTAAAGACTGATACAAAATATTCATTCAGTGTTTTTGCCATCTCCATATTTCCCACCATTAATTTCCCGGTCTCATCCTCTAAGGGACCAACATTTACTTTAGCCACCCTTTTTCTTTTTATATAACTATAAAAACTCTTACTATCTGTTTTTATATTTTTTGCTAATTTACTTTCATAATCTATCTTCCCTTTCTTAATCAATCTTTTTGTTATTTTTTGCTGTCTTTTAAAGTTTTCCCAATCCTCTATCCTCCCACTAGATTTGGCTACCTTATTTGGCCCTTGTTTTTAGTCGAATACTATCCTTAATTTCTTTACTTAGCCACGGATGGCTGTCTTTTCTTTTACACCCTTTTCTTCTCAGTGGAATATATATTTTTTGGAAGTTGTAAAATAACTCCTTAAATGTACACCACTGATCATGTATCGTCTTACCCTTTAATCTATTTTCCCATTCCACTCTACTCAATTCCACTCTCATACCTTCATAGTCTCCTTTATTCAAGCTTAGCACGCTTGTTTGAGATCCAACCTTCTCACCCTCTAATTGAATATGGAATTCAACCATGTTATGGTCACTCATTCCAAGGGGATCCTTTACTAGGACATTTTTAATTAATCCTGTCTCGTTACACAGGACCAGATCTAAGGTTGCTTGCTCCCTGGTCGGTTCAGTTACATACTGCTCAAGAAACCCTTCCCTAATACACTCAATGAACTCATCCTCAAGGCAGCCCTGCCCAATTTGATTTGTCCAATTAATATGATAGTTAAAATCCCCCATAATTATAGATGTTCCCTTATTACAAGCCTCAACTATTTCCTGATTGATACTCCGTCCAACAGAGTTGCAACTGTTCGGAGGCCTATAGACTACGCCCACTAGTGTTTTTTTCCCCTTATTATTCCTTACCTCCACCCAAACTGTTTCATTATCCTGATCTTTTGACCCAATATCATTTCTCTGTATTACAGTGATTCCTTCCTTTATTAACATAGCCACCCCACCTCCCCTTCCTTCCTGCCTGTCCTTCCTGATCGTTAAATAACCTGGTATGTTTAATTCCCAGGCATTGTCACCCTGCAGCCATGTTTCTGTAATGGCCACAAGATCATACCCATATGTAGTTATTTGTGCCATTAACTCATCTATTTTGTTACGAATGCTACGTGCATTCAGATAGAGAACTTTCAAATATGTTTTGTGACACTTAGTTCCTCATCAGGCATCATTGTCTCAGGAAGGGAGAAAATAAGGGCAAAACAAATCTCATCAGTCATGATTTGACTATTCATCACTTTAGAAACTTCAAAGCCAACAGAGGTGTGATTTTCAGGTCAACAATTCCATCGGGCGGGTGTGGGCGGTTCAAGCCTCCTATCCTGGCCCTAGAAATAGTAGATGCATTGCTGGTCATCTTCCAAAACTCTATAGACTCTGGCACAGTTCCCATGGATTAGAGGATAGCTATTGTAACCCCACTATTTAAAAAAGGTGGTAGAGAGAAAACAGGGAATTATAGACCGGGAAGCCTGACATCGGTAGTGGGGAAAATACTGGAGTCCATTATAAAAGATGTAATAGCAGAGCACTTGGAAAACAGTGACAGGATCGGACAAAGTCAACATGGATTTACAAAAGGTAAATCGTGCTTGACTAATCTACTGGAATTTTTTGAGGATGTGACTGGTAGAATAGATAAGGGAGAACCAGTGGATGTGGTGTATTTGGACTTTCAGAAGGCTTTCGATAAGGTCCCGCATAAGAGATTAGCGTGCAAATTTAAAGCACAAGGGATTGGGGGTAAGGTACTGACTTGGATAGAGAACTGGTTGGCAGACAGGAAGCAAAGAGTTGGAATAAACGGGTCTTTTTCCAAGTGGCAGGCAGTGACTAGTGGGGTACCGCAGGGATCGGTGCTAGGATCCCAGCTATTCATGATAAATATTAATGATCTAGACGCGGGAACTAGATGTAATATCTCCAAGTTTGCAGATGAAACAAAGCTGGGTGTGTGTGTGTGCTGTGACGAGGATGCAGAGAAACTCCAGTATGATTTGGACAGGTTGGGTGATTGGGCAGATACATGGCAGATGCAGTATAATGTGGATAAATGCGAGGTTATCCACTTTGGTGGCAAAAACAGGAAGGCAGATTATTATCTGAACAGCAATAGATTGGGAGAAGGGGAAGTGCAACGAGACCTGGGTGTCCTTGTGCACCAGTCGCTGAAGGTAAGCATGCAGGTGCAACAGGTGGTTAAGAAGGCAAATGGTATGTTGGCCTTCATAGCGAGAGGATTCGAATACAGGAGCAAGGATGTCTTGCTGCAGTTGTACAGGGCCTTGGTGAGACCACACCTTGAGTATTGTGTGCAGTTTTGGTCGCCTTATCTGAGGAAGGATGTTCTTGCCATGGAGGGGGTGCAGCGAAGATTCACCAGACTGATACCTGGGATGGCAGGAATGACGTATGAGGAGAGATTGGGTCGATTGGGCTTATATTCACTGGAGTTTAGAAGAATGAGAGGGGATCTCATTGAAACTTATAAAATTCTAACAGGACTAGACAGACTAGATGCAGGAAGGATGTTCCCGATGGTGGGGGAGTCCAGATCCAGGGGTCACAGTCTAAGGATAAGGGATAAGCCATTTAGGACAGAGATGAGGAGGAATTTCTTCACCCAGAGAGTGGTGAACCTGTGGAATTCTCTACCACAGAAGGCAGTTGAGGCCAATTCATTAAATATATTCAAGAAGGAGTTGGATATATTTCTTAAGGCTAAAGGGATCAAGGGATATGGGGAGAAAGCAGGGACAGGGTACTGAATTTGGATGATCAGCCATGATCTCATTAAATGGCGGAGCAGGCTCGAGGGGCCGAATGGCCTACTCCTGCTCCTATCTTCTATGTTTCTATGTTTCTATGTTTCTACCCGCCTGATGGAATTGGTCCAAGTCCCCACTAATTTTTCATAGTCAGGCCTAATTTCCATAATGTCAACAAGCTGCGAGCATTGAAGCAGCACCCACTGGCAGCTTGCAGGTCAAGGGGGCGGATGAGGCGTGAAGTCCAAAAAGTTGAGCTAGAAGTAAAAAGTTAAATGTGGGGGAGGGAATCAGCGGGAGGGCGGATTGGGGTTATGTGGCCAGGCCACAAGACTTTTTTGGTATCAGGAGGAGCAGTAAAGAAAAAACTACCTTGGGCTGTTTTCTGAGCAGCCTGCAGTAATCCCTTCAAGGACCGCTGATTAGGCCATTGGTACGTAAAGATGGAATTGGGGTCCTACAAATTGTGTAGGACCTGGATTTAAATATTGAATAAGGCCTGCTCAAAAATCAAAGTGGGCGGACCATGTTTGGCAATGGGCAGGTGATTTTTTTTTCATTTTCAGCTGCTGACCACCCTGATTTTCAATATGAAAGGGATGGTTGGAAGATAAAAATTGCCCCCAACATCTTTCTCAGTACATGGCTAGGGCACCAAACCATTGCAAACTATTAGTGGCTCGGTCTAGCAAAGTAGCCAACTAATGCAATTTAACAATATGGCCTGTATACAATAATTAGGGTATATGATATTGGGTCAAAAGATCAGGATAATGAAACAGTTTGGGTGGAGATAAGGAATAATAAGGGGAAAAAACACTAGTGGGCGTAGTCTATAGGCCTCCGAACAGTTGCAACTCGGTTGGACGGAGTATCAGTCAGGAAATAGTTGAGGTTTGTAATAAGGGAACATCTATAATTAAGGGGGATTTTAACTATCATATTAACTGGACAAATCAAATTGGGCAGGGCTGCCTTGAGGATGAGTTCATTGAGTGTATTAGGGATGGGTTTCTTGAGCAGTATGTAACTGAACCGACCAGGGGGCAAGCAACCTTAGATCTGGTCCTGTGTAACGAGACAGGATTAATTAAAAATGTCCTAGTAAAGGATCCCCTTGGAATGAGTGACCATAACATGGTTGAATTCCATGTGCAATTAGAGGGTGAGGAGGTTGTATCTCAAACAAGCGTGCTAAGCTTGAATAAAGGAGACTATGAAGGTATGAGAGCAGAATTGAGCAAAGTGGATTGGGAAAATAGATTAAAGGGTAAGACGATACATGATCAGTGGTGTACATTTAAGGAGTTATTTTACAACTTCCAAAAAAGGTATATTCCACTGAGAAGAAAAGGGTGTAAAAGAAAAGACAGCCATCCGTGGCTAAGTAAAGAAATTAAGGATAGTATTCGACTAAAAACAAGGGCATATAAGGTAGCCAAATCTAGTGGGAGGATAGAGGATTGGGAAAACTTTAAAAGACAGCAAAAAATAACAAAAAGATTGATTAGGAAAGGGAAGATAGATTATGAAAGTAAATTAGCAAAAAATATAAAAACAGATAGTAAGAGTTTTTATAGTTATATAAAAAAAAAAAGGGTGGCTAAAGTAAATGTTGGTCCCTTAGAGGATGAGACCGGGAAATTAATGGTGGGAAATATGGAGATGGCAAAAACACTGAATGAATATTTTGTATCAGTCTTTACAGTAGAGGACACCAAGAATATCCCAACACTGGACAAGCAGGGGGCTATAGGGGGGGAGGAGATAAACACGATCAAAATCACTAAGGAAGTGGTACTCGGTAAAATAATGGGACTCAAGGCGGATAAATCGCCTGGACCTGATGGCTTTCATCCAAGGGTCTTGAGGGAAGTGGCGGTAGGGATTGTGGATGCATTGGTAATAATCTTCCAAAACTCCCTGGACTCAGCAAAGGTCCCAGCAGACTGGAAAACTGGTAATGTAACACCCTTATTTAAAAAGGGCAGTAGACAGAAGGCTGGAAACTATACACCGCTTAGCCTAACATCTGTGGTAGGTAAAATTTTGGAGTCCATTATTAAGGAGACAGTAACAGGACATTTGGATAATCATAGTTTAATAAGACAAAGTCAGCATGGTTTTATGAAGGGGAAGTCATGTTTGACAAATTTGCTGGAGTTCTTTCAGGAAGTAACATATAGGGTGGATAAAGGGGAACCAGTGGACGTAGTGTATTTAGACTTCCAAAAGGCATTTGACAAGGTGCCACACAAAAGATTATTGCTTAAGATAAAAAATCACGGGATTGGGGGTAATATTCTGGCATGGATAGAGGATTGGCTATCTAACAGAAGGCAGAGAGTTGGGATAAATGGTTCATTCTCAGACTGGCAATCAGTAACCAGTGGTGTTCCGCAGGGGTCAGTGCTGGGTCCCCAACTCTTTACAATCTATATTAACAATTTGGAGGAGGGGACCGAGTGTAACATATCAAAGTTTGCAGATGATACTAAGATGGGAGGGAAAGTAGTGAGAGAGGAGGACATAAAAAACCTGCAAGGGGACATAGACAGGCTAAGTAACTGGGCAGAGACTTGGCAGATGGAATACAATACTGGAAAGTGTGAGGTTATGCACTTTGGCAGGAAAAATCGTAGAGCAAGTTATTATCTTAATGGCAAGAAACTGGAAAGTACTGAAGTACAAAGGGATCTGGGGGTCCTGGTGCACGAAACTCAAAAGGTTAGTATGCAGGTGCAGCAAGTGATTAAGAAGGCCAATGGAATGTTGGCTTTCATTGCTAGGGGGATAGAATATAAAAATAGGGAGGTATTGCTTCAGTTGTACAAGGTATTGCTGAGACCGCACCTGGAATACTGCATACAGTTTTGGTGTCCATACTTAAGAAAAGACATACTTGCTCTCGAGTCAGTACAAAGAAGGTTCACTCGGTTAATCCCGGGGATGAGGGGATGGACATATGAGGAGAGGTTGAGTAGATTGGGACTCTACTCATTGGAGTTCAGAAGAATGAGAGGCGATCTTATTGAAACATATAAGATTGTGAAGGGGTTGGATCGGGTGGATGCGGGGAGGATGTTCCAGATGATGGGTGAAACTAGAACTAGGGGGCATAGTCTTAGAATAAGGGGCTGCTCTTTCAAAACTGAGATGAGGAGGAACTACTTCACTCAGAGGGTGGTAGGTCCATGGAATATGCTGCCCCAAAAAGCTGTCGAAGCTACATCATTACATAAATTTAAAACAGAAATAGACAGTTTCCTAGAAGAAAAGGGAATTAAGGGTTACGGGGAGCGGGCAGGAATTTGGACATGAGTTTAGGTGCGGATCGGTCATGGCCCTGTGGGTAGCGGAGCGGGTCCAGGGGCCGTGTAGCCTGATCCTGCTCCTGTTTCGTGTGTCTAATTCTGTTAGATTCAGGAGATAGTCCTGTCATAGTGGATTGGCAGTTAGGATCAGATCAGCCATGATCTTATTGAATGGCGGAGCAGGCTCGAGGGGCCAATTGGCCTACTCCTGCTCCTATTTCTTATGTTCTTATGTTATGAAAATGTACCTTCGCAACATCCAGTTAAGCAATCACACTTCAGAGTCTAAATATGTACTTGTATAATTTGTACTGTTATAACAAGTGGAAAAATATTCCACTGGCTTTATTTCTGCAATCATTAGCACCATCAAGAAAGCAGGAAATCTGCCAGTATTATAGTTAGCATACACAGGAGCTGTATACCCAGGTGTTAACTAGCATCGTTCTAAGCTTCCCAAAGTCAGAGATATTTGATCAAAAAAAATTCACGGGCTGAGTTAACCAGTTCACCATTTCTTTTTGAAGGGGGTAATTTTTTTTCTCATCCAGTGAAGTATTGGGAATGGAACTTTTTTCCACATTTTATATACAACTCTCAAATAAAGTAAAACATGAGTTAGATGCAGGAGAAATTTCTAACTGGACGGCACCATTGTGCTTTAACCCCTGCCTCAGAACAGCATCAATGAGATACTTCAATCATCTCTGTAGCTTATCTGATTCAGAGTACCCATTAGTGCCAAATTGTAGCCAGTTTTGTGTTGTCACCTTTCACCCACGAAAAACTGAGTTCAGAGTGCCCAGACTCATTATGGCTAGGATCTTTACAGTCAGTAAAGAGAGCAGCCTTTCATCTCATCGGTCCAAGCTGGATTTAAACCTAGGTCCAGAGATGAATGGATAGTATACTAACCCACAGCACCACCAGTCCCCTTGCTAACCTCGACTTTTTCTGATTCCGGTTTTTAAAGGCTCTGGAGTATATTTTCCCCCCCTACCTTTTTGTGCAAATGTAATCTGAACTTTAGATAAAAGCACATTTCTGTGAGCTCAGCCAGCTGGTTTCCCCCCTTTTATTACAGTCACAATACAAAGTGTATGTGGAAAATATCTGTGTAGAGCTGGTCTTATCTGTGTTCAACAGCTTGTTTTAGATTTAAAAAGCTAAATCCTCCTCTCTCTCCACAGTAGGATTTAACACCTGGGAAATGTTTTGTATGTCAAAAATTGACTTTAGAGACCAAGAATAATAGGAAATGACACTAACCTTCTGAGCAAAACATCTGTCCTACTTCTTCCATGCATGATGTGAGAGAAACCGCATGGGCAGGGATTGGTGCTTCTGATCTTATTGCAGTCAGATTTTCATAATCAAAGGTCATGAAAATAAAAATAAAAGGTTGCCCTAAAAATATGTAAGCGGGTGGAACAATGACAGATGAAATGTAATATTACACATAGGAAGAAAAAAATGAGTAACAAATGTACATCATGAATCTTGCTGGAGTAGATAAGAATGAATTTGAAAGAGATCTAGGAGTCTTCATAGACTTTAAACTCAATGTGCCCAAATACTGTGCAACAGCAATTAACAAACCAAATAGAATTCTAAACTTTATAGCCAAAACAGTAGTGTACAAGTCAGAAGAAGTTATTTTCAAACTGTATAGTGCCCTGGCTAGACCACACCTTGAGTACTGTGTCCAGTTCCAGTCACCAAGACACAAAGGTGAAATTCAAGCCCGGGGGTAGTTCAGAGAAGAAACACAAGCTGATCCTTAGCATCAAAGGATTGAGTAATAAGGAAAGACTGCAGAAACTTGGGCTTTTCAGTCACAAAAGGAGACAGGTGAATGGTTTGATTATAGAAGTATACAAGATAGTAAACAGTATAGAAAATAGTAGATTTGGAAAATTACTTCAAACTAAACCAGGAAAGCAGGACAAGGGGACAAACAGTGGGAAGTATTTGGTATAAAACTAAACCAGTGCATACCTCTTAAAGGCAAAAGCTCCATGTGCAATTAAGCAAGCATGGTCCACAAATGAGGTAAGAGAGAGTTGGACCTTGTTGCGCCCATTTTATGGCAGTGCCCCTCCCGGCCACACATTCAAAGAACACGGGCTGCTGCCAGCCACCGGCCACCCAGATGATCGGCACTGCTACGTACTGACCATATCACCCACCTTCCCGACATGATGACTCGATCGCCCGCCTTCCTGGTCGCCCCCTTCCCAGTCAACCTCTCCCGATCATCCCCGTTTCCAGTCCCCCACCCTTTATATCAGGTGCGCCTCAGGCCTCACCATTCAGATGCAGGGAATATTCCTTGCCCCTCTCCCCCCATCCCTGCGCCCAAAAATGGGCACGCACAAATTTCTAGGCCAAAATTTTGGCCAATATTTAGTTAAATAAGTCGTAGTTTAGTACAATTTAACAATATTACCTCTATAGTTGTGACTTAGTATTTATATAAATGGAGGGCATACAACTCCCACTAGTGGTTTATGATAGTTATACGACAAAGTAAACCCAACTAAACAAGGAATGTGGATGCTGACAAATTTTCTACGCTGGCCAGGTTCATTTAAACCATCTCCAAGAATTGGTGCACTGTTTATACTACACATGAGCTCATTTTACTTAGTTCTGAAGAATTAAATATATAAAAAGTAAGGGAGTTTGCTTCTATGAAAGAGTAGTTCAGTGCACTAGATAGCAAGGACCTGATAACCTACTGGATAAAGGCACCATGCAAAATATTACTAAGCCGTATCAAAAGATTTCAGGTTCCATTGCACTGAGCTAACGTATCTCAGCTGGTGCAGTATTGGGGTGATATAATTAACTTCAGTGCTCCTGGGCTGGGGGGGAGTGGGGAAGGAAGAGAAATCTAGTGTTGCTGCACTGAACAATGCATCAACATTCACAGAGCTAAGTTAACTAGTATTGCTTGATATTACTGGGTGGTAACAGCCTCAGAATGGGGTCATAACCCTCACCATCCCAGTAACACTGACAAAACTACAATTCCATTTAATCGTTTAATCCATTCCATCTCCTAAAGGGAAGTTTCTGTAAGTTGCTCCTTGTCTTACAAAGGTAAATCAAGCAAAAACTCTTGAATATATAGTTAACCTTAAAATATATATTCTGATTGCTTATCCTTCGCATTAAATTTTCATTCACCCAGCAGCTCAAAACCCATCACATTCCACATTGTGTTCAATCATCTCTATCAGGTCTTAGTATTATAACTCATTCTGGACTAGACATTCATCCACCTTCCACCCTATCACTGTAATGTATTATCACATGGCTTGTTATGAGCATGCTCAGTTCGCTCTGGCCTAATAAAGCAAGCACATGGATGAGCAGCTCACCGTGTCTCTGTCCTTCATTCGTTCTACCCACATATATTACAATCACCACCACCTTCTCAAGGGCAATTAGGGATGGGCAATAAATGCCTTGCCGCCCATGCCCCATAAAACAAATAAATTTTAAAAAATCACAGACCTTCCCTTTTGTTCTTTCCTCCCCTTCTCCCTTTCCCTGCTGCTGCACTTGCTTAAAATCTGTTACATCTCTAACTTTTTCCAGTTCTGATGCAAGGTCATCGACCTGAAACGTTAACTCGGTTTCTCTCTCCACAGATGCTGCCTGACCAAACCGAATAACTAGGGCAGTATACAGGGCTTTAAATTAATGAAGGGGGGGCGGGAGGATTCAGGAAAGAGTAAATTTAAAAGCAGTGAGAGAAATGTCAAGGCTCTAGAGCAGTGCAGAGTTTTAGGTAAAATAAGCAGAGTGGGTCAGGAAAGGACAGAGAAAGTAACAAAAGTAATAAGGCCTCAGTGACTAAGGTGACATCAGGGAAAAAGAGAAATAAGTCAAAGCTAAAGACACTATTTCTGAATGCGTGAAGCATTCACAACAAAATAGATGAATTAATAGCGCAGATAGAAATTAACAGGTTTGATCTAATAGCCATAACAGAAATGTGGTTGCAAAGTGGCCAAGGTTGGGAACTAAATATTCCAGGATACATAACTTTTAGAAGGGATAGGCAAAATGGAAAAGGAGGAGGGGTAGCACTAATAATAAAGGATGGGATAAAGACAGCAGAGAGAAAGCACCTCAATGCTCTCAAACATTGAGAAATTAACTGTCAAAATAAAAGTCTGTGTGGTCCCTTTAAGGAAACCGGCAGATGACACGTCATCAAAAGATGTCATCAGACCTGCTTCCTGTTAATTGGTCAACAAGCCCGCAGGGCGGGCTTAACAAGGTCAATCAAGGTACAATCACATCTGTGGAGCGGATGCAGCTGGGGGCGGGACCGGAAGCCGGCAACTTGCTGTCCCACACCCAACCCGACACCGATGACAAAATCACGGCCTCTGTGTCTGTCTTCACGGAAGAAGATGCAAAAAACTTCCCAGAAATAGTGGACAACTAAGGGTCTAGCAAGAATGAGGAACTGAGAGAAATTAGTATTAGTGAAAAAGTAGTACTGGAGAAATTAATGGGACTGAAAG
Source organism: Somniosus microcephalus (assembly GCF_052327205.1). NCBI lineage: Eukaryota > Metazoa > Chordata > Chondrichthyes > Squaliformes > Somniosidae > Somniosus > Somniosus microcephalus. Next base: position 223,283,741 of record NC_140992.1, read on the forward strand.
CCAATAAATCCCCTGGACCTGATGGCCTACATCCTAGGGTTTTGAAAGAGTTGGCTATAGAGATAGTGGATGCATTGGTTGTCATTTTCCAAAATTCCATAGATTCTATAATGGTTCCTGCGGATTGGAAGGTAGCAAATGTAACCCCACTATTTAAGAAAGGAGGGAGAGAGAAAACGGGGAACTACAGACCAGTTAGCCTGACATCAGTAGTAGAGAAAATGCTAAAATTTATTAAGGATGTGGTAACAGGGTACTTAGAAAATAATAATAGGATTGGGCAGAGTCAACACAGATTTATGAAAGGGAAATCGTGTTTGACAAATCTGTTAGAATTTTTTGAGGTTGTAACTAGCAGAATAGATCAGGCGGAATCAGTGGATGTGGTGTATTTGGATTTTCAGAAGGCATTCGATAAGGTGCCACACAAGAGGTTATTAAACAAAATTGGGGCTCATGGGATTGTGGGTAACATACTAGCATGGATTGAGGATTGATTGATGGACAGAAAACAGAGAGTAGGAATAAACGGGTCATTTTCGGGTTGGCAGGCTGTAACTAGTGGGGTACCATAAGGATAAGGATCAATGAGAGGTGATCTCATTGAAGCATACAAAATTCTTACAGGGCTTAACAGGGTAGCTGCAGGGAGGATGTTTCCCCTGGCTGGGGATTCTAGAACCAAGGGTCACAGTCTCACAATAAAGGGTCGGCCATTTAGGACTGAGATGAGGAGAAATTTCTTCGCTCAGAGGGTGGTGAATCTTTGAAATTCTCTACCCCAGAGGGCTGTGGAGACTCAGTCATTGAGTATATTCAAGACAGAGAGCGATAGATTTTTGGATATTAAGGGAATCAAGGGATATGGGGATAGTGCAGGAAAGTGGAGATGAGGCAGAAGATCAGCCATGATCTTATTGAATGGCAGAACAGTCACGAAGGGCCAAATGGCCTACTCCTGCTCCCATTTCTTATGTTCTTATGACCTGCTGCATATTTCCAGCATTTCCATTTTTTATTAGACATTCATCCAGCTCTTCGTACAGGTATTAATCAATAAAACACCATCTGTGAAGATGAAAAGAAAACTGAATGTTGGAAATAAAAATAAAAATATGAAATGCTGAGAATATGAAGGTCCATTAGCACTGAAAAGAGAAAAGGTGGATTAATAATTTTGGTTGCGATCTTTCATCAGAACTGCCCATTTAAACGTCCAGTGGCTTCTATATATTCCTTGCTGTCTTGATGCTCTTAAGTACTCTTTCACACAAGTAAGTTATTTTAATATTTATATACTTCATTCTTCAAGATTGTTTAAAATTAACATTTAATGAGTTCTGATGAAGATTCTCAACCCAAAACAATAACCTGTTTTTACTCTTTTTAAACAATGACTTATCGGATGTGTATGAGCAGCATTTTCTGGATTTACAATCCTGACTATAGTAGCCGGGACTCTGGCCCACATATGCACTGCTCTGTAGGGAAAAAAAGTTATTCTAATCTCAAGTCCTCCTTGAAGTTTGTTAATTATACTTGTCAACTATCAATGTGTTCACAATCCAAATTAAATAACCTAATTGCATCTATATTATCCATTCCTCTCAACATTTTCAAGGGCTTGATCATGTTTCCTCCCCATCTCTTTATCTCTAATGAAAGCAAGTTCTTTGTAAGTCCCAGAATCATCCTTATGGCTCTACTCTGAATCTTTTCAAGCAATTAATGTCCTGGTGAAAGTTGTGTTTTATATATATGTGTGTGTGTGTGTGCTGGCTGTGTACAGAAGAGAAGCTGTTTTTTGTTAATGTTGCTGCATTGCTATATGTGTGGGTAAAGTGGCTGAAATATAGACGTCAGTTGTGAGTTGTGCAGTGTACTGACCCAGTGGTCTAGTGTATTAAAAGTGGTTCCAGTAAGCATGTTAAGCCATTGGCATTACATCATCCCTGCTGACAGTGCACACACAACTAGTTTGTTTTATTGAAGCTACCAAACACCACCTGTTTTCTTTTTCTTTTTTGTGTAGTTCTACAGGTTCAGGATTGTTTTGATTTACTTTTGTTCGCTGCGGCACTCAGTGATGTCAAATTTGTCATTTACTTTTTGTCAGGATTCAGGGTATAGAGTGCTGCGTCAAATTATTAAATGTTGACCCTATGCACACAAACTGACCAACTTATAAACAAAAGATTGTAAGTAATTGATACCTCCTGGTGTATGTGTGTGTGTGTGTAGACATTGAAAGTAAACCTGCTTCCAAAGGTAGTCTATCAAATAAAGTTACCGTGCACTTTCACCATCCAGGGTCTAGTTCATTCAGCTGTTAAAAGTAAAAGCTGAGGTCAAGTCTGTCCAATTTATTTTTATAGGTGGTATATTGGACAGGAGCTGAGTGTGATGAAAGCAGACTTTTTCTCCTGCACCAAATGTAGATGAAAGTTGACAAGATCACCAGTGCCCTCAATTGTTGTGTCTATAGCTCAGTTCTAACTAGCACTGCAATATCGGGTGACGTGCTGCCCACACTTAGAACCATAGAAGTTTATAGTATAACAGGAGGTAATTTGCCTCATTGGGGGCGATTGTGGTGCATGCGCATTAATCGGGTGGGCGGGCATGCATGGCAGCAGCCTGTAGGAGTCAGCGTGAAACCCAATCAATTTTCATGGTGCGCCCTACTTATAACGTGGTCAGTGAGCTGCCAGTGCGAAACCCACTCCCTAATAGGCAGCTCTCTGATTTGGAGGTGAGAAATAAGGCATAGTGGCAGCTTATGAAGGGCCTGCAGTAGCAGCTTAAAGGGGAGGTGTATTTAAATTTCAAAAAGAAACAGCACTGCAGAATAGCATGCATGAAGAACCTATAGCAGCAACTGCATAACTGTTCAGATGAGTTATGGTGCAAAACCTACAGGCCACTGCGAGAAATTGTCTCCAAAAGCTCTACCCAATGTTGCCCAACAGCAACTGAGGAGCCCTTCAATTATCATTGGAAATGGCCACCTCCTGACTTGTACCACCCGTGGTTGGTGGGCGGGATGAGGAACTGATGGTAGTCAAGTGGGCTGAGGTGAAAATGGCATCAGCATCTTAATTGCATCACTTGACCCCTACTTACATGCATGAATGAGGCTTCTGCCTCTTCCAACAGGAATTCTATCCACAAGGTTACAGGTCTGTCTGAAAATCGGGATGGTTGTCATCACCACAGTAAGTCAGTGTGAGTACCCACTTCTTGAATTACAAAACAACAAAAATAAGCCAAATCTGAGATTTAACTTGAAACAGCTTGGTTTGGATTGAAAGCAAAAATTCTCTCACCTTTAATTCAGGGATGAATGAATTTCATGAGTTTTCATGGAGGACATTTAATGGAGCTTTTCACCTACATGGGAAACTCCATCTCAGAAGGGGGTGGGGCGGAGAATCTGATTCCAGCAGGTGTAGTTAACAGCTATCACCTCACACCTTTGGATGTCTTTACCCCTAGTGATTCGTCATCTGTTGAAATCCTGGGCTTCATTATCTCTTCTGAACTCAACTGGAACTTCCATATCTCTTATATTCCTAAAGTTGCCTCCTCAAGCTCAATTGCTTCTTTCATGCCAAACAATTATTATCTTTTTCACAACTCTTAATCATCTCTCCATGAAGTCCAAGGTCTGTCTAAGACTTAAAGGGGGAGAAATTCGGTGGGCTGCGCCACCAGTTAGCGCCTAAAGAGGGCACTCAGTGGCTTTAGCGCCACTGGCCACGCCTCCCGCGATATTTAGCTGGGGCGCTAATGGCAGCGTTAGCCTGTTGCGCTGCGCCGCCACCGATGACATCATCAGTGTGCGCAGCGCCCCGCTACCGCCCCGATCGCGATATTTGACAGCGACCGCCTCTGTAGCGCCGCTCACTAATCACGCCCGGTTCACGGGGCCTACCTGTGGCGGCAGTGGCGCAAATTAAGGTGGAGGTGCGGGGCGGCTGTTTTTTTCGGCGGCTGCCTGCCAGCACCTCCGTCCCCGGCCTCCTGTTCTCCCCCCGCGGCATTGCCGGCTGTTTTCCGAGAGCCCGGCACTTCTCCTCGGTGCCGGGCTCTTTTGCCGGCACTCGCGATTGCTCATCGCGCTGGTGCAGGCCCCTCCCCCTTAAGAATGGGAGGAAGGCCTGCAGTACCGCAGCGCGCCGTGCGGCAGTGTGTGGCACTGCGGCACGTTGCGCTGCGATATTCAGTTTCAGCGCCCTAAGAGGGACGCAGAGCGCCTCGAGCCTCGCCCCGTGTCCCTCTTGGGGCGCTCAAGCTGAATTTCCGGCGATCGCTGCTGCTCCGATTGCAGCGCAAAATCTGGCGCCCAGGCGAGCCTGGCACCCCGTTTGCGGCTCAACCCAATTTCTCCCCCAAATTCTTTTACATATCCGGGGTAGCTCTTCTAGCAATTTCTGATCAAGAGGCCAAATAACAAGAAAAAGCTTACCACCTTGTGGGTATTCTAAGAACATAAGAACATAAGAAATAGGAGCTGGACTAGGCCTTTTGGCCCTTCGAACCTGCTCCGCCATTCAATAAGATCATGGCTGATCTTCTACCTCAACTCCACTTTCCTGCACTATCTCCATATCCCTTGATTCCCTTAATATCCAAAAATCTATCGATCTCTGTCTGGAATATACTCAACGACTGAGCATCCACAGTCCTCTGGGGTAGAGAATTCCAAAGATTCACCACCCTCTGAGTGAAGAAATTTCCCCTCATCTCAGTCCTAAATGGTCGACCCCTTATTGTGAGGTTGTGACCCCCGGTTCTAGACTCCCCAGCCAGTAGAAACATCCTCCCTGCATCTACCCTGTCAAACCCTGCAAGAATTTTGTATGATTCACTGAGATCACCTCTCATTCTTCTAAACTCTAGAGAATATAGGCCGAGTCTACTCAATCTCTCCTCATAAGACAATCCCCCCATCCCAGGAATCAGTCTGGTGAACCTTCGTTGCACTCCCTCTATGGCAAGTATATCCTTCCTTAAGTAAGGAGACCAAAACTGTACATAATACTCCAGATGTGGTCTCACCAGGGCCCTATATAATTGCAGTAAGACGTCTTTACTCTTATACTCAAATCCGCTTGTAATAAAGGCCAACATACCATTTGCTTTCCTAACTGCTTGCTGTACCTGCATGTTAACTTTCAGTGATTCATGTACAAGGACACCCAGGTCCCTCTGAACATCAACATTTCCCAATCTCTCACCATTTAAAAAATACTCTGCTTTTCTATTTTTCCTACCAAAGTGGATAACTTCACATTTCTCCACATTATATTCCATTTGCCATGTTCTTGCCCACTCACTTAGATTGTCTATATCCCCTTGAAGCCTCTTTGCATCCTCCTCACAACTTACATTCCCACCCTGCTTTGTATCATCAGCAAACTTGGATATATTACATTTGGTCCCCTCATCCAAATCATTGATATAGATTGTGAGGCCCAAGCACTGATCCTTCCGGTACCCCACTAGTTACAGCCTGCCAACCCGAAAATGACCCGTTTATTCCGACTCTCTGTTTTCTGTCTGTTAACCAATCCTCAATCCATATTACCCACAATCCCATGAGCCCTAATTTTGTTTAATAACCTCTTGTGTGGCACCTTATTGAATGCCTTCTGAAAATCTAAATACACCACATCCACTGGTTCCCCCTATTCTGCTAGTTACAACCTCAAAAAATTCTAACAGATTTGTCAAACATGGTTTCCCTTTCATAAACCTGTGTTGACTCTGCCCAATCTTATTATTATTTTCTAAGTGCCCTGTTACCACATCCTTAATAGTAGATTTTAGCATTTTCCCTACTACTGATGTCAGGCTAACTGTAGTTCCCCATTTTCTCTCTCCCTCCTTTCTTAAATAGTGGGGCTACCTTCCAATCCACAGGAACTGTTCTGGAATCTGGAATTTTAGAAAATGACAACCAATGCATCCACTATCTCTATAGCCAACTCCTTCAAAAGGCTAGGATGTAGGCCATCAGGTCCAGGGGATTTATTGGCTTTCAGTCCCATTAATTTCTCCAGTACTACTTTTTTACGAATACTAAATTCTTTCAGTTCCTCATTCTTGCTAGACCATTGGTTGTCCACTATTTCCGGGATGTTTTTTGCGTCTTCTTCCGTGAAGACAGACAGAAAGGCCGCGATTTTATTAATGGAGGCAGGTTGAGTGTGGGTCCGCTGCTTGGAGGCTTTCCGACCCGCTCCTGGCTGCCACCTCCCAGAACTTCCTATTTTGCCTTGATTGGCCTCATTACGGATGACGTGCGGGTCCCTCCAGCAATTGCTTGGAGGCTGTCAGTTTCTCGCATCTGATGACACGTTGTCTGGATGATAATTTAAAGGGGCCATGTCCCCTTTGGGAAAAATGTCAATGGGATGGATTGGTGCTGTATTATATAAAAAGGAGAGTTGACAGCTTCTATTCTGAACAAAATTTAATGAATTAAATTGCTGGTCATATTATTCCAGAAAGATATTTATGAGTTTTTTATATATCAATTTATTATCTGACTATGAAATGAAGAAGATGCCAGATTTGTTCCAATCATTGGCTTAGTAATATTAATGCTTTTTTCTCTTAAAGGTGCTGGCTGCTGCAGGAATGGCAGCCCCAATAACTGAGGCTGCACCCAGGTTCAATAAGGGCTCTCTCCATGCTCTTGTTGAGGGTGTTAGAGGATGTCAGGAGCTCCTCTTCTCTGGAAACAGAAGGAGGAGGCCTCCTCAGCAAACCAAGGCAGCTTGGCTGCAAATTGCCGAGGAGGTGAGATCGAGGTCTGTGTGCAGACGCACATGGGTTCAGTATGGAAAAAGTTTTAATGATCTGCTGAGATCACCTAAAGTGTGGCCTCTGTGTTATGGGAAATGGAAGTTCAAGAGTGAGGGCTCAGGGTGATTTCCATGTAGAATGTTGGTGGTGACACTGAATGCAAACCACCATTTATTGGACAGATAATGCCTGGGGTTTTGAGAATGTCAGACTTATATTCAACTCCATGTGCCAGCCACCTGTGGTTGAAGCGTAAGATTACGCGAATCTGGCATGGATGAGTGCATCCCTTGCCTGACGTCCAGCAATGTGGTCACCTGCTGCTGGATTGGTCACATCCGGCCCCGCAAGGTGTCACTCCCTGTCCTCCTCCTCATCCTCGTCCTCTTCATCTTCCTCTTCATCTTCATCTTCCTCTAAGGAGGCTGTGTGCTGAGTCACTTGTTCATCCGGCAGCACTAAACCGCGCTGCTCTTCCTCCAAATCTGACGACCAGGATGAGAGGATGTAAATGGTTCCCATCCCATGGCGCTGCTGAGCCGTGCACACCGGGTCATGAACTTCCCCCCCCCCGCCTCCTGCGCTCCAAGAAGGAGGTGGAGTGCTCCACCTCCCACTTGGACCAAAAAATTGGAATTTCAGAGAGGCTGGAAAAGGTTTGCGCCTGGCGCTAACTTTTCCAGCTTTTCTGATTTAGTGCCCCAAACGGGGCTCGAGGGGAATATCTAGCCCTTACTCTCTACTGTCTTTATTCCATCCTTTATTATCAGGGCTACCCCTCCTCCTTTTCCATTTTGCCTATCTCTTCTATAAGTTAAAGTATCCTGGAATATTTAGTTCCCAACCTTGGCCACATTGCAACCATGTCTCCGTAATGACTATTAGATCAAACCTGTTAATTTCTATCTGCGCTATTAATTCATCTATTTTGTTGCGAATGCATCATGCATTCAGATATAGTGCCTTTAGCTTTGACTTATTTCTATTTTTCCCTGATATCACCTTAGTCACTGATGCCTTCTTACCTTTGTTACTCTCTCTGTCCCTTCCTGACCCACTCTGCTTATTTTTACCCAAAACACTACTCTGCTCTAGAGCCTTGACATTTCTCTCACTGCTTTTAAATTTACTCTTTCATGAATCCTCCCACCTCCCCTTAATTAGTTTAAAGCCTTGTCTACTGCCCTACTTATTCGGTTCGCCAGGACGCTGGTCCCAGCCCAGTTTAAGTGGAGCCCGTCCCAACGGAACAGCTCCCTCTTTCCCCATTACTGGTGCCAGTGCCCCATAAATTGAAACCCCTTCCTCACACACCACTCTTTGAGCTATGCATTTAAACCTCTAATCTGTTTGCCCCTGTTCCAATGTACACGTGGCTCAGGTAACAATCCAGAGATTATTACCTTTGAGGTTCTGCTTTTTAATTTGGATCCTAGCTCCTCAAACTCCTTCAGCAGAACCTCGTTCCTAGTTCTACCTATGTCGTTGGTTCCTACATGGACCACAACAACTAGATCCTCCCCCTCCCACTCCAAGTTCTCCTCCAGCCACTAGGAGATGTCTTTAACCCTGGACAATATGACCTTTGGAATTCTTTGTTGTGGCTGCAGAGAACAGCATCTAGCCTCCTGACTATACTATCCCCTACCACAACTACATTTCCTTTCACTTGCCTCCTGCACCATGGTGCCATGGTCAGCTTGCTCATCCATCCTGCAGGCTTTTCCCTCATCCACATAGGCAGCAAGAACCTCATACCTGTTGAGCAAGGGCAAAGGCTGAGGCTCCTCCAGCACTGCACCTGGGGTCCCCTTACCTGCCTGAGTTGCAGTCACATCCTCCTGTCCCTGACCACTAACCAGACCTGTACCACAACCTAACCTAAGGGGTGTGACTGCCTCCTGCATCGAAGTATCCTGGTAAATCTCCCCATCCCTGATGCCCCGCAATGTCTGCACCTCATACTCCAGCTCAAAAACTCTGAGCTGAAGATGCAGGCACTTACTGCAAACATGGTTGTCGGGATCACAATGCTCTCCACAAACTCCCACATGCTGCAATTGCGGCACGCCACCTGCACTGCCATCCCTATATGATCTTATTTTATTTAATTCAATTTAATTAAATTTTTAATTAGGTAACTTGGATTACAGTGTAGTTTCTTGACTACTTATTTGATCTGGATTAAGTTATGGGTACTGAAATTACATACCTACCTGTAACACAAATCACTACAAGTGGTGTAGGCAAAAAGCAGCAACTCCTTCTCCCTCTTCTCCAAATTCCCACTCGTTCCAAGTTCCCAAATAAAACACTCTGTTTAGTACACTCCATTTTAATCCTGCTCTGTGCGGCCGCTCTGTGTTTTGCAGTCCTGTTTACTCTTATACTCTAGGAGCCTCACCCAATTTACAAGTGTTGACTCAGCTCCCCTGCTCCTGGTGATTAGCACCTATTCAAGACAAACACTTACAGCTGACTGACAGTTAACTGACACTGGCAGGCAGCTTCTGTTAACTACAGTTTTTAAAGTTCTAGGTTAAAATCAAAATGTTAAACTTAATTTCACTTTTTACATCTACTACTTACCCAATACTTACCAGAAATTCCCACTCTTTCTCTCACCTCTAGCTTCCTCTGTTTAAATTCTTTTGCCTCTCTACTGTATAAATACAACGATCTCAATTTTCTCTATTCTTTTTAACCTCCAATTATGAGATCCCGCATATGGCCCTTCACCTGCCCTTCGCTGCAGTCTCCCAGTCTAATTGATTCTTTCACAAAGCCTAAAATGGTTGCATTTCTCACCTTCCAAGGTTTTTCCTTCTTCCTACAATCTTCAGGCTTTTAAAATCCAAGTCTGGTGTAATTTAGTCATTAAAAATTAGGAAAATCTGGCATTAGTCTTTTCAACCTTGGTGATGTTCTGTCTTAACCCTACACCTCAATTTCTTGATTTGAAAAAAAAACCTCCTGCTTGGTACAATAAACTTATTCACAATTCAAATTAAAGTAGTGAATCTACCCTCCCACAATCACTGTGTGGTATTAAATCGTCCGAGAGGAAACATAGGTGTGACAAAAATGTGCTGTTTTAAAACCAATATGGAGTAAAGTTTTCAAAGTTATTCCGTCTGGCTGAATGGGAGAGTTCTTCACTCAGTCTCTGAACAAGTTCATCCTGTTAGTAATTCAGGGCAAAGCAGAATTCATTTAAATTTTCAGTCTATTTATGGCAAATGAGTAAACAACTTACAGACATCTGTAACTATTTCACCAAAAGACGATTAACATTTAAGAAAAAAATAATTTCCATTCGCCCCACACCTTCTTTGTCCGATGTTGACCCCATATTTGACCTAAGGTGAATGAAAGTTCGCTCAGTTTGGAATGTCTGGTGTAAGCTACCCTGAATGTTGTACTCTGAATACCTCAACAATGGATCTGTATTTGTGCAATTCCTTTGAAATAAATTAAAGAATTTTAGCTTGAGTAGCTGCATGCAATGCATATAACTATAAGCACAGCATTCAGCGACATGTATGAAATATTGTAGGGTGTAAATTGAACTGAGCAGTATCTGTACAGTGTCTGCAGTGTAACATAGTATAGGCTTGTGTCTAGTCTAAAATTTGGCCTTTCAAATTTGGAAATAACCAAAATCTGAAAAACAATTAGTGTTGTTCAGATTCAATCAGGGCTGCACAAAAAATGCATCTTTATTTTTAAAATTTTATTAAATTAAATACAAAACAACCCCACAAATACTGCAGTGCAAAAAACCATGTTACTGCAGATACCTAATTTGTTTCAACACAAACTTTAGTCAATGTGATAGCTGTAAATGACTTTCACAGAATTCTGTTCCAGAAATTGAGCTCTGCCCACCCTTTATTTTCAATTTTCTCCTCTCATGTCTTCAAGGCAGTAACTTAAGTTGGGTGTGGCACTGGCAGCCTTTTGGTACCTCGCCCAAGTAGCTACATGAGAGTGATTAGCCACTGAGGGTCTTCAGCTTATTTAACTAAGACATCACACCTGAAATGGCCTCACCAATGTCCTAGACACCTTCCCTTGAAGAGTCACTATCCAAAAAGTTAACCTTTCTCCTTTCAATGTGGTGAGCATTTCCAGCATTTTCTGCTTTTATTCAAGATTTCCAGTATTTGCAGCATACAACTTGTGTAAGTCTAACACTCCAAATCCTTTAACCCCTCAAATAGGTCACATAGAATGTGCTTATTAAGTCCGTGCCTCTGAACATGGTGCATGTTAGGCCACTCCATAAAACTCAACGTAACCAGAACCTCTAATGTTGCAAGACTTGGGTATGGAATTTACGCTTTTTTCTGTTGAAGAGTTATGAAAATAAAGCAGTTCACAAATTTACAAAGATGATAAATGAATAGCAATAAAAAAAATCAAATCTCAGACAAAACCTCTTAAAAATGGGTGCCACGGTATGCTTCAGTTAGTTTTCAATAGTTTTCAACAAACCTCCAATTTACTGTACCTCAAGCTGAAACTGGTTTATGAAAGTACATCTGATACTCTCATTGTTTGTTCATGTTGAAACCTCTTACCTTCAAAAAATATCTTAGTGGGGCCAAAAGGTTAAAGAAAGACAATTGATACCAGTTAACAATTGAAATAAGTGGCCAATGAGTCTTTAACACGTGGAAAAATAGGACAGTAGAGCGCACAGGAAGACTACAAACTCAATTACTATTGCTGACCCCATTCCCAAATCTGGCACCCGCATCAGTCCAGTGCAGACTTGTACACTGGGCAACAACTGGTTTTCATACTCCATACCAGGCACTAAAATTACGAGCCTTTGCAAAAACAGCAATTACATCTGAATGGAGAATCGAAAATACAGCTTTGAATCAGAATTGGATTACACCTGCTCCAATCCAATCCTATACACAAGCATCTAAGCGCCTGTCCTACAATAACGGCTCAGTAAACATTTATATAAAAATTTGTTTATGGCCCCTTCTCTGAAACCATATACAAGCTCTCTTCACGACGCATCCCTCACTATAGTACCTACCTAATATTTTGCTTACTCATAAGCTGGTAAAATGTGCACCGTTTTTCTTATCATAACATTCATCTAACACCTTCAGCTACCACCTAGGTACACCAGTCAACAGGAATGTAAACCTCCATCATAAGCCTTCAGTAGGAAGGAAATATTCATTTCAGGATCAGCATTTTTCACTTACTCTTGTAAAAACATGTCATATGAACCAAATCAAGTTTAAGATGAAGCAAGTCAAAATTCCCAGTAACAGTTGTTTTGAATGATTTAAATTCCACATGCAGACTGTCTCAGACATTGATTTTAATCTACCCATTTCAGATAGTATATCCCAATGCAGCTGCTGCCCATAAAACAGCACTCACCAGCAAATGAATAATGCTATCAACTGTATTGTAATATTGTCATACATTTTTAATACTGAAAAGCTTCTAAGAAAAATTAAGTGATCTATTTAATGCAGAAATAAAATATTCATCATAATGTACAAGTTGAAACATTGGCACAAAATGTATCGCTCAAAAGTAGCACTTCATGAGACCCTGTTTCGTGTTTTCCTTCCACTTTTTGCTGTGCCAACTTGTTACAAGCACGTTTTTTGACATTTGCCTGCGCTAGACTGAGCGGCACATCTGGTACTACAGCCTACCCTGTCTGACCAGAGGTGGGAGAAACAGCCTCTCATAACATTGATAACTGGAGGCCTGCTTTCTTCACTGCACCCGCAGCCCCCCCCCCACCTCAGTTTATAACATTAAGTTTACCTCAGCATCTTGTCTCTTCACAAACGGATGTTCCTTTCTGAAATACTTTTTTACATTATTTTTGTGTTAATCAAATTAAAAAAAGACAATTTAAAGAAAAATCACCAGTAAAAATAAAATAAATAATTTCTTCAGTTTTGTATCTATTTGTCTAAGCTTCCTTTCAATGCGACTAGAAATAAAAGCCATAACCATTAAGGAAGTATATGCTGTTTAGCGTTGTTATTCTTAAGGTTAATTGAAATAAGTATCTTGTTAATTCAAATAAGTGTCAGGTTGAAAATCATAGTATAATCTATCTTTGTCAATTCAGTCACTAAAATGTTAATTTTCTCTTAGCACACTGAGAGTGCACTTACTCACATTTTCTAGCATACTTCAGGTGTGTGTAACTTTTTTGAGGTTGCAAATATTACAAATGAGGAGTCCATCAGAACACACATGCAATAATGCTGCTGAGCTCTTTGTTAAGCTGTTAACTCAGAAACCAACGAGCCCAAACCTCCAAAAGTTGGTACGGTCTCCTGTGTAGTGCACATGCCTCTAGAGCTTTTTGAACTGAATGGCTCAGGTAAAAGTGTGGGAAACCTGATGCACATAATGAAGGACCTGCATAAGGGCAATCACTCTGCATTTTCACTTAGAACACATAGAAGCTCCTGGTTATCCTTTTCACACAGCTTATCAGCAGCTAAAAAAAAATACACAAAACAGGAAGTTTTGTGTTTCGAGTGAAAAACATTACTCGATCACAGATAAGAAATGCGATAAAGTGTTAGCAAAGAAAAAGAGACTGCAAATTTGGAGAATAAATGACAGGAGATGCTAAAACTGCAGTTATGTTTACAAGTAAACTGCTTTGAGATATTTTGACATAAGACACCATAGAAATGCAAGTATTGTGTATTACTTTTTGCTTATATTTCCAATGCAATTCAGTAGCGCTTGTCATTTTGGGAATAACTCATAAACTTGGGTCAATACTCAAGACTAATGGAAAAGTGACAAAGCATGCAAATATTCCAGAAATTGCAGGAGCAGTTGCCAAATCCTGTGCTAAGTTCAGACATCTAAGTTGCCACATCGCAATCTGTAGATATATCTCATGCTTAGCCGTTCTTTATGGTTCCATAATTCAAATGCCTTTATTGTATGGAAAAGTCAAATTCAGTCACGCCATGCTAATACCAGACTGAATACCAGCAGGTGTAGTAAATGTTAGTCGTCATGTTAACATATTAATCATGAGTCCATTCACAATGCAAAGATCACTTTCAAATGCTCCATGTCTGACATGTAAATATACTGTATCACAATAGCATAACGTATTATCTTGACATCAGTGGTAACACACATTTCGGGCACCTACATGCAGGTGTTTGCAACACATATAGGATTTTCATCAGCACAGCCTAAGGTTTTTTGCATGCTCCTTGGTACTCAATGCATCTGACCCACATGCAGGTTTGGTCCCACATTTGATTTTGTTTGTTTCAGGTCACTTTATGCATAGGATGCTATTCCTTAAGCCACTGTTTCACCAGTTCTGTTAAATGTCAAGCCATAATGATTCAGGCCTCCTTAAAAAGCTCATAACCATAAAGAACATGGCCAGGAACCCGCTGTCAACCCGTCTCCATGCCAGTCTCCCAGATGTCTGGTCTGTCATGACAAAACAGACCTGACACCACACGGCAGCGGGGTGGGGGGGGGGGGCGCGGTGGTAGGGGGCAATTTAGATCATTAGCTGGATTGTTAAAAGGCAATTAAGTAGTATTTTAAGCGTACCTTTAGATTTTTAGAGCTCGCCAATGGCTTCCCCACTGCTTGGGGATCACGTCAGGTAAGGAGGTCGGGTGTTGTGTCAGCATGGGATGATTTACTAACTTGACAGCTGCAAATGGTCTATAAAAGCTCCCATTTCATAGGTCTTCACTTTGCAAGGTTAGAAGCTGTTGCTTTTTGCATTTGGAAGACAGCTTGAGCTTTATGCAGCTTGCAAGTGTTTGGAACAAACTCTCGATCCAATGTCACCTCATTGGAACGACCTCTCTCACCATTGACAGATCGCTTCTGTCATCTCAACCTCACCTGCCATCTATTCCATCGGTGCCCTTGAAAAAATCTCACCTCGGTCCTGAGAATCCCACCACGATCAGCCCCAACACCAACAGCACCCGGCACACCAGCAGCACCAACAACAACACCAACCTTCTCCGCAATCAACTGATGCTGCACAGGACAGAGGGCATCAGCACCTGACCACATTGCTGCCTGGGATGCCAGGGACACCTCAGCTTGGCCACATTTACTTCACTTGACGCTGTACACCCTGGCTACCACATGATGCGCCAGGTTGGCACCACCCCACACCAACACCATAAAGCATCCCTACAATGCCCAAGCCATTCCTTTCACACTCATCACCATTGCGGGGGGTACCGTTATGTCTCACGATTCACTGCAACTCACTAAGCCACTTCCAAAGGTGCACAGAAATCTGTCCAAGAATGCAAAGTGTTGAAAATAAAGGTTTCAATGTTTGACACCACTTCTCAATGCCCATCTCTTCAACCAAGCTTTCGGTTACCCTTCCTCAATGTCTCTTTTCCTGGCTCAGCATTAATTTCCTTATTCCCAAATGTGAAACGCATTCGAACATTTCTTTATGTTGCAGGTGCTCTATGGATTTAAGTTGTGATTTATTGATTTAAATACAATACAGGTAAAATTTTGACACAAAGCACACCCCACGTTCATAGCACTGGCGTAATGTCATCAGGCCAATAAATTCATTAAACAGATTTTTTTAAATTCATTCATGGGATGTGGGCATCGCTGGCAAGGCCAGCATTTATTGCCCATCCCTAATAGCCCTTGAGAAGGTGGTGGTGAGCCGCCTTCTTGAACCTTATATGTATAAAACAAATAGATCATTAGAATTATTAACGCATCGTCTTTTGTCTGTAGTTCGCCATGTAGTATAATCACTTTACACAAAAATTTAAATGACAAAATACTTGATACAGTACAGAAACATCATGGCTTAGAAATTCACTGGCGTCCCGCCAGTCTCGCCAGGGCGCCAGAAGTACCACCCCGGAAGGAGTCGCGAGCGCCCGCCGGAAATTCAGTTTCAGCGCCCCAAACGGAAGCACGGCGCTACTCGAGGCGCCCCACATCCCTCTTGGGGCGCTGCAACTGAAAATTGCAGCGCAACGTGCCGCAGCCCCACACGCTGCGGCACGGCATGCTGCGGTACTGCAGGCCTTCATCCCCTTCTTAAAGGGGAGGGGCCTGCTGCAGCGCGATCGGTAATCGCGAATGCCGGCAAAAGAGCCCGGCACCGAGGAGAAGTGCCGGGCTCTTGGGACACAGCCGACACAACGCGGGGGGGGGGGCTCAGGAGGCCGGGGATGGTGGCGCGAAGAGGTGCTGGCAGGCAGCCAGCAAAAAAAATGGCCGCCCCACACCTCAGCGCCTCTACCGCCGCTGGTAGGCCCCCCTGAACCGGTCGCAAATTGCGACCGGCGTTAAAGCAGGGGGCGCTACCAAATTTGGCGATCGGGGCAGTAGTGGGGCGCTGCGCACACCGATGATGTCATCGGTGGCGGCGCAGCGCTAATGGCTAGCGCCGCCATTAGCGCCCCACTAAATTTAGCGACAGGCGTGGCCAGTGGCGCTAAACCCACTAAGTGCCCTCTTTGGGTGCTAACGGGTGGCGCAGCCCACTGATTTTCTAGGCCCATGGATGTTAAATATTGTAAACACAGCAACACAGCTAGTGCCAGTGTCAAAAATGTAACACGGTTTTCTGAAGACTAAAATAAAGCCCCACCATCTGTGCAGTTAGATAAGGCTTTATTACAACCAAGTTCTTCTTCTTCTTAGCCAGTCCCTCGGAACCGAGGATGACTTGCTTCCACATTAAAAATGAGTTCTCAGGAGACTGATGAGTCCAATCCGGGACCTACAGTCTCTGTCACAGGGGGGGCAGACGGTGGTTAAAGGGGCGGGTGGGTGGGGTGCTTGGGCTGACGTGCGCTCCTTGCGCTGCCTGCGCTTGGCTTCCGCTTGCTCCCGGCGAAGAGACTTGAGGTGTTCGGCGTCTTCCCAGATGCTTCTCCTCCACTTTGTGCGGTCTTTGGCCAGGGATTCCCAGGTGTCGGTGGGGATGTTACTCTGTGGTTTATAGTTTCTAAGTTCTCTGTGGTGTAGCGGGGACTGTTGGTAAACCAGGGCCCTTAAATATATCATTTAACTGTAGTGTAATTGGTGGGATTGATTTGATTTAATTTAATTACAATTAATTAAAGGGTAAGTCATGGCAGGAGAGCCCGGCCCTGTGGTATGCGCCTCCTGCGCTATGTGGGAACTCATGGACACTTCCTGTGTCCCTGACAACAATGTCTGCAGGAACTGTGTCCAGCTGCAGTTACTGGCAGACCACATTGCAGCGCTGGAGCTGTGATTGGATACATACTGGACCATTCGCGATGCTGAGGACATCGTGGATATCACGTTTAAGCAGTTGGTCACACCACAGGCAAAGGTTGGACAGGCAGAAAGGGAAGGGGTGACCAACAGACAGAGTAGTAGGCACAGGCAGGCAGTGCAGGAGTCCCCTGTGGCCATCCCCCTCTCAAACAGATATACCACATTGAATACTGTTGAGGGGGATGGCTTATCAGAGGAAGGCAGCAGCAGCCAACTTCCTGACACCAGGGGTGGCTCTGCTGCACAGGATGGGAGGAAAAAGAGGGGTAGAGCTATAGTAATAGGGGATTCTATTGTAAGGGGAATACATAGGTGTTTCTGCGGCCACAAACGAGACTCCAGGATGGTATGTTGCCTCCCTGGTGCAAGGGTCAAGGATGTCTCAGAGCAGCTGCAGAACATTTTGGAAGGGGAGGGTGAACAGCCAGTTGCCATGGTGCATATAGGTACCAACGATATAGGTAAAAAATGGGATGAGGTCCTAAAAGCTGAATATAGGGAGTTAGGAGGTAAATTAAAAAATAGGACCTCAAAGGTAGTAATCTCAGAATTGCTACCAGTGCCACGTGCTAGTCAGAGTAGAAATAGAAGGATATTTCAGATGAATACGTGGCTAGAGGAATGGTGCAAGGGGGAGGGATTCAAATTCCTGGGACATTGGAACCGGTTCTGGGGGAGGTGGGACCAGTACAAACTGGACGGTTTGCACCTGGGCAGGGCCGGGACCGATGTCCTAGGGGGAGTGTTTGCTAGTGCTCTGGGGGAGGGTTTAAACTAAAATGGCAGGGGGTTGGGAACCTGAGCAGGGAGACAGAGGAAAGGGAAACAAGGATAAAAGTAAAAGATAGGAAGGAGAAAAACAAAAGTGGCAGTCAGAGAAATCAATGGTTTAAATCAAACATGGCCACAGCAAATAATAATTCTAATAGGTCTAAGAGCGTTAAAAAAACAAGCCTGAAGGCTTTGTGTCTTAATGCGAGGAGCATTCTTAATAAGGTGGATGAATTAGCTGCGCAAATAGAGGTAAATGAATATGATTTGATTGGGATTATGGAAACATGGCTCCAGGGTGGTGAAGGCTGGGAACTCAACATCCAGGGGTATTCAATATTCAGGAAAGATAGGCAAAAAGGAAAGGGAGGTGGGGTAGCATTGCTGGTTAAAGAAGGGATTAACACAATTGTAAGGAAGGATATTAGCTCTGATGATGTGAAATCTGTATGGGTAGAACTGAGAAATACCAAGGGGCAGAAAACGTTAGTGGGAGTGGTATATAGACCTCCAAACAGTAATGCGGAGGTTGGGGATGGCATTAAAAGGGAAATTAGAGAAGCGTGCAATAAGGGCACTGTAGTCATCATGGGTGACTTTAATCCACGTATAGATTGGGCTAACCAAATTAGTAACAATACTGTGGAGGAGGAATTCCTGGAGTGTTTACGGCATGGTTTCCTGGACCAATATGTCGAGGAACCAACCAGAGATCAGGCCATCTTAGATTGGGTATTATGTAATGAGAAAGGATTAATTAGCAATCTTGTTGTACGAGGCCCCTTGGGTCGGAGCAATCATAATATGATAGAATTCTTCATTAAGGTGGAGAATGAAATAGTTGACTCAGAGACTAGGGTCCTGAATTTAAATAAAGGAAACTACGATGGTCTAAGGCGCAAGTCGGGTAGGATTGATTGGGGAATGTCACTCAAAGGGTTGACGGTGGATAGGCAATGGCAAACATTCAAAGACTGCATGGATGAACTACAGAATTTGTTCATCCCAGTTTGGCATAAAAATAAAACAAAAAAGGTGACTCAACCGTGGCTAACAAGGGAAATTAGGGATAGCATAAGATCCAAGGAGAGGACATATAAATTGGCCAGAAAAAGCAGCAAACCTGAGGATTGGGAGCAGTTTAGGATTCAGCAAAGGAGGACAAAGGGATTAATTAAGAAGGGGAAAATAGAATATGAGAGTAAGCTTTCAGGGAACATAAAAACTGACTGTAAAAGCTTTTATAGATATGTGAAGAGAAAAAGATTGGTGAAGTCAAGTGTAGGTCCCTTGCAGTTAGAATCAGGGGAATTTATAATGGGGAATAAAGAAATGACATACCAATTAAATACATATTTTGGTTCTGTCTTCACAAAGGAGGACACAAATAACCTCCCAGAGATGTCGGGGAACATAGGGTCTGATGAAAGGGAGGAACTGAAAGAAATCAGTGTTTGTAGGGAAATGGTGTTAGGAAAATTGATGGGATTGAAGGCCGATAATTCCCCAGGGCCTGATAATCTACATCCTAGGGTACTTAAGGAAGTGGCCCTAGAAATAGTAGATGCATTGCTGATCATCTTCCAACATTCGATGGAATCTGGAACAGTACCCATGGATTGGAGGGTAGCTAATGTTACCCCACTATTCAAAAAAGGTGGTAGAGAGAAAACGGGGAATTACAGACAGGTCGGTAAGCCTGACATCGGTAGTGGGGAAAATGCTGGAGTCCATTATAAAAGATGTAATAGCAGAGCACTTGGAAAACAGTGACAGGATCAGACAAAGTCAACATGGATTTACAAAAGGTAAATCGTGCTTGACTAATCTACTGGAACTTTTTGAGGATGTAACTGGTAAAATAGATAAGGGAGAACCAGTGGATGTGGTGTATTTGGACTTTCAGAAGGCTTTCGATAAGGTCCTGCATAAGAGATTAGCGTGTAAAGTTAAGGCACATGGGATTGGGGGCAAGTTTTTGACTTGGATAGAGAACTGGTTGGCAGACAGAAAGCAAAGAGTTGGAATAAACGGGTCTTTTTCCGAGTGGCAGGCAGTGACTAGTGGGGTACCGCAGGGATCGGTCCTTGGACCCCAGCTATTCACAATATATATTAATGATCTAGACAAGGGAACTAGATGTAATATCTCCAAATTTGCAGACGACACAAAGCTGGGTGGGCGTGTGTGCTGTGAGGAGGATGCTGAGAAACTCCAGGATGATTTGGACAGGTTGGGTGATTGGGCAAAAGCATGGCAGATGCAATATAACATGGATAAATGCAAGGTTATCCACTTTGGTGGCAAAAACAGGAAGGCAGATTATTATCTGAATGGCAATAGATTGGGAGGAGGGGAAGTGCAACGAGACCTGGGTGTCCTTGTGCACCAGTCGCTGAAGGTAAGCATGCAGGTGCAGCAGGCGGTTAAGAAGGCAAATGGTATGTTGGCCTTCATAGCGAGAGGGTTCGAGTACAAGAACAAGGGTGTCTTGCTGCAGTTGTACAGGGCCTTGGTGAGACCACATCTTGAGTATTGTGTGCAATTTTGGTCACCTTATCTGAGGAAGGATGTTCTTGCCATGGAAGGAGTTCAGCGAAGATTCACCAGGCTGATACCTGGGATGGCAGGAATGACGTATGAGGAGAGATAGGGCCGATTGGGCTTATACTCGCTGGAGTTTAGAAGAATGAGAGGGGATCTCATTGAAACTTATGAATTTCTGACAGGACTGGACAGACTAGATGCAGGAAGGATGTTCCCACTTGTCGGGGAGTCCAGAAAAAGGGGTCACAGTCTAAGGATAAGGGGTAAGCCATTTAGGACAGAAATGAGGAGGAATTTCTTCACCCAGAGAGTGGTGAACCTGTGGAATTCTTTACCACAGAAGGCAGTAGAGGCCAATTCATTAAATATATTCAAGAAGGAGTTGGATATATTTCTTAAGGCTAAAGGGATCAAGGGGTATGGGGAGAAAGCAGGGACAGGGTACTGAATTTGGATGATCAGCCATGATCGCATTGAATGTCGGAGCAGGCTCGAGGGGCCGAATGGCCTACTCCTGCTCCTATCTTCTATGTTTCTATGTTACACTTTTTCAAGGAGGATTTAAGGGTGTCCTTGAAGCGTTTCCTCTGCCCACCTGGGGCTCTCTTGCCGTGTCGGAGTTCCGAGTAGAGCGATTGTTTTGGGAGTCTCGTATCGGGCATGCGGATAATGTGGCCCGTCCATCGGAGCTGGTTGAGTGTGGGCAAAGCTTCGATGCTGGGGATGTTGGCCTGAGCAAGAACGCTGACTTTGGTGCGCCTATCCTGCCAATGGATTTGCAGGATCGCTGACAGTAACTCTGTTATTCATCATAGCCATTACTGTCAGGGTTCCATTAGCAAGAATCAGAAGTGAGAGAGATGTACCCCATATTTAATGCACATCTGCATGATTTTCATTTTCACAAGTCAAGGAATTAATGACTCAGGAGGAACAAACTTCTGAATGAGTTATGGTCAAACTCAGGATTGGGAATAAAAATTAGATGACACACTTGACTTCCCAGAAGTCAGTTTATAGAACTTGGACTTAGTATTCACGATGATTTTTTAAAAAATCTTGAATATTTTAATGGATTTATTTAGTGTTTGCAAATGTAAAGACAATATAATTTTCCACGAAGGAATGAACTGGTGAGTTGTTTTACATTATGTATATTAGCACTCCTCCATTTGCCACCATTCTCCCCTGGTCACTCTATTGTTCTGGTTGCAAAACAAACTCACTAGATGGAGACCAATCCCAAGTGGAAGGGCTGTGAAACAGAAAATCTGCTCAGTTTCAAAGTCACCTAGAGTAAGTTTAGTCTTGGTACCGCCCCAATTTCTGGCGCTAGCTAGACAGAAGAGGAATGAAAATCCAGTGGAACAGTTTGCCAGATTTCCACTCAGTTATGGCCACCCTCAATATTAAATTCTGGCCTAGAACAGGCAGGTGTGGAAGGGCTCTGTACCATTCTCAACAGAGCCATGCTCGACACCGAGTCACCATACCAGCGAATCCTGATCTCAGGCGCACCTGCAGGCCGGAGGGCATTTATAAGGCCGATGCTCTTTCAAGGTAAGTGCATTAGGCCTTTTCAAGGCTCCTCTTGTATTTCTTTGATTCCAGCTGGCATTTTGGCTTTAATGAAACTTAGCGCCAAGTTATTTATTTATTTATTTCCCATAAGCTCCTTTTATTGGCACCTGAGGGTTTACCACCAAGAATCCTTCGAGGTGTTGTGTTAGGAGGCAAAAAAGACCAGTGGGTGGATCCCAGGCCGGTCAGGCTGTTCTAGAGGTGCTATGGACTCATCTCCCACACCCCCAACCCAACACCTGAAGAGAAAGACAGCAAACGACACTTTGACAGACGCTGTTGGTGGAGGTTCCTCTCCCCAGTCAGGGCTGTTCCAGCAGATCTCTTGGTGAAAAAAAATGAGATGTCCATGCCTGTCAAGCATTATGCTGAAAGGTTCTTCAGCAGCCTTGCAATCACAGCATGTCATGCCTTACATGATATTGCATGAAAGTAGACATGCCAGGGCAATCAGGAGCCTGCATTATTTCCATAGTGCAAGCAGCAGATAAGTGTTATAAGTGGAGAATCACTTTGACTGCAACTCCATCTAACATTTTTACACCATAAATTCCATGTGTAAAATTATACTTATCCCACATTGTACGAGTGAATATCTACAGTCCCACTTGTCAAATGTCTGACAGCAATAGGCTTGAGACACAACACCTCGAAGGATTCCTGCTTAATTTATTTCAATAGCAAACTCTGGATTTAAAAACAGTTCATCCATTTTTCCATAATTTCATATTGAATTATGATAGCAATAGGGATAATAAATACATTATTTCAATTCAATCATATCGGTAATGAAACATATTATTGGACACCGATAGATTGTATCACCCATAACATTTATGAAATGCAATCCAAGTAAGCCAGTAGCAATCAAAAGTTTCTCTTTCTATGGATTCATTTTTGCTGCTAGTTTGAACTCTATACATAAGTGAAATAAAGCACAAGGATCAATAATTTATGAAACACAATCATTTATGTATATTTCTCCATTTTAATAATGTGAGGTCTATAAATATATTCAAATATGAAAACATATTTTAATAATGCTGTTACCACTGAGAATAACTCACCACTTGGTGCCTGAGTGTAAAATTGTAATTGTATTGTATTATGATGCCAGGACAATAAATAGCACTATTTTTAATACAAGAATTCAATGCAGCTTCAGCTACACTAGCAATACTGCCTGTGAGAAATGGTTAAATATAGTGTCAATAATAACAGGGATATTCTGCCAAGTATTACCTACTAAAGAAAGCATGACGTTGTCTCAAAGTAGTGTTGGTTTGAAGATCTCTTGTTCCTTTAGGTGATGTCCTCTTAAAAGCAATGCATTTTCCTTTAGTCAGTGAAAAATCATTTTGCAGTAAAAGTCTCTCTCAAGTAATTTCCTCTTTTCGACAAGTAAAAGAAGTACTTCTGTGCAAGTAACTGATGCAAAAACTGGAAAGTGGATGTGCTGTCTCTTTAGATAAAAAGTGAGTGATTTTTGTACCATTCAAAGTATTGCTTCCTCGAAATGGAGCACTTCAGGCTTGGCAACATAAGGCTATTGGGTTCTTTGCTGTTGCTTGTCGAGTCAGAAACTGATGACAGGCGGTCTGGGGATGTACTTATTGAAACTGTACATATTGTTGGAGCATCAAAAAGAAAAAGAAGAGGATGAATATGAAAAGAAGACCATTAGAGACCATCACATTTTGGAACGTCAATGTTCTGACACAGCTGCCAGAGATGGGATTACGGCAGGTTCAGCAGAGTTTGCGTATGAACTGCTTCTGCTTCATTCCAGCTCTGCTCCACAGCAGAATCGGCAGGATCCTGCATTTATCAAACTGATCTGCAGTTGCACCTGCAATTTAACTTTCTTAAAAATTACTCAGCAGAAGACTGAATAATTCAAAATAGCTTTACCGCTCGTCTTTAGACATGTCACTCGGCAAGTCTCAGCTGCCATTTACTCTGACACATTTACAGCTATACAAAGAGTTACAATTTTGCAAGACCACGGACAGCTGAAATTACACGTCAACTTTGTTTTTTAGGGACTAAATTTCCCTGGAAGCTAGCTGAACCTTTAGCATGAAAAAAAGAAAACAATGTTTTCAACTTTCCCCATGCACGTCAATTCACTCCACTTCATCTGCAAGGTCATTATTTGTAAATTTGGAATGATAAATATTAGAAAGTAGCGTAATGCATTTTAGTCAGGATTTTATTACATAAAAAGGGATGGGCAATAAATGCTGGCCTTGCCAGCGATGCCCACATCCCATAAAAACGAATTAAAAAAGGGGAAAAAACAAGGAAATGCATATAGCATACATAGCCAAAAAAAAAAGAGAAACAGTAGCTATAGTACTGTAAATTGGGTAACAAATGCAACAGGGTAATCACTTGTCAGTACAACATCTGAAGTACAAAAGGTGTAAGAAGGGTAGAATAGGGTAACATGAAATGCCTGGATATTTGTTCCATAAAGCAGAGAGAGGGCAGATGACTGGGAGATGGCAGCTATCTCAGCTATCCATGAATATTCTCAAAATGAACTTTTTGAATTTTAATTTCTGTTTATAGTTTCAGCATTTGTTGTAATTCTGCATTAGATCACAGTAAAGGGTTAAAGCTGACGCCTGCCATTAACTCACCTGTAATAAATTGAATCCCTAAGCATTTAATAGAAAATAAGTACAAACATTAAAAAGTGCACACCAGTTCAGACAACACTCAAGAGATACAAGAAGCCTTGCTCCCACCCATCCATTTCATGGTGATGTCTTTTATGATTTAATAATAGGACTATATGGGGGAAAAATTGGGTTGCTTTGCACCTTGTTAGCACCCCTGGGGTGCAAAGCACCTAGCACCTGGGCACGACACCACTAACGCCTCCCGCGAAATTCAGCGGGAGGTTAGCGGTGGCGGTAGCTGGTAGCACCCCACAGTGCTGAGCCTCCAGCGATGACGTCATCGCCATGTGCAGCACCCCACTCGCGCCCTGGCCACAAACTTTGCTCGCGCCCCCTAACCTACCACCGGACGCTATGTCTGACAGGGTCAGGGTGTCGTGTTTGTGGCCAGGGCGATGCAAATTAAAGGGCAGGTGCCGGGCTCTTTTGTCAGCACCCCGTTCCCCAGTGGTCCAGCAGGGCCCCGGTGCCCCTCCCCTTTAATTAGGGAGGGAAGCCTGCAGTACCGTGGCACCATGTGCCGATGCGCATGGCGCTGCTGCACGTAGCACCACGATATTCAATGGGAACGACCCAAGAGGCTGGGGAAAACACTTCCAGTAGCGTCCCGCTTCCTGCTTGGGGCGCTACCATTCAATTTTGGGTGCGTGGGGTGCTAACTGTTTCGGGGCGATAAAAGTAGCGCCCTGGCGAAGTTAGCGCCCCAAAGGGGACTCGACCCAATTTTTCCTCCTAAATGTTTTGAGGGTTGTCCTCACAGAATTTTCTTGGAATATGCCTATTTTGCACTCCTTTTCTGCATAGGTAAATTTCTGGACTGCCAAAGAACAGAACCAAACCTCAGCGAGCTTACCCAATAAATAATTGACCCATACAGAGCTTGATCGGCACCCCATCCTCCACATCCTTAAACATTCACTCACTCCACCACTGGTGAGCACCATCTACAAGATGCACTGCAGCAACTCGCCAAGGCTTCTTCAACAGCACCTCCCAGACCTGCGACCTTCACCACCTAGAAGGACAAGGGCAGTAGGCGCATGGGAACACCACCACCTCCAAGTTCCCCTCCAAGTCACACACCATCCAGACTTGGAAATACATCGCCGTTCCTTCATCGTCGCTGGGTCAAAATCCTGGAACTCCCTCCCTAACAGCACTGTAGCAGTACCTTCACCACACGGACTGCAGCGGTTCGAGAAGGCAGCTCACCACCACCTTCTCAAGGGCAATTAGGGATGGGCAATAAATGCCGGCCTTGCCAGCGATGCCCACATCCCAGGAATGAATAAAAAAAAGGATGCTTCCAGGTCCGATCCTCAGTCTATATTGATTTGGGTGACTTCAGTTGGGATGACAGTAGGGCATTATAAATGGCCTCAAAACCTCTTGGTTAGGAAGAAAACATTAAACCAGGGTTCCCATTCTTACTGCAACTACTCCTTGAAGTGCACATGTATCAGTATCAAGCTCAGCAGTGATGCCCCTGAGGTCGAATAACCTACCAAGATGCACCGTCAAGCCAAAACAAATGTATAATGTTCACTTGGGCAAGGTACCCATGGAACAGTACCCCAGAAAGGAGTCAACACCTTCAGGGAAGGGGAGAAAATTGGTGGAAAAAAATAGGAATATAAATACTCTTGCCTAGTTCCCATTCACAACTTAAATGGTGAGGACAGGGAAACATTTATGAGGGCACAAGTCTGAGATCTACTGTACAGGGTTTAGATCCATGTGTAAGTCAGAGTATTCCAACTGCAAATATTTTTATTTAAAAGAAACGATAGAATTAAGTAACTTTTGTATCTGAATAATAGCTGAAAACTGATCTGATTTATGGCCTAAGGTTGCAGGTGATGAGCGGTGAGTCTTTGGAGCAGCTGACTCTTCCAGCTTGAAACAAAAAATTTCACGCAGTATCTTTAAAGACATCCTGTTAACTGAAATGCCCAGAGAGTACAATTCAATATAGAACCATTTATTGTATAAAAATTATACCGCTCGCCCCCGCCACCTTCAGAGAGACATCACTGTCAGAAAGAAATGTTTCTATAATGAAGCATAGATGTTGTGCTGTATTGCTAGTTATCCTTTTCTGTTCTCTGATCTGTATGTCATACATGTCAAAACCGAAAGCTTAAACAAACAAAAAACACAACTTATCATTACTCTATCGTCACTACAAGGGCTCACTCCCTGCCCCGTCTCCAACTACAAGTAAAATACAGAGCAACAAGCAAACTCTATTAAGTCCAAAAGAAATGGTCTACACATTTTGCCCTCCCACCTTGAGGGAGAGCACCAGTTCCCTTAATAGTCTATCTTTTGTCGACATAAACAGGGTTTAAGTGTCCCTTCAGCCTGTGACCTGCATGCCCTTCAAGAATTATTTTTCCCTTCGCTACAGACTAGACTTTGGAGGCCCTGGGAGCACTTCTACTAAATCAGAGAATTATGAGTGCCTGCCTGAGATGCAAAGAGCCAGATTCAGAATTTTCTGAGCCTGAGTCAAAGGGGCCCCTTCAGCAGTGGGCAGCATGCCCTATAAGTTAACCCTGTGCTAGATGCCTCATGAGACCATTTGCCAGGCCTCAACAATCATGCACTTTCTCAATTATATGCCCCTCTGCACTAACCAGATGTTCCTGAAGAGCTCTATAAATGAATCAGTAAAAAAACAACAGCTGAGGAAAAGGAAAGACAATCAAAGCAGCAATTAAACACACAGCAATTGATAATCCAGCCTGTTTGAGGCACAGCTGCAATTTAAACATAACATCCCCCCCCCCCCCAAAAGCACACCGTAATGAACAGGTCAGGGAAAAATTAATGGTTTGAATCAAAAAAATCTATTTGCTGCTACCTGCATCCAATATTTTTCTGTGTTCTAGATCCTAGAGCATTGTAGGCTTTCTGTGCTGCTGTGCATTCAACTGGTAGTAGTTAGAGAACAAATTACAATTTGATTCACCACCCAGCAATTAAAAGGATGATGATCACTACGTTGATTTCAAAGGAATAAAAACCGGGCAGGGTCTATAATGAGCGGGCGATTACCAGATTACCGTTCATGCAGTGAGAATGAATAATTCACTCCACTGCCTCTTAGGTGTAAGTGTTTGCTTGTCAAGTAAGAAAGCAATGAAGGAAAGGCTTGCATTTATATAGCGCCTTTCATGACCACTGGATGTCCCAAAGCGCTTTACAGCCAATGAAGTACTTTTTGAAGTGTAGTCACTGTTGTAATGTAGGAAACGTGGCAGCCAATTTGCGCACAGCAAGCTCCCACAAACAGCAATGTGATAATGGCCAGATAATCTGTTTTAGTGATGTCGATTGAGGGATAAATATTGGCCAGGACACCAGGGATAACTCCCCTGCCTCTTCTTTGAAATAGTGCCATGGGATCTTTTACATCCACCTGAGAGAGCAGACGGGTCCTCGGTTTAACGTCCCATCCGAAAGATATCACCGCCGACAGTGCAGCCCTCACTGGAGTGTCAGCTTAGATTTTAGTGCTCAAGTCCCTGGGGTGGGCATTGAACCCACAACCTTCTGGTTCAGAGACGAGGCTGCTACCAACTGAGCCAGTATGACTCAAATTGTACCTGAACTGAAACATTGACACTAAATTTGTTAGCACCAGGTGCAAGCCAGGTGGGGTGCTGGAATTGCACACCAGAAAAGGTAGCCCCAGGACTGCCCTAAATTGGATCTCGGACCTCATTGGCTTCAGACTGGTGAGCTTTACGTGCCAATCGGGCATCTCGGTGCAGCTCACTAGTCGGGGCCTGACAAATATTGTTGGCTCAGATGCAAGCCATGGTGCTCAGGTGCGTAACGCAAGCTCCAACTAGTCTTAACAAATTTAGCAAACAGGCCCTGAAGCAGGCGCAGGACCCTCAGTTCAATATTAAAATGCTTTCAGGTAGCTGCCAGGGCCGCAAAATAAACGGCCCTGCGAATATAGCAGTAGCAAAAAAAAACACACAGATCAGGCGCAGTCCGGCGTACTGCTAAATTCGTCATCATTGCACCCACAGATAAGAGATCAAACCTGGGATGTTCCTGCCCTCTATAGCTCAGTGCCACACTAGGCAGTGCACTAACCAACTGAGCCACCAAGAGAGCTTCACGTGAGAGATTTTATAAGACAACTAGTTACTCTCCTGTGGTTTTGCACAGAGGGAGTTAAGACCAGGCTGATTTTCACTGCAATCGCTGGTTGGTTGTGTTCCAAAAATTGTGGCACTGAACTTACTGCCTTGTCCCCAATATGCCTGCTGCTGTGCCAGCTGCCCCTAGAAATGGGTGGCCAGAGTGCCCATCTGTTTCAGGTAGGCACCTCATCAAGGGATGTTAATCGGGGTCCAATAACATAAATAGGATCCCAATGTGTTTTTCAAATACCAATGGGCAGAGTGGGTGCCACGCACACTCTGTCCATTGATGCTAGTTGTAGAGCGACCTGACAAGTTTTACATGGGCAGCGTCCATTATCAATGTGGAAATAGAAATTTATAATGGAAAACGTTTACAGGAAGTGCACACAGATGTAAGATTTTAATACAGGTATATTATAGATAGATATGCCACAGAATCTCACATATAGGACTCACCTGATGGCACAGTCTTTAGTACATCCCCACACTGTATCCTATCAATTTAAACCTGTGTAAAAGGGGTAGCTTCCATATTTCTTTCGAACAGAATCATGGGCTTTGACTTGGCTCAATAATGGGCCGGATTTTGCCCTCAGTGGCGAACGAACAGCGCTAGCCATTCATTATACTTGCACTTGCCCACATGGGCTTTTGCACTGGAACTTACTGTAAATTAGAGAGTCAAAAAGCGCAGTGCTCTCTACAGGGGATCTGGGACCTGTGTGAACAAGTCAAGAAACTGTGTATCTCCTCAACCAATCAAATTGAAGAATCATTAATGAGCACTGCAGAGTTTGAAGCAGGAAATGCCAGTTAGCAAATATAGGTACAGAAAGAAAAATAAAGAGAGGGAAAGAAAGATGGTATTAAGACAGAGAGATAAATGAGACAGAAAGAAAAAATTTAAAAAAAATTATTTACATTTTTAAATTTTTTTATATCTCCAACAATAATTAAAAACTGAAGGAATGAGACTCCACACTTGTAAAAGTTAATTTTCAGTGCCAGAGAGGTTGTTTGGCAGTAATTAAGACTTACAACGCCGTTAAAAACGTACTTACTCTGGAATGGACAAGCCCTAACTTTCAAGGTGTGTTTAGTGGATATATATATATTACATATAAGTACAACAACTTCATGCCATTGCATGTGTTTCAATGCTGAGTTTCTCAGCGAGATATCAGTATACCGAAGCTTCTAGAGGAGCAGGGCAACTCAGACAGCAACTTCCTGATTTCCACGTTTAAGTGTGCATCTGCAGTCGTCGGAAGTTGCTGTCCAATTTACACTTTGATAACTGTGAGCATTGTTAGCTGTTCCACAGCAAAATCTGGCCCAATATGTTTTAGCATTTAGCATACCCATAGTTCACCTATCATATTAACATTGTTTGCACTGCAGGTGATGAAGCTTGTTACTGAACAGAAAAGGCATATAATATCCATACTGTACACACATACACACACCTTATATTTCTTCAGCCATAATCATTTGGTTCAGCACAGATTGGATCCTTATATTTTTGAAAAAGTTCTCATAAATCCTTTTGAGGCAGAAGAATGTTACTGAAGCTGAAAGTGGTCAGGATAGAGGTTTATGCTGATAAGGTTTTCTCTTTAGTGATTGTTTAAATCTCAGTAAAATAAATGTGATAAAATGGAAGGTCTACAAGTACAGATCAGTGACATGAGTCACAGTCAAATGCTTCTCTATATGAAGTTAAATGTGTAAGTAATAAATAGACAATGACTAGTATGTTCTTAAGAATACCAACATATCCATATAGAACAGTTTCATAACAGCGGGATGGCTTCATTGCATAGTTAGTCATTCATGCAAAAAAATGGTTTCAATTTTTGACACCAGTGCAGATGTAGAGACAATATCTGATCCTGTCACAGCCAGCAATCTATAAAACTTAACAACGGCGACAATTACATCTTGAATTTGGATGGAATTAAAAACTATGAGCCCAGACCTATCCACAGATATCTGATTATTTCAGCAATTGTTGATGGAATAGACTGGTGTCTGTCCGAGTATATGTTGGAGATGTGAGACAGACAAGAAGAGGTTCTATCACCACAAGGGATGAAAGGTCTCCTTGGAACTAGTTGATGTTTTCACCCACTTTTTTGTTCCTAGCCAGTGGGATAATTTTATTTGAATACTTCCCAGTTATTAGAAAAGACTATGGCTGGAGTTATGCCACACTAAGTAAAAAATCTCCAATTTGGACCAGTGCTAAGAACTGCTTCCAGTTGTTACAGCTCCTGAGCTTATATAACATAACATTTGGAATGGATAGCAACTAATGGCAACTCTGCTGTCTATTTACATAAAATTTCCACAGGAGTGTCACATTTCATGGACACAAAGTGGAAATCAACAGGCAGGGTGGCCAGCTTGCTTCCTGTCATCATGGGATGGTGAAGACACTGCCACATGACCTTGATTAAAAATGGAATTCCAAACAAAGTATTTGTTTCTCCAGCTTTAAAACCATTTCCACTAAAAATGATTATAAACAATGTTATTTTATTCCAAACGGTTTTAACCACTATTTATCCTGTTCTTTTATTTCTCTATGCTCCTATACTATATAGCCACAAAACAATTGAAATTGATTTATGATGCTTTATATATTAAATATCATTATTTTTGATGTCACAATAATTCCTTGGAAACTGCAGGAGTTTCCTCACAGCATCATACAACAGTTTAATTGCCCTGAATATGTCACTGTTTCCATATCTTTCAAACTCAAAATATTCTGGTTAGAAGTCTGTCAGTGGGAACTAATTAGTTCAACCAAATGTTTGGACAGCAGCCAGGAAGGCCCAAAGCTGGTGGCTATTGCCACTGCTGCAAGCCTCTCCGGATATTGGCCCAGTAATTCTGGGCACAACGCGTGAGTAAGGACGGGGTACTCACGCGTGTGCCCGGAGGAATTGCCGGTTTTCAGCATGCACAGCGCATGCGCTGAAAACCGGCATTTCCTGTCCTCTGACCCAAGGGGTTAAGAGGCAGAACGCGCGCGACTGCACAGGCAGCGCGTGCGCAGTGAAATTCCTTTTTTTTTTCAGAGTTGCGCGGGTGTAAAGGCCTCCGGTCTTTACGCATAGAAAAACCACACGTAAGTACTTAGTTTTTCAGGTAAGTGGGCTTTTAGTACAATTGAGAAATTTTTTTTCCACAGGTTTGTTATTTTGAAAGAATTTACAGTAAGGTAAGTTTAGTTTAAGCCCTGATTAAAAAAAAAATTTTTTCAAATTTTAAAATTATTGTAAAATAGTTTTTCAGAGTTCTTCATTGTTCATTTAAGTAGTGCAATGTTTTTTTAAATTTTCTTTCAGGTTTAAGTAGTGTTTTGGGGCCAGGAGTTTTCATGAGTTTGACAGCTCTTTCTGTCAAACTCATGAATGAGTTTCCCCTCCCCTGATTGGCTGCAGAGTGCTCACCTGATCCCAGCCGGCACATCGCACTAACTACGCCGTTGGATCAGGTAAGCACATCGCGCCGACATCTGAACCGGGCCAGTGACAGGAAATGCAAGCAGGCCCGGGCTTCAGATGTCGGCGCGCAGGGTGAGTGCAGATCAGGGGCTTGCACGCGCGGCAAGCTCCTGATCCTAATTTCAGGGCCAATGTCATGCTTAGGATAATAGCCTGAACCTATAACATGGGTGGGTTCAGGTCAGGTCAGGCGTGTTCTGCCAGATTTGCTCCCAGGTTTGGTGGGGGGTGGGGGGAGTAGAAGAAAGAAAATCAGCTCTTGTATCTCCCTGTTTCACTGTTGAGACCAAGCCATTTGGAGCAAGTGTGTTGTCAGTGACCACACTAAATGGATTTTGCATTGCAAGCTGAAGTATTCATTGAGTGCACATTTACTAAAAAGAATATTTTATGATACCAGATTATCAAGTTGGTAGTGTTTGTTATTGGGATAAATGTTGGCCAGGACACCAGGAAAACTTCCCTGCTCTTCTTCAAAAAATGCATGGGATCTTTTACATCCACCTGAGAGGGCAGACCTGCCTCAGTTTAATGTCTCATCAAAAGATGGCACCAACAATGCAGCAGTCCCTCCGTATTGCACTGAAGTGGCCGCCTAGATTATGTGCTCAAGTCGATGGAATAGAGTTTGAACTCACGACATTCTGACTTAAAGGCGAGAGTGCTAAAACTGAGGCAAGTCTGGCATATTTTCAGAGAAGTATTAAGTTTGCAGGGGTTAAGACCCTTTCTTCCATGAGCATTTGGCCTCAGCAGTACAGGAAATGGCTGCAATAGTCTCCAACATTGTTAACTGAGACTGCCTCCTCATCAAATTACACACAATCGGCCTGGTCAGCTGTTCCCTCAGAGAGACACACAAACACATTTCTACATTTATTACTCTTGAGGTGTGCAGCGTTTGAATGCCTCTACCTTAATACTCTGTCAGAGTAAGAAGTTCCACTTCTAAAAGCAGGACTTAAATTGTTCGGATTTAACTCAGATGGCTATAAACAGTCTGATTTCATTCTTTGCTAGGTTCCTGTTCTGCCTGACAAACCAACATACGTGTGGGACAAATGAACTGATGATGTCCAGCACACATAGTGGCTCAGGGCACAGGCGAGTAAAGTATAAATCATAGAAAGATCAATAAACAGACCTGAAGTACATTTGATCTCTCTATATAAATTAAATATATGTAAGCTGGTTCTATTCTATAGGATTTGTGAAGATGTCTATTCTGAGCTCCGTCATATCCCTATATTTTTGAATGAATATGTTTGACATAATGCTCTTTTAAGACAGGAAGGATAATCTACCAGTACATTCATAGAATCACAAATGATGCCCGTTTAATATTTGGCCAAGCAAAGGATGCACTTCCTTGAAATAATATTCCCTCTCCTGCACTCCCCTGAAGTCAGTGACTCACATTAGGTACAGTTCCATATGCGGCAGTCCTCTGATTGTTTATCCAATTAGTCACTCTTCATGTGTGAGCCAAGGCAATGAATGCGGGCAGGCAATGAACCATTGGCAGCATCACTGTCCTCATCTGAAGTCCTCATGCTCACTTCTCAGCAGGATAACTGGTTAGTGATCAGGATCAAATACGCTGAATCAAAAACTTAAAGTTAACCAAATGCTCTTCCCTGTAAAATATTAACTGTACACAGTTTGTAAGCCCAGTAATTCAGGTCCCAACGTGTGAGTACACATGGGGTACTCACGCGTGGACCCGATGGAAGTGCCGGTTTCTTGCATGCACAGCGCATGCGCGGGAAAACGGCACTTCCGGTCCCCTGAAAGCAGGGGTTAAGAGGTGAAACGCGTGTGCGTTGAACTTCCCTTTTTTTGACAGGTTTGCCCGTGCGTGAAGGCCTCCACTTTTTACACTTTAAAAAAGCAGATGTAAGGACTTCATTTTAAAAGGTAAGTGGTCAATTAATTAAAATTAGAACATTTTTTCCACAGGTTTATTATTTTTAAATACTTTACAGTAAGGTAAGTGTATTTTTAGCTCCGATTTTTTATAAAATTATATTTTTCAAAAATTTAAATTATTGTTTAAAATGGTTATTTAATGTTATTTATAGTTGATTTAACTAGTGTGAGGTTTAAAAAAAAATTATTTTAATGTTATGTACTGTTTTGGGCGCCCGGAGTTTTCATGAGTTTGACAGTTCTTCTGTCAAACTCATGAATGGACTTTTCCCTCCTCCGATTGGTTGCCCAGTGCTCACGTGATCCCAGCTGACACATCGCACTAAGTACGCCGCTGGATCACGCAAGCACAGCGCGCCAGGAGCTGAACCGGGCCACAGACAGGAAATCCACACAGGCCCAGGCTTCAACTGCCGGCGCGCTAGGTAAGTGTAGGTCGGGGGCTTGCACCCGTGGGAAGCCCCCGACACGAATTTCTGGGCCAATATTTGCATTCTATTTAACAACGCTTTCTCTTCCCTAATAAGCACATGAGGTTTTGCTGGAAAATGCCCAAGTTCTGCTTTCAGTTACATAGCAACTTTAGATCTCAATATTGGCCGTTTGACACAAATGGAACTGAACGATTTCTTTGTCGTTTTCAACAATCAACAGTCAAGAACAGCATGAATGATAGAAATAAAATATTCATTTTTGGAAGTAAAGAAAATCCAAAAATAAGCAGTGTCTGTTTTTGAATAATTTTGCTGATTTGTGCAACTTCCCATTCGTATTATAAACTTCCAATGGAGTGAGTTGATGATATTGCACAATTTCATGAAAATAAGTTTCTATCTATATTGCAACAAAGGAAGATATCCTTTTAAAGTTATAAAATTCCATTACTTTGCTTTATTTTTCTATTTTGATTCTCTATTTTTAAATATACTGTTATCCCTTAAATAAGGCACGGCTTAGAGGATAGGCAGGAGACCTACTCCCAGACTTTTCTCAATTCCACTTTGTAACTAATCACTATTCCTTGAACAGTGCCAGGCTGGTGTGAATTCCCACCAGTTTCCTTTCTCTCCATGTTGGCATCATATCGAAATGTCTCAAAACACTTTACGCCTTTGGAGTGCTGTGACTATTGTTATATAGGCAAATATGAGATGCAGGTTGGGTTGTAGCCTATTAAATTTCAGCCCAGAGTTGAATGTCTGAGAGAGGAAATATATAGTAGATTCGAGAAGGCCATTTTTCCCCCAGTTCTGTGAAATGACATCTAGAGCCTTGGTATCATGTGACATTGCATCACCATCATGAAGGTAATAACATTTCTTCCAATCTTGCATCATTCCAAGATGGTGCAGCTTGTGATTGGTAATGACAAGACTGACATTTGAAAGCATTGCCAAATTCTGTGCCAAAGCAGCAGCCTCTTTGAAGTATACCATTAAAAGAAGAGGGTATGGCCAAAGATTTCACCAAACTCCAGCTCTGGACCCAGCAAAAGGGTCGCAAATATAGTTCCTTGGCACATGGGGAGTAAAAGCTAAAGACAATAACAAAAAGTGGGCAAGTTATTATATTCTAAATGTTAAGAGGCTATATTTGCTGAATGGAAGATTTCTATGTGAAAATTCAGAAGTATAACATGTTTGTGAGGCACCCACAGCTTTAAAGGTTCACACACTTGTCTGCTTTAACAAGTGGCAAAGATAAATTAGATGAACAAATTGCTGCTTGTTAGTTGCCTTTTTCACAATGTCAGGCCTCAGCTCTGAAACAGTAAGCAGTCTGAAGTTTGGCTTTAAAATGGCTTAAGGGCCTACAGAGGGAAAATTAAATCTAACTTCTTAAGCAGCAGACAGACAGGCTCCTCCAACAAAGGCTATAGCTCTCTTACGAGAATTGTGATGCATTGTACCCATATGGAAGCAGGGTGACATTTCAAAATGTGAAGGCAACCATTACAGTGACATTTAACAAATCAAGAACTTCTAACTTTTCCCTAACCCAAACCTACCTTCAGGCTATTTCAGACAACAGACGCTTTATCCTCCAACAAACATCAAAACATTTATAAAAAGCCAAGAAAGATCAGGCAGATTGCCATAGTGTTAGAAGTGAAAAATGTAAATATAAAATATAAAATATATAAAACCCACTTCTTCCATCAAGTATTGTGTGGTTATAATGGGTTGAAGTGGAAAAGAACATATGAAATATTCAATCGGGGTCACAAGGAAAAAAGCACTCAATTATATTAGCCTTCCTCATTAAGGATCTGGCGTCAGAAAAACACATTTATCTCGCAAATGAACAAAATGTTAAATAAACTGTAGGAATGGGCAGCTTACACACTTGTGATTTGTGGGAATATGATTTTGTTAGCAGCATTGGAAAACTAGCAGAAAATCGCAATGCACCTGCAATAATGATCCTTTCACAATTCGCAAGCACTTTAACAGAAGTTGTTGAAAAGGTCAGTGAACCAGCTGTGGAGTGCGCAATTGTTGGAGAGAAAGTCTGAATGCCGACATAGCAAAAGCTGATTTGCCGACTAGACACAGTGTTCAGTGCTGATAAGCACAGTAATGAAGTGAAGTGAGCAAGCCTTTGGTAGAGGAAAGGCGGTCCCTTAGCTTGCAAAGGCAGCAGGAAACGAGGCAATACGCGACACACTGCGTCCGTGACTGGAAGAATGCGGCAGGAGATCTAGAATAAGGTGTACAACCTATAGAAGAGCACAAAGGTAAGCCATGAATATTGCTGTAAAGTAGCAGCACAGAAAACCCATGAACATGAAGAACAGTAGCATTTGTTAAAGATGCATGAAGAAAATACTACACTGAAAATGGTTAACAATCATGCAGCAAGTAAGGTAGAAATGAAAATAGCAGGGATATGCCAGTTACATTAGATATGCCATGACGGGAAAGTACTGCTACACATGAACAAATCATCCATGGATGGCCTCACAGAGGGAAAATGGCAGCCAGAAAATAAATTTACAAAGTACAATTTAAAAACAATTGTGCATGCACAGTTTTTCTATTCTTCCTGTACTATGGAATCCTGCAATGTACATAGCACTCGAACCCTCAGGCAATATTACAGAACCACTCAATTGGTTTTGCCATATTCATTTAGCATTAGATATCAGTAGGCATTCCTTGGAGAATTTATTTACATTTAATATTATAACGTACTGCATTGTTATCAAAAAATTCTCCTATGGCCACCACAGGAGAAACATGGCCATGATCAATGTTCCCCCTACGCTGCATGCGTCCACGGATGCGCAGCAACCGGGAAGGTACAGCGCAGGCCGCTCACAAGCTGGTCGCATTTAAGAGACCACGCAACAAATTTAAAGGTACTGTGCACAAAAATTTTTTTTAGCGGGAACGTTGGCCACGATGTTAGTTATATTCATTCCTGAGCATGGAAATGCTGAAATCTGACATTTGTTCAGGTACCACCCCCACCTCCCGATTTTAACTGGGAGTGGGTTTCGGCCTGGTTGGGGTGGGGGTGAGACGAGCGCCAAACTTCGGACTTCAGGAGCCCTGCCGATTTTAACGCCCAGCCCTCATCTGCTTGCCACCAGTTAGCTGCCTGCCTGAAATGGGCAGAAAGTGGCAGCTGGCCGGCGGACGGGAGCGGATCTCCTGCTCCTCCTGGCCCCACAAAGAAAGTGAAAAAGCTTGCCCGTTTGGGTCTCAAACGGCTTTTCTGCTCAGGTCAGTTAAAATTGCAGTTGGGACCCAATGACGTCATAGGACCCTGATCCGCATATTTAAAGAAGGGTCCCGTCGGCTTCAGGCGGATGTCTTGGCTGCCTGTCCAGAGGAGCAGGTTAAAATTGAAGATGGCAGGATCCATACGGATCTTCGGCAGGCAATTCCAATTGGCCAATTCCAACTGCCTGCCTGTCCGGTTTCTGCCGCACGGATATGGTTAAAATCGCCCCTACCATCTCTGGATGGTCCTTTCCCTCAATCTGTTACTACTAAAGCCAGCAACACTGAAAGTTAAGAGTTTATACCATTTTTATTGACTCATTTTCAAACTTTTTTTGTAAGTGGTATGTGGCAATGTCAGTAAAAAGCTATGGGCAAGAGGCAGAGATCATTCACAATCTTGTTTGTAACAAACATTGAAAGAGAAGTTTCCCATGTAACCCTCTTCAAAATCACTTTTGGCACTTCTTCATAACATCCAATCACTTTTCAAAACAGCTGCAACTACAGTGACTACTGAAGGAAGTCCAGAAAAATAGGTTCTGAAAATAGAGCCACTGATGCACTTCAAAAGTATGTCAATTTTATTTTTTCTTAGGGCTTGTGGCCAACACCGTTACCCCCCACCCATCTCTAAAGGTCTAATTAGTACCATCAGAATGTCTGAAAGACAACAGTGTTGGTAGATCAAAGCAGAGCTAGATTGGCACCTGATCAGCATATTGAGTCATGAGGCATCTATCTGCTCAGTTCTGTTTTGCAAGAATGAGTGACACTATGGATCTGGTCCAGTTTGAAATGAATTGGTCCTTCAGACCTAATTCAATCCAATCTGATACAATCAGTAAGCAGACTCATACTGTTGTTCTACTAGACATGCGATAGTGGTACTTGGCCAAAATTTTGGACATGTGGGTGGCAAAAGGACAGGATAATATATAGCTGCCTGTGTAGTCAGTTATTGGCACAATCTCTATCTTGAAGCAATGCTCTTACTTTGTTTTCACTTCAAAATCGGTGATAGTATAAATGTCCCTGATGTGTAGCCACTTTTTAAATCCATGGCCTAGAAATAGGATCGCACAACACCCATTTGTTGGGCTAACTGGCCCAATATGACATGCAGTGTGCGTGTGCTCAATCCACACCTGGAACACGGTGCATGCTAAATTGGCTAGGACTGGTTAAGCAACGCCTCGATTTCAAAATTCTCATCCTTGTTTTCAAATCCCTCCATGGCCTCGCCCCTCCCTATCTCTGTAATCTCAACCCCACAATCCCCCGATATATCTGCGCTCCTCTAATTCTGCCCTCTTGAGCATCCCTGATTATAATCGCTCAACCTTTGGTGGCCGTGCCTTCTGTTGCCTAAGCCCTAAGCTCTGGAATTCTCTCCCTAAACCTCTCCGCCTCGCTACCCCTCCTCCTTTAAGACACTCCTTAAAACCTACTTCTTTGACCAAGCTTTTGGTCACCTGCCCTAATTTCTCCTATGTCTAATTTGTTTTTGTCTTATAATACTCCTGTGAAGCACCTTGGGATTTTTTACTACATTAAAGGTGCTATATAAATACAAGTTGTTGTTGTTGTTCTTGGATGCCCCAGGGCGTGTGCCTGCAACTAGAATTAGGCCCATTTCCTTTGCAAATCCAGGGTCTTTCAGGCCCCTTTCCCATATTCAATCACGACTGACCACTGTGGTCAGTTTTCTCCAACCTAAAGCAGCCAAACCAGCGGAGGCTGCCACAAAAAGGGAGTGTCCGGACGTGAAGTCACGTGGAGCGGAAGTGCTCCTCCTGGCTCCACATTGGAACTGCAGTACGCTGCTGGCCACCATTCACCCCCTCCCCTAGGTACTGCCTCCTAGGGCGCGACTGGTGCCCCCATCATGCCAGTCATACCCTGACGACAAGAGGACCAATTTTGCAATGGTCCTCTTGCACATCAGTTTCGGCGTGGCCATCGTTGCACTAACTGGGTTTGCGCCTGAATTGAAACTTAAAAAAAAATCCTCTGGGGATGCAGTGGGCTGCTGTTCAATTTCAATTACCTGAAAAGAAGCAATTATCTCAATTGGTAGATACTGACTGCATCAGAGACTGGTAAACAGTTCTCAGCGCATGTCTTTGTGTAAGCCAGGACAATCAATTTTGGACACTTCCAGTGGTTATTGATGATTAAAACATCTTTCTTC
Source organism: Somniosus microcephalus (assembly GCF_052327205.1). Taxonomy (NCBI): domain Eukaryota; kingdom Metazoa; phylum Chordata; class Chondrichthyes; order Squaliformes; family Somniosidae; genus Somniosus; species Somniosus microcephalus. The sequence continues at coordinate 223,323,980 of NC_140992.1, forward strand.
TCTCTAGCCCAGGGAAGATGTCCCCACCCCTACCTAACTGAGAGCAGCTAACTCAGCATAATCCACGAATAAGTACTAAAACATATGAATTTTTTGAGAAATTACTTGCCATTCACTATAGGGAAGTCTATTCCAATATCTACAAATAGTTGTTAGGTTGAAATAAACATTTCAGATTGTAATTGTTTCTTTCATAAACTGCACAGATGGTCTAAAAAACAGGGAAGGCTGATAACAAATTGGAAGTTAATTGAGTTGTTTGAATTATTAAAATATTGATATCTAACCTGTGTAATAAACTAAAACAATACTCTTTCTTTAAAAAGTGAATGCTTCCAATACTGTGCAACTTTTCTTGTATTATCTGAGCATTTTGCTGTTTTCAGCACATTTTGCTTAAACTACCACAAACATGAGTTACTAATACAAGTTCTACAAGAAAATGCCTATGTTGCAGTTCCCACACCTTGAACGGTCACTTTTAAAAGCCTGCAAAGATTAAGGCTCTATCCTTGGCCCCCTCCAATTTCTCATCTACATACTGCCCCTTGGCGATATCATCCAAAAACAGTGTCAGTTTCCACATGTATGCTGATGACACCCAGCTCTACCTCACTACCTCTTCTCTCGACCCCGCCACGGTGTCTAAATTGTCAGACTACTTGTCCGACATCCAGTTCTGGATGAGCAGAAATTTTCTCCAATTAAGTATTGGGAAGACCAAAGCCTTTGTTTTCGGTCCCCGTCACAAGCTCTGTTCCCTAGCCACTGACTCCATCCCTCTCCCTAACATTTGTCTGAGGCTGAACCACACTGTTTGCAACCTTGGTGTCATTCTTGACCCTGAAATGAGCTTCCGACCACATATCCGCGGCATGACTAACACCGCCTATTTCCACCTCCATAATATCGCCCGTCTCGGCCCCTGCCTCATTTCATCCGCTGCTGAAACCCTCATCCATGCCTTTGTTACCTCTAGACTTGACTATTCCAACACATTCCTGGCTGGCCTCCCACGTTCTAACCTACATAAACTTGAGGTCATCCAAAACTCAGCTGCCCGTGTCCTAACTCGCACCAAGTCCCGTTCACCCATCACCCCTGTGCTCGCTGACCTACAATGGCTCCTGGTTAAGCAACACCTTGATTTCAAAATTCTCATCCTTGTTTTCAAATCCTTCCATGGCCTCACCCCTCCCTATCTCTGTAATCTCCTCCAGCCCCACAACCCCCCAAGATATCTGCGCTCCTCTAATTCTGCCCTCTTGAGCATCCCTGATTATAATCGCTCAACTATCGGTTGCCGTACCTTCTGTTGCCTAGGCCCTAAGCTCTGGAATTCCCCACCTAAACCTCTCCGCCTCGCTACCTCTCTTTCCTCCTTTAAGACGCTCCTTAAAACCTACTCTTTTGACCAAGCTTTTGGTCATCTGCCCTAATTTCTCCTTATGTGGCTCGGTGTCAAATTTTTTGCCTTATAATATTCCTGTGAAGTGCCTTGGGACATTTTACTATGTTAAAGGCGCTATATAAATACAAGTTGTTGTTGTTGTTGTTGCTGCAAGCCAGCTGGGAAAATACAAGATAACAAGAAAAGTTTCTCAGCCCAGAAAGCGCTCTCTTTTGTTGAAGCCCATGTACAGCCCCAGTTCAGACAACTTCAATCTCCCTCCTACCTTAACAGCCAACCTATATTCCTGTATGATCATAAATTTCCTGAATGTATTATCTAAGCCTGCATTCACTGTGCTAGCTGGCAGTCTATTCCAGAAGGTACTTTTCGAGTCACATTTTGTTATGCTTTCTTAGCTTTTAATCACACCACTAGTACTGGTTCAACAAAAATAACTTCTCTACATCTATCCTTTTGATTCCGTTAGAACCATAGAAGGAAGTAAGTTGGCCCACTGTGTCTGTGCTAGAACAAACCAAAACTAATCCCACTGCCGCGTGTTCTCTCCCCATAGCTCTGTGTCTTCTTCTGCTTCAAATATTTATTCACTTTTCATGCTCCAATAACCCTTGACTGTGGTACTTGAAGAAGTTTCCTGCAAAGTGCATTTTGCAGACTACCTCTTAATTTTTAAAGAAGTTTTTCGTTCTTACAAAGAAACTTGCATTATTAGAACACTTTCAGATCACTCATATTGGCATAACAAAAAATTGACATAAATTATTCACCCACTTCTGTAGTAAAGACTGAAAATAGGGCCCATAATGTATTTTTATCATAATTTACAATAGACATTTCCAGGGGCAATCACAAGGCAAAGCCTTCTGCCTATATTTGCAAACCTGTTGAAATGTATATAGAAGATGTTCCTCTTTAATTGGATGTCATTCAATTCCCGAGAGCCACATTTATATTTATATATTTATTTACATTTATATTTCCACAACAAAAAGGATGTGATTGCTTTGGAGAGGGTGCAGAGAAGATTCACCAGGATGTTACCTGGGATGGAGCGCCTCAGCTATGAAGAAAGACTAAACAGGCTGGGGTTGTTTTCCTTGGAGCAAAGAAGGCTGAGGGGGGACCTGATTGAGGTGTACAAAATGATGAGGGGCATAGATAGGGTAGACAAAGAGGAACTTTTCCCCTTAGTAGGGGGGTCAATAACGAGGGGGCATAGATTCAGGGTAAGGGGCAGGAGATTTAGAGGGGATTTGAGGAGGAACTTTTTCACCCAGAGGGTGGTTGGAATGTGGAACTCAATGCCTAAAAGGGTGGTAGAGGCAGGAACCCTCACAACATTCAAGAAGCATTTGGATGAGCACTTGAAATGCCATTGCATACAAGGCTATGGACCAAATGCTGGAAAATGGGATTAGACTGGACAGGGATGGATGGGCGGCGCAGACACGATGGGCCGAAGGGCCTCTTTCTGTGCTGTAAAACTCTATGGCCTAGAAATTGAGTTTTGGCGCAGCCAGGGCTTTAGCGCCGGAAGTTAGTGCCGGAGCTAAGTCGCGCTGGTCGGGCCCAAAATTCAATAGTTCTGCGCCCAAACGGCTGCCGGCGCTGCTGAGAGCTGTTTGCGCCTGAAAACTGGCGCAACGCGCTGAATTTCGGCGCTATTCCGGCGCTGCGGCGCCCGCTGCGGTGCGGCAGGTTCGGGAAGTGCAGGCCTCCTCCTTCCCTTAAGGAGGAGCTGCCTGCACCCGGCCGCGGCCCGCAAAAATCTTTTTAAAAATGAGCCCGGCACCTCGGACAAGTGCCGGGCTTGCTTCTGTTCCGGGGGGGGGGGGGAAGTCCGGGGAGGGAGCTGCGGCCAGGCGGCCGGCGGGAAAGCGGCCGGCCGCCGCGGGGCCTTTAATGCGCCGGCGCAAAGTCATGTAAGACTCTGTTGCCAGAGTCTTAGTTGCGGCTGCCACGGGCGAGGCGGCCGCAACTGAATTTCGGCGCTGGGGCCCGTCGGCATGGCAACCGGGACGCTGCGCACACCGATGACGTCATCGGTGCCGGCGCAGCGCTACCGGTCTACCGCGGCGGAAGGGCCCCAGGCAATTTCGGCGCCGGCGCCAATTGCAGCGCTAGGCCCTCTAGCGCCGCAAAATCGGCGCTAAGGGCACTGAATTTCTAGGCCTATGACTCTATGACTCTAAACATAAGAACTTAAGAACATAAGAATTAGGAGCAGGAGTAGATCATGCGGCCCCTCGAGCCTGCTCCACCATTCAATAAGATCATGGCTGATCTTCGACCTCAACTCCACTTTCCTGCCCGATCTCCATATTCCTTGATTCCTCAGAGTCCAAAAATGTATCTATCTAAGTCTTGAATATACTTAACGATTCAACATCCACAGCCCACTGGGTTAGAGAATTCAAAAGATACACAACCCAATAAGTGAAGAAATTCCTCCTCATGTCAGTCTTAAATGGATGACTCCTTATCCTGAAACTATACCCCCTAGTTCTAGACTCTCCAGCCAGGGGAAACAACCCCTCAGCAGTTACCCTGTCAATCCCTCTCAGAATCTTATATGTTTCAATGAGATCACCTCTCATTCTTCTAAACTCCAGAGAGTATAGGCCCAGTCTACTCAATCACTCCTTTCCAACTCATATTTGGGCCAGGTGTCAGCCTTCGCTCACTGGTAGCACTCTTGCCTCTGAGTCAGAAGATTGTGGGTTCAAGCCCCACTTCAGAGACTTGTAACACTTAATCTAGACTGTCACTTCAGTTCAGTACTGGGGCAGTGCTGCACTGTCGGAGGTGTTGCCTTTCAGATGAGACATTAAACCGAGGCCCTGTCTGCCCTCTCAGATGGATGTAAAAGATTCCAAGGCAATATTTGAAGAGCAGGAGAGTTCACTCAGTGTCCTGGCCACATTTACCCTTCAAACAACAACAAAGACAGATGATCTGCTCATTAATCTTCTCATTGCTATTTGTAGGGCCTTTCTGTGTACAAATTGGCTGCTGTGTTTCATTACAACAGTATTCAAAAGTATTTCATTGGCTGTAAAGTGCTTTGGGTTGGCTCAAGGTCATGAAAGGCACTATGTAAATGTAATTTCTTTCCTTCAGGAATAAAATTGTTAGTGCCTATATGTACATATTATTTTCTCTTAAATGGATAAAATGACAGAAAATTCACATTTAGGCAGTTCTATCAGCTTTAATGAAAATGCTCTGATTTACAGAACTTTGAATTCGGCATCCAGAGTTAATAGCTTTTATTCAGAATGCACATAAGTACCAGCAGTGTTTAGATGAGCAATTTCTCCCAAAAAATCAGCTGCATATTTTCCAAAAATTCGAATCTACAACCCTTGCATAGTGAACTTTGATGTGAATAGAACATACAATCAGGCTTGTTTAACTGAACAAATATGAGCTCAGAACTTCAAAGACAAACATTGTCAGTAATTAGATTTTATCACTAAAGTCCTGGCATTGCATTCATTTCTTAAACACAAAGCTTCATTATCAGAAACCACTTCCTGCTGTTGGCTGAAGTCTTTGTTGCACCTGCCCTGATTGGCTCTGCTGTTTTGTCATAGTTCCAATTTTCCACAGGTAAACTCTGATTTTGTCCTAATCCTTCATTTGAATTTAAGCACATGTTGCTGCAAGGCAGCTGTGATAGTTAATTGAAGTCTCTAATTATTCAGCTAAAAGACCCACCAGATCCCTCTACAATGCTTCAGGCAGGTTCATATATCTGCCTGGCAGCAGGAACGGTAGAACCATAAGCTTTAGGCATAATGTGCTGTCTGTCAGTCTCACATTAAAGGGAAAAAACAGGTGGGTTTGGAGCGTGGGGCAGTTAAATGGGTAAAAATCAGAATCTCAACCTGAACCCGCCTCCAACCCACCCACTTCCAGTTTTAACAGCAGCAGGACAGGGGCGGGCAGCCAACCCGCTACCAGGAGGCGGGACATCAATTTCATGATTACAATTAAGCAGGAAGCTTCTTCTTTAACGATAGCAAAATACTGCAGATGCTGGAAATCCAAAATAACAACAGACAATGCTGGAAAAACTCAGCAGGCTAGGCAGCATCCGTGGAGAGAAAATAGAGTCAACGTTTCAGGTCAAACCCTTTGTCAAGACCTCTTCTTTAAACCCCATTTTGTTTTTAACTGTAGCTGGTCGAGAATGGATGAGCTACAGAATTTGTTCATCCCAGTTTGGCATAAAAATAAAACAAAAAAGGTGACTCAACCATGGCTAACAAGGGAAATTAGGGATAGCATAAGATCCAAGGAGACGACATATAAATTGGCCAGAAAAAGCAATAATCCTGAGGATTTGGAGCAGTTTAGGTTTCAACAAAGGAGGACAAAGGGATTAATTAAGAAAGGGAAAATAGAATATGAGAGTAAGCTTGCAGGAAACATAAAAACTGACTGTAAAAGCTTTTATAGATATGTGAAGAGAAAAAGATTGGTGAAGTCAAGCGTAGGTCCCTTGCAGTCAGAATCAGGGGAATTTATAATGGGAAACAAAGAAATGGCAGACCAACTAAATTCATACTTTGGTTCTGTCTTCACAAAGGAGGACACAAGTAACCTCCCAGAGATGCCGGGGAACATAGGGTCTGATGAAAGGGTGGAACTGAAAGAAATCAGTATTTGTAGGGAAATGGTGTTAGGAAAATTGATGGGACTGAAGGCCGATAAATCCCCAGGGCCTGATAATCTACATCCCAGGGTACTTAAGGAAGTGGCCCTAGAAATAGTAGATGCATTGCTGGTCATCTTCCAGAACTCTATAGACTCTGGAACAGTTCCCATGGATTGGAGGGTAGCTAATGTTACCCCACTATTCAAAAAAGGTGGTGGAGAAAAAGCGGGGAATTATAGACCGGTAAGCCTGACATCGGTAGTGGGGAAAATGCTAGAGTCTATTATAAAAGATGTAATAGCAGAGCACTTGGAAAGCAGTGACAGGATCGGACAAAGTCAACATGGATTTACAAAAGGTAAATCATGCTTGACTAATCGACTGGAATTTTTTGAGGATGTAACTGGTAAAATAGATAAGGGAGAACCAGTGGATGTGGTGTATTTGGACTTTCAGAAGGCTTTCGATAAGGTCCCACATAAGAGATTAGCGTGCAAAATTAAGGCACATGGGATTGGGGGCAAGGTATTGACTTGGATAGAGAACTGGATGGTGGACAGAAAGCAAAGAGTTGGAATAAACGGTTCGTTTTCCGAGTGGCAGGCAGTGACTAGTGGGGTACCGCAAGGATCGGTCCTAGGACCCCAGCTGCTCACAATATATATTAATGATCTGGACGAGGGAATTGGATGTAATATCTCCAAATTTGCAGACGACACAAAGCTGGGTGGGAGGGTAAGCTGTGAGGAGGATGTCGTGAAACTCCAGTACGATTCGGACAGGTTGGGTGATTGGGCAGAAACATAGCAAATGCACTATAATGTGGATAAATGTGAGGTTATCCACTTTGGTGGCAAAAACAGGAAGGCAGATTATTATTTGAATGGCAATAGATTGGGAGAAGGGGAAGTGCAAAGAGACCTGGGTGTTCTTGTGCACCAGTCGCTGAAGGTAAGCATGCAGGTGCAGCAGGCGGTTAAGAAGGCAAATGGTATGTTGGCCTTCGTAGCAAGAGGGTTCGAGTACAGGAACAAGGATGTCTTGCTACAGTTGTACAGGGCCTTGGTGAGACCGCACCTTGAGTATTGTGTGCAGTTTTGGTCGCCTTACCTGAGGAAGGACGTTCTTGCCATGGAAGGAGTGCAGCGAAGATTCACCAGGCTGATACCTGGGATGGCAGGAATGACGTATGAGGAGAGATTGTGTCGATTGGGCTTATACTCACTGGAGTTTAGAAGATTGAGAGGGGATCTCATCGAAACCTATAAAATTCTGTCAGGCCTGGACAGACTAGATGCAGGAAGGATGTTTCTGATAGCCGGGGAGTCCAGAACCAGGGGTCATAGTCTTAAGGATAAGGGGTAAGCCATTTAGGACTGAAATGAGGAGGAATTTCTTCACCCAGAGAGTGGTGAACCTGTGGAATTCTCTGTCACAGAGGGCGGTGGAGGCCAGTTCATTAAATATATTCAAGAAAGAGTTGGATATATTTCTTAAGGCTAAAGGGATCAAGGGATATGGGGAGAAGGCAGGGACAGGGTACTGAATTTGGATGATCAGCCATGATCTCATTGAATGGCGGAGCAGGCTCGAAGGGCCGAATGGCCTACTCCTGCTCCTATCTTCTATGTTTCTATATTTACACACCTCATAAAACCCGACAGTTACAGCTAGGTGAGGACTGCTGCGTCCAGGAGGTAAGTGCCTTTATAAGTACCTCTTGGATCCAGGGTCCCTGCTTAGCAACCGCCCACCGCCCCCCACAATCAGAGACACCCTCACGAGGCCTCGAATCACCTTACTGGACTCCCCCCCACTCCCCATAATGACCCTGAGGCCAGCCACAATCCTCCGTTGGCCAGCCCTGATCTTCTCGTTCCTCGTCCCCCACGATCATCCTGAGGCCGGCCACAATCCTCCGGTAGCCAGCCCCGATCTTCCTCCCCCACCCCACCCCGATCCTCCGGAGGCCCCAATTTTCCTTCTCCCCCCACCCCCACGATCCTCGGAAGACTGTTACCGGCCTCCACCCGATCCCTCCCTCCCTCCTCTGTGCGGCCTAGTGCCGCAGGCTTACCCACCCACAGCTAGCCAGCCTCTCTATCTGGTTGGCTGCGGGTGGGAAATAGAGGATTCAGATGTAGATCAGGCCCTGCCGTTAAAGTAGGTAGGGCCTGCGGGAAACCCATTCCCCCGGGTTTTTCACCTGCATTGGAGCTCCCACCGCCCTCAACCCTCCTTCCCCATGAAAATTCAGCCCTAAATCTCACACAGCAAAACATGTACAATTGGAAAAATTGCTCAAATATACATTTGCTTCTCAATCACAATCAGTTCTGAATGAAAATTTGAATAGTCGCTCCAGATAAAAATGAGCAAAAACACACACACATCCATACCTAGTAATTTTTGTGATTGTTTTTATTCTTCAGGTTCCTTGCACCATGTTACATTGTTCAGATAAGAGGGAAAGTGGCCTGTCCTCTTAGTGTCTAATTTTCTTTAGCTATCTCTAAGAAGGCATGCAAAGGTGTTACAGATAGACTAGCCCCCAATTCTCCCCTCCTTTTTGTGAGCAATGTTCTCGCATCTGTCTTGCATCTCCAACTAAAACTTAGCAATAATAAAGAACTTAGCATGTGGAAAGTTGAACACAAAATGTATCTTCATCTTTCCTGCATCCTCATGATATTAAAGTGAAGATTCATGACACCATCTCTTGCTCTTTCCTAGCACCTCAAAACTAAGGAATTGATTCGCTCCTGCAGTCATCTTTCCTACTAAAACCCAAATTCAGCGTCACCTAATTAATACTTCTTGACTTGCCTTATCTTCTCCTATACTCTTTTTAACTTTGATGGTGCCCTGCACTATGGACCTTGGCCACAATTAATAAGAAAGAAAGAATTGGCATTTATTTGGCACCATGACTTCAGGATGTCCCAAAACATTTCGTAGCCAATGATTTACCATAGAATCCTAGGGCCAAGAAATTCAGTTAGGGGCGCCCAGCTCGCCTGGGCGCCGGAATTACCACTGCGCGCGGAGCCACTCGCGCCAGCGGGAAATTCACTTTCAGTGCCCCAAGTAGAAGCCGGCCGCTAAACAAGGGTTTCGGCGCCCCACTTGGGGCGCTGAAACTGAATATCGGCGTCTAAAGTGCCGCAGCGCCACCCGCTGTGGCACGGCAGCCTGCGGTACTGCAGGCCTCCCTCTCATTCTTAAGGGGGAGGTGCCTGCAACAGCACGATCCCCGCTCGCGAGTGCCGGCAAATGAGCCCGGCACCAAGGAGAAGTGCCGGGCTCTCTGGAAACAGCCGGCAATGCCGCGGGGGGGGCGGGTGTAGGAGGCCGGGGAAGGAGGTGCGGGCAGGCAGCCGCCGAAAAAGCGGCCGGCCGCACCTCCACCTTAACTCGCCCCACTACCGGCACAGGTAGGCCCCGTGTACCGGTCGCTGTTTGCGGCCGGCGCGGGGAAGGCAGGAGAAACTAAATATGGCCAGCGGGGCGATAGCGGGGTGCTGCGCACACCGATGACGTCATCGGTGGCGGCGCAGCGCTAATGGCTAACGCCGCCATTAGCGCCCCGCTAAATATCGCGGTAGGTTTGCACAGTGGCGCAAAAGCCCTCTTTGGGCGCAAACTGGTGGCGTAGGCCACTGAATTTCTAGGCCTAGATGTTTACAGCACAGAAGGAGGCCATTCAAGGACAATCCAAAACTAATCCCACTGCTCTGCTATCTCCCTTGTATCTTCCTCTGCTTCAATTATTTATCTAATTTCCCTTTAAAGATGCCTTGACTGGTGCATCAAACACTTACTCTGGCAAAGCATTCCATGCACCATCAACCCTCTGTGTAAAGAAATTTCTCCTAATCTCTCTCCTCACTCTTAAATTGATGGCCTCTTGGTACTGATTCCTGAACTAGAGGAAATAGTCTTTCCTTATTCACACTAACAATGGCACATCCAAAACTGCACATGGCTCTCTAACAGTGACCTAACCAACACTTTGTCCAAATTTATCATTACTTCTTTATTTTTGCATTCTATGCCCCTATTTATAAAATCCGGGGGGGGAATTTGGTTGATTAGCACTTCCCGTTAGCGCTAACAGGGCGCAAAGCAACTATAGCCCGGGCGCGGCGGTGTTTGCGCCGCTCGCGAAATTGACCAGACATTTTGTGGCGGCGTTAAACACTACCACCAGGATCTCCTGCGCCCGCAGGTCGTGATGTCAGTCGAGCGTGCAACGCCCCGGGTAGCGCCCCAGACCGGATATTGAGTGGCGCCCCCTGCCTTGCCATCTGCCGCTAGCAACGACGGGTAGAGGGGAACGTTTTGCAGTCGGAAGGGGCTGGGGGAGTGCTATTTAAAGGCGGCCGCTTCCTGCCTTTTTTGTCGGCAAAATTTTTTGTTTTAACGCTGTCCTAAGGAGTTTTGGCCCTCAGCACCACTTTTGAGGTTCCTAAGCGCTGAGGTTCCCTGAGCCTATCCATTAGTGCTTCCAACACAAATGCTTTTGAGGTCTCTCCAGGTTGAGATTCAAGGCTGCAATGAGCAGGGTGTGGCTGGCCAGCAAGATGGCCCCTCCCCTTTAAGATCTGGATGGCGCCAGTGTATCTGTGTTCCATTGCTAACTGACATCACCTGAGCTTCGCCAGTGCCTCACTCCTCCACTTTAGTGCCTTAAGACAGGTGTGTAGCACCTGATTTAGCGCTCAAATCACCTCCAGGGGCGATAGAGGCCAAGTTTGCAGTCGGAGGCGATAATTAGCGCCGGGCACGAAACTTTGCGCCCGGCCAATAATAGCGCCCCAAATGGGGCGATATCGATTTTCTCCCCCCAAATGTTTCTGAGACACCTTATCAAATACCCTCTGAAAATTGAAATACACTACATCTAATGCCTTTATCTATCTAATTGGCTAATTCTTCAAATAAAACTTTTAAATTAATCAAACACAATTTGTCTTTAACATGCTGACTGTCTTTGATTAATCTATGCATTTTTAAATGCTCACTAATTTTATATTGAAGTATGGATTCCAAGGGGCAGATCTTGGCTTTGTGCCATACTGTAAAGCGGGCAATAGCAAATCAGCAGCCCATTTTACATCTCTCCTAATTTTTATTTCCATTGACTTCAACTGAGGCACGAGCACCAATGTGGCTCATGCCAACGTCATTGGGAATGCGTCGCGGTCGCTGTGTGCAACTTGCGTCCATTCTCGATGCAAGTTGAATTTATGCCCCGTTTATGAGCTTGTATCACCTGTAATTCTTAACAGCCTTGAAAAAGGTCATCTATAGAATCTACCCAGGGTTGGCCTGGCTCAGGACGATAAGACACAAAGTAAAGAAAATCCGCAAAAAAGCTGCTTATGAAAACTAACGTTATATGAATTAAATCGGCTATTTCCCACTGATCCTGTATGAGATGTAACAGCTAAAGATAGTTTATGAGCTGATTAGAATCAAGCCCCCAGTTCATAAATGTCCAAGGAGCGAAAACAATCAGTGTAAAATTTTCTTGTAAAGACTGAACCAGATGTCCACTTCATTAAATATTATGTTGTAAACGGTCTTTACAGCAGCTACTATCATTTAATGATATTTTTCCACCACCTGTATTTACAGTGAAGCCTTTATTGAACCTTTGGGACTAAAGCAAACTGGCTGGCTAACACAGGTGGCTTTTAGATCCAACTGACAAATATTGAAAATGATATAATGTACCCTTAATAGAACTCAATGAGGTTGTAACAGCAAATATGTCTGTGTTTAAGCCAGCTGCTTGTTTCAAATGTGGATCTGATTTGACTTCCTTACATTGGTAACCTGCCATTTCTACCAGTGATTCGATTGGTGTGTCTCTAGATGCTTTTTCTAGGTTCAGCTCCTATTAAATTAAATGTAAAACCTGTTGGGTCTGAGCAAACCTGTAGGCTTAGGATGGATGCTTATTTAATGAGAGAAACTGTAATGTATCAGGATTTTGTTACTCATTTTTCCACGGATAGGATTTAGGGGGGAAATGGGTATGTTGAACATTCTTTGATTCAGTCCCCCTTCCAGATCTCTTCTTCCATTACGTTGATAACTGTGTGGCTGTTGCTTCTTGCAACATCCCTTCCCCTAGCAACTGTCCGAGGCTGAACCAGACTGTTCGCAACCTTGGTGACATATTTGACCCCGAGATGAGCTTCCGACCACATATCTGCACCATCACTAAGACTACCTAATTCCACCTCTGTAACATTGCCAAACTCCACCCTTGCCTCAGCTCATCTGCTGCTGAAACCCTCATCCATGCCTTTGTTAGATCTAGACTTGACTATTCCAGCACTCTCCTGGCCGGACTCTCATCTTCCACCCTCCATAAACTTAAGCTCATCCAAAACTCTGCTGCCCGTATCCTAACTCGCACCAAGTGCCGTTCACCCATCACCCCTATGCTCGCTGACCTACATTGGCTCCCAGCTGAGCAACGCCACGATTTTAAAATTCTCATCCTAGTTTCCAAATCCCTCCATGGCCTCACACCGCCCTATCTCTGTAACCCCCTCTAGACCTACAACCCTCTGAGATATCTGCGCTCCTCCAAATCTGGCCTCTTGCACATCATGATTTTAATCGCTCCACCATTGGTGGCCGTGCCTTCAGCTGCCGAGGACCTAAGCGCTGGAATTTCCTCCCTGGCCAATATTTATCCCTCAGTCAACACCAATAAAACAGATTATCTGGCCGTTATCACATTGCTGTTTTTGGGAGCTTGCTGTGCACAAATTCGCTACCACGTTTCCTACATTACAACAGTGGCTACATTTCAAAAGTACTTCATTGGCTGTAAAATGCTTTGGAACATCCTGAGGTCATGAAAGGTGCTATATAAATGTATGTACAGTATGTCAATCAGTCAGTCAGTCAGTCCGTCCGTCAGTCAGTCAGTCAGTCAGTCATTATTTCTTTCTCTAAATCTTTCCACTTCTCTACCTCTCTACCTCTACCTCCAACCCAGCCAATTACCATTCCATCAGTCTACTCTCAATCACCAGCAAAGTGATGGAAGGTGTCATCGACAGTGCTATCAAGCAGCACTTACTCACCACTAACCTACTCACTGATGCCCAGTTTATGTTCCGTCAAGACCACTCAGCTCCCGACCTCATTACAGCCTTGGTCCAAACATGGACAAAGGAGCTGAATTCCAGAGGTGAGATGAGAGTGACTGCCCTTGACATCAAGGCAGCATTTGACCGAGTGTGGCATCAAAGAGTCCTAGTAAAACTGAAGTCAGTGGGAATCGGGGGTGAAAACACTCCACTGGCTGGAGTCATACCTAACACAAAGGAAGATGGTTGTGGTGGTTGAAGGTCAATCATCACAGCCCCAGAACATCACTGCAGGATTTCCTCAGGGCAGTGTCCCAGGCCGAACTATCTTCAGCTGCTTCATCAATGATCTTCCCTCCAACATAAGGTTGGAAATGGGGATGTTCGCTGATGACTGTACAGTGTTCAATGCCATTCGCAACTCCTCAGATAACGAAGCAGTCCATGCCCGCATGCAACAAGACTTGGACGATGTTCAGGCTTGGGCTGATAAGTGGCAGGTAACATTTGTACCACACAAGTGCCAGGCAATGACTATCTCCAACAATCGAGAGTCTAACCACCACCCCTTGATATTCAACCAACATCAACATCCTGGGGCTTAACATTGACCAGAAAGTTAACTGGACCAGCCATATAAATACTGTGGCAACAAGAGCAGGCCAAAGGCTAGGTATTCTGTGGCGAGTGTCTCACCTCCTGACTTCCCAAAGCCTTTCCACCATCTACAAGGCACAAGTAAGGAGTGTGATGGAATACTCTCCACTTGCCTGGATGAGTGCAGCTCCAACAACACTCAAGTAGCTCAACACCATCCAAAAAAAAGCAGCCCGCTTGATTCGCAACCCATCCACCACCTTAAACATTCACTCCCTCCACCACCAGCGTACCATGGCTGCAGTGTGTACCATCTACAAGAAGCACTGCAGCAACTCACCAAGGCTTCTTAGGCAGCACCTCCCAAACCCATGCCCTCTTCCACCTAGAAGGACAAGGGCAGCAGGCGTAAGGGAACTCCACCACCTCCAAGTTCCCCTCCAAGTCACACACCATCCTGACTTAGAAGTATATCGCTGATCCTTCATCAGCACTGGGTCAAAATCCTGGAACTCCCTACCTAACAGCACTGTGGGAGTACCTTCACCACACGGACTGCAGCGGTTCAAGGTGGCAGCTCACCACCACCTTCTCAAGGGCAATTAGGGATGGGCAATAAATGCTGGCCTTGCCAGTGACTCCCACATCCCATAAACAAATTTTAAAAAAATGACCATCTGCCCTAATATCACCTTATGTGGTTTGGTGTCAAATTTTCTTTGATAAGTCTCTTATGAAGCGCCTTGGGAAATTTTGCTATGTTAAAGGCGCTATATAAATGCATGTTGTTGTTGTTGTTGCTCTTCTTCTGAATTTGAAGATTGTATTAACTATACTTGCAATTTCCACCCATCCCTCACTTTCGTATAGTCCATCTCTGACTCCACCTTTTGCTTTCTGAACTTCTTTATCTCCAGCGATGCACTTTGCATTGACATGTATTACAAGCCCATCAACTCCCATAACTACTTGGAGTATCCTCTTTCCATCCCCAAACTGTAAAAACACCATCCAGTTCACCCAGTTTCCCACATCTCTATCAAACTACTCTGATGACTCTACTTTCTGTACCAGAGCTTCTGAAATGTCCTCCATTTTCCTCAGCCAAGGATTCCTCTTTGTTGTGGTTAAGAGGGCCCTTGACTGGGTCTGTCACATTTCCCATACTTCTGACTTGTCTAATAACTATGACAGAGTCCCCCTGGTCTTCACCTTCCACCTCACTAACCTTTGCATATGATAGATCGATCATCTTCAACTATTTCCATCACCTACACCATGATCCCACTCACAAACATATCTTCCCCTCCTATCTCCACTTTCCAGAGGGACGATTCCCTCTGCAATACCCTCATTCACTTTTCCACCATCCCTACCTCCAGCTGCCCTTCCCCTGGGGACTTCCTGTGCAAACACAGGAAATGCAACACCTGCCGATTCGCCTCTTCCACACCACTGTCCAGTGCCCCAAACGCTCCTACCATGTGAGAGCAATTTACGTGTACTTCCTCTAATGGAGTGTGCTGTATTTATTGTTCATAAGGCAGTCTCCTCTGCATTGAGTAAACCAAATGCAGATTAGTGACCGCTTTGCCAAACACCGCCATTCTGTTGACATGTTTTTTTAATTAATTCTCGGGATATGGGTGTCGCTAGCAAGGCCAGCCTTAATTACTCATCCCTAGTTGTCCTTGAGAAGGTGGTAGTGATCCTTCTTCCTAAGCCGCTGCAATCCATGGGGTGAAGCTACTCCCGCAGTGCTGTTAGATAGGGAGTTCCAGGATTTTGACCCAGTGACAATGAAGGAACAGAGGTGATGGTGTTCCCAAACACCTGCTTCCCTTGCCCTTCTAGGTGGTGGGAATAGCAGGTTTGGGAGGGGCTGTCGAAGAAGCCTTGGCGAGTTGCTGCCATTCACAAGGGTCTACTGTTATTACACTTCTGGGTTACACTCTCATATCATTAGATACTGGACAGTATGGTTACACCCGCAAATGCAAGGCACTCAGACTGCTTACGGGAATGATCAGCATTGCTATACCTGAGACAATATGTAAGGCAAGACATTAAACTTATAACAGTTGGGGAGCAGTAAGATTTGAGTATTATAGATTTTAATGCAACAGAGTGGAACAATTTCAATTAGAAATGAGTGTACTTATTGTAAATACTCCTTATTCCAAATCTCCCATTTATTTCATCTACGTGGATTCCTTCCTCCCTTCCCCTACCCCATGCTGAAGGTTTAGCTCGCACAGGAGTATGGTTTCACAGGATCTGGGTACCTTCCAGTGGCTCACCCAAGTGGCCACTTTTCTAAAACAGTGCGTGTCGTAGGGCTATTCGACTGTTGGGCCATCACACCAAGGCCGGTCCTGTCCTTATTCAACACTTACACACACTCACATTCTAACAGAGGTCGCCGGATAGCGACCAGGAACAGAAACCCTGGATAGTTTTGCCTTTCGCTAACCCAGGGTGTTGACTCCAATTGTAGCACCCTTACTGCTCCCCACTTCAGATCAGCTACTTTGGCACAAACCAGGGATTAAACATGTGAACTTCCCAGTCTGAATGGCTCAATACCACAGCATACATCGCACGTTACCACCAAGCCATTGAGGAAACCATTGTTCTTGCCCTGTTTATATCCATCTACATTGCTTCACCAACAAACCAACCATAGAAACATAGAAGATAGGAGCAGGAGTAGGCCATTCAGCCCCTCGAGCCTGCTCCACCATTCAATGAGATCATGGCTGATCATCCAATTTCAGTACCTTGGCCCTGCCTTCTCCCCATAGCCCTTGATCCCTTTAGCCTTAAGAAATATATCCAACTCCTTCTTGAATATATTTAATGAATTGGCCTCTACTGCCTTCTGTGGTAGAGAATTCCACAGGTTCACCACTCTCTGGGTAAAGAAAGTCCTCCTCATCTCTGTCCTAAATGGCTTATTCCTTATCCTTAGACTGTGAGCCCTGGTTCTGGACTCCCTGGCCATTGGGAACATCCTTCCTGCATCCAGTCTGTCCAGTCCTGTTAGAATTTTATAAGTTTCAATGAGATCCCCTCTCATTCTTCTAAACTCCAGCGCGTATAAGACCAATCAACGCAATCCCTCCTCATACGTCATTCCTGCCATCCCAGGTATCAGTCTGGTGAATCTTCGCTGTACTCCCTCCATGGCAAGAACATCCTTCCTCAGATAAGGCGACCAAAACTGCACACAATACTCAAGGTGTGGTCTCACCAAGGCCCTGTACAACTGCAGCAAGACATCCTTGTTCTTGCACTCGAACCCTCTCACTATGAAGGCCAACATACCATTTGCCTTCTTAACCGCCTGCTGCACCTGCATGCTTACCTTCAGCGACTGGTGCACAAGGACACCCAGGTCTCGTTGCACTTCCACTTTTCCCAATCTATTGCCGTTCAGATAATAATCTGCCTTCTTGTTTTTGCCACCAAAGTGGATAACCTCGCATTTATCCACATTATGCTGCATCTGCCACGCTTCTGCCCAATCACCCAACCGGTCCAAATCATACTGGAGTTTCTCGGAATCCTCCTCACAGAACACACGCCCACCCAGCTTTGTGTCATCTACAAACTTGGAGATATTACATCTAGTTCCCTCGTCTAGATCATTTATATATATTGTGAATAGCTGGGGTCCTAGCACCAATCCCTGCGGCACCCCACTAGTCACTGCCTGCCACTCAGAAAAAGAGCCGTTTATTCCAACTCTGTGCTTCCTGTCTGCCAACCAGTTCTTTATCCAAGTCAGTACCTTGCTCCCAATCCCATGTGCCTTAACTTTACATGCTAATCTCTTATGCGGGACCTTATCAAAAGCCTTCTGAAAGTCCAAATACTCCACATCCACTGGTTCTCCCTTATCTATTCTACCAGTTACATCCTCAAAAAATTCCAGTAGATTAGTCAAGCACGATTTACCTTTTGTAAATCCATGTTGACTTTGTCCGATCCTGTCACTGTTTTCCAAGTGCTCTGCTATTACATCTTTTATAATGGACTCCAGCATTTTCCCCACCACCGATGTCAGGCTTACCGGTCTATAATTCCCTGTTTTCTCTCTACCACCATTTTTGAATAGTGGGGTAACATTAGCTACCCTCCAATCCATGGGACTGTTCCAGAGTCTATCGAATTTTGGAAGATGACCAGCAATGCATCGACTATTTCTAGGGCCACTTCCTTAAGTACCCTAGGATGTAGATTATCAGGCCCTGGGGATTTATTGGCCTTCAATCCCATCAATTTCCCTAACACCATTTCCCTACAAATACTGATTTCTTTCAGTTCCTCCCTCTCATTAGACCCTATGTTCCCCAACATCTCTGGGAGGTTATTTGTGTCCTCCTTTGTGAAGACAGAACCAAAGTATGTATTTAATTGGTCAGCCATTTCTTTGTTCCCCATTATAAATTCCCCTGATTCTGACTGCAAGTGACCTATGCTTGACTTCACCAATCTTTTTCTCTTCACATATCTATAAAAGCTTTTACAGTCAGTTTTTATGTTCCCTGAAAGCTTACTCTCATATTCTATTTTCCCCTTCTTAATTAATCCCTTTGTCCTCCTTTGCTGAATCCTAAACTGCTCCCAATCCTCAGGTTTACTGCTTTTTCTGGCCAATTTATATGTCCTCTCCTTGGATCTTATGCTATCCCTAATTTCCCTTGTTAGCCACGGTTAAGTCACCTTTTTTGTTTTCTTTTTATGCCAAACAGGGATGAACAAATTCTGTAGTTCATCCATGCGATCTTTGAATGTTTGCCATTGCCTATCCACCATCAACCATTTGAGTAACATTGCCCAATTAATCCTTCCCAACTCGCGCCTCATACCATCGTAGTTTCCTTTATTTAAATTCAGGACCCTTGTCTCTGAGTCAACTACTTCACTCTCCATCTTAATGAAGAATTCTATCATATTATGATCACTCTGACCCAAGGGGCCTTGCACAACAAGATTGCTAATTAATCCTTTCTCATTACATAATACCTAGTCTAAGATGGCCTGATCTCTAGTTGGTTCCTCGACATATTGGTCCAGGAAACCATCTCGTATACACTCCAGGAATTCCTCCTCCACAGTATTGTTACTAATTTGGTTAGCCCAATCTATATGTAGATTAAAGTCACCCATGATGACTGCTGTGCCCTTATTGCACGCATCTCTAATTTCCCGTTTAATGCCATCCCCAACCTCTGCATTACTGTTTGGAGGTCTGTATACCACTCCCACTAACATTTTCTGCCCCTTGGTATTTCTCAGTTCTACCCATACAGATTCCACATCATCAGAGCTAATATCCTTCCTTTCAATTGTGTTAATCCCCTCTTTAGCCAGCAATGCTACCCCACCTCCTTTTCTTTTTTGCTTATCTTTCCTGAATATTGAATACCTCTGGATGTTGAGTTCCCAGCCTTGGTCAGCCTGGAGCCATGTTTCCTTAATCCCAATCATATCATATCCGTTTACCTCTATTTGCGCAGCTAATTCATTCACCTTATTACGAATGCTCCTCGCATTAAGACACAAGGGCATAGAAATTCAGTTGTTAGCGCCAGCCGCTAGCGCCTTAGGAGGAGGAGAAGTGGGGCGCTAAGCGGCTAGCGCCCGGGCGTGGCGCAATCTGCGCCTCTCGCGAACTTCACTCAAGATGCAGCGGCGGCGCAAAACCGCAGCGCCCGCTCAGCTGTGTGCGCAGATCCTGATGTCATTTCATGGTGCAACGCCCTTAGTGCGCCCCGAACCGGAACTTCAGTGGCACCGCCCTTCTGTGCGCCTTGCGCCCCCAGCGACTGGTAGAGGGGAACAGTTCCCAGTCGCTGCGGGGCGCGGGGGGCGCTAATTAAAGGGGACTCCTCCTGCAGTATAAGTGGCAGCCATTTTGTTCCACTCCTTCTTTGTGAGAGACGGATATTTGGAGAGAGACAAAGGGAGAGAGCTTTCTGGTTTGACTCAGCGCTCGCACAGGTACTTCTGGCTTCAGGCCAGAGCTTTGCACTTGGATTTAACTTTCAGTGCCATAGCCTTGAGTCGCCAAATATAATGGGGGCTACCATGGGTGGAAACGTTGGCTTACTGCATTGCATTCAAAGGGCTCAGAGACGCCGTGAGAGAGTGCCAGTCATGGCCAGATGGAGAAGGGCCAACAGGCGTTGGCACAGGAGGCCTTACCCACCCAGGGTATACCGCCAGCAATTTTCATATCTGAACATGTCTGAGGAGCAGTGTGTTTGGAGGCTGCGATTCAGAAGGGAGGTGGTCACTGAGATCTGCCACCTGCTTCGCAGAGATCTGCAGCCACAGCTGAAGGTAATGGTGGCTCTCAACTTCTATGCCACCGGCTCCTTCCAATCCGCTACTGGGGTCATTGCCAACATCTCCCAGTTCGCGGTACATTGCTGCATCCGCCAGGTGACCAATGCCCTTTTCAGAAGGAGACGTCAGTTCATCTCCTTCCCCATGACCCTGGACAAGCAGCAAGAGCGTGCAATGGGATTTGCAGTATTAGAGGGCTTCCCCATGGTCCAGGGCGCCATTGACTGCACGCATGTGGCTTTGCGGGCACCTCTACAGAATGCCGAGGATTACCGCAACTGGAAGGGCTACCATTCGCTCAACGTGCAGTTGGTGTGTGACCACAGGCAGCTCATACTAGCTGTCAATGCCCGCTTTCCAGGCAGCAGCCACGATGCCTTCATCCTGCGCCAGACTTCTGTGGCAGACATTTTCGAAGCCCAGGCTCACCCACGAGGATGGCTTCTCGGGGACAAAGGCTATCGTTTGTGCACCTGGCTGATGACCCCGCTCCATGCGCCCAGCACCCCTGCTGAAGAGCGATAAAATGACAGCCATCAAGCAACCAGGAACATCATTGAGCACACAATCGGCGTGCTCAAGCAACGGTTCCGCTGTCTGGATCGTTCCGGGGGAGCCCTACAGTACTCGCCTGAGCGAGTCTCCCATTTCGTTGTAGTGTGCTGCATGCTGCACAACCTCACTATCCTCAGGACTCAGCCACTGCCAGCAGACATTGGAGGACCACCAGAGGAGGAGGAGGAGGAGGAGGAGCACCAACACGGGAGGGAGGCACAAAGTGCAAGGGCCTTCCGTCGGCATCTTATTGCAACTCGGTTCTAGGTCCCCTCTCAGGGAATGGCTTGTGCCAATGAAAGAAGATGAATGGAGCTGCTCCGCAAGCCCTCAGCCGGTCAAGGCAACAAATAGTTCCAAAAGCAAACATGGACAATGCGATTAAAGAAACTTTTTTACTGTGCAAACTCTGTGCCCTTCCCGCATGACAAGCTAATTCAGAGAAACCCCCCAAAAAACAGAGACATAACTGGCTCTCCCAACCTTCAGAAAATGAAAAAAGCAGTTAAACAAAAATGACCATGATCCTCGGCCTTTATAAAAAACAAACACAACAGTCTGGGCCTTCATATATCAAAAAACACAACTGTCTCGGCTTTCATATATAAAAAAACCTTCTCGGCCTCATATATAAAAAAAACATTTGGCCACATCTTCTACTTTTTCCCCTGCGAGGGTGATCTGCCTTGCTTCCGCGAGTGGCCCCTTCCTGCCCTGCAGCTCCTCCTCAATGGGACCCCAGTGGCTGCAGCAAGGCTGGGGGAAGGCTGCTGAGGGTCAGATGGTGAGATGGCAGATGCCCTTGGGGGTCGGCCTGGACCAGCTCTGGGCCTGGAAGGGCCGGCTGCTGCCTGCTCCAACTCTGCTTGGGCGGCAACAGTCTGTCCTACGGGTGGTGGCAGCTGCAGTGGAGGAGTGACAGTGTTGGCTGCAGGAATGCTGCCAACCTGACAGAGCACAGGCATTCCCTGGTCGGCTAATACACTGGCACTCGCACGGGCCAGCACTGCAGCATGCGCAGCAATCTGCTGAAGCACAGACTGCTGGGCTGCTGCGGCGAGGGCCCCGTCGATGCCTGGCCGATCCAGCGAGGGTGGCAGCAGTTAGTGCCCATGTGGCCCAGGTCTGTGTCTGCATCACACCAGCCAGTGAATGCACGGCACGACTGAGCACTTGGCTGGAAGCCGCCTGTGATGCAGCGAAGTCCTGCTGACTCCTAGCCTGTGCTGCCCCGAATTCCTGTACACTCCTTGCCAGTGACTCTATGGAGTCAGGCATCCTTGCCACTGCAGCCATGAGCTCAGTGTGCCTGCGCTCAGCCTGGGTGCCCATTTCAGCAAGGAGCCGCACCTCCTCTGCGCTCACCGTAGCAGGACTCAAGGCCAGACTCTCCCTCCAGGGAGAAGGCCGCCGAGCTTCCCCACCCCTCCCGCGTTGCTGCAGCCCGCTGGGCCCCGAAGCTTCACTCTCCTCAGACCCTTCCCCCCTGCTCCCCTCCAGGGAAGACGTGTCCCCACCATGGCCATGGGCTGCCTCAGCTGAGGGTGTCACCGATGGGCCAGCTTCCTCTTCCTCCTCCTCGATTTCAGAATCAGACACATTGCCAGCTTGAGGGCCCGCCTCCTCACCTGGCGGTTCACCATCTGAAGGCAGGGAGGCACAAGAGTTGCTTTAGAGTGAGGACAGGGCGGCAGCGAGGGAGGCATGAGTGCTGCTATGTGCTGCATTGGTTCGATAGTGGCAAAGGATGCTGGTGTGAGGCGCAAGTGGAAAGAGAGAGGTCAAAAAGGGGATGACCTTACCATTGGTGCCCAGAACAGAGTCGGCATCTCCACTGGCGACGGGGCCAATCAGCCAGCCTGCCATAATGCACTCCACATGCTGCTCCAGGTCGCTGAGCTGTTTGAGGTCAGGACGGCCTCCCCCGGTCTGTCGCTGCTGCCTGTGGTTGTGGGCCAGCTTGCCCTGCAAGAGAAAGGACGGCCTCTAAGTACAGTGTGAAGCCCTCATCTTGCCTGCACTGCCTCCCATGGTGGAATAGCCCTGACAGTGTGAAGCCCTCTAAGTACAGTGTGAAGCCCTGATCTTGCCTGCCATGCCTCCCATGGTGGAATAGCCCTGACAGTGTGAAGCCCTCATCTCGCCTGCACTGCCTCCCATGGTGGAATAGCCCTGACAGTGTCTAAAGTGCTGAATGTGTAAGTGATTTTCATGAGAGTCCCATAGCTGCTGGATGAGGGCTGGGCATTGGGGCTTTCAGGTCCCTTTGGCCATAAAGTGAGGCGCACATGCAGGAATGAGGAGGATACTGGAAAGGGTACTCACCCTGACAACCCGAGTGAGGTCGTTGAACTTTTTTCTGCATTGCAGAGGAGTCCTGCCAACCATGCTGTTGGAGGTCACCCTGTTTGCCACCTCCCTCCAGGCTTTTCTATACTCGCTGGGCAGCGGCCTCCTGCCACTATCAGGGAAGAGGACAAGTCGCCTGCGCTCCACTGCGCCAACCAGTACCGTCAGGGCACCCTCGCTAAAGCGCTGCGTGCGCTCCCTAGCCTTCTCCATAGTCGTGGGCGTTGAACTGTTGAAGCAGCTATGTTCAGGCCTTGATTCAGGGCTGCAGTGTGCAGGGCGTGGCAGCCAAACAAATCCACCCTCCCCCTTTAAGAGCTGACCGGTGCCAGCGTGTCTGCCTTCAATCAGCAACTCGCCGCACCTGCGCTGCGCCCGCCCTCGGTGGTTGTGCCCCGGCTCGCCGGCTTAGCGCCTTATGATAGTCGTGCATCGCCTGCTTTAGTGCAGCAGCAACCTCTTGGGGCGATGCAACTGAATATCGGCGAAGGTGGCGCTAAGTTGCGCCGGGTGCTAAATTTAGTGAACGCCTGGCTGTAACGCCCCAAACGTGGCTATACTGAATTTCTAGGCCAAGGCCTTTAGGCATTTTTTTTAACACTCTTACACCTTTTAGAATTATTATTTACTGTAAACTGTGCATGTAAACTTCTCCCAAGTATCTGCCAATGGTGCTGTGAAGCCATTCATCTGATAGACCACAAAACTGGTGCAGACAGACTTGTTCTGTAGTATTTGAGACAATCGTTTGTTTCCACTTGGCACTTCCCTGAGACAGTAAGGCAAAGGTCAAAATTCACCACATGCAGAATTGGAGTCAGATATTCACCACTTCACTGAACCTTCATGTCAGCTGTTACTTAGTGATTGGTTTTGAGATGAAATTTTAACTTGCAGACTATTGAAATTAATAACTAAGAACTGTCAAATAAATAAAATTCAAGTTTAAAGGGCAGGCGCAGTTATAAAGTACGACATTAAAATAATAAATCAAATTATGGGAACTGCACCTTTGAAAAAATAACTGCCATTTATGATCTTACCTCGATATTATATTCAGAATCAGCCAGTTTATGATCTTTGCCTAAAGCTGATTTATAAGGAGGAAAATCAATTTAAAAATAAATTTCTACTTTGACAAATAAAAATAATCAAGACTTCATACTCCACAGCCCAGCGAAGGACCCAGAAAGAATAATTCTGTGGCTGTAAGACCACACAAAAATGCCAGCTATTTTATATAGTGAACACATACCAGGCTCATTTGCCTAATTTCCATGACAATGTATGGTGCTGTCACACATAAAAACATTACGATATGATTTGATTGGGATTACGGAAACATGGCTCCAGGGTGGCCAAGGCTGGGAACTCAACATCCAGGGGTATTCAATATTCAGGAACGATAGGCAAAAAGGAAAGAGAGGTGGGGTAGCATTGCTGGTTAAAGAAGGGATTAACACAATTGTAAGGAAGGATATTAGATCTGATGATGTGGAATCTGTATGGGTAGAACTGAGAAATACCAAGGGGCAGAAAACGTTAGTGGGAGTGGTATATAGACCTCCAAACAGTAATGCGGAGGTTGGGGATGGCATTAAAAGGGAAATTAGAGAAGCGTGCAATAAGGGCACTGTAGTCATCTTGGGTGACTTTAATCTACATATAGATTGGGCTAACCAAATTAGTAATAATACTGTGGAGGAGGAATTCCTGGAGTGTTTAAGGGATGGATTCCTGGACCAATATGTCGAGGAACCAACCAGAGATCAGGCCATCTTAGACTGGGTATTATGTAATGAGAAAGGATTAATTAGCAATCTTGTTGTACGAGGCCCCTTGGGTCGGAGCGATCATAATATGATCGAATTCTTCATTAAGATGGAGAATGAAGTAGTCGACTCAGAGACTAGGGTCCTAAATTTAAATAAAGGAAACTATGATGGTCTGAGGCGCGGGTTGGGTAGGATTGATTGAGGAATGTCACTCAAAGGGTTGACGGTGGATAAGCAATGGCAAACATTCAAAGATCGCATGGATGAACTACAGAATTTGTTCATCACAGTTTGGCATAAAAATAAAACAAAAAAGGTGACTCAACCGTGGCTAACAAGGGAAATTAGGGATAGCATAAGATCCAAGGAGAGGACATATAAATTGGCCAGAAAAAGCAGTAAAACTGAGGATTGGGAGCAGTTTAGGATTCAGCAAAGGAGGACAAAGGGATTAATTAAGAACGGGAAAATAGAATATGAGAGTAAGCTTTCAGGGAACATAAAAACTGACTGTAAAAGCTTTTATAGATATGTGAAGAGAAAAAGATTGGTGAAGTCAAGCGTAGGTCCCTTGCAGTCAGAATCAAGGGAATTTATAATGGGGAACGAAGAAACGGCTGACCAATTAAATACATATTTTGGTTCTGTCTTCACAAAGGAGGACACAAATAACCTCCCAGAGATGTCGGGGAACATAGGGTCTGATGAAAGGGAGGAACTGAAAGAAATCAGTATTTGTAGGGAAATGGTGTTAGGGAAATTGATGGGATTGAAGGCCGATAAATCCCCAGGGCCTGCTAATCTACATCCTAGGGTACTTAAGGAAGTGGCCCTAGAGATAGTTGATGCTTTGCTGTTCATCTTCCAGCATTTGATGGAATCTGGAACAGTACCCATGGACTGGAGGGTAGCTAATGTTACCCCACTATTCAAAAAAGGTGGTAGAGAGAAAACGGGGAATTACAGACCAGTAAGCCTGACATCGGTAGTGGGGAAAATGCTAGAGTCCATCATAAAAGATGTAATAGCAGAGCACTTGGAAAACAGTGACAGGATCGGACAAAGTCAACATGGATTTACAAAAGGTAAATCGTGCTTGACTAATCTACTGGAATTTTTGAGGATGTAACTGATAAAATAGATAAGGGAGAACAAGTGGATGTGGTGTATTTGGACTTTCAGAAGGCTTTCGATAAGGTCCCGCATAAGAGATTAGCGTGTAAAGTTAAGGCACATGGGATTGGGGGCAAGGTATTGACTTGTGTAACCCCTTCACGGTTCTCTAGATATATGTGAGATGTGGTCTCTGTTGTAGACAGTATTCTATAGTCCAGTAAGGAGATCACTACTACAATGGCTTAATTCTAATTATCTTACTTTATAGTTTTAACGTCAGACAGTATAAGAAGATTACAGGTCAATGAACTAAATTAGACATTTGCATACATTAGAATGAATCTAGACATAATAAACATACATTCTCCATTTACATGGATTCAAAGGAGAATCTGTCCCTGTGTCCAAATTCGAGTGCACTCTTTCGTTGGCGCGCTTAAGTTGGAGCTCATGGTATGTATAATGTCTGCAAGACTTACGACTCCGAACCCCTTCGTTGAATTCTCTTCACGATCACTGAATCCCACTTTGAGTTCTGGATGCAGAGCTACTAATACGAAGGGCGGCGGCCGAGTTTGGAAGCCCGGGACGGGATGCGGCAGCCATTTGCCTCCTGAGCCTTCTTTTCAGAGCTCCTGCCCTCTTTTCTTCCAGTCGCTCCCGTTTCCCGCTCGAAAAAACCCGAGTCCACCCCTTCCTCCTGGGGTTTCTGCCCGGAGACTGCGCAGCCTCACTGTCTGCAACAGTTGATACTGGTGCAGAATTATGGAAAGTCTGCTCTTAGTCACATTGTGTCCTTAAAAGTTCTTGCCGTACCTTCACATGGGCAACTTTAACCCAGGGATTTATAACAATGATAATACAGTGTCTAAGTTAAAGATTGATAACCATACTTAGCGTACATAACATTTCCAGTGGGTATTACACTTGGATAGAGAACTGGTTGGCAGACAGAAAGCAAAGAGTTGGAATAAACGAGTCTTTTTCCGAGTGGCAGGCAGTGACTAGTGGGGTACTGCAGGGATCGGTCCTTGGACCCCAGCTATTCACAATATATATTAATGATCTAGACAAGGGAACTAGATGTAATATCTCCAATTCTGCAGACGACACAAAGCTTGCTGGGCGTGTGTGCTGTGAGGAGGATGCCGAGAAACTCCAGGATGATTTGGACAGGTTGGGTGATTGGGCAAAAGCATGGCAGATGCAATATAACATGGATAAATGTGAGGTTATCCACTTTGGTGGCAAAAACAGGAAGGCAGATTATTATCTGAATGGTAATAGATTGGGAGAAGGGGAAGTGCAACGAGACCTGGGTGTCCTTGTACGCCAGTCGCTGAAGGTAAGCATGCAGGTGCAGCAGGCGGTTAAGAAGGCAAATGGCATGTTGGCCTTCGTAGCGAGAGGGTTTGAGTACAGGAACAAGGATGGCTTGCTGCAGTTATACAGGGCCTTGGTGAGACCACATCTTGAGTATTGTGCGCAGTTTTGGTCACCTTATCTGAGGAAGGATGTTCTTGCCATGGAAGGAGTTCAGCGAAGATTCACCAGACTGATACCTGGGATGGCAGGAATGACATATGAGGAGAGATTGGGTCGATTGGGCTTGTACTCGCTGGAGTTTAGAAGAATGTGAGGGGATCTCATTGAAACTTATAAAATTCTGACAGGACTGGACAGACTAGATGCAGGAAGGGTGTTCCCAATGGTCAGGGAGTCCAGAACCAGGGGTCACAGTCTAAGGATAAGGGGTAGGCCATTTAGGACAGAAATGAGGAGGAATTTTTTCACCCAGAGAGTGGTGAACCTGTGGAATTCTCTACCACAGAAGGCAGTAGAGGCCAATTCATTAAACATATTCCAGACGGAGTTGGATATATTTCTTAAGGCTAAAGGGATCAAGGGGTATGGGGAGAAAGCAGGGACCGGGTACTGAATTTGGATGATCAGCCATGATCTCATTGAATGGCGGAGCAGGCTCGAGGGGCCGAATGGCCTACTCCTGCTCCTATCTTCTATGTTTCTATGTTTATGTTTCTATTACCATTAGTAGTTTTTTTAATCTATTCTGTCAACATACTTTATGAACCAAGCAATTTATGTGTCTGGTTAAATAAATTCTAGACAATATCATTTTTTACCCCAAGACCAAACATAGCTTTAGTAAGCAATTATTAGTGTAATGCCTTTTTATGCATAACTCTAAGTAAAATTTACAGCCCAAAAATGGTGGGTTGGGATCGGGTGAGATGTTAAAATTTTTTCAATCCCAATCCCGACCCCAACCCATCTCCAACCTGTCCACTTCTAGGTTTAATGAATGCAGGACAAGGGGTGGGCAGCCAACTCGCTCCCAGGAGGTGGGTTGGCAATTTAAATATTTTAGTGAGGCTGGCAGCCTTTGATTCAACCTGCTTTGCGGGTTTAACCCTGGCCGGCTGGGCTTCCCCCCCCCCCCCCATGCTCCCAGTAGCAACTGCAGGCTCCCTATCTGGGGCCATGGCCTACTCCAGAGTCCTCTCTGCCCAACTGGGAGCCAAGCCTGTCTTCCGGGCGGGGAACCTGTCGAGGAGAAAAGTCGCATGCTGTGGAGTTAAAACCCGGGCTTTCGGGTTCCCCATCCGAAACTCCGCCACCCACCCTGCCTACGCAACCCACCTCTGTCAATACTGGGGCCTTAGAATCAAATCTTAATGGGAATATTTGCAATATATCCACAGGTACAGAATAAAGCAGTTATGGCTTTCAGTTCATATTTCTTCTTATTTTATTGCGTACCAAGAGTTAGAATTATGTCAACTTTATGTTATGTCAAATGTTATGTTATGTTAGTGTTTATGAACGTAATACAAGTCTCTGACGTGAAATATATGTATTTTGAAAGCTGGTCATTCCAAGGTAGTTCTGCCCATTAATAGTTAGATTTTGTCAACAACCTTCGGAAGAAATTGATTCTCCAACACAATGCACTACAAAGTGGTAGGGCAAAGATTTCCTTTCTAATTTCTAATCTCGGCACTCATTACCAGTGATAACCATTATTTTGGTTTAAAAATGTGGCCTATTTTAACCAATATGTAACCTTTAAAAATCCAGACAATTCAATATGTTTAAATGTGTTTGTAAATTATGTCACTTTACTGAATCATAACTGAATGTCACTCTTAGCAATACTGACAGTTCTGACGCAGAGGCACTGAACAAGGATCAGGTGCTATCCCACAGGAAGGAGGGAGGCTGAGTGTTAGATCTAGGATACATGGTGATACTCAGCAGACATGCCAGTGATATAAAAGTTCTTCAAGAAAAGAACAAGTGTAGAATTGGTGAACGGACATTCCTCCGTTCCTTTGTTCCAAAAGGAATGAGGTAGTTTGGAATGGATGGACAAGCAGAAATGTCACAAATAGATATTTCACAGTTGTCAGAAAGCCTCTTATGTGTCAGTTACATAATGCAGGAAGCTGAATGAATGTAAACATTTGTAAGTTTTATTTTGACTATTTCTGCATTCAGAATATTCTGAGAGGGAAAGTTAATCAACAACAATAATTTATATTACATACCATCTTTAATATAACCAATTAAATTCACAGAGGGGAAAAAGACACCAAGCCAAAGAAGGAGATATTAGATGGGGTGAAGGTGAGTTTTAAGGAGCCTCTTAAAGGAAGAGATGGAAGTGAAGAGGCACTGGGGTGTAAAGATGGAATTCCAAAGTGTGGGGCCTATGCGGCTGATGGCACAGCTGTTAATGTTGGAGCAAAGGAAGGGGGAGATGCACAAAGGGCCAGAGTCAGCGGAACAGAGTTCAGGAGAAGTGCTGAAGAGGTTTACAGAGATAGGACAATGGATTCAAACACAAGGATGAGAATTTTAAATTTAAGGCATTCGGGGATGCAGAGCCAATGTAGGTCAGCAAGGACAGGGGTAATGGGTGAGCAAGACTTGGGCCGTGATTTCGCCAGGGAGGCGGGATTGTGGCGGGACAGGTCATTGGCGGGTCCCGGTTCCACTCCCGGCTCCAGTCACTCTGTGAAAAGGATTTTGCCCTGATTGGGCTTGTTAAGTCCACCCTGAGAGGTTCCCGGCCAATTAAAAGGAAGCGGGTCTGATGACGTCATTTTGATGAGGCGTCATCAGCCGGTTTCCTTAAAAGGACCACTGCCACATTCATTTTGACAGTTGTTCTGTCAGTGTTCTGTAGCGTTGAGGTGCTGCCAACACTGACAAGCACTACACAAAGGTGCACGGCTGCACCCAGGCTCTCTCATTACTCCCTCCATATGCTTATGGAGAGAGTCACAGCACGCAGGGAGGTTCTCTTCCCTTCCCATGGGCGGAAGAGACCTCCCCAGGACACCAACACAGCCTGGTTGCACATTGCACAGGAGGACACAAGCTGGGATGTTGTCAGGATGACCAGGCTGCAGTGGTGCAAACCATTCACTGATCTCAGTAGATCACGAAACGTTACTGCAAAACCACACTCAACCTCATCCTGCTGTGCCACTCGTCACATCCACATCACTCTGCCTTCCCTACCCTACTCCTGCACATCTTTACTCAAGCCAACTTACCTTACACCTCCACCCATCCCTCTCTATCTACATTATCACTTCTCCATCTCAGTAGCCACTCCTCACCCTCACCGTCATCCTTGTGCAATCATAACAACTAACAACACACAAGGGTAGGCACTTGGGTGGTTTATGCAATGTTCATGTAAATTTTCTGTTAATGTCTTGTCAAACATTGAAATCTATATTTTCAACACTTTACATTATTAGACAGATCTGTGTTCACCTTTGGAAGTGCCTTAGTGAGTTCCAGTGAATGTTGAGACATAACATCCCCCCCACCACCTCCCAGTTGTGATGAGTGTGAAAGGAATGTCTTGGCATTGCAGGGATGCTTTATGCTGCTGGTGTGGAGTGGTGCCAGCCTGGCACATCATGTAGCAGCCAGGGTGTACAGCGTCAAGTGAAGTAAATCTGGCCATGGTGATGCCATCGCTGGCCTCCCGGGCAGCAATGTGGTCAGGTGCTGATGCCCTGTGTCCTGTGCAGCATCAGGTGATTGCGGAGAAGATTGGTGTTGTTGTTGGTGATGTCAGTGTTGGGGCTGATCGTGGAGGGATTCAGAGGACCAAGGTGAGATTTTTTCAAGGGCAGCGATGTTGCTGGAATAGATGGTAGCTGAAGTTGAGATGACAGAAGCGATCTGTCAATGGTGAGAGAGCTTGCTCCAAGGAGGTGACAGTGGATAGAGAGTTTACTCCAAACACTTCCAAACTGCATAAAGCTCAAAAGTGTCTTCCAAGTCCTGAAGGCTCAAGCATCTGACATTGGAAAGTGAACAGCTGTGAAATGATAGCTTTCATACCACTTTTGCAGCTGTCACCTATTCACAGCAATGGGGACAGAGAACCCGACCTACTTACCTGACGTGATCTCCGAACAATGTGAACCTCGTTAAAAAAGTGGTAAAATAGAAATAAGTTGGCAAAATAGTAGTTAACAAGCGTTTAACAAGCATTTAACTATCTTAAATGCCTCCCCCACTGCTTGGTGTCAGGTCTGTTCTGAAATCGCAGACCCGACACTTTGGAACCTTACAAGGAGACGGGTTCACAGCAGGTTCCCAACCTGCTGTCAATCAATTCGACTTTGACAGTGGACCCGTCTCCAAGCCCGCACTCAGTGCGCCGGCAAAATTCAGCCCTTGCTTTGGGACAGGATAAGGGGAGCAGAATTTTGGATGAGCTGAAATTTATAGAGGATGGAGGATGGAAGGCTGGCCAGAAAAGAATTCAAATAATGAAATCTGGAGGCGACAAAGGCATGAATAAAGGGTTTCAGCAGATAGTCTGAGGTAAGGGTGGAGGTGGGCAATGGACAGAGGTGGAAGTAGGCAGTTTTAGTGAGGGAAAGGTTATAGAGTTGGAAGCTCAGTGCAGGGTCGAATAGGATGCTGAGGTTACGAAGAGTCTGGTTCAGCCTGACACAGTACTTATAGTTTTTTGTTCTTCTAATACAAGTGAAAGAACGTATGCCTGCAGCTTAACTTACAAAGTTGTGTAACTACTTGTTTTCACATGTCAGTACCGTTTTTGAGTTGTCACATTTTAGGTGCTGTTTCTTAATCAGCTTTTATTAGCTTTCTAGGTTGACGTGTATGCCCTTAAGTACCAGTGTGGGACTGGAGCCCACAAACCCCTGACCCGGAAGTGACGATGCTACCAACAGAGGCAAGCTGGCACACATCTGATACAATTACAGAAGCAATGGAAACAGCCAGGGGTATTTTGTAATCAGTGAGTTGTTTCAGACCTTACTAAAAAGGATATGTTTGCAGAGTTGAGTTGTGCATTGGAATGGTTCCAAACCTATTTATCCATCTGACATAAAGGGAATCTGTCCATTACATCTTATTTCTAAATGTAAAATGAGCTATAATGAATTCAACTTTTAACAAGCCAGATCTATAAAGACTGCAACTGGATACATATAACAAGTAAGATCTATAAAGACTTTAACTTGATACATCTGACAAGTCAGATCTCTACAGATGCATACTTCAAACTCTGTTTTAATTGCATTCTACAGTCAGTAATTGTAAAGGCAGAAATGACAGGTCATACTTAGAGCAAGTTTAGTAATGCAGAAGAAAACAACATAAAATATTTTCATTATTATCATACAAATAATTAACATACTAAAGGAATTTATCAATCCATTTGGTCCTGTTTGTGCTTTCTGTAAAACAGAGTAGATTTATTGAACCTTAGTAAGATGAGATGTTATAAGCTATTGCCTGTAGCTAATAACAGATTTTGTCGATAAATTCAGTGAATGCTTCAAAAGAAGCATAAGACATATTCAGGAAATTAATGACAATTCATCCATGTAGACATGAAGGCTCCAAGTTTTACTACAAAAAACTGATAAGATACTGTTATCTGTGCATTTCTTTGCATTTAGCAAAGAAGGGGTTAGTTATGGGTACAGAACCATTATCGCATATGTATTAACTTATGAAATACTTTGTAATTAATCTGTTATCAGAAGAGTAAAAACCAAATCTTTTTATATGTGTTTGTGATAGGCCAGAGTGGTGCACCAGTGCTGAGTACCATACATGGTAGGGCATAGTTTAGCACCCATGATTTCTAATCCCTTCCTGCCCATCAGGAAAAGGTGCCTAAAGAAAGATAGACATGTTCATCAGCATCTAAAAGAGAATGAGAGTGTAGGGCCGCGATTTCGCCTACCGAGGCGGGTCCAGAGTGGCTGGGGTCGGTGCCTGCGCCATCCCGCTCTGTTGAAGTGATTTTACGATGATTGGGCTTGTTAAGCCCGCCCAGCGAGTTTCCGGGACAATTAATAGGAAGCGGGTCTGATGACGTTATTTGGTGATGCAACATCAGCCGGTTTCCTTAAAGGGGCCATGTCCAAATTAACTTTGACAGTTGTGCTGTCAGTGTTCTACAGCATTGAGGTGCTGAAAAACTGGCAAGCACTGCACGGAGGTGTACAGCTGTACCAAGGCTCTCCCATGACTCCCTTCATATGCTTATGGAGGAAGTCACACCACACAGGGAGGTTCCCTTCCCTTCCCATGGTCCTGCAACAAGAATTTAGGGAGCTAGGTAGCAGATTAAAAAGCAGGACCTCAAAGGTTGTAATCTCTGGATTACTCCTGGTGCCACGTGCTAGTGAATATAGGAATAGGAGGATAGAGCAGATGAATGCGTGGCTAAAGAGTTGGTGCAGGAGGGAGGACTTTAGTTTCCTGGATCACTGGATCTGCTTCTGAGGAAGGTGGGACCTGTACAAGTCGGATGGGTTGCACCTGAACCGGAACAGGACCAACATCCTTGTGGGGAGGTTTGCTAGTATTGTTGGGGGGGGGGTTTAAACTAACTTGGCAGGGGGATGGGTTACAGAGTGGAGCTTTAGTAGAGGGTGATGCACAGCCAAATATAGAGGAAAAAACAAGTCAGCCTGGAAGGCAGAGCAAATATGCAATGGCACAAGGGAGTATGGCAAGGCTGGATGGCATTTATTTTAATGCAAGGAGTCTTGCGAGTAAGGCAGATGAATTGAAGGTGTTGATGAACACATGGGAGTATGATATTGTTGCTATCACAGAGACATGGTTGAAGAAGGAGCAGGACTGGCAGCTCAACATTCCGAGGTATAGAATCTTCAGGCGAGAACTGTTAGAAACCTAGGAGTGCCTAAAAATGTATATGGCTACACGAATAATACTGTGTTTAAATGATAAGTTTCGTTTTCCTGGAAAGCTTGCATTAGAATGATTAGGTGAAACATAAACATTCCACACGGGGGCCCATAGGATGGTCCTGCCAGGCCAGTTATCTGTTGTTTGTAAATTAGGGATTTGACTTTGTTAATGTATCTTAATTTGGCCAGTGAAGGCCCAACCTATGTTTCTTCCATTATTACTAATAACCATATTATAATCTCCACAGATAGAATTTGGAGTTTGTTTAGCAGAACTGCTCGTGAAGATAATTAAAAGTGAATTAGGAAAAGGCATAGAATGAAAGGAATTTGAGGAGGCTAAGGTATCCATCTTAGAATGGGCCATTTGTTAGATGAAGGTGAGATAGCCCAAGCAGCTGCAAGTTGCTATGTATTTATGAAAGGGAAAAAAAAGTATAAAGCAACAGCTATTGAACACTGAAAGTAGCGCAAAACCATAATTCATGGAAATGTAAAAGTTCTCAGAGAAAAGTTCACTGCAGAAAATGGGAGGAAATCATAGACCGTACTTGTGAAGGTCAGAATGGTGAGATAGCGACTGGTTAATGTGCAACAGCTCTGGCTGGGGCCATGATTAAGAAGGACAGGGCCAGGCCTTGTACTTGCTGGGTTAAGGAGGATAGAGTCAAAAGAGATAAGATGGATTCCAATGGAGGAACCTTCAAAATGAAAAAACAAGAAAGATAAATTGGATGAAGTAATGAGACTCTCTTTTGGGGAGGGCTTTCATCCAAGAACCAAGACAAAGAACTTGAACTGTCATTGGTTGATGAATTTTTGGAGGAACCTCTACAGGTTAAATGGCCTTGTCAATAACTTGGCCTCAGGCCCACCCCTAAAAAGAGAATAAAAAGTGACACCCCAAGGGCTTGCCCACAGACTGTGGAAGGGAGAGCCGAACAGAAGTGACAAAGAGAAGTTGGGCTGGTTGAACGCTCTTTTGAGAGTGATCCCATGCTCACCATCGAAGGCCCTTGAGAGAGAGAGAGAGAGAGAGAGAGGCCAGAAGCCAGAGAACTGTTCACGCATGCTAGCCATCTGTCTGATCAGGTCCGGTAAAAGCTGCTTGTCACGGTCGTATGTTTTTGCTGTATTACTAGTGTGTTATACTCCGTCCTAAACTCTGATTAAACACAATATACCCACCATATTGGTTTGCACTTGATCCTGTTTACCAGAGATACGTGAATCTCTACAGGGGGGAGTAAAAGAGGAGGGGGTGTCGCAATATTAATCAAGGAGTCAATTACTGCTGTAAGGAGGGATGTTATCTTAGCAGATTCCTCTAATGAGGCCATATGGGTAGAACTTAAAAACAAAAAGGGGGCAAGCACTTTGCTGGGAGTGTACTATAGGCCCCAAACAGTCAGGGGGAGATAGAGGAACAGCTTTGTAGGCAAATTTCAGAGACGTGTAGAAACAATAGGGTAATAATAGTAGGGGATTTCAACTTCCCCAATATTAACTGGGATAGTCAGAGTGTGAAAGGCTTAGAGGGTGCGGAATTCTTAAAGTGCATCCAGGAGAGCTTTTTGAGCCAGCATGTAGAAAGTCCTACAAGAGAGGGGGCGGTACTGGACCTAATTCTAGGGAATGTAGCCGGGCAAGTGGTAGATGTGTCAGTAGGAGAGCATTTTGGTGACAGTGACCATAATTTGGTGACATTTAAGGTAGCCGTGGAAAAGGACAAAGATAGACCAGAAATAAAGGTTCTAAATTGGGGGAAGGACAATTTTACATAGAAACATAGAAGATAGGAGCAGGAGTAGGCCATTCGGCCCTTCGAGCCTGCTCCGCCATTCAATGAGATCATGGCTGATCATCCAAATTCAGTACCCTGTCCCTGCCTTCTCCCCATATCCCTTGATCCCTTTAGCCTTAAGAAATATATCCAACTCTTTTTTGAATATATTTAATGAACTGGCCTCCACCGCCCTCTGTGGCAGAGAATACGACAGGTTCACCACTCTCTGGGTGAAGAAATTCCTCCTCATTTCAGTCCTAAATGGCTTACCCCTTATCCTTAAACTATGACCCCTGGTTCTGGACTCCCCGGCCATCATAAACATCCTTCCTGCATCTAGTCTGTCCAGGCCTGACAGAATTTTATAGGTTTCGATGCGATCCCCTCTCAATCTTCTAAACTCCAGTGAGTATAAGCCCAATCGACACAATCTCTCCTCATACGTCATTCCTGCCATCCCAGGTATCAGCCTGGTGAATCTTCGCTGCACTCCTTCCATGGCAAGAATGTCCTTCCTCAGGTAAGGCGACCAAAACTGCACAGTACTCAAGGTGCGGTCTCACCAAGGCCCTGTACAACTGTAGCAAGACATCCTTGATCCTGTACTCGAACCCTCTTGCTACGAAAGCCAACATACCATTTGCCTTCTTAACCGCCTGCTGCACCTGCATTCTTACCTTCAGCGACTGGTGCACAAGAACACCCAGGTCTCTTT
The DNA here is from genome assembly GCF_052327205.1 of Somniosus microcephalus. Lineage (NCBI taxonomy): Eukaryota > Metazoa > Chordata > Chondrichthyes > Squaliformes > Somniosidae > Somniosus > Somniosus microcephalus. The sequence goes on from NC_140992.1 coordinate 223,360,674, forward strand.
GCACTTCCCCTTCCCCCAATCTATTGCCATTCAAATAATAATCTGCCTTCCTGTTTTTGCCACCAAAGTGGATAACCTCACATTTATCCACATTATAGTACATTTGCCATGTTTCTGCCCAATCACCCAATCTGTCCAAATCGTACTGGAGTTTCACGACATCCTCCTCACAGCTTACCCTCCCACCCAGCTTTGTGTCGTCTGCAAATTTGGAGACATTACATCCAATTCCCTCGTCCAGATCATTAATATATATTTTGAACAGCTGGGGTCCTAGGACCGATCCTTGCGGTATCCCACTAGTCACTGCCTGCCACTCGGAAAACGACCCGTTTATTCCAACTCTTTGCTTTCTGTCCGCCAACCAGTTCTCTATCCAAGTCAATACCTTGCCCCCAATCCCATGTGCCTTAATTTTGCACGCTAATCTCTTATGTGGGACCTTATCGAAAGCCTTCTGAAAGTCCAAATACACCACATCCACTGGTTCTCCCTTATCTATTTTACCAGTTACATCCTCAAAAAATTCCAGTAGATTAGTCAAGCATTTTAATATGATAAGGCACGATCTGGCCAAAGTGGGTCAGCTACTTGTAGGAAAATCCACATCAGTGCAGTGGGAGTCTTTCAGAAAGGAAATAGAGAGAGTACAACGCCAACATGTTCCCGTAAAGTTCAAGGGTGGGACCAACAAGCCCAGGGAACCCTAGATGTCAAGGGATATACAAGAATGGATTAGGAAAAAAGGGAGGCTTTTGGCAGATACAAAGGACTAAAAACAGTGGAAGACCTAGAGGAGTACAGAAAGTGCAGGGGGGTACTTAAAAAAGAAATTAGGAGAGCGAAGAGGGGGCATGAAAAAACACTGCCGGGCAAAATAAAGGAAAATCCCAAGGTGTTTTATAAGTATATTAAGGACAAGAGGATAACCAGGGAAAGAGTAGGGCCCATTAGGGACCAAAGTGGCAATCTGTGTGTAGAGCCAGAAGATGTAGGTGAGGTTTTAAATGAATATTTTGCTTCTGTGTTCACTATGGAGAAGGATGATGTAGGCATAGAAATCAGGCAGGGGGATTGTGATATACTTGAACAAATTAGTATTGAGAGGGACGAGGTACTAGCGGTTTTAGCGGGCTTAAAAGTGGATAAATCCCCAGGCCAAGACGAGATATATCCCAGGCTGCTATGTGAGGCAAGGGAGGAGATTGCAGGGGCTCTGACACAAATTTTCAGAACCTCTCTGGCCACAGGGGAGGTGCCAGAGGACTGGAGGACAGCCAACGTAGTACCATTATTCAAGAAAGGTAGTAGGGTTAAACCAGGGAATTATAGGCCAGTGAGCCTAACATCAGTGGTAGGGAAATGATTAGAAAAAATTCTGAGGGACAGAATTAGTCTCCACTTGGAGAGGCAAGGATTAATCAAGGATAGTCAGCATGGCTTTGTTAGGCGGAGATCATGTCTAACCAATTTGATTGAATTTTTCGAGGGGGTGACTAGGTGTGTGGATGAGGGTAGTGCAGTTGATGTAGTCTACATAGGCTTCAGTAAGGCTTTTTGTAGTGTATGTGCCTTTAAGAGCCCCCTGTGTACTGTAATGCCGGTAATGGCCACTCGGGCTATATAAGCCTGTATATTGTGTTGTATCAGTTAGTTCACCTCCAGACGTTGTTCAGTAAACACCTGTGAAACCAACTCCTGCCTTCAGTGTCTCTATTAACACACGGATACAACAGTGGCAACGAATTGGAAACGGACTTACCTGCAATTCGGCAGCACCTCAAGGACATCGATTCCTCAGACGTCCAAAGTCGAAGAAAAGCAAGAAAAAAAGAAACTGTGGTTTCACCAGCTAGCCGAGCTGGTGGCAGGTACTGCAATAATCCTTCCTGGGCGGGCTGGGGCTCCATCGGCTGGCTCTGCGGCGAGGCCAAGCAGCGAAGGCGGAGGCAAGCAGAAACAGATGGGGGGGAGCACTCGGGAGACGGCCGGCGCTGCAAAGCAGGTCGGCGTTCGGACCTAGCAGAGGGGGGGAAAAGTCCCAGAGAGTCCGGCGGGAACGAGTCTCCACCCGTAAATAAAAACTTTTTTTTTTTAAAAACAGCGGAAAACAGCATTGTCAGCAGCAGCAGCGGCGGGAAAGCACGGGAAGTGCCATATCTTTTCTGCAGGAAAGAAAGAAAAGCGCGGGAAGCGCCACTTTTTTTCCAGGATGCCTAAGGCTGGCAATATTGATGCTTTTGATAACGATATAGAGGATTGGACCACATATGTGGAAAGAGTGGAGGTATATTGCACAGCAAATGGAATAGAAAATGATAAAAAGGCGTCAGTACTTCTAAATCTAATGGGCGCAAAGACATACGGGCTGTTACGAAACTTAATCACTCCAGCCAAACCAAAGGACAAGAATTTTAAGGAAATTGTTGATACCCTACAGGAGAACTTAAACCCAACACCGCTGCTGATAGCGGAATGATTCAAATTCTTCAAGAGGAATCAGCACAAGAATGAAAGTAATGCTGATTACCTCACCGAATTAAGAAAGCTATCAAAGCACTGCCAATTCGGGGCAGGACTGGCAGATTCTCTTCGCGACAAATTCGTCTGCGGTCTCCTAAGTGAAGGAACACAGAAAAAGCTGCTTTCTGAGAAAGATTTGACACTGGACAAGGCTTTCAGTATGGCTGTATCATATGAAGCAGCCGCAAGAGGAGCTGCAGAGATACAGCAAAAGACACAGGACTTCGGCACCCATGAAATGACACAGAGAGATGTTATCGCTGCGGCAGATCCACCCATGACCAGAGGGACTGCTGGTTCAAGGACAAAGCATGCAGGCAATGCGGAAAGATTGGACACATTGCACGGGTATGCCGATCTAGACAAAAAAAATCCACGGACAGGAAAAAAAAAATCAATAAAGAAAAGTACAGAAAGGTACAAATGATGATGGACAGTAGCTCCGAAGACCAGAAGAGCGATAGCAACTCCGGAAACAAGAGGCTAAGCTGTCTCAAATTACATAATGTAATTGCCAAAGAAGATTACCAGACCATTTGGGTTACCCTTATGATAGCAGGGTCCTCAGCTAAAATGGAGCTAGATACAGGATCAGCTCTGACCGTCATAAATCGACGGGATTGCGAGCGGCTATTTCCGCATATACCTTTAAAAGACACATCCATTATCTTGAAAACATATACGGGGCAGAAAGTATACCCCAAAGGAAAAATAAGGGTGCCTGTTGTATACAACGGCAAGGAAATACAGAAGTTGTATTTATACGTTCTACAAGATGGTGGTCCACCACTGTTGGGACGTGAATGGATCAGGAAGATACGTTTAGACTGGCACTCCATTCAGGCACTGACGGTGACCAGTAAGAAAAAAAATGATGATGACGTCATACCTGAACGATTAAAAGACATCTTGGCCAACGCCAAGGAAGTGTTTCAAGAGAAACTAGGAACCTTGAAAGGCATCACCGCCTCAATAAAAGTGGAAGATGCGGCAATTCCCAAGTTTTTTAAGGCAAGGCCGGTGCCATACGCAATTCGTCCAGCAGTCGAGGCAGAGCTGGAGAATTTGGAAAAGGCAGGCGTATTATCCAAGATAGATTGGAGCGAGTGGGCAACACCCATCGTCCCGGTCATGAAGAAAACGTTGAATAATGATAAATCTGAAGAACAGAGAAAAATTCGCATCTGTGGAGACTTCAAGGTGACTGTAAACCCGGTCCTTCACACGGTACAGTATCCTCTTCCGAGGATAGAAGATATTTTCGCCTCACTTTCCGGAGGGAAACGTTTCACCAAAATGGACTTGGCACAGGCATATCTACAGATGGAGGTTGAAGAGGCCTCTAGAAAGTATCTCACGATAAATACACACAAAGGCCTGTACCAGTACAATCGACTGGTTTTTGGAGTAGCATCAGCTCCAGCTATCTGGCAAAGAGCTATGGAGCAAGTCCTCCAAGGGATTCCGGGGACTCAATGCTACCTAGACAACATCCTTGTAACAGGAGAAAACGACAACGAGCACCTTGCCAATTTGGAGCAGGTGCTCACTAGGCTGAGAGAACGGGGCCTATGAGCAAATCGCCCCAAGTGCGAATTTTTCCAGGAACAAATATCATATTGTGGCCACATAATTAATAAGGAAGGGTTGCATAAGTCACCTGAAAAAATTGAAGCGGTCATAAAAGCCCCAGCACCTGAAAATGTTTCACAATTAAGGTCGTTCCTGGGATTGATAAATTACTATCATAAATTTTTACCAAACTTATCAACTCTTCTGCACCCTCTTAATGAACTGCTACAAACAGGAGTAATTTGGAAATGGAGCGAAGACTGTAAACGTGCCTTCCATAAATGCAAAGACTTAATCACGTCCAATGAAGTTTTGGCTCATTACAACCCATCACTGCCAATCAGACTGGCGTGCGATGCATCCCCTTACGGCGTAGGAGCGGTATTATCGCATAGATTCCCTGATGGCTCAGAACGGCCGATAGCTTTTGCGTCACGCTCATTGAACTCAGCTGAGCATAACTATGTCCAAATCGACAGGGAAGCACTCAGCCTGGTATGGGGAGTGAAGAAATTCAACCATTACCTACACGGACAAAAATTTACCTTGTTGACTGACCATCAACCCCTCATCTCCATATTCAACCCTAAAAAGGGTGTTCCCATTATGACAGCGCAAAGGCTACAGAGGTGGTCCCTTTTTCTAGGGGCACACCAATATGACATAGAATACAAAGGATCAAAGCAGCATGGGAATGCTAACGGTTTATCGCGCCTACCGTTGCCAACGGTAGAAGAGGCACCTACAGTAGACCCAGTGGAGATGTTCCACTCTACCACAGTCGAATGTCTACCAGTAACAGATTCTGCCATTGAAAGGGAAACGAGAAATGACCCGACTCTCTCACGAGTCTACGATTTAACAGTGAAGGGATGGCCAGCATGTGGCAAACCACTGTTGCCAGCATTTTCGCAAAGAAGAGAACAGCTGTCAGTGTGCCGAGGAACCTTGATGTGTGGATCCAGAGTGGTGATTCCACCCAAACTCCAGGATAAAGTGCTAAAGGAGCTTCATGAGGGGCATCTGGGCGGAGTGAAAATGAAGAACCTAGCCAGGGCGTTTGTATGGTGGCCAGGTATCGATGGAGACATCGAAGAAATGACCAAGAGCTGCCTAGGATGCCAGAAGGTCCAAAACGCTCCACCACAAGCCCCTCTACATCCATGGGAGTGGGTACACATTGACTTTGCTGGTCCATTTATGGACTCAATGTTCTTAATCGCAGTTGATGCACACTCCAAGTGGCCGGAGGTAATAAAGATGTCCTCCACCACCACGGAAAAAACCATCACAGTATTAAGGACCATATTTGCCAGGAATGGGCTGCCTGAACAGATCTGTTCTGATAATGGACCGCAATTTGTGTCCGAAGAATTCAGGAAGTTCTTAAAAAACAATGGGGTTAAGCACTACACGTCCGCCCCATACCATCCTGCCACCAATGGATTGGCTGAAAGGTTTGTCCAGACCTTCAAGAAGGCCATAAAGGCCATGGGTAATGAAGACATAAAACTTCAGCATAAGGTAGATAACTTCTTGTTTGCATACAGGAATGCAACACATATGGTTACAAACCAAACTCCCGCCATGATGTTCTTCAATAGAAGCCTAAGATGCTGGCTGGATTTGATCAAGCCAAACATCAGAAGGGACGTGGAGAACCGGCAATTTCAAGGCATGAATGAAAGGCCAACTAGAACCTTCCAGATAGGTCAACAAGTTTTGGCCCGGGACTACCGTACTGAGAAATGGCAGCCTGGAACTATTTGCACACGACTAGGACCGCTGATGTATACCGTGGACATTGGAGAAAGCATAATAAGGCGCCATGCTGACCAGATCATAGAGTCATCCGAAAAGGGACAACCTACACCACAACTCTATATGCCTAATGATGAAGTAGAGATACCCATAGTATCTACCTCCGATCCGGTGATACTGGAACCAGATGAACCCGACACTGGCATTCAAGCCGAATCAGCCTTGCCAAAAGAACCTACTACACCACCAGAAACTACTACACCACCGAGGCATTATCCGGACCGAGTCAGGAAGCCTCCAGAGAGACTGACTTATAATTGATTAACTGCAGCAATGTGTAGATTATTGTTCTTGTAACATGTAATTAATACTTACTTAAAATATTATGTACTGGTTGGCTAAAAGGGGAGGAATTGTAGTGTATGTGCCTTTAAGAGCCCCCTGTGTACTGTAATGCCAGTAATGGCCACTCGGGCTATATAAGTCTGTATATTGGGTTGTATCAGTTAGTTCACCTCCAGACTTTGTTCAGTAAACACCTGTGAAACCAACTCCTGCCTTCAGTGTCTCTATTAACACACGGATACAACACTTTTGACAAAGTCCTGCATGGGAGACTGGTCAAGAAGGTAAGAGCCCATGGGATCCAGGGCAATTTGACAACTTGGGTCCAAAATTGGCTTAGTGGCAGAAGGCAGAGGGTGATGGTCGAAGGTTGTTTTTGTGACTGGAAGCCTGTGTCCAGTGGTGTACCGCAGGGATTGGTGCTGGGTCTTTTGCTGTTTGTAGTGTACATTAATGATTTAGTTATGAATGTAGGAGGTATGATTAGTAAGTTCGCAGATGACATGAAAATTGGTGGAGTGGTAAATAGCGAAAAGGGAAGCCTCAGGCTACAGGACGATATAGACGGGTTGGTCAAATGGGCAGAACAGTGGCAAATGGAATTTAACCCTGAAAAGCGTGAGGTGAGGCATTTTGGGAGGACTAACAAGGCAAGGAAATACACAATGAATGGTAGGGCCCTAGGAAGGACAGAGGATCAGAGTGACCTTGGTGTGCATGTACATAGATCCCTGAAGGCAGCAGGACAGGTAGATAAGGTGGTTAAAAAGGCATATGGGATACTTGCCTTCATTAACCGAGGCATAAAATAAAAGAGCAGGGAGGTTATGATGGAGTTGTACAAAACGCTAGTTAGACCACAACTGGAATACTGTGTGCAGTTCTGGTCGCCACACTATAGGAAGGATGTGATTGCATTGGAGAGGGTGCAGAGGAGATTCACCAGGATGTTACCTGGGCTGGAGCGCTTCAGCTATGAAGAGAGACTGGACAGGCTGGGGTTGTTTTCCTTCGAGCAGAGAAGGCTGAGGGAGGACTTGATTGAGGTGTACAAAATTATGAGGGGGCATAGTTTCAAGGTAAGGGGCAGAAGGTTTAGAGGGGATTTGAGTAAAAACTTTTTCACCCAGAGGGTGGTTGGAATCTGGAACTCACTGCCTGAAAGGGTGGTAGAGGCAGGAACCCTCACAACATTCAAGAAGCATTTAGATGAGCACTTGAAACGCCATAGCATACAAGGCTACGGACCAAGCGCTTGAAAATGGGATTAGAATAGACAGGGCTTGATGGCCGGCATGGACACGATGGGCCAAAAGGCCTCTTTCTGTGCTGTAAAACTCTATGACTCTATGAAGACACCTCCCCAGGAGACCAACGCAGCCTGGTTGCACATTGCACAGGAGGGCACAAGCAGGGATGTGGTCAGGAGGACCAGGCTGCAGTGGCGCAAACCTTTCAATGATCTCAGTAGATCATGAAACGTTACCGCAAAGCCAAACTCAACCTCATCCTGCTGTGCCACTCATCACATCCCCATCACTCTGCCTTCCCTGCCCTACTCCTGCACATCCTTACTCACACCAACTTACCTTCAACCTCCACCCATCCCTCTCTATCTACATTATCACTTCCCCATCTCACTAGCCACCCCTCACACTCACCCTCATCCTAGTGCAATCAAACCAACTAATAACACAGAAGGGTAGGCGCTTAGGCGTTTTAGCCAATGTTCATGTGAAGTTTCTGTTAATGTGCTGTCAAACACTGAAATCTTTATTTTGAACACTTTGTGTGCAACTTTGGTAGTGGCTTAGTGAGTTGCAGTAAATGGTGAGACATTAGGGTACCCGCCTGCAATGGTAATGAGTGTAAAAGGAATGGCTTGGGCATTGTAGGGATGCTTTATGGTGTTGGTGTGGGGTGGTGCCAACCTGGCGCATCATGTGGCAGCCGGGGTGTGCAGCATCAAGTGAAGTGAATCTGGCCATGGTGAGGCCATCCCTGGCATCCTGGGCAGCAATGTGATCGGGTGCTGATGCCCTGTTTCCTGTGCAGCATTAGTTGATTGCGGAGAAGGTTGGTGTGGTTGTTGGTGCTGCTGGTGTGCCTGGTGATGCTGGAGTTGGGGCTGATCGTGGTGGGATTCTGAGGACAAGGTGAGATTTTTTCAAGGGCACCAATGCTGATGGAAGAGATGGCAGGTGAGGTTGTGATGACAGAAGCGATCTGTCAATGGTGAGAGAGGTTGTTCCAATGAGCTGGCACTGGATGGAGAGTTTGCTCCAAACACTTTCTAGCTGCATAAAGCTCAATCTGTCTTCCAAATGCAGTAAGCAACAGCTTCTAACCTTGCAAAGTGAAGACCTATGAAATGGGAGCTTTTATAGACCATTTGCAGCTGTCAAGTTAGTAAATTATCCCATGCTGACACAACACCCGACCTCCTTATCTGATGTGATCCTCGAGCAGCGGGGAAGCTGCTGGCGAACTCTAAACATCTAAAGGTGAGCTTAAAATAAAACTTAATTGCCTCTTAACAATCCAGCTAATGATCTAAATTGCCTCCCCCGCCGGTTGGTGTTGGGCCTGTTCTGCGATGACAGACCCGGCACCTGGGAGACTCGCGTGGAGTCGGGTTGACAGCAGGGTCCCGACCCGCTGTCAATCATTTCAAATTTCACAGCTGACCTGCCTCCGATCCCATCCTCTCAGCGCTGGTAAAATTCCGGCCTAAATGTTTGGGTCTGACCCATGTCACTGTTCCTCGGTGTCCCTGGGACTGGCATGTTTTGTTGGGGCCAAATGACAGATAAACATCAAAATAAGTAGAATTGGGGCAAAAATCCTCCAAGAAAAAAATATTTTGATGCTTGAGCTCTACAAGCATTTATCAGGCGGAGGTTAGGAAGAAGGCACTGCATCACATGGAGGGAGAGAACAATCTGAGGGCGAATCCTTCTGGCCATCTTAGGTCTACAGGTATTCCCCAACAGCTGCTGACAGAATACCATTGTTAGAGGTCTGGAAGCAGCCACCTTCTTAATCAGGATATGATGTGTAGTGGGGTGAGGTGTGGGGGGCGGAATTTTAACAGTGAGAGAGGAATAAAATATCATAAGGCTTATTTGAAATTTTTTTCAGTAAAAGGAATTACAAAACAATGGGTTATTTGTAAACTGAGCATTCTTTAGTTATCTTTTAAAATTCTGCTAAGTAGTGTTTTTGTTGAAAGCAATAAATTATTGTAATAAATTCTTGTTTTATAGATTTTCTTTTCCAGATAAGTAAAGGTTCACTGAAAATGTCAGTTTACTGTATAAAATCGTATTCCATGATGTAACAGTCACAATAAACCTTCATACTGTATTAGCTGTCTAGTTAGAATATCCTGCTGTGTGATGAAGGTTGATATCAGTAAAAGCCACTGTACTCAGGTGTAGAGTTTACAGAATATGACGTGCTCTTTAATTAGGTTAGGATCTTTTAAAGTTAAACATGAATTTTCCCTGAAAGGAAAATTCCATGATGGGTGAAACCCAATTAAACCTGAAATTTGTTGGTTGGAAAATAGTCTGACAGCTATGACAAAATAGAAGAGAGCTATGTTTTGTTCAATATTAACATTTTGTAACATACATTACAAGATCTCTCCATAGCAACATAGTCTGAAATCCCAAAATGTGACCAGAAGTCTTTGGCCTAAAACATCCTCCTTCCATCCCATCCAACAATACGGAAACAAGAAACATAGAAACATAGAAGATAGGAGCAGGAGTAGGCCATTCGGCCCCTCAAGCCTGCTCCGCCATTCAATGCGATCATGGCTGATCATCCAAATTCAGTACCCTGTCCCTGCCTTCTCCCCATACCCCTTGATCCCTTTAGCCTTAAGAAATATATCCAACTCCGCCTGGAATATATATAATGAATTGGCCTCTACTGCCTTCTGTGGTAGAGAATTCCACAGGTTCACCACTCTCTGGGTGAAGAAATTCCTCCTCATTTCTGTCCTAAATGGCTTACCCCTTATCCTTAGACTGTGACCCCTGGTTCTGGACTCCCCGACCATCGGGAACATCCTTCCTCCATCTAGTCTGTCCAGTCCTGTCATAATTTTATAAGTTTCAATGATGTAAAGTCTGTGAGTTGTTTAGTTAATTAATACACAGACTACCAGAGTAACTTAAAACAGGACTTTACTATTCGAAGGTCAGGGCGAATCTGCCCAATAAATTCTGCCACAGCACTTACATACCGGTGTGGTCACCGTCGGTATTACAGTATACAGCAGCCAGGATAAAGTAGTGCCACACCTAAAATAGTTCTCTTAAAGGTGGACGGTTACATACAATAGTTCTCTTAAAGGTAGAACAGTTACATACACTACAATCCTCCCTTTTTAGCTTACAACATACTTAGTCCCCCATTAAACATAACATATATTCAACTTCATGTAAAACAATTCACAGGTATAATCTATGCGGGAAACAGTTTACAGATTCAGTCTCTGCGGGAACAGTTCACAGATTCAGTCTCTGGTCTTGACTCGGTCCGAACAACATCTCTGTGGTGTAGCCGGTTCACATTGCTAGCGTGACTCATCCAATAGTCTTTCCCTTGACTTAACAGCTTGAACTTCCGTCCTGCTGAACCAGCAGTGCTGACTTTTACAAACAGCTGGACTGCCTTGGTAATTTTTCCTACTTGCCAACTGATTTGGCTCCCTTCGTAGGGCCCACGTACATGATCTGGTAGAAGTGATAATAATTTAGATGGTTATCACCTTCTGCTTCGTCTTTTTCTTTTCTGCTTCTTGGAGACTCTCGGGGCTCCCTTATCAGCTGCCAGCTGTAGCGCCACCATCTCCCTATGTTCCTTAGACTTTAAGTGCTTCATCCTGATTTCTGCACTTTGGGAGTTTTCATCACAAGCTGGGCAGACCAAGTCCTCGTAATATTCCGTGTCACTCAACAGGTCATGGTAATATTCGGTGTCGTCCTGAACTAGTCTAGCGAGAGGGCCTGCTACTTCTTCCTTACCCAACTGGACGTTAGCCGACTGTTGTTCCCTCCCTAGACATCTTTCCTGAAGAGACTTCTTCATGCGTTCATATTCATCCCGCTCTTCCTGGGTTTCCTGCAAATCCTTCACTAATGACCTCATTTGTGATTTCAATACTTCCCCTTCCATCGGGGATTGATTGATCGGGCTATTCAATCCTTCTACTGGAGCAGCTGTTTCAACATTCTGTTGTTCACATAGACGTGATTCAGCGTACTTTTGGCATCCCAGTAAAATCTGTGTTGCAACCTCAGCTATTTCCATAACTTTTGAGAGCTCCGAACTCCTTCCCTTTGAAGATTGAAGCTCGTGTTCAGATTGTTCCCATTGCAGAGTCTTGTCCCTCAGCATATGAAGGAGTTGGCTGACCGTTAACTCTTCCACGGGAACACTGTGGATCAGAGTCTTCTCCATTTCATCCACCTTTTCCTCCAATGCTTTCACCTTCTTTTCCTCTTGTACTTTGGCTTTCAGCGCTCGGAGAAGTTGCGCCTTGATGCTCCCTAGCTCATGTTCAGGGGCCATTCTTACAGTCTCTGTGTTTCTTACAGTTTCCTTTTCTTCCACTGAAAGGATTCCCAGTTGAATCTGTTCTTCAAGTTGTTGAACCTCGGTCATTGCCACCTCATATTTGTCTTGGGTTTCCTTCAATATTTTTATGAGTTCTTGGACATCTTGTCTTTCATGTTCTGCCATGTCTTTCACCTCTAATTTCTCATCTATGGATGGAACTTCTACCGATGAGTCTGTCTTGGCCTTGAGCTCATCAAGAATTTCCTGCAGCCTTTGGACTTCTTGCTCATGTTCAACCTTTAGTTGCTCATATGCTTCTACTGAAACTAGCTATTCGGAGGTTGCCGAGTTAATCCCCTCCAGGATTGTAGCCTGGGCCTGTTCATACTGTTCCTTCAACTTCTCAAACTCTGCTTGTAAGGAGTCGTAGAGAAGAACGGGAATAAAATCCTGGCTTCCTGAAGATTCCTCTTCATTTGCTCCTTCCTGCAAATATTCTAACTCCTGAACAGCATAAGGGAGATGTGATCGGTAATTGGTCACAATGGCTCTATGGTCGCTCTCTGCTTGAGCTAGCTGCTTCTGTTGTCTTTCCAGATTCTCCCATTCGGTGTCATAGAACTTTTTCATTGTTTTCATCTCTTGTTCGAGACGGTAACTCACTTGTTCTACTTGCTGTCGTAATTTGAAATAAAGTTGAGTCCGAGCTCGGTGTTCGTCAGTCATGGATATGTCCGTAAACTGAACAGACTCAGAATTCTCTGTCAAACTATGTTGTCGTTGTTCGGTGGAGTTCTGTTCTGAAACTTTGTTCTTCTCTGGAGCATAAGCCTTTATGCATGCCTTCGTTCTTCCAACCTTAGTCGGCAAGTCCATTTTAGCCTTGTCTTTCATATTTGGGGTGGTCTTATCGTCATCCGTTTCAGAATCTGAGCTGATTGTCTGCACCGAGTCCTCACTCGTTATGGCTTTTAGATAGTGCCATTCCATGTCTATTTTCTTGATCCACTCCCGTCCCAGAAGTGGTGGTCCTCCCTCAGGTAGTACATATAAGTTCATTCTTGGGTGTTCTTTACCCCCATCTCTCACCTTGACTCTTATCTTCCCCATGGGGTATACTTTATGCCCCGTGTATGTCTGCAATACGAACTTGGTATCTCTTAAGGGTATATGTGAGAATAGCCGGTGGTAATCACTTCGATTTATGACTGATAGAGCTGATCCAGTGTCCAACTCCATTTTCACTTGGACTCCAGCTATTTTTAGCATGACCCAGATAGTTTGTAGGTCAGCTTCCTTACTCACATTGTGAATTCTCAGACTGCCCAGCTCCTGGCCGTTTGGGTCTGAGTCCGAATTCTGTTCGTCTGAACTCTTCTCAGCCACCTTGTGTACCTTGTTGTACTTTTCCTGTGATGGCTTCCTTTGGTTGTTGGTCTTCTTCCCTGACCGGCATACCTTAGCTATGTGACACAGTTTGCCACATTTCCTACATTCCTGGTTCTTAAACCAGCATTGGTTCTGGTCGTGTGTTGTCTTCCCACAACGATAGCATTTTGTTGTACTCGAGGTAATTTGATCCACACTGAGTGCCGCTGCCTTTAGCTGCATTTCCGCAGTTCCCTTCGCTGCGGCTTCATGCGATGCTGCAATAAGGACAGCCCTGTCAAGTGTAAGGTCGTTCTCTTCGAGTAGTCGCTTTTGCGTTCCTTCCTTTGACAACCCGCACACGAACTTGTCTCGCAATGCCTCTGTCAGATTCCCTCCAAACTGGCAGTGTTTCCCTAGTCTACGCAGTTCGACCAAGTATTCTGCGTTGCTTTCGTCTTTCCTTTGCGTTCTCGCATAGAATTTGAATCGTTCCGCCAACATCAACGGCGTGGGGTTCAAGTGATCCTTCAGAACAGTCACAATATCATCGAAAGTCTGATCCGCCGGTTTAGCTGGTGCTAGTAGATGCTTCAAGAGCCCGTATGTCTTCGCGCCCATCGAGTTAAGCAAGGTTATAGCTTTGTCATCTTCTTCTATTTTATTGGCCTCACAATAGATCTCAATGCGTTCCACATACGTGGCCCAGTCTTCTACCTCGGAATTAAAATCGTTGATGTTACCACGCTTAGGCATCTTCCTCTCTTCCTGATAACACCACGAATTATTTCTTTAAATTTTCTTTTATTTATTTTTTTTCCAAGATGGCGGTTCCCGCGAAAATGGCGGTTTCCCACGCTTATCTTCTCTCCCCGCCCACTTCAATGGCGGTTTCCCGCTTCTGTCTTCTTCCCCGCCTAATGGCGGCTTCCCGCGTTTCTTCCCTAACGGGAGGGGTACACTTTCCCCACAGGCGACGGCCGCTGGCTTTCAGGTTCACAGCCTGCGCGTCGGCTTCAGGGCTTTCCCTTTTCTCGGCAGGGCAACCGGCGCTGGGTACACCCCGTTGACGGCGAACAGTTTCAGCCGCTGGGCTGGCTCTCGCTCGGTTCCCCTTGCTCAGGCTCTGTCTCTCTCCCGCTCGCTCGGCTCTACCGGCGCTGGGTACACCCCGTTGACGGAGAACAGTTTCAGCCGCTGGACTGGCTCTCGCTCAGTTCCCCCTTGGTCGGCTCTGCCTCTCCCGCTCACTCGGCTCCCAATCGCGCCTCCCAGCCCTCTCGCAGTCCGGTGCTTCCCTCCCCGGCTGCGGCTGAGTTTATCTCTTCCTGCGCCTACGCTCCCGGTCGCAGCGCTTCGTGGCTTCGGTCGCTGCCCGGCCTTTTTCGCCAGTCGCGGTCTAGCTGTCTCACGACGCCGTTGCGTCCCCCAGCCTGTCTGTACCGCGGCTTCCTTGCTCCACGCTGCCCCAGTCTCAGCGCCTCTGGACCCGACTTCTGTCCGGCTCCTTTCCCCCTCGACCGTGGTCGAGTGCACCGCCCTTATCCTCCGGTTATTCTTTTTACTTTCCCTTACTCACAGTCACCGTGGCCGCCTTGCTTCTCGTGCTGATCGGCTCACTCCTCACCGTGGCAGAAGGGACAGTCAGTGCCTGTTGCTGATGGAAGTCTTTGTCTCTAACTTCTTCTTCCTTTCTAGTTCTGCAGCCTCGAGTTTTCTCCCAGCAGAACGACGAGGGCGGTTGCCTCTTCTCGATGCTCGTTAACTGCTTCGGAAGTATTGTTGCCGCAGGGTACGATCGGACTCGTCGCCACTGTAAAGTCTGTGAGTTGTTTAGTTAATTAATACACAGACTACCAGAGTAACTTAAAACAGGACTTTACTATTCGAAGGTCAGGGTGAATCTGCCCAATAAATTCTGCCACAGCACTTACATACCGGTGTGGTCACCGTCGGTATTACAGTATACAGCAGCCAGGATAAAGTAGTGCCACACCTAAAATAGTTCTCTTAAAGGTGGACGGTTACATACAATAGTTCTCTTAAAGGTAGAACAGTTACATACACGACAAATGAGATCCCCTCTCATTCTTCTAAACTCCAGCGAGTATAAGCCAAATCGACCTAATCTCTCCTCATACGTCATTCCTGCCATCCCAGGTATCAGCCTGGTGAATCTTCGCTGAACTCCTTCCATGGCAAGAACATCCTTCCTCAGATAAGGTGACCAAAACTGCACACAATACTCAAGATGTGGTCTCACCAAGGCCCTGTACAACTGCAGCAAGACATCCTTGTTCCTGTACTCAAACCCTCTCACTACGAAGGCCAACATACCACTTGCCTTCTTAACCGCCTGCTGCACCTGCATGCTTACCTTCAGCGACTGGTACACAAGGACTCTATTGCCGTTCAGATAATAATCTGTCTTCCTGTTTTTGCCAGCAAAGTGGATAACCTCGCATTTATCCACATTATACTGCATCTGCCATGCTTCTGCCCAATCACCCAACCTGTCCAAATCATCCTGGAGTTTCTCGGCATCCTCCTCACAGCACACACACCCACCCAGCTTTGTGTTGTCTGCAAACTTGGAGATATTACATCTAGTTCCCTTGTCTAGATCATTAATATATATTGTGAATAGCTGGGGATGAAGGACCGATCCCTGCGATACCCCACTAGTCACTGCCTGCCACTCGGAAAAAGACCCGTTTATTCCAACTCTGCTTTCTGTCTGCCAACCAGTTCTCTATCCAAGTCAATACCTTGCCCCCAATCCCATGTGCCTTAACTTTACACGCTAATCTCTTATGCGGGACCTTATCGAAAGCCTTCTGAAAGTCCAAATACACCACATCCACTGGTTCTCCCTTATCTATTTTACCAGTTACATCCTCAAAAATTCCAGTAGATTAGTCAAGCACAATTTACCTTTTGTAAATCCATGTTGACTTTGTCCGATTCTGTCACTGTTTTCCAAGTGCTCTGCTTTACATCTTTTATAATGGACTCTAGCATTTTCCCCACTACCGATGTCAGGCTTGCCGGTCTGTAATTCTCCGTTTTCTCTCTACCACCTTTTTTGAATAGTGGGGTAACATTAGCTACCCTCCAATCCATGGGTACTGTTCCAGATTCCATCGAATGTTGGAAGATAATCAGCAATGCATCTACTATTTCTAGGGCCAGGGAATGGAAGTTTAAAAAAATGTTTATACTAAATACATGTACGGGCTGGATTTTCTCTGCGGAGGTGAGATAGTTTGTTGCTGGATTCCAGTCCGGCTCCCGGCTGCAGCCGCTCTGTCAAAGGGATTTTCCCCTGATTGGCCTTGTTAAGCCCGCCCTGCGGGCTTCCTGGCCAATTAACAGGAAGTGGGTCTGGTGACATCATTTGATGACACGTCATCAGCCGGTTTCCTTAAAGGGACCACGGCCACATTGTGTTTGACAGTTGTGCTGTCTGTGTTTGACAGCATTGAGGTGCTGCAAACACTGACAAGCACTGCACAAAGGTGAACGGCTGCACCCAGGCTCTCCCATGCACGCAGGGAGTTTCTCTTCCCTTCCAAGAGCCAAAGACACCTCCCCAGGACACCAACGCAGCCTGGTTGCACATTGCACAGGAGGGCAAAAGCAGGGATGTCGTTCGGAGTCCCTGGCTGCAGTGGCACCAACCTTTCAATGATTTCAGTAGATCACAAAATGTTACCGCAAAACCACACTCAACCTCATCCTCCTGTGCCACTCAACACATCCCCATCACACTGCCTTCCATACCCTTCTCCTACACATCCTTACTCACACCAACTTACCTTGTACCTCCAGCCATCCCTCTCTATTTACTTTATCACTTCCCCATCTCACTAGCCACCCCTCACATTCGCCCTCATCCTACTGCAAGCATATCAACTAACAACACACAAGGGTGGGCACTTGAGAGGTTTAGCCAATGTTCATGTGAACTTTCTGGTAATGTGTTGTCATACAGTGAAATCTATATTTTCAACACTTCACCTTATTGGACAGATCTGTGAGCAGCTTGAGAAGTGTCTTACTGAGTGCCAGTGAATGTTGAGACATAACTTCCCCCCACCTCCCCGCTATAGTAATGAGTGTGCAAAGAATGGCGTGAACATTAAAGGGATGCTTTACGGTGCTGGTGTGGGACGGTGTCAACCTGGTGCATCATGTGGCAGCCAGGGTTTACAGCGTCAAGTGAAGTAAATCTGGCCATGGTGATGCCATTGCTGGCCTCCCGGGCAGCAATGTTGTCAGGGGCTGATACCCTGTGTTCTGTGCAGCATCAAGTGATGGTGGAGAAGGTTGGTGATGATAGTGTGTCTGGTGATGTTGGTGTTGGGGCTGAACGTGGAAGGAATCAGAGGAGCAAGGTGAGATAGTTTCTAGGGCACCAATGTTGCTGCAATAGATGGCAGCTGCAGGTGAGATGCCAGAAGCGATCTGTCATTGGTGAGAAAGGTTGTTCCAATGAGGTGACACTGGACATACAGTTGACTCTAAACACTTGCAAGCTAAAGAAATCTCTATATGTCTTACAAATGCAGTAACCAACAGTTTCTGCGCTCTGAAACTGACCATCTGCAACATGGCATCCTTTACACCACTTCTGCAGCTGTCATCTTATCAGATACATCAGAGCAGACTCAACTCACGCCAGGGTTAGCTGGCTGTTCCCTGAGCAGCAGGAGGACGTAAAATTGGAAGCAAGCCTCAAAATAGCATTAAATTGGCTGTTAACAAGCCATTTAATATGCTGAATTGTCTCCCCCGTCGCCTGGTGTTGGGTCAGTTCTGCTGACAGACCCGACACCTGGGAGACTCGTGTGGAGGCGGGTTGACAGCGGGTTTCCTACCCGCTGTCAATCTTTGCTATTTTGACAGTGGACCCACCTACAACCCGCACTCTGAGTGCCTGCAAAATCCAGCCCTAGAGTCAATGTTGACCTCCACTGGCAGAGCCGATTGCGCACTCATTATTAAACTCACCCGAGTTTAATTTCCATTGAAATCAACAGAAATGAAAATCGGGCGAGTTCTATAATGGGCAGCAACCCAGTCTGCCAGCTTACCACCTAAGCGGTAATAGTAAAAATGACCCCCAAGGTCTCTCCATAATTAATTAACTTGTAACCAAACGTGGGCTCAATTTGCTCAGTCCCATTTATTAAACATATTCATTTCTTTTTTATATTCTACATTAATTCTTGGAATATGTATGTTCTGCTTTTTTTTATTCGTTTTCATGGGATGTGGGCATCGCTGGCAAGGCCAGCATTTATTGCCCATCCCTAATTGCCCTTGAGCCGCCTTCTTGAACCGTTGCAGTCCGTGTGGTGAAGGTACTCCCACAGTGCTGTTAGGGAGGAAGTTCAATGTTTTTGACCCAGCAACGATGAAGAATCAACGATATACTTCTAAGTCAGGATGGTGCATGACTTGGAGGGGAACTTGGAGCTGGTGGTGTTCCCATGCTTCTGCTGCCCTTGTCCTTCTAGGTGGAAGAGGTCGCAGGTTTGGGAGGTACTGCTGAAGAAGTCTTGGCGAGTTGCTGCAGTGTATCTTGTAGATGGTACACACTGCAGCCACGGTACGCCGGTGGTGGAGGGAGTGAATGTTTAAGGTGGTGGATGGGGTGCCAATCAAGCAGGCTGCTTTGTCCTGGATGGCGTCGAGCTTCTTGAGTGTTGTTGGAGCTGCACTCATCCAGGCAAGTGGGGAGTATTCCATCACACTCCTTACTTGTGCCTTGTAGATGGCTTTGGGGAGTCAGGAGGTGAGAAATCCGCCGCAGAATACCTAGCCTGTGACCTACTCTTGTTGCCACAGTATTTATGTGGCTGGTCCAGTTAAGTTTCTGGTCAATGGTGCCCCCACAGGATGTTGATGGTGGGGATTCGGCGATGGTAATGCCATTGAATGTCAAGGGGCAGTGGTTAGACTCTGGCTTGTTGGAGATAGTCATTGCCTGGCACTTCTGTGGCGCGAATGTTACTTGCCACTTATCAGCCCGAGCCTGAACGTCATCCAGGTCTTGTTGCATGCGGGCATGGACTGCTTCATTATCTGAGTAGCTGTGAATGACACTGAACACTGTGGAGTCATCAACGAACATCCCCATTTCTGACCTTATGTTGGAGGGAAAGTCATTGATGAAGCAGCTGAAGATGGTTGGGCCTAGGACGTTGCCCTGAGGAACTCTGCAGCTGTGATGATTGACCTTCAATCACCACAACCATCTTCCTTTGTGCTAGGTATGACTCCAGCCAGAGGAGAGTTTCCCCCCGATTCCCATTGACTTCAGTTTTACTAGGGCTCCTTCATGCCACACTCGGTCAAATGCTGCCTTAATGTCAAGGGCTGTCACTCTCACCTCACCTCTAGAATTCAGCTCCTTTGTCCATGTTTGGACCAAGGCTGTAATGAGGTCGGCAGCCGAGTGGTCTTGGCGGAACCCAAACTGAGTAGGTTATTGGTGAGTAAGTGTCGCTTGATAGCACTGTCGATGACACCTTCCACCACTTTGCTGATGATTGAGAGTAGACTGATGGGGCGGTAATTGGCTGGATTGGATTTGTCCTGCTTTTTGTGGACAGGACATACCTGGGCAGTTTTCCACATTGTCGGATAGATGCCGGTGTTGTAGCTATACTGGAACAGCTTGACTGGAAGCGCGGCTATTTCTGGAGCACAAGTCTTCAGCATGATAGCCGGGATGTTGTCAGGGCCCATAGCCTTTGCTGTATCCAGTGCACTCAGTCGTTTCTTGGTATCACGTGGAGTGAATCAAATTGGCTGAAGACTGGCTTCTGTGATGGTGGGGACCTCAGGAGGAGGCCGATATGGATCATCCACTCGGCAAATCTGGCTGAAGATGGTTGCAAATGCTTCAAGCCTTGTCTTTTGCACTCACGTGCTGGGCTCCACCATCATTGAGGATGGGGATATTCATGGAGCCGCCTCCTCCTCCCGTTAGTTGTTTAATGGTCCACCACCATTCACGGTTGGATATGGCAGGACTGATTGTGGGATCGCTTAGCCCTGTCTATAGCATGCTGCTTGACATGAATCTTGTCATTCATGTGGAAATGACTTATGAAATAATACTGGGCGGCCTGCTGGTGGTGCTGTCCAGGGAGAGTATAAATACTCGGGCATGGGCCCAGCTTGCTCGGAACATTCTTTAACAGGAACTACTGAAGGACACAACTAGACTTCCATGTTGTAAAACAGTTGATTAAAGCTTTGTTTAACGCTTAGACCAAGTTCCTAGTAGTTTTCTTATGTCACTGCTTCTCCTTTTGCTTTTTAGCATGCATGTAGTCCTGTGTTGCAGTTTCCCACCTCATTTTTAGGTACACCTGATGCTGCTCCTCTACACTCCTTATTGAGCCAGTGTTGGTCCCCTGGCTTGGTGGTAATGTTAGAGTGAGGGATATGCCGGGCCATGAGGTTACAGATTGTGGTGGAATACAATTCTGCTGCTGCTGATGGCCCACAGCGCCTCATGGATGCCCAGTTTTGAGCTGCTAGATCTGTTCGGTAGTGCCACACAACACGATGGAGGGTGTCCTCAGTATGAAGACAGGACTTCATCTCCCCCAATGGCTGGGCGGTGGTTACTGCTACCAATACTGACATGGACAGATGCATCTGGGACAGGTAGATCAGTGAGGACGAGGTCAAGTAGGTTTTTCCCTCATGTTGGTTCTCTCACCACCTGTTGCAGGCCCAGACCTGCACCCTTGCTACTCTCAGTGTTTCTTCCAAGTGGTGTTCAGCATGGAAGAGTACTGATTCATCAGCTAAGGGAGGGCAGTAGGTGGTAATCAGCAGGAGGTTTCCTTGCCCATGCTTGACCTGAAGCCATGAGACTACAGGGGGTCCGGAGTCAATGTTGAGGATTCCAGGGCCACTCCTTCCCAACTGTATACCACTGTACTGCCGCTCCTGGTGGTTCTGTCCATCCGGTTTCATTTTTATTATTTTGTTTCGTAGCGGTTTGTTACAACTGAGTGGCTTACTAGGCTATTTCAGAGGGCAATTATGAGTCAACCACATTGCTGTGGGTCTGGAGTCACATATAGGCTAGACCAGGTAAGGACGGCAGACTTCCTTCCCTAAAGGACATTAGTGAACTAGATGGGTTTTTACAATCAGATAGATTCATAGTAACTAGTAATTATTCCAGATTTATTTAATTAACTGAATTTAAATGCCCTGTGGTGGGATTTGAACTCACGTCTCTGGATCATTAGGCCAGGCCTCTGGATTACTAGCCCAGTGACATTACCACTACGCTTCCATCCCCCTTAATGCTGATTACACACAAAGCAATACGTTGTACTAATGTGTTTTATTGCATTTTACTTACTGTAGTCATGAAAGTGGTCTAGCTATTTACTTCAGCTATAAGTAACATATATATTAGGATGTTGAAGAAGGTTCTAGCAAGAAGTGGAGGTTATAGACGTTTATAGGTATGAGTAAAAAATGTTGTTTTTGTAATCTACCTGTGTTTTTCTGTGATGCTCAGTAGAGGAGGTGCAGGAAACAAGTCACCCTCCAAGTTCCTGTTGTCCCTCTTAGGCAGATTACTTGATATTTTACTCAACACCGTTGAGTAGTTGATATAGACTGAGAGCAGAAGCTTGCTATGTGGACAATCTCAGGTGTGAGGCAGAGTACTATCATTCCATGGCACAGTATGTCAGTAGACTCAGGAATCACATTGTGGGAACCATGGGAGAAAAACAGCTTTAAAACATTTACATCAAACCCATGCAGGAAACATTTTTTTTTAAAGGTATATTACAATTTGGAATACAATTGTCACAGTCCATTAGTTAAAATAATTTTCACCAATCGGCTTCATCAAAATAATATGATAGAAACATTTTCACCTCATTTTCTTGAAGGAAGCATGCAGGTAGATGTTTTAATCCAGCAAGAAGGTTGTGACAGTCTGGGCTACGATATTTTGTAGATTACTGTTGAAAGCACTAGTAGGAGTAAGTGGAATACAAAAATGATGAGAAATACAAGGTCAGCTATTGTTTCCTTTGCTACCCTTCCCTGCCATTCCACCCCTTCAGGATGATAGGCATCACTGTCATAGGTTGCTCATCTAGGATTCAGAATTGATGTATCTCAGAGAAGAGTAGCAGATGAGCCTGGATGACAGGCAGATGTGGGTCTTCAAATTCATAACCTTCGAGTTGGGAGTCCATTGCTCAAATGCTTGAGCTGCTTGGTTGCCTGCTAAAACAAACAGATACATTAAATAATGTTGCACTTTCTTGATGTATAACTGCCTTTTCAAGAAGGTTTAAAGGAATCTGCCGTCAAAAAATGCCTCTTTTGTAAGTAGCGTTGACAAAGGCTGTCTAGACTATAAAGGAAGAATAATATTCCATTGTGCAGATAGAATTTTCAATTGCTTTGATATTCTGATATGCTGCCTGGCCTACTGTTTGTAACTTGGCATGTCACTGTTATATTTATTGTAGCATCTAACACCACCCAGCTGTTCAAAGGATTCAAGATATAATAATTGTATAGAGTATAACATACCAAGCATTTTTTCTTGACTGAAGTCTTCTTAAATAAATATTCCTGAATGTTTAATGCTGTTATTTGTTTTCTCTTTTAAACAAGACTTTGTGAGACACATTTCCTGAGAGCCCTTGAAATAAAGATACAAAACCCCTAACCCGTTGGTTCTGGGCTATGGTTCCACTATGTGCAGCACACGACTGCTTAGGGACTGTTATTGCAGAATATTTTGTATTTCCTATTATTATGAGCATTCTGCCATTTTATCTAGCTTGGCAGCACACATTTGTTTTCCTACATGGAGTCTATGAAGTAGAAAAACCTCATCCCTTGGAGAACTGGGATAATGTTTCTGCTCCAACATAAATTATTATACGATTAGACAATTCTGAAGTTTATCACTCAAAGAATATTGAATCTGACAACATTTTCCTGTGGTTGTGTGCATGTCGGTTGCATCATGTTCCTGACAGAGCTCCCATTGACAAGCAATGGGAATATGAGATGAAAGGAAAAATGTATCTTGATTTTAACACATTCATTTTTCAATTAATGAACAAAATAGTTGTCTTAAAAATTCAATAATAGTAACTGAAACTGAATAAACCACTTATAAGACCATCAAAATATTAGAAAAACATTAACATTACTAACCTTGATCGATTCACAGAAGGAACATTTTTAAATTGGAGCACATCGGCCGGCAGCTCCTCGGCGGGAAGGAATTCCGACTGGGAGGAGGGGAGCCGAGCATGGCGGCCAGAGGCCGACCCGCGAAGAGAGAGAAGTAGGCCCCGGGCCGTGGAGCGTGGAGCCGGCGGCGGTGAAGAGGAGGCTGAATTGGAGCATTCACATCCCAATGATGTGTTCGGCGAGTCGGGCGGAGGAGCGCAGCACAACGAGCAGCAGCAGCAGACTCACGACACGCTGCAGCACGTCGGCCGGCAGCTCCATTTCGGGTAACTCGCAGTCCGGATGGGAGGAGGGTAGCCGGGCATGGTGGCCAGAGCGGGAGAAGCAGGCCACCACACGTGGAGCCGGCAACAGTGAGGAGGAGGCCGCGGTGAAGAGGAGGACGGAGCGGCTGAGGGACATCGTGCTCCCACTGCCACAGGAAGCCATTGTATTGACTCTGAACACGGCGCTGTATGTATAGCTGACGCGTCCCTACGGGGAACAAGCATTCCATTGTACTTGTTACATATGGCAAATAAATCTAATCTGAATCTGAATCTGAACCTAGGTAAAGGGCCAAGACCCATAGTGCATGATGGAGAGGAACACAAGTTAAATCAGGAAATAGCAATTACGTCACAATAAGCCTAGATTTTAAAATCATGATTGATAGGAGGAAGGGAAACTGAGAAAGGTAAGGAGTGCCACACCTTTGATGCCTGACAAAGGATGAGTTACAGTGAGAGATGGTGCAATGAATCTCAATTTCAAAGCCTCATGAGAACCTAAGTGCCAGCTGAAAAAAAATGTTAGCAAAAAGCAGTCAAAGTGATTGATCCATTGCACTCCTCGTTAATTGTCCCCATCCTTTTAATTTCACTTGCATGTAATTTTCCACTCACCCCACTAGTGTGCTACCTGTCCAAACCTTTTAACCTGGAGTTCTGAACAATTGTAATATTTAGGAAATGGGTGAAAGTAGCACACTTCCTTTGGTGTCAGTGCAAAATCTGTTTCTAACCATTCAAGAATAAACACCACCCATAGCGGAAAATCTAGGTTATTGTGTTACACAAGTTTCTCTTTCGCTTGGGAATAATTTTCAAATGGGTGAGGGTGGAAACCTGCCGGTAGCAGATCAGCCACCCATTATACATCCTGCCCAATCTTCATTTTCATATAATTTCGCTATCCGATACCTAAGCAATCTCCCTTTAATGCCCTTATAACACACATAATATTATTATATCCTAAATAAAAATATTTGCCAGTGAAATACCTCAGTTCCAGTCAGCTGAAAGTATTCTAGCCCTGATCCAGTATGAAAGGCAGACATTTCCAGTCGGTTTATCACTGATGGGAAACAGCCACTGCCATAGCCAGGGTTGAATATTAGAGATGAGGGGATTTATCTTCTGGAATTTTGCTTAATTATGCTTGTGGATTAGTGAATATTTTTCAAAGCTTTCACTCAAGGGAGTAAATAGGTAAACTCCATGACAGAATGGATTATGGTCTATAGCAGGATCGGGTTGATGGGCCAAAAGGCATTTTTTCTTTCCATGCTCTTATATTCTTACAAAATAGTTTAACAAGACATGTGAGCATTGCACACCAGCTTCCCCCAGTGAGATTTTACAGTTGTTAATCAATGTAAACAGCTTGCAGCAGCAGTGCATGTAAACACTTTGATGTGTTACAAATGTCATACACACAGTTCAAACATTGAATCATTTAGCAATTGGTAGACCCTGCATCAGTTAGTCTAAATTAATGGCAATCTATAATAAGCCCTGATGAACAATCTTGGTGTACAGTCATTTTTTTCTTGTGTGCATTTAAATAAAGAGGAACATATTTTCTTCATTTAGAAATAAAGATTAAAATTTACCCATTCCCAGTCAAGAGTTGGCACCTGTATCCTCTAATCACATTCATCAGTCATGGATTCGAAATCTCGCCCAGCCAGTAAGCGCAAACCTGACCGGATGATCAGGTCACATTTATAAAGCAGCAGTCTTGAATAAAGTTGTGCAGTAAAGAACTCAGAATGCTCCAGCAGGAAAAAAAACAAATATTCAGCAGGTACTCATTTTGGAGCAGAAGTGTCATTAGCCACTTTTGAGCGGTCTCCCATGGTCCTTTTAAGGGCTGCTGGTTAGACTGTTCAAACCCTGGTACAGTATGGCACGATGCAATTCTGCAATCGGGGTTCCACATTACAAGAACAGCTGAGTGCTGTTCTTCTGATTGTGCTGAAGGCAAAAGTGTTGTCTACAATGAATGAAAGATGAGGGCCCAGTTCAGGCATGCACAGTGATCATATTATATGATATTACTATTAAAGTGCAGAACTTAAATGTAAGTTAATATCTTTGCATGGTATATTGTGGAAGATCATTTATTAGCCCAACTAGGTGACTTACAGTGTGTGCTTTCCTTGCAAATGTTTGCCACAGATATGCTTCACTATGTTAAGGGCGGATGGGATGCTCGGTCTGCAAAGAAAATACCATCCAGTATCTCATATACTTCAGCTGCATTGGTCAGGTTGGGTCTCACTGGGAGTATCATGACTGGCAGTGGAGGCCATTTGTGAAAGTAGGGACAGTTCAGAAACAACAATGGGATCATCACCAGCAATTTACAAAAGCAGACATGTTGGTCCTAATGGTGCTCTACTCAGACATGGACAGCTTGACCCCTCTTCGAAGTCTAATGGCAGGTAAGATTAGAAAGAACATTTCCCACTTCAAATTGATTCTCCTGCCAGGAAAATGCAAACTGGTTCTATCCAACTTATTTCAACAAGCATATTCTACGCATAAACAAGCTTTACTTCCATTATTGACATCTCAACACTTTGCACAGGAGGAAATAAATATAGGCAAGATTAACACATTACACTGCAAAGTTATGAGAAATATCACCAGTCCTCACCAGCTTACTCACCTTTTTCAGCAAAGTTTTACTTTATGAGGAAAATAAAGATATTGAACTGTCAAAATTTGAACCTATTTCAATTTGCTCTTCATTTAGCAAACTGTGCGGAAACCGTCAGTGTGGGTAGTTTAAAATGATCAAGTTACTCACCAACAATTTCCGATATTAACCTTTTCAAGGAGGTTGAGGCACCCACAGACCAAAGCAGGCAGGAGCATCATAAATTTCTGCAAATCAGGCTATTATGTCAACAGGACCCCACTGCAGTTTAAACCAGGGCCTGAGCAGGGGAACCGCCCTGGGCTTTCCCACTAGGCAGAAGCAGGTCTGCAGCCGATCTGAAGGAATTTTCAGGTAAGTCTAAAACGTTGCGGCCTGCTGGGTCTTGAATTCCCCCTTGCCACTATTTCCTGCTCCCGAGATCCTCCTGAAATCCCCTCCCCACCACTTACCTCAACACAGACAGTCGCTTGATCTTCGGCTGCCGGTAGCCACTCTACACCTTCTTCACACCCTTTTCGGGCGAGACATGGACCAGCAGCATTGAAACAAGGCCCAGTTAAAATCAGCGTGGCCCCCTTCTGCTTCTGCCGGGCAGGAAATTTACATGTCAGAGCGATTTCCCACCAGAAACCCGCTCAGAGTTAAAATCCAACCCTGTATCATATAACACACAATTTGTTACAGAACAATAAATCCATACTAAAATTGTTAGTCCAATTAAATGATATTTAAAATTGATTCTGAGAGCCAAGGAGCATAATCATACAAAGAACATCAGGAAACTAAACCAAGAATTGTTCATAAATTACATGTTGGAACAACTAGGTGAAAGTGCTATGTCAATTTATCTTAACCATTCCTATTTCACTAGCAAAGACTCGCAAGAGAGGAAACATTGCAACTTTTGGATTTTGCTACTCGCTTTCAGAGCCTCTCAGCCTTCTCTGGTTGGAGAGGAGGACCTGGACCTGACCTCACTCCATGAATTAACCTTCAAGAAGCACAACACCACAGGGTAAGGTGGGCAGGTAGACGTATAACTAGAGTGAACACCTTTGAAGGATGGCAGAATGGTAAACCAAATGAAATTCCCTACATATCAGGCAACTAACTTTGAATGTTAGCTATCGCAGAGAAGTGAGAAGCTGAATGCGCATTGTGATCACATAACCTAGTGCCCTGCTGTATTGTCTGGCTATTATTTCAAGTCCAACTCATGCAGATCAACAAACACAAATACAGTGTGTCCTCTTAAAAAGTTATCTTCACATCATTCTGGTACAGAAAGGTCATTGTTACTGTCAAAGTGGGAGTATGACAATGTCAGCGGCGCACTAAACAAAACATTAAATCTGAGTAAATACGGGGGAGGGGGGAAATGCTACATTTACTTCAACTAACAATTACCATTGGTCTCCAAAATACTAATTTGCCAGTAAAACAGCATTTATTAACACTGAAAGTCAATTGGCTTCTAAATGCCTTACAAATACTCAGAGGAAACCCAAGTGAAAGAAAATCCTTTACACACCCTCTGTTCAAAAGGTTGTCTAAATATTTGTCTGCAGATTGGCGGCATATTATTGTCTGTTCGTCATGACATCTGATCCTTTTTGGTTACAGTGTAACATGTGAGAATTACTATTAATCCTAAAAGCTATTGTTTTAAGTTCAGTAACAATATACCTTTTAAAAATAAAAAAGCATATAGGAAGGTCAGGGAGCATTTCAACTTTTGATTGTTTATAAGTGACACAAAACAGGAGAAACTTTCTATGTAGTTAAATCAACTTACATTCAAACATCTAAGACTGATTTACAGATTCAGTAAGAGCCCACCTAAATTACAATTCAAATGTCACAGTTTTATATGTAATTTATCAATGTAATTCAGGGTCACTCACTTAGAAGGATATAAACAAATGTACAAAGGAACATTATTTCACACATTCTAACATATTTCAAATACCATGCTGTAAAGAGTGAGCTCCTGTAGAAAAGTGAGACCCTTTTCAGAGCCATAGATTAACCACGTTATATTTTGTAATGGAGGCAATGATCAATGCTAATCCCGTTATAACTGCTGTTCTCTATTGATGACTGCATAAATGTCTCAAGAAAACTTGCTATTAATAACATAAGACAGTCTCTTATTTTCCCCAGGCACAAATTCCCAGTTCTTTTTTTGTTCCTGAAACCAGATAATCCCTTATAGCAGCTAAAATAAGCTGTAGTGTGTCTACAAGAGTGAGGATTTCAAAGAATAGTCCTGTAAAAAAAACTATTTGTTATTGATGAATAGTGGCTGTAAAACAGAGTGATTTGTTTCAAATTACAGCAAGGTAGCTCACATTGTGAATTTTTTTTGTGTTTTTTTCTTTTTCTCCTCCTTTTACAGCACACCATTGTGTTATTATACTGAGGAGGTAGACAAATGAACTAAACCTGAGCCCGTGGCCACGGTCATTCTTGAGCCTGCTGCTGGGAAGTGACCAAGGGTAGTTTGAAATGACATCCCACCCTCACTGTATGGATTTCCTTTGTGTCTGCCCTGAGCTTCCTGCCAGGGGCACGTCCAAAACTGGAAATCCACTGTGTAGTGCATCACAGATACAAAACCCGGTCTCAACACTGCTGCCAGCACCATTGTGCATTTTGATATAATGTGTAAATTAAACACGCTGCTATTTAAGCGTTAAATTGCATTATTTTTACAAGCATGATGGAATAGACAAAAGTATAATATAATGTATAAAACACATGGGGGGAGAAATTTGGCATGTTAGCGCCCCCAGTTAGCGCCTGGCGGGGTGCTTACGGGGCACTTAGGCAGTAGCGCCGCAGCGGGGTGAATCCCACGCCGCATGGCAAATTCACCGGCCCCGTAGTGCCGGTGATAACAGTTAGCACATTTCGCCATGCAGATCGTGACATCAGTGAGTGTGCAACACTCGCTGGGTGCCCGATCTGCAAACTTCAGTAGCGCCCCCCACCTTACCGCCTCGCACCGACAGCGCCAGGGAGCGGAGACGTGAACCAGCCGGCTGGCAGCTGGCGGGGGGCTACTTAAAGAGGTGCGTCCCAGCTGTCAAGGAACTTCCGTTCCAAAGGTTAGTTATGAGTGGCAGAGAGCGCAGGATGTATCTGCAGCCAAATAAAGGCTGCTTAGTCCCCGGAGTGTTGCGGGCCGTCAAAGAAATTTGTATTTCATCCCACAGCATAACGCCGTTCTGCACTCCCCGAATCATTGGGGGCTGGTGTATAGATTCCAGTGACCCCTTTAATGGCTGGAAGGCACCTGCGCCAATGCTCACTCCCGATTACACAACACTTCATATTCATTATCGTTTGGAGCCTAACGCCACTCACCTACACCATTAGCGCCTGATTTAATGCTGAGACTTAATTTAGTGGGCAGTGAGATTGATTAGCGCCTGGCGCTAAACTTCCAACTTCTCAAAAGTTAGCGCCCCAACTGAGGCGATACCGAATTTCTAGCCCAATTTTTGTAGCTTTGTGATGGCTTAATGGCTAAATGTGCTGTGTAATGTGGTACTAAGCCATAAAAGAAAGAGCATTTACAAATTACAAGTAGGGAATAACTTTAAAGAATTGTTTTTCCAGCAAGACTGTCGCTCACTAATTTCCCCAGTCTATCAACACATAAAAACGTTAGTGCAGCAGCACATGCCCCTTTCTTGTGATTTGTTCTTCTGTTTCAGATGTGTTTCATAACTTCTAAAATCAGCTAAAACGAGTGAGAGCTTTTGATTAAGGCTGGCTTAAGGTCTATTCACACAGGAAAAATTGCTCCCCGCACAGTGTGGGAAAATAAGGATTTTCCACCACATTGTGAGCAAAAGAATTTACAGCCCAAGAAAAAATGTAATAGGGGCTGAGGCAAAGTTCCCCCCTCCAAACTAGAGAGGGGAAAAGTTTGATCTTTATCGGGAGGTGGGGGGGAAGCGAGAGGAAGTTTTCTGTTGTGAATGTAACCATGCAGTACAAAAAGAAAAGAAGAGACAAAGCAGCAAAGATGTCTGGGGTAGAAATTTCTCCTATATCCTGAGGAAAACTAATCTTATGGAAAAAGGATCCTCATTAAAATCAGGATTCCAATAACACATGAAATATCATTTGAAAGGAATATCAAGAATTTCCTGGGGAAATTATATCTAACTCTTCATCTACAAAAGACACATAAAAGGATAACACAACTTTAAATAGTTATGGTGGCCCACAGCTATGTATAATATTTCATATTAAAATATGTAGAATTTAATGCCACTTACCAAATATTCCACTTCAAATACAATCCATCTAAGATTTAATTTTTTTAAATCAAAGCTCAAACTCTAGAACCATGGTTTTGTTGACAGATGTTGCTGACTGTCACCCTGTACTTCTGGCTCCTAACTGTGATTGGCAGCTAAAATCATTAGAATAAATGGTTTCCCATTAATAATTTGGTAAATACCAGTAGAAACTGGAATCACTGGGTACTATGGCTTTAAAACCATCCGTCAAAAATTAAATTAAAAAAATGCATATTGTATGTGGCATATGTTTCACATTTAATTCAAAGGGTGCATGTTGTGATGGTAACAATTATGTTGTGAGGCGGCAGAATGAAAGTTAAAAGAGCATCTTCACCATCATGAACTAAGTTCAGAGCAAAAAAAGATATTTATAAAGCCAAGCTGTTTGTACTTCACAGAGGAAGTGGTACTGCCTCTAGAGCATAGTGTTTCTGGACCTTCCTGGTTTTAAGTAGGCAAGGTCATGTCAGTTACAACCTTAAGGTCACTGCAGTAAACATCAGCCCATCAAGATAAGAGTAGATCAGCAGATGATATTAATTACCTGCTCTTTCAAGTCATCTCTGCTTCACATCTGGTTTTCTCCCTGTAATGTTCAGCCGAGCCAATAAAAGCAGACAGAGACAGTGCTCCACTAGCCTGAGACAGAAGAGATTTTTTTTTAAGTCACACATGACTGATTTTCAGAACTCTTCCTCGAGCTTTGACTTTGATATTCTCTTGTACCATAAACATTTTCCTTTCATTAGGAAGGTCCCTGAAACATTACACAAAAGTGTGTAATTAAAAATCCCAGCATGGTCCTGATACAGAGAATTATGGTCGAGTACATAATTTACAGGCAAATTCAGTTCAATCTTTGCGCTTCACATTTTATGCTTTTATCATTATTATTGCACTTTTTGGATTTAAAAATCAAACCATTCTGCCCCTCTAAAACCTTAGTTTATGTTTTAAGATATAAGTTAAGGTTGCATGTTTTTCAGCACAGAGCTGTCCATCCATTCATTGCTGTTCAATACACGTACTCTGTTATCTAACTACATTCAGATACATCATTGGCATTCTTTGTTCTTTTCAATGAATTTCATAAACAAAGCTTCTAGGCCACTGAGTGTTCTAAACCAACAACACATTACATTCTGCTGAGAAACCGGAGCTACGACAGTACCTATTTGTCATACTTCTATTTTCCCACAGAAAGGTCCCCAAGTTGTCCTTTCTATCAAGTGCAGCTTATCTTTGAAACAGGCTGCCTGCAGATATGACAACAAAAGCACATCAAAGCATTTTATCCTGCAGAGCCTGATGTGGTTACTGGTAATGCCAAGAAATTAATGTCCAAAACTCAGATCAAATTTGGATATGAAATTAGAAGTTTCCAAATCAGAGTTAAATTCCATGATAACTCAAAATAAGTAAGTT
Source organism: Somniosus microcephalus (assembly GCF_052327205.1). Taxonomy (NCBI): domain Eukaryota; kingdom Metazoa; phylum Chordata; class Chondrichthyes; order Squaliformes; family Somniosidae; genus Somniosus; species Somniosus microcephalus. The sequence continues at coordinate 223,392,761 of NC_140992.1, forward strand.
TCATACTCTGTATTCAAACCCATATGGATGAAATTATTCTGTTTGCAATCATGTTACTAGCATTTAGCACTTATAATGTACCTAATCACTGTACCTGGTCCATTAATCCTAAAATTCCTCCTCAGTTACATATTTTGTAGATAAACCTAATCCCTGCATAATTACTGCAAACTTGCATTTTCTGTAGTTCCATAAGCAGATTACTAATGCATTGCCACATAATGACCAACTCACCAATTACCCCTATTTTATGGGGCAAATCAGACTAAAATAAACTAATGTGCAATTATGTGCCTCTTTTGATGCACTACACATGTGCACTATAAAGGATATTTGAATGAAGGTACAATACTTCCGTTTGATTAAGGAAATCGCTAGTCTTAAATGTAGCATATATATTCCCTTACATTTCTGTGATTTGTAGATTAGGATTTCTTACCATTCACTATAATAAAATCATAGAGGAGTTTTAGCAATTGTAAACAACTCGGACTAAACTAGGTAAAATGATAGGAATTATCACCCTGCTTTACCAGGGCCTCCCATTTTCAGTTGAACATATCTTGGAAGGTGAACATGACCATGGCATTATGGTTTCTGCCCATTTAACCTATAAGCCTATTACTTTATTAAATGTTTACATCCTCAGCACTGACTTTACCACATTTATCTCAGAGTTTTTTCTTATCCTGGACCTTTGAATGTGCCTTACTGCAACTTAAGCGGGATTTCAATTGTACTATCAATTTTTATTAGATAAGCTTGCACTCCTTCTCACATGGATTAGGCCCCAGATATGAGGGCCTAATGTTGGTGGGTCTGTGGTGAAAGTGTAAACCAACAAGTTTGGATTACACATTTTTATTCTCATGTGCTCAAGTTCTACTTGAGGAATCATTGTTTTCCTCTGAGCTACTTAACTCTCTGGTTAAGGCTAGTAAGATTGGTCCAATAGAGCTCTAAAATCATGCTCCAGTGATTATAAAACTGGCAGGCCCAGGAGTTGACGAGCTTGGCAGGCATTAAGAGTAAATGAATGGATTGAAAACAGAGTTTAGGAGTTATGGGATGCTTCTCAGACTGGTGGAAGGTGAGAAGTGTTGTCCCACAGGGATCTGTGTTCGGATCACTGTTGTTCACCACACACATAAATGATTTGGACTCAGGAATTGGAGGTATGGTGTTGAAATTTGCAGATTATACCAAATTGCAGAGGGGGGGGGGGGGCAGGTACAGCTAATAATATGAAGGACGGCACCAAAATACAGGAAGACATAAACAGGCTTGTAGAGTGGGCAGATAAATGGCAAACTAAATTGAATAGAATGAAGTATGAGGTGGTTCAGTTGGGTAGGGGGAATAAAGAGATCACTTATTTCTTGGAAGGTAAGAAACTAAATGGGGTAAAGGAGCAAAGAGATCTGGAAATACAGATACATAAATCGTTAAAAGTAACAACACAAGTTGATAAAGCTATAAAGAGTACAAGCAAAGTACTGGAGTTCATTTCTAGAGGAATAGAAAGAAAAACAGGAACATAATGGCCCGTATTTCCCGATGCCTACAGGTGTGTAAGAGCAAGCGCTGAAAACCGGCATTTCCGATCTGTCAAGAATCCTCCTGACAGATTGGACGCCTGCCCTGGAGAAGGGCATCTGCGGGAGGAGAGTTCTGCTTTCTGGAGAACCTCTGCCCGCTGAAAACACTTAAAAATCTTATGCCTGGTAAAAGCAAGTGTAAGGCCTGCTTTTACCAGCATAAGAGTTTTAAAAAGTTAAAAAAAAAAAAAATTCACTCATTTATAATTTTAAAATACTTTTAAAAAAGCTAAGTTTATTTTTAGCCCTGTAAAAAACTTTAATTTTTTTTCAAAAAATTAAATTTTTGTTTAAAATATTAAATTTAATGTAATTTTAACTCATTTTAAAAACGCAATGGTTTTTTAAAAATGTATTTAATGTTTTAGAGTCTTTTTTCAGTGATCCCCATTCATACTTTTGACAGGTCTTTCTGTCAGAAGTATGAAGGGGGATTCCTTTCTCCCATTGGCTTGCCTGGCCCACATGATTCCAGGGACGCTTGCGAACTGCCTGCGCCCCTGGGGTACGTGGGCCCTGCGCATTATCTCGTGGAGAGGCCCAGGATCGGAAATGGCCTGACCTCGGGAGCCCTCAGGTAAGGTCGTAGATTTTTTCCCGATAGGAGGCATCTGCACGCAGGAAGCCTCCTATCGGAAATTACTGGCCAACATTAAATTTATATAGAACCTTGGTTAAATCACACTTGGAGTACTGTGAGCAGTTTTGGTCTCCATGCTACAAAAAGAATATTGAAGCACTGGATAAAGTGCAGAAAAGATTTACAAAGATGTTACCAGAATTGAGAGGATGCAACTACCAGGAAAGACTGAGTAGACAGGGGTTGGGGATTGTGCCCAGGCTGACGATGACAACATTGCCATTTTCAGCCAGACATAAGAGGAGCCTCTTATATGTGTCACTGATGGCTTAACCTGGGCTGTCAGTAAAGGCTGAAAAGTGTAATTTGGGAATGGCAGAGGTGTTGTACTTATGTCACCTTGTGGGTGGGAAGAGACAGAGAACCAGCCAGATGAAAGTTGAATATCGCAATCTGGACCAGCCCCAATGACCAAGAAACAGGTTTAGGTACTTGTTGAGCTATTACCACTGCTTCATCCCCAGTTTACATAGCTGGTCCATTAACAGACATAATTTGGAAAAGAGAACCCAATTCAGTGATTCAGTCTGTAGGAGCAGAGGAATATTTTGGGGGTGCTGAAAGAGGCCCATTGCGCAGGCCCTGTGCTGACTACTGAACTTTCATAATCCAGACCAACATGTGAGGTCTGCATTGAGCCGGGTAAACAACTTCAGAGAAAAGCAGCCAGTCATCTACCCAAGTCTCAAACTACTGCCTCAATAGATGGTTTACTCTATTGTAGAAAAGGAATGTTTACGGATTGTCTGTGCAGTGTAGAAACGACAGCTGTATTTGTATGGAACTGCCTTTACAATATATTCCAACCTCTGTCCCTGGTGTGGTTCCATAATACAAGGATACTGCATTGGAGCATCAGCTTCAAAGGTATGTCATAGTGAACGGGCTAAGTGGAGCGCTGTGTACGTGTGCTTTTTCACTGAACTTAGTGTGAGATACAGCTGACAGCTTATGTCACCTGGATGCATATTGCATCGTACAGGTAGAGATCTTGAGACATGGTGCCCGTAATGTATTTGGAGGTTGATTTATGAATCAGGAGTAGGAAAACGCATCCAAAAATATTAACGAGAACTATAATTAAAGGGTCCTGTGTGACAGAAATTTTGTGAAGCTCATTAAACTTCCATTTATATAGTGATTTTAATGTTAAAAAATCTATGTCCCAAAGTGATTCACAAAATAAGCACGTGGATAAGCTTAAGATAGGTGACCAAACGTTTGGTGGAAGAGATTGATTTTGATGAGGGGCTTAAAATTCATGGGGGAAAGGTGAATAGATGGAAAGGTTTAGACATGGAATTTCAGAAGGTAGGAACCACACAGCTAAAAGCCCTGCAGCCAATAGTGAGACAAAGGGAAGGGGAGAATGCACAAGATTCCAGAGTCAGAGGAATGTCATGTTCAGGGAAGGCCATGGGAAGCTTAAAAACATTGAAATCAGTAAGATAAAAATTAGGCGGGCTCTACAAGAGGCAGGCAATCCGCTCCCCAAGATTAGCGCCCATGAGAATTTTAAATTTAAGGCACTGAGACATCAGGGAGCCAATGTAGGTCAATAAGGACAGGGATGATGGGCAAAACGGGATTTAGTGTGGGATAGGAAACACACAGCCATAATTTGGACTAGAAAGCAGCTATATTTTTAAATAAACATTTTATCAGTAAAAATATATTTATGGTAAGTCTTAAGTTATACTGTACTACATATGATAGTTTATCCTGTACCATGTCCTCTGGAGTGAAATTGGGCTCTTTGAATATTAGTGTACCATGAAATTCATTTGTCAGCGATGTTAATAGCGATGGTAAATCGTTTAAAATAAATGGGTGAATGTCTCTATTAAAATAGCAGGCAAAGGGTTTTCATATAAATGCATGAAGTGAACATATGCAAATATTCAAAGTACTGAATTTCAAAGCTTTAATTTCAACATTTTCATGGCACAAAACTAGAGCTAAAATTATGGGTTAGAGAATTAAAGAATATCATCTCTCTTGCTCTTGTTTTTGGGTAATCCTCGAGCAAGGAGGGAGAGCTAATTCCAATGGGCAGACTTCAATGCAGGAAACTGAAGTTATAATTGGGAGAGACGGTGCTCATATGTTATAATCTCTCCCTTAAAGATTGCAAAGAAACTAATGATGTTCCAAACTTTTGAGAAAGTTGGGAAGCACAATCCTTAGATTAATTAGGCCATGATCTTGCAATAGAAAAAATATTCTAGAGTTCTGTGAATTAAATTTAACACTTAAACATGGCAATACTGCTCAGGACTGGCAGATTCCCCTTAGGATTGCAAGCTTTTCACTTAACTGGAAATCATCTTCAAATATATGGTGTTGCTGTTATATGAGCTGGTACATTACTTCTGACTCAAATTGATAAAGATGTCTTTTCCACTGAGATGGCATAAACTGACAAAAATGCCTGCGACATCAGCTGTGATTGAATACTTTGTAGAGTTGTTACAATGTAGCAGTCAACAGGTGTCAGGGGGTCTATGGATTTAAGAAAGTCTTGATTTTAACTCGGGATGTGAGTGCAGAATGTGGGGGTGTGTGGGAGGTGGGTGGGAGAGGGATAAGCTCGCATGGCCATGCTGGCAAGAGGACTGGGCCATTTTAACCTCCGGGCCTCATCACGATATCCCAAGCCAGACTCCCGGCCAAACCCAGCAAGAAGGCCAGCGGGCAGGAGCAGGATTTTGGGCCGATGGAGGCAGCCGCCAAGAACACAAGGGAATGGTTCCTGGCACTAAGGTAAGTTGTTGCGGTGGGGGGAGAGGGATGGAGTGGGGGGATATGTAGTGGTCAGGGGAGGCACAAGGTTTTCCTGTGGGTTCTGGAGGAGCACACCTACTCCTCCTGGTCTACAAGGAAACTAGGAAAACTTTAAAAATACTTACCTTGCTGAGCTTCTTTTGACCCTGGATCCAGCGGATGCCAGCTTCCACTGGTGCAGTTGACATTGTGCACAACTCACGCGGCCCAGGGTTAAATTCGGATTGGGTCCAAATAACATCATTCGGCCCCAACTTCTGAATATTCACAAGGCCCTTGGCTGCCTGCACATCCCATTCTTATCGAGCACAAGGGGTTAAAATCGGAGCTGAAATATTTTCTTCAACTCATCTGCAGCATTGCAAGGAAACAGAGAAAGAGCTTCAGAGGAAATTAGACCATGGGACTATTGATTTTACATTTAATACCAGAAGCTATTGTAAAGGTCTTTTCAATCTCACAAATTGGTGACTCAAACACATACACTGCTTTCTGCTGGTTTTCAAGATTGGATATTTCCATGGATGCTAGCAGCTGAAGAAGACTATTTTGGTCTATGTTTTTGATGAGGAACGTTAATGCATCCCTGATGCGCCATCAATTACTCAAAAGACTGAGGTTGAGCGAGTAACAATCAGGCTTTTATTAACTAAAGAATGAAGGTCTTGTCTCGAGTGGTCGACCCGTCCAGAATACTAAGGGACTGGGAGGTAGTCACTTATATACCTGGAATAGTGGGAGGAGTCAGCCGAGGCATGTCCAGACCTGTACCTATTGGAATACACATACAGACACAGACAGGTAGAACAGTGGTTTACCACAATCCCTTTATTTTTTTTTCCTCCAGACTTCTGCCCCTTTTCTCCTGAGAACACTGACTGGTGTTGGTTATGGCTTCATCCATATAGGCTGTTCTCCTCACCCATGTGTGAACTTAGACATTGAGGGATAGATTTTCAAATTGCCGCCCGGGCGTAAAACTGGTACTGCGGATTGGCCGTCTGTTATAGAAACCGCCCGCTTTTCAGTTCCATCAATGGAAATAAAAATCGGGTGAATTCTATAATTGGCAGCCGGTCCGTAACACCAGTTTTACACCCAGGTGGCAATTTGGCAAATCTACTCCCGAGTGTCAGCAGGCAATTCTACCATGAGATTACCTCACCGTCGAGTCGGATTCTGGCCTCATCTGGGACCTACACACATGCATGTTCCAGCAAGAGTCACAGGAATGTGATCGGAGGGGTGGGGGGCGGGGCGAGGGGGAGTTCTAGCTAATTGCTCCACCCCCTAACCCAGGGGCACAGAGGTTAACCGCCGCACCCCCACCTCTGTTGTGACTGAGATCAACCATCCTGGTCTGTATGGCTCATAATTGTCACATCGAGTAGTCCATTTACCATCCGAGGTATTGGCAGAGTATCCCGCACCATTATTCTGTACGGATTTTTATTTTGGCCACAAAGCTTAATGCATCATCACGAGCATATCTTTTGCATAGCAAGTGATAATGCAGTTATAAAATTTAAATAATAGAATTCTCCATCTATCCTCACAGTGATCTGTGAAGTGCTTTGTTTGATGCTGTATATTGTTTCCAAAATTTGTACTCAAGTCTTCTATTCTCTATTGTTCTTTTTTATCAGAAAATGTTTACCATGTTTCACGCTTTTACCCTCACATTATTTATTAATCTTTATTATTTCCTTGACAATTCTTTTCTGATAAGCCCTGTCATGACAAAGAAATTCAAGGAATCCAGAAAGCTAGATGGCTTACTGAATTATAATTTTAGGAAACTAAAATACTGACGTTTTGTTTCACAGCAAATATCAACTTGAAATTGCTGCGAGCTTGTCACAGAGACGACCTGCAAATTTGAAGCATTGCCAAAAAGCGGAAGAGGGAGCAGCAAGTCACATGATGAAAAGGATACTGACCCTTTCAATGCTGATGAGACTTATGTTTAAATCTTACAGACATCTGTAGTTGGATTCCAGAACCATGCATTTAACTACAGCGCATTTAGTGCAATTATCAGATTCCTATATGATTGTAACAGGGACAATTAGAGAGAAGTAACAGAACCTGGAGACCAAAGTTCCAAAAACATTGTCAAAAGCTCAAAAAGCATCTCAATTCATTAGCAGCCACTCTCCTCACAACCACCATCACTTCATCAGCCATCAATGAGAGGGCTGGGTGCTGGGAAACTCCATCACTTGCCCGCAGCACTCCTGAAGGCTGCTGCCCCCTCCCGTTCTCCTCTTCTGTTCCCTCTCCTGGACCTACCTGCTGGCCACTGCCAGTGAGGCAGTCAGCTTAAATTTGTCTCCATCAAACTGCCAAACTCCCTCTGGATGCCCGATTGGCATCCGCAGCTCACCGACAATATGCCGATGACGCCCAATTTCAGGGGAGCATTGGCCTCCGGCTTCTGGTACAAGTAGGAGCACACTACCTATTGCAAGCCCAAAAACAGGCCTAAATTAATTTTTAGCTGATCATTACATACACAGGTTCCCCAGTGCCCACCCATGGATCCATAATGTATCTTATTTCATTCAAACTAAGTTAATGGTTTTAACATCAGATGAACAAAAGCAATGAGCATTGGCCTCTGCTTTAATCAAAGGGGTCACAGAGGGAGCATTCATCATTAGTCTAGGATCCATGTGAAGAATCCTAATCCATTCCATGAATGATTCTCCAGCTTCAGAATTCCTTAGGGTTTGGATGCCCTGTACACAACAAAATTATCAATTATCCCATAGAGCATTTCTCCTTTATTAAGACAATCGGGTTAAGATTCCTTATACAATTAGCCATTGTTTCAGACAGAATTTTATAATCAGTATTTAAGTTTGAGATATCCTTACCTGCTCTTGGCATCATCCATCCTGTGTTTAACTAGTACAACGGCATTTAAATTCCTACATCGAAATTGCCTCAACTAATAGCACACAGAGGATTTATTATATATCAGAAGCATATGTTTGTGTTTTGGACATAATGTGGAAAAAAATCAGGCCCTGCATATGAGAGAGGCCTTGTTGCATTGTGGGTTTGACAAGAAGATAATAAATAAAACTAGGAAAGACCAATTAATTGCATTGAGATGGAGTAGAAAATCTTTGAAAAATCATTACAAAGTTTCCAGAGAATACTATTCCTAATTTTGAAACTGGTAGGATTGGATAAGAATCAGTTTATATTCGATAATAATATGAGCCAATTCTTTGACGTTGTCATGGCTTGCAGTAAATCAGAACATTCAGTTGTGGCTTTTACCTTTGATGTGGAGAAGCCTTTTTGATAAGGTGCACAAAGCCATTCCATATTTTGAAAAGTATGAGTTTGAGATTGATTCACGCAGAGAGCTGAAATCTTATAAAATGAGTATTATTAATACACAACAGATAACAACAATGTATTTCTCCGTTAACTAAAAGATGCAATAGGATTGCTCACTCTTCCTTTCACTGTTTGTCTTGGCGTACAATTCATTGTTGTGGCAATACAAGCTCATTCAGGCATCAAGAGGGAAAGGGAAAGGTCAGTTTGATGTGGGGCTCCAGTCAGTCTCAGAATGTTTTGTTTCTTCTTTAGGACTCAGCATCAGCCACACTACGCTTGCTCAATTTGATTGACACATGTGGGAAAATGTTGGTTTTGAGATCAAATCATATGAAGTCCTTATCTCTTTGAACTGCTTTCCAGAATCTTACAGTTCATTACCACAATAAGGGCTTGAGAAAGAACTGAAATATCTGGGGATAATAGTTTACTTAGACCCATCATATACTTTCCAGCTGAATTATTCCTTGCTAATGAAAATCTGGATCTGCTATGATGGTAGAAGTTGCCTGTTATTATGGGTGAAAGCTGACATACTTAAAATGTTACTCACCCCAGGCCTCAAATTCTTATTTGCTATGATCCGCCTTAGACTCCTGGAAAATGTCACTAAAGAGAATTATTAGTCTACACTCTTTATGACTTCCTCGCTAATATTAATATGTCACCAGTCAAGATCATAACAATGAGTTATGGACCTCTATTTGCTGTATCTCAGATCAAGCAGAGAGACATATACAAGAGAATTAAAATAATGATTGGACAAATCAAACACATTATTCACTCTAAAATATTAAATAAAGCTATGCTCAGAATAAGTTTTAAAATATGTAGTAAGAACTAAAGCTCTTGCTAGAGTTACAATGTGAGATGAGTATTGTAATGTATGTAATGTATATATACCTTAAGGGAGAGAACTACTTTTTACAGCTCCTGTATACTGTAGTACTGGCAGTGACCACACCTGTATATGTACCCTGAGAAGTGATCTGTATAGTTAGTTCTAGAGTAACCCTCATTCAGTAAACACCTGTTGTACCGTTCTCTGCAGTCCTTTTATTATTACACAGACGTAACAGTGGCGACGAGCAAGTTCGAACCTACCTGCAACTCTGCAGCACCTCCCAGGGATTTGCTCCTGGAGAACAGTGGAAGAAGGTCGAGTCCAGAAGCACGGGCGTCGACCACGGGCAGCCGCCCAGTCATCCAGCGGAGATTTGAGCATCGCAGGGGAGGCTGTCGAGAGCCAGGCTTGGCTTTCCAGTCACGGTGGTCAAGGCTTTCAGCATTGCAGTATCACACGAAGCAGCAGCACGGGGCGCTGCAGTGATACAACGGAGACCGCAAGAATATGGCACAAATGAAATGTCATACAGAACAGTGAAGTGCTATCGCTGCGGCAGAACAACACACGACCATAATGATTGCTGGTTCAAGGACAAAGTGTGCAGACAGTGTGGAAAAGTAGGACACATAGCAAGAGTCTGCAGGTCGGGAAAGAAAACCAGCAGCAAGAAATCTCCACAGGAGAAGTACAAGAAGGTACATAAGGTGACGGAGAGTAGTTCAGACGAACAGAAGAGTGATACAGACTCCGGAAGCAAGGAGCTGGGTTGTCTGAAACTACATAATGTGATCAAAATGGAGGATCACCAAACTATCTGGGTCACGCTCAAGATAGCAGGAGTCCAAGTGAAAATGGAATTGGACACAGGCTCAGCCCTAACAGTCATAAACCGAAGGGACTACAAGCGGCTATTCTCACATATACCCTTGAGAGATACAAAGATTGTCTTGAAGACGTACACGGGGCAAAAAGTCTACCCCAAAGAAAAAATAAGGGTGAACGTTATATATAACGGCAAGGAAACACCAAAAATGTACCTATATGTATTGCCAGATGGAGGACCACCACTACTAGGACGTGAATGGACCCGGAAGATACAGCTAGATTGGCATTCCATACAAGCACTGACTGTAGATGCCAAAAAGGATGACGACGTCACGCCTGGACGACTGTCAAAAATGCTAACTGACGCACAAGAAGTGTTCCAGCAGGGACTCGGTACACTAAAAGGCATAACAGCAACGATCAAAATAGAGGAAAATGCAAGCCCAAAGTTTTTTAAGGCCAGACCGGTACCTTATGCGATCCGCCCAGCCATTGAAGCAGAGCTGGAAGGTTTGGAACGTTCAGGAGTACTGTCCAAAGTGGACTGGAGCGAGTGGGCTACACCCATCATTCCTGTAATGAAGAGGTCATTGAGTAATACGCCTGGGGAACCAAAGAAGGTTCGCATCTGTGAGGACTTTAAGGTGACAGTGAAACCAGTCCTTCACACTGTACAATATCCGCTTCCGCGGATTGAAGATATTTGCGCCTCGCTATCTGGAGGGAAACGCTTCACTAAGATTGATCTGGCCCAGGCGTACCTGCAAATGGAGGTAGAAGAAGCCTCGAAACAGTACCTCACGATCAACACTCATAAAAGGTCTCTACCAATACAACCGGCTGGTGTTCGGGGTAGCATCAGCTCCAGCTATTTGGCAAAGGGCAATGGAACAAGTCCTGCAAGGGATTCCAGGGACCCAGTGTTATTTGGACGACATCCTGGTCACGGGCGAAAATGACAGTGATCACCTCGCCAACCTGCAGCAGGTGCTCACTAGATTGAAGGAATATGGGCTCCGAGCTAATCGCCACAAATGCGAGTTTTTCCAGAAGCAGATCTTGTATTGTGGCCACATTATTGATAAAGAGGGGTTACATAAGTCCCCTGAAAAGATTGAGGCAGTAGTCAAAGCTCCAGCACCAGAAAATGTGTCACAACTGAGGTCGTTCCTCGGGCTGGTGAACTACTACCATAAGTTCTTGCCGAATTTGTCTACCGTACTACACCCACTGAACACCCTACTGCAAACGGGGGTACCATGGAAGTGGAGTGACGAATGTAAACGAGCTTTCCAGAAGAGCAAAGCATTGATCACATCAAAAGAGGTGTTGGCTCATTTCAGCCCAGCACTACCAATTCGGTTGGCGTGTGATGCATCACCCTATGGCATTGGAGCGGTGCTGTCGCACAAATTCCCGGACGGCTCGGAAAGGCCAGTAGCCTTTGTGTCTCGGTCACTAACCTCAGCCGAGCATAACTACGCCCAGATTGACAGGGAGGCCCTCAGCCTAGTGTGGGGAGTGAAAAAGTTCAATCACTATCTGCACGGGCAGAAGTTCACCTTGCTGACTGACCACCAACCACTTGTCTCCATCTTTAATCCAAAGAAGGGCGTTCCGGTGATGACTGCGCAACGGCTACAAAGATGGTCCCTTTTTCTAGGGGCGCACCAATATGAAATTGAGTATAAGGGCACAAAACAGCATGGAAACGCTGATGGGCTATCACGCCTGCCACTGCCTACTGCGGAGGAAGCACCAGCAGTGGATCCTGTCGAAATATTTCATTCGACTATAATTGAATGCTTGCCAGTAACTAACGCTGGTATAGAGAAGGAGACCCGAAATGACCCGACACTGCCTCGGGTATATGATTTGACGGTGAAGGGATGGCCAGCACATGGAGACTCACTGTTGCCAGCATTCTCAACCAGAAGAGAACAGCTGTCAGTATGCCAGGGGACCTTGATGTGTGGATCCCGAGTGGTAATTCCACCCAAGTTAAGGGAGAGAGTGCTCAATGAGCTTCACGAAGGTCATCTGGGAGGGGTGAAAATGAAAAGCCTTGCTAGGGCTTATGTGCGGTGGCCGGGGATCGATCAGCAAATCGAGGACCTGACAAAGAGCTGCTCAGGATGCCAGAAGGTCCAAAATGCACCACCACATGCCCCTCTACACCCATGGGAGTGGCCCTCATCTCCATGGCAATGGGTGCATATTGATTTTGCTGGTCCATTCATGGACTCAATGTTTTTAATAGCCGTGGATGCGCACTCGAAATGGCCTGAGGTGATCAAAATGTCCTCCACCACCACGGAGAAAACTATTGCAGTCCTACGGACCATTTTTGCCAGGAACAGCTTGCCAGAGCAGATTTGCTCTGATAACGGACCACAGTTTGTGTCCGAAGAGTTTCAAAGATTTATGAAAAGGAATGGGGTAAGGCATTACACATCCGCCCCGTATCATCCAGCCACAAATGGATTGGCTGAGAGGTTCGTACAAACCTTTAAAAAAGCAGTAAAGGCCATGTGCGATGACGACATTCCACTGCAGCATAAGGTGGACAATTTCCTGTTAGCCTACAGAAATGCGACACATGCAGTCACCAACCAGGCCCCGGCCATGATGTTCTTTAACCGAAGGTTGAGATCTCGTCTGGATTTGCTCAGACCAAATGTACGAAGAGATGTTGAGAGTAAGCAATTCCAGCACATCAATGAGAAGCCGACAAGGAGCTTCAATGTAGGGCAACCAGTCTTGGCCCGCGACTACCGAACAGAGAAATGGCAACCAGGAACGATATGCACACGGCAGGGGCCACTAATGTACACAGTGGATGTTGGGGAGAACATTGTGAGACGCCATGCTGACCAGATCCTAGAGTCACAGGAACGAGTCAACCCCATGTCTCGGCCATACGTACCTGGTGAGGAACCCGACGTACAGGTCGCATCTACCTCAGAAACAATAGCATTGGAAGCTGATGAATCAACTGACGACAGGGTGCTAGAATCGCCTCCGCACCAAGAGCGAGACACTCTGGAAAGGCGTTATCCAGAAAGAATCAGGAAGCCTCCCCAGAGACTGAATATATGAATGGACTATTTTCATATAACATTGTGTATTAAAAATGTTAATTGTTAAATGAGTATTATGGTACTGTTAATCTAAAAGGGGAGGAATTGTAATGTATGTAATGTATATATACCTTAAGGGAGAGAACTACTTTTTACAGCTCCTGTATACTGTAGTACCGGCAGTGACCACACCTGTATATATACCCTGAGTAGTGATCTGTATATTTAGTTCTAGAGTAACCCTCATTCAGTAAACACCTGTTGTACCGTTCTCTGCAGTCCTTTTCTTATTATTACACAGACATAACAAGTATATTCTATATAAATCCTATGGGAGTCATCCTCTTCTGAATCAATCTATTTTTTTAAAACTGAAAAATGGCAGTATACCGAAGCAGGATCTTTCTGAAATGGAAGACCCTAATGCCCAGAAACTACATAAAGAAACTGAAAGTAACAATACCAAAAATCTATTGTAATTACATTTTGTAATGTCATTTTTAGAAGGTTCATGGAAACATAAAAGGAAATTCACAGATCATTAAGGAGGCAATCTCCTACAACTCCACACTGGATGAGTTCCTAATCTCACCTTGGCTAAAGAGGAAGATGTCAGCCGCGATTTCCCCAACCTCGGCGGGTCCGGTGTGGCCGGGGTCGGTGACGGGGTGCCAGCTGTCCGTAGTGATTTTACGTTGATTGTGCTTGTTAAGCCCGCCCAGCGAGTTTCCCAGCCAATTGAAGGAAGTGGATCTGATGATGTCACTTGATGACGCGCCATCAGCCGGTTTCCTTAAAGGGACCATGCGGAAATTGATTTTGACAGTTGTGCTGTCAGTGTTCTACAGCATTGAGATGCTGCAAACACTGACAAGCACTGCACTGAGGTGCATGGCTGCACCCAGGCACTCCCATGATTCTCTCCGTATGCTTATGGAGGGAGTCACAGCATGCAGGGAGGTTCTCTTCCCTTCCCATGGGTGGAAGAGACCTCAGGAGATCAATGCAGCCTGGTTGCACATTGCACAGGAAGACACAAGCAGGAATGTCATTAGGAGGACCAGGCTGCAATGGCGCAAACCTTTCAATGATCTCAGTAAATCACGAAATGTTACTGCAAAGCCACACTCAACCTCATCCTGCTGTGCCACTCATCACATCCCCATCACTCTGCCTTCCCTACCCAACTCCAGCACATCCTTACACCAACTTACCTTGCACCTCCACCCATCCCTCTCTATCTACATTATCACTTCCCCATCTCACTAGCCACCCCTCACACTCACCCTCATCCTAGCGCAATCATAACAAGTAACAACACACAAGGGTAGACACTTGGGCGTTTTAGCCAATGTTCATGTGAAGTTTCTGTTAATATGCTGTCAAACATTAAAATCTTTATTTTCAACACTTTGTGTTCTTGGACAGATTTGTGTGCATCTTTGGACGTGGCTTAGTGAGTTGCAGTGAATGGTGAGACATAACAGCACCCCCTGCAAAGGCGATGAGTGTTAAAGGAATGGCTTGGGCATTGTAGAGATGCTTCATGGTGTTGGTGTGGGGTGGTGCCAACCTGGCGCATCATGTGGCAGCCATATGGGTGTACAGTGTCAAGTGAACTATATCTGGCCATGGTGAGGCCATCCCTGGCGTTCCAGGCAGCAATGTGGTTGGGTGCTGATGCCCTCTGTCCTGTGCAGCTTCAGTTGATTGCGGAGAAGGTTGGTGTTGCTGTTGGTGCTGCTGCTGTGCCTGGTACTGATGGTGTTGGGGCTGAGCGTGGTGGGATTCTGAGGACCAAGATGAGATTTTTCCAAGGACACCGATGCTGATGGAATAGATGGCAGATGAACTTGAGATGACAGAAGCAATCTGTCAATGGTGGGAGAAGTTGTTCCAATGAGGTGACCCTGGATAGAGAGTTTGCTCCAAACACTTGCAAGCTGCATAAAGCTCAATCTTTCTTCCAAATGCAGTAAGCAACAGCTTCTAACCTCGGAAAGTGAACAGCTATGAAATGGGAGCTTTTATAGAACATTTGCAGCTGTCAAGTTAAGAAATCATCCCATGCTGACACAACACCCGACCTGCTTCCCTGATGTGATCCCCGAGCTGCGAGGAAGCCGTGGATGGTGAGCTTAAAATAGTTTTTAAGTGCCTGTTAATAAGCTCTTAATAATCTAAATTGCCTCCCCTTCCGCTTGGTGTTGGGTCTGTTCAGCGATGACAGACCCAACATCTGGGAAACTAGCATGGAGGCGGGTTCCCTACCACTGTCAAAAAAAAAATTTTGAACCCAACCCACCACCAAACGTGCCCGCTCACTCCCGAAAAATTCCCCCCATCAAGTGATGCTGAAATACTCCCTGCAGAGGGGGCGAGGCAAGCTAGAGAGCAAGTTAATACATGTCACACACAATTCCCCATTCATTCATGAGGGAATCCTGTAGATGCCTGGGAGGATATCACCAGCCTGCACACTTGCAATGTCATTTGCTATTAGCCCATTTATCTCCCAGAATACTTAGAGCTCTCATGGGAAATCACAGGTTTACTCATTGTGCATTCTTAGACCTAACCTGTATTACAACTAATGTGCAGCTGAGTAGTCCATGAGACGGAGGAAATAAGATGTAGAAAGACTCATTTCACAGATAAGGCCATGCAAATCTTGGTGGGTGGCATGAGGGAATGGGGAAGTGCCCTATATAGGTCAAAGATGCAGACCACAACAAAACAGAGAATTGTCTGTTCCTACTCCTTCTAATAGGGTATCAATTAGGAATAGTACAAGAGAAAGAATGCATCCAAGTACAACACCAAGTACAAGGTAACAATCCAGCAGTTCATCACATTCAATTATATTGGGGCCAAAAACCTGTAGGCCATCGATGTAGGAGGGGATGGGAACTCTCAATGCTAAGAATTCCCATAGCCCCAGCCACTTGGAGGCCCAGCGGAGCAACAGTGACCAATAGGCCTGTTGACCAGGCCACTGAATGGCAGTTGTGGCTGTCTTCTGAGGACCCAGCCTGAGAATATGATGTGGCACCTGCAAAAGTGACGCAAATATTTGGGCCACATTTCAGCCCCTTAAGAAAGGAGGCCAAGAGAGCAAGGCTTGCTTTTTTCGGGGGGGGGGTGGATGGGGACAGCCCGTAACTGGCACATTTCTACTGTTATTTGCAGCCTCATGAGAAGGTGGGCATCTGAGATGTGCCCCTAGTGGCGCCGGCCACTGCTGGGGCCATGCAAGTGAGCTCCCACTGACCCTGCAAACTCCAGTAGGGTCAGCGCCAGATAGTGGGTGCATCCTGGCACTTACACTGGTCTTTGACCTATTGTACACAGGCACTCGCACATGAAACCATGCATTCAACTCTGTAAATTTACAGGCTTTACTTTATATATAAAATTAAGTAACAAAATTGGCCTGTGCATAAAAATGGGGAAAAAAGATGCAGAATGCAACAAAAAAAACCAGATTTAGTTAAGACAGCATTTACAAAATTTTGCAGTCTTTAAAGGGCTGCTGCATACAAGGCCTTCAGGAAGAAAATGGTTGCAGAGTGCCCATTGCACCTGTGTAGGTGGGCTGCAGGGAATTCCTAGGGCTTGCCTTTTGGCAGGTTTTCCTTAGCCTTCTCATTTATCATTCATTAATGGCTCATAGTGATGTAACAAAAGCCTCAAAATATGTTTATTCTATTTTTAGAAAATAAATTGATATATCAACTGACACATTTAGCACATAAACAGTCATTATAGTTCAGGATTTCACACAAAATTTTTAACAATCTGATCATCTGTGGCATAATTTAAGGGTATATTTAGGGCGAGTAATATTGTTGGCAGCAAAATGGGTTGGAAACAATTTATGCTGGTTTTCCACCCAATAAAATAACCAATCGAGCCCTCTGAATTCTCTTTAGCTTTTTGGCCAGTCCTCTGATCCACTTGTCAAGTCCCATTTACAGAAGGCCCTGTGGCACTGCAGCTTTGAGAATCCTGCCTTTACACTCACAAAGCACTCAGGGTAAATTAGATTGAGAATGATAAGATTCAGCTGTTGACAGAATCAGCTGAGGCAGATGGAAGTGAGAGTTCCTGAGGGTGGAGAATTTCATTAGTGATATCTGCAGCTTTCTGCAGCAATTTTTTGGACAGACCTGGACATACTTTTCACTGCTTTTGACAGTGTGAGGCCACCTGGAGATTTTCATACCGCGCCCCCATTACCCTCAGTGAGAACTTCTCAGATGCAGGTACGGCATTCCCTATGGGCATACTCCTGTATGCCATTATCATGCAGGAGGAGGTCGAGGAACAGCACAGGGTGGAGCAAAGGAGAGCCAGGCAACATTTAAGGGTGTGGGATCCCACCAGATATTACAACCTCCCTAAAATATACAGGTCATATAAAGAGCTTACTGAAGAGATGTGAGTGCATGTCACCCAAGAGGCAACAGGGGAGCTCAGTCACCTACTGCATGAGAACCAGCAGCTGTGGTCATCTGCCCACCGTGCTCTCTCTATGGCTATGAGGGTGATGACCGCATTCAACTTTTATGGCACGGGCTTATTTCAGGCAGCCACAGGAGATCGCTTTAATATCAACCAGGGTGCAGTATGGGTATGCATTTGTCAAGTGACTGGTGCAGCTTATAGGAGAGCTGGATAATTGATCACCTTTGGCATCACAGCAAGGTAGCAGAGATAGGGCCATCCAGTTTTATGGGGTTACTGGCTTCCCCAAAGTGCAGGGTGAAAGAACCCATGTTGCTTTGTGAGCTTCTACATAAATCCCCCTTAACTTTCTCAATAGGAAGGGCTTCCACTCCCTGAATGTTCAGATTGTGTCTGACAACATACAAACGCTCCTACACAAGTTGTCATGTTGCAATCATTCATCAAAATTCAGCCCTCCCTGACCTCTTCAGAAAAGAAAATCATATTAATGGATGGCTTGTGGGTGACAAAGCCGATCTCTTGCTCCCATGGATAATGACCTCCTCCCAGAGTGGCCTGAACAGCAGCACTGGAATACTACAAAATGAGACACATGCACATTGTAGTACTCCATTGTGACAAGATAGATCATTGAGAGGACCACCGGAATCTTAAAAAGGACACTTTCACTTTCTGAACTGGTCAGGAGGGGCTCTACAGTATACTCCAGGTCATATGACATGCACATAGCTGACACTGCTGCACCCTGCACAACTTTGCCATACAAAAATAACCTGAACTTGAATATTGCTTGGGAGGTGACTCTAGTTTCGTTGGAGGCAGAAATACGTACATGGAAGAGAGCATCACAATGATCTGCACAGAGGACAAGGGGCATCATAGCAAATCTTGAACTCTTCTCTTCTGTGTAACATAGTCTACCATTGACACCTTACCCACTTCTCCACTTTCAAATAAAGGAATATTCCCTCAATCCAGTACCCATCCTAAAACATGACAATGCATCAGTCTGTTTGCCCCATATGACCATGCCAATAATCATCATCTGATTGTCAGCACGAAATAAATGCACCTATCCCATATGATGTGTTAGCTGTGGCTCAGTTGGTAGCAACCTTGTTTCTGAGATAGAAGTTTCTTGATTCTAGTCCCACTCCAGAGACTTGAGCACAAAAATCTAGGCTGACATTCCAGTGCAGTGCTGAGGGAGTGCTGCACTGTTGGAGGTGCCGTCTTTCGGATGAGACGTTAAACCGAGGCCCCGTCTGCTCCCTCAGGTGGATGTAAAAGATCCTATGGCACTTTTTCGAAGAAGAGCAGGCGCATTATCCCCGGTGTTGTAGCCAATATTTATCCCTCAATCAACATCACTAAAACAAATTACCTGGTTATTATCACATTGTTTGTGGAAGCTTGCTGTGCGCAAATTGGCTGCCAAGTTTCCTACATTACAACAGTGACTACACTTTAAAACGTACTTCTTTGGCTGTAAAGCGCTTTGGGACGTCCGGTGGTCATGAAAGGTGCTATATAAATGCAAGTCTTTCTTATGATTCTAACTTCCATGAATAACAAAGCATGATTTCAATACATATTGCAACAAAGGATGCAGATGATATGCTGCAAGCATTCAAAGGGGAGCTGGACGAGTTTCTGGTTAAGGCTTATATCACTGTGTACAAAGGGTAGGTGGAACGTTGGTTGATGTGCGGGGTGCATCACTAGAGCTTGTTCCTGGGCAGCCTGTTGTCACCTCAGTACCAATACCACCTTCTTCCACACAGCATAAATTACATTTTTGGCAGGTTTCCTGCCATGACCACCCAGCTGACTGTGTCTCTGAAGATCAATTTCATCCAAGAGGTTTTGTAGGTCCATTTCCGATAAATTGTGCCATCTTCATCTCGGCCTCTGTGTCGTGCCCTGGTCCCTTGTCTGGCTGCCTGTGCCAGCTGCTCCTATGTTAGGCATTTTTGAAAAGTGGTACAAAAACAGTCCTGGGAAGCTCTCCCCCACCTGCTGCTGCAAATTTCAGCTAGAAGTGGCTTTTAAAAGCAAGGCGCTAATCTCCACCCAGCACATTACTCCAATATTACACAGGTTTTATGTCAATCACTACTCCAATGAATATGCAAATGAGCTTACCCAGGAAATTCTTGCGTAAATACACAAACTTTTTTCATTGGTATAAAACTCAGACTGTAGAACATTTTGGGCCAAAGTTCAAAAATGCTTAATCAAAAGACATATTCTGCAAACTTGATAATCTATCTACAGATAATACATAAATTATTAGGGGGCAAAATTGGGTTGCACCCCCTTTGGGACACTAACTTCACCGGGGCGCTAAATGTAGCACCCCAAAAAAGTTAGCGCCCCTGCGGCTGAAATTCACTGGTAGCGTTCCAAGAGGGAGGCAGGGCGCTACTGGAAGTGCCCCGCCTCCCTCTTGGGGCGCTGTGAGTGAATATCGCAGCGCTACGTGCCGCAGCGCCACGGTACTGCAGGCCTTCCTCTCCTTATTAAAGGGGAGGGGCCTAGCACAACACGACCCGGGACCCAGCTGGGCCACCAGGGATCGGAGTGCCGGCAAAAGAGCCTGGTGCTCGAGAAGTGCCAGGCTCACAGAGCGCAGCCGGCACCCCGTGGAGGGGCTGCACAGAAGGCTGGGGACAGCAACGGGGGGCAGGTGCTGGCAGGTGGCCAGCAACAAGAATGGCCGCCCGGCACCTGCCCTTTAATTTGCGCCGCCCCGGCTGCAGATAGGCCCCCTTGACCCTGTCGGACATAGCATCCAGTGGTAAGTCAGGGGGCGCTACCAAAGTTCGTGGCCGGGGCGCGAGTGGGGCGCTGTGCACAGCAATGATGTCACAGGCATCCTCGCCAATAGAGGCACAGCGCCGCAGAGCGCTAACGGTTACCGCCACCGCTAACCTCCCGCGCCCGGGCACTGGTTGCTTTGCGTCCCATTAAGAATGGGAGGTGTCAAATCAACCAAATTTTTGGTGTTTAATACAATTTGCTCTTTTGAACTAGCTTTTGGATCAATTATTAATAGGAGGAAAGTAAAATTCGAACAACAGTAATAGGCTTTTCATTGGAAATTTTTATGACAACTGTAGTGCAGCCTGTGAAAGGTATAATGCTGAATTAGAAGGTATTGAGTTAATTAAAGCCTTGGTGAGCTTATTAAAGTGCAAGATTTTAATTAGTTCAAAGGCCTCTGTTTGAATAGGACGTGCTGAGGATTGAACTACAACCATGAGAAGTTGATTGCTCAGAATAGCATTTTCAAATACAAATCGCATTTTTAGAATAATGGCCCGTATTTTCCGATCGCAGGCCTCCCGCGGGCAGAGGCCTGCGCTCTGGAAAAATCTGCGCCCTTACTTGAAGGCTCCCAGGACGCACACGCTTCTGCTCCTGGGCCTCGCCAAACTTGAAGTGCGCAGGGCCCACGTATCCCAGAAGTGCATGTAGTTCGCAGCGTCCCTGGGATCACGTGGGCCATAGGGAGCCAATCACGGAAGGGAATCTCCCTTCATACACTTGACAGGAAGACCTGTCAAATATATGAATGGAGATCACCCCAAAAACATAATAAAACTTTAAATAATTTTTTTTTTTAAATCACATTTTTTAAATGACTTGAAATTACAATAAATTAAGTATTGTAAACAAAAATTTATTTTTTGAAAAAAGTAGTTAAAGATTTTTACGGGGCTAAAAGTAAACTTACCTTTTCTAAAGTATTTTTAAATGATAAATAAATCAGTGAAAAAAAAAATTATTTTTACTTTTTTGAACTCTTATCTTGGTAAAAGCAGGCCTTACATCTGCTTTTACCAAGCATAAAATTGTAAGGGTTTTCTGCGGGCAGAGGGTCTCCAAAAAGCAGAACTATCCGCCTGTAGAGGCCCTTCTCCCGGGCAGCTGGAGGATCTGTCAAGACCATTCTTGACAGATCGGAAATGCCGGTTTTCAGCGCCTGCACTGTGCATGCCTGAAACCAGCATTTCCGATGTCCCTATGGGCGGGTACACAGCGCGTACCCACCCATAGGGATCGGAATATCTGGGCCAATATTCTTTCAGTGTTAGTACCCGCTGGCTAGTCAATAAGGCTGCATAAAATACAAATAAAAACAGAAAACAATGTTTAGCATGTCTATCAGCATCTGAAAAAGGTTAACGGTTCAGGTAAGTTGATTCTTCTTCACACAAAGCGCGATCCTGTCTTTTCACTTTCAAATTCTGACCGCCTTGCTTTGCATTTCCAACTTTTTGGCCTAGAAATTCAGTTGGGCGCGCCAGCCGTTAGCGCCTTAGGGGGAGTAGATCTCGAGCGCTAGGCGCTTATCGCCCGGGCGCAGCGCGATCTGCGCCTCTCCCCAACTTCAGGACACATTTAGCGCCAGCGCAAAGTCTTAGCGCGCGCCCTGCTGCGCGCGCAGATCATGACGTCATTTAATAGTGCAACGCCCTTTGTGCGCCCCAAACCGGAACTTCACTCGCGCCGGCCCATTGTGCGCCGGGCGTCCCGAGCGACTGTGAAGTGGAACGGTACACAGGCCAGCCGGGCCGGGGGGAGCGCTAATTAAAGGGCACTTACCCAGCAGTATAAAGGCCAGCCATTTTGCAGCATTCACTCTTGTGCAACGGTTTTTTGGACAGAGACCAAGGAGGAGAGTTTACTGCTTTGGACCAACACTTGGACAGGTATTTTTGGCTCAGGCCAGAGCTTACCAATTATCTTTGCCTTCATTCAGAGCTCAGTGTTTGCCAGCATATAATGGGGGCTGCATTGGGTGGCAACGCTGAATTTCAGCCTTATGCCAGAAGGGCTTACAGACGCCGTGAGAGATTGGCAGCCCTGGCTAGACGCAGAGGGGGCAACAGGCGTCGCCAACTGAGGCCTTACCCACGCAGGGTATACCGCCCGCAGACCTCCTATCTGACCATGTCTGCCGCGATGTGTGTTAGGAGGCTGCGATTCCGAAGGGAGGTGGTTGCAGACATCTGCCGGCTGCTTCAGAGAGATCTGCAGCCACAGCTGATGCGCAGGACGTCTCTGTCGGTGGCAGTGAAGGTGACGGTGGCTCTCAACTTCTATGCCTCCGGCTCCTTCCAGTCCGCTACTGGGGACATCGCTAACATCTCCCAGTTCGCCGTGCATTGCTGCATCCGCCAGGTGACCGAAGCCCTTTTCAGAAGGAGACATCAATTCATCTCCTTCCCCATGACCCTGGACAAGCAGCAGCAGCGTGCAGTGGGGTTTGCAAGAATAGCGGGCTTCCCCATGGTGCAGGGCGCCATTGACTGCACGCATGTGGCTTTGCGGGCACCTCTTGAGCATGCCGAGGAGTACCGCAACCGGAAGGGCTACCATTCCCTCAATGTACAGCTGGTGTGTGACCACAGGCAGCGCATCCTAGCTGTCAATGCCCGCTTTCCAGGCAGCAGCCACGATGCCTTTATCCTGCGACAGACAACTGTGGCTGACATGTTCCAGGCACAGCCTCCCCCAAGAGGATGGCTTATCGGGGACAAAGGCTATCCTTTGTGTACCTGGCTCATGACCCCGCTCCGCGCGCCCACGACCCCTGCTGAAGAGGCATACAACGAGAGCCATCAAGCGACAAGGAACCTCATAGAACAAACAATCGGCGTGCTCAAGCAACGGTTCCGCTGTCTCGACCGCTCCGGGGGAGCCCTCCAGTATTCGCAGGATCGAGTCTCCCAATTCGTCGTCGTTTGCTGCATGCTGCACAACCTGGCTATCCGCAGGACTCAGGCACTGCCACCTCACGTTGGACCACCACCTCAGGAGGAGGAGCAGGAGGAGCATGAGGACGACGAGGACGAGGAGTACCAGCCCAGGAGGGACGCACAAGGTCCAAGGGCCGCCCGTCGTCGGCTTATTGAACGTCACTTCTAGGCCCCCTGTCAGGGAATGGCTTGTGCCAATGATAGAACATGATTGCAGCTGCTCCGCAAGCCCTCAGCCGGTTAAGGCAACAAACACTTCAAAGATCAAACATGGACAATGTGAATAAATAAAATGCTTTATTGTACAAACTCTGGGCCCTTCCCACATGAAAACCAAAAACAGATGAAACCCCCAAAAAGCACTCAAACACATTACTCGCTCCCACAACCTGGGGAGGATTAACAAAATAGGGCAACTAAAATGGCCGTCATTCTCGGCCTTCGTCAAAAACAAACATCACATCATCGGCCTTCAAAAAACAAACATCCAATTCTCGGCCTCAAGAAACAAACACAAATGGCCACACATTCGACTATTTGGCCCGCTACGGCGATGCCTTGGCCATCTTTGGGTGGCCCCTGCCCGCCCTGCTGCTCCGCCTCAAAGTAAGGCCATTGGCTGCTGCAAGGCTGGGGGCAGGCTCCTGAGGGGCACATGTCGTGACGGCAGATGCCCTTGGGGGTCGGCCTAGTCGAGGTCTGGGCGTCGAGCGGCCGGCTGTTGATTGCTGCAGCTGTGGCTGGCCAGCATCAGTCGCTGCAGCAGCTCCTGGCAGCTCCACTGGGGGAGTGGCAGTGGCGGCTGGAGGAATGGCGGCAAGCTGGCGGATGACAGGCGCTCGCTGGTCGCCTGAGACACTGGCACTCGCCCGGGCCAGCACTGCAGCATTCGCACCAATCTGCCGAGGGACAGACCGATGTGCTGCTGCAGCGCGCCGGGTGCCCTGGCGATGCCTGGCTGACACCGCGAGTGTGGCAGCAGTGAGTGCCCGTGTTGACCTGTTCACTGACCGCAGCAGAGCAGCCAGTGACTGGACGGCACCACTAATCACCTGGCCAGTCGCTGACAGATCTGCCCGGTATTCCGCCCGACTGGTGGCCTCTAAGGGCCCGAACTCGGCCACACTCCGAGAGAGCGAATCGATGGACTCAGGCAACCGTGCCACTGCCGCCATGAGCTCCGTGTGCCGGCGCTCCGAGTCCGCGGACAAGTCTTCGAGGCATTCCATCTCCTCGGCGAAGAGCATCTCCTGACTGGAGGCCGGACTCTCCCTCTGGGGAGAAGGCCGCCGAGCTGGCCGACCCTTCCTGCGTTGCTGGAGGCCGCTGGTCCCAGCAATTGGACTCCCCTCCGACGCATCCCCCCTCTGGGGAGAAGGCCGCCGAGCTTCCACCCCCCTCCCGCCTTTCTGCAGCACGCAGGTCCCAGGAGCTCCCCTCCCCTTCGACACTTCCGCCACGCTGCCCTCCAGGGAAGACGTGTCCCCTACATTGGCCTGAGTGGCCGCGGCTGAGGGTTCCCCTGATGGGCCACCTTCCTCTTGCTCCTCCTCCTGCTCCTCCTCGGAGGGTCTGTCACTGGCAAGTTGAGGGGCCTCCTCTTGACCATCTGAAAGCAGGAAGGCACAAGAGTAGCTTTAGAGTGAGGAGAGGGCGTCAGTGCAGGATGCATGAGTGGTGGCATTCAGCGCATTGGTCGGACAGTGGCAAAGGATGTAGATCTGATGCGCAAGTGGGACGAGAGAGGTGCAAAAGGTGATGTCCTTACCATTGCTGCCCAGAACAGGGTCGGCATCTCCACATGCAATGGGCCCAATCACCCGGCCACCCATGAGGCGCTCCACGCGATGTTGCAGGTTGGTGAGTGGCTGGATATGGGGTCGTCCTCCCCCGGTCGCAGTCCGGCTCTTGCGATTATTCGCCAGCTTGGCCTGCAAGAGAAAGGACGGCCTCTAAGTACAGTGTGTCGCCGTGATCTTGTGTGCACTGCCTCCCATGGTGGAATAGCCTGGCCAGTGTGTCGCCATGATCTGGTGTGCACTGCCTCCCATGGTGGAATAGCTTGGCCAGTGTGTTCAGTGCAGAATGTGCAATTGATGCTCATGCCTGTGCCATAGCTGCTGGATGAAGGCTGGCCATTAGAGCTTTCAGGTCCCTTTGCCCATAATGTAAAGTGCACATGCAAGGATGAGGAGGTCATTGAAAAGGGTACTCACCCTGACAATGTGTGTGAGGTCATTTAACTTTTTGCGGCATTGGGCACCGGTCCTGGGGACGTCGCTGTTGGCTGACAGCTTGCTGGCGACATGCCTCCAGGCTCTCCTGTAGACGCGGACCGTCGCCTTCTTGCCATTGTCCGGGTACAAAACATGGCGCCTCTTCTCCACAGCAGCAAGCAGCACACTCAGATCACGCTCTGAGAAGCGCTGCGCACGTTCACGGGCCTTCTCCGTGTCTTCAGGCGCTATTTGGGTCCAGCAGCAGTGTTCAGGCCTAGCTGGAGGGCTCCACTATCCAGGGCGTGGCAGCAGACACGGTCGATCCTTCCCCCTTAAGAGCTGGCCGGCGCCAGGGTGTCTGCTGTCAGTCACGAGATGGCCGCACCTGCGCTGCGCCCGGCCTCGGCGCTATCGATCACCACCTCCGGCTTAGCGCCCAAAGAGAGGCGTCCAGCAGCAGTTTTAGCGCTCGCTCGAACTAGTAGGGCGAAGCTAATGAATATCGGAGAAGTGGCCTAGATTTGGCGGCGGCCGCAAACTTTAGCGGACGCCCCACTTTAGCGCCCCAAAAGTGGCGTCAATGAATTTCTAGGCCTTTATGTTTGATTTCCGGTGCCGACACTTTGGGGGCAAAATTCAGTTATGCCCCGTTTGGGGGCGGTAACCGAATTAGCGGCAGACATTTAGCGTCCGACGCGAGAGTACCGCCCGAGCTGCTAAATTAGGCTTACCGCCCCAGCAAGGAAGCGGAGCACTATCTCGGGCGCTCCACTTCCGCTCGGGGTGGTGTCTGGGATGCTAAGCGTGGGAGTGCCGGAGTGCTACGCGGCCGCTCCGCCTAGCGCTGACACGTTTCAGCGCCCCTCCCCTTCCGTTAAAGGGGAGGGCCGCTGCACACTCTGCAGGCCATTTGGTGGCGTCCACCAGGGTGGCACGGTGCCATGGCCGCAGCCCAGCACCGTGGCTGCAGCCTGGCACCGAGAAGCAGTGCCAGACGGCGCGATGACGGCCATGGACCAGCCAAAAGCCGCCAAGAGGGGCCGACCTGGAGGTCGGCCAAAATAACAAAATGGCATCGCGGGACACAGCTGGACTATCCCGGTTCACTACCTGCGAGGCTGTCACTGACATCGCCCACGGCAGCCTCACGGGGCGCAGCCGAATTTCTGCCACGGGGTGCTAAGAGTTTGCGTGACTCGCCGATGATGTCATCGCCATCGGCACAGTGGCCCAGGGTGCTACCAGTGTGGCACAGTGCTATCGGCTAGTGCCTCAGTAGCCCCCGCCCGGTCGATAAGACCTTTGAGCCCCATTAGCGCCCCCTGGAGGCACTAACGGCAGGCGCAAAGGAGGCGAATTTAGCCCCCTTTTTCTTTATATTTCTGGAAAAAAAGCACATACTCTGCGTTCTGTGATGAAATATTCCATTCACCACTGCCTGTGACTGAGATCGGTTTCAGTGTCATTTCCCTTCCCCCAGACCTCATTGTATTGTGTACTGGAATGTGCTGTATTGTATACTGGAATGTGCTGGAATGTGCTGTGTGTAGGGCTCCGCCCATACCTGGCCCCGTTTGTAAGCTAGTTCAGTCTGGCCTCAGTCTCCAGAAGGAAGACATCTCTCTCTCTTACGTGTTACGTTCTAAGTTAATAAAAGCCTTGTTTTTGTTCTGCTAACTTCGAGTCTCGGAATTATTGAGGCACATCAATTTTATTAACTTATTTTTCAACACTATGGATCAACTCCTGAAACCCGAACGTTTGGATTTGGATCAACATGCTCCGGATGCATCAGCATGCTTCGGACACTGGTTTGAGTGTTTGGAATTCTTCCTGGACAATTCCGCAGCCGTCAAAGACGCTACGGACGCTGCGAGGATGAGACTCGGAATTCTGCGGAATTAGGTAAGCCACCGGGTTTACCCCCTCATCCAAGACGCCGAGACGTACCTGGCCGCCTGCGACATCTTAAAGGCGCATTACCAGCAGCCTACGAATGAGGTGTATGCTAGGCACCGGAATCGGTGGAGGAGTTCCTAAGCACCCTGAAAATGCTTGGCAAAGACTGCAAGTGCCGAGATGTAAAAGCCGCAGTGTACACTGACGAGCTTGTTCGCGATGCCTTCATCACAGGCCTCAGCTCCACTTACATCCGGCAAAGACTGCTGGAAAAAACGGGGTTGGACCTGAAACAGGCTGCAGACACCGCGCGATCCCTGGATGTGGCCCAGAGAAACTCGGACGCCTACTCTTCAGCCCGCGCCGTCCACGCCGCCACGTGTGCACCGAGGGCGCCGCCATCTTGGAAGGCATCTTCCCCGCCCGACAGCCCGACACCGGCTGGGCCCCGCTCTCCCCCCAGAAGCCCTACGACAGCCGCGACGCGTCAGGGACCCAACTGCTACTTCTGCGGGCAGCCAAAGCACACCAGAAACCTGTGCCCGGCGAAAGGCACCACCTGCTTTAAGTGCGGTAAGAAGGGGCACTTCGGGAAGGTGTGCAGAGGGAACCCCGCCGGAAAACCAACCGCTGGACAACCCGCCACCGCCGCGTGTGCGCCGTGGGAGCGGCCATCTTGGACGCCATCTTGCCCGACCTCGTGGGGTCCGCCATCTTGTGAGCAGACAGCGTGGACGCCATCTTGTATCGATCAGGGCCCTACAGTGGCATCGGTCACAGTGGACCAGACCAGGCCGCACCCGCTATCCAGATCAATGGTGGACATCGAGGTAAACGGGTGCCGGGTTAAATGCTTAATTGACAGTGGAAGCACGGAGAGCTTTATCCACCCAGAACTGGCACAACAACTCTCCCTAAAGGTGGTCCCTACTCAGGGTACCATCTCTATGGCTGACAAAACCCAGACATCGACCATTCTGGGTTACTGCACGGTACAATTGTGCGTTAACGAAACTGTATATGATAATTTTAAAGTATTAATCATGAAGAACCTATGTGCGAGCGTGATCTTGGGCCTGGATTTCCAGTGCAACCACCAAAGCATCACGCTCAAGTACGGTGGGTCCCAGCCGCCCCTCACAGTGTGCGGTCTGGCTACCCTGAAGGTAAAGCCGCCTTCGCTATTCGCGAACCTTACCCCTAACTGCCGGCCAATAGCGACCAAAAGCAGGAGGTACAGCTGGGAGGACAGGCAGTTTATCGCGACCGAGGTAGACAGGCTCCTGAAAGAGCGCATTATTGAACGCAGCAACAGCCCGTGGCGCGCCCAAGTGGTAGTGGTAAGGGGTAGCGAGAAGAAACGGATGGTGATCAACTATAGTCAAACGATCAACAGGTACACCCTACTAGACGCCTACCCGCTACCCCGCATATCAGAAATGGTGAACCAAATCGCCCAATACCAGGTGTTCTCCACCATCGACCTCAAGTCAGCGTACCACCAGCTCCCTATCAGACCAGAGGACCGCCCGTACACCGCCTTCGAGGCGAACGGACGCCTCTACCAATTCCTCAGAGTCCCCTTTGGGGTGACGAATGGGGTCTCGGTCTTCCAGAGGGAGATGGACCGCATGGTCGATGACCACCACTTGCAGGCAACCTTCCCCTACCTCGACAACGTCACCATCTGCGGTCACAACCAGCAGGATCACGACTCGAACCTCGAGAGGTTCCTGAAAACCGCACAAAAACTCAACCTCACCTACAACGAGGACAAGTGCGTTTACAACACCACGCGCCTCTGCATACTAGGCAGCGTGGTGGAGAATGGGGAAATCGGACCAGACCCCGACCGATTGCACCCCCTACGGGAGCTGCCCCTGCCCAACACTCCCAAAGCCCTGAAAAGGTGCCTGGGGTTATTTTCTTATTATTCCCAATGGGTCCCCAACTACTCCGACAAAGCCCGCCCCCTCTTGAAAGCATCCTCTTTCCCGCTCTCTGCTGAGGCCCACGCCGCCTTCAAAAGCATTAAGCAGGATATTGAGCGGGCCACGCTACAGGCAGTGGACGAGAACACTCCATTTCAAGTGGAAAGTGATGCGTCTGACTTCGCCTTGGCGGCCACCCTCAACCAGGCGGGGCGGCCCGTAGCTTTCTTCTCGAGGACCCTCCAAGGGCCCGAGATCAGACACTCCTCCGTGGAAAAGGAGGCCCAAGCCATCATGGAGGCAGTGCGCCACTGGCGCCACTACCTAGCTGGCAAACGCTTCACCCTACTTACCGACCAGCGGTCGGTAGCGTTTATGTTCAATAATAAACAGAGGGGAAAGATTAAAAATGATAAGATTCTT
Source organism: Somniosus microcephalus (assembly GCF_052327205.1). NCBI lineage: Eukaryota > Metazoa > Chordata > Chondrichthyes > Squaliformes > Somniosidae > Somniosus > Somniosus microcephalus. The sequence continues at coordinate 223,422,602 of NC_140992.1, forward strand.
AGGTGGCGGATCGAGCTCTCCACCTTCGAGTACGACATCATTTACCGGCCAGGGGCCCTTAACGAATCCCCTGACGCCCTCTCACGAGGGATGTGTGCCAGCGCCACCGGGGATCGGCTACAGACCCTCCACAACGACCTCTGCCACCCAGGGGTCACGCGGCTGTTCCACTTCATAAAGTCCCGTAACTTACCCTACTCGATTGAGGAAGTTCGGTCCCTGACCAGGAACTGCCACACTTGCGCTGAGTGCAAGCCTCGGTTCTACCGCCCAGATAGAGCCCACTTAATCAAAGCTACACGGCCCTTCGAGCGGCTCAGCTTAGATTTCAAGAGCCCCCTCCCGTCCGTCGACCGCAATGTTTACTTCCTGAACATTGTGGACGAATACTCCCGGTTCCCATTCGCCTTCCCCTGCCCAGACATGACCAGCGCCACGGTCATTAAATGCCTCAACAGCCTGTTCTGCCTGTTCGGTATGCCGAGCTACATCCATACGGATAGGGGGGCGTCCTTCATGAGTGAAGAGCTACGCCAGTACATGCTGTCCAGGGGGATCGCCACGAGCCGTACCACCAGCTACAACCCCCGGGGTAACGGCCAAGTGGAGCGAGAGAACGGGACAGTATGGAAAGCAGTCACTCTAGCTCTAAGGACCAAGGGCCTCCCTATCTCCCGCTGGCAGGAAGTCCTCTCGGATGTGCTCCATTCGATACGGTCGCTATTGTGTACGGCCACTAATACCACGCCTCATGAATGAATGTTTGTCTTTCCCCGGAAATCCACCTCAGGCGTATCCATGCCATCATGGCTCTCCACCCCAGGTCCGGTACTCGTGCGAAGGCATGTGAGGGGCCACAAGACGGACCCTCTCGTGGAGCCAGTACACCTACTCCACGCCAACCCCCAATATGCATATGTCCGGCATGCCGACGGAAGGGAGGACACCGTGTCCATAAAAGACGTCGCCCCAGCCGGCATCGACAACAATCACGGCAATAGCGGCAACGACGATCACAGCAACTCTTACCCACCCACTACTCTTTCATCACCCCCGGAAGAACACCGACCAACGGCACCCCCACCAACTACCCCTTCAACAACCCTGGCGGCACCCCCGGCAGAGACCCAGGAGGCTACTGGGGACACCCAGCCGACACCCGCGGCACCGCAACAGCCACGTCGGTCGCAGAGGACTATCAAACCCCCGAACAGACTAAATCCATAGAAGGGGTGAATGTGATGAAATATTCCATTCACCACTGCCTGTGACTGAGATCGGTTTCAGTGTCATTTCCCTTCCCCCAGACCTCATTGTATTGTGTACTGGAATGTGCTGTATTGTATACTGGAATGTGCTGGAATGTGCTGTGTGTAGGGCTCCGCCCATACCTGGCCCCGTTTGTAAGCTAGTTCAGTCTGGCCTCAGTCTCCAGAAGGAAGACATCTCTCTCTCTTACGTGTTACGTTCTAAGTTAATAAAAGCCTTGTTTTTGTTCTGCTAACTTCGAGTCTCGGAATTATTGAGGCACATCATGTTCCAGTTGCCCTTGAGAGAAAATGATTGCATTTACTTTACCCCATTTCATTTCCTTTTTCTCCATGTGGGCTTTTACATCCATGTTACCCCTTATGCTGAAAAACAAGCGGCTGTACATGTGCCTGTCTTTTTCATGCTTTCTGGTTCCATATTTTATGCTCTTGTTGATAAGTGAAATAGAGATGGTCAGGAAAATATACACACCATGGCCTAGAAATTACACACGGTGAGTTGCACTGCTTTTACACTAATGCAAAATGTGTTTCGCCCACCAATGGTCATGATAATTTCCTACTTCAGCTCATTGGCATGTCCATGGAGTAGTTGCTGTAAAATCCATGCAAAATGGATATAATCTGCTGGGTGGATGCAAATTAGAGTGCAGCTTTTAAAAAGCCACTTCTGGCTGAAGATCACAGCAGCAGGCAAGTAAGGAACAATATATGCCTCAAGTCAGTTGACTGTCAGCCAGCTTGACTGGATGTCCCATGAATGTTTTTGTGCTGCTTTACAAGAATATCTCACACTGGGCAGAGAAGATGCTTCTACAATTTCATCGACTCTGACCTACAAGCATTCTTTGATGAAATAGAACAGAGGAGAGACCGAGTGCTGGCTGTCTGTGGCAGGAAATCTACCAAAAAGATCACTCATGCCATGTGGGGGGAGGTAGCACTGGCACTGAGTGCCAACTTTCTCAATACCATGATTGCAGACCAGTGCCACAAGAAGTACAATGACCTGACCTGAGCAGGCAAGGGAACACATCGGCCAACCTCCCTTTTTTTCCTTGGATGCCCTGTGTTGCAGCCTGGCTGATATTACGTAGATCCCCTCGTGGTTGCCTAAAATGAGCCTGTACCATAAAAATTGAATGCGGTCATCACCTTCGTAGCCACTGAGAGAGCAACGTGGATAGATGGCCATGACTGCAAGTACTACTCCATAAACGGGTAAACCCAAACCATTCATTATGATGTAACTATTCAGCTTTTGTTTTAATTTGAAGTAGGTGTCCAGAAGACAATTAAAAAAAAACAAGTGCATTGTAATGCTAATCAGAATGTTATTCCAAAGGTGGAAAAGTAAGACCCCATCCAATAATTTCTGTTCTTATATGACTGGTACAATGTACTTGTACTGTAGATTGGAATACAACAACAACTTGCATTTATATAGCACCTAACAGTAAAACATCCCAAGGTGCTTCACAGGAGCGTTATCAAACAAAATTTGACACTGAGCCACATAAGGAGATAGTAGGACAGAGAACCAAAAACTTAGTCAAAGAGATAGGATTTAAGGAGTGTGTTAAAGGAGGAGAGAGGGATAGAGAAGTGGACATGTTTAGGGAGGGAATCCCAGAGCTTCGGGCCTCGGTTGCTGAAAGCACGGCCGCCAATGGTGGGGCGATTAAAATAGGGGATGCACAAGAGGCTAGAATTGCAGGAGCGCAGAGATCTCGGAGGGTTGTAGGGCTGGAGAAGGTTACAGAGATAGGTAGGGGCGTGGACATGGAGGGATTTGAAAACAAAAATGAGAATTTTTAAATTGAGGCGTTGTCAGACCGGGACCAATGTAGGTCAGCGAGCACAGGGGTGATGGGTGAACGGGACTTGGTGTGAGTTAGGATACGGGCAGCAGAGTTTTGGATGAGCTCAAGTTTATGGAGGGTGGAAGATGGTTGCCGGCAGGAGAACATTGGAATAGTCAAGTCTTGAGGTAAGAAAGGCATGGATGAGGGTTTCAGCAGCAGATGAGCTGAAGCAGTGTCTGAGTCGGGCGATGTTACAGAGGTGGAAATAGGCGGTCTTGGTGATGGCGCGGCTATGCTTGGTACATGAACAGCAGCATGTTTTTCAAAACACTTGTCTTCTACTAGACATACGGGCATGGTGCCAACTGTTAACTGCTACCAGGGTTTGTTTAGAAATTATGTTGACTGAAAGCAGATCGTACCTGGCAGCAGAACCACAGAGGAAAACACTTACACCAGTATTCAATAAAGGATTACATTATGCCTGTCGACTACTTTATTGATGGGATAGCCATTATTAAAATGTTTTAATTGAAGACTTAACCATCATAGTGTCTGGTTTATGCTTGGAAATATCCTAGTGTGTTAAAATCCATCTTATCTGCAAATTAAATTCAATTTTTGATTGACTGACTGACTTACAAATAAATCAAAAAGTACTTGTTATTATCTTCCTTTTAAAAAAAAATTGTTCAGCTTATGAAGAAAGGTATAGGTTAACAGAATTAAGAGCACTTTTAATTAAGTTAAAATTAACCAGCTTCTTTTAATCTCCAGTATTTTCTTTTCTCCTTGTTTCTCCTGAAGTTTTTAAATGCTCATTAGGGTAAAGTTTCACAGTCACAACAAGCCATGATAACTGAGCCCAATAAAGAGCAGAAATCCTGGCCAATATTTCCTTCACTAACTCAGGGCAATGAGCCCAATTTTAGTGCCTCCACCACAGTTGAGGCCAAACAAACTCTGAGAGAGACAGAATTACTAATTAAAAAGAAAAAGACTGCAAATGCTGGAAATCTGAAATAAAAGCAGAAATTGCTGTACATAAACAGATGATCAGTATCACTTGTGAAGAGTAAAGAAAGCTTAACTTTTCAGTTGCAGACCCTTTTTCAGAATTATTGGTTACTGGTTTGCAACTAAGATCGAGACCTGGGACTTGGTGCTACAGTGGATTAGTTGGGTTTGCATCCATGATGAGATTAAGACTGTATTTGGATTATAACCGGGATTGGTGTGAAACGGTTTTGCTCCACACTAACACTACAGCTGAATTTTGTGGTAATAATAATGGTGAGGCTGGGGTAAATCAAACAATGACTTCTGGCTTCTGCACATGCGCAGTTAAATGCAGAAATCCGGAAGTTGCTGTCAGAGACACCCCATTCCTCCACAGGGTGCACTGTTGCAGTCCTCTCCGAAAGACTTGGCATTGAAATGGCTGCAATGGCATGAACCTGCTGTACTTGCCCACTAGTTCCACCCTAAAAACAGCTGAAAAAGCTAGGGCTGATGTATTCAGGAGTAACTGAGTTTTTAACGGCATGATAAGTGATCATTACAGCTGAACAACCTCTCTGGCCCTGAAAAAATTATTTTACAAGCGTGGAGTTGCATTCCCTCAGAAGAAAATTAGTGTTTGGAGATTTAAAAAAAAATTAAAATAATGTATTTTTTTCCTTTTTCTGTCTGTCTCTTTAACCTCTCTCCCTTAATCCCATCTGTATTTCCCAAACTTTATTTTGCTTTCTGTACATAATTTAAATCTAATTTATATTTCCTGCTTTATGCTTCCTGGTTTGGACTCTGCATGCCAGAGTGAGGATTCTTCAATCTGATTGGTTGAAGAGCTTTGCTGTTACTTATCCTGCTCACAGATGTCACAAATGCCCAGTAGAGGGCGCTGCACTGGAACAGATGGCAAATTAGGGGAAATTTGCACTCTAAAGCTGATCAAAACTTTGTGGGTAGCTGTTAGCAAGGTGAAAGGTGAGCACCGTTCTGTCGCCGCCGACCACAAAATCCAGGACTACAGTTGTAGAGTAAATATAGCCTGAATCAAAAGTCAGGGCGTGACACTACACTGGAGCAAAGCTGATTGGAGAAAAGAGAGTCAATTGCTTTGCTTCAGAATCAGACCTTAATACTCGATCTGTGTAAGTTTAGAATCAGTGCAAAGCCAAAATTGCTTTGCACCAATGCTAAACCTGCACTGAAAATGTACCCACCATATTCTCATTCGGCTGGTTGCAAGTGTGCACATGAAATGAATTTACACAGTTTCAACTTGGTACCCAGTGAACACGGCCACAGAACAAAACTCAAAAGGATTTCAGAGAGGAGCTGAATCATGAAGTGGTCGAGAGCGAGATTAGCGATATGAGTGATGTGAATGATATTATGATGGATGAAAGATTATTTTAGGTAAGCCAGTTATGCTAAAGAAAGACTAAGTGCCTGGGCCCAGCGTGATATATCCTATGGTACTGAGGGTAGAAACTTTAGAGGCCCTAGCAATTATATTTCAGGTTTCTATTAAGTGTGAATGTGTGCCAGGAGACTGTAGAATGGCCAATGTAGTACCCATTTTTAAAAAGGGACACTGCTAATCCAGGTAATTACAAGCCAGTGATCTTCACATCTGTGCTAGGAAAAATGTTAGTGTCTAGTTAAGTATGAAATTATTACGTATCACAGATTTCATAAAGAATTAACCCTTGAAGAGCTAACAGACATGGTAGATGGGGGAGCTGCAGTGGATGTAGTGTACATGGACTTTAGGTAAACATTTTGACAAGGTACCACATGGGAGGTTATTAGAGAAGATTAAGAGGTATGGAATAAAAGGGAGAATTACAAACTCGATTAAAATTGGTTAGAAGGGAGAAAACAAAGAAGAGGAAGAAGGGCAGTGTTAGAAATATTTACAGTTATGAAACGTTGGGACAGGGTAGATAGAAGCAGACTGTTTCCAAGTTGATGGGCTAGAACAAGGGGGCCACAGATACAAGATGAAACGTAAGAGATTTAGAACAGAGAGCAAGAGAAACTTCTTCACACACAGGGCTGTGAGGCTGTGGAATTCACTTCCAGTGTTAATGGTTGAGGCAGGAATTATGTCAACATTCAAGATTAGATTGGATAGGTGGATGAACGGAAAGGGGATAAAGCAATTGGGAATAGGGCAGGCAAATATGATTAGAACTATTCGTTCAAATGGAGGCTAAATCTGTCATGGATTGGTTGGGCTGAATGGCCTGTTCCATGTTATGACTTTTATTTATGTATTTCTAGGCTCACAATTTGTTAATGAATTATCATTTTCAGTTTATGAGGCCACAAGGAAGGCTGGTGTGAAAATGGAAATGGAAGTCCCAGTCGCAGTAGCGGTTGCTCTTAGAACCATGAAATGATAGAATGTTGTAGCACAAGAGCAAGCCCATTGTGCCTGTGCCAGCTCTTTGAATGAGCTGTCCACTATAATCCCATTCACCTGCCCTTTCCCTATACCCTTTCATTTTTTTCTTTATAAATATTTATCCACTTCCCTTTTAAAAGCTTTTATGGATTCTGCTTCCACCACTGTTTCTGGTAGAGTATTTAATATCCTAGCAACCTTTTACAGAATAGCAAAAATCTCCTAACTGCTGTTTTGGTCATGATCTTAAATTAATGCCGTGTAGTTACGGACTCACCAACCAGTGCAAGTAGTTTTTTACCTTATTAAAGCCCTTCATAATTTTGAACACCTGTGTCAGATTTCCTCCTAACCTTCCCTGCTCTAGTGAACAGTTTCTCTAGTCTCTTCCCCTTAACTAAAACTTCTTATCCACAGTGTAATCTTACTAAATCTCTTCTGTATTCAAGCCATGGCTTTGACAACCTTCTTAAAGTAGGGCACTCAAAACTGGAAACAAATTGCAGCCTAATCAATTATTTGTTTAGGTTTAACATTGCCTTTGTACTCTGTGTCCCTGTATTTAAAACCTAGGAGCCTATATTACTTTTTGTAGCTTTATCAACTGGTCTTCCCACTTCAAAGATTTGTGTGTCTGAACACTATGGGGGTGAAATTGGTCAATGCCAGTAGTGCAAAACTTGCTGATAGCGAATCGACAGAGCGCCTGATTTTCTTTTCCATTGAAGTCAACGACTTGTCGAGGGTTAAAGCTCTTGGAAATTAGTTAACTATCTCCTATGGCGTGCTTATGATCGATTCGCCATACCTTCTGTGATATCAGCCATCTTTAGTGTACCCATTTTTTTTTAAGTAAAACCTCAGCTCTCTGCGCATTACAGTCACTTTAGTTCATGTTATGGTGGTCACAAGGTTTCTCATTGAAATCATTTTTGTAGTCGCACAGGCTAACACCTTACTGATGCAACTGTAAGCACAAGTTAAAAATAATCACAACCTTAACCAGCCTGAGAGCTACAATTATCTTTCAAGCAATAAGATCAACTCAGAACTATAAAGAATATCATTAGGAACTTCAGTTAGTGGGCAATGTTTCTTTGAAATAGCTTGGCAGTGCACCAGAATTTTTTTTTTTTACATACCTTACACAGAACAACGTTAAGCTACAAAGCTAATGATTTGTTCCCTTTTAAAGAACTACTTAGTCGGCTTTTGTTTGCCTGATATATTCGAAGATCTTCATTATCAATGAAAATGCATTTAATATTATCAAAGGTGATCAAGTCTGCATTTGAATTCCAAACTGATGTAAAGCAGCTATTTGCTATTTGAACTGCTGCGTTGATTTTAATGCACGAGCTGCTAGACTATAACACTTGACTGCATTTCATTTGCACTGTCTTATCCTCACAGGAGCTGTCACAGCTCACACAGACCAATCTGTACTTGTCTGGAGAATTTTCAGGTTAGTACAGTGCAATCATTTTAAGACCTAACATTGGCACTCCTCACAGCAAGAGGGATTATTTTCTTGTTATGATCTTTGGACATCAGATCAGAAGCAAAGGGAGATTAAAACAAATATGAATTTAATTAAGAGACTCTGCTTGCCTGGTGTGGGAACAGGCTGAGCCTGGCTGTAATAGAAGGCCCAGCATCAGGGTGTCCGAACAAAATCAAAGGTGTCTTGCTTACCACTTACTGCTCGGATGATCCATATCATAACTACAGCAAAAGAGAAGAAAGAAATCATTCATTCCTTTTGATCTGCCTTTCCTTAGAAGCAACTCTCTTTGTTGAATGGAAGAGGGCCAAAGTCAATTCAATGTTTTATTTCGCCAAACTTTGAGCAGGGCTGAAAGTTAGCAGGAAAACTGTGAACTAAGATTTCCCATGGTTCGTCTAGGCACACTAATATGAAGAAAGCAGGTGAATTTTGAAAAAGTTTACTGATTTCAGTTTTTGTATCACCTTGTTGGGGGTGGAGGCAAATGATTTCGCAGGTCACAAGACAGTACTTCTGCATCTCTTTCTGTTTCCATCTATCAATTTTCAAAGAAGCCCAAAGGCGTAATTTCTTTTAGACTTTCTTTTGAAATATTACCAAAAGACTAACTACTGCTCTTTTCCTTCTGTTTTTTTTTCCAGCAATCCCTTTATCTGGCTTTCATTATGGGTGTGCTCAGCCTCTTTTGTGGGGGAAAACTTCAGGGAGCCAGTCACTTTCTCAGCCCTGTGATGTTCCTCGAGATTAAAAAAGAGCTTTGAAGCCTCTACAGTTTTCTGTAAGCCCCGTGGTACAGAACCTCTGAAAGACCGAAGCCATCTGGCAACTTGACATAAAGAAGAAACAAACTGATTGAAACTGTTTCTTCAAAGCAACAATAGCTGGCTGGCAGATTTGTTGATTTGTGCTTTGTCTTTCATGTGTCGCACTCAGAAGTCACCAGAACACCTAAGCAATTGCATAGAAATGATTGGAAAAATCTGCACAGCTTTCTATTATGTCTGAAGGCTCATAGCCACAATCAGTAACAGTAATTAATTTAACCTGCTGAGATCTGATCCTTAATTACAGATAATAAGCCTGATTTGGTATTCATAATAAGACCCATATGCTGCAGTACAGTTATCCTATTTCCTCGAAAGATGACTTTAACAATCTGACAATAAAAGTAAAATAAAATGAAAAGCTCATTTATATACTGTCTCCAACTGACTGCTAAAGCTTTTAAGATGACAGTGAAACATCAGGGTGTAACTCATACACAGAGTGCTAGTTTTATTTGATCATGTGTTGTCAAGACACTGCCAATCTACTTGTATTTTTGAAATGTAGTCTTCAGCTTGGCTTTTTCCTCCATCAGCCTATATGTGATTGATATGATTCATTCATGGTACAACCTACCACGCCATAAAATACAAAACATATTCAACCTAATATGGAAACATTATAGAAATATTTGGACAAATTATATTTTTATGTACTAAAATGCAATAAAAAGACCTTAATGGGCACATTAAACTCCCTTAGTTCAAAATATAACTCCAGGTTGTCATTTCAATGTCAATATAAGCAATTCAGTTTTCAGGAAAAACGGCTTGCTTCAAAGCAGTTACTCATTGCTTTGAAAAACTTCCCTATTGCAGATGTGACCCGACCATGTTCATCGTTGAAGAGATAATTTTGAAACATCAAATCAGCAAAAAAGTAAATACTGTAAGTCTCTTTTAAAAAAAACAAAATGTGTTCATCCCCCCCACCCCCCCACCCCAAGTGAATTCTGTTTGCATAAGGTGAAGATAATATGGATAGTGCCGGGAAATGGAACACCTTTCCATTCAGGAGCACACCCAGGTCAAGTATAGCATGATTAGATGCAGAGCAAAGCTCCCTTTATTCTGTCCCAGCAGTCCCAACCTTAGAAGAGTGTTCCCTACTGCACCTGCATTATGTTTTCCATTCCCCACACCTCTCTGAATGAGACTACCAAGTAGTGCTGAGTTAGAGGCAGTTTTGTACTATGGGTACATATTCACTAGGAACTGAATTGAGACAGCCTAAACTAATTTCAATTGGAACTCTTACAGTAAACAGTCAAGGCATATTTTGAACCCATTAGTTTGAGTTGGATTCAAATCCAGCTCCCTGAGATGAAAAACATAAATGGGACAATATGTAGTGTGCGATTTGCTAGTATCTGTGTGGCTGCTGTTTCAGCACCAGTGTCAATGATGTGAGAAGGTGATCATCACTACCATGATGATTTGTTGTGTAAACAGAAAGTTTTTTCTTAGTTGGTTCCAGTGCCTTCTTAAGCTTTATTTCTTTATTCATATTTCTCTCCTTTCACCAATTTTCTCTCCTTTTTTTCACCCTTTCCTAAAAACATTGAATCCTTGCTGTTAGGAGAATGCCAACTTGGAGAGGGTGCTCACCAGATTAAAGGAGTATGGGCTACGAGCTAATCGCCACAAGTGGCGAGGTGATCACTGTCATTTTCGCCCGTGACCAGGATGTCGTCCAAATAACACTGGGTCCCTGCAATCACTTGCAGGACTTGATCCATTGCCCTTTGCCAGATAGCCGGAGCCGAGGCTACCCCAAACACCAGCCGGTTGTATTGATAGAGACCTTTATGAGTGTTAATCGTAAGGTATTGTTTCGAAGCTTCTTCTACCTCCATTTGCAAGTACGCCTGGGCTAGATCAATTTTGGTGAAGCATTTAGCTCCAGATAGCGAGGCGAAAATATCCTCAATTCGTGGAAGTGGATATTGTGCCGTGTGAAGGACTGGGTTCACTGTCACCTTAAAATCCCCACAGATGCGGACCTTCTTTGATTCCCCAGGCGTATTACTCAACGACCTCTTCATTACAGGAACGATGGGTGTAGCCCACTCGCTCCAGTCCACTTTGGACAGTACTCCTGAATGTTCCAACCCTTCCAGCTCTGCTTCGACAGCTGGTCTGATCGCATAAGGCACTGGTCTGGCCTCAAGAAACTTTGGGCTTGCATTTTCCTCTATTTTAATCGTTGCTGTTATGCCTTTTAGTGTTCCTAGTCCCTCCTGGAACACTTCTTTTGCATCAGTTAGCATTTTTGACAGTCGTCCAGGTGTGACGTCATCATCCTTTTTGGCCGCAACCTTCAGTGCCTGTATGGAATGCCAATCTAATTGTATCTTCCGGATCCATTCACGTCCTAGCAGTGGTGGTCCTCCATCTGGCAATATATATATGTCCATTTTAGGTATTTCCTGGCCTTTATATATCACTTTCACCCTTATTTTTCCTTTGGGGTAGACTTTTTGCCCCGTATACGTCTTCAAGACAATCTCTGTAGCTTTCAAGGGTATATGTGAAAATAGCCGCTTGTAGTCCCTTTGGTTTATGACTGTTAGGGCTGATCCTGTGTCCAATTCCATTTTCACTTGGACTCCGTCTATCTTGAGTGTAACCCAGATAGTCTGGTGATCCTCCATTTTGGTTACCTTATGGAGTTTCAGACAACCCAGCTCCTTGCTTCCGGAGTCTGTGTCACTTTTCTGTTCGTCTGAACCACTGTCTAACACCTGGTGTACCTTTTTGTACTTCTCCTGTGGAGATTTCTTACTGTTGGTTTTCTTCCCAGACCTGCAGACTCTTGCTATGTGTCCTGCTTTTCCACACTGTCTGCACACTTGGTCCTTGAACCAACAATCCTTCTGGTCATGTGTTGTTCTGCCGCAGCGATAGCACTTCCCTGTTCCATAGGACATTTCATTGGTGCCATATTCTTGCGGTCTCTGTTGTATCTCTGCAGCTCCCCTTGCGGCTGCTTCGTGTGATACTGCCATACTGAAAGCCTTGTCCAGCGTAAGATCCTTTTCTGATAGAAGCCATTTCTGGGTTCCTTCACTTTGTAGCCCACACACAAACTTGTCCCTTAACGTATCTGCTAGTCCTGCTCCAAACTGGCAGTGTTTCGATAGCTTGCGCAGTTCCGTTAGGTACTCAGCATTGCTTTCGTCTTTGTGTTGGTTCCTTTTATGGAACTTAAATCGTTCTGCTATCAGCAGCGGTGTGGGGTTTAAGTGGTCCTGTAGGATTTCTACTATGCTTTTGAAATTCTTGTTCACCGGCTTCTCTGGGGTTATTAGATTTCGCAGTAACCCATAAGTTTTTGCACCCATGGAATTTAACAAAACCAGTGCTTTACTAGCATCTGGCACTTCATTCGCCCTGCAGTACACCTCAATACGTTCCACATATGTCGCCCAATCTTCGACTTCATTGTTGAACGTAGAGATACTGCCACTCTTCGGCATCCCTGGGTGTGATTTAACTGTCAAAAATGGCGTCTCCCGCGCTTCCCCTTCTTCTCCGCTGGCACAAAATGGCGTCTCCCGCGCTTTCCTTCCTTCCCACGCTCGCCCTTCTTCTCCGCTGCGGCTTCTAAAAATGGCGTCTCCCATGCTCTTCCTTCTTCTCCGCGGCTCAATGGCGTCTCCCGCGCTCTCCCTTCTTCTCCCCGCGGACACTGTTCAGCCCTTGAGCCCTGGCTGTGCTCTGCGCGTTCTTTTTTTTTTTTCGATGCCGCTTGGTCCTGAACCCGGCTGTTGCTTTACCCTCTCTCTCTCCGGTTTGTTTGTTTTTTTCTCGACGCCGCTCGGTTTTCAACCCCTGGCTGCGCCCTGTGCGCTTCACCCTCTGTCTTACCCCATCAACGCTGCTCGGCTTTCTCTCCGCCGTCGGTCGGCTCCAGCCGCCGCTGTCCGGGAAGGGTCTGCGCTGGACCTGTCGTCAGTCTCTTGCTGATCGTCATGGCTGGGGAACCAAGCCCAGCTCTCCACAGCCTCCCCTGCGATGTTCGCTCTCTGCCGGACGACTGGGCCGTTGCTCGTGGTCGACGCCCGTGTTCCTGGCCTTGACTTTTTTTTTGTTACACCGCCCTCCCGGAGCGAATCCTCGAAGGGAAATGCAGAGTTGCAGGTAGATTCGAATCGATCCTCGTCGCCACTGTTAGATCCGTGATTCTGCGAGTATGCTGTTTTTCAGTAACCACACGGATGCTGTAACTTAACGATAAACAGGTATTTACTGGAGGAGGGTAGTCTCAAGACTGGGGGTACAGAGGCATGCGCAAAGCTTATATACAGGTGTGGTCACTGCCGGTACTACAGTATACAGGAGCTGTAAAAGTAGTTCTGTCTTAAAGGCACATACACTACACTTGCTGGTGTATAGTTCTACCTGCTCCAGACATCCTCTGGCACCTCATCTGAAATCTGAAATAAAAACAGAAAATGCTGGAAATACTCAGCAGATCAGGCAGCATCTGCGGAGAGAGAAAAAAAGTTAACATTTCAGGTCGATGACATTTCATCAGAACTGGAAAAAGTTGCTGAATTACTGAGGGGGCAATGTGTGTAACTTTTATATATATAAAGAGTTTCTGTGCTGGTATGATTCTGTTATGTACTTATGTAAAATATTGCTCCCTTTTTAACTAAAATATGACTCAATAGCAGCAGTGTAAATCTGCTCACATGATGCAGCTTACTCTGTGGTGCAGATCACCACCATTGAAAGTACTCGTGAGCGAATAGTATCATACTGATGTTATCACTGTGCTCTACAGGCAAGCTGTTGCTGTTGTTGGTACAGTATAAACAGAGCGTAGGAACAGGAGTAGGCCATTCAGCCCCTCGAGCCTGTTCCGCCATTCAACGAGATCATGGCTGACCTCTGTAACATCGCCCCTCTCCGCCCTTGCCTCACCTCATCCGCTGCTGAAACCCTCATCCATGCCTTTGTCACCTCTAGACTTGACTATTCCAATGCACTCCTGGCTGGCTTCCCACATTTCACTCTACGTAAACTTGAGGTCATCCAAAACTCAGCTGCTCATGTCCTAACTCGCACCAAGTCCTGTTCACCCATCACCCCCGTGCTCGCTGACCTACATTGGCTCCCAGTTAAGCTGCACCTCAATTTCAAAACTCTCATCCTTGTTTTCAAATCCTTCCGTGGCCCCGCCCCTTCCTATCTCTGTAATCTCCTTCAGCCCCACAACCCCCCGAGATACCTGCGTTCCTCTAATTCTGCCCTCTTGAGCATCTCTGATTATAATCGCTCAACCTTTGGTGGCCATGCCTTCTGTTGCCTAGGCCCTAAGCTCACCTGCCCTAATTTATCTTTATGTGGTTCAGTGTCAAATTTTTAGTCTTAAAATACTCCTGTTCAGCGCCTTGGGACGTTTTACTATGTTAAAGGTGCTATATAAATACACGTTGTTGTTGTTGTTGTATCTTAACTCCATCCACCCATCTTGGTTCCATATCCTTTTATACCCTTGTCTAGCAAGGGTTTAGATTTGCATATTCTCCTTCAACCATCACAAGACGATCTTTGAACGCACAAATCAAATGTACCATTGAATTTATCTTTTCCCTCGCCAAACCAAAATTCTCAACTAGATATATTTACCTCCACTGAGGTTCTGGTCAGTGAGCATCCAAAACCCAGAGGATGTCAGCCAAGAGCATCTCAACAGTCAGAGCAGGATCTGAGCAGCCTGCCTCCACCTCTGCTGAAGTCACAGGGGATGCACCATGTAGAAGTGCGAGGAAGAGGAAGAGTAAAGATTTGTAGTTGTACAAGGGTATGCACATGGGCATGTTACACAATGTTAGATTGGAAAGTTTGGGGGAGAAATTAGGCACCTTAGCGCCGCCAGGGGCACTAACGGTGCGTTAATCACTTACCGACTGGGCGCGGTGAGAAAATCGACTCCCACTATATTCGGCGGGAGGTTTGCAGTGGCAATATGGCGTTGAGCCCGGATCTCCTTTACCCGGAGATCGTGACATCATTGCCATGCTCGTGGTCCCGATATCGTCCCAGACACAAACTTCAGTTCCGCCCCCTGCAGCATCATCGGGCAAAAACACCGACAGCTGCAGGAGGCGTTCATCGGGAGGCCGGGCGCTTCGGGGACGATACTTAAAGGTGAGATGGCCGAGGTAAGTGAAAAAAATTCTGAAATGCTCTTTCGCTTTTTTTTTCCTTTGTCTTCGCCAGCGATTGATCAGCCCGACACTCTGCTGCAGTGCATCAGGTTGATCGGGCCGGATCGCGGATGCCGTCGGAGACCAGATAAGTTTAACCTTGCAGAGCCTGCAGCAATGGCCCTTCCCTTTAAGGGAGGGAAGGAGCCTCCCAACGTGGCAGCGCTGCACGGCCCATTGTGGAGCACTGCTCACCTACCTCCCCGCCTGCTGCCTGTTGCGCTTCCTGGAGCACAAAACCGAATTTTTTAAAAATTGAAAAGCATTAGCGCCCTAATTTTTTCAACTTTTAAAAGTTAGTGCCCCAAATGGGACGATACTGAATTTCTCCCCCTACCTGTTTTATTTTTGAGCCACATAAATATTATTTCGTTCCACCACTTTCCTGTCTTGCCCATTTTTGGTTTCTGCCTGGCAAGTGGCCTTTTCACTTGTGATGAATGGTAAGACAAGAATTGATGCAATGCGGGGGGTATGAAAGGGATACCTGGTTGTTTCCAAGACTGCTTTGTGTTAGTGTCATGGGGGGGGGTACGGGGGGAAGTGGCTTTTGCATGTGGTTGTCAGATGGATGGACTGGTGGAACCTAAGTGAAGCTTGCAATAATGAGAGTTTCCCGGGTAGCTGCTGGTGCATTGGTCGTATCATGTTCCGCCTCTTCCTCGGAATCATCTGAAGAGGCTCTGTGCTCTGCGCCTTGTTCCTCCTGCAGGCCCAAGCCTCACTGCTGTGCAATGTTGTGCAGGGTGCAGCACACCACCACCATTCTGGAGACCCTGGCTGATGCGTACTGAAGGGCACCTCCAGATATGTCCAGGCACCTCAGGCCCATCTTCAGCATGCTGATGGCATGCTCAATGACATATCTGGTTGTCGTATGGCTTTCATTGTATCGCTCCTGGGCCTCATTGGTTGGGTTCCTCACAGATGTCATCAACCATGTTTTAAGTGGGTATCCCTTGTCTCTGAGCAGCCAGTTAGGGTGGACTGGTACAGGACAATAGCTTCATGGCAGCTGCCTGGGAATCTTGCGCACACCTGCATAAAGATCTTTTTGTGGTTGCACACCAGCTGCACAATATTGGAAGCCCTTGCGGTTGACAAACACTCTTGGGTGATCTCGGGGTGCTTTAATTGCCACGTGCGTACAGTCGATGATGCCCTGCACCTGTGGGAAGCCAGCCAGAGCCACAAACCCGAGCACCCGCTCATCCTGACTGGCGTCATCGCAGGCAAAGTTGACATAATTACCAGACCTGGCAAACAAGCCATCAATCACCTGCCTTATGTAGTTGTGTGCCGCCGACTGGGAGATCCTACAAAGGCAGAGCCCTGGAAGGATCCAGTGGCAAAGAAGTTGAGGGCGGTGGTGACTTTGACAGCCATCGGTAAAGCGTGGCCACCAGGTCCACTTGGCAGCAGGTCTTGCTCCAGCAGGCTGCAAATGTTTGCCCACCTGACACGACACCCTGAGCCTCTTGAGACACTGGTGTCCCAACATGTCGAGGAAGCTTATCCTCTGCCTGTAGACCCTGTGTGCCGGCTATGGCCTCCTGCGAGCTGCACCTCTCTGCTGATCCCCTCTCTCCTGTAGAGCTGCAGGTCTGTGAGCAGCAGGCTGTTGCTGCTTCTGCTGGTGCTGGTGCTGCTGGTGCTGCTGGTGCTGCTGGTACTGGTGCTGCTCCTGCTGCTGATGCTGGTCATCCTGGTCCTCATCTGAGTTCCAAGTAACACAGCATAAGCGGCACCCATGCAGATCTTATAGATCAGAGCTCCAAAGTGTAGATGACATCTCCAAAGTTGTAACAGTAACCTCTCACCACAAGTACTGTGAAGAAAGCCTTTCACACAAGCAGGCAAGAAAGCAGCTGTGATGTGTCAGTACTTACTGGCATATTTCCCTGTCATGTCTTCAGCGGCCTCAATTGCCACTGTTTCCTCACCATGCTTTCACTGGCGAGTTCCAGGAAGCCCGGGAAACCCATGGACCCACAGTTAAATTGCAAAAGCTATGTTACTATCGCTGTAATTGAGCCATTAACATATTGAAATTGACGACCCGCCTCTCCCGAGGGGTTTGCTCGCACGCAGCCTAATACGCTGGAATTAAATGTGGAAGTCGACGGGTTGGAGCCGACTTCCCAACGCACTCGTATTTTCCAGGACTTAACCCCCCTACCCACACCCAAACCCACACACTTACCCATGTTAAAATTCTCCCCTTTGAGTTCCACTGGTGAAATATTCTTGGTTGTATTAAAAGTGCAGTTTTTTGTTCTCATCCAAATAGCATCTGCAATAGGAAGTAACCACTTGGAGGACAGTGGAGAAGGTGTCCCAGAGTTCTTTTGGTTATGCTGGCAAAATGAGTGAACCACCTCTGATTTTACGCACTGGTAGGTAGGTTCTGAAAAAAGCCAGAATTGTCATCAATGCTTCCTTAATTATACAGTCCAAAAACAAATAGCCAAGAATGAACACCTGTCCATGGTGTGATGGGAGTGGGGGAAATAAACTCCCTGACATAAACAGGGAGGAAGAAAAAACACTTGCAGACTTGCGCATTCCTTTTGCCTATTATTAATACATGCAATAGCAATAAAGTAACACAGAGGCAACTAAACCCTGCCAAAGATATATTAGCATGCAAATTACATATGTCTGCAACAATTTCCCTGAATGTGATAGGCCTTAAATATATATAATTGTACAAAAATCTCCACATGGTTTGATTATGAAATGTAGGCCAGCACCTCAAAAAAGAAAATGTACTGAATATGTCGCAGTTACACATTTTCTGACAGACCTATGAACAAAGAAACAAAGTTTCAGATTTCAGTCCATTTTATCTCAATATCAGCATCAGCACATTTATACCACTCTTGTCAGGTTTGATAGATCCAGTGCAATATGTGAGTGGAGATTTACAGACCATACGAATAATATTTAATACAAATATAGGGCAAGAAGTCCATAACAGAATGATCTTATCTGGACTCTGAATAGAGTGGGATTGATGGGTCGAATGGCCTTTTATCGTTCTTGATTCTCTTATGTTCTTACAAGAGTAACTGTGCGCAAGGATAATGCTACAGATGTGTTAAAGTGGACCTGAACCTATACCTGTAAGCCCAGTTTGTCACTTGCAGATTCAGGAACCGTTCCTTTAGATTGGAAAATTGCGCATGTCACTCCGCTATTTAAAAATGGTGAGAGAGGGTAACCAGGGAATTATAGACTAGTTAGCCTAACATCTGTTGTCGGGAAATTGCTTAGAGTCTATAATTAAGAATAGGGTGGCTGAACACCTCGAAAATTTTCAGTTGATCAGAGAGAGCCAGCATGGATTTGTGAAAGGCAGGTCATGCCTGACAAACTTGATTGAATTTTTTGAGGAGCTGACTAAAGTAGTGGGTAGGGAAATGTCTATTGATGTTATTTATATGGACTTCCGGAAGGCATTTGATAAAGTCCCACATAAGAGACTGTTAACTAAGGTAGAAGTCCACAGAATTGAGGGCAAATTATTGACCTGGTTAGGAAATTGGCTGAGCGGCAGGAGACAGGCAGTAGGGATAATGGGTAGGTACTCAAATTGGCAGGAGGTGACTAATGGTGTCCCAGAGGGATCTGTATTGGGTCCTCAACTAGTCACAGTATTTATTAATGACTTAGATGATGGCATAGAAAGTCATATATCCAAATTTGCCGATGACACAAAGATAGGTGGAATTGTAGGCAGTGAAGATGGAAGCATAAATTACAAAGGGATTAATTAATTCACATTTGGTCCGTGGTCAGGGACAGGTGGGTGTGACTATGAGCGAGGCAGGTATGGGGAACCAGGAGGTAGTGGTGGAGGAGCCTCAGCCCTTGCTCTTGTCCAACAGTTACGAGGTTCTTACTCTCTGTATGGGCGAGAGCAGGGACTGCAGTGAGGATGAGCAAACTGACCACAACACCATGGTACAGGGAGCCATTCAAGTGGCAGGAGCAAAAGGAAATGTGGTAGTGGTAGGGATAGTAAAGTTAGGGGGATAGATACTGTTCTCTGCAGCCGGGAGCGTGAGTCCCAAAGGCTGTGTTGCCTGCCCGGTGCCAGGATAAAGGACATCTCCTCTGGGCTGGAGAGGAACTTAGAGTGGGAGGGGAAAGAACAAGTTGTCGTGGTCCAAGTAGGTACCAACAACATAGGTAGGACAAAGAAAGCGGTTCTGCTGAGGGAGTATGAGCAGCTAGGAGCTAAATTAAAAAGCAGAAACACAATGGTAATAAACTCTGGATTACTACCTGAGCTACGTGCAAATTGGCATAGGGTAAATAAGATCAGAGAGATGAATGAGTGGCTCAAAGATTGGTGTATGAGAAATGGGTTTCGATTCCTGGGGCACTGGCCCCAGTACTGGGGTAAGAGGGAGCTGTTCCGTCGGGACGGGCTTCATTTGAACCAGGCTGGGACCAGTGTCCTGGCAAATCGAATAACTAGGGCTGTAGATAGGGCTTTAAACTAAATAGTGAGGGGAGGGATACGCTGAGCAGAAATTTAAAAAGTCAAAGAAAAATGAGAAGGCAAAAGCGCAGGATAGCGATAGGGGTAATGATAACCAGAGTGTGACAGGAAGGGACAGAGTGTATAAACATAAGGGTGCA
The DNA here is from genome assembly GCF_052327205.1 of Somniosus microcephalus. Classification (NCBI taxonomy): domain Eukaryota; kingdom Metazoa; phylum Chordata; class Chondrichthyes; order Squaliformes; family Somniosidae; genus Somniosus; species Somniosus microcephalus. The sequence goes on from NC_140992.1 coordinate 223,442,298, forward strand.
TCAGAAAGAGGGGTCAGAGTAGGGAAAAATGGTAAAAAGAGAAAATTAAAAGCTCTATATCTGAACGCACGCAGCATTCGTAACAAGATAGATGAGTTGACAGCACAAATAGAAATAAATGGGTATGATCTGATAGCCATAACAGAGATGTGGTTGCAAGGTGACCAAGGCTGGGAAATGAATATTCAGGGGCATTTGTCATTTCATAAGGATAGGCAGAAAGGAAAAGGAGGTGGTGTAGCTCTGTTAATAAGGGATGAAATCAGTGCAGTAATGAGAAATGATATTGGCCCAGAAGATCAAGACGTAGAATCAGTTTGGGTGGAGATAAGAAATAATAAGGGTAAGTCACTGGTGGGAGTGGTCTACAGGCCCCCAAACAGTAGCCACATTGTAGGACAGAGAATAAATCAAGAAATAATAGAGGCTTGTAAGAAAGGTATGGCTATAATCATGGGAGATTTTAATCTTCATATTGATTGGACAAAGCAAATTGGCAAGGGCAGACTTGAGGAAGAGTTCTTAGAGTGTATACAGGATGGTTTCTTGGAACAATATGTTGTGGAACCAGCCAGGGAGAAGACTATTTTAGACCTGGTAATGTGTAACGAGGCTGGATTAATTAATGATCTCAAGTGAAGGATCTTCGTGGGAAGAGTGATCATAGCATGGTAGAATTTCAAATTCAGTTTGAGGGTGAGCAAGCTAGGTCGCAAACTAGTGGCCTGAACTTAAACAAAGGTAATTACAAAGGTATGAAGGCAGACTTGGTTAAAGTGGACTGGGAAAATATATTACAGGGTAAGACTGTAGAAAAGCAGTGGCAAACATTTAAGGAGATATTTCATAACTCTCAGCAAAGATTTATTCCAGTGAGAAAGAAAGACTCTAAGAGAAGGATGAACCATCCGTGGCTAACTAAGGAAGTAAAGGATGGTATCAAATTGAAAACTAAAGCATACAATGTTACAAAGAATAGTGAAAGGCCAGAGGATTGGGAAATTTTTAAAAAACCAACAAAGGACGACTAAAAAAATGATAAAGAGAAAGAAGATAGCTTATGAAAGTAAGCTAGCAAGAAATATAAAAACAAACAGTAAGAGCTTCTACAGGTATATAAAAAGGAAGAGAGTAGCTAAAGTAAACATTGGTCCCATAGAGGATGAGTCTGGGGAATTAATAATGGGAAACAGGGAAATGGCGGAGACCTTGAACAGAGATTTTGTATCGGTCTTCAAGGTAGAAGACACTAAAAGCAACCCAATAATGGATAATCAAGGGGCTATTGGAGTGGGGGGGAACTTAAAACAATCACTATCACTAGAGAGAAAGTACTAGGCAAACTAATGGGACTAAAGGTGGACAAGTCCCCTGGACCTGATGGCCAGCATCCTAGAATCTTAAAAGAGGTGGCTGCAGAGATAGTGGATGCATTGGTTGTAATCTACCAAAATTCCCTGGATTCTGGAGAGGTCCCAGTGGACTGGAAAACCGCAAATATAATGCCCCTATTTAAGAAAGGTGGGAGACAGAAAGTAGGCAACCATCAACCAGTTAGCCTAACATCTGTCATTGGGAAAATGCTGGAGTCCATCATTAAGGAAGTGATAGCAAGACATTTAGAAAATCATAATATAGTCAAGCAGAGTCAGCATGGTTTTATGAAAGGGAAATCATGTTTGACAAATTTGCTGGAGTTCTTTGAGGATGTAATGAGCAGGGTGGATAAAGGGGAACCAGTAGATGTCGTGTATTTGGATTTCTAGAAGGCATTCGATAAGATGCCACATAAAAGGTTACTACACAAGGTAAGAGCTCACGGGGTTGGGGGTAATATATTAGCATGGATAGAGGATTGGCTAACTAACCGAAAACAGAGAGTCGGGATAAATGGGTCATTTTCAGGTAGGCAAACTGTAACTAGTGGGGTGCCGCAGGGATCAGTGCTGGGGCCTCAACTATTTACAATCTATATTAATGACTTGGATGAAGGGACTGAGTGTAATGTAGCCAAATTTGCTATGATACAAAGGTACGTGGGAAAGCAAATTGTGTGGACGATGCAAAGAATCTCCAAAGGGATATAGATAGGCTAAGTGAGTGGGCAAAAAATCTGGCAGATGGAGTTTAATGTGGGACAATGCGAGATTATCCACTTTGGTAGGAAAAATAAAAAAGCAAATTATTATTTAAATGGGGAGAGATTACAAAATACTGACGTACAGAGGGATCTGGGGGTCCTTGTACATGAATCACAAAAAATTAGCATGCAGGTACAGCAAGTAATTAGGAAGGCAAATGGAGTGTTGGCCTTTATTGCAAAGGGAATGGAGTATAAAAGTAGGGAAGTCCTGTTACAACTGTACAGGGCGTTGGTGAGATCACACCTGGAGTACTGCGTACAGTTTTCGTCTCCTTATTTAAGGAAGATATACTTGCATTGGAGGCAGTTCAGAGAAGGTTCATGAGGTTGATTCCGGAGATGAAGGGGTTAACTTATGAAGAAAGGTTGAGCAGGTTGGGCCTATACTCATTGCAGTTTAGAAGAATGAGAGGGGATCTTATTGAAAGCAAAGCAGAAAGCAAAGAGTTGGAATAAACGGGTCTTTTTCCGAGTGGCAGGCAGTTACTAGTGGGGTACCGCAGGGATCGATCCTTGGACCCCAGCTATTCACAATATATATTAATGATCTAGACAAGGGAACTAGATGTAATATCTCCAAATTTGCAGACGACACAAAGCTGGGTGGGCATGTGTGCTGTGAGGAGGATGCCGAGAAACTCCAGGATGATTTGGACAGGTTGGGTGATTGGGCAAAAGCATGGCAGATGCAATATAACGTAAATAAATGTGAGGTTATCCACTTTGGTGGCAAAAACAGGAAGGCAGATTATTATCTGAATGGCAATAGATTGGGAGAAGGGGATGTGCAACGAGACCTGGGTGTCCTTGTGCACCAGTCGCTGAAGGTAAGCATGCAGGTGCAGCAGGCGGTTAAGAAGGCAAATGGTATGTTGGCCTTCATAGCGAGAGGATTTGAGTACAGGAACAAGGATGTCTTGCTGCAGTTATACAGGGCCTTGGTGAGACCACATCTTGAATATTGTGTGCAGTTTTGGTCACCTTATCTGAGGAAGGATGTTCTTGCCATGGAAGGAGTTCAACGAAAATTCACCAGGCTGATACCTGGGATGGCAGGAATGATGTATGAGGAGAGATTGGGTCGATTGGGCTTGTACTCGCTGTAGTTTAGAAGAATGAGAGGAGATCTCATTGAAACTTATAAAATTCTGACAGGACTGGACAGACTAGATGCAGGAAGGATGTTCCCGATGGTCGGGGAGTCCAGAACCAGGGGTCACAGTCTAAGGATAAGGGGTAGGCCATTTAGGATAGAAATGAGGAGGAATTTCTTCACTCAGAGAGTAGTGAACCTGTGGAATTCTCTACCACAGAAGGCAGTAGAGGCAAATACATTAAATATATTCAAGAAGGAGTTGGATATATTTCTTAAGGCTAAAGGGATCAAGGGGTATGGGGAGAGGGCAGGGACTGGGTACTGAATTTGGATGATCAGCCATGATCGCATTGAATGGCGGAGCAGGCTCGAGGGGCCGAATGGCTTACTCCTGCTCCTATCTTCTATGTTTCTATGAAACATATAAGATTCTGAAGGGGCTTGACAGGGCAGATGCAGAGAGGATGTTTCCCCTCATGGGGGAATCTAGAACTAGGGGGCATAATTTCAGAATAAGGGGGCACCCTTTTAAATCGGAAATGAGGAGGAATTTCTTCTCAAACTGTCGTGAATCTTCGGAATTCTCTTCCCCAGAGGGCTGTGGAGGCTGGGTCATTGAATATATTTAAAGTGGAGATAGACAGATTTTTGAACGATAAGGGAGTCAAGGGTTATGGGGAGCAGGCAGCAAAGTGGAGTTGAGGCCAAGATCAGATCAGCCATGATCTTATTGAATGGTGGAGCAGGCTCGAAGGGCCAAATGACCTACTCCTGCTCTTACGTCTTATGTTCTTATGTCGACAGATTAAGTGAATGGGCAAAACTGTGGCAAATGGATTTCAATGTAGGCAAACATGAGGTCATTCACTAAAAAAGATAGAACAGGGTACTTTCTAAATGGTGAAAGGCTAAAAGTAGAGGAGGTCCAAAGAGACTTGGGGGATCCAGGCACATATATCATTAAAATGTCATGAACAGGTACAGAAAATAATCAAAAAGGCTAATGGGATGCTGGCCTTTATATCTAGAGGACTAGAATACAAGGGGCTAGAAGTTATGCTGCAGCCATACAAAACCCTGGTTAGACCACACCTGGAGAACTGTGAGCAGTTCTGGGCACCACACCGTAGGAAGGATATATTGGCCTTGGAGGGAGTGCAGCGTAGGTTTACCAGAATGATACCCGGACTTTAAGTGTTAAGTTATGAGGAGAGATTACACAAATTAGGGTTGTATTTCCTAAAATTTAGACGGTTAAGGGGTGATCTGATCGAAGCTTTCAAAATATTAAGGGGAACAGATAGGGTAGATAGAGAGAAACTATTTGGGGATTCTAGGACTAGGAGGCATGGTCCAAAAATTAGAGCCAGACCTTTCAGGAGTGAAATTAGGAAATACTTCCACACAAAGGGTGGCAGAAGTTTGGAACTCTCTTCTGCAAATGGCAATTGATGCTCGATCAATTGTTAATTTTAAATCAGGGATTGATAGCTTTCTGTTAACCAAAGGCATTAAGGGATATGGGCCAAAGGTGGGTATATGGAGTTAGGTCGCAATCAGCCATGATCGCATTGAATGGTGGAACAGGCTCGAGGGGCTGAATGGCCCACTCCTGTTCCTATGTTCCTAGATATAGTACTTGTAGCAGTATCCATATATTCATAGAATCATAGAAATTTACGGCACAGAAGGAGGCCATTCGACCCTTCATGTTTGTTCCAGCCAATATAGAGCTATCCAGCATAATCCCACTTACCAGCTCTTGATCCATAGCCCTGTAGGTTACGCCACTTCAAAGTGCATGTCCCAGTACTTTTTAAATGTGGTGAGGGTTTCTGCCTCTACCGCCCTTTGAGGCAGTGAGTTCAAGACCCCCACCACCCTCTGGGTGAAAAAAGTTCTCCTCAACTCCCCTCTAATCCTTCTATCAAATACTTTAAATCTATGTCCTCTGGTTATTGACCTCGCTGCTAAGGGAAATAGGCCTTTCCTATCCGCTCTATCTAGGCCCCTCATAATTTAATACACCTTAATTAAGTCTCCCTTCAGCCTCCTCTATTCCAAAAAAAAAGCCTAGCCTATCCAGTCTTTCCCCACAGCTAAACTTCTCCAGTCCTGGCAACATCCTCGTAAATCTCCTCTGTAACTTCTCTGGTGCAATCACAACTTTCCTGTAATATGGTGACCAGAACTGTATGCAGTTCTCTAGCTGTGGTCTAACTAATGTTTGATACAGTTCAAGCATAACCTCCCTGCTCTTATATTCTATGCCTCGGCTAATAAAGGAAAGTATTCCGTATGCCTACTTCACCACCTGTTCTGCTACCTTCAGGGATCTGTGGACATGCACTCCAAGGTCCCTCTTGTAATGATCAGTAACATGTCATTCTAGAATGGTACACTAGGTGGAGCTGTATGTTTAGTAGTGGGCTACCCACAAGGCAGTAGTCAAGATGGATGCCTGTACACTAGTCCAGATGGCTGAATAAATGACGAGCTCAAGCTAGCTGTTCATAATGAAAACGTCTATTTATTTATGAACATAACATGGTACCAGGAGTGGTAATATCTGCTGAGTATTGTGAAATGCGACATGGAGAATTTGAAGCCAACAGAGGGTTTGAAACTCACGGGGAATGTCGACTGCAATTGGCGGACTTTCAAACAACAATTCGAACTCTACATTGCTGCCATCGGGTTTGGTACGAAGCCAGACGCAAGGAAAATAGCGTTACTGCTCACGGTTGCAGGCCCGCAGGCGATAGAGGTATTTAATATGTTTGTATTTGATCAAGAGGAGGACAGAGAAAAAATGGACGATGTGCTAAAGAAGTTTGATACACATTGTTCTCCCAAAAAGAACGAGACCTATGAGAGGTACGTGTTCCATTCACGGACACAGCAGCAAAATGAGGCTTTTGATAGCTTTGTGACCGATCTGAAACTGAAAGCCCAGACATGTAATTTCTCTGAACTGAAATCATCCATGATTCGTGACCAGGTTGTGCTGGTATTCATGATAAAAAGGTCAGGGAACGTTTGTTGAGAGAAACCGAACTAACATTGGAGGATGCTGTGAAAATATGCCATGCCAGTGAGCTAGCTCGGCAGCACGCAAAGACTTTCAGTGAAATTAATAATAATGCAACTGTAGTGAATGACTGTGCTGCTGTTGGTGCTGTGTCCTACGAGGGGAAGAAACGTGGGCAGAACAGAAATGCAAAGCAATCGGAGGATGGAATATTTAATTGTAAACGCTGTGGTTACCAGCACCAGTCAAGACAATGCCCTGCGTTTGGGAAAATGTGCACAAAATGTAATGGAAAGAATCACTTTGCCAAACAATGCTCTTCAAAAGTGAAAACAAAGAAAGGGCAACAAGTCAATGTGATTGAGGACATTTTTTGTAGGAATGGTGTCATGTGACAATATCGAAAAGGATACAGAAAATGTGCAGCCCTCAGGAATGGGCAATGCTGAACATAAAGTTAATGCAGTAAAAGAGGACAAATGGATGATGCCACTGCAGGTAAATGGAGCATTAGTTACATCGAAACTAGACACTGGGGCAAAAGCAAACTTAATCAGTATGAGTGACATTAAAAATATGAAAGAAAAGCCCAAAATACAGAAAAAGTCAGGACTACTGAAGGACTATAATGGACAGAAAATAGATAGCTTAGGTGTATGCAGACTTAAAGTGACAGTCAAAGACAAAGTGCATCATCTCATGTTTTCTGTTGTGGCTGAAGGACTTGATTCACTACTGGGTGACAAAGCTTGTGAGGAATTAGAACTGGTCAAGAGAGTCTACCGTATAAACTGTGCCATAAGCAGACCAGATGACTCAGTGGATTCTGTAGTGAGTAATTTCCAGGATGTGTTCAAAAGATTTGGAGTTCTACCATTCACTTACAAGATCCAGCTAAAGGAGGATGCTCAGCCAGTGGTACATGCTCCATGGAGAGTTCCAGCACCCCTGCGTGACCGGCTCAAGAAATAACTGGACAGAATGACCACACTCGGAGTCATCAGGAAAGTCGAAGAGCCAACAGACTGGGTTAACTCCATGATATGTGTAAAGAAAAAGAACAATGATCAAAGAGTATGCATGGATCCAAAGGACTTAAATGCAAACACAAAACGTGAACACTACCAGATTCCCAAGTGAGAAGAAATCGCCAGTGAAAGATCAGGTGCCAGATACTTCACAAAGCTCGATGCCTCACAAGGATTTTGGCAACTAAAACTGGATGAAGAGAGCAACAAATACTGTACCTTCAACACACCATTTGGCAGGTATTGTTTCCTCAGAATGCCTTTCGGGATAATATCTGCATCTGAAATCTTTCATAGAGCGATGGAACACATGATTCAAGGTCTGGAAGGAGTTTGGGTCTATGTTGAGGACATCATCATCTGGGGCTCCACACTGAAAGAACACAATGAGAGACTGACTAAAGTGCTACAGAGCATATGCCAGAATGGACTGAAGCTCAACAAAGCCAAGTGTCAGTTTGGCATCCAGGAAGTCACTTTCCTAGGAGATAATCTATCTGGTAAAGGAAGAGAGCCAGATATGGAAAAAGTAAACGCCATACTCAAAATGCCCCGACCCACTGACAAAAAAGGAGTGCTACGCATCATGGGGATGATAAACTTCATTGGAAAGTTCAGTCCTAAATTGTCAGCCAAGACAGCCTGTCTGCGAGACCTGCTACATAAAACAAATGAGTTTGCATGGACAGAAAGACATGAACAAGAGTGGATGAACCTCAAAACAGTGCTGACAACCACACCTGTACTCACCTTCTTTGACCCAACAAAGAGAATCAAAGTGTCAACGGATGCATCAAAAGGTGGCCTAGGCGCGGTCTTGCTACAAGCAGAGGGTGAAGATTGGAAGCCTGTTGCCTATGCCTCCAGGTCTATGACTGATACTGAGTGTCGATACGCCCAGATTGAAAAGGAATGTCTAGGCTTGGTAGTTGGACTAGAAAAGTTCCATGGCTACATATATGGACTTCCCACCTTCACAGTTGAGACAGACCACTGCCCACTGGTTGCCATCATAAAAAAAAACCTGAATGAGATGTCTCCAAGGATTCAATGACTCATGATGAAGCTGCAAAGATATGACTTTGAACTGATCTACACACCAGGCAAACACATAGTGTTAGCAGATGCACTATCCTGAGCACCCACAATGAGTCATGTGAGCTCTACTGAGCAAGACGTGGATGTTCATGTGAGTATGGTCACTGCTGCGCTGCCCGTGTCAGACACAAAATCAAAACAAATAGCAGAAGAAACAGTAAAAGATACAGTGTTACAAACAGTAATAGAGAACATTCATCATGGTTGGCCAAAAGGTTCCTGTCCAAAGTACTTTCACATCATGTCAGAGTTAAGTGTCGCAAGTGGACTATTACTAAAACAGAACAGAATAGTCATTCCACAGGCTCTACGTCAAGACATGCTCAAAAGGATTCATGAGGGACACCTCGGAATTGAAAAATGCAAAAGGAGAGCAAGAGACACTGTTTATTGGCCTGGCATAAATAAGGACATTGAGAACATGATAGGCATATGTGAGACATGTCAGAAACACCAAAACAAACAAGCAAAGGAACCAATGATAGTAGCTGACTTACCAACAGCACCATCGCAAAAGGTTGGTATGGACCTTTTTCATTTGAATGGTAAAGACTATCTAATAGTGATTGACTACTATTCTAACTATCCTGAGATGGCGCTGCTCTCAAGCAAGCAGCGTCATAATGCATGTTAAATCCATCTTCGCCAGACATGGAATTCCCAGGATTGCCGTTAGCGACAATGGTCTGTGCTTCAACTGTAAGGAGTGGCAAGAGTTTGCAGCACATTATGACTTTCAACACATCACATCCAGTCCTCTGTATGCTCAGTCGAATGGTAAGGCAGAGAAAGGTGTTCAAGTTCTCAAACAGCTACTGAAGAAAGCAACAGAAAGCAAGTCTGATCCTTATCTCGCCCTGCTGAGCTACCGAGCCTCCCCTTTAGACTGTGGTTCTTCACCTGCTGAACTCCTAATGGGTCGCAAGTTGCGCACCACGCTACCCTGCCGTGCAAAAGAAAAGCAGTGTAAGGAACTGAGACAGAGACTTCAACTGTTAAAGCTGAAACAGAAATCACACTATGACAAGTCATCCAAAACTCTGAAACCATTGACAAGGGATGATGTTGTCAGGATTGAGGATCCAGACGCATGGAACAGGAAAGCTACAGTTCTTGAGGAAGTAGGACCAAGGTCATACACTGTTAGAACTGAGGAAGGACAGATTCTCAGGAGGAACCGCCGTTCCCTCCTGAAAACACAAGAAACTATCCAAGAGCAAATCGATGACAATGCCGCAACTGAATCTTGTCACTCACCACCAGAACAATCTAACACAAACACACATACAGGCTCTCATGAAAACACATCAGACTTACCTGTGCCGAGAAGATCTACACGTGAAGTAAAAAAGCCTGATAGACTTAATTTTTGAGTACAAAGAAAACTATAATAAAAGAATGAAAAGCTTAGAGTTCATAAAGTAAAGCTTTGAAAATGTGTTGACTGTTGTGAAGATGTTTATGTCGTTATGATTGCTTGATATTGATTGATATTGATTTTGTTTAACCTCTAAGGAAGGGGGATGTAATGATCAGTAACATGTCATTCTAGAATGGTACACTAGGTGGAGCTATATGTTTAGTAGTGGTCTACCCACAAGGCAGTAGTCAAGATGGATGCCTGTACACTAGTCCAGATGGCTGAATAAATGACTAGCTCAAGCTAGCTGTTCATAATGAAAACATATTTATTTATGAACATAACACCTCTGTTCCTCTACGCTTCTCAGTGTCCTACCATTTATTGTGTATTCCCTTGCCTTGTTAGCCCTCCCCAAATGCATTACCTCACACTTCTCTGGATTGAATTCCATTTGCCACTTTTCTGCCCACCTAAGGGCCCTACCTCAACCACATGTCCAATTTTTGTATCATCTGCAAACTTCTTAATCATGCCCCCTACATTAAAGTCTAAGGAGGAAAAATTTGGTGGCACCCCTTTTGGGGCACTAATTTTAGCACCCCGAAAAAGTTAGCGCCCCTGCGTCGTAAATTCAGTAGTAGCGCCCCAAGCAGCAGGCGGGGTACTACTGGAAGCGCCACCTCCTTCTTGGGGCGCTACCAGTGAATTTCACAGCACTATGTGCAACAGCGCCACGTGCATCGGCACATAGTGCCGTGTCATTGCAGGCCTCCCTCCCCTGATTAAAGGGGCGGGGCCTAGGGCTGTGCACACCAGGGCCCTGCTGGACCACTGGGGAACATAAGAACATAAGAAATAGGAGCAGGAGTAGGCCTTACGGCCCCTTGGGCCTGCTCCGCCATTCAATAGGATCATGGCTGATCCGAACCTAGACTCACGTCCACTTCCCTGCCCTCTCCCCGTAACCCCTAATTCCCTTATCTACAAGGAAACTGTCTATCTCCATTTTAAATCTATTTAATGTTGCAGCTTCCACAGCTCTTTGGGGTAGCAAATTCCATAGATTTACTACCCTCTGAGTAAAGAAGTTTCTTCTCATCTCAGTTTTGAAAGGGCAGCCCCTTATTCTAAGATTATGCCCCCTAGTTCTAGTCTCACCCATCAGTGGAAACATCCTCACCGCATCCACCCTATCAATCCCCCTCACAATCTTATATGTTTCGATAAGATCGCCTCTCATTCTTCTGAACTCCAATGAGTAGAGGCCCAACCCACTCAACCTTTCCTCATACGTCAACCCCCTCATCTCCGGAATCAACCGAGTGAACCTTCTCTGAACCGCCTCGAGAGCAAGTATATCTTTTCTTAAATATGGAAACCAAAACTGCACACAGTATTCCAGGTGTGACCTCATCAATACCCTATATAACTGCAGCAAGACTTCCCTGTTTTTATACTCCATCCCCCTTGCAATATAAGCCAAGATTCCATTGGCCTTCCTGATCACCTGCTGCACCTGCATACTAACTTTTTGTGTTTCATGCACCAGGACCCCCAGATCCCTTTGTACTGTAGCACTTTGCAGTTTCTCTCCATTTAGATAATAACTTGCTCTTTGATTTTTTCTGCCAAAGTGCATAACCTCACACTTTCCAATATTATATTTCATCTGCCAAATCTCTGCCCACTCACTTAGCCTGTCTATGTCCTTTTGCAGGTTTTTTATGTCCTCCTCACTCACTGCTTTCCCTCCCATCTTTGTATCATCGGCAAATTTGGATATGTTGCACTCGGTCCCTTCCTCCAAATCATTAATATAGATTGTAAAGAGTTGGGGTCCCAGCACTGACCCCTGCAGAACACCACTAGTTACTGATTGCCAGCCCGAGAACGAACCATTTATCCCAACTCTTTGTTTTCTGTTAGATAGCCAATCTTCCACCCATGCCAGTATATTACCCCCAATCCTGTGATTTTTTTATCTTGATCAGTAATCTTTTGTGTGGCACCTTGTCAAATGCCTTTTCAAAGTCCAAATACACTACATCCACTGGTTCCCCTTTATCCACCCTGTATGTTACGTCCTCAAAGAATTCAAGCAAATTTGTCAAACATGACTTCCCCTTCATAAAACCATGCTGACTCTGTCCTATGAAATTATGTTTATCCAAATGCTCTGTTACTGTTTCCTTAATAATGGACTCCAACATTTTATCAACCACAGATGTTAGGCTAACTGGTCTATAGTTTCCAGCTTTTTGTCTACTTCCCTTCTTAAATAAGGGTGTTACATTACCAGTTTTCCAATCTGCCGGGACCTTTCCTGAGTCCAGGGAGTTTTGGAAAATAATCACCAATGCATCCACAATCCCTACCGCTACTTCTCTCAAGACCCTAGGATGTAGGCCATCTGGTCCAGGGGATTTATCCGCCTTAAGTCCCATTACTTTACCGAGTTCCACCTCCTTAGTGATTTTAATCGTGTTTAGCTCCTCCCCCCCATTGCCCCCTGTTTGTCCAGTGTTGGGATATTTTTAGTGTCCTCTACTGTAAAGACTGATACAAAATATTTGTTCAGCGTCTTTGCCATCTCCATGTTCCCCGGTCCCATCCTCTAAGGGACCAACGTTCACTTTAGCCACCCTTTTTCTTTTTATATAGCTGTAGAAACTCTTGCTATCTGTTTTTATATTTTTTGCTAGTTTACTTTCATAATCTATCTTCCCTTTCTTAATTAATCTTTTAGTTATTCTTTGCTGGTTTTTAAATGCTTCCCAATCTTCTATCCTCCCACTAGATTTGGCTACTTTACATGCCCTTGTTTTCAGTCGGATACTATCCTTTATTACTTTACTAAGCCACGGAGTGGGGTGCTGTGAAAACAGCCCGGCACTCAAGAGGAGTGCCGGGCTGAGCGATCGCAGCCAGCACCCCAAAGGAAAAAGGGGAAGGGGGCAGGTGCTGGCAATCGTCCAAAAAAAATGGCCGCCTGACATCTGCCCTTTAAGTAGTGCCGCCGTGGCTGCAAAAACACCTTCTTCTCTTCTCTTCTTAGGTGGTCCCTCGGAACCGAGCATGACTTGCTTCCACATTAAAAATGAGTTCTCAGGTGACTGATGAGTCCAATGCAGGAGCTACAGTCTCTGTCACAGGTGGGGCAGACAGTGGTTGAAGGGGCGGGTGGGTGGGGTGCTTGGGTTGACATGCGCTCCTTGCGCTGCCTGCGCTTGGCTTCCGCTTGCTCCCGGCGAAGAGACTCGAGTTGTTCGACGCCTTCGCGGATGCTTCTCCTCCACTTTGTGCGGCCTTGGGCCAAGGATTCCCAGGTGTCAGTGGGGATGTTGCACTTTTTCAAAAACACCACCCTGGCCCTGTTGGACATATCGTCCGGCGATAGGTCAGGGGGCGCCACCCAAGGTTGCAGCCAGGGCGTGTGCGGGGCGCTGTGCACACCGATGACACCATCACCGGCGGTGCATTGCTGCGGGGCACTACCGGCCACCGCCACCACCGCCACTACCTCCCACTGAATTTCACGGCAGATGTTAGCGGCATTGTGCCTGGGTGCTAGTGTGAAGGAATAAGCCATATAACCTATTTAGAAAAATACACCATCTTATGAAAGAATTCTGGCCTTATTAAAACATGACAAACTGGGTTTGGAAATTTAGAAACCAAACTGTGAAATAGCTGTGAAAGCATTCTGGCTATTGAGATAAGATAGTTGCTGACCCTGAATAAATAATCTTATTGAAACAGAAGGTGAATGGCTCTGACAAGCTGACCTTTTGGAAACAAAACAATGGTTCACCCTGGATAAGGTGTTCTAATTTAAACTTCGTAAGGATGGCACATAAGATAAGGAACATCTGCCTTTGTAAAGATGACATAAAGTAAGGAACACCTGCCGTCACACCATTTTTATATGGTAAACTTAGAACACCTAGAGACGAGACAAGATTATGTAATGCTACCAGCTGATGTGGCAGTAAGAATTGCAGAGGTCGGCAGAAAGATGACTAGGGATAATTAACTTGCATCAGCAGAAAACCTTAAAGGAGATACCACTGGAAAAGGGTATAAATATTGAACTCTCAAATGGGATAGGAGACTCGCTTTAATCGGGCAAAGTGATTCTCAGCTTCAGAGGTGGCTCTGTAGTCTACCGCTCTTCATACCTCGAGGATCAAAGGTATTTGATATTGCTGGATATCCTGTATAGAAAACTTTAAGAAGTGTAATATTGTAGCGAAGTTAAGATTTAAAAGTAAGATTCTCTGTTAAAAAGATAGTGGCCTAGAAATTCGCTATCGCCGCGTCAGGTCTTTAGCGCCCGAAATTTAGCGCTCGCCCAGATTCCCGTAGCGCCCGCCTGAAATTCAGTTGCAGCGACCCAAGACGGAGGCGGGCGCTATTGCAGGGTTTGGCCGCCTCGCTTGGGGCGCTGAAAGTCAGTTTCAGGCGTCCAGCTGCCGCTGCGCCACCCGATGCGGTGCGGCAGGCTGGGGTACTGCAGGCCTCCTCCTTCTCTTAAGGAGGAGCTGCCTGCAGCCGTGAGATCGCCGCTGGATTCCCCCGGCAAATGAGCCCGGCACCACGGAGAAGTGCCGGGCTCGCGGGGGTCAGACACCAATGCCGCGGGGGGGTGGTGTGGGAGTCCGGGGAGGAAAGAGCGGCCAATCGGCCGCCGGGAAAGCGGCCGGCCGCCCCTCCACCTTTATGCGCCAGCCTCGCGGAGCTGCAAGGCCCCGTTTTTCAAACGCTGTTTGCGGCCGCTACGGGCGAGGCGGCCGCAACTGAATTTGGCAGTCGGCACGGAATCGCATTGGAACCGGGGTGCTGCGCACACCGATGACGTCATCGGTGCCGGTGCAGCACTACCGGCTAACGCCGATGTTAGGGACCAACTGAATTTCGGGCACTAAAAAACTTCCGGCGCAAACCACTCTTTAGCCAATAAGTGGGCGCAAACGCGACTGAATTTCTAGGCCAGTATGTTTACTCTTTTTAGAACTGTTAAAGTTGCGATTGACTGATTCACCAACTGTAAATTGCATGTCAGTTCTTTAATAAATCTATATCTTTTTAGCATTGTCTCACATAAGACTTCTCTATCAAAAACTCGCAAATTCAATCTCTGTACACTCTTTGGTGAGGTGTTGCAGAATTCTGAGGGAGTTTTCCAGACCCTCATAATATCCTGGCGTTTACAGTCTAGCTAAACTTATTAAAAGCGCTATCTGGAGGACGGTAACATTCTCGGGTTGTTCCTTTCCTTTAGGGAGAGATAGCCTGGACCTTTAGACCCAATTAAGCATCTTTAGGATTCGGCTACCTCAAACTTTAGTTGAAAGTGAAAATCTGAGAAATAAGCCTGATCCGGGGTAGCCCTAAAGGAGCTAGGACTAGTAAATATCCCTTCACTAGGAGATTTGCGCCATGGTAGCGGTGCTACCGAGAGGCACAAATCAATCCAATTTTCCCCCCGAAATCATTGATATATACCACAAAAAGCAAGTGACCTAGTACTGAGCCCTGCAGAACCCCACTGGAAACAGCCTTCCAGTCACAAAAACACCTGTCGACCTTTGCTTCCTGCCACTGAGCCAATTTTGGATCCAACTTGCCACTTTCCCTGGATCCCATGGGCTTCTGACCAGTCTCCCATGTTATTCATCTCCAGCTCCTTTTTAATTAATTCTTTGGTTGTTTTTGCAAAAAAGGAACTTGGGCATAAAGTGTCAATGCTCGGGAATTAAATATTTTTCCCATTTTTTTTTTTACTTAGTATCAGCATCAAGCACTTCCCAGGTCTTGTGTAGCCTAGTTTAACAGAACCAATGAAGTTCCCTATACACACTTAACAAAAATGACCTAACAATAACATCAGAAAACATGAGTGCAGAATTTCTTCTCCTACACCAGCTATGCTCAGCACCTCGCGAATTCTATCTAAAGTGCTGATTATGAGTAGTTTTGTGGAATGGAATTGCACTTCCCAGGAATTGTGTTAAAACAACTCAAGATTGTTTCATCTTCAGACATTTATGCAAAGTGTGGAGAGAAAACTTTTATCTCATCTGTTTAGGTTCGATTTGAAAAGAATTCCCAGCGATAAAATGGACAATCCAGGAATTCTCTATCTCAAGTCAATCCCTATAAGAATTGTTGGAGCCACAATGAAATGAATTGTTAAACATTGTATGCCAAACAACTTGATCCCTTGTTTTTAGCTGTAACCAACATTTATGGCTATTACTAAATTCAACAATTATTCATAGCCTTGTCCAGTTGCTCTTGTTCCACTGTTATTATTTAGATATTGCTTGCCAGGCATTTAAAATTAAACATTCTTTTACAAACATTCAGCTCTAAATATATATCATTGGCTTTTTAGTTTATCTTAATTTTGGCATTAAGTACTGCAAATAGCAATATTTCACAGTCTCACAGGGTTGCAATTAGATTTCTTTTTAACTGGATTCAGTTAGGAACAAAAATAGCAAGATGACAATACCATAAATTACATATTAGAATACTTTGTTCTTTGAGATTTATACCACATTACAACAGGCCTGGAAATGTTGCGACAGATCATCTCTTGAAGATTATGACTTAAGCCACACGATATACTTCTACATTGTAAAACAGGCCATTTTCACTGGAGGCAGTAAAGGGGTAGTTTTAAGATTCACACCTATGCAATTATTAATGCTACAAACTTTTGTGTGAATGTTATTTGGTGGCAAACAGATACAATAGTTGCTTAAATAATGCACCCAATAAAATAATCAATTTTAATGTATATTTTTCTTCCCACTAACATTGTCCTCAAATAATGAAAATTGTTTTAATTGACTCTAAATGTATTTTTAACAGTTTTATGGAATTCAGAAAGTCTTCACACTTTCTTGAGTTATGGTACATTACAAGTTATGTTCCAAGGCGATTGCAGATTCATATATTGGGGGTCTTACATAGTCCTGTACAGTTCAGTAACTCTACTTACCGAGGGTTGACAGGGTCAGTGTCTTTCTTTGGGAATTCGGGGTGGGGAGGGGGGGGAGAGGGGTTAGACCAAGCAAGGTGGATTGTCAGGAAATACATTGTATATGGGTGCAGGTAAGGCTTAGACATTGAGTAGTCTCTGGGTGAGTTGATGTGGGTATTGTTGGAGCTGGGATCTCATCAATCGGAGCCCAAATATATAAAGATTTATGAGGTGTTCCTAAACCAACATTTTTATGCATTATCGCGTGATATTTTTGTAATGAGTGCTTTTACATTTATATTTCACTGTTGTCTAGTTCATGGCTGTCTTTGCGATTGTAGACAGCATTGGATGACATCAGGCAGGGATACACAACAACTCATTTCCACAGACAAGCCAACAATGCAAAAACTTTCTACTTCAAAAAAAATTAACAGTGCTTAAAAACTGACAACTCAAAAAACAACTAACAACTGAAAAACAATCCTGGATAATGGTCTATGGATAAGACAACTGTTTTAAGGTGACTGAATACATTATATTCCTTGGGAAAAAAATTCGGTTGGTTTGCGCCTCCCGTTAGCACCTTAAGAGGGCGCAAATGGGGCACAAAGCAACTCGCGCCCGTGCGTGGCGATGTTTGCGCCGCTCACAAAATTAACTCGACATTTTGCGGCGGCGCTAAACAATACCGCCACAATCTCCTGCGCCGGCAGATCGTGACGTCAGTCGAGGTTGCAACGCCCCGGTAGTGCCCCGGACCGGATATTGGGTGGTGCCCCCTGTCTTACTGCCTGCCGTTAGCAATGACAGGTTGAGGGGAGCGTTTTGCAGTCAGGAAGGGACTGGGGGAGCGCTATTTAAAGGCAACCGCTTCCTGCCTTTTTTTGTCGGCGAAATTTTTGCACCACGCATTCTGAGTGAGAGAGAGAGACTGCAGGAGATATTCAAAGCTGTGTTGAGGAGTTTTAGGTACTGAGCAGCACTTTGCAGGTTCTTTCTGATTTGATCTTCCTTGCATCGATTTAGAAGAGAATATGGGGGCTGCACTCTGAGCTCTTTCCCTGGGCCTCTCCATTGTTCTTTCCAACAGATTTGATGTACAGGTCTCTACAGGCTGAGATTCAAGGCTGCAATGAGTAGGGTGTGGATGGAGAGCAAGATCGACCCTCCCCTTTAAGAACTGGCCGGCGCCAGTGTGTCTGTGTTCCATTGCTGACTGACATCACATGAGCTTCGCCAGCGCTCTGAGGTAGCGCCTCGCTCCTCGGCCTTTGCGCCTTAAGACAGGTGTGTAGCACCTAATTTAGCGCTCCAATCACCTCCAGGGGCGATAAAAGCCAAGTTTGCAGTCGCAGGCGATAATTAGCGCCCCAAATGGGGTGATACTGAATTTCTGCCCCCTTTTCTATTACATAGGATTTGAGGATTTTGATCAATGGTTTGGGGATTGCATTGTTCATTTTTGTTGTGAGAACTGAAGCCCAATACTCTTGGCCATAAAAATTTGTTCCAAAGTGTGATGGTTGTCTCTGACACTGATGTCAAAGATCATTGCCATTCCCTCCATTTTGCCTAGAGCAGCAGTCAAGTGCTGATGGTCAACATATCTGTCCCTTTCCTAATTGCACATCACACTATAGGGGAGATTTTGCAGTGGCTATGATGGCGTCATCATACCGCCTTCGAAATTGACCGCAAGTTTGGAATTTTCGCATGCGCTTGCGCAAGCGCTTAATCCCAAACATGCAATCTGTCAAGGTATGCCTTGACCCGCACCGATGGGGAAATACTCATTGCTGGCTAATTGCCCACCAACTGCCCAGCAATTACGTCCAAAAAATTTTACGGTTAATGAAAGCAGGCGCAGGAGTCTGTTTCACCGCGAAAGGAACCCATTTGTATTGAACATTGAGAGCAAGCAGCGGATATAGTTGTAAGCTATACAACCTTTACCCTAAAACGTGCAAAATCTGCAATTTGTTCAGTAAGTTTAAATAAAATTGAAATGATACTGTTAGCAGAAAACCACCCACAGAATCAAACTACTTGCAGTGAACACATACTGCTTTTATTAGTATTCTGCACCAACAAGCATTATCATATTCCAGCATCTCACGTACTGTTTGTAAATGATACGGAGCCGTGGCAGACCAGGGGCTTTAACGTACACATGAAATGTTTAATTACAGTTATTGCACAAATAACAAATACCCACACATTTTATAAAACTTTGGCGCATATTTTCCAATCCCTACGGGTGTGTACGAGCTGTGTACACACCCGTAGGGGCCTCGCAAGTGCCGGTTTCAGGCATGCAAAGCACATGCACTAAAAACCGGCACTTCCGATCTGTCAAGAATTCTCTTAACAGATCGGACGCCTGTCCTGGAGAAGGGCCTCTGGGGTGGAGAGTTCCGCTTTCTGCAGAACCTCCGCCCGCTGAAAACCCTTAGAAATCTTGCGCCTGGTAAAAGCAGGCATAAGGCCTGCTTTTACCAGCATAAGAGTTTAAAAAAGTGAAAAAATTAAAAAAATTTCACTCATTTATAATTTTAATACTTTTTAAAAAAGTTCATTTTAGCCCCGTAAAAAACGTTAATTATTTTTTTCAAAAAATTAAATTTTTGTTTAAAATATTAAATTTAATGTAATTTTAACTAATTTTAAATACATGATTGAAAAAGAAATTTGTTTAATGCTTTACTGTGTTTTTTGAGTGATCCCCATTTTGACGGGTCTAAGCTGAGAGACCTGTCAAAACTGTGAAGGGGGATTCCCTTCTTCCATTGGTTCCCCATGGCCCACGTGATCCCAGGGACGTTTGCGAACTACCTGCGCCCCTGGAATACCTGGGCCTCTGCGCGCGTGCACCAGCAGAGGCCCAGGATCAGAAATTTCCAGACATCCGGAGCCAGCAGGTAATTTTTTCCAGATTGGAGGCATCCGCACGCAGGAAGCCTCCGATCGGAAAATCAGGGCCTATATATAAATATCTATGTGCTAGAAAGCAGACATTGTGACGAGTGCATTATACATAGCTGCAGGTGAATTTCATATGGAGTAGGTGTGAAAACACAACTATTTTTTGGTTTAGTTGGCAAATGTTACAATACTAAATAAACACAAGTCCCCTTTTCTGCACCCACCCTCACCGAAGTATGTTCTGTCTCCGAAAACCTAGCGGGAGTTTTATGGCTCTGACCATATACAGATGCTGCATTTCAAAAATCAACATGTTGGTATTTTGCTACATAATTTTAACAAAATGCTGATATAGGAAATATGTCAAAGTACCAGTTAAATTTAAAGTTTTTAAAAAGTTTTAAAATGTTTTTAAAAGGTTTTAAAATGTAATTTCAATGCAAGAAACTGATTAAAAGTTTCTGTGGGCTTAGTTTTGACATATTTTGTGGGCGTGTCTTCCCTTATGCATAGGCTGTACGCTGCGCTCCTGGCCTTCGTGATATAATACGCTGCGCACAACTCTGCAGCGCTGAACAGCAAGTCTACATGTGCGGCCTCGCACACGGTAAGTTTGTATTTTTTTGGAGCTCGGCAGCGTACTCCTTAGCTACGCTGCTGACCACCATTTTTGGGCCTATATTTCACGTCAATTTCTGTTATGTATCTCCCTTTGATACATTTACATCACATAGTCTCTCAAGTACAAAAGGTACAAAAAGGAAAAATTTACAGGGCTATGGGGAAATAGTAGGGGGGGTGGGACATTAGTCGCTCTTTCAGAGAGTAGGCACGATGGGCTGAATGGCCTTCTACTGTGCTCTATGATTTTATAATTCTATAAGTATAAGTTACAGTCTCCCCAGTACATCTGCCCATGAACACATGAAGTACTTGGACACTCCTGGCTGCTATTTCATCACAAGCCAGCACAGAAGCCACCTGATTGGGTTGCTGCTCATTAGCTCAATTTCTGTGCATGCACAGATGATATTCCTGCAACATTCTGGGATGACCTCGGAGCAATGACCAGGTAGTGCAGCCCACGTTGATTTTTTTCAATAAATTCAATACAAGAAGCACCAACAGTTGGCATGTCTGGAACTGCAGGATTTTTATACCTGCCAATAATTATGTTTTTCCCCAGGTCCCGGTTCTTTTTGAGGAACTTAGTTGTGTCCATGTCTGTAAAACAAGGAGATGTGCAGCTGTCTTAGAAGAGAGACAGCTGCTATATTTGACCTTTTCACTTCAAGTGGCCAAGGACAAATGTCAATGAATGTCAGGTAGCAGTCAAACAGCGAATGTAGACGTACAGAAGATATGAGGGACATTTCTTTTTAAAACTGGCTATTTGAAACAACCTAAACTGTGTACCTGCCAACAGCTGCCAGCAGTAATTTGATCATTTCTGGCTCCTCACCTGCCGAGCCAGTGCAGGATCCGCATGGCCGTGCACACGCACAAGTTCAGCATGAGCGGCATTCTGGGCTGGCCATGGAAGGCGGGCCAGGTTGGTCTGGAAACGTTAATTTTCATCAGCAAAGGATACGCAGACACAAACTGGTGGTGTTTGGAGTAAATGTTTCATCAGTTAGTGAGTCTCATGTGCAGCACGTAACTTTATCTTAACTGCAAAATCAGGTCTCTATTTTCCTTTCATGTTTGATAAGCAAATGTTGCTTGTATATGTGCAAATGTATTTTTGCGTGTGTGCAAGTACTAATGTTTTGTGCACAATTTTCTTCAATTATGTTTTTTCGTGCACAAAGTCATTGTGTAGAACCATTCATGTGCCTTAAAAATCCATTAGTTAGAAGCACAACTAACGACACTTGGACAAAAGACCCACCATTGTGATATCACTCTTAGCCCTCGACAGGAAACTCAGCCTCTTGGTCCCACAGTAAAGTTGAGCATGGTTACCATGGAAATTTCTACATCCACTTTGCAACAGCAGAGGACAACACCTACCTATCAAGTAAGAATCCTATAAATTTCTCACCCAGTACAGAAATTCAGGCTGCCCCAATGGCTCAGCAGATTTAGCCAGTGAGTAGCTCGGCCCTACTGACCCAATTTCCATCACCCCTCTTCACTGAGTTAACTGATCTCAGAAAGGGCAGCAATGGGGCAATACAATTGGTGTCAGTGCCTGTGGATTAGCAATGTGCAAAATAAATCATTCAGGGTTCTTGCTCCTGATTGCTATTCATGAAGCCCTGCTGCAAGTGCACATGTCTGAATGTCAGCTGGGGAATGAATT
This sequence comes from Somniosus microcephalus, assembly GCF_052327205.1. NCBI lineage: Eukaryota > Metazoa > Chordata > Chondrichthyes > Squaliformes > Somniosidae > Somniosus > Somniosus microcephalus. The sequence goes on from NC_140992.1 coordinate 223,464,278, forward strand.
GGGCTTGGATTATCATGCCCACCATGGTCAGATAGGCTGCTGCCATTCACTGTCTATCAAGCAAGGAGTTAACATCTTCAGAAGAGAAGGATGGAGAAGAGGAAAATTGATGATTAAAAAACTGAAAATAAAATTAATAATTGTAGAGAACAGCAAGGCTTAGATTCTCCCCATTCATAATAAACAGATAGAATCTGAGACAAAATACCTAAATTCCTCCTTTTTCATAATATTGGAAGGAGGCAGTTTATTAAAATGACCCTTTATCAATAACAAATAGTGCAATTTCAAATTCCATAAGTGGTGAAGCTACTTTATTTGAAACCTGACTGTGCAATAATGATCCCACACTGCATATTATGTTTGACAAGCATCTAATAAAACTAGTATAACTGACAGAAACAGTCACATCAATTGACCATTTGGGTTAGAAATGCGTTATAGCCAAGCAATGGGTGGTGTCAATAGAAAAGTTGGAGAATTAGCGCCAGGCGCAAATGCTTTAGACTGCGCACAAAATTCCCCATAGCCTTGCAATTTTTTTCCTTCACATACTTATCCAACTCCCTTTTGAAAGATTAAATTGAGTCTGTCTCCACCACCCTTTCAGGCGGTGCAATGGGAGGCGCTAAGGGGACGAATTTTTTCCCCTTTGGGTTTGATTGGAACAAATCTGTATGAAGCAACTGGTGTTGTACCTACACCAGTCACAACCCTCTGGACCAAGGAGCTGAGCACCCATCTCCTCCGTAGGCATGTCAACTTTTTGGCCTTGGAGCTAATCAAGGGTACACTATATTTGCACAGTGTCTAATGTCCAATTGTTTTTCTTGTACTGTTCCCAGCCATATGAACTTCAGGCTTTTACAAACCAGCTTTTCTGCTGCAGCAAAGTTGAAAATGCTTAATTGCAACACTGAAATCTGTACTAAACAAAGATCGATGCCACTGGTCTCAGAGCGGATTGAACTGGAGCTGCTGACCTGAAGCTCCCAGAGTAATTGCAGCTTTGCTGCAGTTTGGGTTCAAAATTCCACAGTGGAGCAAGAGCACACCTGGAATTTTGCCACTACAAACAACAACAGCCTGCATTTTTATAGCACCTTTAATATAGTAAAATGTCCCAAGGCGCTTCACAGGAACATAATCAGACAAAGATTGATGCCAAGCCAAAGAAGAAGATATTAGGAGGGTTACTAAAAGCTTGGTCAAAGAGGCAGGTTTTAAGGAGCGCCTTAAATGAGGAGAGAGAGGTGACAAGGTGGAGAGGTTTAGGAAGGGAGTTCCGGAGCTTAGGAACTGGGCGGCTGAAGGCACAACCGCCAATGGTGGGGCAAAGGGAGTAGGGAATGCACAAGAGGCCAAAGTTGGAGGAACGCACAGTGCGTGGAGGGTTGTAGGGCTGGAGGAGGTTACAGAGATAGGGAGGGGCGAGGCCATGGAAGAATTTGAACACAAAGATGAGAATTTTAAAATCGAGGCATTGGTGAACCGGGAGCCAATGCAGATCAGTGAGCACAGGGACAATGAATGAACGGGACTTGGTGCGAGTTAGGATACGGGCAGCAGAGTTTTGGATGAGTTTGTTTATGGAGAGTGGAAAATGGGAGGCCGGCCAGGAGAATGTTGGAATAGTCAAGTCTAGAGGTAACAAAAGTATGGACGAGGGTTTCCGTAATGGATGGGCTGAGCAAAGGAGGTAAAATGGGAAATCTAACAAAAAAATGAATGAAATAATTGGATGTTCAGCCGAGAGATGATAAATGAAATATTTGTCACCACTGGTAAATTTTACAAATTGTTCTCTGCACATGCATTCTACGCACTGTGATGTCATCACACATACGTAACAACAACAACAACAGGGTTTTATATGATTTGAAAACCAGGAAGATTGGTGGTTGGACATAACCAGTTTACATTGACATTCCAAACCCAATGAACTCTGTTTGCTTTTGCAGCATACGCATCCTTAGAGGTACAATTTTAAGCAATTGATATTCCTTCTGAAACTCACAGTACCTCTTTTGCCCAGAGTGTCTTCTTGGCACCAGTTTCACCTCCATATTATTACAATGCTGCTTTCCCTGGGCTTCCTTTGTTCACCATTTCCCCTTGTAATATGTCCGCATACAACAGTGGCCACTTATATACATTCACCTTATTTATTTACATATCTATTATATCAAGATTTGCATGCGAATACCAATTGTTGTGCACAATGTATTATGTATGTATGTAATAACAACTTTCCCAAAATGTGGGAAAAATCACATTATATGGTCACTTAATTTTACAAACAAAGTTATTTAAAAAAAATAAACTTATTGCTGGATATTCTGCAGGTTAAACACTGTTGATTCCTTCATTTAGTAGTGAAAATGCATTTGTAATTTATAGCGCCTAAGTTGTTGTGATGCCAAAAAAGATGCAAGCCATTTAAAGCTGTCAAAATACATGCTGAAAGATTTGACTACCTACAATAGAATAAATTATATGAAACTGCACTACAGTCAATGCAGAAAAATGTTTATTCCACATTAACCAGGTACAAAAACAGCTCCATTGCAAAAATCAAAGTGCAGCAATTACATAATTCATTTATCACCATAAAGTTACACCAATGCGGGAAGCATGCTGGCATAGTTATGGTCTGCAAACGTACTGACAGGCAGAACATGCATTTGGCAATGAAGTAGTAATAAAGGTAGCAACCATCATTGGTGATTTAGAACTTTTCCGAGTCAAAATATTCATTCTCATCAATACTCCCATTCTCGTTGAAGTTTATTTATCTGATTTATGCAAATTAGCAATGTTGTGTATTATTTTACACAGCTGCGTCTTCATAAATTCTTTCTTCATTAATTATTTTTATTCAAATAAGGAAGTAATTCAAAATGCGCATAATTTTCTCTCTAAAACTGGTGTGACCATTTTTTGTGAACCATGTAATTAATTAGAATGTAAGGGGAAAATATTCGGTAGCTTAACACCTCCTGGTAGTGCCTGCAGATGGTGGTAATGGGGCGCTGATGCCATAGCACCGGAGCAAGGCGAATCCAGTGCCGCACGGCAAACCCGTCCCCCCTGCACCCCGTTGCACTGACAGTATGAGGTACCGCCAGGGACTTCAACACCAAGCAGATCATGCCGTCGGCGTCACTGGGCGCCCGATCTGGAAAATTCATTATCGCCACTTACCTTAGCACCTGAACTAGACAGCAGCAGGGAGAGCTGGTGTGCAGCTGCAGGACGCCGGCTCCAGAGACGTTATTTAAAGGCATCAGCATTAATCATTTGCAGCTGTCAGGGCAGGTTAGTTTCATGGTTTCTTGTCAGTTCTACCCAGTGGAACAGTTTGTATGAGTAATTTCAAGCTTCTTTTGTATCAGCAGTCTTCTGGCAAGTGCAAAGTAGCTACATTTATTGCTCAAAGATTCAAACTGCTACACTTGGCAACATTAATAGGGGCTGTACTGGCATGCCACCTCGCCCTCCAGGATCTACGGTGGAGGGAGCATAGGCAGCGAGAAATATGGGAACATGTGCGCAGATAGATGAGGAGGGACATCAGGGCACTCACCAGGAGGCTTTACCCTCTGAGGATAGTCCAACAGCACATCTCCTACTTTCAATTAAGCGAGGAGCAGAGTATTAGACAGTTCCATATCACTAAGGTGGTGGTCACAGAATTCTGCCACCTTCTCCAAACAGACCTCCAGCCTCACACCAGGATGACATAAACCCCTGATCCCTATTGCTCACCACATGCCCATCATACCATCCCAGTGTCATGCCATATCACAGTATCCTCTTGGGTGCAAAGGTGAAATGAGAGAGACCACAAAATATTGCAAATTCCATTAATAAATTTATGCTTAAACATATCACACTTATCACATTCATTCTAATAACTAATGACTCTTGTGCCTACCATAGTTGAATAGCTGTCATTGTGTGCAAGGCGTGAGATGATGGTGTTGGTAGGTAGAGATTGTTGGTGGGTGAGTGCTGGGATTGTGGTGCTATGTGCAGTATGTGAAGCTTATGGTACAGATGGTGGTATGTAGCATTTGTTGAAGCATTCAATCACCCTGACCACCCGACTGAGGTGGATCTGCCATGAGCACACCTGCTTCAGTCCTCCGGCTCCTTCTTGTTGTGCTTCTCCTTGCTGAGGCAGCTGTACAGCCAACAATGCTGAGAATGAGGTGCTGCAGTTGAAGGGTTAATTACAGCCCTAGCCCTTTTGGGCTATTCCAGATCAGGCGTATTCCCCAGACGTTCACCCTCAACTTAAGTTAGAGATAGCCGAATTCCATAAGATGCTTAAATTGGTCTAAATGTTCAGGCTATCTCTCCCTAAAGGAAAGGAACAACTAAAGATGTTACCGTCCTCCGGATAGTACTTTTAATAAGTTGAACTAGACTGTAACCTTCCGGATATTATAAAGGTCCGGAATACCCCACAGAATTCTGCAACTCCTTACAAAAGAGTGTACAGAATTTGTGGGTTCGTGAGTCTATACAGATTCACTCTTTGAAGCAATTCTAAAAATATATAGTTTTATTTAAGTTTCAGTTAACATCTGTTGAATCAGTTGCAACATTAACAATTCAAAGTACAATTAGCTTACATTTCTTATTTCTCAGAGATCCTTATTCTCCAATCTTTACTTCGTTATATTTCTTATTTCTAAATCCGGAACATTTCTTATTTCTTATTACTAAATCCAGAACATCCACCAAAAATCAATACTTTAACATCCCGAGACTCATAGTTAAAAACTTACAGAGATGCCTCTGGAAGGTTGAGAAATGCCCTGCCCGTTCAGCGAATTCTGACGTTCTGTTAAAAAGGTCTTATTTTTATACCCTTTTGGCATTGGTTTCTTCTTTGATGTTCTCTGCTGATGTCAGCTAATTGTCTTTATCGATACCTCTGTTTGAATGCTTCCTTTGAATGTTTTCTATGTTACTATCAATTCAACTATTGCATGCATAATTATTTCTCTACTTTTAGGTGTTCCAAAAACCATCATAAAAACAATGACAGCTATGGTTTTTGTTTGATGTCATTCTTACCGAAGATTCTTCATTCATTTCTTAATATTGGCTTAACTGCTTTTTAGCAGACATTTTGACTCCGTTCTGCTTCAAGTTTAATACAAACACAATGCAATTGCTTGGTGTCATCTATTGAAGTTATGTCTTCAAAGTCTTGTTGGTATGGTTTTTACTATACGTAAATCAAAACCACTTTAACTGTGTGTTTACTTGTTTTCTAGCTATTTCAATTGGTTGCATATTTAATCGTGTTTCCTGTCATCCAAGTTTAACATAAAACTATTTGACCAGCAGATGTTTCTTTTCTTGATGTCATGTTTCAAAGGCACATGCCTCTTTTAATGTTTGTATTTCTGTTTTATCGTGTTAGTTTTTCACACTTTAAACTGTATCTCTCATTGTGTTCGTTGCAAACCATAGACCTTTCGGAACTACCAATGGTTTGCTTCAATCTTTCATTGTTTTAGAATATTTAACTAATTCCCATTTCAAAGCTTGTTTGCAACGTTGTTATCAACTGATCTTATCTCAGAAGCCTGTATTTCTGTTTACAGCCTGTTGTGTCTTTTAAACCCAATATGTCTTTTATTAATAATATTAGAAATCGGTTCATGGTATTGTGTATTTCTCTGAATCATGGCTATTCCTTCACACAGTATCAATGAACCTCCCTTTTAAATACTGGGAAAAGCCTGTGGCAATGATGAGTTGTGAACTAGGCCTTTAAGACTTGGGGGGGGAGAAATTCATTGTCACCCCGTTTGGGGGCGGTAACCTTTGAAAGCTGGGTAACTTAGCGCCAGGCGCTAATGATTCCCGGCTTTCACGAAATTGAGCATGCTCAACGTATTTCCTGGAGCGCTAAAGGATGCAGGCGGAGCATTGGTTGTGCAGTGCTGCACAATGTCCCGTGCAGCGCTGCCGCGTTCCGAGGCTCCTTCCCTCCCTTAAAGGGAAGGGCCATCGCTGCAGGCTTTGCATTGGGACCAATTAGCTGGTCCCCGACAGCGGCCGTGATTTGGCTCGATTAGCCCCATCCACTCCAGGGGCTGATCGATCGCGGCCCAGGAGAAGCAAGAAAAAAATGACCACAACCATTTGACAAATTTAGGCACTTCCCTCGGCAACCTCCCCTTTAAATTTCGCCCCCGAAGCGCCCGTCCTCACGATCAACGCCTGCTGCAGCTGCCAGTGTTGTCGCCCGACGATGCTGCAGGGGGCGAAACTGAAGTTTGCGTCTGGGGTGCAACCGGGGCGATGCGCATGGCGATAACGTCATGATCTCCGGGCGAAGGAAATTGGGGCGCAATGCCATACCACTGCCGCAAACCTCCCGCCGAATTTAACAGGAGGCGATATTCTCGCCGCGCCCGGGCGGTAAGTGCATAGCGCCCCATTATCACCCCCTGAAGGCGATAACAGGAGGGTCAAAGATACCCAATTTCTCCCCCCTTGATTTAGCACTCCAATTATTTCTTTGAGCAGTGAGAATGAATTTTGCATGCAGTCTAAAGCATTAGCACCTGGCGCTAATTCTCAAACTTTTCTAAAGATTCTGCCCATTCCTGGGCTATAATAAATTTCTAGCCAAAGTATTAGTTAACTTCCAGTCATCTGAGTGTTATAAACTATGAGCTAGAAATTTGTTATGGCCAAGAAATGGGCGGTGTCAGTAGAAAAGTTGGAGAATTAGCACCAGGCGCAAATGCTTTAGACTGCACGCAGAATTCATCCACACTGCTCAATAAAATGATTGGGGTCCTAAATCAAGTCTTAAAACCCATCTTCATTGGTGTTAGACTTAAAGGGTGGACCAATATCGGGTGCAGTCTAATCGCAACTCATCATTGCCACAGGCTTTTTTCACTGCTTAAAGGAGAGGTTCATTGATGCTGCATCAACTCATTCTCAGCATTGCTGGCTGTCCAACTGCCTCAGCAAGCAAAAGCAGAACAAGGAGCCGGAGGACTGAACCAGGTGTGGTCATGGCAGGTCCACGCGCCAAGGAGAGAGCCCGCAGATTCTCTGATGAAGCATTGGAGGTATTGGTTTTCACTGTGGAGGACGTAACTGGTAGAATAGATAAGGGAGAACCAGTGGATGTGGTGAATTTGGACTTTCAGAAGGCTTTCGATAAGGTCCCGTATAAGAGATGAGCGTGCAAAGTTAAAGCACATGGGATTGGGGGTAAGGTACTGACTTGGATAGAGAACTGGTTGGCAGACAGGAAGCAAAGAGTTGGAATAAATGGGTCTTTTTCCAAGTGGCAGGCAGTGACTAGTGGGGTACCGCAGGGATCGGTGCTAGGATCCAGCTAGTCACAATATATATTAATGATCTAGATGAGGGAACTAGATGTAATATCTCCAAGTTTGCAGATGACACAAAGCTGGGTGGGCGTGTGTGCTGTGAGGAGGATGCAGAGAAACTCCAGTATGATTTGGACAGGTTGGGTGATTGGGCAGGTGCATGGCAGATGCAGTATAATGTGGATAAATGCGAGGTTATCCACTTTGGTGGCAAAAACAGGAAGGCAGATTATTATCTGAATGGCAATAGATTGGGAAAAGGGGAAGTGCAACGAGACCTGGGTGTCCTTGTGCACCAGTCGCTGAAGGTAAGCATGCAGGTGCAGCAGGCGGTTAAGAAGGCAAATGGTATGTTGGCCTTCATAGCGAGAGGACGTATGAAGAGAGATTGGGTTGATTAGGCTTATATTCGCTAGAGTTTAGAAGAATGAGAGGGGATCTCATTGAAACATATAACATTCTAACAGGACTAGACAGACTAGATGCAGGAAGGATGTTCCCGATGGTGGGGGGAGTCCAGAACCAGGGGTCACAGTCTAAGGATAAGGGGTAAGCCATTTAGGACTGAGATGAGGAGGAATTTCTTCACCCAGAGAGTGGTGAACCTGTGGAATTCTCTACCACAGAAGGCAGTTGAGGCCAATTCATTAAATATATTCAAGAAGGAGTTAGATATATTTCTTAAGGCTAAAGGGATCAAGGGGTATGGGGAGAAAGCAGGGACAGGGTACTGAGTTTGGATGATCAGCCATGATCTCATTGAATGGTGGAGCAGGCTCAAGGGGCCGAATGGCCTACTCCTGCTCCTATCTTCTATGTTTCTATGTTTCTATGAGATGGAGGGCGGTGCTCTGCCCGGTAAGTGGCAGGAGGCGCTCACCACAAGTCTTCCGCACCATGTGGAGGGAGGTAGCGCAGTACATCTCAAGCAGCACTGTGGTCCCCAGGACCCACACACAGTGCAGGAAGAAATTTAACGACCTTACTCGGGTGGTGAGGGTGAGTGAATGCTTCTACAAATGCTACATACCACCATCTGTACAACAAACTTCACACACTGCCCAAAGCACCACATCCCGAGCACTCATCCACCAGCAATCTCCACCTACCAACACTCACACCCACATCTCACGCCTTGCACACAATGACAGCTATTCAACTATGGCAGGCACATCACCCAAACACATTGCTCCACACTCACTCACACACTATCCTCTCTCTTGCAGGCCCAGGTCGCGCACAACAGGAAGGAGCTGGAATGCACAGGCGGGGGATAAGCCGACACCCAACCACTGTCTGCGCTGGAGAATCGAGTGATGCAGATCATTGGGTGCCAGGTGGTGGGCACCGTGGCCACTGGAGACATTGACCCCCTTGGGGCCAACAACGGTATGTTCATCCATACTCCTTTTTCTCACATCCCACTTCCCCCTCACCCAAGCATTTTGCATTTTCCAGCTAATCATGCTGTAAGCATGCATTTCTCACTTCCTGCCCCACTTCCCTTGCCTGAACCCGACACTTATGCCTTTATGCTTTCAGATAATCAGCAAGCACCTGAGCAGCCTGCCCCTGAGGGCACCGTAGAGAGCGAGGTGGGAGAAGAGGAGGAGGAAGAACACACCACGTCACTGCATCTCTCACCCACAGACACCAGCTCAGATACTGGCACTACGCATTCTTTAGAGGCTAGAATAGTAGCGGGATCTGCACACTGTGAGGCACCGGGGATGAGTGGGCTGCAGCAGGGCTAGGGGGAAAGTGTAGCTCGGGGGCCAGCACCCCGCAGGGTGAGTTCGCTCGAATTCTGGGGTTTCATTCATGTGAATCGGAGTCTGATGAGCTGGTCATAGACAGCCCGTCCAGAAGGCCGATTGTCTTGCTGCCTCCTCCCTCCCTCCTGTTCCTCCTCTCCTAGTCCTCTTCCTCCTCATTCTCCGCCTTGTCCTCCTCCTTATGTGGTCCCACAATCCCTGGTGGCAAGGGCTGCACCCTCATGATGGTCAAGTTGTGGAGCATGCAGCAGACCACCACGAAATGGGACACCCGCTCTGGCGAATGCTGGAGGGCTCCTCCCGAGTGGCCAATACAGCGGAACCATTGCTTCAATAAGCCAGTGGTCTGCTCGATGATGTTCCTGGTGGCAGTATAGCTCTCATTATATGAGTACTGGGCACGAGTGTTGGGGTTGCAGTGGGGAATCTTGAGCCAGGTGCCCTCAAGCCACCCTCAAGCCTGACGTGGTGGCCGGAAGAGTGCTGGCACACTGGTCTGGCGCAGGATGAAGGTATCGTGGCTGCTGCCAGGATAGCAGGCAATGACATTAGGGTTTCGCTGTCTGTGGTCACAACCGACTGCACATTAAGTGAGTGGTAGCCTTTGCAGTTACGGAAGACCTCAGGATTGTTATGCGGTGCCTGCAAAACCACGTGGGTGCAGTCGATTGCGCCCTGCACCATGGGGAATCCCGCTTTCCTGGCAAAGCCCCATGCAAGCTTGTCCTGCTTCTCTCTGATCAGGAAGCCAATGTAATCCCTTTTCCTACTCTAGAGAGCCTCAATGACTTCCCACGATGCAGCGATGGACACTGAACTGTGAGATGTTAGCTATATCTCCTGTTGCAGACTGGAAGGATCCGGTGGTGAAGAAATTGAGGGCCACAGTGACCTTGACTGCCACTGGGAGAGCAGTGGTTGTCCTGATCTGAGGCTTGAGGTCTGATTGCAGGAGGTGGCAGAGTTCTGTGACCACCTCCTTGGTGAAGTGAAGCCTTCTAATACACTGCTCCTCACTTAATTGAAGGTAGGAGAAGTGCTCTCGGAATATCCTTGGAAGGTAAGGCCTCCTGGTGAGAGCCCTGATGGTCCTCCTCCTCCCACTGGCCATATGTTCCCGTATTTCTCGCTGCCTACGCTCCCTCCACCATAGATCCTGGAGGGTGAGGTGGCCTGCCAGTACAGCCCCCATTAATGTTGCCAAGTGTAGCAGTTTGAATCTTTGAAGAATAAATGTAGCTACTTTTTAGTTGCCAGAAGACTCCTGATACAAAAGAACCTTGAAATTACTGAATGAAACTGTTACAGTCGGTGAAACTAATCAAAAAAAACCTACTGAAATTGCACTTGCCTAACAGCAATGCACACTCACTGATGTCGTGATCTACCTGCCGTTGACGTTCCCGGCGATACCTCTTACCGGCGGCGCTATGGGCTGGCTAGATTTGGCATACGGCACTGGATTTGCCTCGCCCCGGTGATACTGGTCTAGCACCCCATTAGCACCATCTACTGGCGCTAACGGGAGGCACTAAGCGGACGAATTTTTCCCCCATTAATTGGGAGTTTGGGCCTCAAGCAAACATTGCTCACAACATACACGTCCTCATAAATTAACCAACTTGTCAGATGTTCCTGGGAAACCACCATTTAAGTGCCTCAAACTAAGCAAGTTATATATATCTTAACACAGCATTTTACAAGCTCTTGCATAATAACAGGTCGCTGACAAAGATCAAAGCACTTGATTGGTTGGTTCCTTGACACAACATGTTAGAAGTAGCATTTCAGTTTAGATGATTAGTGACTGGAGTCATTTTGCAATTCATCAGTTGAAACAGTGTTGTTTGTAGCCTCTTTAGGCCAGGATTGTTTGTGAAATGTTGCATATTTAATGATTACTTTAAAATTAAATATTGTGACCCGGAGATTCCGCTCCAGGAAATGTTTTTCTGTACAAGCCAATCACATAAAGATCCTGGGTAGAGTTTCCGCTCGGTTGTGCTGGTGCAATTCGCCTAAAGTCAGCCAAAGCAGTGCAAAAGATCGTGAAATTTCAAACGGAAATTACATTCAGTGCAAATTGAGGTTCTGTGATCTTTTATCTTGTTTAAAAAACACTGCTCTAAAAGCAAGCCCTGCCCACAAAACTGGCCACACCCCCAGGATGAATTAATCACCATTGGGAGTTTCCGCTAATTGCGTTAATTTCTGGGCCTTTGAGGAGGCTCCGTAAATTAAGTTGGTTCTTCTGGGTGCAGGAACACTAATAGGAACATTTTAAAGCTTTTGAATGTAAATTTTTTGAATTTACTAAGAAACTGACTACTTTACCCCAATATAACTGGGAAATGGTTCTATATATTTTTTTAAAGTCATTTTCGGTAATTGAAATTCGGGTTAGTCACTGGTGATGGATTGTCACTGTGATTAAAAAGGCTTACTTTTTGTGATAGCAGACTCGAAGGGCCGAATGGCCTACTCCTGCTCCTATCTTCTATGTTTCTATGATAAACCCATTTTCAGCTGTATTAATCAAACTGAACCTAGTTACCATTCTTAAATATATCAAGCAAAATTTTTTGAAGCAACATTTTTTTTAAATTACGCTTTAAAACACTAGCCTATTGCACTGGTTCATGGCAGATTTTACTTTGGTGATATGCAAATGAGTTTGAGTGGAAACTCGAGAAAAGAAACACTGCTCAAAACTAGCGCAATTTTGGGCACAATTTGCACCCGGATCGATGAATGCGCCCAAAGCGGAAACTCTACCCCTTTGTTTTTAATTTCTGAGTAAGCAAAATGTGATAATTACATAGATACTAAATAACATCCAGTATACCCAAATGATACTGCTGCACACAAAAAAGCTGCAAGACAGGTGGATATCATCAGGTACATGGGGATCGGGCGGGAAAGTGGAGTTGTGGTAGAAGATCTGTAGGGGGTAGCGGCTGGCGCGTGCGCCCAGCCAGTTATGCCCCTGACTGCCTGTGAGCGGTTCGAATCGCTCCCACGCCCCTGGGTTCTAGACACCGGACTTAGGTGCAGGCGGTGATACAGAAAAATCGAGTAGACAAGTGGTTTGGTGTAAGAAAACCAAGATTTTATTAAAACAGAAATAAAAACACAGTCTTATGAGAAGTTACTGGTAAACAATTACAGGCATAAACAAATAACTATACTTATACAGGGAATGGGGAACACACGGCACATCAAGGGAAAACAAACTACATTAACAATCCCCTTATCCTTATCCCACCCCCTATACCTAACTAGATTAAGCTATGAGGGGCCAGGAATTCATGCTCACCAATCCAAGGCCTGTTGCTTTAACAGCTGCGAGTTTTTTTAGGTTTGGTCTCCTGTCCTTTGGGGTACTCCGTCGCCATGTGGTCTCAGGGCGCGGTGCTGGAGCTGTTGCTGCGACACACCTTTCCTCTCCTCAGCTACCATCGTCATCTCGTCGCGATGGGTTCTCTTCTTCTCCCTCGGGCGGTTGTCGGCGGTGACGGGGCGGTTGGCGGTCTTCACTGCTGGTTTGATTTTACTACCCAAGCGTCAAAATGCCAGCATATTCATCTAAATTCTTCCCCAAGCGCCAGCTTATAATTAGGCGCTCGGTCTTTATCAATGCGTCTTTTGCTGCCCTTCTCTGCTCTTGTCGGGTCTTTGCCTTTTTCTTCATCTTGCCTTGTCTCGCCTCATTTCGTCTGCCCCTTTTCGTGGCCTGTGGGTCCTGTATGACTTTGGACCCGGGTCTCGTTCCCCTCTCCGCGATTGATATGGATGTCCTTGGTTGTTAAACAAAGCAGGGATCGAGAAGAGAACCCGCCACGAGGCCAGGGCGCGAGTACAGGCGGCAGCAGCCCAAGAGGTCAGAGTCGAGAGGGCAGAGCAAGCATCAAGAGAGCGATTGCTACTGATGGGCTTACAATTATACTCCTTCTGATGGCCCTTATCTGCGCGCCAAATCAGGTCAGTCCATTGTTTAACTTTTGGCGGGCTGTTTTAAATGATTATACCAATCTAAACTAACTGGCCTTAGATAGCTGTTTATCGCACCTGATGGCCTGATGTCCAAGTTGTATTGTCATTAATGCATTTTAATCGTCCTGTCCAGCCTTGGTGGCTTCCTTAAGCTGTTTCCGATTATTTATGTGGACAAACTAATGGCCTCATGCTTAGGCCTAACTGGGTTGATCTGTCCAATCTGACGAAATGCATATTCAATGTTTGCCTAGCTGTCTGGTTTTTCAAACACCAAGTCCTTTTCACAGAAATGCATTTTAAGTTTCGATTTCCCAAAACTGCCTGCTCTGTGCTGCAGAGTCCAAGCTTTTAAAATCTTACAGGCTTTTGGTCACGAGGTGCGGACGCCATCTTTTGGGTACCCTTTTTAAATTGTCCATGCAGGGTCCCTTTTATTAATAACCTTGGGGGAATGTGGGAATTTTGCGAATCTTACACTCCCCCCTGTGATACTAAAACTTGCTTGAAGTATCATCCTTACAAGATGAGCAAAATTTCTGACCCTCCATAGTCAACCTTCCCCTGTAATTACCTATCTAATATACCCACGACACATGCACTTCCCATTCCACGAAAATGTAGTGTACATAAGCATACATAGAATAACTACAGTCATTTACACACATCCAAGCATGGAGGGGGTCCAACACCCCTGCACCACTTGGTACACACACATCTTTATGAACAACACGTCGCGAAATCTTTATTAAAAACAACAAACACACAAAAAAAACAACCTTTAATCAAAAATACAAAAAAACTCAAACAGGTGTATCTCCCTCCACCTTCACATAATGTTCCTTCCAGATCCTCTGGTTTCGGAATTCTAGCATCTGACCTTTTCCCTTGCACTGAATGCAGACTAGATACAACACTATCCCTAACTGGCAAACCACGAGAATGTGGGAAGCCAGTCTGATCCACGAAGGGACCTCTATGTTATTAAAAATGTCCCACCAGGGTGGAATCACAATATCCAATATCTTAGTCCCTATCTCTACTGTTTTCTGCTCTAGAGTGTAAAAATGTTTCTGCAGAACTATAACGGCTTTGAGTATTTTGGTAAGGTGTTCAGGGAGAGAGGGAATTTCATAGCCGAAATGCGCTACGTACTTTTGCAAATTGGTAAAATTCTCCTTCACAGTGAGGTGAACAGTGGAGGGTTCAGGAATGGGGACAATTCGCTCCTGGGCCACTTGATCTTCTGCCTCGGGTTTAAAGCACAAACTGCTGTCACTAACTGGACACCAGCTATGCTGTCCATACTGGTAGTGGGGTGCACCTGTGGTGACACAATATGTCCCACCTCATATATATGTTACCTGCGGGGCAACATGGCCTTGTGCCAATGCCTCCATGGTACAATTTATAGATTTTGCGCCAGCAGCTCTGAACCCGCATTGCGGTTTTGAATAGGCAGTCAAGTGCTGGGGACACGGGATTATGTGTGCTCCCCGGCTCCGGCACCCTGAGAGGTCAGTACCTGTCATAGCGTGCTCCCACTTTATGACGTAAGGTGGGACCACTGTGAAATGAATGTGTGCACCCCCTTGAATGACTCCAATGTTCTCCACCCTCTATACCAGTGTGGGTCGGGCTGCCCTACCCATGACCGGCATCCTAACTACTACTCCCATGATCGTGTGGTTGGACCGTCCACAATCCACTGGGACTGGGTAGGCTTCAGAAGCTAGCCGGAGTTGGCACAGGCTTAATGCATTCTCAAACAGATGGAGGGCTGCGAGGTGCTTGTTGCTGATCCAGGAGGGGACTAAACCCTGTTTTAAATCCTCCAGATTACTGCGGCCTTCGCCCAGCAACCACGCCCCATACAGCACGCACACCTCGTTCTGTGCAGCCTGGTCAGAAGCATTTCTGTCCTCCCTTATGAGGGCATTTACCATCTTTGCGTGCTTCTCCAACTCCGCTATAATCTCCTTTAAATGGACCGTCATGGCCTGGTCCTCAAGCAACTCCAAGCCCATTACCTTGTTCTCATCCATTAATATCTTCCTTAACTGTGTTTTTAAACCATTTATCTGGGTCTGCAGCTCTATGTCATCTAAACTGTTGATGACAGAGGACCCAGTATTAAACGCAGTAAAAACATCTTTCTCTCCCTGCATTACCCAAAAACTCGCGGTGTGTGGTGTACAGTTCGGTTTTGTCAACATTGGCAAAATCAAACTCATAAAGCTTCTTGAACATGTCCTTTAATAGGGCCTGGTATAGCTGCTCTGTTTCTTTGGGACACCACTCTGGCAAATGTACCTCAGTGAGATTTAAAATCACGGAGGCTACCGCGTAGTGTACCCCCTGGTACAGCACCTGATCGGTAGGCACTAGTACCAACCCATTCCCTGGTCCCTTGGTGGTGGTGGGGCACCCTTCCCTGGGTAACCTCACCACCTGCGCCGTGGGCAGGGGCTTTCGGGGGCGGGTAACAAGCTCAGTGGCATTGACTGGGATCGGGGAGTATGGGACCGCGCACACCTTCCGGCTGGTATCCCACTTTTCCAACTGAAAACAAGGGCATATAAAGTAGGCAAATCTAGTGGGAGGGTAGAAGATTGGGAAGCATTTAAAAGCCAGCAAAGAGTAACTAAAAGATTAATTAAGAAAGGGAAGATAGATTATGAAAGTAAACTAGCAAAAAATATAAAAACAGATAGCAAGAGTTTCTACAGTTATATAAAAAGAAAAAGGGTGGCTAAAGTGAATGTTGGTCCCTTAGAGGACGAGACCGGGAAATTAGTGGTGGAGAACATGGAGATGGCAAAAACGCTGAACAAATATTTTGTATCAGTCTTTAAAGTAGAGGACATTAATAATATCCCAACACTGGACAAACAGGGGGCTATAGGGGGGGAGGAGATAAACACGATTAAAATCACTAAGGAGGTGGTACTCGGTAAGATAATAGGACTAAAGGCGGATAAATCCCCTGGACCTGATGGCTTACATCCTAGGGTCTTGAGAGAAGTAGCGGTAGGGATTGTGGCTGCATTAGTGGTAATTTTCCAAAACTCCCTGGATTCAGGAAAGGTCCCAACGGATTGGAAAACTGCTAATGTAACGCCCTTATTTAAAAAGGGAAGTAGACAAAAGGCTGGAAACAATAGACGAGTTAGCCTAACATCTGTGGTTGGTAAAATGTTGGAGTTTATTATTAAGGAAGCAGTAACAGGACATTTGGATAAGCATAATTTAATCGGACAGAGTCAGCACGGTTTTATGAAGGGGAAGTCATGTTTGACAAATTTGCTCAAATTCTTTGAGGACGTAACAAACAGGGTGGATAAAGGGGAACCAGTGGATGTGGTGTATTTGGACTTCCAAAAGGCATTTGACAAGGTGCCACACAAAAGATTACTGCACAAGATAAAAAATCATGGGATTGGGGGTAATATACTGGCATGGGTGGAAGATTGGCTATCTAACAGAAAACAGAGTTGGGATAAATGGTTCATTCTCGGGTTGGCAATTAGTGTTCCACAGGAGTCAGTGCTGGGACCCCAACTCTTTACAATCTATATTAATGATTTGGAGGAAGGGACCGAGTGCAACGTATCCAAGTTTGCCGACGATACAAAGATGGGAGGGAAAGCGGTGAGTGAGGAGGACATAAAAAACCTGCAAAAGGACATAGACAGGCTAAGTGAGTGGGCAGAAATTTGGCAGATGGAATATAATATTGGAAAGTGTGAGGTTATGCACTTTGGCAGAAAAAATCAAAGAGCAAGTTATTTTCTAAATGGAGAGAAACTGCAAAGTGCTACAGTACAAAGGGATCTGGGGGTCCTGGTGCATGAAACACAGAAGGTTAGTATGCAGGTACAGCAGGTGATCAGGAAGGCCAATGGAATCTTGGCTTTTATTGCAAGGGGGATGGAGTATAAAAGCAGGGAAGTCTTGCTTCAGTTATACAGGGTACTGGTGAGGCCACACCTGGAGTACTGCGTACAGTTTTGGTTTCCATATTTAAGAAAAGATGTACTTGCTCTTGAGGCAGTTCAGAGGAGGTTCACTCGGTTGATTCCGGAGATGAGGGGGTTGACTTATGAGGAAAGGTTGAGTAGGTTGGGCCTCTACTCATTGGAATTCAGAAGAATGAGAGGCGATCTTATCGAAACATATAAGATTGTGAGGGGGCTTGATCGGGTGGATGCGGTGAGGATGTTTCCACTGATGGGTGAGACTAGAACTAGGGGGCATAATCTTAGAATAAGGGGCTGCCCTTTCAAAACTGAGATGAGGAGAAACTTCTTTACTCAGAGGGTAGTAAATCTATGGAATTTGCTACCTCAGAGAGCTGTGGAAGCTGCGACATTAAATAGATTTAAAACGGAGATAGACAGTTGCCTAGCTGATAAGGGAATTAGGGGTTACGGGGAGCGGGCAGGGAAGTGGAGGTGAGTCTAGGTTCGGATCAGCCATGATCCTATTGAATGGCGGAGCAGGCCCGAGGGGCCGTATGGCCTACTCCTGCTCCTACCTCTTATGTTCTTATGTTCTTATGTTCATCCACTTACCGGTGTCTCGCCACTGTCGGTGGAAAACGATGGATATGCCTGAGGGGCAGACCTTCTCTGACCCCCACATACAGATGTAAATCCCTTGATCCAGCTCCCACCACTTGTCCCAACACACGCTTAATCCCCCATGAGTCCCTGTAATCGTTCGGTGGGTATTGTTCCCCAACCATTCCCACTCAACTGTGGGGTTTCTCATCTCTTTGCTCAGCTTTCTGAGCCACCACCACCTATCCAGAGGAATGTGTCCCTTGCACGTTAAACATACACGCTTCCCTACGGTGACACTGACCCTTGTGGTAACAACCTGTACCCTGGGACACAGGAGGGAGGCCTCCCCGTATGTGAACTCGGTCTGGCTGGAGTACTGAGATGAATTGGACCCCAGCCACCCTGGCCACCTTCCCTCGTGGACGTAGATGGCGGCCTCCTCTGCATCCCGTTCACCACTTCCATCGGTTGCTATCGGTGCTCTATCTCCGGAGACCCATAGATGTGGGAGTCCTGTGCGTCGCCCCTCTTTCCCAGGCTCAGTCCCATCAGGGCGAGTAGGATTACGATCCCCTTCATCCTGAAAGTCTTTCTGCAACAGATACGAAAACATGCAGCCAGGTCCCCAAGAGATTCTCTGGCTAGGGTGAAGCATAGTCGGGTCCCGCGACCTCGACTCAAATACACACACTCTTAGCAGATTACTACTTAATTAAAACTACCCATCACCTTACTTAACTTAAGCTAAAACACCCGAACTTAAGCTAAATACCTAACTTAAGATATAAACTTACATTACCTAAACTATGTACATCCGCCGCCCGTCTCCGGGCGGCCAGGCTAATTCCTGGTCGGACTGCGGCCCACCGCTTCCTCCGGCGTGGCCGCACCGTCCTGCACTGTTGGTCCCTTGCCGCCTGTGGCTGCGGGCTGAGGACCTCTGTCCTTTGACTTCCCCCTGACTCAGGAGGCTGTCCCTTTAAACTGGGGAGCTGGTGACAATGGCTTTCTTGGCTGGGGCGTCCGTGCGGACCTTCTAGGGACCTTGGCAGGTGGGGCTTTCTTGGCTGATGGGCCTTTAACCCGAACCGCTGCTCCCTCAGGCTTGACCTCTCCCGAACCTGGGCTAGGGGCAGGTAACTCTTCGTAGCCTGTTGCTGCAAGCTGAGAGTCTCCGCCCCCAGTTCCCATGGCTGGGTCCGGGGCGGGGTTTTTGACCTCAGGTCCCTCCTCCTCTACACCTGCGTTAGGGGTGGGGTTTTCGCCCTCGGGTCCCTCCTCATCTGGATCCCAGAAGAGTGGGGGAGTGTTCCAATCGATGGGCGGGATGGCCCCTCCCTTTAAGCAAGCCACAGCGCCTGCCTGTGCAGCCTGTGAACTCGCTCCTGCTGCAGGCTGATGATCTCTATCCTCAGACCCTACTCCAACTGGCTGTTTTCCCCTTTCAGGTTTAAACAGTTTGCACTGGTTGATATGAAACCATTTTGTACGCCGGGGCATCTTAATGGCATATACCATGGGGCTGGCCTTGTCTACAATGCTGTAGGGCCCCATGTACAATGGTTTCAAACTTCCTACTTGGGCATAGTTCCTCACCATGACCTGATCTCCTACCTCCCACTCGTGGTGCTTTCGGGGTTCGAGCAGCAATCGGTTACTCCGATGCTGCTTTCCCATGTTCCCAGCCGCTTGCTCGTGGGCCTGCTTAAGGTGCTCAAAAAGGTTTCGGGCGAACCTGTCCTGGTTTACCTCCCTGAGCTGACCCTTCGTGAGCACCGGGGCTAGTACATGGGTGAGGGTCCGCATAACCCTGCGAGTCATCAGCTCGTATGGGGAGTACCCTGTGCTTTTAGACTGGCTGGTCCGGATCCCCATCAGAACCAACGGTAGGACCTCGGCCCATTTACGGGGCGAGTCCACCGTTTCCTTCCTCAACCTTTCTTTTAGGGTCCTATTCATTCTTTCCACAATCCCTGATGACTGCGGGTTGTGGGCCACGTGCCATTTCCCCTCGATGCCCAGCAGCATAAGGGTATTCTGCATCACCTGTCCAGTGAAGTGACTCCCTTGGTCGGACTCCACATACTGTGGTAGTCCCCACCGCGAGAACACTTCCCAGACCAGGATCCTGGCAGTACCCAGAGCTGTGGCTGTTCTGCAGGGGAAGGCCTCTACCCATTTGGTGAACACGTCCACCAGGACTAGGCAGTACTTATAGCCTCCCTGGGCAGTGGGCAGGTGCCCGATGTAGTCGACCTGTATCGACTGCCATGGTCCCTCTACCCTCCTAATGTGTCCCATAGGTACCTTCCTTTTGTGGAGTTCAGGGTTATTCGCAGCGCACACAAGACAGCCTGCACAGAACTCGCGGACATCTTCCCTGAGTCCCGGCCACCATCCCGTCTGTTCCACCCGCTGCCAGGTGGTCTCAGGCCCAGGGTGTCCCGCTCCTGGACCCTCACGGGCCAGTTGAAGGAATTCCCTCCAGTGTTGCTGCGGCACAACCCACTGTTCCCCCCCGGAACAGCATGCCCTCTTTCACGGAGAGGGTTGCTGTGCCGTACGGACCCTCTACCCTTTTTCCCTCAGTCACTGCACTGAGGACTGCTTTGAGGACGGGGTCTTGGGCTTGGACCGTCTTAAGGTCCGGGGCTGACGCTACCCCTGCACTTCCTTGGGTCCCGTCCCTACCTCTGACTGCCGCCATGGGTCTGGACCCAAATGGGTCCCAGAAAGTGCCTGTGCGGGCACCCTCCTTGGCGAGCAAGTCAGCCTGCTGGTTGCCTTGGCCGCGGGGTTCTGTGGAGGAATGGGCCTTCACCTTGTGGATGAAAACTTCCCCTTCCTCCCCCATTGCTGCCAGGATCTTTTCCAGCAGGGGTTTTACTGTGAGGGGTCTCCCGTCGATGGAGGTGTATCCACAACGGGACCAGATGGCCAGGTACTCCGTACACGAATTGCACGTGAACATGCTGTCCGAGCAAATTGTGTAGGGGGTGGGGAAGATTTCGGGGTGTGTAACGACGTACACTACCACGGACAGTTCAGCCTGCTGGGCGCTCATGGTGCTGGGGAGCTTAATCGCCAGGGCAATGTTTGCCGCTGGGTCGTAAACTCCACACCCCGTGAGATGCTCGCCAGCAGATACCGTGCTGGAACCGTCTACATAGATCTCGCGGCCTGTGGGATGTATCCCGGCCCGTAAACCTATGTTCACTTCCCAAACCCCTTCAATGGAACACCGGTGGGCTGTTCCAGGATATACCAGGTTGGCTGCGAGCTTTGGCTCACAGAGACCCTTCACCTTCAGATCCATCTGTGAGAGGAGCAAGGTCCAGTGGGCAATGCGGGCACTGCTCACTGTTCCATCCTTGATCCTCCCATCCAGAAGCATCTGGATGGGTGAGGAGGGTGATGGGAGAGGTGCCTGTGAAGATCAGCGATCTTTTCACAGCCCAATGTGTGGCCAAGAGGTGCCACTCACAGTTGGAGTAGCTCCTCTCCACCTCCGTGAGTATCCTGGAGGAGTAGACCACCGGCCTCAGCCTGCCGTGCCGCTCTTGGAGCAGCACAGCACTCAGGCTGTCCCCGCTGGCTGCTACCTCCAGGGAAAACTCTTTTCCCCCATCTATAGCCCCTAAAGCTGGTGCGGTCTGCAAGTCTTTCTTGAGCCTGACAAATGCTGCCTGGCAACCCTCCTCCCAAAGCCACTCCACTCCCTTGTGTAGGAGTCGGAGCAGAGGGGCCGCTGTGGCTGCATAGTCCTCAATAAAGTCTCTACAGTACCCGGTTAGCCCTAGAAACGACCTCACACCCATCACTGTGTTGGGGACCAGTAACTCTTGTACCGCTTCTCTCCTGGCCTTATCTATGGCCCTTTCTCCAGCACGCACGGTCAGGCCTAGGAATTTCACCTCCTGCTGGCCGATCTTCACTTTCTTGGGGTTTACCTTAAAACCCTTTTGCCCAAGCAGCTCCAGCAGTTCGGCCAATAGTGGGCCATGCTCCTCTCTCGAATCGGTGAAGAGAAGCAGGTCATCCACATATTGTACCAACTGTCTGGGCTGGCTGAACTCCTTTAAACTGTTTGCCATGCACTGATGGAAAATGCTGGGGCTGTTGTGGAAGCCCTGGGGCAAGCAGTTCCACGTGTACTGTTGCCCTTTAAACATAAAGGCAAACTTGTACTGATCCTCCCTCCTTAAAGGGATGGAACAAAACCCGTTGGAAATATCCAGCACCGTGAAAGTGGTCGCGGATGCTGGAATACTTCCTATCAGGTCGGCAACTGCTGCTACCGTGGGTACACAGGCTGGGATGTTACTATTGAGCACCCGATAGTCCACCGTGGCTCTCCAGGAATTGTCCGGCTTTCTAACCGGCCACAATGGAAAATTCACGTGGGTAGCTATCGGTCTCAGAATTCCCTGCTGTACTAACGAGGACATGGCTGCTTCCATGTCTGGCTCTGCTTCCCTGGGGAAGTTATACTGTTTCTGTGGTCGGGCCATGGGGTCCCCGTCTACGCTGACCTCAAACCCATTGACCCTCCCGCAGTCGTGTTTGTGTGTGGCAAATGTGGCCAGGTGGGCCTGCACAAATGCCTGGAACTCCCGTGGGGTGTTACTGACCATAAGCTCGAGGTTATAACCCTCTTTGGGCTTCATGGTGCATAGGGTCCCCTTCCCTTCCTTTGCTGGGATCACTACTACCTCACCATTCTTTCCTTTACCTGCCCCCCATAGGCAATGATTTCTCAAATCTACTAGGATCCCGTGACCTACAATAAAGTCGGCTCCCAGGACCCCTCTTCCACCCTCCACTTCCCATTTCATCAGGACACAGGTCCACTTGGAGAGGAGCGGTCCTAACCGAATGGCGAGCAGGATGGAAAATGAGCCAGCCTGTTCCCTGCCTGTGAATCCCGACAGACTGTATGGGACCCCGTTAGATAGAGGCGAGGTGGTGGGGTTAGCTGAGTAGACCATGGTGCATGATGCCCCCGTGTCTAACAGATAGGTCCCTGTTAAATCCGTGTATCTTTAGGTAGTGTGTCCTTCAATCAATAGACAGAGACTGCAGAGGAACAATCAACAGGTGTTTACTGGATGAGGGTTACTCTAAAACTAACAGTACAGATCCCTACTCAGGGTTATATACAGGTGTGGTCACTGCCGGTACTACAGTATACAGGAGCTGTAAAAAGTAGTTCTCCCCTTAAAGGTACATACACTACAATTCCTCCCCTTTTAGATTAACAGTACCATAACATTCATTTAACAATTGACACTTTTAACATGCAACATTAACTGAAAATAGTCCATTTATAAATTCAGTCTTTGGGGCAGCTTCCTGATCCTTTCTGGATAGCGCCTTTCCTGAGCGTCTTGCTCTTGGTGCGGAGGCGATTCTGGCTCCCTGTCGTCTGTTGGTTCATCAGCTTCCGATGCTACTGTTTCTGGGGTAGATGCTACCTGTATGTCGGGTTCATTACCAGGTACGCGAGACATGGGGTTGGCTCGTTCCTGTGACTCTAGGATCTGGTCGACATGGCGTCTCACAATGTTCTCCCCAACATCCACTGTGTACATTAGTGGCCCCTGCCGTGTGCATATCGTTCCTGGTTGCCATTTCTCTGTTCGGTAGTCGCGGGCCAAGACTGGTTGCCCTACATTGAAGCTCCTTGTCGGCTTCTCATTGATGTGCTGGAATTGCTTATTCTCAACATCTCTTCGTACATTTGGTCTGAGCAAATTCAGACGAGATCTCAACCTTCGGTTAAAGAACATCATGGCCGGGGTCTGGTTGGTGACTGCATGTGTCGCATTTCTGTAGGCTAACAGGAAATTGTCCACCTTATGCTGCAGTGGAATGTCGTCATCGCACATGGCCCTTACTGCCTTTTTAAAGGTTTGTACGAACCTCTCAGCCAATCCATTTGTGGCTGGATGATACGGGGCGGGTGTGTAATGCCTTACCCCATTCCTTTTCATAAATTTGCGAAACTCTTCGGACACAAACTGCGGTCAGTTATCAGAGCAAATCTGCTCTGGCAAGCCGTTCCTGGCAAATATGGTCCGTAGGACTGCAATCGTTTTCTCCGTGGTGGTGGAGGACATTTTGATCACCTCAGGCTATTTCGAGTGCGCATCCACGGCTATTAAAAACATTGAGTCCATGAATGGACCAGCAAAATCAATATGCACCCGTTGCCATGGAGAGGAGGGCCACTCCCATGGGTGTAGAAGGGCATGTGGTGGTGCATTTTGGACCTTCTGGCATCCTGAGTAGCTCTTTGTCAGGTCCTCAATTTGCTGATCGATCCCCGGCCACCACACATAAGCCCTAGCAAGGCTTTTCATTTTCACCCCTCCCAGATGGCCTTCATGAAGCTCATTGAGCACTCTCTCCCTTAACTTGGGTGGAATTACCACTCGGGATCCACACATCAAGGTCCCCTGGCATACTGACAGCTGTTCTCTTCTGGATGAGAATGCTGGCAACAGTGAGTCGCCATGTGTTGGCCATCCCTTCACCGTCAAGTCATATACCGGAGACAGTGTCGGGTCATTTCGGGTCTCCTTCTCTATATCCGCGTTAGTTACTGGCAAGCGTTCAATTATAGTCGAATGAAATATTTCGACGGGGTCCACTGCTGATGCTTCCTCCGCAGTAAGCAGTGGCAGGCGTGATAGCCCATCAGCGTTTCCATGCTGTTTCATGCCCTTATACTCTATTTCATATTGGTTCGCCCCTAGAAAAAGGAACCATCTTTGTAGCCGTTGCGCAGTCATCACCGGAACGCCCTTTTTTGGATTAAAGATGGAGACAAGTGGTTGGTGGTCAGTCAGCAAGGTGAATCTGCCCGTGCAGATAGTGGTTGAACTTTTTCACTCCCCACACTAGGCTGAGGGCCTCCCTGTTAATCTGGGCGTAGTTACGCTCGGCTGAGGTTAGTGACCGAGACGCAAAGGCTACTGGCCTCTCCGAGCCGTCCGGGAATTTGTGCGACAGCACCGCTCCAATACCATAGGGTGATGCATCACACGCCAACCGAATTGGTAGTGCTGGGTTGAAATGAGCCAACACTTCTTTTGATGTGATCAATTCTTTGCACTTCTGGAAAGCTCGTTTACATTCGTCATTCCACTTCCATGGTACCCCCGTTTGCAGTAGGGTGTTCAGTGGGTGTAGTACTGTAGACAAATTCGGCAAGAACTTATGGTAGTAGTTCACCAGCCCGAGGAACGACCTCAGTTGTGACACATTTTCCGGTGCTGGAGCCTTGACTACTGCCTCAATCTTTTCAGGGGACTTATGTAACTCCTCTTCATCAATAACGTGGCCACAATATGAGATCTGCTTCTGGAAAAACTCGCATTTGTGGCGATTAGCTCGGAGCCCATATTCCTTCAATCTAGTGAGCACCTGCTCCAGTTTGGCGAGGTGATCACTGTCATTTTCGCCCGTGACCAGGATGTCGTCCAAATAACACTGGGTCCCTGGAATCCCTTGCAGGACTTGATCCATTGCCCTTTGCCAAATAGCCGGAGCTGATGCTACCCCGAACACCAGCCGGTTGTATTGGTAGAGACCTTTGTGAGTGTTGATCGTGAGGTACTGTTTCGAGGCTTCTTCTACCTCCATTTGCAGGTACGCCTGGGCCAGATCAATCTTAGTGAAGCGTTTTCCTCCAGATAGCGAGGCGAAAATATCTTCAATCCGCAGAAGCGGATATTGTACCGTGTGAAGGACTGGGTTCACTGTCACCTCAAAGTCCCCACAGATGCGAACCTTCTTTGGTTCCCCAGGCGTATTACTCAACGACCTCTTCATTACAGGAATGATGGGTGTAGCCCACTCGCTCCAGTCCACTTTGGACAGTACTCCTGAACGTTTCAAACCTTCCAGCTCTGCTTCGACGGCTGGGCGGATCGCATAAGGTATCGGTGTGGCCTTAAAAAAACTTGGGGCTTGCATTCTCCTCTATTTTGATCGTTGCTGTTATGCCTTTTAGTGTTCCGAGTCCCTCCTGGAACACTTCTTGTGCGTCAGTTAGCATTTTTGACAGTCGTCCAGGTGTGACGTCGTCATCCTTTTTGGCATCTACAGTCAGTGCTTGTATGGAATGCCAATCTAGCTGTATCTTCCGGATCCATTCACGTCCTAGTAGTGGTGGTCCTCCATCTGGCAATACATATAGGTCCATTTTTGGTGTTTCCTTGCCGTTATATATAACGTTCACCCTTATTTTTCCTTTGGGGTAGACTTTTTGCCCCGTGTACGTCTTCAAGACAATCTCTGTATCTCTCAAGGGTATATGTGTGAATAGCCGCTTGTAGTCCCTTCGGTTTATGACTGTTAGGGCTGATCCTGCGTCCAATTCCATTTTCACTTGGACTCCGTCTATCTTGAGTGTGACCCAGATAGTTCGGTGATCCTCCATTTTGATTACATTATGTAGTTTCAGACAACCCAGCTCCTTGCTTCCGGAGTCTGTATCACTTTTCTGTTCGTCTGAACTACTCTCCGTCACCTTATGTACCTTTTTATACTTCTCCTGTGGAGATTTCTTGCTGCTGGTTTTCTTTCCCGACCTGCAGACTCTTGCTATGTGTCCTACTTTTCCACACTGTCTGCACACTTGGTCCTTGAACCAACAATCCTTATGGTCGTGTGTTGTTCTGCCGCAGCGATAACACTTCACTGCTCCATATGACATTTCATTTGTGCCATATTCTTGCGGTCTCCGTTGTATCTCTGCAGCGCCCCGTGCGGCTGCTTCGTGTGATACTGCCATGCAGAAAGCCTTGTCCAGCGTAAGATCCTTTTCTGATAGAAGCCATTTCTGGGTTCCTTCACTTTGAAGCCCACACACAAACTTGTCCCTTAAAGTATCTGCTAGTCCCATTCCAAACTGGCAGTGTTCCGATAGCTTGCGCAGTTCCGTTAAATACTCAGCATTACTTTCGTCTTTATGCTGGTTCCTTTTGTGAAACTTAAATCTTTCTGCTATCAGCAGTGGTGTGGGGTTTAAGTGGTCCTGTAGGATTGCCACTATGCTTTCAAAATCCTTTTTCACTGGCTTCTCTGGGGTTACTAGGTTTCACAGTAAGCCATACGTTTTTGCACCCATGGAATTCAACAATACCAGTGCTTTCCTGGCATCTGGCACTTCATTCGCCTTGCAGTACACTTCTATGCGTTCTACATATGTCGCCCAATCTTCGACTTCATTGTCGAACGCTGTGACACTGCCACTCTTCGGCATCCCTGGGTGTGGTTAGACTGGCTAAAAATGGCGTCTCCCACGTTCTCCCTTCTTCTCCGCTGGCTCAAAATGGCGTCTCCCACGCTTTCCTTTCTTCCCGCGCTCTCCCGCGGACGCTGCTCAGCCCTTGAACATCGGCTGGGGCCGTGGTCTGCCTCCTCGAACCCCCATTCGCACGCTAGCTTGTAAGCTGCCTTTACCTCCTGCACTTTCTCCTCCTGTTCCCTAACTTGCCTTGCCAAGCGGGCGTTCTTTTCCTGCAACCTGAACTCATTTCCCTCGGCTTCAGTGACTTGGCACTGTAGGTATTCCAACTGGGCCTTGTGTTCTCCCATTAAATACACTCTCTCCTGATTCAGGGCCTGCAAAGCTACCAATAACCTCTCCCCTGTTGCAGCCTTTTCCTAGATCTCCAGGGCTGACTCCTTTAACTCGGCTGCCTGTGCTGCAACGAGCCTGTCCAAAAGCTGGACCTGCTTTTTAAAGCACATCAGCCAAACTGCCTTCTCTAAGGACTTCTTGTGTTCCTTTCCCTCTGTCCACTTAGCTGCTGCATCTACCGGATGCCCAGCCCTTGACAGAGTGGTGATCCACTTCTTTGTGATATTCACCTTGCTAAACACATAATCATAAATCCTTTCCTCCATCATGGTTTGCTCATCCGAACCATTGTCTACTGTATCGCAACCCTGCTGCCGGTGTCCTGCCATGGTCACCATTTTTTGTAGGGGGTGGCGGGTGGCATGTGCGCCCAGTCAGTTATGCCCCTGACTGCCTGTGAGTGGTTCGAATCGCTCCCACGCCCCTGGGTTCTAGACACCGGACTTAGGTGCAGGCGGCGATACAGAAAAATCGAATAGACAAGTGGTTTGGTGTAAGAAAACCAAGATTTTATTAAAACAGAAATAAAAACACAGTCTTATGAGAAGTTACTGGCAAACAATTACAGGCATAAACAAATAACTATACTTATACAGGGAATGGGGAACACACGGCACATCGAGGGAAAACAAACTACATTAACAATCCCCTTATCCTTATCCCACCCCCTATACCTAACTAGATTAAGCTATGAGGGGCCAGGAATTCATGCTCACCAATCCAAGGCCTGTTGCTTTAACAGCTGCGAGTTTTTTTAGGTTTGGTCTCCTGTCCTTTGGGGTACTCCGTCGCCACGTGGTCTCAGGGCGCGGTGCTGGAGCTGTTGCTGCGACACACCTTTCCTCTCCTCAGCTACCGACGTTGCCTCGTCACGATGGGTTCTCTTCTTCTTCTCCCTCGGGTGGTCGTCGGCGGTGACGGGGCGGTTGACGGTCTTCACTGCTGGTTTGATTTTACTACCCAAGCGTCAAAACGCCAGCATATTCATCTAAATTCTTCCCCAAGCACCAGCTTATAACTAGGTGCTCGGTCTTTATCAATGCGTCTTTTGCTGCCCTTCTCTGCTCTTGTCGGGTCTTTGCCTTTTTCTTCGTCTTGCCTTGCCTCGCCTCATTTCGTCTGCCCCTTTTCGTGGCCTGTGGGTCCTGTATGACTTTGGACTCGGGTCTCGTTCCCCTCTCCGCAATTGGTATGGATGTCCTTGGTTGTTAAACAAAGCGGGGAGTGAGAAGAGAACCCACCACGAGGCCAGGGCGTGAGTACGGGCGGCAGCAGCCCAAGAGGTCAGAGTCGAGAGAGCAGAGCAAGCGTCAAGAGAGCGATTGCTACTGATGGGCTTACAATTATACTCCTTCTGATGGCCCTTATCTGCGCGCCAAATCAGGTCAGTCCATTGTTTAACTTTTGGCGGGCTGTTTTAAATGATTATACCAATCTAAACTAACTAGTCTTAGATGGCCATTTATCGCACCTGATGGCCTGATGTCCGAGTTGTATTGTCATTAATGCATTTTAATCGGCCTGTCCAGCCTTGGTGGCTTCCTTAAGCTGTTTCCAATTATTTATGCGGACAAACTAATGGCCTCGTGCTTAGGCCTAACTGAGTTGATTTGTTCCAATCTGACGAAATGCATATTCAGTGTTTGCCTAGCTGTCTGGTTTTTCAAACACAAAGTCCTTTTCACAGAAATGCATTTTAAGTTTCGATTTCCCAAAACTGCCTGCTCTGTGCTGCAGAGTCCAAGCTTTTAAAATCTTACAGGCTTTTGGTCACGAGGTACGGACGCCATCTTTTGGGTACCCGTTTTAAATTGTCCATGCAGGGTCCCTTTTATTAATAACCTTGGGGGAATGTGGGAATTTTGCAAATCTTACAGATCAGCCATGATCTTATTAAATGGTGGAGCAGGTTCGAGGGGCTGTACGACCTACACCTGCTCCTATTTCTTATGTTCTTATGTTCTTACACCAGGATACACAGTTCAAAGAAAGAAGTTGCATTTATATAGTGCCTTTCATGACCTCAGGATATCCCAAAGCACTTTAAAGCCAATGAACTACTTTTGAAGTGTAAACACTGTAGTAATGTTGGGAAATGCGACAGCCAATTTGCGCACAGCAAGGTTCCATAAACAGAAATGATGTAATGAGCAGTTAGCCTGTCATAGTGAGGGTGGCTGAGGGATAAATATTGGCCAAGGCACGAGGAAAACTCCCCTGCTCTTCTTTGAATAGTGCCATGGGATCTTTTGCATTTATCTGAGCAGGAAGACAGTTTAACAACCCATCCAAAAGATGGCAGGCCTTTATACTTTCAGTTTCTTCCCATTTGTTGGTAGCATCCAATTATTTCTTCAACTGCTAGTTAGCTGTGAAATAATTGATTTTATTGGTCTCAAAACAGATGGTTGCCTAGCATGATTTGTCGGGATTTCCCTTGTTCTCAGTCCGAAGAAAGCAATTATATATTGGTTGAATGCCCTTTGTCGCTATGCCAGCTGTTTTGGCTATGAATACACAACATGTAGAACGACCCTGAAATTTAAACTGTTTCCAGTAGCAGCTATATCCAAAAGCAGGCACAAATGCAGTGCTGGCTCCTCAGGAAAGCTGGTGTGATAATGTCACTATTCAGCAATTATATCATCACATTCTATTGTTTATTGCCACCTATGTTCTTAATTGCAATCAAGGAAATAAGAAATATGGGGTTTTATGGACAGCAATAGAAATCTGTAATAGGTATTAGCTAAATTTTAGAGATGTTTTATTAAATTTGCACAAACTCTGTTTGGAATGTATTATGTCTATATTCCTGTCAACAAGAACCCTATAAAATACATGACATATAAACAATTAAATTAAAAAATGGAGCAACAGCAATACTTTGGACTTTGATTAAGCATCAACATGTTTATTGACCACTTTTTATGCTCACTCGGTCTGGTTTTACAGTTATTTGAATTTTTATTGGTATACTTTGAAAACTGGTGTAAATGGCACTCAGACTAACTGGAGCAGTGGGACAGTGGGGAGATGTGCTAGAGTTTAATTTCATTTTGATTTGTGTAGACAGGCTATAGAGCTGCTTTGAATAATGTGCCAACCATTTAATTAAAATTATTACTACACTTGGGGGTGCTCACCCTTTCCGTTGTGAGGACAGATATTAGAAAAGTCCAACCTGTAATTGAACTGAGAATCCAAATACAAGTCATACTTTTATTTTAATGATGGGAATTGGCCAAATCGGAAGCAAAGCCGCAGCTCTTTTTTGAATTGGTCTAGGTTATAGGCTAAAAACCATGAGTAAACCTAAGCAGTTGTAGCCAATAATATACAAGTGATTCTTAATTAATTAACTTCTCATTATCATTGTCCCCGCCCCCCCCCCCCCACACCCACCTCTCCTCCAGGGAATTGCTTAATCAAAATGCCAAATTTTCATTCTTTGCTCCTTTCTTACCAAGTGTTTGACAATGACATTTAAAACTTTTTGTTGTCTTACAAGCAAAATGCATTCACTTAATGGCTCTGGGAACTTGTCAACCATGGATGCTCTCATGTGTTTTCATAAAACCATTTCACCACTGCACTGAAACCATGAAATGAAACACCACGTAAATCAAAGTACTGATAGTCCTAACTGGTGCCAAAGCACAAATATTTTATTTCAATACAGTAAATATTTAGTAACAACTTGATTGCAATCTTTTACTTCTTTGCCAATAGAAAGGCTGCCAATAAATCAAATCTTTCCTCACTGTCTTCTCCACCAAACCTAAACTTGAAATAGTGTCTCATCAAAACAAAATAATCTACTTTAATGTGCAAGAAAAAAGAGCTTTGCTGATATTAGATTTCCTTAAAAGGTAATGAACAGCGATATTAATATCAAACATTTATTAATAGTGACAAGAGATTATCACAGAAATTATTGTGGAATGAATGCATACCACATGGTATCACTCACAGCTCGAGAATAAAATAAATAATACACTATATCATGGGACATTTGTTACAAACACTGGAACCCAAAGCCGCAGAAACCTGATCAGTTTCAGCACCGAAGCCTCTTTTTTAACACTATTCAGGCAGCATCAATAAAGATAAGGTTACACTTGTTTCAGCAATACAGTATAAAGATTAGCATTTCCAGTACTTTTTAGAATCATGAAACAATCCATATATGTAGGTTTGGAGAAGAGAAAGGAAGCCATCAATCTCTCCTTGTATATCTGTTTTCACTGAAAGTATTTGTATCCCTATTCATTTATTGCTTGAAGCAAAACTTTCCATGATGAAGAATCTCCATTGAACTAATGGGAACACTGTGCACCAGGAAAGTGCATTTCTTTCATGCCTCAGGCTTCAAATAAATAGGCCTCTGAAATGTTTCAGAATACAGATTGTTCCACTTAACTCTTGTATTTTTTATTATTCCAACCTACAATTTATAGAATTTAGTGCAAAGATGTTGCAGGTGGCGCTAACGGGGCGCAAATCCCCTAGCACCTGAGTGCGGCACCGCTAACACCTCCCGCGAAATTCAGCGGGAGGTTAGTGGCAGCGGTAGCCGGTAGCGCCCCGCGGCACTGCGCCGCCAGCGATGACGTCATCGCCATGCGCAGCGCTCCGGCCGCAAACTTCCCTTGCGCCCCCTGACCTATCGCCAGCCGATATGTCTGACAGGGTCAGGGGGCGTTTTTGCAGCAGCGGCGGCACTACTTAAAGGGCAGGTGTCGGGCGGCTATTTTTATTTTGGCCGACTGCCAGCACCTGCCCCCTTTCACGTTTGTATGCAGGGTGACGGCCGCAATCACTCAGCCCGGCACTCCTCTTGAGTGCCGGGCTGTTTTCACGGCTCACCCTCCCTGGTGGTCAGGCAAGGCCCCGATATGCGCAGCACTAGGCCCCTCCACTTTAATCAGGGGAGGAGGCCTGCAATGACGCGGCGCTACATGCCGCGAAATTCAGTAGTAGCGCCCCAAGCAGGAGATGTAGCATTTTCCAGTAGCACCCCACCTCATGCTTGGGGCGCTACTACTGAATTTACGGCGGAGGGGTGCTAACTTTTTAAGGGCGTTAAAATTAGCGCCCCGACGACGTTAGCGCCCCAAAAGGTGCGCCACCCAATTTTTCCCTCGTTGTGTTTCTGAAGAGCCTGACCACCTTTATTACAATCTCCTATATCTTACTTTAATGCATTGATCATTACAGAGGCTCATTAGATGAGGCCTAAAGTTTCTTGCAGATTCATATTCACCTGTCAGCAGAAGCAGCACATCAAAGGAATGAGCTTAAAACAAAAAGAGCGACAGTTGTATAAATGACTTGTAAGTACCGTATTACAAATCATTTTATGCGGCCTCCCACAGATTTAGAATGTAAATGAGACAAAGCCATGTGATTTAAAATAATAATACATTTTCTTTGATAACAGATTGCTTCGAAGTCTTCAGAACAAGCCTCTGCTAACAATGTTTCAATGATACGAGAAATACTGCAGCATAGACAGCCCTACCTCAAATTTACACAGGCCGGAAATTTCCAGGGGGCCAGCGGGCGGGTTCGGTGGCAGGTCGGGTTGGAAAGTGGGTCTTTTCCACAGCAGGTCAGGACCCCACAGTGAACCCACCGCCACGCACCTTTCCTAATGTCGGGTCTGTCAGCGCTGAGCAGACCCAACACGTAGGGTGGGGGACACAATTAAGCTCATTATGACCTAGTTTATACATCACCAAAAATACATTTCAACTTACCTTTTGACTTTACGAGGTCACCCATGGGGTCCTCGCTGCTCGGGGATCCCGTCTGTTAAGCTGAGGTGGGAGATGAATGGCCAATGAATCAGCTGATTACTTGACAGCTTGAAATGTGCTATAAAAGTTCCCACCTCACAGCTCTTCACTTTCCAAGCTCAGAAGCTGTTGCTTACTGCATTTGGAAAACAGATTGATCTTTATGCAGGTTGCAAGTGTTTGGAGAAAACACTCTATCCCGTGTCACCTCATTGGAACAACCTCTCTCACCATTGACAGATCGCTTCTGTCATCTCAGGTTCACCTGCCATTTATTCCATCAACATGGGTACCCTTTATACTCTCTCACCTTGGACCTCAGAATCTGACCATGATCAGCCCCAACACCAGCAGCCCCAGGCACACCAGAAGCACCAACAACAACACCAACCTTCTTCGCAATCAACTGATGCTGCACAGGACAGAGGGCATCAGCACCCAACCACATTGCTGCCCAGGACACCAGGGATGGCCTCACCATGGCCAGGTTTACTTCACTTGATGCTGTACACCCTGGCTGCCACATGAGGCACCAGGTTGGCACCACCCCACACCAACACCAGAAAGCATCCCTACCATGCCCAAGCCATTCCTTTCACACTCGTCAGCATTGCAGGGGGTACCGTTATGTCTCACCATTCACTGCAACTCGCTAAGCCACTTCCAAAAGTGCACACAAATCTGTCCAAGAACACAAAATGTTGAAAATAAAGGTTTCAATGTTTGACAGCACATTAACAGAAATGTTATATGAACATTGGCTAAAACGCTCAAGTGCCTACCCTTGTGTGTTAGTTGGTATGTTTGCACTAGGATAAGGGTGAGTGTGAGGGGTGGCTAGTGAGATGGGGATGTTGATAGAGAAGGATGGATGGAGGTCCAAGGTAAGTTGGTATGAGAAAAGATGTGCAGGAGTAGGGTAGGGAAGGCAGGGTGATGGGGATGTGATGAGAGGCACAGTAGGATGAGGTTGAGTGTGGTTTTGTACTAATGTTTCATGATCTACTGAGATCATTGAAGCATTTGCGGCACTGCACCCAGGTCCACCTGACCACATCCCTGCTTGTGCCCTCCTCTGCAATGTGCAACCAGGCTGTGTTGATCTCCTGGGGAGGTCTGTTCCAACCATTAGAAGGGAGGAGGATCTTCCTGCGTGCTGTGACTCCCTCCATAAGTATATGCTGTAGAACACTGACAGCACCATTGTCAAAATCAATTTGGACATGGTCCCTTTAAGGAAACCGGCTGATGACACGTCATCAAATGACATCACCAGACCCGCTTCCTCTAACTGGCCCGGGAAAAATGCTGGGCGGGCTTAACAAGCCCCATCAAGGGAAATTCATTTCAGACAGTGAGCTGGAGCCAGCAGTGAGGTTGGAACCGCAACCGACATTGCCCACCACGGACCCGCCGAGGTGAACAAAATCCCGGCCTTAATGTCCAGCCGCATGTGGCCTTTAATAATTACATTTGTTTTTATCTCTGCTTTGTATATTGTTAGGAATCTGAACAGCAGCAAAACCAGTGGCTGCAGTCAGATTCACTGGCCCCAAAAATCTACAGGGGCCATTTAAGTCAGCAAGAGCTCCCGCTCAAGCTGCCACAAGAGGAGAGCCACAGGAGCAGCCAACCCACTCTCGTGATACTGGCCCTCGGGTTGGACTTGTGAGAACCAGCAGGAGAAAGAAGAGCACGTTTAGACTCCCAGGAGATTCATGGTATGAGGAAAGAATAGGTTGGATTATGTTCACTTTTGAATCCCTTGTATTAAAGGAGAATGTGCAGTTATGTCATGCTCTGTTATTCATGGAGATTACGGTTATACAGGAAAGGGTGCACTTATTTCACGCTGACTTATTCAATCAGATGAATAAGATTTGCATGGTCATGTAGAGCCAAAGGAATGTGATGATGTGATGTTCTTGGTGGGTACTGAGTTGAAGGATTTGTCATTTATTTGAAGATGGAGGAGGGGTGAAAGGACTAAAAGCAATGGTTACAAAGCGCCACTGTGTTAAATAGATAAGACTTCAGTGATAAATTTACTTCTGGTGCTCCTTGCAGTAATCACCGATGCTCCACTCCATGCTGTTTTGCCTCCAAAGCAGCTCGGGCCACTTCCTCAGGAATTTCCATTTCCAGGCCTTTATTGGATGACAAGTTGTGCAGGGCTTTGCAAGCTACAACAAGGTGGGACAGTCAATCTGAAGCATATTGTGGAGTCCGTCCCGATCTATCGAGGATGTTTTACTACCTCGATGGTCATCTCAATGGCTACTCTGGGGGAGAGATGTGTACACAGTTGTAACGCTCCTCAGCTGTTGTTCTTGCAACTCTTACAGAGGTCATTATCCATGGCAGCAAGGTGTACACTTTTTCACCCGTAAGACTTCCATTCACTTCACTACCTTCCTGGAAGAGATCAGAGAGGGCAGAATTCCTGAGGATGAACGCATCATGGCAACTTTTAGTAAATCTGGCATTCTCATGAAAGATTCTCTGCATCTGGTTACACACAATCTGAATATTCAGCGAGTGGTACCCCTTTCTAACAATAAAGTTGATGGGTTAAAGGTAAGAGATCTCAGTGTTACATGTGTGCCATCTATTGCGCCTTGTACTTAAGGGAACCCAGCAGCACAGTAACATTGGATGGCCATATCACACTGCAGCCTTGATATCATGTCAAACTGGATGAATTCTCCAGCTGTCCTAAACAAATCAGAATATTTCCTTAATGGTGAGAGATTAGTAACTGTGGAGGAGCAAAAGGATTTAATGTACACAAATTAATAAAAGCTAGAACACTAGTACAAAAAGTAATCAAAAAGACTAATGAAATGCTTCAGTTTCAGAGCCTTGGTCAAACCCCATCTGGAGTACTCCATCCAGTTTTGGGCACTGAACCTTGTACTTCTTGCAATCTAGTATACTGTATTCGCTGCTCACGATGTGGTGTCCTCTACATTGGGTAGACCAAACGCAGATTGGGT
This sequence comes from Somniosus microcephalus, assembly GCF_052327205.1. Lineage (NCBI taxonomy): Eukaryota > Metazoa > Chordata > Chondrichthyes > Squaliformes > Somniosidae > Somniosus > Somniosus microcephalus. Next base: position 223,500,439 of record NC_140992.1, read on the forward strand.
GATCGCTTTACAGAACACTTCTGTTCGGTGCGTAAGGGTGACCCCGAGCTTCCAGTCGCCTGTCATTTCAACTCACCGCTCCATTCCCACTCAGACCTCACCGTCCGCGGCCTCTTGCATTGTTCCACGGAAGCTCAGCGTAAGCTCAAGGAACAGCACCTCATCTTCCGAATAGGCACTTTACAGCCTTCCGGACTCAATATCGAGTTCAACAATTTCAGTTCATAACCTCAGCCCCTATTATATTTCTATATATATTTTTTTTATCCACACCTTTGGTTTGTGCCTTTTCCTTTTTTTCTCTCCCACATGGCAGCTGTCTCTCATTCTGCCAGCGCATTTCACACTTCATCTAGAGCCATCTTTTGTCTCTTCACCTGTCCTATTACCATCTCGTCTCGTCTTGAATATCTCTTAATGTTTCTTCACTTCCCTTTTGTTCTTTCATCCCCTCCCCCATTTCCCAGCCCCCAAACTGGCCTTTTAATTTGTTTCATTTCCTGCCTTTTTTTTCTCAGTTCTGAAGCAGGGTTTCAACCTGAAACGTTGACTCTATTTCTCTCTCCACGGACGTTGCCTGGCCTGCTGAGTTTTTCCAGCATCTTCTGTTGTTATCTCAGGAAAGGTATATTGGCCTTGGATGGGCTACAGCGTAGATTCACCAGAATTATACTGGGGCTTAAAGAGTTACATTATGCGGACAAGTTTCATAGAATCATAGAAATTTACCGCACAGAAGGAGATCCATTCAACCCATTGCGTCTGTGCCGGCCGAAAAAGAGCTCTCCAGCTTAATCCCACTTTCCAGCTCTTGATCCGTAGTCTTGTAGGTTACGCTAATTCAAGTGCATATCCAAGTACTTTTTAAATGCGATGAGCGTTTCTGTCTCTACCACCCTTTCAGGCAGTGAGTTCCAGGCCCCCACCACCCTCTGGGTGAAAAAGTTCTCCTCAACTCCCCTCTAATCTTTCTACCAATTACTTTGAATCTATGACCCCTGCTTGTTGACCTCGCTGCTAGGGGAAATAGGTCCTTCCTATCCACTCTATCTAGGCCCCTCATAATTTTATACACCTCAATCAAGTCTCCCCTCAGCCTCCTCTGTTCCAAAGAAAACAACCCCAACCTAAAATTCTCCAGTCCTGGAAACATCCTCGTAAATCTTCTCTGTACCCTCTCTAAAGTGGTGACCAGAACTGTACACCATAATCTAGCTGTGGCCTAACTAGTATTTTATAAAATTCAAGCATAGCCTCCCTGCTCTTATATTCTATGCCTCGGCTAATAAAGGAAAGTATCCTGTATGCCTTCTTAACCATCTTATCTACCTGTCCTTTGGGAGCCATACAAAGACTAGTATATACAGTACATTTCACACACTTTGTTAGAAAGTCATTAACATTAGTAGAGATTTTCCTGGGTCTGGATCCAGGCACACTAGATCACCCGAGCACAGTAAATATCAAAAAATCAAGCAGGTCGGAGTGCATGCATTTTCAGGGATCTGTGGACATGCACTCCAAGGTCCCTCTGTTCCTCTACACTTCTCAATATCCTACTATTTATTGTGTATTCCCTTGCCTTGTTAGTCCTCCCCAAGTTTCTTCAACTTGGTTTGTATTTTTTGAGTTTAGAAGGTCAAGGGGTGATCTTTTCAAGGTGATTAAAATGGTAAAAGTATTCGATAAGGTAGATACAAAGAAATTATTTCCTCCGGTGAGGGAATCCAGAACAACGGGGCATAATCTTAAAATTAGAGCTAGGCTATTTAGGAGTGAATTCAGGAAGCACTCTCACACAAAGGGTAGTGGCAATCTGGAACTCTCTGCCCCAAAAGGTTGTGGATGCTGGGTCAATTGAATTTTTTGACACCGAGATTGATAGATTTTTGTTAGGTAAGGGTGTCAAGGGATATGGAGGAAAGGCAGATAAATGGAGTTGAAGTACAGATCAGCCATAATCGAATAGAATGGCAGAGCAAGCTCGAGAGGCTGAATGGTCTACTCCTGTTCACATCTGTATTAATTACCTGACAGATGTATGCCTGGACAGCACTCTAGGTGATATTACTCCGTGGCTGCCTGAAATAAAGATATGGCATAAAAATTATCACTTTTGCAAACACCGACTGAGCTGTCCAGACAGATGATCATGGCTGGTGGTCTTCTATAGTCTCTTTGGCAATCTTCAAACACAGAGCTAAATCCTTACTAGTCTTCATAGGATCTACGAGGCCTGTAAATTCTATGGGGGAGGGTAATATCTTGTAGGTACTGCCTTCTCAAATGATGCTTCACTCTCCTTTCCTCCATTAAAATTGCATACGAGGGAATGTCCATAGGGAACCCCATACTTGGTACTCAGAACCTCTTACTGTGTATAAGGTCAAAACAATCCTGGTGGTCTTAGAAGCCCTCAGGCTGTCAGAGACAATCTTGTTTGAACATTTCTTTAGGCTGTGGGCTCCACAGTATCAGTTTCCATTAGTATCAGTTTATACTGACAAGAGGTACACCTTTTTTATTTAATTTGAAGTTACCCTTGGTGCAGTGGGGTTGCAAATCATGGAATTTGTGGACTCCAACCTCATTACTGCTTACTTTAATGTATGATAGAAAGCTCCCAGCAACATTGGCGGGCACACACATGGAAGGCCTCAGATCGTAACACAAACTACATGCAGCCAATACGGGTCAGAAACTGGTCCCACCCAGAATCCACCTACAAAACTGCTGGTAGATCAATTTTAAGGCAGAGGTTCAACAAAAACAGCAAGTAATTTCAGGATCAGAAACTCCTTACGATAATATTCCCTTTGGGAGCTATACAAAGACTGGTATATACAGTACGTTTCGCACACTTTGTTAGAAAATCATAAACGATAGGGGAGATTTTCCTGGCTCTGTGTCCAGGCACCTGGGCACAGCGAATATCAATAAAATCAAGCAGGACGGGGCGCATGCATTTTCAGGAACCCACAGGATTTTCCAGCATTCGCTATACTCAGGTGATCCAGTGCATGTGGGTGCAGATCCAGGAATATCTCCTCCAGTGTGTATTTTGTCCTTATTTCTAAAACTTCTTGTAGTTCTATTAAAAATGTCAGCAATTTTTGTCACAAATGCAGAATTCTTCCTACAGACTTACACATAAGCCGACATCGCATGTGCATAGAAGGCATGACTATATTCATGCACAATCACAAAAGTACCCATATTTGTTTAAAGTGTTACTTACAAGAATAGAACAATTTGCGGGAGGCGGGGAGGGTGCAGGTGAGTGCAGCAGTGTGGGGGGAAACCCGGCGACGCGGACGTCCTGCCAAATTTAACGTCAGGACGTCATTATAATTTTTTTTCTTGTATTTGCTGCCTGGTAGCCGGCCAAATTGACAGGCTGGCTGGCTGACGAGCAGGAAAACCAACGGCAGGAGGCCACAGCCGGCAATTGCGATTGCGGGGCAGGCTGCAGATCGGGGCTGAGGGAGGCAGGTGTGGAGGGAGGTCACCGATTGTGGCAGGCAGGGCCGGCCTTGGGGAAAACTTGTATTTTGCCGCCCTTTCTTTGAGTTTATGTATGTAATAGTATTAGCGACATTTTCAGAAATAAAGCTGGAATCCCAAAAGTTTTTTTATAACTTAAATAGCTAAGTGACAAATAAATTAAACATTAAACTCATAAATAACAATAGCAAGTAAAAAACTTTGATCCCCAAGATATTTTGAGCCACATCATTCTCAATAGAAAGGATGGCCAGTGAAGATAGCCTGTTGTCTGCCATGGTCAAGTGCAAATACGTTTCTATGAGCTTCAACTTCGAAAAGCTCCATTTGCTGCTTGCCACCGATACAGGCATGGTTAACAGTATCCTGAGTGCTAGCCATGTGTTTGGGAACTTGATCTTGAAACTTAAAGTTTGCTGTTCTTGAGGAACACTACAGTCCACTGAAAGCAGACTTTGGACTTTGGAGTTCTTCGCAGAGGTCGACATCGTTAATATCAGACCTTCTTGACCACAGAGCCCCCCTGACCACGGCGCCCTGGGCGGTCGCCCATGTCACCCACCCGTAAGGCCGACCCTATCAGCAGGGGCTAGAGAGAGGCCACGATCAGCAGAAGGGAGCCCAAAGGCTTCCTTAAGGGGCATGGGGGGAGCGCTCCTGCTCCTACTGGTCCATAAGGAGTGCAAAAAAAGCACTTACCTCCTGGAGCCGGTAGCTTCCACTTTCCTTTTGCTTCCAGGTTTCCCGAGTCCTGGGAAACCCGGCCGGCAACAGTTAAATTTAAATCAGGCACTGTGGGAGTCTGATTTAAACATGTTAATGAAGTGTCCCGCTTCTCTAGGATGGGACATTTGCATGACTCAAAACCTGCTGCTGTAAAAATGTGGCGGGTTGGGGACACAGTCTCTGTTTTTTAATGCTTAACCCTTCCTTGACCGTGTTAATATTGAGGCCCATGGCTCAGAACATTAGACACTAAATTTATACTTACCACAATCTTCAATTGAAATGCAGGGAAGGACTAATCACCTTAAAATAATTTTTACATTTAATAAACATTTAAATAATGCTGTGTATATAAGTTGAATACGTAGGTTGAGATCAGTGGTTGGTTGAAAAACACTAACACGGCCTCATAGCTCTTGAGCATCAGCCTACATCACTCAATGTTTGTTTTATTAGGTAAATGACCAACTCCTGTTGCATATCTTTTCTTTCATTGGTTATTGATAAATGTATTTAGTATTCTTTCAGTTCTGATGTCTGTCCCAGAAAAAAAAACATGATGTTACTTGTAACATAGAAACATAGAAGATAGGAGCAGGAGTAGGCCATTCGGCCCCTCGAGCCCGCTCCACCATTTAATGAGATCATGGCTGACCATCCAAACTCAGTACCCTGTCCCTGCTTTCTCCCCATATCCCTTGATCCCTTTAGCCTTAAAAAATATATCCAATTCCTTCTTGAATATATTTAATGAATTGGCCTCAACTGCCCTGTGTGGCAGAGAATTCCACAGGTTCGCCACTCTCTGGGTGAAGAAATTCCTCCTCATCTCAGTCCTAAATGGCTTACCCCTTATCCTTAGACTGTGACCCCTGGTTCTGGACTCCCCCGCCATCGGGAACATCCTTCCTGCATCTAGTCTGTCTAGTCCTGTTAGAATTTTATAAGTTTCAATGAGATCCCCTCTCATTCTTCTAAACTCTAGCGAATATAAGCCTAATCGACCCAATCTCTCCTCATACGTCATTCCTGCCATCCCAGGTATCAATCTGGTGAATCTTCGCTGCACTCCTTCCATGGCAAGAACATCCTTCCTCAGATAAGGTGACCAAAACTGCACACAATACTCAAGATGTGGTCTCACCAAGGCCCTGTACAACTGCAGCAAGACATCCTTGCTCCTGTACTCAAATCCTCTCGCTATGAAGGCCAACATACCATTTGCCTTCTTAACCGCCTGTTGCACCTGCATGCTTACCTTCAGTGACTGGTGCACAAGGATACCCAGGTCTCATTGCACTTCCCCTTTTCCCAATCTATTGCCGTTCAGATAATAATACAGTGTTTGTGAAGATTTTCTTTGGGAATGTCAGTTTGTGTTGCTGCTCATGGTATTTACTTTGACTAAGCAGGAAATTCCACAAATCTGAACAAAAAATGGTTTAACAGTATTCCAGTTTAACTGCTCCTATAGTATTCACATCTTAAACAGATATGGTTTAAATTGTCACCTTCTTGTTATTTTCAAATACAAACCAGATTTTTTAGGTTTTTTTAGTTGCTGTATCAATGAACTCCCCCTTCACATTCCTGTCAGGTGTTTTAAGTTTTCACCCTTTGTGGTAAACCACTTTTATCGTTCACTATCATTACACTATGGTTATCACTGTTTATATCGTTACACTATGGTTATCACTGTTTACACTGTTGTATCACTACACAAGGTCACCTCTTGCCACGCTGTTATACCTGGGCTGACCACAGCTGACTCCGCCCATGGCTCCGCCTGCTTGTCCAGGTATAAAGGTGGTCGACTGGCTGGTATTCCTCCTTGTTGGATCCGATCACCCACGAGGGTGGGCTCTGCTATTTAGCCAATAAAAACCTATAGTTACTAACTTAACTCGTCGCTTTTCATGAACTGAATTGATAGGTATATCAATTTTATTGGCTAAATTTTGAAATGTCTACAACGGAGCAGCCAAACGACCAGTCAGACGTACAGCCTCAGCCAAACGGCCATCTACAACAGCCCCAGCAGCTGGCCTGGCTACGAGCCCTCCGGCCGCCGTACCTGGATCTAAACCCACAGGCTGCGAATTCAGTCCTCGACTTCGAACACTGCCTGAGCTGCTTCGAAGCCTACCTGGGAGAATCCGGTGTGCCTCCGGCATCCAAACTAAGAGTTCTGACCGCTCAGGTGAGCCCTAAAGTATTTGCACTCATCCGGGACATTGCCACATACGAGGACGCCCTCAACCTACTAAAAGAACAGTATCGGAGCTCTGTAAACTCAATGTACGCCAGGCATCTCCTAAAATCCCGCTCGCAACAGCCAGGAGAGTCGGTTGATGATTTCTTACAGGCGCTGCAAATACTCGGCAGGGACTGTGACTTTAAAGCCGTAACAGCTGCGGAACATACAGATGGAAACATCCAAGATGCCTTCATGAAAGGCCTTCGGTCAGACTACTCACGGCAAAGACTGCTGGAATCAAAGGACCTCGACCTGAAAACAGCTGCTATCCTCACTCGCTCCTTGGAAGTGGCCCATCAGGACCTCGAGGCGTACTCCAGGTACTGTGCTGCGCGAACCTGGGACTCGGGCCCGACCCCGGCCGCAATACCCCTTGCACCGCCGCCTCTGGGACTTACCACAGCGTCAGTGTCCCGGAACCGATCAGGACCGCCACCCCCGGTACCGGCTGCGACATCGGAGCCCCGCGATCGGGCCGCCGGCTGCTTCTTCTGTGGCCAGGCGAAACACCCGAGGGCGCGCTGCCCTGCAAGAAATGCGACCTGCTCCGACTGCCACAAGAAAGGCCACTTCGCGAAGGCCTGCAGGGGGAAAGCCACAGACGCCAGCAGTGCCTCATGCGAGTTGTGGGGGCGGCCATCTTTCATCAAGGCCACAGATGCCAGTATCCCCTCGTGTGAGTCGTGGGGGTGGCCATCTTTGATTAAGGCCACCGACGCCGGCAGTGCCTCATGTGAGTTGTGGGGGCGGCCATCTCCTCCGCCATTTTATTCAACGTCGTGGGCGCCGCCATTTTGTTCACCACACTCGACCGCCACCTTGTCTCCAGACCTGACCACCGCCTCACCCGCAGACTACAGCAGCTCACTCAGCCATACACTAGCCTCCGTCACACTTGACCAAGCTTGCCCGCATCACCTGTCCAAGTCCATGATGGACATCAAAGTAAACGGCCATGCCACGACCTGCCTGTTCGACAGCGGAAGCACGGAGAGTTTCATCCATCCAGACACGGTGAGCCACTACTCCCTCACTGTCCGGCCAATGCGCAACCGGATCTCGATGGCGTCGAGGTCCCATTCTACAGACATCAGCGGCTACTGTGTTGTGACCCTGTCGGTTAGGGGCACGGAGTATAAAAATTTTAAACTTCTCGTCCTGCCCCAGCTCTGCGCTGCCATCCTACTAGGGCTGGATTTCCAATCCCACCTTCAAAGTGTCACCTTGGCATACAGTGGACCCCTCCCCCCACTCACAGTCTACAACCAGCAGCTTTTAAACCGCCCACCGCGTACCACCTGCGGCCTATCCACCCTCAAGGTCCCGCCCCCCTCCCTGTTCGCTAACCTCACCCGCGACTGTAAACCCGTCGCTACCAAGAGCAGGCGGTACAGCGCCGGGGACAGAGCTTTTATTAGCTCCGAGGTGCAGCGACTCCTGAAGGAGGGCATCATCGAGGGAAGCAACAGCCCCTGGCGTGCCCAGGTCGTAGTCGTTAAGACCGGCGATAAACACCGCCTGGTCATCGACTACAGCCAAACCATAAACCGGTACACCCAGCTGGACGCATACCCCCTTCCCCGCATATCTGATATGGTCAATCAGATTGCACAGTACCGGGTATTCTCTACCATCGACCTTAAGTCGGCCTATCACCAACTCCCTATCCGCCCTGAGGACCGCCAGTATACCGCCTTTGAGGCGAATGGCCGCCTCTACCACTTCCTTAGGGTTCCCTTCGGCGTCACCAACGGGGTTTCGGTCTTCCAAAGGGAGATGGACCGGATGGTTGACCAGAACGGGCTGCATGCCACGTTCCCTTATCTAGATAACGTCACCATCTGCGGCCGCGACCGGCAGGACCATGATGTTAATCTGGAGAGATTCCTCTGTACGGCCCAACGGCTGAACCTCACCTACAATAAGGAGAAATGTGTGTTTAACACCTCGCGCCTTGCCATCCTCGGCTGCGTAGTAGAGAACGGAGTCATCGGCCCCGACCCCGAAAGAATGCGCCCCCTCATGGAGCTTCCCCTCCCCCACTGTCCAAAGGCGCTGAAGAGAACCCTGGGGCTCTTCGCCTACTATGCCCAATGGGTGCCCAATTATGCGGACAAAGCCAGACCCCTCATGAAGTCCACCTCCTTCCCCCTGATGGCAGAAGCATGCGCAGCCTTCTCCCTCATAAAGAGAGACATTGCTAAGGCCACAATGCACGCGGTGGATGAGTCTATCCCTTTCCAAGTGGAGAGCGATGGATCCGACTTCGCCCTAGCTGCAACCCTTAACCAGGCGGGGAGACCTGTGGCCTTCTTCTCAAGGACCCTCCAGGGCCCTGAGATCTGACACTCTTCGGTCGAGAAGGAGGCCCAGGCGATCGTGGAGGCAGTACGACGCTGGAGGCATTACCTGGCAGGCAAACGATTTACCCTCCTCACCGACCAGCGCTCAGTCGCTTTTATGTTTAATAACAAGCTCAGGGGCAAAATCAAGAACGACAAGATCTTGAGGTGGAGAATCGATCTCTCCACCTACGATTATGATATCTTGTACCGGCCTGGTAAACTGAACGAACCCCCAGATGCTCTATCACGAAGTACATGCGCCAACGCGCAAATTGATAGACTGCAGACCCTCCACAACGACCTCTGCCACCCCGGGGTCACCAGACTTTACCACTTCATTAAGGCCCGCAACCTGCCCTACTCCATCGAGGAGGTCAGGACCATGACCAGGAACTGCCAAACCTGTGCCGAATGCAAACCGCATTTCTTTAGGCCGGACAGAGTAAGCCTGATCAAGGCCACCCGCCCCTTCGAGCGCTTGAGCATCGATTTTAAGGGGCCCCTCCCGTCCTCTGACAGTAATGTGTACTTCCTCAACATTATTGATGAGTACTCCCGTTTCCCCTTTGCCTTCCCCTGCCCAGACATGACCAGTACCACGGTCATCAAATGCCTGAACGACCTCTTCGCCTTGTTCGGGTTCCCGAACTATATACATAGCGACCGGGGCTCATCCTTCATGAGCGAGGAACTTCGCCAGTTCCTACTAGCGAGAGGTATTGCTGCAAGCAGGACCACCAGCTACAACCCCCGAGGGAACGGCCAGGTGGAAAGAGAGAACGCGACTGTCTGGAAGGCCGTTCTCTTAGCCTTAAAGTCTAAGGGCCTCCCAACCTCTCGCTAGCAGGTAGTCCTCCCGGCAGCGCTGCATTCCATCCGGTCACTGCTTTGCACTGCCATTAACGCCACCCCCCATGAACGAATGTTTGTTTTCCCCAGGAAGTCGACTACGGGAACCTCGCTACCAACATGGCTGACTTCTCCGGGGCCCGTCTTGCTGCGAAAGCACGTGAGGGCCCATAAAACGGACCCCCGGTCGAGAGGGTGGACCTCCTGCACGCCAACCCCCAGTACGCCTATGTGGCATACCCAGACGGGCGGGAGGACACAGTCTCCTTACGAGACCTCGCACCCTCGGGCACCCCTGAGACACCACCATTACCCCCCACCACCCCCCCAAATCCAGCCCAGGTAGACGGCATGCCGGAACCCCACGAGCCTTCGCCGACCGCGCAGACACCAGCATTAACATCGGATACTGCACCACCGCCGCCGCTGCTGCGCCGATCAGAAAGGCTTACGAGGCCTCCGGACAGACTGACATACCCGAACTGGTAGTACACTTCACCCCGCCGGACTCAAATTTAAACAAGGGGTGAACGTGGTAAACCACTTTTATCGTTCACTATCGTTACACTATGGTTATCACTGTTTATATCGTTACACTATGGTTATCACTGTTTACACTGTTGTATCACTACACAAGGTCACCTCTTGCCACGCTGTTATACCTGGGCTGACCACAGCTGACTCCGCCCATGGCTCCGCCTGCTTGCCCAGGTATAAAGGTGGTCGACTGGCTGGTATTCCTCCTTGTTGGATCCAATCACCCACGAGGGTGGGCTCTGTTATTTAGCCAATAAAAACCTATAGTTACTAACTTAACTCGTCGCTTTTCATGAACTGAATTGATAGGTATATCACCCTTTATCTGTTTCATCTGAATCCTATCCCCTTCACGAACTGGCCTGAGTTTTGTCACGGTAAACATATTCAAATGTAACTCAATAGCAGGAATGAACTTAAAGGTGTGTGTGTTTCACTGTTTGTCGTCAGTTTGGGGTCACCTGTCAAGGAATGCTCTCATGAAAAACATTAGTTCAAGGCATTTTTATTAACCAACATTGGCTTACCTCAACAACAGCAGAAACGTTAACATTTTTCAACCAGCTGTTCTCATCATATCAACAGGGCAGTTCTGTCAAACAAGTTTTAAAATGATTTTCTGGGCATATGCAATCTCATACCCACTTTCACCATCAAACTACCTTTAATAGGACAGTTTACACTATGTATGTGATAGGCATGCACAAATCCAAAGTGCCTGTCCTCAACCCTAATGAGCATCATTCTCTTGCAAACTTATGTTTAGACAAACTGTCATTATCGAACACAAGAGTTTTGTAAAATTGCATTTGACAACAAAAGTCAATGCACATTCTCCTTTAGTTGTTCAAATATACATTATTTTGCGACAAAGTAAATGTGCGGGATAACCACAGTGCCTTCAGCTTAAATATCCATCACAAGCACTGTGGGACCACCCCAAGGAGGTAGCTGTTCCAGTACAGCTACAACACTGGCATCTACCCGACAATGTGGAAAACTGCCCAGGTATGTCCTGTCCACAAAACGCAGGACAAATCCAATCCGACCAATTACCGCCCTATCAGTCTACTCTCAATCATCAGCAAAGTGATGGAAGGTGTCGTCGACAGTGATATCAAGCAGCACTTACTCACCAATGCTCAGTTTGGGTTCTGCCAGGAGCACTTGGCTCCAGATCTCATTACAGCCTTGGTTCAAACGTGGACAAAAGAGCTGAATTCCAGAGGTGAGATGAGAGTGATTGCCCTTGACATCAAAGCAACATTTAACCGAGTGTGGCACAAAGGAGGCCTAGTAAAATTGAAGTCAATAGGAATCAGGGGAAAACTCTCCACTGGCTGGAGTCATACCTAGCACAAAGGAAGATGGTTGTAGTTGTTGAATGTCAATCATCACAGCCCCAGGACATTGCTGCAGGAGTTCCTCAGGGCAGTGTCCTAGGCACAACCATCTTCAGCTGCTTCATCAATGACCTCCACTCCATCATAAGTTCAGAAGTGGGGATGTTTGCTGATGACTGCACAGTGTTCAGTTCCATTCTCAATTCCTCCAAATATGAAGACCTGGACAACATTCAGGCTTGGGCTAAGTGACAAGTAACATTCGCGCCACACAAGTGCCAGGCAATGACTATCTCCAACAAGCGAGGGTCTAACCACCGCCCCTTGATATTCAACGGCATTACCATCGCCGAATTCCACACCATCAACATCCTGGGGGTCACCATTGACCAGAAACCTAACTGGACCAGCCACATAAATATTGTGGCTACAAGAGCAGGTCAGAGGCTGGGTATTCTGCGATGAGTGTCTCACCTCCTGACTCCCCAAAGCCTTTCCACCATCTACAAGGCACAAGTCAGGAGTCTGGATGAGTGCAACTCCAACAACACTCAAGAAGCTCAACACCATCCAGGACAAAGCAGCCCGCTTGATTGGCACCTCATCCACCACCTTAAACATTCACTCCCTCCACCACCGGTGCACTGTGGCTGCAGTGTGTACTATCTACAAGATGCACTGCAGCAACTCGCCAAGGTTTCTTTGACAGCACCTCCAAAACCCACGACCTCTACCACCTAGAAAAAGAAGGGCATCAGGTGCATGTGAACAACATCACCTCCAATTTCTCCTCCAAGTCACACACCATCCTGACTTGGAAATATATCGCCGATCCTTCATCGTCGCTGGGTCAAAATCCTGGAACCCCCTCCCTAACAACACTATGGGAGTATCATCACCTCACTAACTGCAGTGGTTCAAGAAGGTGGCTCACCACCACCTTCTCAAGGGCAACTAGAGATGGGCAATAAATGCTGGCCTTGCGAGCACCGCCCACATCACAGGAACACATTTTTAAAAAGTCAGTCTCACACCACAACAGCTTCATAATATTACTGCAGTCTAGAACATTGTCCACAATGGAGACTTTTTGAACTTTGTTTTAATTTTTTTAATGTTAAGAAAGAGTTGATCTTTCCATTGGGCCTTTGTTAATATTAAAGTGAATTGGAATTTGGATGCCAGGAAATGGAACTTTACACGTGTGAAACCTTTGCTTGGCCAAATGTGTGCCTCAGCTCTGTCAGAAGGTCCTGGGTACCCTATGAGGCCATCCTTTCAGAACTCTTCCGAGAGCCTCAAGTACCAATGTAGCTGATTGGCCACTTCAGTCACAGACTGACCTTGCACAGGAACCTTTCAGCGAATTTGCACATGAAATAATAATTAGAGCTTTATACCAGTGAAAAACAATGGTGAATTAACTGATGAAAGATCACCGACCTGAAACGTTGACTCTATTTATATCTCCACACATGCTGTCTGACCTGCTGAGTGTTTCCAACAATTCCTGTTTTCATTTTTGCTTTTGTGAATTAATTGCTATTTTCTTTCATTTTACCATGCAAAAAAGTCATAAAAATTCTTTATTTTTTATTCAAGGATTGGTAAATTAAATGCTGTTTTCATCTCTTCTGCTTACCCCTCTCCTCAATGGTAAAAACTAGTTATCATTTTAAAGTAAATCAGGGAGAGGGAACACTTGCAGGAGCAGGGAGAATCCTACTTGCAAAGTCAAGAGCCAGAGTGAAAGCATTTCTCTATTTAGTGCTCTACCCTTTAAAAGCTATCTAAATCCCAGTCAAGTGTTTTTCAACTGCCAGGCAATGACTATCTCCAACAAGCGAGCATCTAACCACCGCCCCTTGACATTCAATGGCATTACCATCGCTGAATCCTCCACCATCAATATCCTGGGGGTTACCATTGACCAGAAACTTAACTGGACCAGCCACATAAATACTGTGGCAGCAAGAGCAGGTCAGAGGCTGGGTATCCTGCAGCAAGTGTCTCACCTCCTGACGCCCCAAAGCCTTTCCACCATCTACAAGGCACAAGTCAGGAGTGTGATGGAATATTCTCCACTTGCCTGGATGAGTGCAGCTCCAACAATACTCAAGAAGCTCGACACCATCCAGGACAAAGCAGCCCGCTTGATTGGCACCCCATCCACCACCTTAAACATTCACCCCCTCCACCACCGGCGCCCCGTGGCTGCAGTGTGTACCATCTACAAGATGCACTGCAGCAACTCGCCAAGGCTTCTTTGACAGCACCTCCCAAACCCGCAACCTCTACCACCTAGAAGGACATGGGCAGCAGGCGCATGGGAACACAACCACCTCCAAGTTCCCTCCAAGTCACACACCATCCTGACTTAAAAGTATATCACCGATCCTTCATCGTTGCTGGGTCAAAATCCTGGAACTCCCTACCTAACAGCACTGTGGGTGTACCTTCACCACACGGACTGCAGTGGTTCAAGAAGGCGGCTCACCACCATCTTCTCAAGGGCAGTTAGGGATGGGCAATAAATGCTGACTTAGCCAGCAACGCCCACATCCTATGAACGAATATTAAAAAAAACTATCTTAGCTGAAGTAACCTCCATGTTGAACAAAGCTGCCCAAAAAGCCTCACAGAGTAGTAGATGTGCTCCAAGAACAAGAGGATGAGAGCATAAATCTTCTATGGTTCTGTACATTTCTTTATCTCTATTTTACAGCATTCAGCATTTGATCATTTAAATGTGTTCTTGCAGATGTTTTACAATAGAAATCATTTAAGGCCAAAACAGTTTTTAATTACTGAGTTCAAAACATAAAAAAAGCTTTTCTGAAGTCCCCGAAATGCTTTTGATACCAGTACTACCAGAAGACAACACTTAACAAAATCAGTCATAGACAGTACATACCAAATACAGCAAGCAAAGGATCTTCAGAATACAACAAGAGCAAAATCATTATAATGTAGTGCAAAGACAGTGCCTGCAGCAATTTGAATAATTTACGAGAGACTACAGGCTTATATCAATGATGATCTGTCCTATCCCACATAGCACCACACTGGACCTAATTTCACTGAACTGCACTGTGCATGTTTGTTGTCTAAAGCAGCAATATGTTTTAATTCAATTTGGATTCTGTTTAAATGTAATGAGTTACTTCTCCTCCTGAGGACATTTTTAAAGTATTTTTTTTAAGGTTTAGGGCTGCAGACCACATGGTAGTGACAAATGTGGTCGTTGCATTAGCCCTTCTACCACATGGTAGTGACAAATGTGATAGTTGCATTAGCCCTTCTACCACATGGTAGTGACAAATGTGATAGTTGCATTAGCCCCTCTACCACATGGTAGTGACAAATGTGATAGTTGCATTAGCCCCTCTACCACATGCTACCTAAGAAGTTAGGCAGAAAGAAGCAGCTGCAGTTGCACAAGGCTACCAAACTGAAAATGGAAGCCCTAGCAGCGAAACAAAACAACTTGTATTTATATAGCCTGTTAGCAGATTTCCTCTGTGGTTACCATGTTAATAAGCATTTGATAGCCTGGCCACTACCCAAGTCATCGGGACCATGCAGGGAGAGATGAACAAAGGTCTCCAGACAACCTCCCCCACCACCCCCATGATCTGTTGATAGCCCACGAATGGCTTATATCGGATGTCACGTGTGACATGATACTGGGTGTGCAAATGTGAGGCAACTAGCCTGTGGAAATGCATGGTGAAGATGCACTGACAAAGAAGTCTCAGACACCCTCAGTTACTGGACAACAGCACAACATGAAATGGTTAATGTGGTTCTGGAGAGGGAAAAATAATACTTTTTAAATCAAGGCACTGACACATGTTCCATAGAAAAACTGTTAATTAATGAAACAATAAAGACAGAGTTAAACAAACTGGTACCTGTCAGAGAGATTGAAATTAAAGTAAAGAGTAACATAGAATTTGGATTGGAACACTTGAGGACTAGGGAGAAATAATACTTAGCAAAGATTATCTGCAAGATGGATACGGGTAAAGGGAGAGCTGGAGATTCTTTGGTATACTGTAGCTTTCTGTACATTGTAATATGATTTTCTGTGTTTGTATCATGATGTATAGATAGTTTTACCAAATGAAACTTAGACTACTTATGTGTGCTTAGGCAAATGTAATATTAATCTACTGTAAACTCCAAGGTGATCCAAGGTAAAGCCAGGAAGAAAGTTAATTGACCCAGAGTGATTTTTCATTCTCGGTCAAAGGGAGGAATGTTAGAATACTCTAAGATGATTTAAATGGTCAAGGTGTCCCAGCATCCTTTCCCTTAGCGTTTTTAGTGTTAGAGCAAATGTGGAAGAAAGGGAACTTTAATCTTGTCTCTATGTATCAACAACAACAGTTTGGAAATGCAAGGGCAGAGAGTGATAAATACTCAAGGCCAACAAAAGGCTCATACTCTGTTAAAAGACTAGTTGCCAAGACACCATGGAGGAAAAATTCAGTTGGTAGCGCCACCCGTTAGCGCCTTAAGAGGGCGCTAAGTGGGGCACAAAGCAACTAGCGCCCGGGCGCGGCGATATCTGCACCTCTCGCGAAATTGACCGGACATTTTGCGGCGGCGCTAAACAATATCGCCCGATCTCCTGCGCACGCAGACCTTGACGTCATTCGAGAGTGCAACGCCCTTGGGGCGCCCCGGACCGGAAATTGAGTGGTGCCCCCCTCCTTTCCGCCTGGTGCAACCAACGACGGGTTGCCTGGAACGCTTCCCAGTCGCTGTGGGGCTGGGGGGGCGCTAATTAAAGGGGGCCTCTTCCTGGCTTTTGTGTGGTAGCCATTTTTGCACCACTCGTTCTGAGAGAGAGCGCGATTTTGAGAGACAAAGAGAGAAGGAGAGACTTCTGCATTGAGTCAACGCTGTCTGAGGTAGTTTTGGCTTCTGACCATAACTTTGCAGGTACTTTGCTTTTGACCTTCATAACTTTGATTGCCTAGATACTATGGGGGCTGCAATGGATGGGAACGTCGTCCTTCTCCATCACATTTGGAGGGCACAGAGACGCAGAGAGAGAGTGGCAATCATGGCCAGACAGAGGAGGGCCAACAGGCCTCGGTACAGGAGACCTTACCCACACAGGGTTTTTCGCCAACAGTTCTCCTACATTAATATGTCTGAGGAGCACTGTTTGCGAAGGCTGTGCTTCAGCAAGGAGGTGGTCACTGAGCTCTGCCACCTGCTTCAGCCAGATCTGCAGCCTCAACTGAGGAGCAGGACGTCTCTGTCAGTGGCAGTGAAGATAACAGTGGCTCCCAACTTTTACCCACCGGCTCATTTCAATCAGCTACTGGGGACATCGCCAATATCTCCCAGTTCGCGGTACATTGCTGCATCCGTCAGGTAACAAATGCCCTCTTTAAAAGGAGACGAGAGTACATCTCTTTCCCCATGACCCCGGACAAGCAGCAAGAACGCACAACCGGCTTTGCGATGATAGCGGGCTTCCCCATGGTGCAGGGCGCCATTGACTGCACGCATGTCGCTTTGCGGGCGCCGCAAGAGAATGCCGAGGATTTCCGCAACCGAAAGGGCTTCCATTCCTTAAACGTCCAGTTGGTCTGTGACCACAGACAGCTGATACTCACTGTCAATGCCCACTTTCCTGGCAGCAGCCACGATGCCTTCATCCTGCGCCAGACTTCTGTGGCAGACCTTTTCCAGGCACCGCATCACTCAGGAGGTTGGCTTCTCAGGGACAAGGGATATCCTCTGTGCACCTGGCTGATGATACTGCTCCGTTCGCCCAGCACCCCTGCTGAGCTACAATACAACGAGAGCCATCAAGCTACCAGGAACATCATTGAGCACACAATCGGCGTGCTCAAGCAACGGTTCTGCTGTCTGGACCATTCTGGAGGAGCCCTGCAGTACTCGCCTGAGCGAGTCTCCCACTTCGTTGTTGTGTGCTGCATGCTGCATAACCTTGCAATCCTCAGGACCCAGGCAATGCCACCAGGCATTGGAGCACCAGCAGAGGAGGAGGAGGAAGAGGAGGAGGAAGATGAGGAGGATGAGCATCAGCAGCACCAAGGCGGGAGGGAGGCACAAAGTGGAAGGGCCGTCCGTCAAAGGCTCATAGCAAGTCGCTTCTAGGCCCCCTCTGAGGAAATGGCTTCTGCCATTCAAACAAGCTGAATGAAAGCATCCCGCAACCCCTAAGCCGGTCAAGGCAACAATGGTTGCAAAGACCAAACATGTACATTTTGAATACAGGCACTTCTTTATTTCACAAACTCTGTGTGTCTCATTTCCGCATGACAGAGTAATAGAAAGAAACACAAAAAAAAGCAGTCATTCACATAACTGGCTCTCACAACCTGGAGACAATGTCCAAAACAGTTACAAAAATTTGACCACGAACCTCGGCCTTCAATAAAACCATGAAAAACATTTTGTCATACCTCCTACTTTTTGCCCTTTGAGGGTGATCTGCTTCCCTTGCGAAATTCCCCCCTTCCCACCCTGCAGCTCCTCCGTAATGGGACCCCAGTGGCTGGAGCAAGGCTGGGGGAAGGCTGCTGAGAGTCAGAAACTGAGACTGCAGATGGCCTTGAGGGACGGCCTGGACCAGCTCTGGGCCTGGAGGGCCCGGCTGCTGACTGCACCAACTCTGCATGGGCGGCAGCAGTCTGTCCGACAGGTGGTGGCAACTGCAGTGGAGAAGTGCCAGTGGTGGCAGCAGGAATGCTGTCATCTTGAGAGATGACAGCAACTCCCTGCTCGACCAACACACCGGCACTCCCATGGGGCAGCACTTCAGCATCCGGAGCAATCTGATGGAGCACAGATTGCTGGCCTGCTGCGGTGCGGTGAGAGCCCCGGGGAAATGTGCCCGATCCAGCGAGGGTGGCAGCAGTCAGTGCTCGCATGGTCTCAATCTGCATCTGCATGAGACCAGCCACTGACTGCATTGCAGCACTAAGCATTTGCGTGGCAGCTGCCTGTGCTACAGCGAAGTGCTCCACACTCCTTGCCAGTGATTCAATGGATTCGGGCAACCTTGCCACTGCAGCCATGAGCTCAGTGTGCCTGCGCTCCGCCTGGGTGCTCATTTCAACGAGGACCCGCTCCTCCTCTGCGTCCAGTGCAGCAGGACTCGAAGCCATACTCTCCCTCCGGGGAGAAGGCCCCCGAGCTTCCCTACCCCCATCGCGTTGCTGCAGCCCGCTGGGTCCTGGAGCTTCACCCTCATCAGACCATTCCCCCCTGCTCCCCTCCAGGGAAGGCATGTTCCCAGTGTGGGCATGGGCTGCCTCGGTAGAGGGTGGCGCTGATGGTCCGGCTTCCTCTTCCGCCTCGCCTTCAGCTTCACTCTCACTGGCAGCTTGAGGGCCCGTCTCCTCACCTGGTGAATCACCATCTGAAAGCAGGGAGGTACAAGAGTGGCTTTAGCGTGAGGACAGGGTGGCAGCAAGGGAGGCATGAGTGCAGCGATTTAGTGATTTGGATTGAAAGTGTCAAAGGCTGCTGTTGTGAGGAACAAGTGGAAGGAGAGAGGACAAAAATGTGATGACCTTACCATTGCTGTCCAGAACAGGGTCGGCGTCTCCAGTGGCGACGGGACCAATCACCCGGCTTGCCACAATCCTGTGGACGCGCTCCTCAAGATCACTGAGGGGTTGCAGCTGAGGCCGCCCTCCACCGGTCCATTGCTGCTGTCTCCTATTATGAGACAGCTTGGCCTGCAAGAAAAAGGACGGTGTCTGAGTAAATATGCAGCCATGGTCTTGCCTGAAATGCCTCCCATGGTTGAATAGCCCTTACTGTATGCAGCCATGGTCTTGCCTGAAATGCCTCCCATGGTTGAATAGCCCTTACTGTATGCAGCCATGGTCTTGCCTGAAATGCCTCCCATGGTTGAATAGCCCTTACTGTATGCAGCCATGGTCTTGCCTGAAATGCCTCCCATGGTTGAATAGCCCTACTGTATGCAGCCATGGCCTTGCCTAAAATGCCTCCCATGGTTGAATAGCCCTTACTGTTTGCAAAGTGTGGAATGTGCGTGTGTGTTTGATGAAAGGGCCATAGGTGTTGGATGAGTGTTGGGCATTGGGGCTTTCAAGACCCTCTGGCCATAAAGTGAGGTTGAGATGGAGGGATGAAGAGGTTTTGAAAAAAAGGCACTCAACCTGACGACCCGAGTGAGGTCGTTGAACTTTTTCCTACATTGGAGATGGGTCCCAGGCACCATGCTGCTTGAGGACACTCTCTGAGCCACCTCCCTCCACAGTCTTCTGTACTTGCGTGGCAAAGACCTCCTGCCACTCTCTGGGTACAGAATGTATCCTCTGCGCTCCACCCCGCGAACCAGAGCCCCCAAAGCCTGCTCGCAGAAGTGCTGTGCTCGCTCCCTGGCCCTCTCCATAGTGTTTGGCTGCTAGATTTAGCCACAGGTCTGCCCAGGCCGAGATTCAAGGCTCCAATGAGCAGGGTGTGGCTGCAGAGCAAGATCGACCCTCCCCTTTAAGAACTGACCGGCGCCAGTGTGTCTGTGTTCAATCGCTAACTGACAGCACCTGCGCTGCGCCCGCGCTCTGAGGTAGTGTGGTAAACCACTGTTATTGTTTTCACTGTCGTTCACTACCGTTATCGTTATTGCACATTGTTACCTCCTGCTACTCACTGTGTACCTATGCATGCCTCAGCTGACTCCGCCTACATGACCTGGTATAAAGGTGGCTGCCCGGCAACCCACTTCCTTCTTGGAACCGGTCGTCCATGAGAGGCATGCTCTGTTCTTTAGTTAATAAAAACCTTTTCATTACTTTCCTAATTCATCGCCTTTTATGGAGTAATTGATAAGCGTATCAATTTTATTAACTAAAAGTAAAATGTCCGGAACTGAGCAGCAACAACAGCAGGCGTTGCTGCGAGCCCTCAGACCAGCCTGCCTGGACCTCGACCCTCAAGCGGCGGGTTCAGCTACCAATTTCGAACACTGGCTGAGCTGCTTTGAATCCTTCCTAGAAGCCTCCGCCGTGACAGCGGAGGAGAACAAATTAAAAGTTCTGACCGCCCAGGTGAGCCCTCAAGTATATACACTCATCCGGGACGCTACTACGTACACGGCGGCTCTCGACCTGCTAAAAGGACAATACAAGCGCCCAGTGAATACGATTTACACCAGACACCTCCTGGGATCCCGCAGGCAGCAACCGGGGGAATCGGTAGAGACATTTTTACGGGCGTTACAGACACTCTGCAGGGACTGCGACTGTAAGGCCGTAACGGCTGCGGCGCACGCGGAGGGACTTATCTGTGATGCCTTCGTTAAGGGCCTCCAGTCCGACTACTCCCGGCAGAGACTGCTCGAAAGCAAGGAGCTCGACCTGAAGACAGCCGTAGCCCTCGCGCTCTCACTAGATACGGCCCACCGAAACCTCGAAGCATACTCACGTAACGGTGCCGCGCCATGGCCATCGCGACCTTGGGACATGGGACCGCCTCCCCCGGTACCAACTACTGCAGCAATGTCCCGAAATCAACTGGGACCGCCGCCCCCGGTACCAACTACTGCAACGATGTCCCGTAACCAGGCCCAAAAATGCTACTTCTGTGGCCAGTTAAAACACCCTAGAGCGCGCTGCCCGGCGAAGACCGCTACCTGCTCTGGCTGCGGGAAGAAAGGCCATTACGCCAACGCCTGCAGAGGGAAACCCGCGAACGCCAGCAGCGCCGCGTGTGAACCGTGGGGGCAGCCATCTTCTTCGCCATTTTGTGCACCTCCGGCCGCGTGGGGATCGGAATCATGGCCGCCGCCATTTTGCCAGCCGCTCTCAACCGCCATTTTGTCTCCGGACTCGACCACCGTCTCGTCTGACGACCATATCGGCTCACTCAGCCATACACTGGCCTCCGTTATGCTGGATCAAGCTCTCCCTCATCATCTGTCCAGGTCCATGATGGACATTACGGTAAACGGCCGCGCCACTACTTGCCTGTTTGACAGCGGGAGCACGGAGAGTTTTATTCACCCCGACACGGTGCGTAGCCACTCCCTCATGGTCCTGCCAACGCGCCATCGGATTTCTATGGCGTCCAAGCCCCATTCAACGGACGTCGGCGGCTACTGTGTGGTGACCCTTTCGGTTAGGGGCACCGAATATAAAAATTTTAAACTTCTTGTCCTGCCCCGTCTTTGCGCTGCCGTTCTGCTAGGGTTGGATTTTCAGTGCCACCTCAAAAGTGTCACATTGGCATACGGTGGACCCCTCCCCCCACTCACAGTCTGCAACCAACAGTTTTTAAATCACCCGCCGCGCACCACTTGCAGCCTTTCCACACTCAAAGTCCCCCCCCCTCCCCTGTTCGCTAACCTCATCCGCGACTGTAAACCCATCGCTACCAAGAGCAGGCGGTACAGCGCCGGGGACAGAGCTTTTATTAGCGCTGAGGTGGAGCGGCTCCTGAAGGAGGGCATTATCGAAGGGAGCACCAGCCCCTGGCGAGCCCAGGTTGTAGTCGTTAAGACCGCCGATAAACGCCGCCTGGTCATTGACTACAGCCAAACCATAAACCGGTACACCCAGCTGAACGCATACCCCCTTCCCCGCATATCTGATATGGTCAATCAGATTGCGCAATACAGGGTATTCTCCACCATTGACCTGAAGTCAGCATACCACCAACTCCCTATCCGCCATGAGGACCGCCAGTATACTGCCTTCGAGGCAAATGGCCGCCTCTGCCACTTCCTTAGGGTTCCTTTCGGCGTCACCAACGGGGTTTCGGTCTTCCAAAGGGAGATGGACCGGATGGTCGACCAGAACGCGCTGCAGGCCACCTTTCCCTGTCTGGATAACGTCACCATCTGCGACCACGACCAGCAGGACCATGACGTTAATCTAGCGAAATTCCTCCGTATGGCCCAGCGGCTGAATCTAACATACAATAAGGAGAAATGTATGTTACGCACCAAGCGCCTTGCCATCCTCGGCTGCGTAGTGGAGAATGGAGTCATTGGGCCCGACCCCGACAGAATGCGCCCCCTTATGGAGCTCCCCCTCCCCCACTGCCAAAAAGCACTGAAGAGATGCCTGGGGTTTTTCTCTTACTACGCTCAGTGGGTGCCCAACTATGCAGACAAAGCCAGACCCCTCATCAAGTCCACCTCCTTCCCCCTGACATCAGAGGCGGGTGCAGCCTTCACTCTTATCAAGAGTGATATTGCGAAGGCCACAATGCACGCAGTGGATGAGTCCATCCCTTTCCAAGTGGAGAGCGATGCGTCCGACTTCGCCCTAGCTGCAACCCTTAACCAGGCGGGGAGACCCGTGGCCTTTTTCTCAAGGACCCTCCAGGGCCCCGAGATTCGACACTCCTCTGTCGAAAAGGAGGCCCAGGCTATTGAGGAAGCGATAGGACACTGGAGGCATTACCTGGCCGGAAAACGATTTACCCTTCTCACTGACCAGCGTTCAGTTGCTTTTATGTTCAATAATAAGCAGAGGGGCAAAATCAAGAACGTGTGGCGACACGCCACCACTGGACATAATCCGCTCACGGCGGCACAGACAGTCTAAGCAGAAGCCCCCAGCTGGGGGCCCTTTCCTCCAGCAACTTGTTTCCCGCAGGGACAGGCTGCCGGGAGCACTTCCTGTCTGGGAAGTATTTAAGTGGATGCGCGGGCTTTTCTAGTTCCTGTTTGTCATGTGGATGGAATAAAGCAGTTGTGTTTTCAATAGCTCTGGTCTCGACTCCCACGTTTGCCGCGGTATCTCAACACTGGTGACCCCGACGCTCAGGACGAATCCTAAGCTAGCATGGCGGATACAAACGCAGTCACGGTTAAATTACCAGACTTTTGGGAGAACCTCGCCGAAGCCTGGTTCGTTCAAGCTGAGTCCAGATTCCGGCTGAAAGGCATTACAGTCGACGCCACGAAGTACAACTACCTCGTCGCCTCGCTCACCTACGCTATAGTCCCCAAGGTTTGGGCAGCGCTGCAGAATCCACCAACGGAGGGCAAGTACGAACATCTGAAGGCTGCGCTACTTAAAAAATTTCAAACGTCCTTTTACCAGCGCCACTGCCAACTCCTGGACCTCCCCGGCCTTGGTGACGCTTCACCATCAGATCTGCTTTCCCACATGCTGTCCCTCTCAGACGACAAAAATCCCGGCGCCCTTTTTCGCACGCTTTTCATTCGGCAGCTCCCCGCCAGCATCCGCCCGCTCATTGTGGAGTCCGACTCCACGGACCTGAATGATATAGCCGAAAAGGCCGACCGGCTGCTCTCTGCACAGGCCGCTCGCGACGTCGCGCCCGACCTCACGGCAACGACCACGCGGTCTTCCCGGGCCGCTAGGCCCGACCGCCCTACCACTCCGGGTCACTGCTACTACCACACCCGTTTTGGCGCTAGGGCTCAACGCTGCACGCCACCGTGTACCTTCAAACCCCCTCCCGCACCGGCCCCCGCGATGGCCGCGGGGCAGAAGGAGCCCCTACTGTACGTCACTGACGACAGAACCAACCGCCGATTTCTGTGCGACACAGGGGCCCAGCACAGCATCACCCCCGCCTCCGCCCTCGAGATCCAACGCGGCACACGGGGTATCACACTGGCTGCAGCCAACGGCTCTGAAATCCGCACATATGGCACCCGCATGGTCACGCTCGACCTCGCGGGCCGCCGCTACCGCTGGGAGTTCCTCACAGCCAAGGTCCTCTGCCCACTCATCGGCGCCGACTTCCTACGCGCCCACGGCCTCCTTGTCGACATTCCGAGGCACCGCCTCGTCGACATCAACACTATGGCCCCCATCCCCGGCGCTTTTACCCCAGCCCGTTCGGCCGGCCTGACGACCTACTGCCTCGCCAGAGCCACGGACGACTACTCGGCACTCCTAGCTGAGTTTCCCGCCCTCACTAAACCGACCTTTTCGGCCAAAGCCGCCAAGCACGGTGTGGATCACTATATCCCCACCACCGGCCCCCCAGTTTCTGCCCACGCCCACAGACTCAACCCGGCCAAGCTGGAAATCGCGCGGGCTGAGTTCACCAACATGGAACAACTCGGCATCATCCGCCGCTCCAGCAGCCCTTGGGCCTCGCCCCTCCACATCGCCCCCAAGCCCGGCGGAGGCTGGCGCCCTTGCGGGGACTACCGCCGCCTCAATGACGCCACCACCCCCGATCGATACCCGGTGCCATACATCCAGGACTTCTCGGCCCGACTGGCCGGATGAACCGTCTTTTCCAAAGTCGACCTGGTGCGCGGTTACCACCAAGTCCCCGTACACCCTGCGGACATCCCCAAAACGGCCGTCATCACCCCATTCGGCCTGTTCGAGTTCCTGAGGATGCCCTTCGGCCTCAAGAATGCAGCACAGGCTTTCCAGCGCCTTATGGACTCAGTCCTCCGGGACCTGAACTTCCTATTCGTCTATCTAGACGACATTCTCGTGGCCAGCTCCTCCAAACAGGAACACCTCGAACACCTTCGCATCCTGTTCGGGCGCCTAGCCCAACACGGGCTCATCCTCAGCCCGGCGAAGTGCCAATTCGGCCTAACCGAGATCGATTTTCTCGGTCACCACATCACCCCTGCTGGGGCCGTCCCCCTGCCCAACAAGGTGCAGGCCGTCCAGCAATTCCCCCGCCCCACAACCATCAAGGGCCTCCAGGAGTTCCTCGGGATGGTGAACTTCGACAACAGGTTCATCCCCAGAGCCGCAGCCCTCATGAAGCCCCTATACGACTCCCTCCGAGGAAAATCCGGCAAGATGGACGTAGCCTGGACCACTGACACGGCAGCCGCCTTCGACGCCACCAAAAACGCGCTCGCCGACGCCACTCTGCTCGCGCACCCGAGGGCCGATGCCCGGGTCGCGCTCACCACCGACGCCTCCGACCACGCGGTCGGGGCCGTGTTCGAGCAGTGGGTCAATGGCGCGTGGCAGCCACTTGCCTTCTACAGCCGCCAACTGCACCCCCCGGAGGTCAAATACTCCACTTTCGACCGCGAGCTTCTCGCACTCCACCTGTCGGTCCGCCATTTCAGGTTCCTCCTGGAAGGCCGCCCCTTCACCGCGTATGTGGACCACAAGCCACTCACATACGCGATGGCCAAGCACACCGAACCCTGGTCCGCTAGGCAGCAACGCCAGCTCGCGGCCGTCTCCGAGTTTACTACGGACATTCAGCACGTCTCCGGTAGAGACAACGTGGTCGCCGACTGCCTTTCCCGTCCCGCCGTCTGTGCGAATCACCTCACGGTCGACTACGCACAACTAGCAGCGGCCCAGCTCACGGACCCAGACCTCCTCTCGGCGGCTACCAGCCTGCCAGGGCTACGCCTAGCCAAGGTCGCGCACGGGCCCGAAGCCACGGCAGTCACGTGCGACGTCTCACTCGGCCAACCTATGCCGGTTGTCCCTGAGACCTGGCGCCGCCGCGTCTTCGACGCGCTCCATGGGCTCTCTCACCCGGGTTCCCGCGCATCCGTCAAACTCCTCTCCAAGCGCTTCGTCTGGCGCGGCCTCAGCAGAGATGTTCGGACTTGGGCCACCTCCTGCCTCGCCTGCCAATGGGCTAAGGTACAGCTGCACACCAAAGCACCCCTGGGAGACTTCGAGGTACCCAGCCGCTGCTTCGACCACGTACACGTCGACATCGTCGGTCCCCTGCCGCCATCGCAAGGCCAAACTTATCTCCTCACGATGGTCGACCGCTACACACGCTGGCCTGAGGCAGTGCCGCTGACCTCCACCACCACAGCCGACATCGCCAGGGCGTTCGTTAACACCTGGGTTGCGAGGTTCGGCGTACCGGCCGACATAACCTCCGACAGAGGCGCCCAGTTCACCTCCGAACTCTGGACGGCCACAGCACGCAACCTCGGGGTGACGCTCCACCGCACCACGGCGTACCACCCGCAGGCCAACGGACTTTGTGAACGCTTCCACAGGTCACTCAAGGCCTCACTCCGCGCCGGCCTGCAGGACAGTACCTGGACTGACCGCCTACCGTGGGTGCTACTCGGCCTACGCACCGCGGTCAAGGAAGACCTCCAGTCCTCGGCAGCGGAGTTCGTCTACGGACAACCGCTGCGCGTCCCAGGCGAATTCCTTCCGGAGCCTACCAAGCCTTGGTCAGCCGAACAGCAGCGGCTCGACTCTTTCTCTTCCGCTCAGCAGTTCGCCCCACTTCCGGTCAACCGACACGGCGAACTCGCACCTCACGTCCCGCCAAATTTACAGCAGGCGCGCTTCGTCTTCGTGCGACACGACGCGCACCGCGGGCCCCTGCGACCCCCGTATGACGGTCCGTACGAGGTACTACAAACCGGGGACAAGGTCTTCAAGCTGCGACTCGGCGACAGGGTTGAGACAGTCTCCATCGACCGGCTCAAACCAGCACACACAGAACCAGGGGAACAGGTCCCCGTGGCCCAGCCTCCAACTAGAGGCCATCCCCCTGGCAAGCCAGCACAGCCGGCGGCGAACCGCCCGACCCAACCAACCAGACCGGCGACCACTCAGAGCCGCTGCAGCAGAACCATTAGACCACCGTCACGACTCGTCCACTCCTCCTAAGCGGATTCTGGGGGGAGCTCTGTGGCGACACGCCACCACTGGACATAATCCGCTCACGGCGGCACAGACAGTCTAAGCAGAAGCCCCCAGCCGGGGGCCCTTTCCTCCAGCAACTTGTTTCCCGCAGGGACAGGCTGCCGGGAGCACTTCCTGTCTGGGAAGTATTTAAGTGGATGCGCGGGCTTTTCTAGTTCCTGTTTGTCATGTGGATGGAATAAAGCAGTTGTGTTTTCAATAGCTCTGGTCTCGACTCCCACGTTTGCCGCGGTATCTCAACAAACGACAAGATCTTGAGGTGGAGAATTGAACTCTCCACCTACAATTACGATATCTTGTACCGGCCCGGGAAACTCAATGAGCCCCCAGATGCTCTATCACGAGGTATGTGCGCCAACGCGCAAGTTGATAGACTGCGGACCCTCCACAATGACCTCTGCCACCCCGGGGTCACCAGATTCTGCCACTTCATTAAGTCCCGCAACCTGCCCTACTCCATCAAGGAGGTCAGGACTATGACCAGGAACTGCCAAATCTGTGCCGAATGCAAACCGCATTTTTATAGGCCAGACAGAGCAAGCCTGATCAAGGCCACTCGCCCCTTCGAGCGCTTGAGCATCGACTTTAAGGGGCCCCTCCCTTCCTCTGACCGCAACGTGTACTTCCTCAACATTGTTGATGAGTACTCCCGTTTCCCGTTCGCCATCCCTTGCCCAGACATGACCAGTACCACGGTCGTCAAATGTCTGAATGATCTCTTCGCCTTGTTCGGGTTCCCTAGCTATATACATAGCGACCGGGGCTCATCCTTCATGAGCGACGAACTTCGTCAGTACCTGCTCGCGAGAGGTATTGCTACGAGCAGGACCACCAGCTACAACCCCCGGGGGAACGGCCAGGTGGAAAGAGAGAACGCGACGGTTTGGAAGGCCGTCCTCTTAGCCTTAAAATCTAAGGGCTAGATTTTCAGTATAGACAGTTTTGGGGCGCTAACCTTAGCGCCCGCCCGAAGTTAGCGCCCGCCCCAAAGTAGCGCCCCGTTGCCGGAAATTCAGTGGCTTCGCCTTAAGAGGTTGGTGGAGCGCTAAAAGAGGCGTTCCACTACTATCTTTAGGCGCTAAGCCGGCGGTGCAGAGCGCAACACCCGAGCTCGGGCGCAGCGCACGGCAGACACTCTGGTGCCAGTGAGCTCTTAAAGGGGAAGGGTGCATGTGTTGGAGGAGGAGGAGGAGGAGGAGGTGGTGGTGGTGGTGTTGGTGGTGGTGGTCGGAAACATAAATACACCGTTCACAACAACACACTGGATCCTTCCACACAACACATGCAGACTGCCTTGTATAGTGCAGGAGGAGCGCCCTTTAATTTGCGCTCCCCAGGGTGTGTTGTGTTCCATTTTACAAACGCTCTGGACGCCAGCCGCACAATGGGGCGGTCCGACTGAAGTTTGGATTCGGGGCGGCCAAAGGGCGTTGCACGAGGATGTGACATCATTTTCTGCGTGCGCATCCGGGCGGCCGCTAAATTTTGCGCCGGCGCTAACGGGCAACTTAATTTGGGGCGGGGCGCAAACTGCGCTGCGCCCGGGCGCTACACGCATAGCGCCCGAAAATCACTTCTCTTAAGGCGCTAACTGCTGGCGCAAGCAACTGAAAATCTAGCCCTAAGGGCCTTCCGACCTCTCGCTGGCAGGAGGCCCTCCCTGCGGCGCTCCACTCCATCCGGTCACTGCTTTGTACTGCCACTAATGCCACCCCTCATGAGCAAATGTTCGTTTTCCCCAGGAAGTCCACATCGGGAAACTCGCTACCGACATGGCTGACTTCTCCTGGGCCCGTCCTACTGCGGAAGCACGTGAGGACCCATAAAATGGACCCCCTGGTCGAGAGGGTGAACCTCCTACACGCCAACCCCCAGTATGCCTCTGTGGCATACCCAGACGGGCGGGAGGACACGGTCTCCATACGAGACCTCGCACCCTCGGGCGCCCCTGAACCACCATCGTTATTATCCACCACTTCCCCCAACCCAACCCCTGTAGACGGCATGCCGGAGCCACAGGACCCTTCGTCGACCACTCAGACACCAGATTCGACGTTGGATACTGCAGCACCGCCGCCGCTGCTACGACGATCAGGACGGCTTACAAGGCCCCCTGATAGACTTACCTACATGAACTCTTAGTACACTTCACCCCGCCGGACTCAATTTTAAACAAGGGGTGAATGTGGTAAACCACTGTTATTGTTTTCACTGTCGTTCACTACCGTTATCGTTATTGCACATTGTTACCTCCTGCTACTCACTGTGTACCTATGCATGCCTCAGCTGACTCCACCTACATGACCTGGTATAAAGGTGGCTGCCCGGCAACCCACTTCCTTCTTGGAACCGGTCGTCCACGAGAGGCATGCTCTGTTCTTTAGTTAATAAAAACCTTTTCATTACTTTCCTAATTCATCGCCTTTTATGGAGTAATTGATAAGCGTATCAGGTAGCGCCTCGCTCCTCGGCCTTAGCACCTTAAGAGAGGTGTGTAGCGCCTGATTTAGTGCTCCAATCACCTCCAGGGGCGATGAAAGCCAAGTTTGCTGTTGGTGGCGATAATTAGTGCCAGGCGCTAAACTTTGCGCACCGCCAGTAATGGCGCCCCATATGGGGCGATACCAAATTTTTCCCCCCATATACCACCGTAATTGATAAGAATGGGCTATACACTTACGGTGTAATAAACAAAGCTTGTAGAACAGAGCCAAAGGCTGAAAAGATTAGAAGCGGGGTAAACACCTAAAAACGTAACCTCAGCAAAACATGCAACTATATATTATGTTGTACATAGGCATTGCCCAAGGTGGTATTATAGTATAAGAATAGAAACTGTTTCCCATCCCCCCCCCCCCATCCCCGGCAAGCCCAGAGCATTCTCGAGATTGTCAGGAGCCACGCAGCCATGCAGATGGCCTGAAGGGCTGGAGTTGGTCACTCTAGGCCTGGGAACTGGGCTGTGCTGTTTTCTTGGGAGTTGGGACATTCTCAGAGTCAGTCAGAAGCCCACAGCCATGCAGACAGCCTAGACAACCAAAAGTGATTACTCCGGGCCTGGGAACCTGGTTGTATTATTTGCATATCATCTTGTCATTTAATATGACATGGTAGAACAGTTATATTAAACCTAATACTGTTAGTAGTCAATGTAAATAAAGCTCGTTGTTATAAAAACCACTCGGCATGAAACATGAGCAGAGTTATTGTTGCCAGACTAACAACCCTTTGTTGTGATAGTAACCATGGAGGAAATCCGCTAAAATGGCGCCTTGAACATATGGGCCTATACATATTTTGGATGTTAACCGGCCTACTAAACCCCCAATATGGCGGCTGGAAGCATGCACACATTTTCGGCCGGAAGTGCGCTGTCTGCCATATTGGTGAAGAAAAAGAATAGACGTCTAGGGCTCACGCCTGAAACAGGCATTATGCCCTTTGCAAATACAAATAAGGATACAGAGGAGACCAGAGATGGGACAATGGAGGATACATACTGGACCCCATGTAGGACTGGAGAATGGTGTAGAGGTAAGAAGGGGTGAGGATGTGGAGGAACTTCCAGACAAGTATAATGATTTTGAAAAATGGTTCAGGGGACAGGGAACCAAAAGAGGTTGGTGAGAACATGGGTAATAGGGGAATGAGACTTAATATGGGATAGGATGTGGGTGACAAAGTTTTGGACAAACTGTAGTTTATGTAGGTTGGACATTGAGAAGACAGCAAGGAAAGCATGAAGTAGTCAAGCCTGAAGGTGATTAATGTGTGAATGAGGGTTTCAGCAGCAATGGGGGTGAGGTAGGGGTGAAGTCAGATGATGTTGCAAAGTTGGAAATAGGCAATCTTGATGGTGGCAGGGTGTGCGGCTTGAAGCTTTGTTCAGGGTCAAGCAGGATATTGAGGTTATTCAACAGAGGAATCAGTCTGAGCAAGCAGGCAGGAAGGGGATAGAATCAGGGGCAAAAATGTAGAGATTTTAATGGGACATTAATAAGGATGGCTCTGGTCTTGATAATATTAATTTGGTGAATGCTCATGGTCACCCACAACTTGATGTTAGACCAGTAGGCAAAGAGCACAATAATGGTTATATAATCAAGGGTGGTGTTGGAATGGTCGACCTGGGTGTCATCAGCATACAAATGAAAGCTGACCCCAATACCGAATGATTATGTCACCAAGAGACAGCACATA
The DNA here is from genome assembly GCF_052327205.1 of Somniosus microcephalus. Classification (NCBI taxonomy): domain Eukaryota; kingdom Metazoa; phylum Chordata; class Chondrichthyes; order Squaliformes; family Somniosidae; genus Somniosus; species Somniosus microcephalus. The sequence continues at coordinate 223,531,826 of NC_140992.1, forward strand.
GATGAGGCAATGAAGGAGGCCACAACTGGAACATTGGAGCATGCACCAGGTGACCATGCAGGGCCGGGGGAGAAATCATTGCAAAAGTAATGGCTGCATTGGGACAGTCTTGATGCTGCGAGCAGGGCAGAAACCAGACAGGGAGTGATAGGAGAGGTGGCATGCTGCTGGATGGCCACAACACATTGGAGAATCAGATTGAAAGAAGAAAGAAAGACTTGCATTTATATAGTGCCTTTCACGACCACCGGATGTCTCAAAGCACTTTACAGCCAATGAAGTACTATTGAAGTGTTGTAATGTGGGAAACGCGGCAGCCAATTTGCACACAGCAAGGTCCCACAAACAGCAATGTGATAATGACCAGATAATCTGTTTTTGTTATGTTGGTTGAGGGATTGAAGAGAAAAGAGAAGGTGGAGATGAGCAGTGGTTGGAGAGGATGGAAAAATCACTGGGGACCTTTTTGAGAAGGAGTGATAATGGCAATTCTGAATGGTGGAGGGACAGAAGCTAAGGAAGAAAGAGTATTTGGATGTGGGGAGTAGAAGTACTATTCTGTTTTCAATAATTATTGAAACGGGTAGCTTTAAAAAATATTTCCATTTGGCAGAACGTTGCAGTAAATAATATTAGTAATGATTTTATTGCTAATCAATATATTCCTCCAGACCTCCACTTCAAAAAGGCACTCTATGTTCCAGACTTCTCATAAGTGAACTGAGTCATGATTAGATTTCAGCTCACATGCAAGAGATTTTAAAATGTTATAGATGCCCCCAAAATGCCATAATATAGCCCCTGGAATTACAGAATGGAATACTAATGGACAAATGCTTAATGTATCCATCTAAAATTCCTTTCTCTGCTGCTTTACCAGAGGCATTAACCCATCTATATATATAAATAAAAGGATATGTCTCTCTGTCTGTCTCTCTGTCTGTCTCTCTGTCCGGCTATACAATCAAAAGTTATAGAGCGTACCTACACATGTTATATCAAAAGAAAGCTCATCATTAGGGGACTCTTGTAGGCATATTTACTTTTTGCTCGGACAAAAATTGTGCCGACGGTATCCAAAAAACGTTCAAAATTCCGCTCATTATCCGCTCATTTGCATCGAGTGGGGGCGGGTTCATTGTGTGTGCGGGCGGGCCATCCTACAGTTGAGTGACGTGATGATTGACCAATCCTGCAGTTCAGTGACCTGACGGTTGACCAATCGGTGCGTGTGTGGGCGGGCCTTATCATTCTGAACTGAGGTAAGTAGCTGCCATCTTGATTCCAAACTGTTCATTTCTTTTTCCCACTTTCTGCGTGTTTCTTTTCAAATCTACATTTCCAGCAAAAAAAAAGTTGCTTTTAAAACACAAATTGTTTTTTTAAAAAGTTAATGAATTTGTAAATCTTTTCTCTAACATCTAGAATTTTCCTACCTTTCACCGTTTTTCCAGGCCTATAAGCCTGGGCCTCTGTTGCCCAGCCACGCCCGAGCTAAGCACCTCCTGTCGCGCTCAACAAGTGGCTCGCGATCACCGCCATCTTTGTGAAGGCTGGAGGGGGTGGGCCTGAGCCGAGCGTCGCCACCGCCGCCATCTTAGTAAAGGCGGGTGGGGCAGGAGTCAGCGCGCGCGATTGGAGTCCTGCCGGGCCTCACGCGGTAGGTTGCGCGGCGGCGTCTCTCTCCCTGCTCTTGAAGCCGGGCTCGGGAGATCGGGTTTCGGCAGATCGGGGCTCGGGGGGGGGCGGGGCTCGGGAGATCAGGCCTCGGGAGATCAGGGGAGGCGAGCCTCGGGAGATCGGGGGGCGGGGCTCGGGAGATTGGGGCTCGGGAGATCGGGGGGCGGGGCTCGGGAGATCGGGGCTCGGGAGGGCGGTGGGCGGGGCTCAGGAGATCGGGCCTCGGTAGATCGGGGCTCGGGAGGGCGGGGGCGGGGCTCGGGAGATCGGGGCTCGGGAGATCGGGGGCGGGGCTCAGGAGATCGGGCCTCGGGAGATCGGGGCTCGGGAGATCGGGGGCGGGGCTCGGGAGATCGGGCCTCGGGAGATCGGGCCTCGGGAGGGCGGGGGCGGGGCTCCAGAGATCAGGGCTCGGGAGATCGGGGGCGGGGCTTGGGAGATCGGGGGCGTGGCGGGGCTCGGGGAGGCGGGGGGCAGGGCTTGGGGGGGGCGGGGCTCAGGCTGACGGGGTGCTCCCCTCCCCCACTCCCCCCTCTCCCCCCTCTTCCCCCTCCCCCTCCTTCCCCCTCCCCTTCTTCTCCCCTCCCCCTTCTTCCCCCCTCCCCCCTCCTCCCCCTTCTTCCCCCCTCCTCCCCCTTCTTCTCCCTCCCCCGCTCCCCATTCTTCCCCCTCCCCTCCTCCCCCTTCTTCCCCCCTCCCCCCTCCCCTTCTTCCCCCTCCCCCTTCTTCCCCCCTCCCCCTTCCCCCTCCCCACCCCTTCTTCCCCCTCCCCCTTCTTCCCCCCTCTTTCCCCCTCCCCGCTCCCCCTTCTTCCCCCCTCCCCCTTCTTCCCCCTCCCCCTTCTTCCCCCTCCCCTTCTTCCCCCCCTTCATCCCCCCTCCCCCTTCTTCCCCCCTTCTTCCCCCCTCCCCCTTATTCCCCCCTCCCCCTTCTTCCCCCTCCCCCTTCTTCCCCCCTCCCCCTTTCCTCCCCCTCCCCCTTTCCTCCCCCTCCCCCTTTCCTCCCCCACTCCCCCTTTCCTCCCCCCTCCCCCTTTCCTCCCCCTCCCCTCGCCCCACCCCCTTTCCTCCCCTCCTCCCCTCCCCTCCCCCTTTCCGCCCCCTCCCCCTTTCCTCCCCTCCCCCTTTCCTCCCCCTCCCCCTTTCCTCCCCCTCCCCTCCCCATTTCCTACCCCCTCCCCCTTTCCTCCCCTCCCCCTTTCCTCCCCCCTCCTTTTGACCCCCGCCTCCCCTTCCCCCCTTCCCCCCAGTCGCTCTCTCTCTTCCCCCCAGTCGCTCTCTCTTCCCCCCAGTCGCTCTCTCTTCCCCCCAGTCGCTCTCTCTCTTCCCCCCAGTCGCTCTCTCTCTTCCCCCCAGTCGCTCTCTCTCTTCCCCCTAGTCGCTCTCTGTGGTGATTATTCTTTGTTAGTAAGAAGTATTGTGATTGGTTGTTTGTTTCCTGCCTTGGGATATGCTGTAATCTCATTGGTAGTTGATGTCATGTGATTTGTGGTGGCCATCTTAAATTCAGTTCTTTTCTAGCTTTGGTTGGGACTAGGTGTGGAAAGATGTGCTACAGGATTTTTAAGTTAATAAAGCCTAGATTAGAAAGGCAAATCTATTCTTCATTTCAATTTATTAACTTTATGTCAGAATGGAGCGATATCTTCAACCAGAACGATTCAATGCTGACCCTAATTCTGCTGGAGTGGATGATAAATGGAAACACTGGTATTGTACATTTAAAAACTTTTTGGGCGTGTTGGATCAAGAGTCTCTAAATAAGTTGAATATGCTGATCAACTACATTGCTCCGGATGTGTATAAGTATATTTTGGACTGTAAAACTTACGAAGTGGCTATTTCTACATTGGAAAAGCTTTTTGTTAAACCAAAGAATGAGGTATTTGCACGTCACCTTCTATCTGCCCGTAGGCAGCAGGTGGGAGAATCTTTGGATACTTATTTACAAGCACTTCGGTGCCTTAGTGTTAACTGTAATTATAAGGCCATGACGGCTGAAGAATATAAGGAAGAATCGGTACAGGATGCTTTTATTAATGGATTACTGTCTAGATCAATTCGTCAGCGGTTGTTAGAAAATAAGACTTTGGATCTTAAGAGTGCTTTTGAGCAAACTTCTACATTGGATGTGGCTCAGAGAAGTTCGGATTCTTATGCTCTTTTTAATCGGCCTGTGACTGTGGTTTCGGCAGTTCCGGATTTAAAGGAATTATGTGGACTTAATAGGAGTGGTTTACTAGATTCTGAAACAGTTTCTACTTCGGCGGCTGTTGCCTCTAGGATTCAGAAGTGTTATTTTTGTGGGAACGTCCGGCACCCTCGTCTGAAGTGTCCTGCTCGGGAGGCTGTGTGTAGTAAATGCGGCAAGAGAGGTCATTACGTACGTGTGTGTAAATCATCAGGTTCAATTACCTCCTCTGTGACTATTCAACCTTTAGATAGGGCGTTTATTGCATCAATTTCTGCTGCATTTGCTCATGGCCTAAACAAAGCTATAGTTACGGCCCAAGTTAATGGGTTGGAAGTGAAGGCCCTTATAGATACGGGCAGTACCGAGAGTTTTATAAGTCTTCAGCTTGCGAAGGAGAAGCATTTGAAAATTTCGCCCGTTACGTATCAGGTGTGTATGGCTCAGACGACTCTCACTTCACAAGTAGCTGGTTGTTGCCTTGTGAAATTGATTCTTCTAGGTAATACGTATACTGATATACGCCTATCTGTTTTGCCTAATCTCTGTGCGGATATTTTGATTGGTCATGATGTGCTTCAGTTACACGAGTCTCTTAGTCTTTCATTTGGAGGGACTAAGCCACCTTTATCTATTTGTGGATTAACCTCTTTATCCATTTCTCCATTATCACTTTTTTCCAATTTGATGCCGGATTGTAAGCCAATTGCTACCAAGTCAAGAAGGTATAGCAGTCAGGATAGAGAATTTATTAATTCTGAAGTTCAACGTCTCTTATTGGAAGGAATCATTGAACCTAGTTGTTCGCCTTGGCGAGCACAGGTAGTTGTCACGACTAACGAGAGACATAAGAAACGAATGGTGATAGACTATTCCCAAACTATTAATAGGTATACTCAATTAGATGCGTACCCCTTGCCTAAGATTGATGAGCTTATCAACAAAGTATCTCAGTATAAGGTTTTTAGCACTATTGACTTAAAGAGTGCTTATCATCAGATTCCTATTGTTAAGAAGGATCAACCATATACGGCCTTTGAGGCTGGTGGAAAGCTGTATCAGTTTTGTCGAATACCATTTGGTGTTACTAATGGTGTTGCTTGTTTTCAACGGGCAATGGATGCTTTTATAAGTGATAACTCTCTCTCTGACACCTTTTCATACTTAGATGACATCACAGTGTGTGGCAAATCAAGGGTGGAGCATGATTCTAATTTAAAAAGATTCCTTCAAGCTGCGGAAAAAGTTGGTTTAACTTTTAATAAAGAGAAGTGTATCTTTTCGACCACTGAGGTAAATCTATTGGGGTATATTATCTCGGGAAACAAGATTAAACCAGATCCAGAACGTCTGCGACCATTGATTGATTTACCTTGTCCTACTAATTCTAAGGCTTTGCAACGAGTTGTTGGACTGTTTTCTTATTATTCTAATTGGATTGCAAATTTTTCACAGAAGATCCGGCCTCTTATTCGGGTTACGACATATCCTCTATCATGGGAGGCCGGGACGTGTTTTGATAATTTTAAAAAGGATATCCTTGGAGCAGTTGTGCATTCTATTGATGAGCAGGTTCCTTTTGTGATTGAGACGGACGCTTCTGATTTTGCAATTGGGGCTACTCTGAACCAAAATGGAAGACCTGTGGCCTTTTTCTCACGTACCTTGAACAATAGTGAAAAAAGGCATTCTTCAATAGAGAAAGAGGCGTATGCAATAGTAGAAGCACTGCGTAAATGGAGACATTATTTATCGGGGCGACATTTTACGTTGGTAACTGATCAAAAGTCTGTGTCCTTTATGTTTGATGTCAAACATTTTGGAAAGATTAAGAATGATAAAATAATGAGGTGGAGGATTGAGTTGGCATGTTACCATTTTGATATAGTTTATCGTCCGGGGAAGGATAATGTTGCTGCTGATGCGCTGTCGAGGGCTTATTGTTCTGTGATTCACGGAGATACGCTTATTAATCTTCACAATGCCTTATGCCATCCTGGGGTTACGAGGATGATACACTTCGTACGCAGTAAGAATTTGCCCTTTTCAGTTGAAGACGTCAAGCGGATGACTTCATCATGTTCTATCTGTGCTCGGTGTAAACCGAATTTCTTTAAGCCTCAACGAGCTCATCTTATAAAGGCTACTTCTCCTTTTGAATGTTTGAGCGTCGATTTTAAGGGGCCTCTTCCTTCAACTACTCAAAACCGATATATATTTACTGTTGTGGATGAGTTTTCAAGGTTCCCTTTTGCTTTTCCTTGCGCAGATGTATCAGCTGCTACAGTTATCAAATGTCTGACTCAACTTTTTGTTATCTTTGGGATGCCTGCGTATATCCATTCGGATCAGGGAAGTTCTTTTATGTCTTCCCAGTTGAAGGAATACCTTCAGAGTCGGGGAATTTCTACTAGTAGAACTACCCTGTATAATCCCCAGGGTAATGGACAGTGCGAACGATACAATGGGGTGATCTGGAAGGCAGTTATGTTGGCTTTGACATCCCGGAAGATACTTCTGTGCCTCCTGGTGTGGGAGGGCAAGGAATTTCACCAGGTTAAGAAGGTCGACACGAACAAGATATCCGGTCGACCGATTGAAAATGGACTTTTAAATTGATAGTGGTGTTTTAAAATTGTTGAAATATTATATTATATTGTTTTAGTTGAGAGATACTTAATACTTATGTGCAATGTTACTATTTGTTGTTGTCACTTAGTATTGTGTCATGTTGAATAGTTTTATTCTTGTCTGTGCATAGTTTTAGTTGTAAATAATTAATTATAAATTGTAAAGGTTATTTAGGTTGGAGTATATTTTAAAAGGAGGGGTGAATGTGGTGATTATTCTTTGTTAGTAAGAAGTATTGTGATTGGTTGTTTGTTTCCTGCCTTGGGATATATGCTGTAATCTCATTGGTAATTGATGTCATGTGATTTGTGGTGGCCATCTTAAATTCAGTTCTTTTCTAGCTTTGGTTGGGACTGGGTGTGGAAAGATGTGCTACAGGATTTTAAAGTTAATAAAGCCTAGATTAGAAAGGCAAATCTATTCTTTATTTCACTCTCTCTCTTCCCCCCGTCGCTCTCTCTGTTCCCCACAGTCTCTCGCTCTCTCTCTTCCCCCCAGTCACTCTCTCTCTTCCCCCCAGTCGCTCTCTCTCTTCCCCCCAGTCGCTCTCTCTCTTCCCCCCAGTCGCTCTCTCTCTTCCCCCCAGTCGCTCTCTCTCTTCCCCCCGTCGCTCTCTCTCTCTCTTCCAGCAACAACATGCCCTCAAAAGACCCTCGGCACCGCCGGGCACTTCAGCTAGTTTAAAATAAATAGGTTAACTGCTTCGCTACAATTGTGAGAGGAACTTCAGATGAAGATTTTAAGTGTACTTCTAATTGCATCCCACCCTGTAATTACTTGAAATATTTCCCTTAAAGAAAATAAAGACGAGGTTCCCCTACACATAAGGATACTAAGCAATGTGTAATTATAGTTTTAGTTATTAGAAAATGTTGTCCTTTACCAAAATAAAGCATGACTGAAAAGATAATAAACCTGACTCAAAAATTATTGCTGAAATTCATTGAACTATCACTGAGAATTTGTGAATTAAGTTTTTGAGTGTTATGCCCCATTCTATTTTATTCTTCTTAAAAATAAATAATTGGCAATCTGTTGAGAGATTTTGGCAGTAAAAATGCAACATGACTTGTTCCTTTGTCAGATGAATCCATGCTCTTGGACAGTTGTGAACTGGCAAGACCCAATACCTTACAACGAGTATGAAACAGACAGTGGCAAAAACTTGACAGCTAGAACATCAAATAGCCAGTAATAGAGTTGAAATGCAGCTGTAACTTTCTGGCCATTGATTTGGAGTACAGTACTAAAAAAAACAAAATCTACAATGACCACTGTCTAATAATACAGGCACACACATTTGAACAAATAATCATTCTCCAAGCACAAAATTCTAAAGGGGTTTTTAATTATCCTACAAATTCATAATTTAATTTTATCTAACAGGAATAATACTACGTAATTTATCATTTCCTGTCTCGCACAATCCCACTGTCCTCGCTGACTCTGAATTAAAATTTCTTGTCCTCACCTTTAAACCCCTCCTTCAATCCGCTTGAATTTAGTGCTATGAGTCATTCCCTTAAGTCTGAGTGCTTACTTTTTACCCAAGTTTGTTCCCACTGTCCTATATCTACTTGTATGGTAGTGGGACCAAAAAATGTAACAATAACATTCCTGTCTGATCTCCTTGTCTTAAGCAAGTGTACTCCTTTAATCCCTCCAAAGGCTGACCAGATTAACATTAGGTGGGGGAAAGTTTCATTCAAAATGAAAGCTGCTTTATTCCACAGTAAATAAAACATACAGGACAATGAATATGATCAGAATTGCTTTGTACAATAAAAGAAAGAAAGACTTGCATTTATATAGCACCTTTCATGACCTCAGGATGTCCCAAAGTGCTTTACAGCCAATGAAGTACTATTTGTTTGAAGTGTTGTAATGTAGGAAACTTGGCAGCCAATTTACACACAGCAAACTCCCACAAACAGGAATGTGATAATGCCCAGATAATCTGTTTGTTTAGTGATGTTGTTTGAGAGATAAATATTGGCCCGGGCAATAAGGACATAAGAACATACGAAATAGGAGCAGGAGTAGGCCAATCAGCCCCTCGAGCCTGCTCCGCCATTCAATAAGATCATGGCTGATCTGATCCTAACCGCCAATCTACTATCACAGAACCATCTCCTGAATCTAACAGAATTAGACACACGAAACAGGAGCAGAATCAGGCTACACGGCCCCTGGGCCCGCTCCGCTACCCACAGGGCCATGACCGATCCGAACCTAGACTCATGTCCAAATTCCTGCACGCTCCCCGTAACCCTTAATTCCCTTTACTTCTAGGAAACTGTCCATTTCTGTTTTAAATTTATGTAATGATGTAGCTTCTACAGCTTTTTGGGGCAGCATATTCCATGGACCTACCACCCTCTGAGTGAAGTAGTTCCTCCTCATCTCAGTTTTGAAAGAGCAGCCCCTTATTCTAAGACTATGCCCCCTAGTTCTAGTTTCACCCATCATCGGGAACATCCTCCCCGCATCCACCCGATCCAACCCCTTCACAATCTTATATGTTTCAATAAGATCGCCTCTCATTCTTCTGAACTCCAATGAGTAGAGTGCCAATCTACTCAACCTCTCCTCATATGTCCATCCCCTCATCCCCGGGATTAACCGAGTGAACCTTCTTTGTACTGACTCGAGAGCAAGTATGTCTTTTCTTAAGTATGGACACCAAAACTGTATGCAGTATTCCAGGTGCGGTCTCACCAATACCTTGTACAACTGAAGCAATACCTCCCTATTTTTATATTCTATCGCCCTAGCAATGAAAGCCAACATTCCATTGGCCTTCTTAATCACTTGCTGCACCTGTATACTAACCTTTTGAGTTTCGTGCACCAGGACCCCCAGATCCCTTTGTACTTCAGTACTTTCCAGTTTCTTGCCATTAAGATAATAACTTGCTCTACGATTTTTCCTGCCAAAGTGCATAACCTCACACTTTCCAGTATTGTATTCCATCTGCCAAATCTCTGCCCACTTACTTAGCCTGTCTATGTCCCCTTGCAGGTTTTTTATGTCCTCCTCACTCACTACTTTCCCCCCCATCTTAGTATCATCTGCAAACTTTGATATGTTACACTCGGTCCCCTCCTCCAAATCGTTAATATAGATTGTAAAGAGTTGGGGACCCAGCACTGACCCCTGCGGAACACCACTAGTTACTGATTGCCAGTCTGAGAATGAACCATTTATCCCAACTCTCTGCCTTCTGTTAGATAACTAATCCTCTATCCATGCCAGAATATTACCCCCAATCCCGTGATTTTTTATCTTAAGCAATAATCTTTTGTGTGGCACCTTGTCAAATGCCTTTTGGAAGTCTAAATACACTACGTCCACTGGTTCCCCTTTATCCACCCTATATGTTACTTCCTCAAAGAACTCCAGCAAATTTGTCAAACATGACTTCCCCTTCATAAAACCATGCTGACTTTGTCCTATTAAATTATGATTATCCAAATGTCCTGTTACTGTTTCCTTAATAATGGACTCCAAAATTTTACCTACCACAGATGTTAGGCTAACCGGTCTATAGTTTCCAGCCTTCTGTCTACTGCCCTTTTTAAATAAGGGTGTTACATTAGCAGTTTTCCAGTCTGCCGGGACCTTTGCCGAGTCCAGGGAGTTTTGGAAAATTATTACCAATGCATCCACAATCCCTACCGCCACTTCCCTCAAGACCCTAGGATGTAAGCCATCCGGTCCAGGTGATTTATCCGCCTTGAGTCCCATTATTTTACCGAGTACCACTTCCTTAGTGATTTTGATCATGTTTAGCTCCTCCCCCCCATAGCCCCCTGTTTGTCCAGTGTTGGGATATTCTTAGTGTCCTCTACTGTAAAGACTGATACAAAATATTCATTCAGTGTTTTTGCCATCTCCATACTTCCCAGTGGTACTTCTGTTTTTATTCTGTTACAGAAACAAAGAACACGTAAGCACTAGGCCATTCTAGTGGGTCGCCTTGCTGAACAAAAGAATGATCTCTCTGCATCTGTTCCTACCTCCCAGGGCAGAGGTGCTGTCTCTGCACAGGCTGCAGCTGCTTGACTGACTCTTGGGCCTCAATTTTAACTCCCAGGCAGAAGTCAGCATGGTTTTAGGTGTGGGAAGGCATGCTTAACTAATTTATTGGATTTCTTTGAAGAGATGACAGAACTAATAAATAGGGGAGAGACAGTGGATGTTATTTACCTGAATTTCAGGAAAGCATTTGACACTATAATAAGCTATTGCAAAAGCTCCATGCCAAGATGGGAATTTCTTAAATGGATTGGCAATTGGTTGGTAGAGAACAACGAGTAGTAATGCTTGGGCAGGTATCTGGCTAGCAGCTAGTTACCAGTGGAGTGCCACAAAGTTCATTTTTGGGGCGGTTGTTGTTTAGAACTTTTATAAATGATTTAGAAGAAGGAATTATGCCCAAAATGTCCAAATTTGCAGACAATACCAAATTGGAAGCAGTGGCAAATAATGAATATCAATGTGCATAAATTCAAGATGATCTTGACAATCAGTGGGCGGAGAAATGGCAGATGCAATTTAATACAGGGAAATGTAAGGTTTTGCGATTTGGCAACGGTAAGGTTGATTTTTATTATATGCTAAATGGGAATATACTTGAGGTATTGGAGCAGGATGAAAATGTTGGGTTTTTAGTGGACAGGTCACTAAAACCATTAGCACAATGTTCCCAAGCTGTTAAAAAGAAATGAACAGAATGTTGGGGTGCATAGCAAAGGGTATGACATATAAATCCACAGAGGCCATTTTATAACTGTGTTTGGCCCTGGTGAGACCACATCTGGGGTACCGCAGGCAGTTTTGGTCTCCGTGTTTCAAAAGGATACTCAGTTATTGGAGGGGTTCAGAGAAGTGCTACATGGTTGAACCCAGAACTTAAGAGGATGGCGTATGAGGAAAGATTGACTACCCTGGGATTTTTCTCTCTTGAAAAGAGAAGACTGAGAGGGGATATGATAGAAGTGTTGGACTTAAGTAAGCTTTTCTGCTGTGTTCGGAATTTAAGCACAAGGTCATATTAAAGACAACAAAAGACAAAAGGAGGTCCGGGGGTAACATTTTTGCTGGTAAATATATGAACAGATTACCGGCACGGGTGGTGGAGCAAGAAACCTTAATGGGTTTCAATAAGGAATTACACAAGTTCTTGTCCAAATGAGATTCAGGGTTATTAAGAAAGAAAGACTTGCATTTATATAGCATCTTTCGCAACCTCAGGATGTCCCAAAGCGCATTACAACCAAACTTTTGAAGTGTAGTCACTGTTATTAGAAATGCACCAAGGGAATACTGTTACTATGCTATTAAGTTTTTTTTTTCAAATGAATGTTTACAGGGAGGGTTCCAAAGGCTTATGTTTGGAAATGATACTGAAATGATACTGATACTGAAATGTACAGGCCAGGAATATTCCAGTTTCAATCTCAGGTCTGAGTTGTTGGCTGACTTCAACTGCAGTGGCAAAATTAATCACAGCAACCCTGAGTTAGCAAGGAAGAAAATGAACATGGATTCTGCGTCAGGTCACTATCTAGTGACCCTCTACTGGAAAGTGTGTGTGTTGGATGATACTCTGTCAGTAGAATAGGCTGTCAACACTCACTATCAAGACTCTTGCATAAACAATGGTCATTGGGTAGAGCACTGGAAGGTTGCCAACACCCATGGAAATGTACCCCAGCATAAACACCAGCTTCACTGGAGAAGGGGAGAAAACTGAATGTTTTTGAAATGTCCACTTCAATTATAAAACATAAAGCTTATGTTCCGAAAATTGCCCTTCTCCATTTCAAGGATTGATTCTGAGTTACAATTTATCAAAAACATACACAGTCACAGTTTACATGTGACCAAATGAGCCTGAAACTGGCTACACAGCCTTTATTACATTAGGTGGAAATTTTGGAAACCAGGAAAATAAATTCATGCTGCATTTAAAATCCCCATTCCATGAAATATTTGGGAAATTATCCCAAATTTAAGACCAGAAAGGTGTTTGGGGTAGTCTAACACAGACATGTAGTTCATGGTTCATGTTATGTTTTCAGTTGGAGTTGAGATGGCTGTGGTAGTGTTTCTGGGGTGGTGGGGGTGGGTGTAGTGAACACTCAGGTTTGCAATGTGCTTTTGAAGTGTTTACCGTAGGAGAATGCATTGTTTAGCATGACTGGTTATAGTTAACTAGCTGCTTTTATATTGGTGTCAGTGGGCAGTTCGCTCTCTGATTTCCAAAGCACTGCTATCGCAAAGCCGGCAGCAACCACAGTACCTGTTGAATTGACAGGCTGACATCTGCAAAGACCCTTTTTTTGACCAGAGCATCAAAATAAACATACAATTGATCATCATATATCTACAAAAGTTACACTGGTACATTTCTATTCATGTTCCAGGTTTAAAAAGCATACTCTCTGATCTAAATATATATTCCTGTCATCGTTTAACTTTTAAAAAACGGTATATTTATTATCGGTCCTATTTTTAAGTCAGCTAATGCGGCTCCTTTTTAATGACAGAAACATTTTATAAATGGATCTTTGGAAAAAGGTTCCTGCAACTAAAATATTAAAACTGACTGGAAAACTTAATGAGTGTACAAAGCTCTTTAGAATTACCACCAGAATTAAATTAACAAACATACGTTCCACTACTTTTGCAAATACTTTAAGTGCTTCAAATTCAAAATGTCCTGGAATAAATTAACATACATGATATACCTATCAATTCAGTTCATGAAAAGCGACGAGTTAAGTTAGTAACTATAGGTTTTTATTGGCTAAATAACAGAGCCCACCCTCGTGGGTGATCGGATCCAACAAGGAGGAATACCAGCCAGTCGACCACCTTTATACCTGGGCAAGCAGGCGGAGCCATGGGCGGAGTCAGCTGTGGTCAGCCCAGGTATAACAGCGTGGCAAGAGGTAACCTTGTGTAGTGATACAACAGTGTAAACAGTGATAACCATAGTGTAACGATATAAACAGTTGTAAGAAGTCACACAACACCAGGTTATAGTCCAACAGCTTTATTTGAAATCACAAGCTTTCGGAGCGCTGCTTCTTCTTCAGGTGAAGTGGAGCAGCGCTCCGAAAGCTTGTGATTTCAAATAAAGCTGTTGGACTATAACCTGGTGTTGTGTGACTTCTTACATTTGTCCACCCCAGTCCAACTCCGGCATCTCCACACCATGGATATAAACAGTGATAACCATAGTGTAACGATAGTGAACGATAAAAGTGGTTTACCACATTCACCCCTTGTTTAAATTTGAGTCCGGCGGGGTGAAGTGTACTACCAGTTTGGGTATGTCAGTCTATCCGGAGGCCTCGTAAGCCTTTCTGATCGGCGCAGCAGCGGCGGCGGAGGTGTAGTATTCGAAGTTAAGGCTGGTGTCTGCGTGGTCGGTGAAGGCTCATGGGGTTCCGGCATGCCGTCTACCGGGGCTGGATTTGGGGGAGTGGTGGGGGGTAACGGTGGTGTCTCAGGGGTGCCCGAGGGTGCGAGGTCTCGTAAGGAGATTGTGTCCTCCCGCCCGTCTGGGTATGCCACATAGGCGTACTGGGGGTTGGCGTGCAGGAGGTCCACCCTCTCGACCAGGGGGTCCATTTTATGGGCCCTCACGTGCTTCCGCAGCAAGACGGGCCCCGGAGAAGTCAGCCATGTTGGTAGCGAGGTTCCCGTAGTCGACTTCCTGGGGAAAACAAACATTCATTCATGGGGGGTGGCGTTAATGGCAGTGCAAAGCAGTGACCGGATGGAATGCAGCGCTGCCGGGAGGACTTCCTGCCAGCGAGAGGTTGGGAGGCCCTTAGACTTTAAGGCTAAGAGAACGGCCTTCCAGACTGTCGCGTTCTCTCTTTCCACCTGGCCGTTCCCTCGGGGGTTGTAGCTGGTGGTCCTGCTTGCAGCAATACCTCTCGCTAGTAGGAACTGGCGAAGTTCCTCACTCATGAAGGATGAGCCCCGGTCGCTATGTATATAGTTCGGGAACCCGAACAAGGCGAAGAGGTCGTTCAGGCATTTGATGACCGTGGTACTGGTCATGTCTGGGCAGGGGAAGGCAAAGGGGAAACGGGAGTACTCGGCAATAATGTTGAGGAAGTACACATTACGGTCAGAGGACGGGAGGGGCCCCTTAAAATCGATGCTCAAGCGCTCGAAGGGGCGGGTGGCCTTGATCAGGCTTGCTCTGTCCGGCCTATAGAAATGCGGTTTGCATTCGGCACAGGTTTGGCAGTTCCTGGTCATGGTCCTGACCTCCTCGATGGAGTAGGGCAGGTTGCGGGCCTTAATGAAGTGGTAAAGTCTGGTGACCCCGGGGTGGCAGAGGTCATTGTGGAGGGTCTGCAGTCTATCAATTTGCGCGTTGGCGCATGTACTTCGTGATAGAGCATCTGGGGGTTCGTTCAGTTTACCAGGCCGGTACAAGATATCGTAATCGTAGGTGGAGAGCTCAATTCTCCACCTCAAGATCTTGTCGTTCTTGATTTTGCCCCTCAGCTTGTTATTAAACATAAAAGCGACTGAGCGCTGGTCGGTGAGGAGGGTAAATCGTTTGCCTGCCAGGTAATGCCTCCAGCGTCGTACTGCCTCCACGATCGCCTGGGCCTCCTTCTCGACAGAAGAGTGTCGGATCTCAGGGCCCTGGAGGGTCCTTGAGAAGAAGGCCACAGGTCTCCACGCCTGGTTAAGGGTTGCAGCTAGGGCGAAGTCGGATGCATCGCTCTCCACTTGGAAAGGGATAGACTCATCCACCGCGTGCATTGTGGCCTTAGCAATGTCTCCCTTTATGAGGGAGAAGGCTGCGCATGCTTCTGCTGTCAGGGGGAAGGAGGTGGACTTCATGAGGGGTCTGGCTTTGTCCGCATAATTGGGCACCCATTGGGCATAGTAAGCGAAGAGCCCCAGGGTTCTCTTCAGCGCCTTTGGACAGTGGGGGAGGGGAAGCTCCATGAGGGGGCGCATTCTTTCGGGGTCGGGGCCGATGACTCCATTCTCTACTACGCAGCCGAGGATGGCAAGGCGCGAGGTGTTAAACACACATTTCTCCTTATCGTAGGTGAGGTTCAGCCGTTGGGCCATACGGAGGAATTTCTCCAGATTAACATCATGGTCCTGCCGGTCGCGGCCACAGATGGTGACGTTATCTAGATAAGGGAACGTGGCATGCAGCCCGTTCTGGTCAACCATCCGGTCCATCTCCCTTTGGAAGACCGAAACCCCGTTGGTGACGCCGAAGGGAACCCTAAGGAAGTGGTAGAGGCGGCCATTCACCTCGAAGGCGGTATACTGGCGGTCCTCAGGGCGGATAGGGAGTTGGTGATAGGCCGACTTAAGGTCGATGGTAGAGAATACCCGGTACTGTGCAATCTGATTGACCATATCAGATATGCGGGGAAGGGGGTATGCGTCCAGCTGGGTGTACCGGTTTATGGTTTGGCTGTAGTCGATGACCAGGCGGTGTTTATCGCCGGTCTTAACGACTACGACCTGGGCACGCCAGGGGCTGTTGCTTCCCTCGATGATGCCCTCCTTCAGGAGTCGCTGCACCTCGGAGCTAATAAAAGCTCTGTCCCCGGCGCTGTACCGCCTGCTCTTGGTAGCGACGGGTTTACAGTCGCGGGTGAGGTTAGCGAACAGGGAGGGGGGCGGGACTTTGAGGGTGGAGAGGCCGCAGGTGGTACGCGGTGGGCGGTTTAGGAATTGCTGGTTGCAGACTGTGAGGGGGGGGAGGGATCCACCGTATGCCAAGGTGACACTTTGGAGGTGGCATTGGAAATCCAGCCCTAGTAGGACGGCAGCGCAGAGCTGGGGCAGGACGAGAAGTTTAAAATTTTTATACTCCGTGCCCCTAACCGACAGGGTCACAACACAGTAGCCGCTGATGTCTGTAGAATGGGACCTCGACGCCATCGAGATCCGGTTGCGCGTTGGCCGGACAGTGAGGGATTAGCGGCTCACCGTGTCTGGATGGATGAAACTCTCCGTGCTTCCGCTGTCGAACAGGCAGGTCGTGGCGTGGCCGTTTACTTTGATGTCCATCATGGACTTGGACAGGTGATGCGGGCGAGCTTGGTCAAGTGTGACGGAGGCTAGTGTATGGCTGAGCGAGCTGCTGTAGTCTGCGGGTGAGGCGGTGGTCGGGTCTGGAGAGAAGGTGGCGGTCGAGTGTGGTGAACAAAATGGCGGCGCCCACGACGTTGAACAAAATGGCGGAGAAGATGGCCGCCCCCACAACTCACATGAAGCACTGCCGGCGTTGGTGGCCTTGATCAAAGATGGCCACCCCCACGACTCACACGAGGTGATGCTGGCATCTGTGGCCTTGATGAAAGATGGCCGCCCCCACAACTCGCATGAGGCACTGCTGGCGTCTGTGGCTTTCCCACTGCAGGCCTTCGCGAAGTGGCCTTTCTTGTGGCAGTCGGAGCAGGTCGCATTTCTTGCAGGGCAGTGCGCCCTCGGGTGTTTCGCCTGGCCACAGAAGAAGCAGCCGGCGGCCCGATCGCGGGGCTCCGATGTCGCAGCCGGTACCGGGGGTGGCGGTCCCGATCGGTTCCGGGACACCGACGCTGTGGTAGGCCCCAGGGGCGGCGGTGCGAGGGGTATTGTGGCCGGAGTCGGGCCCGAGTCCCAGGGTCGCGCAGCACAGTACCTGGAGTATGCCTCAAGGTCCCGATGGGCCACTTCCAAGGAGCGAGCAAGGCTAGCAGCTGTTTTCAGGTCGAGGTCCTTTGATTCCAGCAGTCTTTGCCGTGAGTAGTCTGACCGAAGGCCTTTCACGAAGGCATCGCGGATATTTCCATCGGTATGTTCTGCAGCTGTTACGGCTTTAAAGTCACAGTCCCTGCCGAGTATTTGCAGCGCCCGTAAGAAATCATCAACCGACTCTCCTGGCTGTTGCGAGCGGGATCTTAGGAGATGCCTGGCGTACATTGAGTTTACAGGGCTCCGGTACTGCTCTTTTAGCAGGTTGAGGGCGTCCTCGTAGGTAGCAATGTCCCGGATGAGTGCAAATACTTTAGGGCTCACCTGGGCGGTCAGAACTCTTAGTTTGGATACCGGAGGCACGCCGGATTCTCCCAGGTAGGCTTCGAAGCAGCTCAGCCAGTGTTCGAAGTCGAGGGCTGAATTCGCAGCCTGTGGGTTTAGATCCAGGTACGGCGGTCGGAGGGCTCGCAGCCAGGCTGGCTGCTGGGGCTGTTGTAGCTGGCCGTTTGGCTGGGGCTGTTCGTTTGGCTGGTCGTTTGGCTGGTCGTTTGGCTGCTCCGGTACAGGCATTTCAAAATTTAGCCAATAAAATTGATATACCTATCAATTCAGTTCATGAAAAGCGACGAGTTAAGTTAGTAACTATAGGTTTTTATTGGCTAAATAACAGAGCCCCCTCTCGTGGGTGATCGGATCCAACAAGGAGGAATACCAGCCAGTCGACCACCTTTATACCTGGGCAAGCAGGCGGAGCCATGGGCGGAGTCAGCTGTGGTCAGCCCAGGTATAACAGCGTGGCAAGAGGTAACCTTGTGTAGTGATACAACAGTGTAAACAGTGATAACCATAGTGTAACGATATAAACAGTGACAACCATAGTGTAACGATAGTGAACGATAAAAGTGGTTTACCACAATACAGTCTAGCTGAAGCAAAATATTTTACATACAGAATTTGCTAGTAATCAACTGCACATTTTTTTTATTTATAAGCCTAATTTGTTAATGTTAATCCTTGTGTAAATGTCATCATATTAAGGACCTGGGGTGGACATAGACAGCCACGACACAGAAACTGACTGAAAATGAAGTCATTTCTTTTAGGCTGACAATGGAAACATAAATGATTTAAAAAAATACCAACAAGTGACCTAATCTCCTATAGGTTCTTTATTTTTGGCAATGAAAAGAACTCCATATAAAAACAAGATTTCCAGTATTAGTTTGCAAGTACTGTAACTATGAAGAAGCACAATTCTGAAGTTGCATATACTGTACTTCCAAAAGGACATATCCACAGGATTTGGATGATGGCTATAAACTGAGTTAAATTGCAGTTTTGTAAACATTCCTAGGTATTCATTATTCTTGATATAACAACTACTTAGTACCTCAGCATATGTATCTTTTGATGATTATTTTTGCTTCTGTTTTCAATTGTTGTGGCCTTGCATCCTTTATCCTGATGAAGGCTAATGAGTTTCAAATGTGCGCCATGTGGTTGCTCTTTGTGTATAAAGAGGCTAAACTAAAATCCTGAAAATACCAGAATAGAGATTAACTCCCAGAAAGAGCACAAAGAGTACACACCATGACACAGCTGAAAAGGAACAGATGGCATAGGGTGCTCCAGGAGCACTGTTTTTTTTCC
This sequence comes from Somniosus microcephalus, assembly GCF_052327205.1. Classification (NCBI taxonomy): domain Eukaryota; kingdom Metazoa; phylum Chordata; class Chondrichthyes; order Squaliformes; family Somniosidae; genus Somniosus; species Somniosus microcephalus. The sequence continues at coordinate 223,550,726 of NC_140992.1, forward strand.
TATCCAATATGAGTTTAGCACAGATAATAACCATGGCACTTTCCCACACTTTAGAACACACTTTAACTCAATATTTCAAAGCTATGAAATGTTTCTCTGCTTATAAAGAGAACAGTATTTCAAAAGTAGATCCACATATTACTTTCATAACAATGTAATTTATCATTAGCATGCAAAGGGTTAAGGCACATTCAAATTGTTTAACCTATGGTAATACTACCAGTGAACTTTGTCACTCCATTTGTGTTCAGTTTAAACACCATGTGTTACAATGCCATAAAACCCAGTCAGAACAGTGATTTAAGAGCATCAACAGATGTTAAATTATTTTGCACTAGAGCTGAATTATACCTTAGCTTAAATAAGCTTAAATGCTTGATGTCTGCATATGAGCACCAGAAGTTAAAATGCTGCTGTACCCACTGCTTATAGAGTGTATCACCCTTTCTACAGTGGAATCCCATGTGGCCTTTTATATAATTTACAGCTGAAACGTCCTATACATAAATAAAAGAAAAGAAAGACTTGCATTTGTTTTTACATTGTTGACAGCAAACAATATGTAGGAAGTTTCATCAGTGAAAAGGAAAAATAAACAAACGATATTTCCACAAGATGTTAATTCAGCAAGCTTCATTAGTTTTAATTTCCTTATTGTTTTGGTCACGTTTGTTTTAGCAGCATCTGTTGGTCTAAAGGTCATTTGTCTTTATTTTCACCGCTGTAGTTGAAATTTCTTATATTGCTTTGATTTCACTGACACGAGGACCTATTGACTTATAAACGATACTGTCCAAATTATTTTAAATATTACTTGACTGTATTTAACTCATATAGAGTCAATTTAGTTAATCATGCAGATCGAGGTTAAAATACTTTCAAGGCATCACCATTTTAGGTTAAAATTCTAGTACTATTTAGTTGCAATATACCCTTAAATGTATAACCTAATATTCATGTAAAGTCTGTTGTCTGAACTGCTCGATGAAATGTATAAAGACAAATGGAAACTCTTCTCACTGATAGCCACTGCATTTGCATTGGAACCCAGGGAAAGTACACAAATCCATTACATTTTCTTAACCAACCTCCTGGGGACAGTTGAAGTTTGACCACAGGGTATTAGGAAAGGCATTTGTTACGTGAATTACATCTAACAAGAAATTCCATTCAAAGTTGATCAATTAAATTGAAGTCGACCTACACAAAAACGAAACTATACTTGCTGATGGCAAAGCAAAAAGTAGTGCGAATTCCTGATAACAATCAAACTTTGAATGAAGTCATGCTTTCCTTGCCATGGACCCTCTGTGCCCCACCCCCATATCCATTGACTTGTATTCATTACAAATTACTTCCCTAATGTCCTAGGGTCAAGCTTCTGCTTGACCCTAAGACATTAGGGTTGGTTACACATTGTGGATTGGATTGATGGCAAGCAAAGTCAATGCTTTACATAAAAAGGAAAAACCTGCAAATCTGAAATAAGGCAGAAAATGCTGGAAATGCACAGCACGACCATTAGCATCTGTAAAGAGAAAAAAAAAGGTTAATGTTTCAGGTGCAGACCTTTCGTCTGACACAGGATCTATACCCAAGGGGTGTAGATCCTTTGTGAGATGAAAGCTATATGGGTGTCTTTCCTCTTTAAGAATGTTAAAGGACTTGCTATGTGCTTCAAGGCTTTTGAACTGCTTTTCTCATTTGCCCAACTTTTACCACATGGAAATAAAAGTAAAGTGAATTGGACTAAAGCCATCTCATCTCCTCGCCTATTCATTTAGCTTAGATGAGAATGGTTTGGAAGGGATGTGGCAAGATAGGAAAAAGTGAGGAAAATAGTCATCTTTAAATGAAAAATCACTCCAATTAACTACTAATAATGAATATTATATAGGAAACCATTCTGTTTTAAGAAAATCTAAAGAACAGCTCAGACATCAGATCCGTATTTGACTTATGTTTAAAAAGGATAGTTTAAATATATCTACTGTAGCCTCCAAATGTTTTCATTGTACTGGAACATGTGATTCATTTGGTGCTGTAGAGCTAACACAAAGAAAACTGCATAGAAAACAAACTACCTATTTAACAGGACTAAGTTGTATTTGTAAGCATAAACTGAGCTTTTTGGGTGAAGAATAGATCTTAGATCGTAAAGAAAAATAGAATTGTACCAGAGTCACCCAATGTCTTGAGCATTGACAAAAGAATTATTGACCAAAAATTCAAAATAATGAGAATATGCTTCCCCCACATTCATAATAATTATGGATGAATTATCAGGATTTATTTTGTTTTGGGTGTAAGAAATCCCAATTTTGGCCTCACATTTTGTACAATTTTTGTACAGGAGTCTCTGGGGTATGCATGTCCTGCAGCCGAGTCCTCCTATTTTTCACCTACATGCTGTATTGATTTCTTTGTGGGTTCAATGACGAGACATTTATGAAAGAGAATGAGTTTTAATCTAAAGTCTGTTCAACTCTTTATACAGCATTCAGGAGACACCATTATGCTAGTGATGCATCTAGAACGAAACTGAAACTAAACTAACTGCCTTGCTTCTCTCGGTCACATGCCCTCTGCTGGTCAGGCATAAGTAATCAATCAGGCAACTATGCTGGTAAGACATGATAATCAAACAGGCAAATAACATCACTATTTGCTGATATCATTACATCTCCTTTTCTTAAAACAAAAGTATTTTACTTTTAACTAACAACATGTTTTCTTTGTATTAATCTGCATTTTAACTGTAACACTTAATGAACTTACATTAACATTATCATTATCAAGGTTTTTTAACCTTGCTTTGTGTGTTCACATGAAATATGTAAATGCACTAGAACTTGAAGAAAGAATAAGATAACATTACTTCCTTCTATAACAATAGTCCTTAAATTTGCTCAATGAGTCTCTCAGGAGGCTTCACGTGTCTTGAGGATTTTCCGATTGATTGTCCTTGAATCTGAGTTGTTGCCTCAGATAATGTGTTCTCAGCTGTGTGGTCAGGTTGTTCAACAGTATCAGTCTCTTGACCTGCTGTGTCTGGTCCCATGAGAAGATCTCGACGACTTCTTCTCAGAACAGCACCCTCATCTGTCTGAATGGTGTATGATCTTGGTTGAACTTCACTCAGGACAGTTCCCTTCTGAGTCCATGTGTTTGTTTTGTCTTTGAACCTTACTTGGTCACCAGTGTGGAGTTCAGGTAGATTTTGTGTTCTTCTGTCATAGTAGTACTTTTGCTTTTCTTTCTGTTGTTCTTTGAACTTCCTCACTTTCTCCCCCTCTTTTGTTTTCAGGAGGTTCTCCGGGATGGGTAGGTTTGACCTTAGCCGACGTCCCATCAGGAGTTGGGCTGGTGACTTACCACACTCAAGCGGCGTTGTGCGGTATACAAGCATGCTCTGGTAGAAGTCAGTTCCACTGTCTTTTGCCTTGTACATCAGTCTTTTCACTGTGTTTGCGGGCTCTCCTGGGTCAACAGCTCTGGACAACGTGTCTGCTGTATACATCAGCTTACCCGGTGTGTACGCAACATTCAGTTCATCATAGACTGTCTCTCCTTCGCTTTCCACAACGAGGACTCTCTTTACCAGGTTCAGTCTCTCACAGGCTTTTAAACCTAGTATGGCTTGCACATCCTTTGGCACCACGATTAATGCTAGCGTGTGCTCTCTGTCCTTGTGTGTTACTTTGACAATGCATCTTCCTTTCACTGGTATTTCAGTACCTGAGTATCCTGTCACTTTCACTTTGATTCCATGTATCTTTGGTCTGGGTCTAATTTTCTTAAAATCAGTCTCTGATATCACATTAACTTGTGCTCCAGTATCCAATTTAAATGGAATGTGTATGTCATTCACTTTTAGTGTCAACATCCAGTCTCTTTCTTCTTTTTTGTTTTCAGACACAACATCTACATAAAACTCCTCTATGTCGCTTTCATCTACTGCATGGACCTTGCTTTGTTGCGCTTGGTTCTTACAGCAACGGGCATAATGGTTGTTTTTGTTGCAACTATTGCATTTTTTACCATATGCTGGACACTTTTTTGGTGGATGCTGTGTACCGCATCGACTACATGTCTTTCGATTGCCCCTTTCATTTTTGTTCGCTGGCCACGCCTCTTTTTTCACATTGGCGCTCGTTTTGTTAAACGGTTTGTATCCGTTCTTTTTCACTGCATCCACGTTGCAGCTATTGTCACTGAACAGCTCCTTTGCCTGCAACTTCACAGTCTCTGTAGCCCTACACAGTGCTATGGCTTTTCCCAGGTCTAGATCTTGCTCTCTTAGCAGTCTTTCCCTTAGACCATTATCTGGAATACCACACACCAGTCTGTCTTTTATCAGCGAGTCTGTCAGTCCCCCAAATTCACACGATTTGCTTCTGTTTCTCAGTTCAGTCACATACTGATCAATAGTCTCACCCGTTTTCTGAACATATGTGAAAAATCTGTGCCTCTCAAACGTCACGTTATGTTTAGGTATGCAGTAGGCCTCAAACTGTTCCATTATTTTATCTAGCTTCATTTTGTCTCCATTAGCAGCGAATGTGAAGTTATTATACACCTCCAGCGCTTCATCACCCACGACATGTAAGAACAGTGACGATTTCCTTTTATTACTTTTCTCGTCAGCTCCGATTGCCGCTAAATACAACTCTAAACGTTGTTTGAATCTCCTCCAATTTTCAGCCACATTACCTGTCAACTGAAGCGTCGCCGGTGGGTGTAAACCTTCCATTTTTTCACTTCGTTAGCTATTCTCCAATGGTAAGCAACGATGTTCTCTTTTAGCTTGCTAATCTGTGGAGAGCTGATTTAACTTCAGATTTTTTTTTTCTTCATCTCTTTCAGCCACTTCTGACACCATGTATTGATTTCTTTGTGGGTTCAATGACGAGACATTTATGAAAGAGAATGAGTTTTAATCTAAAGTCTGTTCAACTCTTTATACAGCATTCAGGAGACACCATTATGCTAGTGATGCATCTAGAACGAAACTGAAACTAAACTAACTGCCTTGCTTCTCTCGGTCACATGCCCTCTGCTGGTCAGGCATAAGTAATCAATCAGGCAACTATGCTGGTAAGACATGATAATCAAACAGGCAAATAACATCACTATTTGCTGATATCATTACACATGCTGCCCCTCGGCATCATCATCCAAAAAAATAACGTCAGGTTCCACATGTATGTTGTTGACACCCAGCTCTACCTCACCACCACATCACTCGACCCCTCCACTGTCTCTAAATTGTCAGACTGCTTGTCCGACATCCAGTACTGGATGAGCAGAAATTTCCTCCAACTAAATATTGGGAAGGCCGAAGCCATTGTCTTCGGTCCCCACAACAACCACCGACTCCATCCCTTTCCATGGCAACTGTATGAGGCTGAATCAGACTGTTTGCAACCTTAGTGTCGTATTTGACCCCAAGGTGCTCTTCTGACCACAGATCCACGCCATCATTAAGACCACCTATTTCTACTTCCATAACATCGCCTGACTCCTCCCCTGCCTCAGCTCATCTGCTACTGAAACCCTCAACCATGCATTCGTTACCTCTAGACTTGACTATTCCAAAGCACTCCTGGCTGGCCTCCCATTTTCCACCCCCCATAAACTTAAGCTCATCCAAAAATCTGCTGCCCCTATCCTAACTTGTACCAAGTCCTGTTCTCTCATCACCCCTGTGCATGCTGACCTACATTGGCTCCTGGATAAGCAACGCCTCAATTTTAAAATTCTCATCCTTGTTTTCAAATCCTTCCATGGCCTATCTCTATAATCTCCTCCAGCCCCACAAACCTTTGAGATTTCTGCGTTCCTCCAATTCTGGCCTCTTGTGCATCCCCACTTTTAATCGCGCCACCATTGGCAGCCATGCCTTCAGCTGCCAAGGCCCGAAGCTCTGGAATTCCCTCCCTAAACCTCTCCACCTCCCTATCTCTCTTTCCTCCTCTAAGACACTCCTTAAAACCTATCTCTTTGATATCTCTTTATCTGGCTTGATGTCAAATTTTGTTTGATAATGCCCCTGTGAAGCGCCTTGGGACATTTTACTAAGTTATAGGCACTATATAAATGCAAGTTGTTGTTGTTGAGAAGTCAAATTCAGCTTTTTATTACATAGGATTATGGAATTTTTACTGACATTTTGGTGATCACTTTACAGAATTCAGGCCATTTTCTGGGAGAACTGTAAACCAGTGTCGTTCACCATTATGTTTTGGACTACGCACGTTCTCTCTCACATGTTACAGACAGACACAAGATTTTGATATATTTCGATTTTGCTTCCAATTTCTTGTAACAGATTTAGCCAACTTGTCATTTTAAAAGCTGTTTATAAACTGCAGTGAAATATGCACTAAAGTTGATAGTAAGTTTTAGACTTTTCACAAACCAGGACCTCTGTATTCATTAATTATATTTATATTCATACTCATGACATCAAAGGTTCACCATTAGCATCATAAGGATAAAAAGGATTTGCAAAATACAAAAATCAAAACAAATTGAATTCATACATTTCTGAGATAAAGAAGATTGTACAAGTATGAAAATATGCACATCTGAGAAACTCTAAGGGCTAGAAATTCAGTGCATTGGCACCTCTCGTTAGCGTCCCAGGGGGCCACTAACGGGGCACAAACGACTTTACACCCAGGCTCGGTGCCGCTAACGACTCCCGCTAAATTCAGCAGGAGTTTAGTGGCGTTGTAACCCATAGCGCCTCGCTCCGCTGCGCAGGTGATGATGGCACCGTGCGCAGCGGCGCCCCGTTTTCACCACGCCTTCAAAATTGGCCCGCGCCCCCTGAATCTGCGCCAGGCAATGACAACGACCGATTCAGGGGGCAGGAACGGAGCGGCAGGAGGCTTGCGGGGTGCTAACTAAAGGGGAGGTGGAAGGCGGGGGGGAAAAAATCGGCCGACTTACTTGTCGCGGCCCGTTGCGTCTTTGAACATGAGATCCATGCAGCGATCTGGCAGCCCGGCACTCAAGAGGAGTGCCGGGCTGCTGGCATGGCACCCCGCTCCCCGGTGGTCCAGATAGGGCCCCCAGAGTTGTGGGCTTGGGCACTCTCCTTTAATGAGGGGAAGAGCCGTTCCATGCGGCAGCACTACGTGGTCCAGTGCGTAGTGCTGCAGAACGCACCGCCCCGATATTCTGGGTTAGCGCTCTAAGAAGGAAGTGGAGCGCTTGAATTAACGCTTCACCTCCCTCTTGGGGCTAAAACTGAAGTTAGTGATCGCTGGCGCTATTTTTCGCCGGGCGCTAAATTTAGCGCCCAGGCAATGTTAGTGACCTTAAATGGTCGCTAACGAATTTTTCCCCCTAGGTACATTTCTATCTCAAATCCGCAGTGCTCCCGATACTGAAATAGATTGGTCCGGAATTTGTGGTCAGCGGTGAAGCAAAGGCACTCGCCACTGGCCCCAAAGAAAGCTGCCCACAGAGATCTGGCATTGGCATTGGCACCCCACTCCCTCATAGTCACCCTCTACAGATGTAGCCATCCATTCCTTACACTCATTCCATCACTCTCACTCAAAGATCTCTTTTTTCCCTCCTTGCAGGAGAAGAGAGCCCAGGACAACAGAGAGAGGCAGAGAACTGGAGGTGGCCCTCCCATATTCACCAATTTGACTCCAGCAGAGGAGGAGGAGCTTGAAACCTCTGGAGTTGCAGAGTTGCTGGTGGTGGGAGAGGGAGAGAGAGGGACCTCCCAGCAACCTGGTGACAGAATTAAATCTCATACAGCCACATAGCATACAACAGTCATTCATGGTGACATGGCATGGCATGGCAGCACGGTGGCATAGTGGTTAGCACTGTTGCCTCACAGCGCCAGGGACCCGGGTTCGAATCCGGCCTTGGGTGACTGTCTGTGTGGAGTTTGCACATTCTCCCCGTGTTTGCGTGGGTTTCCTCCGGGTGCCCCGGTTTCCTCCCACAGTCCAAAGATGTGCAGGTTAGGTTGATTGGCTATGATAAATTGACCCTTAGTGTTAGGGGGATTAAATACGTGGGGTTACGGGGATAGGGTGGGATATGTGTTGGTGCAGGCTCGATGGGCCGAAATGGCCTCTATCTGCACTGTCGGGTTTCTGTGATTCTGTGATTCTGTGATGGTCACTTGATGTCGGCAGCTAGTGAAATGTCATCATGTGCATAATGGTAACATTACACATTCTAATCATAGGACTGCTAATTCATCTCTTTACTCTCCCACAGGTACATCAAGTGCTCCCCCCCCCCACCCACACTGTCCAGCTGGAGGAGGAAGATGACTCCTCAGAGGAAGCTCCAGCCTCTGAGGGTGCACCGTCAACAGACCCATGCGCACCCAGCACCAGCTCAGATACGCACACCTCGGTGGGTCCTGTGAGAAATAGAGTAGTGTTGTCTCGCAGATCACAAGTGAGCAAGAGCAGACAGGGACAGCAGTGAAGACTCCTCGCCGCAGGGCGCAGGACACTCCAAGCTCTGCTGAGCTGCATGCAGACGCTGAGCCTCGGGGGCCATCGAGAAAGAGGGTGATCTTGGAGGAGCAGCAATAATTGCATGAGGCTCTGGCAGCTTTTGCAGCTGCGATGTGTGCGACTGTATAGAGAATGGAGGAGTCCATCTCCAACAGGAGCACCACCATCTCGCAGGCGATGGTGACGATGTGCTGTTCCATGGAAAGGATGGCCACCTGCATGGAGCAGCAAATGCCCCAGTCCAACGAGAATATGCTTGCTGTGAACAACAGATTGCAGGCACTCATTGACCTCATCTCTGATGTGCAGCAAGGTGCTCTCCAGATCCTTGCTAGGAGGGAAGTGTGGGTGGTCCATGAGAGGGACGATGGTGAGAGGGGACATGTAAATGGGGGTTCTCCTCAAAGTGCTCCCACTTCTCTCCCGTTGCCTCCCCCTCAGTTAGAGCCCCACATGCTGCCTCGGATCCTGATGGCCGAGTCGGCCTCCGCACAGTTGCAGGAGGAGCGGACTTTGGCGGGGCCCTCACAGACTCCAAAACCCAGAGGACATCTGCCAAAAGTGTCAAAGCAGGGGAGTGAGCAGCCACTTCTACCTCTGCTGAAGCCACAGGGGTTGCACCTCATAGAAGCACACGGAAAAGAAAAAAGACACAAGGGTATGCACATGGGTGTCTGACAAAATGTTAATGTTAAGTTTCACTTATATTTATAACGCACATAAATGTATTTCTTTGCACAACTTTCCCATCTTGTCCATTTTTGCCTGCTACCTGGGAAGTGGCTTTGTCACTTGGAGTGAATGGTGAAACATTGCTTAACCTCAAGCAATGGGGGTTTGGGTGACAGGAATGGCTTGGGCATTGTAGGACTGCTTTGTGGTGTTGTTGAGGGGTGGGGGGGGGGAGTTGGTACAGCACCTGGGAGCCATATGGGTTCACTGGTGCAAGTTAAGTAAATTGGGCCATTATGAGGCCATTCCGGGCCTCCCGGGCAGCAACGTGCACCGCTGCTGGTGCCATCTCCACCTCAGGTCCCTCCTCCTCCTCCTCATGTTCCACCTGTTCCTCCTTCGAAGAAGAAGAAGCTGTGCGTTCTGCACCTTGATCCTCTTGCAGCTCCAATCCTCGCTGCTGCACTCTGTTCTGCAGCGCGCAGCATATGATGATGATTCTGGAGGCCCTGACTGGTGCATATTGAAGGGCTCCTCCAGATCTGTCAAGGCAATTGAAGTGCATCTTCATCATGCTGATTGCTTGCTCTATGACACATCTGGTGGACATGTGGCTCTCATTATAACACTCCTCAACCTCATTACTTGGCCTTCTCAACGGTGTCATCAGCCACGCCTTCAGTGGATAGCCCTTGTCTCCAAGCAGCCAGCTTGTAAGTTTGTTTGGCGGTGTGAACAGCTGAGGTAGGGTGGGCAGGTGCAGCACGAAAGAGTCATGACAGCTGCCAGGGAATGTGGCGCACACATACACGATGATCTTTTTGTGGTTGCAGACGAGCTCCCATGGTACTGTTTAAATAGAGCAGGCTGCTTCTCCTGATGTTCTGGCTATCCCTCCCTTAACCAACATCACTAAAAACAGATTAACCCAATTCATCTCAGTTACTGTCTGTGGGGCCTTGCTGTGTGCAAATTATCTGTTATACTACTTAAATAATAAAAGTGACAAAACTTCAAGAGTAATTTGTTGGATGTAAAGTGCCTTGGGATATTCTGAATATGTGATATTGTGGCAGAACCACTGAATGACTCTGGATAACTGTATATAATTCCCTTTAACGATGTTCTAACACCAGCCTAAACCTGTACCATTGTGTTAGGCATTACTGTGTTTTGTATATAGAGTTTGCATGTACGGGGCGTGGCCCCTTTAAGAGCACGGGAAAACGCGGGCAAACGCAATGACGTCACGTCACAAACCACGGGGCTGCCCAGGGAGTCCCTGTGGCATCTCCTTTGAGTAAAGACCTGTTTAATTGTTCTCCTGCGTCGATCTCAGTTATTCGTAGGAATTCGTTAATTCCTACATTGGTGACCCCGTTTTTGTGAACGTTTTCACAGAAGAAGAGCACAGCATGGAAGCAAACGTTGTTTCACTAAAGCTACCGCAGTTTTGGGAGCAGCAAGCGCCCTCGTGGTTTATTCAGGTCGAGGCCCAGTTCGCCCTGAGGAACATCAATGCGGATCAGACCAAATATCTTTATGTGGTCTCCGAACTCAACAGCTCTATCGCCTCTCGGATCGTCAGCCTCCTCGAAAACCCCCCAACGGAGCGCAAGTATGAAACCCTCAAAGCGCGGTTACTGCAGGTTTTCGGGCTCACAAAATCGGAGTGCGCCCGTCGATTACTCACTATGCCCGGGCTCGGGGACTCCAAGCCTTCAGAGTTGATGAGCCAAATGCTCACACTCCTGGGCTCAGAACGGGAATATTTCCTCTTCCGCGAGATTTTCCTCAGCCAACTGCCTGAACAGGTACAAGCTGCCCTAGCCAGATCTGAAATAGAAGACTGCGCAACACTCGCTGCGGAGGCTGACAAAATTTTCGCTGTAACTCGGCAGTACTGCGCCGCCACGAGGCACCCATCCCCCACAGACGCCGCCCCAGCTCGTCAGCCTGCTGGGCTGTGTTTCTACCATGCGCAGTTCGGCGCGAAGGCGAAGCGTTGCCGCACTCCCTGCAGTTTTCCCCCAAAAAAACAACAACTTACACTGCGACCACCGAGGAACGGGTCTAACGGGCACCCCGCGGCCGCAATGGCAGTCGGCAATGCGGGAAAATTGCTGTTCATCACTGATACTCCCTCCGGTCATCATTTTCTGTGCGACACCAGAGCGCAGTGCAACATTTTACCCGCGTCTGCCCTCGATGTGCAGACGGGGCATCACGGCCCCGCCCTTGAAGCAGCCAATGGCGGAACTATTCGGACCTTCGGCAGACGGCGAGTGGAGTTGTGCCTCGGGGGGCAACGTTTTCACTGTGAGCTTGTTATGGCCAAAGTTTCCCAGCCCCTCCTCGGCGCAGATTTCCTGTGCGCCAACAGCCTCCTGGTCGACGTTAGGAACCGGCGGCTGATCAACGCAGCAACTTTTAATTCTCTTCCGGGTTACCGCAGTAACACTACGTCACGCACCGTCTCCTGTGCGTTCCCGACTCCTGATGAGTTCACTCGCCTGCTCAGCGAATTCCCCGACCTGACAAGACCCACGTTCTCCTCCACAGCCACGAAACATGGTGTGGAGCACCACATCACCACCAACGGCCCCCCGGTCTACGCGTGGGCCCGGCACCTGGAACCTGGCAAGCTGGCGGTCGCAAAGGCGGAGTTTGCAACCATGGAAAGGTTAGGGATTATTCGCCGGTCGAATAGTCCCTGGTCTTCGCCCCTCCATATCGTCCCGAAGCCTGGCGGCGGATGGCGGCCATGCGGCAACTATCGACGGCTAAACGACGCCACCACTCCTGATCGGTACCCGATCCCCCATATCCAGGATTTCTCTGCCCATTTGGCAGGGAGCACCGTGTTCTCTAAAGTCGACCTCGTCTGGGGCTACCACCAGGTCCCAGTTCATCCACAAGACGTCCAGAAGACCGCAGTCATCACCCCATTCGGCCTCTTCGAGTTTTTACGGATGCCGTTTGGGTTAAAGAACGCAGCCCAGGCTTTCCAACGCCTGATGGACTCCGTGCTGCGGGACCTCAAGTTCCTCTTCATCTACCTGGACGATATTCTAATTGCCAGTCCTACCAAGGAAGAACATACCTGTCACCTACGCACCCTTTTTCGACGCCTCAGCCAACACGGCCTGATTATCAGCCCGGCCAAGTGTCAGTTTGGCCTGCACCAAATTGATTTCCTGGGGCATCGCATCACCTCAGAGGGAGCGGTTCCTTTACCTTCGAAGGTAGAGGCAGTGACATCTTTTCCACGCCCGCAGAACATAAAGGCCCTGCAGGAATTCCTAGGCATGGTAAACTTTTACCACCGTTTCGTGCCTAAGGCGGCACTACTCATGCAGCCCCTGTACGAGGCCCTCAAGGGCAAGACTGGCAAGAACCCGGTAGACTGGACGGAGGACATGGCTCGAGCATTCGCCGACACCAAAAGCGCCTTAGCTAACGCCACCATGCTGGCGCACCCGCTGCCAGGAGCCACCATCGCCCTCACCACCGACGCGTCGGACTACGCAGTCGGTGCCGTGCAACAGCAGTGGGTGAATGGGACGTGGCAGCCGTTGGCATTCTTCAGCCGTCAACTACGGCAGAACGAGAGAGCATACAGCACGTTCGACCGGGAGTTGCTTGCCCTTTTTCTGGCCATCCACCATTTTCGGTTCCTTCTGGAAGGACGTCCTTTCACCGCCTTTGTGGACCATAAGCCGTTGACCTTTGCCATGTCCAAGACCGCCGAACCGTGGTCAACCCAACAGCAGCGTCAACTGACCTACATATCCGAATTCACCACGGATATACGGCACGTGGCCGGTAAGGACAACCTGGTGGCAGACTGCCTCTCCCGCGCGATCGTAAATACGGTTCATTTGGGCATCGATTACGCCCTCATGGCAGCGGACCAAGCCTCAGACCCGGAAGTCCAGGCTTATAGAACGGCCATCACTGGCCTCCAGTTGGTCGACGTCAAGTTCCATTCGGCAGGTACTGTTGTGTATGTACCTTTAAGGGAATAACTGGTCTTAGACTGCAGTACCGGCAGTGACCACCCCTGTATAAAAGGCCCTAGCAGGCTTCTGTAATTTCAGTTTCAAGCTGCCTCTTGTTCAGTAAAGTACCTGTTAAACTGTTCTCCCGAAGTCCGTGTATTATTGAGGCGCGGACTTTACAGTGGCGACGAGTAAGTTCGAACTCACCTGCAGTGTGGCATCATTTCACGGGGATCTCGCCTGAAAGGAAGGTCCTGGAAGGTCGTAGTCTGAGCAACGGGCGTCGACCGAGGGCAACCGCCCAAAGAATCCATCGGTGTTTGGAGAATTGCAGGAGAGACTGTGGTTCCAGCGAGTCGTGCTAGTAGCAGGTAACGCGCTGACCCTTCCGGACTGCGGCGGGCTCAAGCTCGATCGAGCGGCTCTACAAATCGGGCCGCGCAGCGCCGCCGGGAAAAGAAAACAAGAGAGAGAGGGTGGAGCGCACAGGGCGCGGTCGGTGCTCGAGAACAGGACAGCGGAGAGAAACTAAACGGGGGGGAAGGAAAGCGAGACGCGCCGAAGCAGCGGTTCGCCGCCATTACCCCGTAGAACGCTAGGAGCAGCGTGGCAGTAAGGGGAAGAAGTAAAAGCGCGGGAGGCGCCATTTTATTCCATTGGGGAAGAAGCAAAAGCGCGGGAGGCGCCATTTTAAATCGCCCAAGATGCCGAAAAGTGGCAGTATCACTGCTTTCGACAACGAGGTAGAAGACTGGACCACGTATGTGGAAAGAATTGAAGTGTACTGCAAGGCAAATGAGGTGGCTGATGGAAAGAGGGTGTCGGTATTATTAAATCTGATGGGTGCGAGTACGTACGGCCTATTGCGGAATTTAATTATCCCAGCTAAACCAATGGAGAAAAGTTTTGAGGAGTTTGTTCATATCTTACAGGAACACCTAAGCCCTACACCACTGCTGATAGCAGAAAGATTCAAGCTCCATAAAAGAAACCAGCACAAAGATGAGAGCAATGCTGACTATCTTACGGAACTACACAAGTTATCGAAGCACTGCCAGTTCGGAGCAGGACTGGCAGACACCTTACGGGATAAGTTTGTCTGCGGGCTCCAGAGTGAAGGAACCCAGAAACGACTACTTTCAAAAAAGGACCTGACGATAGAACAGGCTTTCAGCGTGGCAGTATCCTACAAAGCAGCAGCACGGGGAGCTGCGGAAATATAACAGAAACCACAAGAATACAGCGCTAACGAAATGGCGTATGGAGCCGAAAAGTGCTATCGCTGCGGCAGAACAACCCATGAGCAGAAGGACTGCTGGTTTAAAGACAAAATATGCAGGCAATGCGGGAAAATGGGACATATAGCAAGAGTCTGCAGGTCGGGAAAGAAGACCAACATGACAAGAACTACTAAGGAACAGTACAGGAAAGTAAAGAAACTGACAGATAGTAGTTCAGAAGATCAGGAGAGTGATAAGGACTCCGGGAGCAGGCGACTAAGTTGTTTAAAGTTACACAACATGATCGCAAAAGAAGATCACCGAATCATTTGGGTCACCCTCATGATAGCAGTGTCCCCAGTGAAGATGGAATTGGACACAGGATCAGCCCTAACTGTCATGAATCGACGAGGCTATGAGCGGATATTCTCACACATACCCTTAAAGGACACGTCCATTGTATTGAAGACATACACGGGGCAAAAGGTCTACCCCAGAGGAAAAATAAGGGTGCCAGTTGAATATAATGGAAAGGAAACACAGAAACTATACATGTATATACAACGAGATGGAGGACCACCATTATTGGGACGTGAATGGATCCGAAGACTACAATTCGATTGGCATTCCATTCTGGCACTAACTGTGACTGACAAAAAAGATGATGACGTCGCACCTGGACGTCTGTCACAAATTCTACCTGACGCAGAAGAGGTGTTCCAACAAGGACTTGGGACTCTAAAAGGAGTAAAGGCAACCATAAAGATTGAGGATAACGCAACCCTAAAATTTTTCAATGCCAGACCGGTGCCATACGCGATATGCCCAGCTGTGGAAGCTGAACTGGAGAGTCTGGAGCGTTCGGGGGTGCTGTCTAAGGTGGACTGGAGCGAGTGGGCCACACCCATCGTTCCTGTAATGAAGAAAGCATTGAGCAGCATGTCTGGGGAGCCAAGGAAGGTTCGCATCTGTGGGGACTTCAAGGTGACTGTGAACCCAGTCCTGCACACAGTACAGTATCCGCTTCCGCGGATAGAAGATATTTTCGCCTCACTATCTGGAGGGAAACGTTTTACAAAGATTGACCTGGCTCAAGCGTATCTACAAATGGAGGTGGAAGAAGCATCTAGGAAATACCTCACGATAAACACTCACAAAGGCCTTTACCAGTACAATCGACTGGTATTTGGGGTCGCATCGGCCCTGGCTATGTGGCAGAGGGCAATGGAACAAGTCCTGCAAGGGATCCCGGGGACCCAGTGTTATTTGGACGACATCCTGGTCACGGGCGAAAATGACAATGAACACCTTGCCAACCTGGAACAGGTGCTCACGAGATTGCAGGAATATGGGCTACGAGCCAACCATCCCAAATGCGAGTTCTTCAGGAGACAAATCTCGTATTGTGGCCACATGATTGATGAGGAAGGGTTCCATAAGTCTCCGGACAAGATTGAGGCTGTAGTCAAGGCTCCAGCACCAGAAAATGTGTCGCAACTGAGGTCGTTCGTCGAGTTGGTGAACTACTACCATAAGTTCTTGCCGAATTTATCTACAATTCTGCACCCACTGAACGCCCTCCTTCAAACTGGTGTAACATGGAAATGGAGTGATGAGTGTAAGCGTGCCTTTCAGGAATGTAAATGCCAAATCACTTCAAAAGAAGTATTGGCCCATTACAACCCAACACTACCGATTCGGTTAGCATGTGATGCGTCACCTTACGGCATTGGAGCGGTGCTGTCACGCAAATTCCATGACGGTTCAGAGAGGCCAATAGCCTTTGCATCGCGCTCGCTAACCTCAGCCAAGCGTAACTACGCCCAGATTGACAGGGAGGCCCTCAGCCTGGTGTGGGGGGTGAAGAAGTTCAATCACTATCTGCACGGGCAGAAATTCACCCTACTGACTGATCATCAACCCCTGGTCTCAATTTTTAACCCAAAGAAGGGCGTTCCGGTGATGACGGTGCAACGGCTGCAAAGATGGTCACTTTTTCTAGGGGCACATCAGTATGACATAGAGTACAAAGGTACGAAACAACATGGAAACGCTGATGGGCTGCCGTGCCTACCGTTGCCTACGGCGGAAGAAGCACCTGCAGTGGACCCTGTGGAGATATTCCATGCGACCATAGTCGAATGTTTGCCTGTTACAAACGCAAGTATTGAGAAGGAAACCCGAAATGATCCGACACTCTCTCGGGTCTATGATTTGACGGTGAAGGGATGGCCAGCATATGGCGACTCACTGTTGCCAGCATTCTCGCCAAGGAGGGAACAGCTGTCAGTGTGCCGGGGAACCTTGATGTGTGGATCCCGAGTGGTAATTCCACCCAAGTTGAGAGATAGAGTGCTCAATGAGCTTCACGAGGGTCATCTGGGAGGGGTAAAAATGAAGAGCCTAGCCAGGGCGTTTGTGTGGTGGCCGGGAATCGATAAAGAAATCGAGGATATGACCAAGAGATGCACAGGATGCCAGAAGGTCCAAAACGCTCCACCACAGGCCCCGCTACATCCATGGGAGTGGCCCTCATCTCCATGGCAATGGGTACGCATTGATTTCGCTGGTCCATTTATGGACTCAATGTTTCTAATCGCTGTGGACGCCCATTCGAAATGGCCAGAGGTCATTAAAATGTCCTCCACCACCACGGAGAAAACTATTGCAGTCCTAAGGACCATCTTCGCCAGGAATGGGTTGCCAGAACAGATCTGTTCCGACAATGGCCCACAGTTTGTGTCTGAGGATTTCCGGAGGTTCCTGAAGAATAATGGGGTGAAACATTACACATCTGCCCCATATCATCCAGCCACAAATGGATTGGCTGAGAGGTTTGTTCAGACCTTTAAAAAGGCCATAAAGGCAATGTATAATGATGACATACCACTGCAACACAAGGTGGATAACTTCCTGTTTGCTTACCGGAATGCGACACATGCAGTAACCAACCAAACTCCAGCCGTACTGTTTTTCAACCGGAGACTAAGATGGCGCTTGGATTTGCTCAAACCAAACATAAGACGAGATGTTGAGGATAAGCAGTTCCAGCACATAAATGAGAAGCCAACCAGGAGCTTCAAGATAGGGCAACCAGTCTTGGCCCGCGACTACCGAACAGAAAAATGGCAGCCAGGCACGATATGCACACAGCAGGGACCACTAATGTACACGGTAGACGTTGGAGAGAGCATCGTGAGACGCCATGCTGACCAGATTCTAGAGTCACAGGAACAAGCCAAACCTGTACCACAATCATGTGCACCTGGTAATGAGCCCGAAGTACAGATTGCGTCTACCTCAGAAGCAGGGGCATTGGAAGCTGACGAACCAACCAATGACAATGAGCCAGAATTGACTCCACCGCCAGAACAGGATACTCGAGAAAGGCGCTATCCAATCCGGATCAGGAAGCCTCCTCAAAGACTGAACTTATAAATGACTATTTCAGTTGATGTATATATTACTGAGAAAATTGTAATTGTAATTAGTTATTAGTTAGTTGTTAAATGAATGTTATGTACTGTTTATCTAAAAGGGGAGGAATTGTTGTGTATGTACCTTTAAGGGAATAACTGGTCTTAGACTGCAGTACCGGCAGTGACCACCCCTGTATAAAAGGCCCTAGCAGGCTTCTGTAGTTTCAGTTTCAAGCTGCCTCTTGTTCAGTAAAGTACCTGTTAAACTGTTCTCCCGAATTCCGTGTATTATTGAGGCGCGGACTTTACAGGTACCACGCTGTTGTGTGACGTCTCCATACAGGATCCTCACCCTGTCGTGCCAGTCGTCTGGCACCGCAAAGTGTTCGACGCCATACATGGGCTGTCACGCCCTGGAATGAAGGCCTCTCAGAAACTGATGTCAGCGAAATTCGTATGGCATGGCATGCACAAAGATGTCCGCGACTGGGCCAACACCTACGTGGTCTGCCAAAAGGCTAAGGTACAGCGCCACATCAAAGCTCCGTTGGCCGCCTTCACAGTTCCGGAGCGACGTTTTGACCATGTCAACGTGGACCTGGTCACACATCCTGACCATGGTTGACCGCACCACCAGATGGCCAGAGGCGGTCCCCCTGTCATCCACTACTTCGGCGGACGTTGCCAGGGCGTTCATTTCCTCCTGGATCGCCCGTTTCGGAGTGCCCGCAGATATTTTGTCGGACAGGGGACCGCAGTTCTCCTCCGAACTCTGGAATGCAGTGGCCCAAGGGCGCGGTGTCAAATTACACCGCACCACAGCCTACCACCCACAGGCGAATGGCCTCTGCGAACACTTCCACCATTCAATGAAAGCCACCCTGAGGGCCAGCCTCCAGGACGCTGGATGGGCAGACAAGCTACCGTGGATCCTGTTGGGCCTTCGCACGGCCCCCAAAGAAGACCTTCACTCTTCATCAGCGGAGCTTGTCTATGGTCAGCCACTGCGAGTCCCAGGGGACTTCCTACCAACATCGACAGAGCCATGGTTCGCGTCTGCCCAGCTTGCTAGTCACCAAGAGGCGGCCAGATGTTTCGCACTGGTGCCCACTTCGCACCACGGGCCGCAGAGGTCACACGTTCCCACGGAGCTTCACAAGGCGGAATACGTTTTTATTCGCCATGATGCACATAGAGATCCGCTCAAGGCCCCATATACCGATCCCTTCTGCGTGTTGGACGCAGGGGACAAAACCTTCACGGTAGATGTCGGTGGTAAACCAGACCACATTTTGGTCGACCGCTTAAAGCCAGCGCATTTAGACCTCGACCGCCCCATCGAGACAGCACAACCACCGAGACGGGGTCGACCACCCATCGTCGTTACGGCAGATCAAGTGCGACCGCCTGCCAAACCGCCAGCCGCCCAGCAGCCTCCGCCTCAATAGTACAGGAGTTGTTCTGACAGGCTTGTCAGACCCCTCACCATTTGACTTTGTCCGTTAAAGCAAATTCTGGGGAGGCGCATGTGGCAGAACCACTGAATGACTCTGGATAACTTATATAATTCCCTTTAACGATGTTCTAACACCAGCCTAAACCTGTACCATTGTGTTAGGCATTACTGTGTTTTGTATATAGAGTTTGCATATACGGGGCGTGGCCCCTTTAAGAGCGCAGGAAAATGCGGGCAAACGCGATGACGTCACGTCGCAAACCACGGGGCTGCCCAGGGAGTCCCTGTGGCATCTCCTTTGAGTAAAGACCTGTTTAATTGCTCTCCTGCGTCGATCTCAGTTATTCGTAGGAATTCATTAATTCCTACAATATTGTATTATATAAATGCAAATATGAGGTAAATATTATTTAATGACACAAAAGTTTAATAAATATTGTACCTGATGTGACTGACTCCACTCCAAACCCTCAAATTGTGAACACCCAGAGTATGAATGAAGAGAATCACAAGATGAATGGGAAGTTGAGAGGACAATGGGTGAAATGGAGAGATGTGGAACAGAGGAAGTTGGAAACCTGACAGATTTGGGAATCATAGAGAGGAGGAGGAGGCAAGAAGGAATTTGGCAGGAGTTATAGAGAAAGGGTGGTTCCTTTTAATGTAAATTGAAAAGGATCTAGCAGTGCTCTATAACACTCTTAAATGTAGGAGTTTTTTTCTGGCTCTGGCTCTGGCTCCGAGATGGAAAAATTGTTAATTTTCCTTTAGTGTCGTTCATCAACCCAGTGACCACCAGATAAATGTTACAGGACGCCACTGTAATTTAAAGTTAACATCATTTACTTTTAAGTAAAATACTCACATTGAAGGTTCCAAATGAAATGCAACAGTTTTACAAGTTAGATTTTTTTTTAACAGAATGTGCAATACCATCATTCCATAAAGAAAACATCTGTCAGTGATTGTATTAATATACTGATTGAAGTTGACAGGGTTGCACTTGCAGGACTGACAGCGCAATCCCAAAAATGCCGAAGAAATCTGAAGCCAAGTTTCCTATTAGTCTGTTGACAGCCATCTTCCCCATCACTTACTGTATTACAGTGTCTGCTCTGACCTCTCCAAAATGCAATCCTTCTTTAGGAAAGTAGTAAGAAATCTAAACCTAAACAATATCTACCAATCCATCCATCTAATAGATGTATTATTTCCAAGGTGGATGCCGTGACTGTAGTGCCTGTTGTGAATGTCTGTCAATCATTTTCATTCTCATTGGTTGTGTCTCAAAAACAACTTGTATTTATATAGTGCCATTAACACAGAATAAAAAGATCCCAAGACACTTCATAGAGGCGTAGGAACAAAAATGGATGCAGAACTAAAGAAGAAGATACTAGTCAAAGAGGTGAGTTTCAAGGATGGTCTTAAAGGAGGAGATGAAGACGGAGAGGCAGAGGACTTTAAGGAGGAAATTCCAGAGTGTGAGTCCTAGGCAGCTGACGACACAGCCACCAATGGCAAGGCGAAGGGTCGGGGAGCATGCACAAAAAGTCAGAGTCAGAGGAATGGAGAGGTCAGGGGGGTCAGGGCAGTGGGGGGTGGGGGGGAATGGCTGTAGCATTGGTGGAGGTTACAGAGCAAGGCCATGGAGAAATTTAAACGTGAGAATTAGAATTTCAAACTTGAGGCATTGAGGGACCAGGAGCCGATGTAGGTCAGCAAGGACATGGGTTTTATTCATTCATGGGATGTGGGCATCGCTGGCAAGGCCAGCATTTATTGCCCATCCCTAATTGCCATTGAGAAGGTGGTGGTGAGCCGCCTTCTTGAACCGCTGCAGTCCATGTGGTAAAGGTAATCCCACAGTGCTGTTAGGGAGGGAGTTCCAGGATTTTGACCCAGCGACGATGAAGGATCGACGATATACTTCCAAGTCACGATGGTGTGTGACTTGGAGGGGAACTTGGAGGTGATGGCATTCTCATACGCCTGCTGCCCTTGTCCTTCTAGGTGGTAGAGGTCACGGGTTTGGGAGGTGCTGCCGAAGAAGCCTTGGTGAGTTGCTGCAGTGCATCTTGTGGATGGTACACACTGCAGCCACGGTACGCCGGTGGTGGATGGGGTGCCAATCAAGCGGGCTGCTTTGTCTTGGATGGTGTCGAGCATCTTGAGTGTTGTTGGAGCTGCACTCATCCAGGCAAGGACCTGGGTGATGGGTGAGCAGCCCGAAGTGCAGGATAGGATACAGACATCGGAGTTTTGGATGTGCTGAAGTTTACAGAGGGCGGAGAATGGAAGGCTGACCAGGAGAGAAAAGAAGTAACTGAGTCTGAAGATGTCAAAGGCCTGGATGGGAATCTCAGCAGAAGATGAGCTGACTTAGTTGTGGAGGCGAGCAATGTTATAGAAGTGAATGGAGGCAGTTTTTGTGATAGAGAGGATATGGGGTCGGAAGCTCAGATCAGGACACCGTGGGTGTCCACTTTTCTTTCTCATGAATTACAACAGTTATACATTCCCTTCTGGCGCAAATACACAAAAGGAAAAGCGGCCCAACCATGGCTAACAAAAGAAATTAAAAATAGTGTTAGATCCAAAGAGGAGTCATAAAGTTGCCAGAAAAAGTAGCAAGCCTGAGGATTGGGAGCAGTTTAGAGTTCAGCAAAAAAAGGACCAAAAGATTGATTAAGAGGGGAAAAGTAGAGTATGAGAGTAAACTTGCAAGGAACATAAAAGCAGATTGTAAAAGCTTCTACAAGTATGTAAAAAGAAAAAGATTAGTGAAGGCAAATGTAGAACCCTTACAGTCAGAAACAGGAGAATTTATAATGGGGAACAAGGAAATGGCAAAGCAATTAAACAAATACTTTGGTTCTGTCTTCACGGAAGAGGACACAAATAACTTCCCAGAAATGCTAGGGAACCAAGGGTCTAGTGAGAAGGAGGAATTAAAGGAAATTAGTATTAGTAAAAAAATAGTACTGGTTAAATTAATAGGACTGAAAGTCGATAAATCCCCAGGGCCTGATAATCTGCATCGCCGAGTACAAAAAGAGGTAGCCATGGAAATAGTGGATACATTGGTTGTCATCTTCCAACATTCTATAGATTATGGAACAGTTCCGGCAGATTGGAGGGTGGCAAATGTAACCCCACTATTTAAAAAAGGAGGGAGAGAGAAAACAGGGAACTACAGATTGGTTAGCCTAACATCAGTAGTAGGAAAAATGCTAGAGTCTATTGTAAAGGGTGTGATAACAGGACACTTAGAAAATGTCAACAGGATTAGACAAAGTCAACATGGATTTATGAAAGGGAAATCATGTTTGACAAATCTACTGGAGTTTTTTGAGAATGTAACTGATAGAATAGATAAGGGAGAACCAATGGATGTGGTGTATTTGGATTTTCAGAAGGCCTTTGATAAAGTCCCACATAAGAGGTTAGTGTGCAAAATTAAAGCACATGGGATTGGGGGTAATATACTGGCATGGATTGAAAATTGGTTAACAGACAGGAAACAGAGTGTAGGAATAAATGGGTCTTTTTCGGGGTGGCAGGTGGTGACTAGTGGGGTACTGCAGGGATCAGTGCTTGGGCCCCAGCTATTCACAATATATATCAATGATTTGGATGAGGGAACCAAATGTAATATTTCCAGGTTTGCTGACGACACAAAACTACGTGGGATTGTGAGTTGTGAGGAGGATGCAAAGGGGCTTCAAGGCGATTTAGACAAGTTGAGTGAGTGGGCAAATACTTGGCAGATGCAGTATAACGTGGATAAATGTGAAGTTATCCACTTCGGAAGGGAAAATAGAAAGCAGAGTATTATTTAAATGGTGATAGATTGGGAAATGTTGATGTACAAAGGGACCTGGGTGTCCTTCTACACCAGTCACTGAAAGCAAACATGCAGGTGCAGCAAGCAGTTAGGTAAGCAAATGGTATGTTGGCCTTCATTGCAAGAGGATTTGAGTATAGGAGCAAGGATGTCTTACTACAGTTATACAGGGCCTTGGTGAGACCACACCTGGAGTACTGTGTGCAGTTTTAGTCTCCTTACCTAAGAAAGGATATACTTGCCATAGAGGGAGTGCAACGAAGATTCACCAGACTGATTCCTGGGATGGCAGGACTGTCGTATGAGGAGAGATTGGGTTGATTAGGCCTGCATTCACTAGAGTTTAGAAGAATGCGAGGGGATCTCATTGAAATGAATAAAATTCTGACAGGGCTAGACAAACTGGATGCAGGGAGGATGTTACCCCCTGGCTGGGGGCTCTAGAACGAGGGGTCACTGTAGTGTATGTGCCTTTAAGACAGAACTACTTTTACAGCTCCTGTATACTGTAGTACCGGCACTGACCACACCTGTATATAAGCCTTGCGCATGCCTCTGTACCCCCAGTCTTGAAACTACCCTCCTCCAGTAAATACCTGTTTATCGTTAAGTTACAGCATCCGTGTGGTTATTGAAAAACAGCATACTCTCAGAATCACGGATCTAACAGTGGCGACGAGTGGCGATTCGAATCTACCTGGGCAGGGCTGGAACCAATGTCCTAGGGGGAGTGTTTGCTAGTGCTGTGGGGGAGGGTTTAAACTAAAATGGCAGGGGGTTGGGAACCTGAGCAGGGAGACAGAGGAAAGGGAAACAAGGATAAAAGCAAAAGATAGGAAGGAGAAAAACAAAAGTGGCAGTCAGAGAAATCAACGGTTTAAATCAAACATGGCCACAGTAAATAATAATTCTAATAGGTCTAAGTGCGTTAAAAAAACAAGCCTGAAGGCTTTGTGTCTTAATGCAAGGAGCATTTGTAATAAGGTGGATGAATTGGCTGCGCAAATAGAAGTAAACAAATACGATTTGGTTGGGATTACGGAAACGTGGCTCAAGGAAGGCCAGGACTGGGAACTCAACATCCAGGGGTATTCGATATTCAGGAAAGATAGGCAAAAAGGAAAGGGAGGTGGGGTAGCATTACTGGTTAAAGAAGGGATTAACACAATTGTAATGAAGGATATTAGCTCTGATGAGGTGGAATCTGTATGGGTAGAATTGAGAAATACTAAGGGGAAAAAAACGTTAGTGGGAGTGGTTTATAGACCTCCAAACAGTAAGGCAGAGGTTGGGGATGGCATTCAAAGAGAAATTAAAGAAGCATGCAATAAGGGCACAGCAGTCATCATGGGTGACTTTAATCTACATATAGATTGGGCCAACCAAATTAGTAACAATACTGTGGAGGAGGAATTCCTGGAGTGTTTACGGGATGGTTCCTGGACCAATATGTCGAGGAACCAACCAGAGATCAGGCCATCTTAGACTGGGTATTATGTAACGAGAAAGGATTAATTAGCAATCTTGTTGTACGAGGCCCCTTGGGTCGGAGCGATCATAATATGATCGAATTCTTCATTAAGATGGAGAATGAAGTAGTTGACTCGGAGACTAGGGTCCTCAATTTAAATAAAGGAAACTATGATGGTCTGAGGAGCGAGTTGGGTAGGATTGATTGGGGAATGGCACTCAAAGGGTTGACGGTGGATAGGCAATGGCAAACATTCAAAGACCGCATGGATGAACTACAGAATTTGTTCATCCCAGTTTGGCATAAAAATAAAACAAAAAAGGTGACCCAACCGTGGCTAACAAGGGAAATTAGGGACAGCATAAGGTCCAAGGATAGGGCATATAAATTGGCCAGAAAAAGCAATAACCCTGAGGATTGGGAGCAGTTTAGGATTCAACAAAGGAGGACAAAGGGATTAATTAAGAAAGGCAAAATAGAATATGAGAGTAAGCTTGCAAGGAACATAAAAACTGACTGTAAAAGCTTTTATAGATATGTGAAGAGAAAAAGATTGGTGAAGTCAAGCGTAGGTCCCTTGCAGTCAGAATCAGGGGAATTTATAATGGGGAACAAAGAAATGGCAGACCAACTAAATACATATTTTGGTTCTGTCTTCACAAAGGAGGACACAAATAACCTCCCAGAGATGCCGGGGAATATAGGGTCTGATGAAAGGGTGGAACTAAAAGAAATCAGTATTTGTAGGGAAATGGTGTCAGGAAAATTGATGGGACAGAAGGCCGATAAATCCCCAGGGCCTGATAATCTACATCCCAGGGTACTTAAGGAAGTGGCCCTAGAAATAGTAGATGCATTGCTGGTCATCTTCCAGAACTCGATAGACTCTGGAACGGTACCCATGGATTGGCGGGTAGCTAATGTTACCCCACTATTCAAAAAAGGTGGTAGAGAAAAGGCGGGGAATTATAGACCGGTAAGCTTGACATCGGTAGTGGGGAAAATGCTAGAGTCCATTATAAAAGATGTAATAGCAGAGCACTTGGAAAGCAGTGACTGGATCGGACAAAGTCAACATGGATTTACAAAAGGTAAATCATGCTTGACTAATCTACTGGAATTTTTTGAGGATGTAACTGGTAAAATAGATAAGGGAGAACCAGTGGATGTGGTGTATTTGGACTTTCAGAAGGCTTTCGATAAGGTCCCGCATAAGAGATTAGCGTGCAAAATTAAGGCACATGGGATTGGGGGCAAGGTATTGAGTTGGATAGAGAACTGGTTGGTGGACAGAAAGCAAAGAGTTGGAATAAACGGGTCGTTTTCCGAGTGGCAGGCAGTGACTAGTGGGGTACCGCAAGGATCGGTCCTAGGACCCCAGCTGTTCACAATATATATGAATGATCTGGACGAGGGAATTGGATGTAATATCTCCAAATTTGCAGACGACACAAAGCTGGGGGGGAGGGTATGCTGTGAGGAGGAAGTCGTGAAACTCCAGCACGATTTGGACAGGTTGGGTGATTGGGCAGAAACATGGCAAATGCACTATAATGTGGATAAATGTGAGGTTATCCACTTTGGTGGCAAAAACAGGAAGGCAGATTATTATTTGAATGGTAATAGTTTGGGAGAAGGGGAAGTCCAAAGAGACCTGGGTGTTCTTGTACACCAGTCGCTGAAGGTAAGCATGCAGGTGCAGCAGGCGGTTAAGAAGGCAAATGGTATGTTGGCCTTCGTAGCAAGAGGGTTCGAGTACAAGAACAAGGATGTCTTGCTACAGTTGTACAGGGCCTTGGTGAGACCACACCTTGAGTATTGTGTGCAGTTTTGGTCGCCTTACCTGAGGAAGGATGTTCTTGCCATGGAAGGAGCGCAGCGAAGATTCACCAGGCTGATACCTGGGATGGCAGGAATGACGTATGAGGAGAGATTGGGTCGATTGGGCTTATACTCACTGGAGTTTAGAAGATTGAGAGGGGATCTCATCGAAACCTATAAAATTCTGTCAGGCCTGGACAGACTAGATGCAGGAAGGATGTTTCTGATGGCCGTGGAGTCCAGAACCAGGGGTCATAGTCTAAGGATAAGGGGTAAGCCATTTAGGACTGAAATGAGGAGGAATTTCTTCACCCAGAGAGTGGTGAACCTGTGGAATTCTCTGCCAAAGAGGGCGGTGGAGGCCAGTTCATTAAGTATATTCAAGAAAGAGTTGGATATATTTCTTAAGGCTAAAGGGATCAAGGGATATGGGGAGAAGGCAGGGACCGGGTACTGAATTTGGATGATCAGCCATGATCTCATTGAATGGCGGAGCAGGCTCGAAGGGCCGAATGGCCTACTCCTGCTCCTATCTTCTATGTATCTATGTATCTATGTACCTGCAACTCTGCATTTCCCTTCGCGGATTCGCTCCGGGAGGGCGGTGTAACAAAAAAAACAACAAAAAAAGTCGAGACCAGGAACACGGGCGTCGACCACAAGCAACCGCCCAGTCGTTCGGCAGAGAGTGAACATCGCAGGGGAGGCTGTGGCGAGCCAGGCTTGGTTCTCCAGCCACGACAATCAGCAAGAGACTGACGACAGGTCCAGCGCAGACCCTTCCCGGACAGCGGCGGCTGGAGCCGACCGACGGCGGAGAGAAAGCCGAGCAGCGTCGATGGGGTAAGACAGAGGGTGAAGCGCACAGGGCGCAGCCGGGGGTTGAAAACCGAGCGGCGTAGAGAAAAAAAAAACGGAGAGAGAGAGGGTAAGGCAACAGCCGGGTTCAGGACCGAGCGGCGTCGAGAAAAAAAAAAAAAGAACGCGCAGCGCATAGCCAGGGCTCAAGGGCTGAACAGTGTCCGCGGGGAGAAGAAGTGAGAGCACGGGAGACGCCATTGAGCCGCGGAGAAGGAGGAAGAGCGCGGGAGATGCCATTTTTAGAAGCTGCAGCGGAGAAGAAGGGCGAGCGCGGGATGGAAGGAAAGCGCGGGAGACGCCATTTTGTGCCAGCGGAGAAGAAGGGGAAGCGCGGGAGACACCATTTTTGACAGTTAAATCACACCCAGGGATGCCGAAGAGTGGCAGTATCTCTACGTTCGACAATGAAGTTGAAGATTGGGCGAGATATGTGGAACGTATTGAGGTGTACTGCAGGGCGAATGAAGTGCCAGATGCTAGTAAAGCACTGGTTTTGTTAAATTCCATGGATGCAAAAACTTATGGGTTACTGCGAAATCTAATAACCCCAGAGAAGCCGATGAACAAGAATTTCGAAAGCATAGTAGAAATCCTACAGGACCACTTAAACCCCACACCGCTACTGATAGCAGAACGATTTAAGTTCCATAATAGGAACCAACACAAAGACGAAAGCAATGCTGAGTACCTAACGGAACTGCGCAAGCTATCGAAACACTGCCAGTTTGGAGCGGGACTAGCAGATACGTTAAGGGACAAGTTTGTGTGTGGGCTACAAAGTGAAGGAACCCAGAAACGGCTTCTATCAGAAAAGGATCTTACGCTGGACTAGGCTTTCAGTATGGCAGTATCACACGAAGCAGCCGCAAGGGGAGCTGCAGAGATACAATGGAGACCGCAAGAATATGGCACCAATGAAATGTCCTATGGAACAGGGAAGTGCTATCGCTGCGGCAGAACAACACAGGACCAGAAGGATTGTTGGTTCAAGGACCAAGTGTGCAGACAGTGTGGAAAAGCAGAACACATAGCAGGAGTCTGCAGGTCTGGGAAGAAAGCCAACAGTAAGAAATCTCCACAGGAGAAGTACAAAAAGGTACACCAGGTGATGGACAGTGGTTCAGACGAACAGAAAAGTGACACAGACTCCGGAAGCAAGGAGCTGGGTTGTCTGAAACTACATAAGGTAACCAAAATGGAGGATCACCAGACTATCTGGGTTACACTCAAGATAGACGGAGTCCAAGTGAAAATGGAATTGGACACAGGATCAGCCCTAACAGTCATAAACCAAAGGGACTACAAGCGGCTATTTTCACATATACCCTTGAAAGCTACAGAGATTGTCTTGAAGACGTATACGGGGCAAAAAGTCTACCCCAAAGGAAAAATAAGGGTGAAAGTGATATATAAAGGCCAGGAAATACCTAAAATGGATATATATGTATTGCCAGATGGAGGACCACCACTGCTAGGACGTGAATGGATCCGGAAGCTACAATTAGATTGGCATTCCATACAGGCACTGAAGGTTGAGGCCAAAAAGGATGACGAAGTCACACCTGGACGACTGTCAAAAATACTAACTGACGCAAAAGAAGTGTTCCAGGAGGGACTCGGAACACTAAAAGGCATAACAGCAATGATTAAAATAGAGGAAAATGCAAGCCCAAAGTTTCTTAAGGCCAGACCAGTGCGTTATGCGATCAGACCAGCTGTCGAAGCAGAGCTGGAAGGGTTGGAACGTTCAGGAGTACTGTCCAAAGTGGACTGGAGCGAGTGGGCTACACCCATCGTTCCTGTAATGAAGAGGTCGTTGAGTAATACGCCTGGGGAACCAAAGAAGGTCCGCATCTGTGGGGATTTTAAGGTGACAGTGAACCCAGTCCTTCACACGGTACAATATCTGCTTCCACGAATTGAGGATATTTTCGCCTCGCTATCTGGAGGTAAAGGCTTCACCAAAATTGATCTAGCCCAGGCGTACTTGCAAATGGAGGTAGAAGAAGCTTCGAAACAATACCTTACGATTAACACTCATAAAGGTCTCTATCAATACAACCGGCTGGTGTTTGGGGTAGCCTCGGCTCCGGCTATCTGGCAAAGGGCAATGGATCAAGTCCTGCAAGGGATTCCAGGGACCCAGTGTTATTTGGACGACATCTTGGTCACGGGCGAAAATGACAGTGATCATCTCGCCAACTTGGAGAGGGTGCTCACCAGATTAAAGGAGCATGGGCTACGAGCTAATCGCCACAAGTGCGAGTTTTTCCAGAAACAGATCTCGTATTGTGGCCACGTCATCGATGAAGAGGGGTTACATAAGTCACCTGAAAAGATTGAGGCAGTAGTCAAGGCTCCAGCACCGGAAAATGTGTCACAGCTGAGGTCGTTCCTCGGGCTGGTAAACTACTACCACAAGTTCTTACCAAATTTGTCCACGGTATTACACCCACTGAACACCCTACTGCAAACAGGGGTACCACGGAAGTGGGATGACGAACGTAGACGAGCTTTCCAGAAGTGTAAAGAATTGATCACATCAAAAGAGGTGTTGGCGCATTTCAACCCAGCGCTACCAATTCGTTTGGCATGTGATGCATCACCCTATGGTATTGGAGCGGTGCTGTCGCACAAATTCCCAGACGCGTTGGAGAGGCCAGTAACCTTTGCGTCTCGGTCACTAACCTCAGCCGAGCGCAACTACGCCCAGATTGACAGGGAGGCCCTCAGCCTAGTATGGGGAGTAAAAAAAATTCAACCACTATCTGCATGGGCAGAAGTTCACCTTGCTGACTGACCACCAACCACTTGTCTCCATCTTCAATCCTAAGAAGGGCGTTCCAGTGATGACTGCACAATGGTTACAAAGATGGTCCCTGTTTCTAGGGGCGAATCAATATGAAATAGAATATAAAGGCACGAAACAGCATGGGAACGCTGATCGGCTATCGCGCCTGCCACTGCCTACTGTGGAGGAAGCACCAGCAGTGGACCCTATCGAGATATTTTATTCGTCAATAATTGAACGATTGCCAGTAACGAACGCGGATATAGAGAAGGAGACCCGCAATGATCCGACGCTGTCTCGGGTATATGATTTGACGGTGAGGGGATGGCCAACACATGGCGACTCACTGTTGCCAGCATTCTCATCCAGAAGAGAACAGCTGTCAGTATGCCAGGGGACAGTGATGTATGGATCCAGAGTGGTGATTCCACCCAAGTTAAGGGAGAGAGTGCTAAATGAGCTACATGAAGGTCATCTGGGGGGAGTGAAAATGAAAAGCCTTGCTAGGGCTTATGTGTGGTGGCCGGGAATCGATCAACAAATCGAAGACCTAACTAAGAGCTGCTTAGGATGCCAGAAGGTCCAAAATGCACCACCACATGCCCATCTACACCCATGGGAGTGGCCCTCCTCTCCATGGCAACGGGTGCATATTGATTTCGCTGGTCCATTCATGGACTCAATGTTCTTAATAGCAGTGGATGCTCATTCGAAGTGGCCTGAGGTGATAAAAATGTCCTCAACCACTACAGAGAAAACGATTGCAGTCCTACGGACCATATTTGCCAGAAACGGGTTGCCAGGGCAGATTTGCTCTGATAATGGACCACAGTTTGTGTCCGAAGAGTTTCAAAAATTTATGAGAAGGAATGGGGTAAGGCATTACATATCTGCCCCGTATCATCCAGCCACAAATGAATTGGCTGAGAGGTTCGTACAAACCTTTAAGAAGGCGATAAAGGCCATGTGCGACGATGAAATTCCACTACAGCATAAGATGGACAATTTCTTATTAGCCTACCGAAACGCGACACATGCAGTTACCAACCAGACCCCGGCCATGATGTTCTTTAACCGAAGGTTGAGATCTCGTCTGGACTTGCTCAGACCAAATGTGCGAAGAAATGTTGAGGACAAACAATTCCAGCACATCAATGAGAAGCCGACAAGGAGCTTCAATTTAGGACAACCAGTCTTGGCCCGTGACTATCAAACAGAGAAATGGCAACCCGGAACGATATGCACAAGGCAGGGGCCATTAATGTACACAGTGGATGTCGGGGAGAACATTGTGAGATGCCACGTCGATCAGATCTTAGCGTCACAGGAACGCGTCAACCCCATGTCTCGAGTGCCTGGGGATGAACCCGACATACCGGTAGCATCTACCTCAGAACCAGTAGCAGTGGAACCCGATGAACTACCCGATGAAAAGGGGTCAGAATTGCCTCTGCACCAAGAACAAGAACCTCAGGAAAGGCGCTATCCCGAAAGGGTCAGGAAGCCGCCCCAAAGACTGAATCTATAAATGGACTATTGTTGTTTAATGTACATGTTAAAGTGTTAATTGTTATTTGAATATTAGGGGTACTGCTAATCTAAAAGGGGAGGAATTGTAGTGTATGTGCCTTTAAGACAGAACTACTTTTACAGCTCCTGTATACTGTAGTACCGGCAGTGACCACACCTGTATATAAGCCTTGCGCATGCCTCTGTACCCCCAGTCTTGAGACTACCCTCCTCCAGTAAATACCTGTTTATCGTTAAGTTACAGCATCCGTGTGGTTATTGAAAAACAGCATACTCTCAGAATCACGGATCTAACAGTCACTGTCTCAGGATACGGGGTAGGACATTTAGGATTGAGATGAGGAGAAATTTCTTCACTCAGAGGGTGGTGAACCTGTGGAATTCTCTACCACAGAAGGCTGTGGAGGCCAAGTCACTGAATATATTTAAGAAGGAGATTCTGTAGATAGATTTCAAGACATAAAAGGCATCAAGGGGTATGGGGAGAGAGCGGGAATATAGTACTGTATTGAGATAGAGGAGCAGCCATGATCATATTAAATGGCGAAGCAGACTCGAAGGGCCGAATGGCCTACTCCTGCTTCTATTTTTCTATGTTTCTATGTTCTATGTTTCTTTCCTCCTTTAAGACGCTCCTTAAAACCTAACTCTTCGACCAAGCTTTTGGTAATTTGCCCTAACATCTCCTTATATGGCCCAGTGTCAATTTTCTTTTTTTAATTATCACTCCTGCGAAGCACCTTGGGAAGTTTTATCATGTTAAAAGTGCTATATAAATATAAGTTGTTGTTGTTATGAACAGTCTGGTTCAGCCTGAGATTTAATTCTTCATTGGTTAAGTTAGCATTTTTCTCCTTTTTAATTGGTTACTTTCTACACCAATCATAATGCACAAAACCTTTCTCACCGCCTAAAATCCTCCCTAATCACATTAAAGCAAAAAACATTTGTCCAACATGCAGCTTCCCACAGAGGTTCCCATCCACCCCACTGTATACTAACCATAACATTCATCACAGAAACAGAAACATTCAACAAGTCACAAAACTCACAGGCTGACCCATCCTACTTTCTGTTCAATCTAATATTTCCCCTACCCATTCCATGTCAGGCCCAGGGCAAGACGTTAGGGCCCCGATTGTGGCATCTCTGCTGCCATGTTTTACATACCCACTAATAATTTTGAATGGGCCTCAACATAGGTGGCCAACATTCCCGCCAGAAACAGGCGGGAGCCTCATTATGCCATGCAAATCTGCTTTCGATGACATAGATAGAACCCCGATGCCATTTTAGTCTGGGATTGCAGGACTCGCCCATTGCCCCTGAGCAGAAAGCAACTGTAACCAGCATCCCTTAAAGGGATCACTGGAGGCCACACTAGGAGACGTAAAAAAATAGGTTGATGGACTTGCTCTTATTTCCAACACTTTCTGCTTTTATTTCCAATGCAATTAATTTTCGGGATATCTTACAAGCTCAGGTAAATATCCATGACATTTGTAAGCATACCATTGTTTTGTACTGTAAAGTGTTGATCGCGAGAGCACAATCATCCACAATGCAAATTTTGCGTTTGAACAGAATTTTCCGTGAGCGCTTTTTAGCTCTGCCTTCCCAATTCTCAGATGCAACAGGCTAAATTTCTGACCGCAAATAAACCCGACCGGAAGTTGGGTGGTCAACAAGTCACATCCAACCAACGAGCAGAGTGCTGACACCAGCCCAATTTCCTTGGTCTGCTTAATAATTATAATAAAGTGGGGGAGATCCAGATGTGGAAAATGCCTCTCACTTTGGGCTCTGGTGATAGGGCGAAACGGGAAATCTTGTGCTGATGCAGGAGTTAAAGTTCAAAAGGACAGGCATCCATTTTATTGAAAAGTTGGAAACAACACGTTTAGCAGCTAAGAATGTCTACAAGGTGTACAGTAGGGCACAGAGCAGCCCGGTTCTGTGATGGGACCATTGAGGTTCTTCTGGAGGAATAAACTTTACAGCAATGTTTGTCGCAGTACCCCAATAGAGATCATTCTAGAGGGAATAGTAAGCGGTTACTCCAGTCTGAGGGCCAACTGAACCATATTATCATTTGGACACAATGCAGCAAAAAGTTCAGCAACCTTTACCAGGACAGCCAAGACACAAGTACCCAGCCTCACGTTACAATGATACAACATGCAAGCATGTTTGGCACTTACAATTACCTGTCCCTCACACAATTTTGAAGCACTTCACAAATCTTACTATCAATGTCCATGAGGCAGAAGGGTGCCCTTTACACTCCCAGCCTTCACCTGGAAGTGCTCCTTCAGTTGCATCTTTTCGTATATTCAGCCCAAAACAATTCTCCCATCTATGGTAGTGTTAAGTCTGTGTGTCCCAGTTATGCTTATTATAAATCACTGGACACAGACCACAAGAATAACTTTAACAGGTCTTTACTATTCGGAGGTCAGGGCTGAACTGCCCAGTAAATCACTACACAACGCTTATATACCGGTGTGGTCACCACCGGTACTACAGTATACAGCAGCCAAGAGAAAGTAGTACATCTCTTAAGGTAGTTCTCTTAAGGTGGAACAGGTTACATACACCACAGGTAGCTCAATGTAACAGGAACATGTCATCACAGTGCGTACTGCCACTTGAGTGCCACTTTTTTTTACTCTACTTCCTCCTTCGTGGCCTCCACGGCATTGCCTCTTTTCAGAATAAAATAGCAAACAGCAACAATCCTAGAAACTCTAACCAGGCTGTACTGCAGGGCACCCCAGATCAATCCAGGCACCTGAAGCATGTTTTCAATATGCCCATGGTGTGGTCAATGAGAACTCTTGTGAAGCTATGTGCTTCATTGTATCTGTGCTCCACTGGTGCCCTGGAATTCCACAGGGGTGTCATGAGCCACGACTGTAGAGGATAGCCTTGATCCCCCAGGAGCCAGCCTGCAATTTGCTTTTCAAGTAAGTATTGGTGGCACTGAGGATTGTCTGTGACAGCTACCAGAAAAGCAAGAATTTACTGGCATGATGTGGTGTTGATGGTTCAAGAGGGGCTGAATATTGAGAGAGTGGAATCTTGTGTGATTCATGTACATAGTTGCAATGTGTAATGGAGCACATATGGCCATGTGAGTTCAATCCCTGGCACTAGCAGGAATCCTGCCACTCAGTAAAATTACATGCTGTCTTGTGCTGCTGTTGGTGATCCAAGGGGAGGGATATGAACTCTGATGGTTCAGCCTGCAATGTGTTTGTGACTTGCTTCACATATCTATTCACAGCTAATTGGCAGATATTTGCAATGTCACCAGTGGCAGCTTGAAATGACCCCATTGCATAAAGTTTGGGAGAGGTTTTCCTTTTAAAAACTCCTGGCAGTGCCGTGTATGTGTTGGATTTTAACTGTGGGCCTGCTTACAGTATGTGGCATATCTCTGTCCTACATTACAATAGTGACTACATTTCAAAAGGGTTTCATTGGTTATAAAGCACTTTGGGGCACCCTGAGGCTGTGAAAGGAGTTATATAAATGCAAGTCGTTACTTCTTTCTTTCCTTCTTTCTTTCGTTCTTTCTTTCATTTTTTCTTTCTTTCTGACGGTTTCCCCGAAGAAGCAAAGCCTCTGCAGGCACTGCTTCCCAGACAAGTGGGGGTATGTGTGCCTCTAGCTGGCGAAGGGGTACTGGCAGAGCTCTTCAGGTATGGTCTGACTTTTCTGGAATCCCTCTGTTGGGTCCTCCTCCAAAAAACAGAGATGTAGGGCAATTCCCAATGGGAAACCCAATGTGGCAATATGGCCAAAGGTGTGGAAATTAAGGCAGCACCACAGAAATTGCCACAAAGGCTGTGGAAAGACCGCAGAGGCAACAGGAAATAAAATCACAAGAGAAAAGCTTCAGAAATGGCCTGACAAAGATTCAGTGTCACCACTGGTCTCTTTAAACTGATTTCCATTTGTAGCTCAGTGCCTAGTGGCTCTGAGCACCCAGTTTATTAGGGCTGGTAAATGAAGCAGCAGTAAATGGGTGGATATGACAGAAAATCTGACGTATGATGTATTCATGTCTCTGTGCATTCATTTATATGCCCACAAACTGGTGGGTGCTATTTGCTGACCACAAATGTGATGAGAAAACCAGAATGAGGGCCAAATGGGTTGGGATCTGATATTATGGATCTCATCGGAGAGATGAGATTTGTCCAATTTATGCCCATAAATCAGATGGATCCAATTAAAAAATCAAAGCTGTTGTATGATAGTAACATAACTAATGATTTTGATATTAAGATATTAATGGTGACATATGCTCCAGAGACCCATAGGTCAGTGTTTACAGCAGGTGCAGCAGTGACATCCTGAGGGATTCTGGAGTCTGCTTGCCACTCTATGTATACATCTTAGCTTCCCCACTGCTACACGTGCTGATTTGGTCTGTTTAAGGCCACCTTCCCATTCCTTCTGGTAGCGTAATTAACAGTTCTTGAACCGGTCCTAAGTAATATCCCACAATGTAATTTCTGAGACAAAGTTTTTTTAGGTCAAATATACCTTTACGTTTATAACAACTTCTTAATACAGAAACATGTAACAAAATATTCTGA
Source organism: Somniosus microcephalus (assembly GCF_052327205.1). NCBI lineage: Eukaryota > Metazoa > Chordata > Chondrichthyes > Squaliformes > Somniosidae > Somniosus > Somniosus microcephalus. The sequence goes on from NC_140992.1 coordinate 223,586,926, forward strand.
TGAAAGATCATTGACCCAATACGTTAACTCTGTTTCTCTCTCAACAGATGCTGCCTGACCTGCTGAGTATTTCTAGCATTTTCTGCTTTTATAACAAAATATTACATAATTCTAAGTATTTTCCTTAGTAATATAATGTAGCACAAATATTGCAAATTTAGGACTGACCTTACCTCTGTAAAACTGTGGAAAACCTTACATAAGAAGTGAGAAATTGATAAAGAAAGGGAAAATAGAATATGAGAGTAAATTAATGAGAGACATAAAAACAGACTGTAAAAGCTTTTATATAGGTATATAAAAAGGAAAAGGTTAGCAAAAGTAAATGTGGGTCCCTTACAGGCTGAGACAGGAGAAATTATAATGGGGAATAAGGAAATGGCAGAGAAATTAAACAAATACTTTGGGGGTGATTTTGCCAATGGAAGTGTGATGGAGGCAGGACTGCTGCTTGTCGGGTTTTAGTCCCGCCTCCATCGACGTCCGGCCAATCCATGCTATTTTCCCTTGATTGACCTTGTTAAGCCTGCCCAGCGGGCTTAGCAGGCCAATTAAGGGAAAGCCGGTTACTGGTGACGTCAGTGAGTGACATTTCATCTGCCAAGAGCTTTTGATAGATGAATTGTCATTGTTTGACAGCTCTGTGAGGTTGTCAAACACTGACAATCTGTCTTCTAAGTTGAGTCCTGGGACACAGGCTCACTTAGAAATCTGTCCTGAGCAGAAAGCAGAAGGCTGATGCATTTGAGAATGCAGTGGCCATTCTGTTTTCTCTGCCAATAAGATGAGGGACTCCCAAGACCTGAAGGGATGAAGCCTGGAGGAAGAAGCAAAGGTAAGTAAAGCTTTTAAAACACTTAAGACTCACCTCACACGCTTACCTCTGCATGCATGCACCCATCACTCACCTGCACACCGGACATCTCAGTCCCTCCGACCCTCGCAAACCCACGGCTTGCCTCGCTGACCCTGGCGAGGTTTGGAGCCGTCTGGAAGCCCGCGCTTTAGGGCTCAAAATAGGGATTATCTAAAAAACTGCCTGTTAACTACCTGTTAACAGGCAGTTAATTGGCACTAATCCCCTTCCGGCCTCGAGGAGGCGGCTCCCAGCGTGGGTTGGGTACCCGCCTCCTGGGAAGATGGCACAGAGGCCGGTTGGGGGTGGGATGGGTACCCGCCCCCAGATTCTGCCATTTTCCCAGAAGTCCTGCCTCCATACCCGCCTCCCCAGGGCTGGCAAAATCGCCCCCTTTGTGTCTGTCTTCACGGAAGAAAACGCAAAAAACTTCCCAGAAATAGTGGAGAATCAAGGATCTGCGAGAATGAGGAACTGAAAGAAATTAGTATTAGTAAAAAAAATAGTACTGCAGAAATTAATGGGACTGAAAGCCGATAAATCCCCTGGACCTGATGACCTACATCCTAGGGTTTTGAAAGAGGTGGCTATAGAGCTAGTGGATGCATTGGTTGTCATTTTCCAAAATTCTATAGATTCTAGAACAGTTCCCACGATTGTAAGGTAACAAATGTAACCCCACTGTTTAAGAAAGGAGGGAGAGAGAAAATGGAGAACTACAGACCAGTTAGCCTGACATCAGTAGTAGGGAAAATGGTAGAATCTATTATTAAGGATGTGGTAACAGGGCACTTAGAAAATAATAATAGGATTGGGCAGAGTTAACACAGATTTATGAAAGGCAAATCGTGTTTGACAAATCTGTTAGAGCTTTTTGAGGTTGTAACTAGCAGAATAGATAAGGGGAACCAGTAGATGTGGTGTATTTAGATTTTCAGAAGGCATTCGATAAGGTGCCACACAAGAGATTATTAAACAAAATTAGGGCTCATGGGATTGGGGGTAATATAGTAGCATGGATTGTGGATTGGTTAACGGATAGAAAACAGAGAGCAGGAATAAACGGGTCATTTTCGGGTTGGCAGGCTGTAACTAGTGGGGTACCGCAAGGATCAGTGCTTGGACCTCAGCTATTCACAATCTACAGCAATGATTTAGATGAGGGGACCAAATGTAATACATCCAAGTTTGCTGATGGTGTCCTAGTGCATGAAACACAAAAGGTTACTATGCAGGTACAGCAAGTAATTAGGAAAGCTAATAGAATGTTGTCGTTTATTGCGAGGGGAATTGAATACAAAAGTAGGGAGGTTATGCTTCAGTTATACAGGGCATTGGTGAGACCACATCTGGAGTACTGTGTACAGTATTGGTCTCCTTATTTAAGGAAGGATGTAAATGCAGTGGAAGCAGCTCAGCGAAGGTTTACTAGACTAACACCTGGAATGGGCGAGTTGTCTTATGAGGAAAGGTTGGACAGGCTAGGCTTGTATCCGCTGGAGTTTAGAAGAATAAGAGGCGACTTGATTGAAACATATAAAATCCTGAGGGGTCTGGACAGGGTGGATGTGGAGAGGATCCTTCCTCTTGTGGGAGAATCTAGAACTAGGGGTCATTGTTTAAAAATAAGGGGTCACCCATTTAAGACAGAGATGAGGAGAAATTTTTTCTCACAGAGGGTCGTGAGTAGGGTGGTGGAAGCAGAGTCTTTGAATATTTTTAAGGCAGAGGTAGATAGATTCTTGGTAAGCAAGGGGGTGAAAAGTTATCTGGGGTAGGCAGGAATGTGGAGTCATCAGATCATCCATGATCTTATTGAATGGCAGAGCAGGCTTGAAGAGCCGAATGGCCTACTCCTGCTCCTAATTCGTATGTTCGTATGTATGTTCGCATATAAAGCTGGGTGGGAATGTAAGTTGTGAGGAGGATGCAAAGAGGCTTCAAGGGGATATAGACAAGCTAAGTGAGTGGGCAAGAACATGGCAAATGGAATGTAATGTGGAGAAATGTGTGAAGTTATCCACTTTGGTAGGAAAAATAGAAAAGCAAAGTATTTTTTAAATGGTGAGAGATTGGGAAATGTTGGTGTTCAGAGGGACCTGGGTGTCCTTGTACACGAATCACTGAAAGTTAACATGTAGGTACAATAAGCAATTAGGAAAGCAAATGGTATGTTGGCCTTTATTACAAGATGATTTGAGTATAAGAGTGAAGACATCTTACTGCAATTATATAGGGCCCTGGTGAGACCACACCTGGAGTATTATGTATAGTTTTGGTCTCCTTACCTAAGGAAGGATATACTTGCAACAAAAGGGAGTGCAACAAAAGTTCATCAGACAGGTTCCTGGGATGGGGGGATTGTCCTATGAGGAGAGATTGAGTAGACTAGGCCTATATTCTCTAGAGTTTAGAAGAATGAGAGGTGATCTCATTGAAACATACATAATTCTTACATGGCTTAACAGGGTAGATGCAGGGAGGATGTTTCCTCTGGCTGGGGAGTCTAGAGCCAGGGGTCACAGTCTCAGAATAAGGGGTCGGCCATTTAGGACTGCGATGAGGAGAAATTTCTTCACTCAGAGGGTGGTGAATCTTTGGAATTCTCTACCCCAGAGGGCTGTGGAGGCTCAGTCGTTGAGTATATTCAAGACAGAGGTTGATCGATTTTTGAATATTAAGGGAATCAAGGGATATGGGGATAGTGCAGGAAAGTTGAGATCAGGTAAACAATCAGCCATGATCTTATTGAATGGCAGAGCAGGCTCGAAGAGCCAAATGGCCTACTCCTGCTCCTATTTCTTATGTTCTTATGTAATACCAATTCAATTTTACCCCACTGTTGTAATGTAAAAACAAGCACAACTGAACTTTGCAAAATAGATGTTCTATAATTAATGTGTACAAAAGAGCCATTGTATAAATGATTAATGAAAAAGGAATTTTAATAACCTGTCAGATTAAATCATATAACATGTGCTATCTACATTTTTATAAAAGTTGAGTTCAGTCAGTTAGTTTGAGCCTGGTATGGCTTATTTATATTGGTTAAATATAGTTTTTCCAAACACAATTCATGCATAAGTACATTAATACTACAAAACTAACAGATACTGACATAAGGAATTCAAGCACGCTGGCACAGAAATCATACACACTTTCTGTCAGTACAGATGTTTACATTTGAAACAAAACAATTTGCAAATAGCTATTATAAATGTTTTTAAAAATGTTTTTCTGTATAAGCCAATTACATAAAGATCCCGGGGTAGAATTTCCGCTATGTTGCGCTGGCGCAATTCACCCAAAATCAGCCAAACCAGTGCAAAAGATCTTGAAATTTCAAGCGCAAGTTACGTTCAGCACAAATTGAATTCCTGCGATCTTTTGCACTGGTTTAAAAAAATTGCGCTTCAAGCCAGTCCCGCCTCATTATTTGAGCTGAAAGAAAGGATGAATGCTGAACAAAATAAGAAAGCTAAACTGGACTGACAGTAACAAATGCGGAATGTAGATGGCTCGCTACCTTTAGGAAGAATGTCTCACCATTCAGGTGCAGCACCATGTTGCCCAGTTTGAGCATGCGCAATGCAACTTTTATCTGTTTTCAAATTCACACAGTGCCATCTTCTCTTTCAGTGTGTACGTAATCCCATGTAGACAACAAACATGCAGAATAAGCCAGTGTGTGGTCATGTCTTGATGTGGGTTTCCCATGTCAAAAGTTGGGGTAGAGTGAAAGGTGATTTGCATGTGTATGTGTTTATCGTTAGATTATCTGAAAGGAAAAAAATCATTTCATTCCATATTCCTGCTTCTTCCACAGCCCATGTACAAACAACCCTATTGTCAACCTTCTCAAAGCAGTCAAACGCTGACAATTCATCTGTCAAAATTTTTTCGACAGATGAAGCGTCATACGCTGATGTAAGCCAAAGCGGACCAAGTGATATACAAGGTCGACGCTTAGTTGGATACAGATGACAGACTTCAAGTGATGGTTCAAAACGATCCTTTAATTTTCACAGGCCTGGGGAGGGCCTGGGGAGAACCTTCTGAGACCCTTTTCAGATTCGACTCCACTGATACCCTCGCGACGTTCACAATTATACACAAAAATCATACCCTGCCCTTGGGGCGGGTGCAAAGCTATCAACGTCTGAATGGCAAATATAAAGCATGACATTATCACATTTCTGTTATCAGTTGGTTCTGGGACCTTCTGTGACTGCGGCCTTGGCTTAGTCTTATTGCTGCAACAACTGCCCTTTGTCTCTGGCCAGATGATTTGTTCAGTAACATGTTTTCTTGAGATAACAGTTCCTGTTTTCGTAACAAGCTCAAGTTACTTTGAATGCATCCTTAACAAGCTCAAGTCACCTTGAATACATATTCTTCCTTAACAAGCTCAAGTTACTTTTGCAAAGCAAGCAGATTGTGATTAGTGACTGTGAGACTTTCCCAACGGTTTTTAGCTGTCAGCCATTTTACGATTCACATTACATACTTTACTTACTGAATACATAATTTTCCTCTACCTAGGTCCTATGTCTAACACTTAATGATATTAATTATAAATTTTAATTACTTCAGTCCCCCTTTATGGCCCATTGGTCATATTGACCCAATAAGGCCAGTATTCTATAGCTTAAGATTGTTTCATATAAGTTCCCGTCGCCCTGGTGGTACCAACCCAGGGTGTCTGATACTCATAATCTGACAATCCTAAACACAGTCTACATAGACAGTCCCCTTACGTTCTCTCCCAAGTTCATTGATGGTTAGCAACAGTTTTTCTTTCTCTTCCTCCTTTTTTACTCCTTTGGCTATTGTCTTCGCTAAGGTTTTCATTTTTCGTCCGCGACACTTGCTACAACAATCTATCAGAAGGTATAATAATTGTAATAATTGAACTACCACTAGCACGTGTGACATGATCCTGATCCATGGATGTACATTCACATTGAGTCCCCAGTCCCAGACCTTATTGTACCAAGGGGTTTCCGCTAAGGTTTTACTAATGTCTTTACTTTGTTGCATTAAGTCTTCTTCTATTCTATAATAATGCTTTATAATTTCCTTAATTTCCTGCTGTAATTTCTTCCAAGCTTCTTGTTCCTCTAACTTAGGAATTGCCTTGGGCTCCGGTATGACATATGTTTTAATCATTCTATTAAGTCCTGTATTATTAAGTGACCAAGTTTTCTCTTCGTGTGGTCTTGGCGGGTGTATATATTGGTGTCCTATCTGCGTAGGCATCTTTGGGTAAAAACAAAAGTTTGGCTGGGGAATGGACAAGTCAGATCTTGGTATTCATATTTCTGTTCAGCTGTGGTGACACAAAATGTCCCGTTGTTCTCCAGTGCTACCCTTGTTCGGTGTATCCCCCTTGGGTGTACCTCAAGGGTGCAATTGGTGGTTTTCATAAATCCGCAATCGGCTGTGTCTCCTTTGGTGGAAGGGTGTGTGCACACCCATGTCCTTCCCTTGTGGTGGCACCCGTCCATTACCACCCCCCTTAAGGTTCCATTCTCCTGGTTATTATCTTCATCCCTTTCCCAAATTGCCTTGGTAGGGACATCATGATATCTAACCCAACTCTCCCTTTGTACCTCTCCTATATTAATCACATCATATAGAGGTTGTCCCTCTTCTGGGAGTTGTGGGATGGCCAGTACAAAGCCAATCACCTTAGTCCATGGGGTCAGACAATTGCCTGCCCTGTATACTTGTCCTATTTTACGCCCTTTGCATAGGCTTTTATTTGTGTCAATCCATGGTTCCAGATCCCCATTAGTAATCCAATCAGGGATCTGTCCATTATTTATTTGCTTCATGTTATGCTGAGCATTCGACAATAGCCATGAGCCATACATGGCACATACCAATTCCTTATGGGTTTGGCGGGATGCATTGTTGATCTGATCAATAATTGTATTAATTGTTTTTGCATGGTGGGCCACTATCTCTTCCACCCCCAAAAATTGTTTTGCTGTTTGTTTTCCTGCCAGCACCGCTTGTTGGCTATTTTTAGTGGCTTGTTTTAGTAACTTCTTTATTTTTGCTTGTAGTTCTTCTACTCCTTCACTTACTCCTTCTATGTCAAAACTATTAACTGTTGCTAACCAGGCCGCATACCCTGCTCCGGCCATTTCCAATATTCCCCGTTTCTTACATCTCTGTAAGATAGGTTTCCCTTGTGGACCCTCTAATTGTTTCATCCACAGGGAGTCCCATAATCGTTTGGTATAATCATTACACATCGCGGGCATAGTAAAAGTACTCATATTGATAGCAAGTTTAATGATTCTATGTGCTACGCTAAAATACACTGCGTCCTGTGTTTTCCTTATTACTAATCCCCCTTTTGCTCCCTTCTTCATTGACGGGCAAGTTGATGGGGTTGTAGTCGGTAGCGGGGTGGTTATAGTTGGTGTGCTGGCACATACCATCGGGCGCACAGCGGGAATTGTCTGAGTACAGGTGCACAACGTCGTATGTTCTTGTTTGCAGTATAACGCGGACGCTTTGTTGTCATCGCTTCCTGTGACGTTATCAGTACAGTTTCCACTGTCTATATTAGTATCACTACATGTCCATCCATGAGAGTACTGTTTACACACATACTGTTGGGGGCAACGATGCATCGTTGTTTAGTACTGTTCTCCGGACGTGTTCCGTCCGAAGCAGTATCAGTGGCATCTGTGAGGATGCCACTGAAAGACATCAGGCATAAGCACCCCAGAAGGGTGATTATTGGGATCTTCATTTTCTCGTTGGGTGCACCTTCTCTGTTGGTTGGAACAGATATGTGTGGTTTTAGTAATAAAAGGTTTTACCTGTTGCTGGTGCTCCCCTCAACTACCTGTTGTTTTTTGCAAACAAACACATGTATCATTAGTCATTACTACAGTGGATTAGGATTACTCTACTCTTATCAGTTCTATCGGTTCAAAATGCTGTACATCTGGTTCGTTTCTTGGTCTGTGGCTCTGTTCCCAGACATATTTGAAGACACAGACGATGGCATATAGCATTTTGTGTTCTAGTTTTAGCCCATTAAAAATTGTAGCAGGGCTTGCTACTATCGGGTATTCCTTTGGGGTCACCTTATTTAGTGCCGTATAATCAATTGTCAGTCGATATGATGCGTCTGGTTTCCTTACTGGCCATACCGGGGAATTAGTTTCGGATATAGTTTCTCGTAAGATTCCCTGCTTGGTTAATTCCAACACTATGTCCCGTACTGCTGCTTTGGCTTCCTCCTTTAAAGGATATTGTTTATGTGGGCGATGCATTGGTCCCAGTATTTTTACCGGGGGGGTTTGGACTAATCCACAATCTTGTTTATGCGTTGCCCACATCCCAATATACTCTCTGCATGGGATCGCCCATAGGCTCTTCTTATCCCATTCCGGGTCTATAATCTTAATTGCTCCTACCCGATTTGTTTTGTTTCCCGGGGCCGTTTGTTTGTTCAACTTATGATCCGGTGGCCAGATCACTTTATTATCTTTAGGGTCGATTAAAGCTCCTACTTCCCGCAGTAAGTCTATCCCTAGGATTGTTCCTTCAGTATTCTCGCATACTCACAAATGTGTAGGTATTATTATACATCCAATTTCTAATAGAATTGTTTCGCTCTTATAAGCCTTAAGTCTTCTTCCACCTATTCCCGCCACATTAATCGAAAGTTTAGTTCGGGGCAAGGGCAAATCTGTCAGTGAGATTGAGGCTCCTGTGTCTATCAACATTTTGCACTGCCGGCCCCCTAGCAATGCGTCAACAAACATTCTTGGGTCTTCCTCACCATTTTCCCCAAGGGCTGCTATCTTTCATTTAGTATTCAACTTCTTCATCATGTCTCTCATTTGTCTCATGGTGCATACATCGTCTCCTTCTCCGTCATCTGAGTCATACCCATATCGCCTCTCATCTCTGGTATTTTTCCAGTTCTTATATTCCCTATACTCCCTCTGGCATTGCCTCTCTCTATCTCTATCCTCCTGCTCTTCTTTCTCTTCCCTCATCCATCTTTTGAAATTCTCCTTCCCCCATTTCCTCCTGGCTGTCCTCTTTGGAGACCCCCCTTTTGTCTCAGCCCCTGACCTTCTCTCCCTCCTCCTTTATTCCAACAGTCCGCTCTCTTATGTCCTGGCTTGTTACAATTGTGGCAGGTTGGTCTTGGATCCGATGCTGGACGGACATCTCCTCCCTGCTTCTGTTTGCATTCTTTAGCGAAATGTCCCTCTCCACCGCAAGCATAGCAGCTTGCTATCCCTACTGCTTCCTCCTGTCCTTCCAACTCTTCGGCTGCAGCTATCTTAGTCTTTTGCATGTTATCTACTTCGGTCGCCCACCTAATTAAATCATCATAGGTGTTCATTGTAACGATTCCTAATCGTACAGTTGCCTGATATGCGGGACCTAATCTGGCCTTAAATGATTGCAGAAAACACTGATTATCCCTTGTGGGGTTAATAATGCCGGAGCATCCCACAAATCTTCCCCATTTCCGTTTGCTATAGTCTACAGCAGATTCTCCCTTGTCTTGAGTTATATTGGTTATAGCTGCCCAATTTACTGGAGCTTGTCCCATCACTCCCTCCACTGCAAGTTTAAAGGCGTCATAGTCAATTTGCGACTGGTTGTGTGTAATATTCAACGTTCGACACCAGGTTCCGTCTTTAAAATTCTGACCTAATTGTTCCCAGTGATCGTTCAGAATTTTTGCTCATACCAACTGATCCACATCTTTATTGTACAGATTGTGTCTTATTCTTAATTCCCTAATTTTTTGCCAAAACGGGTAGTTATTTTCTCGTACCTGTAATTGAGGTAATTTATCCACCAACATTTGTCTCTCTAAGGGTTTAAAAGGTTGATACGTAGTTCGAATTACTTGGGGCCCTTGCGGAATCGCTGGAACTGCCGGAGCTGCCGCTGGTTGTCTGCCAGGCCCTGCTCGGACCGCTGGAACTGCCGGGACTACGGGTGTTCCGGGGGTTACTTCAGTCTTTATTGGGACCGCTTTCACTTCGCAGTGTGCCGGATTGTAAGGTGCTGGGAGATTATTTTCTTTTGGCCAGGGCGGTGGCTCCGGCCAGTCCCTCTCTCCAGTGTATTCTGCTGTTTCCTTATCTAACCCACTCCCATCTATATTACAATCTCCTGATAATTTTGGGTATAAGGGCGTACTACTGGAGTTGGCTGCCGCCACCGGGTATCCCTTCCCTCTTTGTTTGGGAGTTGTTACTTCTTTCTCTTCCCTTTCTTCCTCTTCCTTCTGTTTCAACCCTTTACATTGTTTCTGGTAACAAGCTAAGATTACCATTCCCCCTTTTCTCTCTTTATCTTTGGTTTGTCCCTTCCACCAAGCCCTTTGGCTCTCTGCACTGTCTTCGGGATCCCACCCTTTCTTTTTCATAGTGTGAGCTATGGGGGCGGTTTGTGGTGGATGGACAGTATGTGGCCACCAGATGGAGACAAAGTCCCCCTCTCACTCCAATTCAGGCGAAGGCCACACCCACCTCCAACACACCTGAGGCAAACCTACCCATTAGCTCAGGAGTTCAAAAGGCAAACTGGTGCATCCCTTCAGTGCCAGGGCCTGAGGAGAGAGCGCGCCAGGCTAAGGCCGCTGTTGGGGCCCAGCTCGCAGCTGCCACAGAGAGGTCTGCTGTTGAACCTGGGTGGAATATTGTTTAGTTCTGAGAGCCTGATGTGATCCCTGGACTGGCTGAGAAAGATCCAGTGGTAAAGTAACCCTGGCTTATTGTTTTTGGAGGAAATTGATTTAAGGACTGCCTTCCTAACCACCCGGGGTGGGTGATGGTTTTGTTCCTCATTTGTCTTTTTGAACGTCGTATGTTTTTGGATTTTGACAGACGTGAACCTTTTTCCCCGTTTTCTAAAACTAAAACACCGCTAACTGCTGTATTTCATTTACCAATCTTGTGATTGTGCCTGCATTCTCCACCATATGTAATCAACCACCTCCTAGACCGAAGGGTGTGTTGATGTGGGATGGAGGACACAAGAACAGTCACAACATCAGCTCCGACCTCCGGGAAGGGGCGCAGGCAGACCAAAGGGCCTCTTTCCTGCTTTTAGTTCATCCTCCATTTTTTTGGAGTTTTCTGTTGCTGTTTTATAATGAAGCACCTGTCCTTTGAGTCTGGCAACATTTTGTTCAACAGTGGCAATATCCTGTTCTGCCTTAGACAGTTTAAACTTGTACTCACTCAACTGCCTATTCGCATCCCTCTGCATTTCAAGAATTTGTAGATCTGTGCCATTTTCTAGTCGATCAGAATCTGTGAGCACATTCTCAATCTTAGAGTTCTTCTATCGTTCCTCTTCCAACTGCAATTTCAGCTTTCTGATCTGTATAAGTAATTCTTCCTTTTCATTGGCCAGTTTCTTTAGCCGCACATCTAGTGGTCCATCTCCTGCACCTTCAAGCACTTGAGCGGCCTCTTGAGACACAACTGTAATCGCACCAACAACTGGTTCATGGTTTACATCACCATTAGGTGTGCCTTCTGGGATTATCACCAAACCGTGTTTCTCTATAAGCTCATCTCTTTGCCGAATACCCTCTTTTAGTTCTTCTACTTTATGTTCTGACACACTACATGAATTTTTTTGTCGTTCCAGTTCCTTAGATTTTTTCCTCATTTTCTCTATATAGCTCTGCCATTTGCTCCTCCAATTCCTCAATAACATCTTTTAGTGTATCCACTTGGTAGACGAGGTTAGATTTTTCATTGTCTAGTTGTGCATTGGAGACCATAGTTTTTTTGTATTTCTCTTCTACTTCCGATAAGGAACCCCGCAATTCACTGAGTGAACCATCTGGATCCAGAATGCTACTCGTATCCCCACTCCCTCGTCGAGGGGAAGATCCCCCAAGTGAGGCCAGTGTCGCTGCCGACAACCCTGCAACTGCATTTCGAGAAGCAGGCCGAGAAAATGATTCAGCCTTCTCATCCAACTCTTTCTGCTGCAAAAGGGCTTCCATCGTTCCCCAAAGGGTTTTCAACAATGTGTGCTTTGTCCTCCCAGCCACCAGAGGGCTAAAGCCAGCATTCTCCACCATATGGAATCAACCACCACCTAGACCGACGGGTGTGTTGATGCGGGGGGTGGAGGACACAAGAACAGTCACAAGATTGGTAAATGAAATACAGCAGTTAGCTGTGTTTTATTTTTAGAAAACAGGGAAAAAAGGTTCACGTCTGTCAAAATCCCAAAACATAAGACGTTCAAAAAGAAAAATGAAGAACAAAACCATCACCTGCCCCGGGTGGTTAGGAAGGCAGTCCTTAAATCAGTTTTCTCCAAAAAACTATAAGCCAGGGTTACTTTACCACTGGATCTTTCTCAGCCGGTCCAGGGATCACATCAGGCTCTCAGAACTAAACAATATTCCACCTGGGTTCAACAGCAGACCTCTCTGTGGCAGCTGTGAGCTGGCCCCCAACAGCATCCTTGTCCTTGTCCGCGTCCGCGTCCGCGTCCGCGTCCTGGCTTTCTCCTCAGGTCCAGGTCTTGGCCTTGCTTTCTCCTCAGGCCCTGGCACTGAAGGGATGCACTAATTTGCCTTTTGAACTCCTGAGCTAATGGGTAGATTTGCCTCAGGTGTGTTGGAGGTGGGTGTGGCCTTTGTTTGAATTGGAGTGAGAGGGGGACTTTGTCTCCATCTGGTGGCCACATACCATCCATCCACCACAAACCGCCCCCATAGCTCACAATAGTTTCAATGAGTTTCTGATTTTTGTCCGCTAAATAGTGGGTGACAGAGTCGGGATCTCCCCAAGGGGATGGTCCCTCCTCCTTTATGTTTGAGCCTTTCTTTGACATTCTGGGTTTCTACCTTCCGTGGGTAGTTTCCCTTCTGTCCGTTCTTCTAAGAATTCTTATTTTTACTTCACGTGTATTTATAGGGTTTTGCCGCCTATCCGGCTTAGAGGATTTTGCTGCCTTCCTGGCTTAGAGAATTTTGCCGCCTTCCTGGCTACTCGAGTCTGTCTCTCTTTTTAGTTCTTTTAATCACAGCCTTACCCGATCTCACAGTACGTTCTGAGCTTTCTAATTTATGGGTGGTAATTTAAAACGTACTCACCCTCTCTAGCTCAACGTTCCCGTGGACCGGCAAGGGTCTGTGATCCTGCCGACTACACCAATTGATGTAAGCCAAAGCAGAACAAGTGATATACAAGGTCAACGCTTAGTTGGGTACAGATGACAGACTTCGAGTGATGGTTCAAAACGATCCTTTAATTTTCACAGGCCTGGGGAGAACCTTCTGAGACCCTTCTCAGATTCGACTCCACTGATACCCTCGCGACGTTCACAATTATACACAAAAATCATACCCTGCCCTAGGGGCGGGTGCAAAGCTATCAACGTCTGAATGGCAAATATAAAGCATGACATTAATCACATTTCTGTTATCAGTTGATTCCGGGACCTTCTGTGACTGCGGCCTTGGCTTAGTCTTATTGCTGCAACAACCGCCCTTTGTCTCTGGCCAAATGATTTGTTCAGTAACATGTTTTCTTAAGATAACAGTTCCTGTTTTTGTAATAAGCTCAAGTTACTTTGAATGCATCCTTAACAAGCTCAAGTCACCTTGAATACATATTCTTCCTTAACAAGCTCAAGTTACTTTTGCAAAGCAAGCAGATTGTGATTAGTGACTATGAGACTTTCCCAACGGCTTTTAGCTGTCAGCCATTTTACGATTCACACATTACATACTTTACTTACTGAATACATATTTTTCCTTTACCTAGGCCCTATGTCTAACACTTAATGATATTAATTATACATTTTAATTACTTCATACGCTGACGTCATCTGTCACCGGCTTTCCCTTAATTGGCCGGTAAGCCCACAGGACAGGCTTAACAAGGCCAATCAAGGGAAAATAACATGAGTTCATCAGACGTTGCTGGGGGCGGGACTAGAACCCGGAAGGCAGCAGTCCTGCCCCCAACTCATCTCAGCTGGCAAAATCCAGCCCTTAGTGCCTCTTGTTACTGTGTCTTTGCCTACTCTAGTGCTCCTATGAAGTGTTGGCCAATGGCTGCAGCACGACTGGTGGACGGCTGCTGAGTGTCCTCATATGCGTCCTGGGCAGCAGAACTCGCACAGGAACTTGCTCTCCGGGGAGCTGGCCCCAGAGCTACAACCTTTCCCCCTGGCCTTGCTGCAGCCCGCTCGTTCCCGGTGCAGATCCCGCTACTATACTAGCTTCTAAAGAACGTGTAGTGCCAGTATCGAGCTGGTGCCTGCGGGTGAGACATGCAGTGACGTAGTGTGTTCTTCCTCCTCCTCTTGTCCCACCTCGCTCTCAACGGTGCCCTCAGGGAAAGGCTGCTCAGGTGTTTGCTCATTATCTGAAAGCATAAAGGCACAAGAGTTGGGTTAAGGTGAGGAGAGGGAGGCAGGAAGGGAGAAAGGCATGCATACAGCATGATTAGCTGGAAAGTGTGAAAGGCTTGTGGAGTGAGGGGGAAGTGGGATGTGAGAAGAAGGAGTAGGGATGAACATACCGTTGTTTTCCCCAAGGGGGTCAACGTCACAGGTGGCCACGGCGCCCGCCACCTGGCATTCAATAATCACCAGCACTCTATATTCCAGCGCAGACAGTGGTTGGGTGTCAGCTTGTCCCCCGCCTGTCTGCTCCTGCTTCCTCCTGTTGTGAGACACCTTGGCCTGCAAAAGAAAGGAAAGTGTGTGAGTGAGTGTGGAGCAATGTGTTTGGGTGATGTGCCTGTCATAGTTGAATAACTGTCATTGTGTGCAAGGTGTGAGATGTAGGTAGAGATTGTTGGTGGGTGAGTGCTGGGGATGTGGTGCTTTGGGCAGTGTGTGAAGACTGTGGTTCAGATGGTGGTACGTAGCATTTATAGAAGCATTCACTCATGCTGACCACCCGAGTGAGGTCATTAAATTTCTTCCTGCACTGTGTGCGAGTCCTGGGGACCACAATGCTGTCCGAGGCATGCTGGGCAACCTCCTTCCACATGGCACGGAAGACTTGCAGCGGGGGCCTCCTGCCACTTGCCGGGTAGAGCACCACTCTCCACAGCGGACACCACTTCTCCAATGCTTGGTTCAAAAATCTGCGGGCTCTCTCCCTGGGGCATGGATCTGCTCCTGCTTGCTGACACAGATTCACAGCCAGCAATGCTCAGAATGAGGTTCTGCAGCATCAATGTACCTCCCTTTTAAGAACTGGAAAGAGCCTGTGGCAATGATGACTTGTGATTTGACTGCACCTGATATTGGTTAGAGCTTTGAGTGTAGCACCACTGAGCTCGGCCATTAGCGTTTGATTTAGTGCTCCAATCCTTTCTTTGAGCGATGATACTTAATTTTGCGTGCAGCGTGATTCATTAGCGCCTGGTGCTAAATCTCAAACTTTTCTGAAGTTACCGCCCATTCCTGGGCTATAATTAATTTCTCCCCGCACATCTCTGCTATTTAACCTTTGCTTGCTGTTCTCTGCATTCATTCATAATTTGGATTGGAATCTGAAATGAGGGGCTGAGTGGCACAACATGATGTAACTATAAAATCTGGATTTGAATTCAGTGCTGACTAATTGGATAAAAGTCTCCTCTCTTTGTTTGGTATAGAAGTCCTATGAGAAAATAGATTGGGCAGTCCTTTTCTAAATTGCTCCAAGTTTACTATATGAAACTACCCATAATTAAGCACATATTACCATTACCTTGATAGACTTATTTATATTCTTTGCTCAAATGAGACTCCTAACAAAATCTTTTTATATGTCACTTGGGATTTTGGGCACGAGAAATATTTAATTCTATTCTTCTTCAACGTTGTACCAGGAGGTTCCTTTGGTATAGTTTCCTACAGGAAGTGGAAAATGTTGTGACAATCTATCTTTCTAATTTCCCCCTGTGATTAATTGTATTTAAGCAAACATCAGCCAGGAGTTTAAATTTCAGTCTTTTGGTTGGAGCATTCGGCAAATTGGTTTAAAAATAGTTGCTAAACACAAAGCTGACAAAACCCAGTAAAATAGCCTCCTCTGGTGTTTAATAAGGATGTGTCTGTTCTGTCTGCTTATAGCTCCTTGATCTGATACAATATTCAGCCCAATACCCTGAAAATACATCTTGCTCCAGCTCAATGCACAGTATGTCTTGCACAACAAGAAGCAGCATGAGATTACTGCAAACACTACTTTGCTTCACTGTAATCTCTTTGGCATCAGTAGCATTTGATTTTATTTATGATGGAGACCCAAATGTTTTTTCCTTTCCCTCACTTACTTAAAAAAGTCACTTTCCACCAACAAGCCATAGGATTACATAGGATTACATAGGATATACGGCACAGAAACAGGCCATTCGGCCCAACCAATCCATGCCGGCGTTTATGCTCCACTCGAGCCTCCTCCTGTCTTTCCTCATCTAAATCTATCAGCATAACCCTCTATTCCCTTCTCCCTCATATGCTTGTCTAGCCTCCCCTTAAATGCATCTATACTATTCACTTCAACCACTCCCTGTGGTAGCGAGTTCCACATTCTCACCACTCTTTGGGTAAAGATGTTTCTTCTGAATTCCCTTTTGGAGTACAGGAACAAGGATGTCTTGCTGCAGTTGTACAGGGCCTTGGTGAGACCACATCTTGAGTATTGTGTGCAGTTTTGGTCGCCTTATCTGAGGAAGGATGTTCTTGCCATGGAAGGAGTTCAGCGAAGATTCACCAGGCTGATACCTGGGATGGCAGGAATGACGTATGAGGAGAGATTGGGTCGATTGGACTTGTACTCGCTGGAGTTTAGAAGAATGAGAGGTGATCTCATTGAAACTTATAAAATTCTGACAGGACTGGACAGACTAGATGCAGGAAGGATGTTCCCAATGGTCGGGGAGTCCAGAACCAGGGGACACAGTCTAAGGATAAAGGGTAGGCCATTTAGGACAGTGGTGTCGCTTTTCTTCGGTTGCTGCACTGCGCATCCCTCTGTCTGCTGTTCCAGATCATTGACTTCTTACATTTAAGACAGAAATGAGGAGGAATTTCTTCACCCAGAGAGTGGTGAACCTGTGGAACTCTCTACCACAGAAGGCGGTGGAGGCCAGTTCATTAAATATATTTCTTAAGGCTAAAGGGATCAAGGGTTATGGGGAGAAAGCAGGGACCGGGTACTGAATTTGGATGATCAGCCATGATCGCATTGAATGGCAGAGCAGGCTCGAGGGCCGAATGGCCTACTCCTGCTCCTATCTTCTATGTTTCTATGTTTCTTGGTGACAAATTTATATTGATGGCCTCTAGTTATGTTCTTCCCCACAAGTGGAAACATTCTCTCTCTATCCACTCTATCAAAACCTTTCATAATTTTAAAGACCTCTATTAGGTCACCACTCAGCCTTCTTTTTTCAAGAGAAAAGAGACCCAGCCTGTTCATCCTTTCCTGATATGAATACCCACACATTTCTGGTATCATCCTTGTAAATCTTCTCTGCACCCTCTCCAGTGCCTCTATATCCTTTTTATAATATGGTGACCAGAACTGTACGCAGTACTCTAAGTGTGGTCTAACCAAGGTTCAATACAGGTTTAGCATAACTTCCCTACTTTTCAATTCTATACCTCTAGAAATAAACCCTAGTGCTTGGTTTGCTTTTTTTATGGCCTTGCTAACCTGTGTCGCAACTTTTAGTGATTTGTGTATTTGTACTCCGAGATCCCTTTGCTCCTCTACCCCACCTAGACTCACACCCTCCAAGTAATAAGTGACCTCCCTATTCTTCCTACCAAAATGTAATACCTCACATTTATCTGTGTTGAACTTCATTTGCCAATTATATGCCCATTCTGCAAGTTTATTAATGTCCTCCTGTAATTTGTTGCAGTCCTCCTCAGTATTGACTCTTTCCTCCAATTTGGTGTCAACAACAAAATTAGAAATTGTGTTTTTGATTCCAGTCTAAATCGTTAATATAAATTGTGAACAACAGTAGTCCCAGCACTGATCCTTGTGGAACACCACTACCCACTTTCTGCCACTGTGAATAGCTACCTTTTACCCCTACTCTCTGCTTTCTGTGTTGAAGCCAGCTAGCTACCCATTCTGCTACTTTTTCCCTGACTCCGCATTCTTTGACCTTGTTCATCAGTCTATTATGGGGTGCCTTATCGAAGGAATTTTGAAAATCTAGATAAATTACATCTACTGCATTACCATTGTCTACTCTCTCTCTGTTACCTCTTCAAAAAATTCAATGAGATTGGTCAAGCAAGACTTGCCCTTTTGAAATCCATGCTGACTATTCATTACTATGTTTTTGGTTTCTAGATGTTCTTCTATTTTCTCCTTTAGTAGGGATTCCATTATTTTTCCTACTACCAATGTTAAGCTGACTGGTCTATAATTCCCTGGACATGTTTTATCCCCCTTCTTAAATATAGGTATTACATTAGCTATCCGCCAGTCCTCTGGCACTACACCTTTCTCTAACGAATTATTAAATATGTATAGTAATGCCTCTGCTATCTCTTCCCTAGATTATTTTAAAATGTGTGGATGCAATCCATCCAGATTTGAGTTTGATTAGATAATTTAATATATCCCCTCTTTTTATTTTAAATGCACTTATCTCATTACTAATCTCATCATCCAATGTCATCTCCATCTGTTCTATCTCCCTGGTAAATACTGAAGCAAAATAATTATTTAATATTTCTGCCATCTCTCTATCGTTACCTGTGGTATTATCCTGTCAATCCCTTAATGGCCCTAATCCCATCCCAACCTTCCTTTTTTATTGATGTGCCTGTAAAATATTTTATTATTTTGTTTTATGTTCCTTGATAATTTAATTTCATAGTTCCTCTTTGCCTTCCTAATTTTTTTCAACTTCTTTCCTAATCTCTTTGTATTCTCCCTTATCATGCACTCCCCTGCTGTCTATGTACTTAATGTATGCCTCTTTCCTTACCCTCAATTGTTCCCTTATGGCTTTATTCATTTATGCCGTTTCATTAGAGTCTCATTGCTGGAGATAGTCATTGCCTGGCACTTGTGTGGAGCGAATGTTACATGCCACTTATCAGCCCAAGCCTGAATGTCGTCCAGATCTTGCTGCATGCGGGCATTATCTGCTTCATTATCTGAGGAGTTGCGAATGGAGCTGAACACTGTGCAGTCATCAGCAAACATCCCCACTTCTGACCTTATGATGGAGGGAAGGCCATTGATGAAGCAGTTGAAGATGGTTGGGCCTAGGACATTGCTTGAGTATCTTCAGGAGAGGGAGCGGAGGTAACAAAGAAGAGGAGAAGATGCGCACAGAGGGAGATGGAGAAGGGCCAGGAGGGCTCTCAAGAGGAGGCCTTACCCACCTAGGGTCTTCGGAGAGCACTTCTCTTACCTCCGCTTAAGCGAGGGGCAGTGTATTAGAAGGCTCCGCTTCACCAAGGAGGTGGTCACAGAACTCTGCCACCTCCTGCAACCAGACCTGCAGCCTCAGAGCACAGTGACTACAGATCTCCCAGTGGCCCTCAAGGTCAATTTCTTCACCAACAGATCCTTCCAGCCTGCAGCAGGAGACATAGCTAACATCTCCCAGTTCGCCGTCCATCACTTGCTCCAGGAGGTCACAGAGGCTCTCTACTCCAGAAGAGACTACATTGTCTTCTCTCTGCTTTGCCAGGATTGCGGGCACCATCAACTACACACACGTGACTTTGCGGGCAACATATACCAATCCTGAGATGTTCCGTAGCCACCAAGGCTACCACTCACTTAATGTGCAGTTGTTGTGCGACCACACCCAGCGTATCATGATGGTAAATGCCCGCTATCTTGGCAACAGTCATGATGCCTTCATCCTGCGTCAGTCCGGTGTGCCAGCAATCTTCCAGCCACCACATCAAACCCAAGGGTGGCTGCTCGGAGACAAGGGCTATCCGCTCTGCACCTGGCTGATGACTCCCCTCCGCAACCTCACCACTCGTACCCAGCACTCATATAATGACAGCCATGCTGCCACCAGGAACATCATTGAGCAGACCACAGGGATGCTCAAGTAATAGTTGTGCTGCCTTGACTGCTTGGGAGGAGCCCTCCAGTACTCGCCGGAGCAGGTGTCCCATTTTGTGGTGGTCTGCTGCATGCTTCACAACTTGGACATCCTGAGGGCGCAGCCCTTGCCACCAAGGATTGTGGGACCACCTCAGAAGAGGAGGAGGAGGAAGATAAAGAGGAAGAGATCGCAGATGAGGACAAGATACAGGAGGGAGGGAGGAGGAGGAGGCAGGCAGCAAATTCCCCTTCCAGACGGCCTGTCCGTGAACGCCACATCAGACTCCGATTCCAGTAAATGAAACCCCAGGTCCCTGTTGCTCACCACTTTCCCATCATACTATCCCTGTCATGGAACAAGCACAGCGTCCTCCTGGGCACGAAGCTGAAATGAGTGCCACTACAAAACACACATTCCAACACAAATCATAAATTTATCACGATACAATAAACATTACAATATCAACTAATAACCCCAGTGCTTTCCCTTAGTGCCTGTTGTTTGTCTGCCTTTACCCATTCTAGTGCTCCTACGCAGTGCTCCCCTAGTGGCTGCAGCATGGCTGGTGGAAGGCTGCTGACTTTTAGTGGGGGAGACTGCTGATAGCCTTGCAGTATGACCTCGACCAGCTGTGGACATAGAAGGCCCGGTTGTGGACTGCACCACCTCAGCATGGGTGGCAGCAGTCTGGGCTGGCTGGCTGATAAGCAAAGGGAAGGGCAATGGCGGAGTGGCAGTGGTGGGAGTAGGAATGCTGTCATCTTGAGAGAGGACAACAGAGTCTTGCTCTGCAGATCCACTCCCCCAGGGCGGCACCTCAGCATCCCTAGCAATCTATTGGAGCACAGATTGCTGGCCTGCTGCAACACCATTCGACACTCAAACCCAGCAATGATGGCAGGAGTCTGAGCTTGCGTGGTAGCAAGTTGAGCCTGCAGGAGAGCAGTATACACTTCCACTGCAGCACTGAGACCTTGGGTCGCTTCCACCTATGCTGCAATGGAAGCGGCGATATCGCCCATCACATGCAACATCATGGCTGGGTCCACAAGGTCTCTCCTGGAGTTGTCCATCATTTCCATCCTGGAAATCATGGGCTCCAAGCTCTGTGCAAAGCCTCATCCAATGTAGGAGCCAGACTCCTCCATGCTCCTTCACATTGACAAGAGGCTCTCTGGCAGGCTTGCCATTGTACCTAGCATTTCCTTGTGCATGCCCATTACCCTTCTTCTGAAGGTCACCCCATCGAGGTCATCATCTGAGTCGTGTGCAGCAAAACTTGTGCGCAAACTCGCCCTCCGTGGAGTTGGCCCCCTGGCTTTGCTGCAGCCCACTCGTCCCGGTGCATCACCCAGTGCAGATCCCGCCTTTATACTGCCCTCTAAATTCCGCACAGTGCCATTTTCTGAGCTGGTGTTTGCGTGTGTCAGATGCAGTGATGGTGTGTCTTCTTCTTCTCCTCCATCACTGTCCTCCACAACTTCAGGGACTGGCTGTGCTGGTGGCACTTCTTGGGCATCTGAAAGCAGAAAGACACAAGGGTCGGGTTGTGGTGAGGGGTGAGGGGGAAGCAAGATATCCATGCATACACCATCGCCAGCTTGTAAGTGAGAAGAGATTGTGGGATATGTGGGATGTGAGAAGAGGGATTAGGTATGACCATACCGTCATTATCAGCAACGGCTTCAACTTCTCTCGTCAACACGGTCTCCGTCACTGCCACTCCAATTATGTCGAGCACGGATTCCTCCAGGTCGCTGAGGTTCTGTATTGTGGCTTGGCTGCCTCCCATCTGACGCTGCTCCCTCCTGTTCTGTTCCAGCTTTGCCTGCAAGTGAAAGGGAAGTGTGTCAGTGAGTGTAGTGCAATGTGTTTTGGTGATGTGCCTGCCATAGTTGAATAACTGTCGGAATGCGCCAGGTGTGAGATGTGGGTGTGAGTGTTTCAGCAGCGGTAAGGTTGTGAGTGTGACGTGAAGCCATAATTATGAGGTGCGAGTGGTGATAGGTAGAGATTGTTGGTAGGTGAGTGATGGGGGTGGGCTGCACTGAGTAGTGTGTGAGGCTTGTGGTGCAGATGGTGGTATGTAGCATTTGCTGAAGCCTTCACTCACCTTGACCACCCGTGTAAGGTCAGTAAACTTCTTCCTGCACTGGATGGTGGACCGTGGCACCACAGTACTCGCCGTTACATGGTCTGCTATCTCCTGCCACATGGTACGGGATGTATACAGTGAGGGCTTCCTGCCACTTTGGGGGTAGAGTACAGCCCGTCTCCTCTCCATGGCCACTATGAGTGCCTCCAGAGCATCGGCAGAGAACCTCCGCCATTTTTTCACCCGATTATGGCGGTAACGAGTGGCATTAAACACCCAAATTTCTAGGCCTATGATTCTATGTACTGAATCAGCTGTGGTAGTAGCAAAGATGCTATAATTGGCTTCATAAATTCCTAAGATAGGAAGGAGAAAAAATCACCTAGTGCTTCTGCTTCTTATTACTATCCAGTAACCCTTGTTGAAAGGATATATATGGAGATCTGGTGCGAAAAGGGTCGTGTTGACCTGTGTGGGCCCCAATATTTAAATAATCTGCTGCTGTTGCTATCTAGGCTCACATGAGAAGAATGGGCACCTGGACTAGGTAGTGTCACCTTTGGAACCATATCCCACCATGAGTTAACACCTAGAGGATAGGAGCAGTAAGGGGAGAAAAATCTGGATAATTGGATAAGGAAACGAATAAAGGCTACGCCACGGGGAGGGATTTATGCAAGTCTGCAAAAGAAAGTCTTCAAATAAGGCATAAATAATAATGCTGGCTGTGATATATTTAATTTATGACAATTATAGGTTTTAAGTGTTTAAGTGAACAAGTGATTTTTGCAAAATAACAACAGAAAATGCTGGAAAAACTCAGCAGGTCAGGCAACATCCGTGGAGAGAAATTTGAGTTGACGTTTCGGGTCGAACCCTTCTTCAAAACTGAAAAGAAAAGAAACTAGATCGAAGGCAGGGCTGCGATCGGACAAAAGAATAAAAGAAACAAAAAAAGTAAAAGAGATTAGAAGCTAGACGAGATGGTAATGGGCTGAGATTAGGTGTAAAGTGTACTGGCAGGGCAAAAGATAGCTGCCAGGTGTGAGAGAGAAACAAAAGGAAAGGGGGGGGGGAAAGGAGTGGAACAATTACAAGAGAAAATGAAATGGGGGCCGAGCTTATGATCTGAAATTGTTGAACTCGATATTGAGTCCGGAAGGCTGCAGAGTGCCTAATCGGAAGATGAGGTGCTGTTCCTCGAGTTTACGTTGAGCTTCCGTGGAACAATACAAGAGGCCAAGGACGGTGAGGTCCGAGTGGGAATGGAGCGGTGAATTAAAATGACAGGCGACCGGAAGCTCGGGGTCACCCTTACGGGCTGAACGGAGGTGTTCCGCAAAGCGGTCACCCAATCTGCGTTTTTCCAGCATTTTCTGTTGTTATTTCGGATTTCCAACATCTGCAGTATTTTGCTATTGTACAAGTGATTTTTGCAGTTCAGTTGAACCTGCTTTGTGGTGTCACTTTTATTTATACTGGTACATCTCGGCCAAAGTGTGATAAATATGGCTCAATGTAACCCCTGTAACCTACAGAACACAAACAGTACTTTACCTTAGCTCAGTACAGCTTCAATTCACTTGCAATATCTACAGGTGAGAAGGCTTCCACGACTCTGCAGGCACTGCTGTTGGCCAGCTGGCAGAAGACACCTGAGAGTGGTCTAACAGAGACATTTGGTTTTTGCTCCTTTTGCAGGAAGGCAACTAGCCTCTGCTTAGTTCCTCACTGCACAGCACAGTTGAGATGAGGAAAGCAGCAGCTAGGGAATTCAATCCTGCATAACTTCTCCAACCCTACAACCCTCCGAGGTATCTGCGCTCCTCCAATTCTGGCCTCTTGCATATTCCCAATTTTAATCGCTCCACCATTGGCGGCTGTGCCTTCAACTGCCTAGGCCCCAAGCACTAGAATTCCCTCCCTAAACCTCGCTACCTCTCTTTCCTCCTTTAAGACGCTCCTTAAAACCTACTTCTTTGACTATCTGTCCTGATATCTCCTTATGTGGCTCGGTGTCAAATTTTGTTTCATAACTCTCCTGTGAAGTGCCTTGGGGTGTTTTGCTATGTTAAAGGCGCTATACAAATGCAAATTGTTGTTGTTGCATCTCTCCATTATTGTGACACACACTGGTGTCCAACCGCCAGTGCCAAAGTCCTCCACT
Organism: Somniosus microcephalus; assembly: GCF_052327205.1. Lineage (NCBI taxonomy): Eukaryota > Metazoa > Chordata > Chondrichthyes > Squaliformes > Somniosidae > Somniosus > Somniosus microcephalus. Next base: position 223,611,126 of record NC_140992.1, read on the forward strand.
TTTAGTCCTAAATATCTTTCCCACCTCATGCATCCATATCATAATCTTAAATTTACTGTTACCTTCAGAAAAGCATTTTGTATCCTTTATTATTTTCCAGTGGATATGTTATACCTGACATGTCAAGATATGGTCTAGTAAGCAGATCACACCTTCCCCAAGCTTAAGGATAGGGTTAGGTTTGGCTTTCAAGTTGAATTCAAGTTCTGGAGGAACCATCATATATACAGTAATAAAAACAGAAAATGCTGGAGATACTCAGCAGGTCAGGCAGCATCTGTGAAGAGAGAAACAGGGTCGATGACCTTTCGTCAGAACGTGTTAACTCTGTTTCTGTCCAGCATTTTCTGTTTTTATTTCAAATTTCCAGCATCTGCAGTATTTTCTTTTTGTATCTATATATATAAAGCGGCTCTTCTGTCTGTCTGTCCCGATGTCTGTCTGTCTGTCCGTTCTCTATACGTTTAAAAGGTACAGAGCGTACCGACGCGCGCGTCGCCTCAAAAGAAAGCTTGCGATTCCGGACCGGTCATAGGTGTATTTACGTTTCGACCAGACAAAAATCCCGCCCGCGGTATCCCAAAAACGTTCAGCGTTCCGCTCATTAGCATCTCATTAGCGACCGTGTGACGTCGAGGTCGACCAATCGGACGGCGGGTTCCTTCCTACAGTTGAGTGTCGAGTGACTCGACGATTGACCAATCCTACGCTTCGGTGACCTGACCGGTCGACCAATCGGTGCGTGTGTGGGCGGGCCTTATCCTTCTGAACCGAGGTGAGTGGCCGCCATCTTGATTTTTCACAATTTTTTCCCCCACACTTTCTGTGTGTTAGGGAACTAAGGTAAATATTTTAATGATGTGTTAGGGAATTAAATAACAATTTAATAGGGGGGGGAGAGCCTCGGGAAATCGCGGGGGGGGAGAGCCTCGGGAAATCGCGGGGGGGAGAGCCTCGGTAAATCGCGGGGGGGGGGAGAGCCTCGGGAAATCGCGGGGGGGGGGAGAGCCTCGGGAAATTGCCGGGGGGGGGAGAGCCTCGGGAAATCGCGGGGGGGGGCAGAGCCTCGGGAAATCGCGGGGGGGGGGGAGAGCCTCGGGAAATCGCGGGGGGGGTGAGCCTCGGGAAATCGCGGGGGCTCGCGCCGCCCGCACTGACCGCGCATGCGCCACCCGCACTGACCGCGCATGCGCCGCCCGCCCGCCCACAGCGGCCGTCCATCAGCCGCGCGATACGCGGGGGACCTCAGCTCTGGTCCGTCCCGGCCCGGCCGCTATCGCAACGGCACCGAACCTCAGGCGCTAGGCAGGGGGAGGGGCCGGAGAGAGGGACAGAGGGGAGTGGGCGAGGGGAGGGTAGGGGTGGGGGAGGGGAGGGAGGGAGACAGGGGAGGGGAGGGAGGGAGAGGAGGGGAGGGGAGGGAGAAGAGGGGAGGGGAGGGAGGGATAGGACAGGGAGAGGACATGACAGGGAGAGGGGGGACACAGGGGCAGGGAGACCAAGCGCCCCAAAATTGCCCTCGCAACGCGGGGCTCCCCAGCTAGTCATATATATACAGTGTTCCTTTTGATTAGAGTGCTGTCTGTAACTGGCAGTATTTTCACACATGTACTGTACTATAATCATATCTCCCATTTCTGACTCCTATTTGAAGCTCTTATGAACCATTTTACAAAGTATTCAAAGTGAAGGTTGTGTTAACTTGTGCTTATTCAACTAAAACTGACACATCTGTCATGACACTCTGCTGTGCAATAATGATGATAGCCATAAGTCCTTTTGAACAACCTGACAAGTCTTTTAAAATAAAAATGTAGTTAGTTTTTAAACTAAATATTAAATCATTAAAAATTAAAACATAACTGCGACAGTTGTAAATAAGACAGATGTCAATGTGAGTTGCAAGATTTTCAACAAGGAGTACAAAGCATAAAAATACTGCTGTTAAATATTATTAAAATTCAACTGTAAAATATTTCCATTTTTCCTCTCCCCCCTCTCCTCTTCTCTCCTGAAGCCAGTGATCCAGGGGTACAGTTCCACAGGCCCCGACAACCCACCTCTGTCTAAGTCAATGGCCATTCTTCATGTGTGAACCTAGACAGTGAGCGTTGGCAGATTAGTTAACCAAGGCATAGAGCCAGCCTTGTCCTCATCCATTGTCTCCAAATATACTTTCAGCAAGAATCATTGGAAAGCAATTAGGTCCAACAGCCCTGGCTGATATTTCCCCTCATTATTCTGGGATACCGAGTCCAAATATAGCATTCTCACCACTGTCTCTGTACAGAGCAGGGATTGAACCTAAAATCATCCTAGTTCAGTTCCACACTACACTGAGACATCAGGGAAACTCCTCCCTCCTTGTTTCCATTTTCTGATATCCAACCTGCACATGTTCCTATTCACGTTACAAGATTACAGAATATGAATAATAATTAGTGTGAGCTACTTCAAATAATATCATAGTTAAACCTTTAAGGATGCATTTAAACTACAACTGTAGTGTCAGTGTGAATCCAATCTCAGGGCGTGATGACACAGGCACGAGTGGAGTGAGACTTCCTGGATCCAGTGTCAGGACTCGACCTGACACTGGAATGAAGTAAAGTGATACTCCCTGGAGGAGGTGCCTTAGCACCTGATTTATTTTAAACCGATTTAGTGTTAGTGCGAAGCCAAAACCACTTCACATCAACACTAAACTTGAACTGTAAATGCACCCTTAATTACTTTGAACTTATACATTCTGCCACATCAACTTCTTAATGCAAATGGCAGTTGTAAGATTAAATCTGGTTACAAAACATGAAACCTTAACAACCAGCACGTTACGAAAAGATGCTACTTCAGGAGCGGTAAAAGCAATGTAACTGCAAGAGTCTAACAATTAAAATATCTTTCAATTTCTGAAAACTGGATTTCTTGGCCAGTTCAATACCTCATGCTGAAGAAAGTCTTCATACTATACATTTATAACTGTGAGACAACAAGCATGAGAGACAATGGATTGATTTAAATTCTCAGTTTCCATTCGACAGTTTGATTAATAGTACTTCCTATTGCACTCATTTGCTTCAAACTGATTTTCTGGTGGAAATACAACAGTTTTGGATACCACGTTTTAAAGAAGAACATTTAAGGAAAAATAAAAATTGCAGTGTTACCAGGAATGATGGGATTATTATAGATATAAAACGAGACTTAAGACGTTCAGAAGAGCTGAGAAGGCTAAGGGGTGACCTGATAAAGTTTATGAGAAAGCTTCGAGTGATAGATTGTTTCCACTGCTCAGAGGGACCATAATAAAAGGGCACAAATTTAAGATAATAAAAAAATTTAAAGAGGTGCTTGGAAAAAATTTCTTCATACAAAAGTTGGTTGCAATCTGGAATTATAAATTCCATAAATTATTTTCAAAGGGAATTTTAACTTGCATTTATATAGTATCTTTAACGTTAAAAAAAACATAAAACGAAAGAGTAATATCAAAGGGCATGGAGAGCGAGCAGGAGATTCCGATTAGACTAGATGGCTCATGCGGAGACAACATCCGTATACACTTGATGAGCCCGATGACCTATTTCTATGTTGTATTATACTTTGATTCTATTACATTTGATCTCTTTGAAAAGTTACAAGTAATAATACAAAAAATATATTGGTCATATTTATATTATTTAATTTTTTATTTTAAATAATGATAACGGTGATGGTGGGTAGATGTGGGGCTCCCCAAGGGGTCAATGAATAATTGCACTGCATTGCATGGTGCCAGCCTGTGCAGATGAGAAAGACTTTGCTTTTAGTTCAATGAGCTGATTTCAGCTATATTAGTAGTGAAAGCATTACAACTCCCAGCTTTACTGTGCTAGGAGAAGGAGAAATCAGCAAGGGTTTTTACTCACAATTGCTGTCCAGCTACCCCTACTGAGAAATACATGGTTATAAACATCAAGTTAGGATCAACTGTAACGACCCTCATAGTCAAATAGCATTTCAACACTCACTGTCTGGGGTCACACATGAAGAAAAACTCTTATCTATTTATTAACACATTATAAGCACAATAAACAACAATTAAAGCTTAAATGTTAATTTATTCATTTACAACACAAATAGCTGAAACGTTAAAAGCTTCAGACTTAGTGTTCACGAGGAAGGATTATTCCAATGTAGGATTACGCGTGGGATGCAAAGTGTTGGAGGGCTGCTGGTGCTCTTGGACCACGAGTCAGCAGTTGATGACAGGAAATGAGAAAAGGAGAAAAAAATAGAAAAATGTTGTTGGTGATGATCATTAGACCACAGGTATTTCTTTTTGCATTAGTTTTAAAATGAAACCACATTTTACACTTGTTTTCAGGAAATCACCAAGCTTTTCTTTTTCTTTTTTTTGGAGTGAAAAAGGCTCTGTCAGGACAAATTATACAAAAATTCATTTAATTTGACTCCCGTGATCTTTCCTTTGATTTTAGTACATTCTCATTTATCATTTCTGTAGGGATCCAGAACTGGCTACATTTTTTTCAAAACAGATCTCTGTACGATTGTCTCACAGCTCCACCATGAGGGGAAGAAACACACATGCAAGAGAAGACTACTTTTAGAAATCAATTAAAACAGATTGGAGTGAACAAAGAACCGTTCAATGGCTGTTGGCAATCTCTCCTGCAGCACATGCCTCTAAGGATCCAGCAATGACAATAAAAACAGTAACACACTGATGAATAGTCACATAATTGTCTACACTGTCTATTAAGTTTTCAATAATTTTGAAACACTATCTGTACAATACTGAAAGATTAAATATTACTGTTCTGAGTGAAGCAATCATTTCATTGAATTACTCTGTTCCGGAGCATGAGTTACACAAAAGTAACTCTAGACATTCCAACTGAATAGTCCAGCTCTGGAGGTTTGTTGCCTAGAAATCTTCACCAATTTTCCTCATCTCTATACTACTCTCAGAAAAGCTTGACAGTGACCTGGAAATTCCATTGCAAATGCACTCTCCTAGAAACATCCTTCTATAGTTTCCTCGATGATCAGTGATTTTATTCAGTGTGTGATTTTTATCTACATATCAGGAAGGTCCCAGGTTCAATCTTGATTGTGTGCTGAAAGATTGCAATTTTACTTTTTATCGATATTGCTATCCATAAAGTTAATTTTCCTTGAGATCACATTCACTTTGTTTCCAGATGCAATACTCAGGCAAACTGTATTCACTTCATTCATGCAAGGATGACAAATCATGAGGTGCTTTATATTTCTGTTTGATTTAGGAAGACTTACAGAAGTGCTGCATCATTTTCCTCCTCCACTTGATTTCCCTTATTCTATCTCTCCTGAGGCCAGTGACTCGTGCTGGGATACAATTCCACGAGCAGCGGTGTTCCAATGTTGTCTTCTTTCAATATGCTCACATGCATACTTCCAACGCGGCTTACTTTACAACAATCAAGATTGATCATTTAGCCAATTATTTCCCTCATGACAAAATGGGGACATTTCTGTATTTTATTTTATGCAATGCCCGATAATTAGAGTAAATCTGATTTTTTAAATTAGCTTCAGCAGGACCCTGTTCTTCTGCATCATTGTAACTGGCAGCACAATCATATTTTATCAATGCGTATTCAATCGGAAAATGTCGTAAACGTGTTTTCTGTCTTTTATTGCCTTTATTGAGAAACTAATTAAGTCAAAAAATGTTTGATGTTTAGAACAGCCTGGTTGAAATGTTAACTTATGTAGATTGGCAGACAGTTGAATAGATGATGATAATGGGGGGAATTTTAACATGGAGGAGCACATGGATTTAGGTGCGGGCGGGGAGGGTTAAAGTTGGCAAGAATGCGAGCACGTCCGGAAGCCGGCTCCAACCCACCGACTTCTGCGTTTAACTCGTGTGCATTAGGCTGGTTGTATGCAACCCCTCAGGAGAGGCAGGTTACCTATTAACATATGCTAATTGCTCAATTGGAGCGATATTTCAACACAGTTTTTAATTTAACAGTGCATCCACGGGTGTCACAGACTTCCTGAAACTCGTCTAAGCGAGAACACAACGGCAATTGACGGGGCTCATTAAAAGTCATGCAAATACTCCAATAAATACTCAGTACTCACAGCTGCTTTCTTACCTACTAGTGGGTACTTTTGCTGAGAGTTTACTTTCTACACTTGGCAGATTTTCTAAATCAGATCAGGATGGGGGCTGCCTTAGATTGGACCTTGGACGAGAAGCAAGATGACCATCAGCAGCAGCAACAGGCTGCTGTTGACAGACCTGGAGCTGGACAGCAGAGAGGGGAGCAGCAGAGGGGTGCAGTTTCTGGGAGGCACTACCCGCGACACAGGGTGTACAGACAAAGGCTGAGCTTCCTTGACTTGTCGGAACAGCAGCGCTCCCAGGTGCTCAGGTTCTCGCATCAGGTGGTGGCAGACATCTGCAGTCTCCTAAAGGAAGAACTGCTCCCTGCTGGACCTGGTGGCCACACGTTACCAGTGGTTGTCAAAGTGAGCACCGCCATCAACTTTGTTGCCTCTGGATCCATCCAAGGCTCTGCCAGAGACATATCCAGCATCTCCCAGTCAGCAGCACACAAATGCATAAGGCAGGTCATTGATGGGTTGTTTGCCAGGGCCGGCAATTATGTGGACTTCACCTGTGATAACGCCAGTCAGAATAAATGGGTTCTCAGGTTTGCATGTCGACTTTGCACACATGGCAATCCATGCACCCCAGATCAACCAGAAGCATTCGTGAACTGCAAGGGCTTCCATGCCATCTATGTGCAGCTGGTGTGCAACACAAAAATATATTTCTGTAGGTGTGCACAAGGTTCCCAGGGAGCTGCCATGAAGCTTTCGTCCTGTGACAGTCCAAGCTCCCTGACATCTTTGGACCTGAGTCAGAACGTTGTGGGTTCAAGTCCCATTCCAGAGACTTGAGCACAAAAATCTAGGCTGACACTCTAGTGCAGTACTAAGGGAGTGCTGCACTGTCGGAGGAGCCGTCTTTTGGATGAGACGTTAAACTGAGATCCCATCTGCCCTCTCAGGTGGACGTCAAAGATCCCGTGGCACTATTTTAAAGACGAGCAGGGGAGTTATCCCCGATGTTCTGGCCAATATTTATCTCTCAATCAACATCACTAAAACAGATTATCTGGTCATTATCACATTGCTGTTTGTGGGAGTTTGCTATGCACAAATTGGCTACCGCGTTTCCTACATTACAACAGTGACTACACTTCAAAAAGTACTTCATTGGGTGTAAAGTGCTTTGGGAGACCGGTGGTCATGAAAGGTGCTATATAAATGCAAGTCTTTCTTTTTTCTTTTCTTTTGGAAGCTGACTTACAGGGTGGCTACTATGAAACAAGGGATACCCACTTCAAACTTGGCTGATGACACCTGTGAGAAACACGACCAATGAAGCCCAAGAGTGCTACAATGAAAGCCACATGACCACCAGATGTGCCATTTTGCAAGCCATCAGCATGCTGACGATGCGCTTCATGTGCTGGACAGATCTGGAGGCGCCCTTCTATATGCACCAGCCAGTGTGTCCCAAATGATGGTGGTGTGCTGTGCTCTGCAAAATCTGCGCAGCAGCGAGGTTTGGAACTGCAGGAGGAACAAGGCGCAGAGCACAGATCATCTGTGAATGAATCCGAAGGGGTGGAGGAGGAGGAGGAGGAAGAAGGTGATGACGCTGATGCAGCACCAGTTGCTCTCATTGCTGCCCGGGATGCCCTTAATAATGCAAGGTTCACTTATGTAGCACCAGTGGACCAATGTCAGAACCACGTGCAACGCCCATGCTTCTCCCCACACCCCCACCCCACCCCACCTCCGCCTTAGACTGCTCCACCTGCACCTTTGCAGGGGCAGGCTCGGCCATTGGGACAGGAAGCAGCATGTCCAGTACTGACTGAGGGGGGGCAGCGGGTGAGAATTGGAATTGCTTTGAGTGAAGTTCCCACTTCCATGTACCCTTTCGCACTCTCTCATCCCTCTTATGGGCGAGTCGCACTACACTGCTACAACTCTGCTGGAGAGCACTTTGGTGAAGATCAGTGCGGCGCTGTGAGGCCAAGGCTAAAGTATCTGTCATCCTATTTAAGGCGGCAGACATTCTTATGTTCATTAATAACTAGATATTCTTATTATGAACACAGCTAGCTTTTGCTACACTTTTATTGAGCACATGTGGACTAGGTACAGTATCTGTAGAGGCCTCCATCTTGACTGCTGCCTTGTGGGTAGCCTAGTGCCTCATGGGTAATGTAGTCTTAATATACATACAGCTGGGTAGTGTAGTCTTATACATACAGCTATATACAGCTCTACACAGCTCTATGGCTCCACCTAGTGTCCACTATAGAATGACATGTTATTGATCATTACATCCCCCTTTCTTTGAGGTTTAACAAAATCAATATCAATCAACTTTCAAGAAAACAATAAAGATAATATCAGTAACACTTTTGTTAGTGCTCCATAAACATAAACACTTTCAAAACAGTCAACACATTTTCAAAGCTTTACATTGTACTCAAAGATTAAGTCTATCAGGCTTTTTTACTTCACGTGTGGATCTTCTCAACACGGGTATGTCTGATGTGTCTTCATGAGATTGTTCTGGCAGTGAATGACAAGATGCAGTTGCGGCATTGTCATCAATCTGCTCTTGAACAGTCTCTTGTGTTTTTAGGAGGGAACGGCGGTTCCTCCTGAGAATCTGTCCTTCCTCAGTTCTAACATCATAATCATAATCATAATAATAATCAACTTTATTGTCATTGTTAGTGCACAAGTGCAGTACAACGAAATGTAGGCTTGCGGCTCCCGAGAGTGTACATTTAGATTAAGACATTTAAACATTCAGCATACATTTGGCTTGTAATACATTAACATAAACATAACCATAATAAAGTGCATTGGCAGATGTGCAGGCTTTAGAGTTTATTTGTGGAGTTCAGTAGGATGACAGCCCTGGGAAAGAAGCTGTTCCTAAATCTGGTCGTACGGGTGCGAATGCATCTGTAGCGTCTCCCAGATGGCAGGAGAGCGAACAGATTGTGGCTGGGGTGGGTAGGGTCTTTGATGATGGTCCATGACCTCTGTAAACAGCGTTTCTGGTATATGTGCTCTATGGTCGGTAGCCGGGTGCCGGTAATGCGTTGGGCAGTTTTGACTACCCGCTGCAGGGCTTTCCGGTCATAGTAGCTGTAGCTGCCATACCATACTGTGATACAGTTCGTCAGGATGCTCTCTATTGTGCAGCGGTAAAAGTTAGAGAGGATCAGGGGTGACAGGTTACATCCCTTCAGCCTCCTTAGGAAATATAGGCGCTGCTGGGCCTTCTTCACCAGAGAGGAGGTATTGAGGGACCAGGAGAGGTCTTCCGTGATGTGGACTCTGAGGAACTTAAAGCTGTCCACCCTTTCCACCACAGCCCCATTGATGTGGATGGGGGTGTGACTTCCGCCTTTAGACTTCCTGAAGTCCACAATGATTTCTTTGGTTTTCTTGATGTTAAGGGCCAGGTTGTTATCGGCCCACCACTTCACGAGATGCTGGACCTCCTCCCTGTAGGCTGACTCATCGTTGTTGGTGATCTGGCCTACTACCGTGGTATCATCCGCAAACTTGATGATGGTGTTGGAACCATGAACAGCCACACAGTCGTGGGTGAAGAGGGAATAGAGGAGGGGGCTCAGCACACATCCTTGTGGGGCCCCCGTGTTCAGGGTCAGGGGGCGGGAGATGTGGTTACCTAATTTGACAGACTGGGGTCTGTTTGTTAGGAAGTCCAGGGTCCAGTTGCAGAGGGAAGTGTTCAGGCCAAGAGTGTGGAGTTTGGTGGCCAGCTTGTTGGGGACGATAGTGTTGAATGCTGAGCTGTAGTCTATGAACAGCATTCTGATGTAGGTCTCTTTACCATCTAAGTGATTCAGTGCAGAGTGTAGAGCAGTTGTGATTGCATCCTCCGTTGATCTGTTTGCACGATAGGCAAACTGGTGTTGGTCAAGAGAGGCGGGAACACTGGCTTTGATGTGAGCCAGGACCAGTCTCTCGAAACACTCGAAACAGTGTATGACCTTGGTCCTACTTCCTCAAGAACTGTAGCTTTCCTGTTCCATGCATCTGGATCCTCAATCCTGACAACATCATCCCTTGTCAATGGTTTTAGAGTTTTGGATGACTTGTCATAGTATGATTTCTGTTTCAGCTTTAACAGTTGAAGTCTCTGTCTCAGTTCCTCACTTTGCTGTTCTTTTGCACAGCAGGGTAGCGTGGTGTGCAACTTGCGACCCATTAGTAGTTCAGCAGGTGAAGAACCACACTCTAAAGGTGAGGCTCGGTAGCTCAGCAGAGCGAGATAAGGATCAGACTTGCTTTCTGTCGCTTTCTTCAGTAGCTGCTTGAGAACTTGAACACCTTTCTCTGCCTTACCATTTGACTGAGCATACAAAGGACTGGATGTGATGTGCTGAAAGTCATACTGTGCTGCAAACTGTTGCCACTCCTTACAGTTGAAGCATGGATCATTGTCGCTAACGGCAATCCTGGGAATTCCATGTCTGGCGAAGATGGATTTCACATGCATTATGACACTGCTTGCTGATGTGCTTGAGAGCAGCACCATCTCAGGATAGTTAGAATAGTAGTCAATCACTATTAGATAGTCTTTACCATTTAAATGAAAAAGGTCCATACCAACCTTTTGCCATGGTGCTGTTGGTATGTCAGCTACTATCATTGGTTCCTTTGCTTGTTTGTTTTGGTGTTTCTGACATGTCTCACATTTGCCTATCATGTTCTCAATGTCCTCACTTATGCCAGGCCAATAAACAGTGTCTCTTGCCCTCCTTTTGAATTTTTCAATTCCGAGGTGTCCCTCATGAATCCTTTTGAGCATGTCTTGACGTAGAGCCTGTGGAATTACTATTCTGTTCTGTTTTAGTAATAGTCCACTTGCGACACTCAATTCTGACCTTATGTGAAAATATTTTGGACAGGAACCTTTTGGCCAACCATGATGAATGTTCTCTATTACTGTTTGTAATACTGTATCTTTTACTGTTTCTTCTGCTATTTGCTTTGATTTTGTGTCTGACACGGGCAGCGCAGCAGTGACCATACTCACATGAACATCCACGTCTTCTTCAGTAGAGCTCACATGACTCATTGTGGGTGCTCGGGATAGTGCATCTGCTAACACTATGTATTTGCCTGGTGTGTAGATCAGTTCAAAGTCATATCTTTGCAGCTTCATCATGAGTCGTTGAATCCTTGGAGACATCTCATTCAGGTTTTTTTTTATGATGGCAACCAGAGGGCTGTGGTCTGTCTCAACTGTGAAGGTGGGAAGTCCATATATGTAGCCATGGAACTTTTCTAATCCAACTACCAAGCCTAGACATTCCTTTTCAATCTGGGCGTATCGACACTCAGTATCAGTCATAGACCTGGAGGCATAGGCAACAGGCTTCCAATCTTCACCCTCTGCTTGTAGCAAGACCGCACCTAGGCCATCTTTTGATGCATCCGTTGACACTTTGATTCTTTTTGTTGGGTCAAAGAAGGTGAGTACAGGTGTGGTTGTCAGCACTGTTTTGAGGTTTATCCACTCTTGTTCATGTCTTTCTGTCCATGCGAACTCATTTGTTTTATGTAGCAGGTCTCGCAGACAGGCTGTCTTGGCTGACAAGTTAGAAATGAACTTTCCAGTGAAGTTTATCATCCCCATGATGCGTAGCACCCCTTTTTTGTCAGTGGGTCGGGGCATTTTGAGTATGGCGTTTACTTTTTCCATATCTGGCTCTATTCCTTTACCAGATAGATTGTCTCCTAGGAAAGTGACTTCCTGGATGTCAAACTGACACTTGGCTTTGTTGAGCTTCAGTCCATTCCGGTGTATGCTCTGTAGCACTTTAGTCAGTCTCTCATTGTGTTCTTTCAGTGTGGAGCCCCAGATGATGATGTCATCAACATAGACCCGAACTCCTTCCAGACCTTCAATTATGTGTTCCATCGCTCTATGAAAGATTTCAGATGCAGATATTATCCCGAAAGGCATTCTGAGGAAACAATACCTGCCAAATGGTGTGTTGAAAGTACAGTATTTGGTGCTCTCTTCATCCAGTTTTAGTTGCCAAAATCCTTGTGAGGCATCGAGCTTTGTAAAGTATCTGGCACCTGACATTTCACTGGTGATTTCTTCTCGCTTGGGAATCTGGTAGTGTTCACGTTTTATGTTTGCATTTAAGTCCTTTGGATCCATGCATATTCTTCGATCATTGTTCTTTTTCTTTACACATACCATGGAGTTAACCCAGTCTGTTGGCTCTTCGACTTTCCTGATGACTCCTAGTGTGGTCATTCTGTCCAGTTCATTCTTGAGCCGGTCACGCAGGGGTGCTGGAACTCTTCGTGGAGCATGTACCACTGGCTGAGCATCCTCCTTTAGCTGGATCTTGTAAGTGAATGGTAGAACTCCAAGTCCTTTGAACACATCCTGGAAATTATTCACTACAGAATCCACCGAGTCATCTGGTCTGCTTATGGCACAGTTTATACGGTATACTCTCTTGACCAGTTCTAAGTCCTCACAAGCTTTGTCACCCAGTAGTGAATCAAGTCTTTCAGCCACAACAGAAAACATGAGATGATGCACTTTGTCTTTGACTGTCACTTTAAGTCTGCATACACCTAAGCTATCTATTTTCTGTCCATTATAGTCCTTCAGTAGTACTGACTTTTTCTGTATTTTGGGCTTTTCTTTCATATTGTTAATGTCACTCATACTGATTAAGTTTGCTTTGCCCCAGTGTCTAGTTTCAAGGTAACTGATGCTCCATTTACTTGCAGTGGGATCATCCATTTGTCCTCTTTTACTGCATTAACTTTATGTTCAGCATTGTCCATTTCTGAGGGCTGCACATTTTCTGTATCCTTTTTGATATTGTCACATGACACCATTCCTACAAAAAATGTCTCACTTAAATCAGTGTCCTCAATTACATTAATTCGTTGCCCTTTCTTAGTTTGTACTTTTGAAAAGCATTGTTTGGCAAAGTGATTCTTTCCATTACACTTTGTGCACATTTTTCCAAACGCTGGGCATTGTCTTAACTGGTGTTTGTAACCACAGCGTTTACAATTAAAAATTTCATCCTCCGATTGCTTTTCATTTCTGTTCTGCCCACGTTTCTTCCCCTTGTAGGACACAGCACTGACAGCAGCATTATCACTCATTACAATCGCATCATTATTGATTTCACTGAAAGTCTTCGCGTGCTTTCGAGCTAGCTCGCTGGCTTGGCATATTTTCACCGCATTTTCCAAATTTAGTTCGGTTTCTCTCAACAGACGTTCCCTGACTTTTTTTTATCATGAATACCAAACACAATCTGGTCACGAATCATGGATGCTTTGAGCTCAGAGAAATTACATGTCTGTGCTTTCAGTTTCAGATCAGTTATAAAGCTATCAAAAGTCTCATTTTGCTGCTGTGTCCGAGAACAGAAGATGTATCTTTCATAGGTCTCATTCTTTTTGGGAGAGCAATGTGCATCAAATTTTTTTAGCACATCTTCTAATTTTTCTCTGTTCTCCTCTGGATTAAATACAAATGTATTAAATACCTCTATCGCCTGTGGGCCTGCAACCGTAAGCAGTAACGCTATCTTCCTTGCGTCTGGCTTCGTACCAAATCCGATGGCTGCAATGTAGAGTTCGAATTGTTGTTTAAGAGTCTGCCAATTGTAGTCGATATTTCCTGTGAGTTTCAAACGCTCTGGTGGCTTCAAATTCTCCATGTCGCTTTTCACAATTTTCAGCAGATCTTCACCATCCTGGTACCATCTTATGTTCATTAATAACTAGACATTCTTATTATGAACACAGCTAGCTTTTGCTAGACACTTTTATTGAGCACATGTGGACTAGGTACAGTATCTGTAGAGGCCTCCATCTTGACTGCTGCCTTGTGGGTAGCCTAGTGCCTCATGGGTAATGTAGTCTTACTATACATACAGCTGGGTCGTGTAGTCTTATACATACAGCTATATACAGCTCTACACAGCTCTTCGGCTCCACCTAGTGTCCACTATAGAATGACATGTTATTGATCATTACAGACATGTTGGCTTCCAGAGTGTGCACGGCCATGTTCAAGGTGTGCATGGACTCACTTGATTGCCGCGTTTGATGTTCCACGGAGCTGGCCATGCTATCCATGCAAGAAGACATTGTCGCAATGCTCTGCGACAGCAACCCACTCGTGTTTGAGGCAGACTCCTCCATTCTCTCTGCAATCATGGTCAGCGTGCTTGGAAGGCCTCTCAGTACATCGCACATTTTCTGGTGCTCCTCAATGATTCTTCTTTTCCTCGACAGCCCCCGGGGGTACAGTATCTGTGTCCAGCTGAGCAGAGCTTGGAGAGGGTTATGCCCTCCGACATGAACTCTCCACTGCTGTCCCTGCCACCACTGTCTGCTCTTGCTCACTTGTGAAGTGCAAGTCACCAGGTGAAATCCCAACTATCTGTCTGACCAAAGTGTAAGTATCTGAGCTGGTGCATGGTAAACATGAGTCCTGTGACAGTGCATCCTCAGAAGGAATCAGCTCCTCTGAGGATTTGTCACCCACGAGACTCCTGCTGCATCTGTGAGAGTCCTGTCACTAGGAACTTATCATTAGGAAGATGATCATATTTCACTCGCTGCTGAAACAAAATCAAGCACCTCACTGATATGTGTCAAACTGCCCTCCAGCAGCGTGGTAGCAGTGAAGTGTGACTAGCCCATGAGAGGGATGATGGCAAAAGGGGACATGGATGTGGGGACTCCACTCAAAGCGCTTCCACTTTTCACTGTTGCCCCCTCCCCCCACCCCCCAGCCAGTACCCGACATGCTGCCTCCTGTCCGGATGGCCGAGTCTGCCCCTGCACAGGTGTAGGTGGAGCAGTCTTTAGCGGGGCCCTCATGAGATCCAAAACCCAGAGGTCGTTGGCCAAGAGCTTCTCGGCAGTCAGAGCAGGGATCTCTGCCTCTACCTCTGCTGAAGCCACAGGGGTTAAATCCAGGAGCGTGGCATAATGCTCCTTTTGCTGACCTCCTGGCCACCTTCAGCCATGCTTTCTTTGTGGCAGCAGTAGGTTTCTTCCTCCTGTTACTGGGGAAGCATATCTCCCTGCAGCTCCTCACTGCCCCCAGCAGTACATCAAGGGAGGCATCATTAGAGCATGGCGCAGCCTTTGATCATCCTGAATCCATTGTCAATGTTCTTCCTCTCTCGACCAATGCTGCCTGACCTGCTGAGTGTGCCCAGCATTTTCTGTTTATGCAACATGACTGAGTGCATTATATTTCATTCTGTCACCAGGTAGCTGGGAGGACCCCATCTCCGATGGCCAGGAAAGCCGAGGCACCACTGATCTCCAGCGCCTCCTCCTCTGCAGTTGTCAGTTGTGAGACCTGTGGAGACCCACCTCCAGTTCTCTCCCTCTCCCTTGTGTTATGCATTATTCTCCTGCAACGGGGAAAAGAGCAGACCTATGAGTGACTGTAATGGCATGTGTTCACCCAATGGATGGACTGCATTTGGTGAGGGTGACAATCAAGGAAAGGCTTCAAATTGCATGAGAGTGTCAGTGGTGGATGGATAGATGGGGATGTGAGAAAGTGCATAGAAAGAGAATGATGGGTGTGCTTGCGAGGTTAAGTGGGTGTGAGGAGTGATGTATTGGAGTAAGCTCGAGAAGGCAGAATGGGGGGTTTGGGGGCGTGTTGCGCACAGCAGGATGTAGGTGAATATGCAACTGTACTACCTTTCCTGACCTGGTTAAGTCATTAAAGCGCTTCCTGCACTGAATCCATGAGCGTGGCACAATGCTCCTGCTGCTGACCTCCTGGGCCACGTCCAGCCATGCCTTCTTTGTGGCAGCAGCATGTTTCTTCCTCCCGTTGCTGAGGAAGAGAATGTCTCTGTGGCTCCTCACAGCCCCCAGCAGTACACCATGGGAGGCATCATTAGAGCAGGGTGCAGCCTTTGAGCGTCCTGAATCCATTGTAACACCTTGTCTTCTCTTGCTACAATTCCCATCTCCTCTAAATTCCTTCTTTGGATTGACCCTTTAAACGCTGGAGATGAGATCGCATCATGCGGTTCATTATCACGCCCGCTGCAGCGCAATTGATGCCAAACCTGGAAGTAAAATTATAATGAGGTGCCTGCATTAAAATGTCACAGACAGACACGCTGAACTTGCTTCTGGATTTTCCACACAATATCAGATCCCCGCCCCCCCCCCCCCCCCCCCCCTGCTCCCAACGCACCTCGGGGTTAATATCAGAGCCAATCTCTCTGACTGCTGATCCATTAAAGGAAATGGAAGGAGGAAGGAGTGGGCATCCTGACCTCACAAGGTGTGAAATCTGTCAAACTCTCAATCTTTTATGTCAAGGAAATGAAAGACATCCCATGGCACAACTCTGATTGTGCAGTTTCGTTTTTTAAGGAGATCCAAACATCATGGATGAACTGAGATTTGCATCATCCAAGTACATCATTGCATCTGGAAGGTCTACGGACAGACAAACCTGTTTCATCTGGAAGTCCCTTTGTTTATCAGAATCTAAAGAGGGCACCTGGAAGAATGATTCTAATGTTATTATTTTTAAATATTGTGCTGATTCAGTATCTTGCTTATCACGTGGCCTCTGCGTATCAGTTAACCTGCAAATAAACCTGATCTATATGCGTCAGTCTGTTAGATTGGTATTTTCCTCTTTTCAGAAGAGACGGGAGAACATGTTAGGCATTCCACGTGATCTCTGCTAAACAGTATTCTGCAACTTAGGTGTTAAACCTAGGCATACTAACCAATGCGCAGCATGTATAAAGACATGGGCGGAAAAATTTGGTTGATTACCACTTCCTGTTAGTGCCCTCAGAGGGCGCTAACAGGGTACAAAGCAACTAGCACCCGGGCGCGGAGATGTTTGCGCCGCTTGTAAAACTGACCAGCCATTTTGCAGTGGCGCTAAACACTACCGCCACGATCTCCTGTGCCCGCAGACTGTGACGTCAGTCGAGCGTGCAACACCCCGGACCGGATATTGAGTGGCGTCCCCTGCCTTTCCGACTGCCGCTAGCAACGACAGGTAGAGGGGAACATTTTGCAGTCGGGAAGGGACTGGGTGAGTGCTATTTAAAGGCGGCCGCTTCCTACCTTTTTTTGTCGGCGACATTTTTGCACCACGCATTCTCGGAGAGAGAGAGAAACTTCTGGAGAGAGTCAACGCTGTCTGAAGGAGTTTTGGGTACTGAGCAGTACTTTACAGGTTCATTTTGATTTGAACTTCCTTGCATCGATTTAGAAGAGACTATGGGGGCTGCACTCTGAGCTCTTTCCCTGGGCCTCTCCATTGTTCTTTCCAGCAGAATTGATGTACAGGTCTCTCCAGGCCGCGATTCAAGGCTATAATGAGCAGGGTGTGGCTGGAGAGCAAGATCGACCCTCCCCTTTAAGAACTGGCCACCGCCAGTGTGTCTGTGTTCCATTGCTAACTGACATCACCTGAGCTTCGCCAGTGCTCTGAGGTAGCGCCTCGCTCCTCGGCGTTAGCGCCTTAAGAGAGGTGTGTAGTGCCTGATTTAGTGTTCAAGTCACCTCCAGGGGCAATAGAGGCCAAGTTTGCAGTCAGAGACGATAATTAGCGCCAGGCGCTAAACTTTGCGCCCGGCCGATAATTGCGCCCGAAACGGGGCGATACCGAATTTCTCCCCCATGGGTTTTAGTTCAAAGAAGATTCAGTCTACTTATGGCAATCACCTTTTTGTTGTGAACACAAGACAAAAGTGTTGTAAAAAAAGGCCAAAGTATAACACCCTCCCGAGCCTGGTGATACTGAGGCTAGGATGTATATTTTCTAACGGGAATTGAGCAGGATGTTGATCTGGAGAATGATCTGATTCATTCATAACTTAATGTTGGACAGACAGTCAGACAACACAATAACTGTTGTAGTATTGATGGTGGTCCCAAAGAAGCAAAGCTTAGTGCCAACAGCATCTATATGGAAGTTAACCAGATCCTTATGGTTTTATGTAAAAGTTTCTGACCAGAGAGTGAACCATGAATAATTTCAGAAGAAAGAAGTGATCATATTTTTGGCAGCATCTGTTGAGTTGTAGGGAGGTAGTATACTTAATGGCCTAGAAATTGGGTATAGCCTCGCTTGAGGCGTTAGAACTGGCGGAGCGCTAAGTTTATAGCCAGACGAAAGTTATCGCTGCCTGGCGAGATATTGGGTTGCATCGCCCCCAAAGGGGATTGAGGCGCTAATTCAGCCATTGCACGGTGCTCTTAAGGCGCATAAGTTCAGGCGCTACTCAATATCGACGCGGACGGGCGCAGCGCAGGTGATCTCAATTACGGGAAACCACGAGACCTCCAGGCGCCGGCCGGCTCTTAAAGGGGTGGGTCAGTCAGCTTGAGCTTCAACACCCAACGCCCTGTAGGCCTCAGATTCGGCACTCGCCCTTGTCTGGCAGTACAAACTTGTTCAGCATGGAGAAGGTTAGACAGAGAGCAGAGCGCTTCAGCACTGAGGCTCTGGACCACTTGGTGGCTGCAGTTGAACGCCGTCGAGAGGTCCTGTATCCGGATAATGGCAAGAGGCCGAATCAGAAGGCTTACCGACGATCTTGGAGGGAGGTTGCTGTGAGGGTCAACTCCAGCAGCATGGTGACCAGGACCCCTGTTCAGTGCAGGAAGAAATTCAACGACCTCACACGGATCGTTAGGGTGAGTGATGGTTTAGCAATCTTCTGATTCCCTCCATCTGCAGCTGACTTCAGGCACCCTGCTGCAATGATGCCCCAATGGCCATCTGTCAGCATGCACCCATGGCCCTTTCTGGGCACACACATGGACAGATGTCTCAAGGCCTCATGTAAGGGCTCTTGCACCATGGGGGGCATGCGATGATCTCTCAAGGCCTCATGTAAGGGCTCTTGCACTATAGGGGGCATGCGATGATCTCTCAAGGCATCATGTAAGGGCTCTTGCACCATGGGGGGCATGCGATGATCTCTCAAGGCATCATGTTACAGAACTTCCCCTTCTTTCCCCTGCAGTCCAAGCTGGCGATGATCCGGAAGGAGCAGCGTCGAACCGGTGGCGGACCTCCACAAGTGGTCACTCTCACGGATCTGGAGGAGAGAGTGCACCAGATACTTGGAGGATGTCTGTCTGGTCCTGTGACCACTGCATCTGCCGACCCCATTACCGACAGCGAGGGTAAGACTCTCACCTTTTTCACCTGTTGCCTTCCACTTGGTCCCCCCGCCAGCATGCATCCTCAGTGTGCAGCCATGTCAGAGCCTTGCCGCAATCTGGCATGCCTTTCAGCAAACCTGTCCTTTTGCTATAGCCACTCTTCCACCTCCCACTTTCAGATGAAGCAGCACCAACTCGGGCTCAACGCACTGAAGCTGCCAGTGCCAGTGCCACCGGAGGCGAGGACCAGGAGGAATCCGGACCAGCCGTTGCAGAATCTGGGGAGCTGACACATCTACAGACTGGGGATAGTAGTCCCCTGGAGGGGAGGGGGGGGGGCTCTGAGGATGAACCAGTTGCCGGACCAAGCGGCATGCAGCAACGCACGGGGGATAGGCAAGTTTGGCCACCGTCTCCCCGGGGCAAGGCAGGCCGTGATGACTGCTGCACAGAGTGCAGATGAGGTGCGTCGCCTGGCTGAGATGAGCAAACAGGCCCGGGTCAGACACACGGAGCTGATGGCTGCAGTCGAGAAGATGCCTGAGTCAATAGATTCATTGGCTAAGAGTATGTTGGACTTCGGGGCAACAATGGAGAGGACTCTCCAGGGCTTTGGGGCAACAATGGACAGGACTCTGCAGGTGTTCGGGGCAACAATGGACAGGTCTATCCAGGGCTTCGGGGCAACAATGGACAGGACTATCCAGGGCTTCGGCCCAACAATGGACAGGACTGTCCACGGCTTTGAGTCGGCTATGGAAAGGACTGTTCAGGGCTTCAGACAATCCCTGGAAAGGTCTGTGCAGGGCTTGTCCGAGGCGGTGGAGCGGTCGGCACCTGGCTTGTCCGAAGCAATGGGAAGAACTGTCCAGGCCTTCTCCGAAGCACTGGCACCTGGCACACAGGTCCTCACTGTTGCCACGCAGTCACTTGCTGGGCTCCTCCACAGCCAGATTGACGCAACGCGATCTCTCACTGTAGCCACCCTCTCTGCATCAGTTAGGATCATCCCGGGCCCTTCCAGTCCCATACAAGGCCAGCAATCAGTGGAACATGCAATTGTGGCGGATGAGCCGAGCCGCTCCCCTCAGATAGCCAGTGTGTCGTCCGACCATGGTGCAGGTGTCCTCTCTCGGCAGGAGACCACTGCACATGCCAGCGCTGGGACGCCTGCATTGCAGCTGCCACCACCTGCAGGCCACACTGCTTCCAGCCATGGTCACATCAAGCATCCTGCGTCCGCACCCTCCAAGCCCAGAGGTCGGCCAGGCCATCCCTCAGGGGCTTCTGCGCTTCCAGACAGTCAGCAGGCGTCCCCCAGCCTTGAGGCCACCACTGGGGTCCAATTACATAGGAGCAGCAGGGAGGGAAGGGGCCGGGCGCTAAAGAGAAGTCGTTCTCCCTCAAGGGGCCAGTTGTAGAGGGAGGTGCTGAGATGTTTGTTTGTCCAAATTCAAGGACACCCTCACCTGTTGTTATATTTGCAGAAGGTTTGTTGAGTTTTGCGGCTTTGCCAAACAGTTCATAGTTATTTTGAAAGTTATGGTTTCTGTTGACATTATGTTGTTTAGCTGTAATGAAAGACTTTTGTGCCAATAAACAGAAGTTTCAATGTGGCATGGTGCATGTGACTAGTTTCAGTGATGCTGGCATTCAGAGGCCCTCAAACATCCAAAGTGCGCATGAGTTAAGACTCTCATCATTCCGCCACAGGGGTCTCGACACGAGTCCAGATGAGCCTCTGACGTATGGCCCTTCCACTTTCAGCAGCCCTTCCATCTTCCTCCTCCTCCTCCTCATACTCCTCCTCCTCCTCCTCCGCCTGCTCTTCCTCCTCCTCCTCCTCCTCCTCCTCCTCCTCATACTCCTCCTCCTCCTCCTCCGCCTGCTCTTCCTCCTCCTCCTCCTCCTCCTCCTTCGCCTGCTCTTCCTCCTCCTCCTCCTCCTCATACTCCTCCTCCTCCGCCTGTTCTGCTGGTCATTGAGGGACAGCTGGAATTGGCTGGGTGCATCGATTCACCAAGTTGTGGAGCATGCAGCAGACAACGACGATGTGTGCCACTTGCTGCGGCGAGTACTGCAGGGATCCCCCCGAATGTTCCAGACATTGGAAACGCTTTTTGACAACACCAATAGTGTGCTGTTTACTGTGCCTGGTCGCCTGATGGCCGTTGCTGATCAGCTCTTCTGCTGGGGTGTCGGCCACACGGAGTGTTGTCATCAGCCATGGCCAGAGAGGATAGCCCTTGTCCCCAGTAAGCCAGCCTCGTCTTCGAGGGAGCCCCTCAAAAAGGTTACAAACTGAGGTCAACCGCAGAATAAAGGCATCGTGGCTGCACCCTGGGAAATGCGCGGTGACTGCCATGATGATTTGGCGGTGGTCACAGACCAGCTGCATGTTGAGGGAGTGCAACCCCTTGCGGTTGCGGAAGTCCTAAGGATGATGGCATGGCGCCCTCAAAGCCACGTGTGTGCTGTCAGTCGACCCCTGCACCATGGGGAAGTCCGCAATAGAAGCGACACCCTGCGCGCCCTCCGCCTGCTTGTGCAGGGTCTGAGGGAAGGTCATGATTTGACGCCTTCGCCTATAAAGGGCTTCTGTAACTTGCCAGATGCAACAGTGGACTGCAACCTGAGCGACAGTCGCAATGTCCCCAATGGCTGACTGAAAGGATCCGTTGGCATAAAAATGGAGGCCATCAATCAGTTTAGCCATCACGGACAGAGAGGTTCTGCAGCGTTCACGCGGCTGCAGATCCTGACCAAACAGGTGGCACAGATCAGTAACAATGTCCCTCCAGAATCGGAGCCTTCCCAAACACTGCTCCTCCGACATGTCAAGGCTTGTCACCTGCTGTCTAAAGACCCTCGCAGCTTCCCGTCGGATTGGCCGACCTCCATTGCCCCTCCTCCTTCTGGCAAATCCCGGCCCTCTCTCCCGCCGTCTCTCTGCCCCTTCACAGTGTTGGGCGATGAGGCCGTCGCCCTCCAAACAAACAAACTCTCATTCCGATGCCAGTTGGTCAAAAGGCTTTTAGGTGTAGTGCTGCAACTGCTTCGGACAGGGTTGAAGGTCCCAAGTACTGTAAAGCTAAATTCCCAGAACTCCGCTCCACATTAGCTCACCAACTCTCTCTAGCAATGATCGCAATGAGCAGGCCAAGTGGCAGAAGATTCTGCATTAAAGCTGTCCCCTTTAAATAGCGCCCCCCTACTCCGAGAAGGGCCTGTTAGCCCTCCTTCGAACTGTCACTAATAGCACTGGGCGCTAAGGCTCCGGGTGCCACCCAATATGCGCTCAGGCGATCCTAGAAGGCGTTGCACACTGAAATGACGTCATGAACTGCTTGCGCTCGCGGGCGCGCGCAAACACTTAGCGCAGGCGCTAAATGTATAGTCAATATCTGAGTTGTCGCTATCTTCATAGCATCCACCCCAACATAGGGCTTCGCCCCAATTCTAGGTCTCTTTAGGCGCTCAGCGCCGGCGCTACCAACCCAATTTCTAGGCCAATATGCCTTATTTATCAATCCAGCCATGGCCTGTGCATGAATTTGGATGTGATTGATTGACCGATGCTTCTGTATTTACTATCAGGTCGCTGAAAGGGGTCAGTGGCAACACAGTTAACAGCTATAGTTACTACGACTACTACTCATAATGCTGTGGAAATAGCACAACAGGATAGCTCTCATGTTGGGTGCACCCTGCTAATGGGTGTAATTGGTGCATGATCAACTGGAATTATAGGCAAGATCACATATCCTGGATCTCTGCCCGCAATGCTCTTGAGGCCCCCTCCAGTTGTAGGAAGCTCCGACCAGAAATAGATGGGAGTTTTATTTCAATATGTTGATGTAGCAGAAGTGATCTCGTTAAGAAGCTATTACTCAGCCTTTATGTCAGAAGTACTCTGATTCCTAACTTTGTTTGTATAATTTGGGCATCCAGGGTTGCTAAGCTATGATTTTGAATATCAACTTTAAAGGGACAGCCAGCAACTGTAATGGCAGCTTCTCAACTCTAATTTTCAACTGTTTTTGTTAGATGTTTTTTTTTCTCTAGGCCAATTTTGTGGATGAAGTGGGTTTGTGGCATAGGTTTTGGTTACAAAGGTTTTTGCTACCAAGCTACTTATTGGGATAATAATGGGCCTTTTGTAGCAATCCCTCTTTATTTATGTTATTAAATCACTTACAATTGCAATTTCAACCTCCCAAATGAATGCCTTTGGTCCTCTATTCACCACAATACTTCTGCAGCTGTCGATTTGCTCAACCATTCCCTCACCTCCACCTCTGATGCAAACTCTGGTCTTTTGATAATGTATATTGCCTACATGCACAGCATTATATTTTTAGAAGTGTTGTTGAACAACCTTCTGCAATTCATTTGCTTTAGTTGTTCACTCATTTCATTAAATTTAGCCCTTTTAATGTTATATACCTCCCTCCCTCAGAAGTGTTTCTGACCACCAGATCACGTTAACTTTGATCATTTTATGGTCGCTGTCCCCCAGGGGATGGTATGATTTATATTGTGTGTATATTTTTGGGCCATTTATAGTATCACTATCATAGATTTACCTCCTCTTATTTTTGTTCCCAGTGTCTGCCTATTCCCAGTCTCTGGTTCATAGCAACATAGGAACAGGAGTAGGCCATTCAGCCCTTCATCTGTAAAACTTGGATAGACAACTCTGTTCCTTCATCCAAGTAATTAATATATATGGTGAAAAGCTGTGGCAAACCCCACTAATCAGAGAACAAACCCTTTATCCCTACTCTCTGTCTCCTACCTCTCTGGGTATCTTTGTCCATACTCAATTGGCAGCGGCCTTCTATGCAACAATTGTCTATGATCATAGAAACATAGAAACATAGAAGATAGGAGCAGGAGTAGGCCATTTGGCCCCTCGAGCCTGCTCCACAATTTAATGAGATCATGGCTGATCATCCAAATTCAGTACCCTGTCGCTGCCTTCTCCCCATATCCCTTGATCCCCTTAGCCTTAAGAAATATATCTAACTCCTTCTTGAATATATTTAATTAATGAATTGGCCTCTACTGCCTTCTGTGGTAGAGAATTCCACAGGTTCACCACTCTCTGCGTGAAGAAATTCCCCCTCATCTCTGTCCTAAATGGCTTACCCCTTATCCTTAGACTGTGGCCCTTGGTTCTTAACTCCCCCGCCATCGGGAACAGCTTTCCTGCATCTAGTCAGTCTAGTCCTGTTAGAATTTTATAAGTTTCAATGAGATCCCGTCTCATTCTTCTGATCTCTAGCGAATATAAGCCTAATCGACCCAATCTCTCTTCATACATAAGAAATAGGAGCAGGAGTAGGCCAATCGGCCCCTCGAGCCTGCTCCGCCATTCAATAAGATCATGGCTGATCTGATCCTAACTGCCAATCCACTATCACAGAACCATCTCCTGAATCTAACAGAATTAGACACACAAAATAGGAGCAGGATCAGGCTACACGGCCCCTGGGCCCGCTCCGCTACCCACAGGGCCATGACCGATCCGAACCTAGCCTCATGTCCAAATTCCTGCCCGCTCCCCATAACCCTTAATTCCCTTTACTTCTAGGAAACTATCTATTTCTGTTTTAAATTTATGTAATGATGTAGCTTCTACAGCTTTTTGGGGCAGCATATTCCATGGACCTACCACCCTCTGAGTGAAGTAGTTCCTCCTCATCTCAGTTTTGAAAGAGCAGCCCCTTATTCTAAGCCTATGCCCCCTAGTTCTAGTTTCACCCATCATCGGGAACATCCTCCCCGCATCCACCCGATCCAACCCCTTCACAATCTTATATGTTTCAATAAGATCACCTCTCATTCTTCTGAACTCCAATGAGTAGAGTCCCAATCTACTCAACCTCTCCTCATATGTCCATCCCCTCATCCCCGGGATTAACCGAGTGAACCTACTTTGTACTGACTCGAAAGCAAGTATGTCCTTTCTTAAGTATGGACACCAAAACTGTAAGCAATATTCCAGGTGCGGTCTCACCAATACCTTGTACAACTGAAGCAATACCTCCCTATTTTTATATTCTATCCCCCTAGCAATGAAAGCCAACATTCCATTGGCTTTCTTAATCACTTGCTGCACCTGCATACTAACCTTTTGAGTTTCGTGCACCAGGACCCCCAGATCCCTTTGTACTTCAGTACTTTCCAGTTTCTTGCCATTAAGATAATGGGCCAGAAATTCGCAGCCAAAGGCGTGAGTACGGTCGGGGTACTCACGCATCTGGCCGTTGGAAATGCCGGCGTTCAGCAGGAACAGCGCATGCGGGGAACGCCGGCATTTCCAGACCCGAGGTCTATTCACAGCGCGTGCGACTGCACAGGCAGCGCTTGCGCAGTGAACTTTGTAGATTTCAATGATGGATTCAGTGAGGGTAAGTCCTTACAAGTTACACTTGAAAAAAGCAAGTGTAAAGTTGTTCATTGGCTGCGGAGGAAGATATATTTTATCGTGGAGCTTCTGAAATGCAATATTTTTGTTTGGGAAAGGGAGGGAAGTTATTTTAAGAAATTTTAAGTAAGTTTTAAAGTTTAAAATTTTTTTTTTAAAAGGGTTTTCAGAACGGTAGGTAGAAGGAGCAATTGTGGCTGTGTGAATGGAATGTGAGAATGAGTTATGTATGTATGTCCACATATATTCCTTTACGTATATGTATGTATGTTTTATATTCCTTTACTAATGTGTATGAATGTATGTTTTTAATTATGATTTTCCAATAAGTTACTTACTCTGAAAGTCATAATTAAATAATACATTCATACTCATAAGTAAAGGAATATATACATAACACACAAAGGAATATATACAGACATACATACTTTCAGAAGCTCCACGATAAGAAATCTCTTCCTCCGCAGCCTCTGGAGCAACTGTACCCATGCTTTTTTCATGTGTAAGTTGTAATGACTTGACCTCACTGAAAGCATTAATGAAAGCGGCGAATTATACTGCGCACGCGCTGCCTGTGCAGTCGCACGCGTTCTGCCTCTGAACCCCTTCGTTCAGAGGACAGGAAATGCCGGTTTTCCCCACATGCACTGTGCATGCTGAAAACCGGCATTTCATCCGGCCAGATGTGTAAGTACCCCGACCGTACTCGTGCATTTGGAAGGGAATTACTGGGCCAACATTTTACATGTCAATAAAATGAAAAATTTAACAATTGCACGACTTGCCCCCTCGCATCTGCGACTGAGGGTCCAAGGAGGTGCATTGCGCAAGAGGTCATCGTCGTACATATCCTCACACTGTTCCCTTTGGGGAACTGTATGAAGTGGTGGAAGGATTTATGGCCGTGATTAACGCTCATTCCGTGACCGTAACCATCTTTGAACCAGCCATTAGGGTGGTTAGTCCTATGGTGTGAGGGTTTTACGGGCTCCCACAACCCATCTGAGGGGGGGGGGGGCCACCCACACCCACGGACGCAAGTATCCCGCTGGATGTCCACCCAGAATTTATAGTTGAAGCTCCGACTCCACTTGCCGGGACTGTCTGGAGTGGGGTTCGAAACCCTACTCCTTCTGGCCCAGCGGCGGGGATGCTTACTGCTACGCAAAAGGCCCACTCCGCACAAAAGGTGACACCCATACGTTTCCTGCGCCTTTTCCCTCCCCGTGACTGGAGCCCTATGCTGCCACTTGAAAGACCAAGCTATCATCTGCCCTTTTTGCGGCGCCTTTGACTTCTCATTACCAATGATGAGCAGGCACTGCGCCTCCACCTCCTTGAGGAGATTGCTGAGGTCATCATCAGTTCAATTGTGAGTTCTTTTAATGCCGTGAATTGTGCTCGTGCCAGCCATTTCACGTTGCTAATCGGATTGGGCCTTTGGCATAGCGGTACGATCCCCGCCGCTGGGCCAGATCAGGGTAGGGTTTCGAACCCCGCTCCAGACAGTCCCGGCAAGTGCAGTTGGAGCTCCGGCTCTAAATTCTGGGTTGACATCCAGTGGGATAGTTGCGTCCGTGGGTGTGGGTGGACCCCCCTCCTTGTATAGCTTGTGTGAGCCCGTAAAACCCTCCTGCCATAGGACTAACCGCCCTAATGGCTGGTTCAAAGATGGTTATGGTCACGGAATGAGCGTTAATCATGGCCATAAATCCTTCCACCACTTCATACAGTTCCCCAAAGGGAACAGTGTGAAGACACGTATGACGACGACATTGCTAAATAAATACATGGAATTAAAAAAAT
This sequence comes from Somniosus microcephalus, assembly GCF_052327205.1. NCBI lineage: Eukaryota > Metazoa > Chordata > Chondrichthyes > Squaliformes > Somniosidae > Somniosus > Somniosus microcephalus. The sequence continues at coordinate 223,638,676 of NC_140992.1, forward strand.
TCTTTTAGGGCTTTTAAAAGTCTTTAAATTGCTTTAATTCTGTTTAAAACTACTTCAGATTCTTCAAAATAATGTAAAAGTTTTTTAAATTTTATAAAAGTTCACAAAACATTCATAAAATAGCAGATAACTTACTTTCCCTGCAGCTGTGTAACTACAAAGTCCTCTGCAGCTGCTTGGAGAGATTGGGGGCGTGTCCTAGTACAATGAGACCTTAAGGGGCGTGTCTCACTTGCACTGCACGCTCCAGGCTTCGCGCTGGCTGCACTCCTGGGCGGCGTGATGTCATACGCTGCCCGGGATTCTTCTTTCTGTTTCAGCAAGTCCAGGCGTCCCTGGAGGAGATCGGCAGGAGCACGGGGTAAGTGCAAATACGGGGCTACAAGCCCCGTTCACCAATTTCTGGCCCAATAACTTGCTCTATGATCTTTCCTGCCAAAGTGCATAACCTCACACTTTCCAGTATTGTATTCCATCTGCCAAATCTCTGCCCACTTATTTAGCCTGTCTATGTCTCCTTGCAGGTTTTTTATGTCCTCCTCACTCACTACTTTCCCTCCCATCTTAGTATCATCTGCAAACTTTGATATGTTACACTCGGTCCCCTCCTCTAAATCGTTAATATAGATTGTAAAGAGTTGGGGACCCAGCACTGACCCCTGCGGAACACCACTAGTTACTGATTGCCAGTCTGAGAATGAACCATTTATCCCAACTCTCTGCCTTCTGTTAGATAGCCAATCCTCTATCCATGCCAGAATATTACCCCCAATCCCGTGATTTTTTATTTTAAGCAATAATCTTTTGTGTGGCACCTTGTCAAATGCCTTTTGGAAGTCTAAATACACTACGTCCACTGGTTCCCCTTTATTCACCCTATATGTTACTTCCTCAAAGAACTCCAGCAAATTTGTCAAACATGACTTCCCCTTCATAAAACCATGCTGACTTTGTCCTATTAAATTATGATTATCCAAATGTCCTGTTACTGTCTCCTTAATAATGGACTCCAAAATTTTACCTACCACAGATGTTAGGCTAACTGGTCTATAGTTTCCAGCCTTCTGTCTACTGCCCTTTTTAAGTAAGGGTGTTACATTAGCAGTTTTCCAGTCTGCCGGGACCATTGCCAAGTCCAGGGAGTTTTGGAAAATTATTACCAATGCATCCACAATCCCTACCGCCACTTCCCTCAAGACCCTAGGATGTAAGCCATCAGGTCCAGGTGATTTATCCGCCTTGAGTCCCATTATTTTACCGAGTACCACTTCCTTAGTGATTTTGATCGTGTTTAGCTCCTCCCCCCCTTTAGCCCCCTGTTTGTCCAGTGTTGGGATATTCTTAGTGTCTTCTACTGTAAAGACTGATATAAAATATTCATTCAGTGTTTTTGCCATCTCCATATTTCCCACCATTAATTTCCCGGTCTCATCCTCTAAGGGACCAACATTTACTTTAGCAACCCTTTTTCTTTTTATATAACTATAAAAACTCTTACTATCTGTTTTTATATTTTTTGCTAATTTACTTTCATAATCTATCTTCCCTTTCTTAATCAATCTTTTTGTTATTTTTTGCTGTCTTTTAAAGTTTTCCCAATCCTCTATCCTCCCACTAGATTTGGCTACCTTATATGCCCTTGTCTTTAGTCGAATACTATCCTTAATTTCTTTACTTAGCCACGGATGGCTGTCTTTTCTTTTACACCCTTTTCTTCTCAGTGGAATATATTTTTTTTGGAAGTTGTAAAATAACTCCTTAAATGTACACCACTGATCATGTATCGTCTTACCCTTTAATCTATTTTCCCAATCCACTCTACTCAATTCCACTCTCATACCTTCATAGTCTCCTTTATTCAAGCTTAGCACGCTTGTTTGAGATCCAACCTTCTCACCCTCTAATTGAATATGGAATTCAACCATGTTATGGTCACTCATTCCAAGGGGATCCTTTACTAGGACATTTTTAATTAATCCTGTCTCGTTACACAGGACCAGATCTAAGGTTGCTTGCCCCCTGGTCGGTTCAGTTACATACTGCTCAAGAAACCCATCCCTAATACACTCAATGAACTCATCCTCAAGGCAGCCCTGCCCAATTTGATTTGTCCAATTAATATGATAGTTAAAATCCCCCATAATTATAGATGTTCCCTTATTACAAGCCTCAACTATTTCCTGATTGATACTCCGTCCAACAGAGTTGCCACTGTTCGGAGGCCTATAGACTACGCCCACTAGTGTTTTTTCCCCTTATTATTCCTTACCTCCACCCAAACTGTTTCATTATCCTGATCTTTTGACCCAATATCATTTCTCTGTATTACAGTGATTCCTTCCTTTATTAACATAGCCACCCCACCTCCCCTTCCTTCCTGCCTGTCCTTCCTGATCATTAAATAACCTGGTATGTTTAATTCCCAGGCATTCCTGCCATCCCAGTGGCCCTCCACCCCATCCTATCTCGTTTAAATGATTTTCTACTGCTACCTCAATGTTGCAATCTCACATTTGGCAGTAATTCTTCTTTCACCGGAAAACAAGAAAAAGCAAGAGAATTCTAATGAAGCAGGTTATCTCAATGTCCATAGCTACTTTGAAGGCTCCATTTTTTTTAAATGGAAGGGTCTCATTATTGCAATGGTGCTGGAATGTTATGAAATTAAAATACTTATATAAAGTCTACAGCCAGGCAGGCTGTGTAGCAAGTAAGAGAAATACAGTAAAAGGAACAGAAAAGAAGGAAAAGATCATGATAGGCAAAACACATCAACTCTATTCACAGCTGATATCACAGCTTGTTGTTTTTAGCCAGGTTTGTATTTTTATTTAACCGAAGGTAGACGCTTGTGTAGTAGGGCGGCCTCCAATTTGCTCAGTGTTTTGACAGCTCTGAGCTGAGCAGGTGGAGGAGCCACCGATCGATGTGTCTGCGCTGGATGATCGATATGTCTGCGCGCGTTCGCTCCTCCTGCCGGCTCACAGCCGCCGCCTGGTGGGGGCGCGGGGGCGCGCGGCGGCACTATTGCGAGGGAGCGGGCGCCGACATCATTGCGCGGGCGCGGTCTCCATTGCGCGGGGCCGCGCGCCGACACTATTGCGAGGGAGCGCGCACCGTCTCCATTGTGCGGGTCAGAGGCGCCGAGAATGGGCCGGAAACACAAGAAACACAAGTCGGACAAGCACGCATTCGAGGGTAAGTGGCGCTGCTAGGGCCAGGGCGGGGGTTCGCACCGAGAGCCGAGCAACTCCCGCACTGACTGGGGGGTGGGGAAAGAGGGGCAAAGGAGAGAATAAGATGGAGCCTGAATTCCCCCACCCATTTCCAGCTCCGGCTTCTGAGCCCCTCGCCTCATTTAGATCGCGGCACGGTGGCCGCAAGCCATTCCCGCAGCCAAGCACTGGCTGCACACCTCGGCCTGATGCTGGGGCCCAGTCGCACTGAGTCGTTTGAAAGGGTCAGTGCGGCTGCGGACAGTTGGCATGATCGGTTTTATTTGGCTTTCTCCGGTAGCCCTGGGGTTGTCTTGCAGGAATCGGCGGGATGCCGATCGGTGGAGACGCAGCAATGTTGCTGATGTTGGGTGGCAGCTTCCCAACTTGAAATGTGGGGTTGCGGAGAGGAGAGGTTGATCAAAAGCCGGATTTACGCTGCAAGGGGAGTAAAATGTCCCATATTTGTTTTCAAAAGGTGGCACTAATTTCCTTCTCTTCCCTTCTCCCCCAAACAGTTATACCCTATAGGGGTAATTCTTCGGCTTGGGGGAGAATTTAATTAGTATCTTTGTTCCGAATTTTACAACAGTATAAAATGACACACAACATTCTGAGAATGTCGTGTACTGTCTGAAGGTTCCATGGTGAGGTTTTAGTGTTCGCTCAACACAATCCAGCGCTGAGATACACTTGGCAGAAAGGCAACTGCTTATAAACTAGTATAATTCCATTTAATACAATAGCAAAATACTGCGGATGCTGGAAATCTGAAATAACAACAAAAAATGCTGAAAATACTCAGCAGGCCAGGCAGCATCCGTGGAGAGAGAAACAGAGTTAACGTTTCAGGTCTGGGACCCTTCATCAGAATTGGAAAAAGCTGAAAATGTATCATATTAAGCAGGTGCAGAGACAGGAGGGGGAGGTTTAATTCCACTTAATTTGGGTTTTTTAAATCCAAAAATGTTAAGCAATAACACACAAAATAAACTTTTGGATTTGGGAAATATATTAAACACCTACAAAATGGTTCTAGAGTGACTGTGTTTGGTCAGCTTGCAAATCTCCAAGCCAAGTTACTGCGAAATGCACACTAGTAATTTCTGTTCACTTAACCTGGAATGCGCACATTCTGTAGGAACATACCCCACTTGCGTAAAGCAAGAGAGTTTAGGCGCTGGCGGGCATCAGCCAAGGTTCAAGGATCACCAAATGTGCGCAGGGGTACTGCTGCAGTAAAAGCAGCTAAAACTGTCCATCTGACAGCACAGAGATGGTAAGCTTCCTGTTGCTTCTCTGACTCAGTCCACCCTAACCATTAGGGCATTGGCTTGCAGAGTTATCGAGAACCAAGTGGGAAGAATCTCCGGCTCCAGTGACAGGTCTTCACCTCCCATTAATGAGGCAGGTTGGCTGGTCAATGAACAGTGCCAACAAGTATTTAATTACTGAGAGTTGACTCGGTTCCAATCTTTGATTGTCTGGGCTCAACTTCACCTAATATTCTCGTGGGCCTCAAGCTTCATCCTTTATAAAAATTATACAGAACTCCACTGCCCACATCCTACCCCGTACTAAGTCCCGCTCTGCTATCACCTACACCCTTGTTGGCCTCTTGGCTCCCCAGCATCCAAGCTTTGAATTCAGAAACCTTATCCTAATTTATAAATCTCTCCTTGGCTTCACTCCACCTTTACAACCTCCTCTAGCCCAGCTTACAGTGCGCACCTACTATTTTCAAACTCCAGCCTCAGCTACATCTCCACCTCTCTTTGCTCTATCAGTTGTTTTGGCTCTACACCCTTGAACACTCTCCCTAAATCCTTTCGCGTGGCTACCTCTTTGCTCATCTTCAAAAGCCTCAACACCTCTTTCACCATGGTGTCAGTTATCTCACCCAATCCTATTATTGCTCACTTGCCATTTTTACCTCTGAAGTGGCTTTATTTTTACTCATTCCTGGGATGTGGGCATCGCTGGCAAGGCCAGCTTTTATTGCCCATCCCTAATTGCCTTTGAGAAGGTGGTGGTGAGCCGCCGCCTTGAACAGCTACAGTCCGTGTGGTGAAGGTATTCCCACAGTGCTGTTAGGGAGGGAGTTCCATGATTTTGACCCAGCGATGATGAAGGAACAGTGATATATTTCCAAGTTAGGATGGTGTGTAACTTGGAGGGAAACTTGAAGGTGATGGTGTTCCTATACGCCTGCTGCCCTTGTCCTTCTGAGTGGTAGAGGTCGTGGTTTTGGGAGGAGCTGTCGAAGCCTAGTCGAGTTGCTGCAGTGCATCTTGTAGATGGTGCACACTGCAGCCACGATATGTCAGTGGTGGAGGGAGTGAATGTTTAAAGTGGTGGATGGGGTGCCAATCAAGTGTGGTGCTTTGTCCTACATGGTGTCTAGCTTCTTGAGTGTTGTTGGAGCTGCACTCGTCCAGGCAAGTGGAGAGTATTCCATCACACTCCTGACTTGTGTCTAGATGGTGGAAAGGTTTTGGGGAGTCGGGAGTTGAGACACCTGCCACAGAATACCCAGCCTCTGACCTCCTCTTGTAGCCACAGTATTTATGTGGCTGGTCCAGTTAAGTTTCTGGTCAATGGTGACCCCCCCCCCCCCCCCCCAAGGATGTTGATGTTGGGGGATTTGGCGATGGTAATGCCATTGAATGTCAAGGGGCGGTTGTTAGACGCTCTCTTGTTGGAGATAGTCATTGCCTGACACTTGTGTGGCGCGAATGTTACTTGCCACTTATCAGCCCAAGCCTGAATGTCGTCCAGGCCTTACTGCATGTAGGCATGGACTGCTTTATTATCTGAGGAGTTGCAAATGGAACTGAACACTGTGCAACTGTCAGTGAACTTCTGACCTTATGATGGAGGGAAGGTCATTGATGAAGCAGTTGAAAATGGTTGGGCCTAGGACACTGCCCTGAGGAACTGCTGCAGCGATGTGCTGGGGTGAGATGATTGATGTCCAACAACCACAACCATCTTCCTTTGTGCTAGGTATGACTCCAACCAGTGGAGAGTTTTCCCCTGATTGTCAATGACTTCAGTTTTACTAGGACATCTTGATGCCGCACTCGGTCAAGGGCAGTCACTCTCCCCTCACCTTTGGAATTCAGCTCTTATGTCCATGTTTGGACCAAGGCTGTAATGAGATCTGAAGCCGAGTGGTCCTGGCAGAACCCAAACTGAGCAGGTTATTGGTGAGTAAGTGCCACATGATAGCACTGTTGACGTCACCTTCCATCGCTTTGCTGATGATTGAGTGTAGACTGATGGGATGTTAATTGGCCGGATTGAATTTGTCCTGTTTTTTGTGGACGGGACATACCTGGGCAGTTTTCCACATTGTCGGGTCGATGCCACTGTTGTAGCTGTACTGCAACTAGTTCTGGAGCGCAATTCTGCAGCACAACAGCCGGGATGTTGTTGGGGCCCGTAGCCTTTGCTGCATCCAATGCGTTCAGCCGTTTCTTGATATCGCGTGGAGTGAATCAAATTGGCTGAAGACTGGCTTCTGTGATGGTGGGGACCTCAGGGCGAGGCTGATATGGATCATCCACTCGGCACTTCTGGCTGAAGATGGTTGCAAATGCTTCAGCCTTGTCTTTTGCACTCGCGTGCTGGGCTCTTCCATCATTGAAGATGTTCATGGAGCCTCCTCCTCCCGTTAGTTTAATTGTCTACCACCATTCACAACTGGATGTGGCAGGACTGCAGAGCTTTGATCTGATCCGTTGATTGTGTGTGAGATTGCTTAGCTATAGACGACTCCCAGTGATGCAGAGACACAGAATGCCCACAGCGTCTGGTCTGCACTTGAGGCCTCCATAATCAGCACCTGTGAAGAGACGCTCGGTCACTCGACCAGGAAACACCAAGACTGGTTCGACGAGAATGACCAGGAGATAATAAGCCGCAAGCGCAAGGCATTCCTGATCTGGAAACAGCAACAGAACTCGAGAGCAAGAAAGCAGCTCTACAGAAGCCTGAAGGCCGAAGTCCAACAAAAACTCGCGACCTAAAGAACAGATGGTAGTTGGAGAAAGCGCAGGAGATCCAGCAGCTAGCCGACAACCACGACGTGCGTGGTTTCTTTAGTGCAGCCAAGACCACCTACGGCCCAAGCACCCAAGACCCTTCCCCACTGCAGGCCAAGAACGGAGAGGCAGTCAGTGCCCGCTGGAAGGAGCACTTCGAAGATCTCCTTAACCACGACTCTGTCTTTGACATGAGTGTCCTCAACTCCATCCCACAGCATGCTACCCGCCACCATCTCGGCACAACCCCAGCCCGGCATGAGGTTGAAAAGGCCATTCGACAACTGAAGAACAACAAGGCCTCGGGAGCAGATGGAATCCCCGCCGAGGCACTAAAGTATGGCGGAGAAGCACTCCTGGCGCAAATTCATGAACTCATTTCTCTTATCTGGAAGGAGGAGAGCATGCCAGGGGATCTCAGAGACGCCGTAATTGCGACCATCTTCAAGAAAGGTGACCAGTCCGATTGCGATAATTACAGAGGAGTTTCCCTGCTGTCTGCCACAGGGAAAGTCATCGCAAGAATCCTCCTCAATCGCCTTCTCCCAGTGGCTGAAGAGCTCCTCCCAGAGTCGCAATGCGGATTCCGTCCACTAAGGGGCACAATGGACATGATCTTCACCGCACGTCAATTACAAGAGAAATGCAGGGAACAGCACCAACCGCTGTACATGGCCGCCTTTGATCTCACAAAGGCCTTCGACACTGTCAACCATGAGGGATTATGGAGTGTCCTCCTCAAATTTGGCTGCCCTCAAAAGTTTGTCACTATCCTCCGCCTGCTTCACGATGACATGCAAGCCGTGATCCTGACCAACGGTTCCACCACAGACCCAATTCACGTACGAATCGGGGTCAAGCAAGGCTGTGTCATCGCACCAACGTTCTTCTCGATCTTGCCGCAATGCTCCATCTCACCCTCAGTAAGCTCCCCACTGGAGTGGAGCTAATTTACTGAACAAACGGGAAACTGTTCAACCTCCGTCGCCTCCAGTCCAGATCCAAGGTCGTCCCATCCTCTGTCGTCGAACTACAGTATGCAGACGATGCTTGCATCTGTGCTCACTCGGAGGTCGAACTCCAAACCATCGTCAACACCTTCACCGAAGCGTACGAGAGCATAGGCCTTACACTAAACATCCGTAAGACAAAGGTCCTCTACCAACCTGCCCCCGCCACACTGTTCTGCCCCCCCGATTATCAAAATCCACGACAAGGCCTTGGACAACGTGGACCACTTTCCATATCTCGGGAGCCTACTGTCCACAAGGGCAGACGTCGACGACGAAGTCCAACACCACCTTCGGTCGCCTGAGGAAGAGAGTGTTTGAAGACCAGGACCTCAAACCCGGCACTAAGCTCATGGTCTACAGAGCAGCAATGATACCCGCCCTGCTGTATGCCTCAGAGACATGGATCGTGTACAGCAGGCACCTCAAAGCACTGGAGAGGTACCACCAACGCTGCCTCCGCAAGATCCTGCAAATCCATTGGCAGGATAGGCGCACCAACGTCGGTGTTCTTGCTCAGGCCAACATCCCCAGCATCGAAGCTTTGACCACGCTCGATCAGCTCCGATGGATGGGTCACATTGTCCGCATGCCCGATACAAGACTCCCAAAACAAGCGCTATACTCGGAGCTCCGGCATGGCAAGAGAGCCCCAGGTGGGCAGAGGAAACGCTTCAAGGACACCCTCAAAGCCTCCTTGAAAAAGTGTAACATCCCCACCGACACCTGGGAATCCCTGGCCCAAGACCGCACAAAGTGGAGGAGAAGCATCCGGGAAGGTGCCGAACACCTTGAGTCTCTTCGGGAGCAAGTGAAGCCAAGCGCAGACAGCGCAAGGAGTGCACGTCAACCCAAGCACTCCACCCACCTGCCCCTTCAACCACCGTCTGCCCCACCTGTGACAGAGACTGTAGGTCCCGCATTGGACTAATCAGTCACCTGCAAACTCATTTTTAATGTGGAAGCAAGTCATCCTCGGTTCCGAGGGACTACCTAAGAAGAATTGTCTACCACCATTCACGACTGGATGTGGCAGGACTGCAGAGCTTTGATCTGATCCATTGATTGTGTGTGAGATTGCTTAGCTATGTCTATAGCATGCTGCTTCCGCTGTTTAGCATGCATGTAGTCCTGTGTTGCAGCTTCCCCAGGTTGGCACCTCATTTTAGGTACGCCTGGTGCTGCTCCTGGCATGCTGTTCTGCACTCCTCATTGAACCAGGGTTGGTTCCCTGGCTTGATGGTAATGGGGGAGTGAGGAATATGCCGGACCATGAGGTTATAGATTGTGATGGAATACAGTTCTGCCCACAAGTGCCTCATGGATGCCCAGTTTTGAATCTATCCCATTTAGCACGGTGGTAGTGCCACACAACACGATGGAAGGTGTCGTCAATGTGAAGACAGGACTTCGTCTCTACAAGGACTGTGTGGTAGCCACTGCTACCTATGCTGTCATGGACAGATGCATCTGTGACAGGTAGATTGATGAGGTCAAGTAAGTTTTTCCCCTTGTGATGGTTCTTTCACCACCTGCCGTAGGCCCAGTCCTTCAGGATTCGGCCAGCTCAGTAGTGGTGCTACTGTTGAAGTTCCCCGTTAAGTGCCCTTACTACCCTCAGTGCTTCTTCCAAGTGGTATTCAACATGGAGGCGTACTGATTTATCAGCAGAAGGTTTTCTTGCCTGTGCTTGATCTGAAGCCATGAGACTTCATGGAGTCCAGAGTCAATGTTGAGAACTCCCAGGGCTACTCCTCCCTACTGTATACTACTGTGTGGCCACCCCTGGTGTATGTCCTGCCCGTGGGATGGTGATGGAGGAGTCTGGTACACTGGCTGAACGGTATGACTATGTCAAGCTGCTATTTGACTAGTCTGGAACAGCTTTTGCAATTTTGGCACAAGATGTTAGTGAGGAGGACTTTGCAGGGTCGAATGGGCTGGGTGTGCCTTTGCCGTGTCCGAAGCCGGTGCCTAAGTCGTTGCTGAACGGTCCGTCCGGGTTTATTATTTGTAGCAGTTTGGTACAACCGAGTGGTTTGCTCGGCCATTTCAGAGGGCACTTATGCTGTGAGTCTGGAGTCACATATAGGCCAGACCAGGGCGGCAGATTTCCTTCCTTCCCTAGGGGACATTAGTGAACCAGATGGGTTTTTACAACAATCCAATAGTTTCATGGTCACCATTACTGATGTTAGCTTTTTATTCCAGATTTATTTATCAAATTAAATTCAGCTGCCGTGGTGGGATTTGAATTCACGTCTACTGGATCATTAGTCTTGGCCTCTGGATTACTAGTCCAGTAACATAAACACTATGCTACTGTTCCCTTAGGGCATTTATTACGTTAAAGGGTCAAAATAAATGCAAATGCCATCTTAAAGCCAACTCAAGCTCCAAAGAGATCTGTTTTTGTGGAGTGAGTTTAGACAGCTGACTAGTAACAAAATATGATGCTTGAAAAAGAGGATAATGTTTACTGTTATCTTGTGAAATCACCCTCCTGCCACCCATAAGGTCACTTGGTTATTTATTTGCACATTTAATAAACATTTTAAATAGCTCCATACTGAGCTTTGTATCTGAGTGTAGTAGATCGAATGATGAAAGCCCGATTACAGTTGGTGCTTCAGTGGTTTGGATTACAGCACAGAGACACCCATGTATTGTCTCCCTGTGTTTATGTTGCTAAAACCAGCTGCTTTATTCTGACAGCAGAAACAGACCCAACAAAAACGTGGGTTGACTGATTGTTTGGCCAAACTGCACAACTGGATTAAAACACTCATCCATTCTTTTTACTGTTTTTTTTAAATAACGAGTTTGGTGGCTTCAAGGCTAAAATATCTCATGACTAAAGACTTTAATTAACGACTCAGTAAAGGCATACAGCATATAATTAGTTAAACAATGATCTTCATACTCCAAACTGTACAAACCTGGAACAATTTGTGCAGCACCATGTCAGGAGGTTCCAAAAAAGCTGTGTAATTGGAACAATCACATAACTAATGGGGGTTGAAGAGAACCTCCCACGTACAGAATATTTTACCGAGAAATATGTGACAAAATGTAAGCCTAACTGGAATGGTCTTGAGCTCCACAAATGCACTAAAAATATAAGCAGGATTTATGAAGTTCCTCACCTTTTTTTGAAAAAAGACCTCCCTGGCCACTGAGGCTGAACCAGACTAGTCGCAACCTCAGCCTCCTATTTGATCCTGAGCTGAGATTCCGACCCGATATCCTCTCCATCACCAAGACCGGCTACTTTGACCTCCATAATGTCACCTGTCTCCGCTCCTGCCTCAGCCCATCTGCTGCTGAAACACTCAGCCATGCTTTTCTTACCTCCAGACTCGACTGTTCCAGTGCTCTTCTGACCGGCCTCCAATCTTCCACCCTTCAAATGTTTGCTGCCCATATCTTAACTCACACCAAATCCCGTTCACCCATCACCCTTGTGCTCCCTGACCTGCATTGGCTCCTGGCCCAGCAAGGTCTCAAATTCAAATCCCTATCTCTGTAACCTCCTCCAGCCCTACAACCCTCCAAAAACTCTGCATTCCTCCAATTCTGGCCTCTTGTGCATCTCCCACTCTCTTCGCCCCACCATTGGTGGCTGTGCCTTCAGCTGTCTAGACCCTATGCTCTGGAATTCCCATCCCCAAACCTCTGTGCCTTTCCACTCAGTGTTTGGTCACCTGTCCTAATGTCTCCTCCTTTGGCTCGGTGTCAGTTTTTGTCTGAATACGCTCATGTGAAGTGCCTTGGAATGTTTCACTACATTAAAGGCGCTAAATGCAAGCTGTTATTGAAGTGCTGGGTGCAGCCTATGTCCAATCAATCTGGCACAATACATTAGTCACCTGTCCTTGTTTACCTTATAAAAATTCATTGCTCTTATTGAGCAATAAAATGTATTGCACAACAGTTTCTTGCCTATAAATTTTTTTGATCATTAAGTCTCTACCAGGAACTGTAAAACAGTGATCTTCAAAGTGTCCTTTCCAACTACTGCCCCATCTCTAACTTCCCTTTCCTCTCTAAGGTCCTCGGATGTGTTATCGCCTCCCAGCTTTGAGCCTGCTTCTCCCAAAACTCCGTTGAAATCCGTGCAGTCTGGCTTCTACCCTGGTCATAGCACCAAGACCTTTGTGGCTAAAGTCTCAATGCGTGATCCCACCTTGTCCTATTAACCTCTCCACAGCATTTGATATGGTTTACCACGCCATCATCATTTATTGCCTCTCTTCCATGTCTAGCCCAGTGGGATGTCCTCTTGTGGTTTTTTATGTCTCCCTGTCCAAATGCAGTCAGCACATCTCCAGCAATGGCTTCTTTTTAGACCCTATCACCTCTGGAATTGCCTAAGGATCTATCCATGGTCCCCTCCGCTTCCTCATCTACACAGTGCCCCTCGGTGATATAATGCGCAGGCACAGGGTCAGTTTCCAATGTGTGCTGCTGCCACCCAGATCTACCTCTCCATCAGTCCCCTCAACCCAATGGCTACTTCTCTGCTCTTGTGGGTGAGTCAAAATTGCCTCCAACTGAACATCTTGATGACAGAAGCCATTGTTTTTCAGTCGCCACCACAAACGTGAACCGCTGTATAAAGTCCTGCTCACCCATCGCTCCTATCACTGACCAGCGATTTGCAGTCCCCCTGCGCATTAAACTTAAAAATCCTCACCCTCGTCCTCAAATTCTTCTATGACCTTACCCCACTCTATCTCTGCAAGTTTCTCCAGCCTCCTCTTAACTGTGGCCCTTTGTACATTCACTCTCCCTTTAGTCCACCAAGGGGTGGCAGAGCCTTCAGCTGTCTCAGCCTTATCCTCTGGAATTCCCTCGTCAAATACCCCTGCTGCACTTCTCTCTCCACCTTTACAACCTTCTCAAAGCCCGTCTTTTTCACTGACTTTTCAGTCAGACCTACTAACTCTCACGCAATAATTCGGGATCCGCACCTTTATTCCTTTTATTTGTTTTTTCCCTACCCCTCCGAAGAACTCCCAGGGACTTTATTTTTGTTAAAGGCACACTATAAACACAAGGGAGTAGAGTTTCCACTTGGTTGCGCTGTCTTTTTCAGCACTAATTCGCCCCAAATCAACCAAGCCAGCGCAAAAGATCGAGGAATTTTAAGCGCAAATTACGCTCAGTGCAAATTGAGATTCCACGATCTTTTGCGCTAGTTTAAAAACCATCCTGTTGGAAACTGGCCCCCTCCCAGATCGAATTAATCACCATTGCTAGTTTCCACTAACTGCCCATTTGTGGGCCTTCGAGGTGTCTCTTAAAATGTATTAATAAAGCTGCACCAGGTATTAAATATATTACACTCTCAAGGAATATTTTTTAATGCAAAAAAGATTTTTTTTTAAATTACTTTATAAAATGCTGCGCGACTGTGCTGGTTCATGGCAGATTCTACAGTCGGCGATATGCAAATAAGTTTGAGTGGAAAGTTGAGGGGAAAGAAACACTTCTCAAAACTAGGGCAATTTTGAGCGCAATTGGCGTCCTGATCGCCAATTGCGCCCAAAGTGAAAACTCTTAGCCAAGTTATTGATCTGCCTTTGGATTAGTTAGATGAGATGTTAGCAGTTCTAGATTAGTTTCCACTCCTTTGCTGTAAGATTCAAATCTCACTGGATAGTGTTTCGATCCACAAGGTACTTTGATGGAGAAAACCGAAAATCTTTTCCTTTTGATGCCATTCAGCACCATAGTGACTTCGCATTTAGGCAATTTTTTTTTTTTAATCTAAAAAAAATCAGTTTGAACTTGTTAATTCTCCCCCACCCTGGAGAAGGCTTAAATTTGGGGCATGGCCAGATTGGTCTCTCTGTACATTGTCATGGTACAACATGTCATCGTTGATTTAAAATCACCCAGAATAGAAATGTTGTTTTGAAAGTAGCTCCGATTTACTGGATGTTGTTGTACTGCAGCTGCAGTTATCCACTTTGGTAGGAAAAATAGGAAAGGAGAGTATTTTTTAAATGGTGAGAGATTGGGAAATGTTGGTGTTCAGAGGGACCTGGGTGTCCTTGTACATGAATCACTGAAAGTTAACATGCAGGTACAGCAAACAATTAGGAAAGCAAATTGTATGTTGGCCTTTATTACAAGAGGATTTGAGTATAAGAGTAAGGACGTCTTACTGCAATTATATAGGGCCCTGGTGAGACCACACCTGGAGTGCTGTGTACAGTTTTGGTCTCCTTACTTAAGGAAGGATATACTTGCCATAGAGGGAGTGCAACGAAGGTTCCTGAGATGGAGAGATTGAGTAGACTAGGCCTATATTCTCGAGTTTAGAAGAATGAGGTGTGATCTCATTGAAACATACAAAATTCTTAGATGCAGGGAGGATGTTTCCCCTGGCAGTGGAGTCTGGAACCAGGGGTCACAGTCTCAGAATAAGGGCTCAGCTATTTAGGACTGAGATGAGGAGAAATTTCTTCACTCAGAGGGTGGTGAATCTATGGAATTCTCTACCCCAGAGGGCTGTGGAGTCTCAGTCGTTGAGTATATTCAAGACAGAGATCGATAGATTTTTGAATATTAAGGGAATCAAGGGCTATGGGGATAGTGCAGGAAAGTGGAGATGAGGTAGAAGATCAGCCATGATATTGAATGGCGGAGCAGGCTTGAATGGCTAAATGGCCTACTCCTGCTCCTATTTCTTATGTTCTTACGTCATCACTACATTTGCTTGCAGATCACAAGTACTTGTGTTTTTCTAAAGTGTAAAGTTTCACCTAGTTCATTAAAATATGTAAGTAACTGACTACCTCAAAATGTTACAATTTTGAAGAATTAACTCTTCTAATTCTATTCCCTTCACCGTCCTAATCTGTTCTAACTTCCTAATGGTAGCTTCTTTCCGTGTGGGTAAAGAGTACAATCACACTCCAGCGAGCTATTCTTCTGTTTGCAGAATATTCAGATAAGCCTCTGAAGCTGGTGCTTAAAGTGGGTGGAAGCGAAATAACCGAATTGTCAACAGCAAGTTTAGGGCATGAGTCCAGTTTAATTGAAGACAAATCTGATCACGACAAACACAAAGAGAAAAAGAAGAAAAAGAAAAAGAAAACTGAAAAAGAGAAACGCACAACTCCAGACGAACGAAAAAGGAGAAAGGTATGAGTTACAGCGCAAAGACTTTGTGCAAAGGCAGAACTTCATATAAACAAAATAAGAACTTGAATTTATATAGCACCTTTCACATCCTCGAATGGCCCGAAGCACGTCAGTAGAATTGATTGAGCAGCCAGATTCTAAGAGTTAATGTGTATAAACGAGAATGCATTTAATGGAAGCGTTATGGCCTGGATTTTGCATCAGCAGTGCTCGCCGTTCATTACACTTCCGCTTGCCCATAGAATTTCTGTGGGCTTTTGGACTGGAACATGCGGTAATTAGAGGGTCAAAACAGCGCGGCGCCCTCTACAGGGGATCTGGGACCGGTGTGAACAGGGCAAGCAACTGTGCCTCCTTAACCCATCAGATTGAAGAATCCTTACTGATGCATGCAGTGTCTAAACCAGGAAGTGTAAGTTAGAATATTTTAATTCAATGCCAAATCATGTACAGAAAGCAAAATAAAGAGAGGGAAAGAAAGATGGGATTGAGAGAGAGATAAAAGAGACAAAGAAAAAGTTTAAAAGTTACTTAAATGTTTTTACATCTCCAACAATAATTTAAAATCTGAAGTAATAAGACGCCACATTTTTTAAAGAAAATGTCAGTGCCAGAGAGGTTGTTTGCCAGTAATTAAGACTTATCATACCATTAAAAAGTATCTTGCACTTGAATGGACAAGACCTAAATTTTTCTGGCGTGTTTAATGGGTATCTAGTGGGTAAGTAGCCCAACTTCACGCCCTTCATGTGTTTAAATGCCGAGTCTCTCGGCAAGATACTGTTATAGCGAAGCTTCTGGAGAATCAGGGCAACTCGGACAGCCTAATTTCCAGGTTTAAATGCGCATGTGTGGTCGCTGGAAGTTGCTGTCCGATTGACTCCTTAATAACAGTGAGTGCTGTTCATCTCTCACGTTATTCTTACTGCAAATTCCAGGCCATTATGTTCTTTTCGCTTTCACACTCTGTGACTTGATTCCAGATGAAAAAGTTAGTCTGTTACCTTAAATTATTCCTCTCCCCTTAGGATGAAAAGAAAAAGCGGGAGAAAGAGCCTTCTGCTAGTGAGCGGGAAGAGGAAGAAAGGAGTCGCTCTCCTGCGAGGTTTGAAATGCCGCCAGAAAGGCACATGGCTTCTCCTTTAATAAAAGTAGAAGGTAAGTACTTGATATTTAACCAAAACTTTCTGTTTTACATTTTAACTTCTGCAGTGATTGTTTCAATGTTAAATGACTTTTTTCATAAATATGAGGTGGTTTGAGAAAATGTGCAGTCAATCTTATACAACTGTTTACATAATTTTAAACCTTTTTGTTGATGATCTTTCGTGCTTGTTAAGATAAGGGATGTCAGTGCTGGGAAATGGATTGTTTTCTCACTCTGGCATGCACTGTCTGCATCAAGCCACTCCCAGGTCATATATAGAATCAAAGAAACGTACAGCACAGAAGGAGGCCATTCGACCCATCGTGCCTGTGCTGGCTGTTTGAAAGAGCAGTCTTGCTTAGTCCCACTCCCCTGCTTTTTGTCTGTAACCCTGTAAGTTCCTCATCCCCAAGTACCTGTCCAATTCCCTTTTAAAATGATTTCTGGAATCAGCTTCCACCACCTTTTCAGGTAGAGCATTCCCGATCCCAACAACTCAATGAAAAGATTTCTCCTCATCTCCCCTCTAGATCTTTTGCCAATTATATTAAATCTATGGTCTCTATATAGCAAGGTTAGATATAGAGTCTATCTTGGTTTTTAATCAGAAATGTTAAAGTTCTCTGACCTAAGCACCTTCATTGCTGTGCATTGATTTTTAGTCGTACACATTTCTTGCTAACTTGCATTTTCTTTGTTCATGTTGAAGAACATCAAACGCCCTTTCAAGAATTGCTGTATCAACTGTTGCGACAGCTTCAGAGGCGAGTACTAGCTGTTTGAAGTTATGGGGGTGACTGAGACAAAGCTATTTTGGTGCATTGTTAAACTTGTGGACTTCCGAGCAGCTGAAACTATTTTCTACATTTTAAAAAACTATTGTAAAATTAATATTGCAAATGTGTTTGGATTGTATGGCGGATACCTGGATTTTGAGCACATTGGAGGGAGGGTCTTCAGTTCAGTTAGCAGAAAGCTAGTAGCCAAGTTTGGATCTTGATTTATCTTGTCATCTTTGCTCAGCCTTGGTGGTGCCCTACACTTTGGGCCTTGCGTATTGTCTAGGTTTCTGAATAATAAATTCAAATGGCAAGAAAGCTATTCTAATTTGAAATGCAATATATTTTGTTGGGGTTTTTGACTAATTCTGCAATAAATATTTTGAACATGAATCTAAGATGTTGCTGTCTGGGAAAGGACTGAATTTTTGGAAATTGTTTATTTCACCTTGGTGTCACATGCTTTTTTGACTCGCTGTCTGAGATTTTTAGACTACATGTTGTCTTAAGATAAAATTCAGTTTTGAGCTCTCTGTGCAGCTTAGAGACATAAGCAAGATGCTGTTTCTCAAAACTTCTTTCAGAATTTCACTTTTCTCTGCATTCTTACAGGAAAGACCCCAATGCGTTTTTCTCATTCCCTGTTACTGATTTTATCGCTCCTGGATACTCTCTGATCATCAAACATCCAATGGACTTCAGTTCGATGAAAGAGAAGGTGAAGAAAAACGAGTATCAGGGCTTGGAGGAATTAAAGGTACAGTAATTGAAATGTTTGCTCTGCATGGCCCACGATTATCATTAAATATTGAAAACTTGGTCAAAAGATTTTAAAAGATCAGTAGCACTTTGTTTTCCTTAAGAAACTCTAACCACTCTGTCCTCTTTCTAATCTATATACATGGCTATTACTGAGACTATGTCTCGTTCTCTGATGTTCAATGCAATGTTGGCACGATTGATATGCTGGGTTGTGAAAACTGTATCGACAAAATGTGATCACTTTAAATGCAAGTCTGTAAGCTTTGTTTCAGTATTACAGGTGTGACTACTGCTTCTGAGTACTATAGGTTATATCAGCAAATGGTGGGAGTATACAACTTTGAATAAAATATATGGAAAGTGGTCTTGCTTAATATCTAAATTGACGAAGTTTAAAGCCCGCTAATAACAGATCTGCTATGTATAATTATCAAAAGTGCTACACATTTCAGCAAACATTGGTGGGGTGAGGAGAAAATAGATGAGACGGCTACGTCAACCAATAGGTAGGTTTAATTCAGATCTACTAAAGTTGACTTCCTTGAACTAGAATAATTTTGCCATTTGCGCAAAGACATTCAGATTACATTATACAGGAAACTTTTTTATCCAGCACCAACGGGACCGGCGTGGTGCCGGTTTATCAAAAAGTCCGGATTACAGAGAGGTTATGCAGAAAGGTACGAGAGCTCCGTACACAGCAACAAATCCAGGCTTCCCTGTTGCTTAGCAACAGGTGCAGGAACTCCGACCACAAGATCCAAGCGTCCCTGTTGCTTAGTAACAGGTGCAGGAACTCCGACCACAAGATGCAAGCGTCCCTGTTGCTTAGCAACAGGTGCAGGAACCCGACCACAAGATCCAAGCGTCCCTGTTGCTTAGCAACAGGTGCAGGAACCCGGCCACAGATGCAGGAACAGGCCACTAATATGAAGTAAAACTTACCTGATACTACTACTGAATTTTGCCGGTTAACAGAGATTTCCGGTTATTTAGGTGCCGGTAAATCGAGAGTTTCCTGTATTAAGAAGCAGGAAGTAAAGAAGGGACTTAATGAGGAAACATTCAGAGGATCCAGTGTTGTATTGCCATTATTGTAGTAAAGCTCAGAACCGCATTTTAATCTGGCATTTTAAAAATAGTTGTCATCTCTGGATATTTTGATGAGATAGCCTTGGTTCCTATGGAAACTGCTATGTTTTTTTTAATTAAGCGTATGGGCTTTGGCATGGTCCTTCCAAGGTTCCGCAGGTGAATGCAACCATACAAACCAGAATCTCCGCTCAGTGGTGAGATAACTGATCTGAACTGGGAAACAGTAAAGACAACTACAGTAGGTCTCTATGCCCTTCAGCTAGCGAGCGGAAAATTAGTACAGCTGACAGGTTGTTATTTATGTATCTTCACACTCTTCCTTTGGAGAACAGTGTGAATTAGTGGAAAAATTTGCAGGCTGATTAATAGTCTTAACACGAACACTCCTTGCTACCAGCCAACGGGGTGATAAGTCCTATATGGCGAGAGGGTTTTACCTGCTCCCACATCCCATACAATGAGGGGGGCCCACCCACACCCGCTGGATGTCAACCCAGAATTCGGAGCCGGAGCTCTGGTCTCCACTCACTGGGATTGTCTGACGAGGAGTTTGAAACCTATGTCTTCTGACTCAGACAGTAATGCTACCACTAAGCCAAGGCCCACTCCATAGCTGACAGGTGAAGAGTGGCTGTTAGGGTGAAGTACTGGAGGTCTACCAATACCATTGGGACCCTCCCCCAGCATAAATCACTGTCTTTAGTCTATGCTGTAATTCTTCTCCCTTCCTTTCTAATGAGTTTGTAATAAACTGTAGGAAGTCACAACACTAGGTTATAGTCCAACAGCTTTATTTGAAATCACAAGCTTTCGGAGCGCTGCTCCTTTGTCAGGTGAAGTGAAGAGAAGCATATAGGCACAGCATATATAGTCAGAGAAAACTGCCAGATGATTACAGGTAATCTTTCTAACTGCCCTTTATCACACCTCGGCAGAGAGATAATCACAGCAATCAAAGGTGTGAATGGTGTCCAAACAGGTCAGTCAGGAAAACATTACATCAAAGAACAATGAGGTGGGGTCACAAGGGGTCAAATGTTGCAGATGCTGGGGTCTGTATGAAAAACAGAAAAAAAACAAAAAACTTCGCTGGAAATCACAGCAGGTCCGGCCGCATCTGTGCAGAGAGAACAAGCCAACGACGACTCGAGTCTGGATGACTCTACGTCAGGTGGGGTTACATGTAGCGTGACATGAACCCAAGATCCCGGTTGAGGCCGTCCTCATGGGTGCAGAACTTGGCTATCAGTTTCTGCTCGACGATTTTGCGTTGTCGCGTGTCTCGAAGGCCGCCTTGGAGAATGCTTACCCGAAGATCGGAGGCTGAATGTCCTTGACTGCTGAAGTGTTCCCCGACTGGGAGGGAACACTCCTGCCTGGCGATTGTTGTGCGGTGTCTGTTCATCCGTTGTCGCAGTGTCTGCATGGTCTCGCCGATGTACCATGCTCCGGGGCATCCTTTCCTGCAACATATGAGGTAGACAACGTTGGCCGAGTCACATGAGTATGTACCATGTACCTGGTGGGTGGTGTCCTCATGTGTGATGATGGTATCTGTGTTGATGATCTGGCATGTCTTGCAGAGGTTGCCATGGCAGGGTTGTGTGGTGGCGTGGTCGCTGTTCTCCTGAAAGCTGGGTAATTTGCTGCGAACGATGGTCTGTTTGAGGTTAGGCGGCTGTTTGAAGGCGAGTAGTGGAGACGTGGGGATGGCCTTAGCGAGGTGTTCGTCGTCGTCGATGACATGTTGAAGGCTGCGGAGAACATGGCGTAGTTTCTCCGCTCCGGGGAAGTACTGGACGACGAAGGGTACTCTGTTGGTTGTGTCCCGTGTTTGTCTTCTGAGGAGGTCTATGCGATTTTTTGCTGTGGCCCGTTGGAACTGTCGATCGACGAGTCGAGCGTCATATCCTGTTCTTAGAGGGTGTCTTTCAGCGTCTGTAGGTGTCCATCGCGCTCCTCCTCGTCTGAGCAGATCCTGTGTATTCGCAGGGCTTGTCCATAGGAAATGGCTTCTTTAACGTGGTTAGGGTGGAAGGTGGAGAAGTGGAGCATCGTGAGGTTGTCCGTGGGCTTGCGGTAGAGTGAAGTGCTGAGGTGTCCATCTTTGATGGAGATTCGTGTGTCCAAGAATGAAACCGATTCTGAGGAGTAGTCCATGGTGAGTTTGATGGTGGGATGGAACTTGTTGATGTCATCATGTAGTCTTTTCAGTGATTCTTCGCCATGGGTCCATAGGAAGAAAATGTCGTCGATGTATCTGGTGTATAGTGTTGGTTGGAGGTCCTGTGCAGCGAAGAAGTCTTGCTCGAACTTGTGCATGAAGATGTTGGCATATTGGGGTGCAAATTTGGTCCCCGTGGCTGTTCCGTGTGTTTGGGTAAAGAACTGGTTGTCGAAGGTGAAGACAAATAAACTGGTGTAACAGTGTTCGGGTTTTATAGTCTGATTTGTTCTATGTAGATCTATTTTGAAAGTTTCAGATTATCTTGGATTAGTGTTTTGTTTCTTATACTTCTAAGATTTTAATATGGTATCAAGTCACAGTAGGTATTTTACAATTTTGATATTATACCATGGTTATTATAGAATGAGCTAACCAAGCAGGTTTTACTGAATTTTAGTCACTGCACTTAAAGGAATTCACTGTATGTGAAGCACTTTGAGGCATTCCTGAAATACGTGATACGCTGATGTATAAATGCATGAATTTTATGGGTTTGTACTGTACATGTTACAGCAATAGAATATTTCCAAGACAACTCAAAATAATACTTTTATATCTTGTTCCAAGCAATTCAGTACACAGTCTTGAATGCTTTCTTACCTAGTGTTCAGGCTCCGTAAATACAACATATTCTATTAATTAAAATATGCATATATGTAAAGTGACAATGGGAAGTGCACTTGTATGTAAAAATTTTATAAATAAATAAAACTTTATGTATAATGCAATTCCTGCAGCCATAATGGGGGTAATTTTCATTTTCAGCAGTGCCGGAAAACTGGTAGTAGCAGATCGACTGCCCATTATTCACAATGACTTCAATAGAAAGGAAAATCAGGCAGGGTGTATAACGGGCAGCTGATTGCTACTCCCGGTTCTCTACCACTACCAAAAGAGAAAATCGGCCCCAAGGTATTCAGCCTCTTAATTGACCTGTGATAAAGTAACCCAATGTTACCTAACATTAATTAGAATTTCCAGCCTTACGTAGTGTCGTGTTTCTGACCTCCTGAAACAGAGCATCTTCTGACTTTGAGCAGTGCTGTGGGAGATTCGCTAGTTATTATAATAATAATCTAAAATCAGTACGTCCAGCACACATTTCCTGTCCATCTCACTTCAAAGTCTCACTCAAATTTCTGTCACCCTTCAAAAAAAAGTGTAAAGAAACGAAGGCAGTCCGAACCAGAATTTCTATAATCTCTGATCAAGCTTATCAAACACAGTTTGGAGGAGTAAACTCTGACCTCACCCAGTGTTTACTTAACAGTAATTAACTCTGCTTCCTTAAAGGGACACACAGCTTCACTTTAAAATAATGCAATCCCTCTTCGCTGATGTCACATGGCCCTTATAAACATTACATCATCCAATTTGTCATGTGTAATGTCACAGGAGATATAGAAATATGTATTGGGTCAGTACAGGTAGCAAAGTAATCTACAAGAAACTTTCTGGTATCCGGCACGGACGGGACCGAGCTGATGCCGGTCTATCAACAATGCCGGAGAATCGAGCGCTATAGTTAAGAGATACGTCTAAAGGAACAAACCCTGTTGCTTAGCAACAATCAGCACAGCTTGCAAGCGTCTCTGTAGCTTAGCAACAGCTTCAGTTAGACGCTTGCACAGCCAGAAATGAGTTTAAAAAAAGTAACTAAAAGTAAAAAAAGTTATCTGAACCGACTCCTGAATTTTGCCAGTTAACCGACATTTCCGGTTATTTAGTGGCCGGTTAATCGAAAGTTTCCTGTAGTAGGTTTTAATATTATATCTAAAATTCTGAAAATCTTTTCACTTCCTATTCTATTTTTATTTTACAGGGAGATTTTAAAATGATGTGTGAAAATGCCATGACCTATAACAGGCCAGACACCATTTATTACAAGGCTGCAAGGAAGCTGTTGCACTCTGGGATGAAAATTCTTAGCCAGGTAAAAGCAGTAAATATATATTTTAAAACAAACTAGTTACAAGGGGGAGGGGGAAAACTTCAAAATGTCAAAAGTCAGCATTTCTGTCAAATGGTTTTAATTAATGAAAAGTAAAAAAAAAAAATATTGTTAAAGGAGATTTTTTGTAACAAAGTAAAATTTGGGAGAAAAGTGAATGTAAACAGAGTAAGACTGACAATGAAAAGGATCAAATACCAAAACTACCTGTTTCATGTTCAGGTCAAGCAAGCAATGACATTGGCCTCAGCGTGCCGTGTTGTCAGCATGGTCATTGGGTTGTTACTCCTTTGGACCTTTGCTGCGGATGTTGAAGAGTGTTGTGGTACGGGGCAATCTGGTTCACTAGGTCATAGTGTACAGTAAAGTCTGAAGTTTTTCAATACATATTGGACTGGGCTTGATAGCTAAGTCACCCATGGTAATAGTACTGGATGGGAAATTCAGAGCCATGAGATCTGGGGAAGGATAAGTAGAAAATGAAATTGAAGATGTTTCAAGTTAGTCGCACTTTCCATAGTTTGTTAAGCATAGACTAGAAAAGAAAGAGGCAGAGAAACTATTGTTCCTACATGCGGAATATCTTGTTTGGGAAAGTTAAACAGGACTCCATTGACACTGGAAAGACGCGTCTTCCTGAAGCATAATTTAACACTGCTGTGTTGAGTGAAATTTTAAAAGATCTATTTTATTCTGTCACCGGTTTCGTTTTAATTTTGTTAGAAATGAAACTTAAAATTGTATAAAACAAAAACATGAATTTGATAACCTTAACTAATTAAAACAAAATCTGATTAAAATGTGGTTCAAAAACCATGGAGGGGCGGGGGGGGTGGTCAGCGGGCGCCTTCGGTGGTGGGTCGAGTGGATAAAAGAAATGTTTTTACAGCGAGTCGGGGACCACACTGTCAACCTGCCGCCATGCGACTTTCCCAGATGTCAGGTCTGTCGGGACTGAACAGACCCAACACGCAGCGGCGGGGGAGGCAATTCAGGTCATTGTGACCTTGTTAACAGCCCATTAAAAAGTATTTTGAGCTCACCTTACCATTTTACGAGGTCGCCCAGGGGGTCCACGCTGCTCGGGGATCACGTCAGGTAAGGAGGTCGGGAGTTGTAAGACCCTGGAATCATCTCATTACTTTGACAGCTGCTAATGTGCTATAAAAGCTTCCATCTCTCAGCTGTTCACTTTCCAAGCTCAAAAGCTGCTGTTTACTGCATTTGGAAGACTGATTGAGCTTTATGCAGGTTGCAAGTGTTTGGAGCAAACTCTATCCAGTGTCACCTCCTTGGAACAACCCCTCTCACCATTGACATCGCTTCTGTCATCTCAACTTCACCTGCCATCTATTACATCAGCATCGGTGCCCTTGAAACTATCACACCTTGGTCCTCAGAATCCCACCACCAACCTTCTCCGCAATCACCTGATGCTACACAGGGCATCAGCACCCGACCACATTGCTGCCAGGGATGGCCTCACCATGGCCAGATTTACTTCACTTGACGCTGTACACCCTGGCTGCCACATGATGCGCCAGGTTGGCACCTTGCCTCCACCAAAACCATAAAGCATCCCTACAATGCCAAAGGCATTCCTTTCACACTCATCACCATTGCGGGGGGTACCAGTATGTTTCACCATTCACTGCAACTCACTAAGCCACTTCCAAAGGTGCACACAAATCTGTCCAAGGACGCAAGGTGTTGAAAATAAAGATTTCAATGTTTGACAGCACACTAACAGAAACTTCACATGAACATTGGCTAAAACACCCAAGTGCCTACCCTTGTGTGTTGTCAGTTGGTATGATTGCACTAGGATGAGGGTGAGTGTGAGGGGTGGCTAGTGAGATGGGGAAGTGACAATGTAGATAGAGAGGGATAGGTGGAGGTGCAAGGTAAGTTGGTGTGAGGAAGGATGTGCAGGAGTAAGGTAAGGAAGGCAGGGTGATGGGGGTGTGATAGATTTATTCTGTGACAGATGTTTGGATATTAAGGGAATCCAGGGAAATGAGGATAGTGCAGGAAAGTGGAGTTGAGGTAGAAGATCAGCCATAATCTCATTGAATGGCAGAGCAGGCTCAAGGGACCGAATGGCCTACTCCTGCTCCTATTTCTTTTGTTATGATGGGTGACACAGCAGGATGAGGTTGAGTGTGGCTTTGCAGTAACGTTTTGTGATCTACTAAAATCATTGAAAGGTTTGCACCACTGCAGCCTTGTCCTCCTGACCACATCCCTGCTTGTGTCCTCCTGTGCAATGTGCAACCAGGCTGTGTTGATCTCCTGGGGAGGTTTCTTCCGCCCATGGGAAGGGAAGAGAATCTCCCTGCGTGCTGCGACTCCCTCCATAAGCATATGGAGGGAGTCATGGGAGAGCCTGGGTGCAGCCGTGCACCTCTGTGCAGTGCTTGTCAGTGTTTGCAGCACCTCAATGCTGTAGAACACTGACAGCACAACTGTCAAAGTAAATTTGCGCATGGCCCCTTTAAGGAAACTGGCTGATGACGCAAATGACGTCATCAGACCCACTTCAATTGGCCAGCAAACGCGCTGGGCGGGCTTAGCAAGCCCAATTAAGGTAAAATCATTCTACAGAGTGGGATGGAGCCAGCAGCAGGGTTGGGACCCAACACCGTCTGCCCCGGACCCGCCGAGGTAGGGGAAATCGCGGCCATGGTCTCTGTCTCTCAGCAGTGCACTGCCACATACTGTATGATTACAATTGATCTTCAGGCTTTTCAACAGGTCATTTTACTTAATTTGGCTGCAGCCCTAATTCACTCCCAACAACATTTTGAAACTTTGAATGTTTCCATTTACTTGATGGCTGCCATTAAAGAACTGAGCTTCCTACCCCAGTGCAGATCTACTCTCACCTACCACTTTAGCCAAAATAGGCAGCATGCTGTCCAGCTTGACTACTGTGTAGAGAATTGTACTAGTGATTTTTCTGCATTAGGCTCCTTCAAAGTAAATTCTGTGGCTGTGTACTGGCACAAAGCTCAGAGGTAAGGAAAGTGAATGAAATATAACATTTATGATTCTTGTGAATACATTTTCAACATAAGTCAAAATGAAAGACAATTTTCCAAGTGCTAGATTGGCACCAGAATAGAACCAAAAGTTCTCCCCACTCCTCCCTTACTTACTTAATCAATTCTACATCTTTAGCCATTTGACAGTAGCACTGAGTATTCTGTGTAGAGGATTCATTCAGTGTATGATTGTTTACTTAGGAGAAAATCCAGAGTCTGAAGCAGAGTATAGATTTCATGCAGGATCTGGAGAAATCCCATAAGCAGGGGGAGAGGCTAAGAACAGGAGAATGCAACGGGGAACGCAGGAAAGATGAGGTGGATGCCAAATGGGAACCAATGAAAACTGATGAGGGGGAGAGATCAGCTGATCAGAAGAATGACGACAAAAGGTAAGGTGTTGTGAAAACAGCTCGTTACTGCAACTTCTTACATGAAGCTTTTATCAAGGTGACAAACATTTCCATCCTGCTAGTTTGAATGTAAGGGAATTGAACATTGCTACTGGGCAAAGAGCTGAGTTTTCAAACAATAAGTGTCTTCACATTGGAAACATTTTACATCTTTAGCAGGGCGAGGTATTCTTTTCAAGTGTTTCTTTGGGCAATTACTACAGGTAGACTACCCTTTATCCGGACTTCCGAAAACCGAAACCCTCTAAAAACCTTCGGTTTTTTCGTTCAGCGTAAGTCGTGCGTACGACTTACGTTGAACGAAAAAACCTTCGGTTTTTAGAGGGTTCCGGTTGCGGAAGTTCGGATAAAGGGTAAGTCGTGCGCACGACCCCCCCGCCAGCCCCGACAACCGCCGACGCCGCCAGCCCCGACAACCGCCGACCCCCCCCCCCCCCCCCCCCGCGGACCCCGCCAGCCCCAACAACCGCTGACCCCGCCAGCCACCGACCCCCCCGCGGACCCCGCCGGCCCCGACAACCGCCGACCCCGCCAGCCGCCAGCCCCGACAACCGCCGACCCCCCCCCCCCCCGCCGGCCCCGACAACCGCCGACCCCCCCCCCCCCCGCGCGGACCCCGCCAGCCCCGACAACCGCTGACCCCGCCAGCCACCGACCCCCCCCGCGGACCCCGCCGGCCCCGACAACCGCCGACCCCCCCGCCGGCCCCGACAACCGCCGACCCCCCCGCCGGCCCCGACAACCGCCGACCCCCCCGCCGGCCCCGACAACCGCCGACCCCCCCCCCCCCCCGCGGACCCCGCCAACCGCCGACACCCCCGCGGACCCCGCCAGCCCCGACAACCGCCGACCCCTACCCCGCCGACCCCGACTGACTTACGCTGAGCGTCAGCGTAAGTCGTGCGCACGACCCCCCCGCCGACCCACCTTCCGAAATCCGAAGTTCTCCTTTATCCGAAACTCGGCTGGTCCCGAGGTTTTCGGATAAAGGATAGTCTACCTGTAATAGTTTTTGAGAAGGTGTGCACATGCAATTTGATGTAAGTATGC
Organism: Somniosus microcephalus; assembly: GCF_052327205.1. Lineage (NCBI taxonomy): Eukaryota > Metazoa > Chordata > Chondrichthyes > Squaliformes > Somniosidae > Somniosus > Somniosus microcephalus. The sequence continues at coordinate 223,666,570 of NC_140992.1, forward strand.
AAAAAATTGCCATTGCATCTTAATTTCTGTAGAAATAGTGTTACTGGAATAAATATGTAAAATCTGGTGCAGTGACCATGCTGGCACTTAAGTTGCATATTCCGCTTTTTGGGTCGTAAGCACCTGCCTGAGTTGTGTCACATGCAATGGAATTTAATGGAAATTGTGTGAGGCAAAGTAGCTTACTTGTTACATTCCACATGGTAAAATAGTCTGAGAATGCTCACTGTCTAGGTTTGTATGTAACACCTGGCCACTCGGGTGAGCAACCCGTGGAACTGTATCGCAGTATGTGAGGTGAGGAGGAGTGAAGGGACAAAATCAGAGGAAAAGTTGGAGAAGGAAGGGTGATGGGAGAAGTGTATTCATCAATCATTACTGTAAACGTTAATTTTAACTTGTACCAAATGTCTGAGGGAACTGTTCAAATCGTAAAATTATTAGAGCAGTAACAGAGATTACTGCTATTGGAAGTCTGAGGGTTCAATAGTTGTCCATTTTAATTGTTAATACAAATCAAAGTTAAATATGGGGTTGTGTTTCAGTAATGTGCAGGAGATGGTGAATGGGTTGTGAGATTATTTTGTGGTGGAAATGCTTTACACAGGCCGGAAAAGGAATCTGGTGAGGATGCACCCAGCAGTGTCAATCATGTGATTGACAGGGAATTGGAAACGGTTGATCGTGTTATTGAGGAATCTTCTGGAAAACTCACCCGGCGTAAAATAGACAGCCAGGTAAATGCTGTTTTCTTTTTTCTTAATTTATGTGTCAAGGTGTTGAATTTTTGTTCTGCTTAAGGGTTTCTTTAGTCTTTCATTTACAAAAAGGTGACTTCCACTCACTGATCCTCACATCGAAGCTCGGGGAAGGTTCCACTGGGTCTCCAGTACCTCTGGAACCATATCACTACCTCCAGCTTAGGAGGAATAAGGGGAGAGGGGAAATAATAACAGCTTTAAAATTTCCCTAATTTTCAATTTTTATTTTCAGTTTGAATTCCAGAGAAGAAAGGTTGATGGCACTACTACCCTTGGAATCCTTAATCCAGTGGAGCCTGACATGGGAGGTAAGAGAATGATGTGAAAGGCAGTCACATTGGACCATATAAGAGCTCCTCAGTCCAACTCCAGCAGGAATATTGGAAACTGGAATTAAATGTGTGTAACTCATATATTTTAAAACTACTGTTACAGTGCCCTGGATTGCATCACATGTTTTTGGTCTTTGCAATCACTTGCTCGTTCTCGGGTTGATCAATGTTATGTGCTAGTGAGACTAAGTGACTTTTTCACCCAGGTAAGGGATGTGTGTCCTGGGGAGTCGAATAGTTTTCCTCCTCTTTATGTTGGTAATTGCCATCAAACACTTCCAAGTCACAGGTTGGGTGTAATTCATATTCAGCAATCTCTCTTGACCCCAGCCTTAGAAGAGTGATCCCAACTACTCCACTGTGACATTTTTATTTCACCACCCTGGTGACCTGTCTGTGAAGCTGCCAAGTTGTGTGGGGTTGTGAGCGTTTTTCTGCTGTGGACTCGAGCTTACTGGGAGTTGGGCTGAAACTGCTAAATCTCTTAATGCCCCGTCAGCCAGTAGACAAATGAGACTTTCATACCATTCTTTTTGGATGCATTCAAAGGCAAGTCCTAAAGGTGTGAAAGGGCTGGGTTACCATCCACTGTTCCACCTAAATTCCTATCCATCGCTCTGTCATTTTACTTCATTTTACCACTTGAGCAATCTTGTATTTCTCAATTTTTTTTTCTTCACTTAGCGCAGTATTTGTAAAACGTGCTGTTGCTTTGTTGCAGACCCAAATTACTGTCCAGTGAAGCTTGGTATGATGACTGGCAGATTACAGTCTGGTATCAACACTCTTCAGGGATTTAAGGAGGACAAACGTAATAAGGTTATTCCAGGTTAGTGCTGCTGATGTGTTGATTCTGAGAGTGTTGGGTAGCCCATAGACTTACCAGTTTGATGGCACCTCTGCAAAGGTGCGAGGATGGCACAGAGAGCAATTGACCAACAGGCAGTCTGTGATGTGGAAGCTTAACTTGTGGATATGATTGCCATTGTACTTCCTCTGGGAACTTAATTTAAATTTTAAGCTGGATCATTCATTTGTAAAGTATCTTTTAACCAAATGGAGCAGAATTCTATTTTTGCTTAAAAATTTGAGGGGTTGACATGTAAATTATGACATTATAGAAGAGTTAAATGTTTCAGTGTACATCCAACATTCAGCTATTAGATTGGGGCCTGTTCACATGAACCTGACTTCTCTTTGGTGCAGCAGTTTTCATTGGAATTAAACTGTTCTCACTTTTCACTGTATTGTATTTTGCTGCAGTGGCGTACTTGAACTATGGACCATTCAGTTCTTACGCTCCCGTTTATGATTCTACTTGTGCTAATCTCAGCAAAGAGGATTCTGACCTGGTGTATTCAACATACGGTGATGAATCGAGTCTCAGCGGGTCCTTCAGGTGAGTGCCAACTCTGATTCTTTAAAGAAACCTCCTGCATGTACTCTCCAGCACTCGTGGGTGGGCATCGGAGCAGTGTCAGTCTTGACGGTTCCGCACCAATGTATAATCCATTTAATTAATAAGAGATGAGTTATCACAGTTGAGCGCACAGAATAGTTAGCTGTTTGTGGATTAACTCTAGTCAGTTTCCAAATGTGGAGACAAACTAAACATTGCTGTTTTCCATAACTAGTTTCCTGCTCAGTCTATTTTAGGTAAATATTTTAAATAGAAAATGGCATGATTTTACCTAGACTTAGCCAGGTGACATTTATCCTATTAGTTGTTAACAAGTACACTGTTCAGATGTATGGCATATTACATAGCAGCATAATTCTGTCTTTACTTTCAAAGCTAGGAAAGTAGATACAATGCATTGTTGCTCGGTTGTCGTAAAAAAAAAAAGGAACAGTCAGTGCAGGAATCTGTCATCAGGCTAGTTGTAGTCAAACCTGTGTTTAATTCAATTAATTTAATATTTGTGGGAACAAATGACTAAAGCTACCTATAAATAATCTATTTGTCCCCAGTGTTCAGCAGTTCTTGGCAAGCAATGAAGACTACAGTGTGAACATGGTCGATAATTTACTGGATTCCCTGACTAATGGTGAACATTCTAAAGCGCTAAAAGAACTGGAAATAGTAAGTGTGCTGTCCTCTGCTAAAATTCTTACTCTGCGAACACTCGTTTCTGTTGGTGCCTAAAAATCATCTTGTAAAGCCCTGCACTCTCAATTTAAAAGTTATTTATTTAAGAAAGTTTCGCAGTAATAAATACGGCTGGTAAAAAGTCCATCATTACAAATTAACAATTTACTGATCCTAACAGGAAAATTGTTGAGCCTTTAACAATCAGAAATAAGTAGTCAAGCTATAAACATCTAGGTCTCAACTAACGGCTCCCCCATGGCATTGCGAAAAGATTTGTAGCAATCAGGTCTTCCCTCTCCTCGTTACTGCTGGTGTTTAGCGTATTGTCATTGGAAATGGAACTGATGATTAGATTGAGATGAGAGAATTTTTTGTTTATTGCCAAGTAAGACACAAACTGATATTAAATAACTGATCTCTAGTTATTGCTTCCAATAAAAGAATTTAGTAAGAAATTTGTAAAAGATCTCCCCAGACATGGTGTTTTTTGATTGTAAGTGTTTTATATATTTAACAGCTACAGTTATATACATTTGTTCCCTCATCTTACCGCACTTCAATCAATCTGCATGCATGAGGGAGTAGCATTTTACCTTTACTGTCACTCTGTTTAGGTTGTGGCTTTTTGACAAAGGCCAAGAACAAATCACTTCTACGCAACGAGTAGTTAGGATCTGGAATGCACTGCCTGAAAGGGTGGTGGAAACAGATTCAATAGTGACTTTCAAAATGGGAATTGGAGAAACTATTGCAGGGATATGGGGGGGGACTAACTGGATTGCTCTTCGAAAGAGCTGGCGCAGACTCGATGGGCCGAATGGCCTCCTTCTGTTCTGTACTATTCTATGATTCTATATATATATATAAAACTTCAGTTTAATCTTTTCTTATGTGCATCTCTGTTTACCAAATTTCTCCCAACGGTAATTGTGATTACAGCAGAGAAAACAGGCAATGAATCTAAGCCTAACTACTCCCACCGTAAATGCTTCCTAGCTCACCAGCTTGCTTGCCTGTCTAATTTTGCCTCGTCAAGTGTGCTTCCTAGCCCATCAGCTCAGCTGCCTGCCCCAGCCTGCCTGTTTACTGAACTGACCCGCCCAGCCAGAGGTGAAGAAGAACAAGTGAGAAGCAAGAAATGGAGGAGATGGGACAAGTGGTGTGGGGGAGAGTCAGACAGACAGAAGTGAAGCGGAGGAGAGATAGGAAGTGCAGGGTTAGCGAAGGACACAGAAGTGGAGGAGTGGGCAAAGACGGAGACTTTTTTTCCAGGATTGTCAGTATTCTTAGCTAGAGGGAAAAGGAGGTGGCAATTTTTGCTTGGGAGGATAGAAATGGCCTGTGCTAATTGTATGAAAATGCGGTTTGTTGAGCAGATTATGGGTCACTTTATTCATTGCACACAGCTATTCTGAAATCACTTGCTGCAGCCAACACCCTGTCTTGCATTTTGTTTAAACTAGAAGTTGCAGCATGGAAGAAGCCAAATTATATCTTTAGCAGTGAGTTGGTCTATTTTGTGATGCTGCAACAAACTTCTACCCTATGTGTATGTGTCTGTCGCTCCAGTTTAAACTAATTGTGACACGCATTTATGCAGTAGCAGTACTTGAAGTATTTTGCAGATCAGTTTGTTGATATTTAGTATTTATTTTCACAATCAAATCTTGCAGACCACACATAACAATGAAGATGAACTGAATGTTCTTAAAACCTCTGAAGACATACAGGTAACACTGATAATATCTGCTCATTTGGTATCCCCTTACAAAAGTATAATGTTGACTTATAAATCTTGATAAATTAAATTTGAATAGCTGCAAAGTTTCCTTGCTAATATGTAGCCATAGTATTAATACACAGGTTATGGCACCTTTGATCATCCTGTATCATTTGGTGTTTTTAAAACACCAAACATATTTTCAGCTCCTGAAATAGGGAACACAGCAATGTCGCAAGAGCAGGATGGATACATCACACAAACTTTCCTGCTTTGTGGGAAGGTTCATATTTTCTTAGCTTTGTACGAGTTCAACCCCACATTAAAAAGAAGTGCTCCCCCTCCCACTGCTACCTCGCAACCCTTCCCGGCCCCATCGGCCTCACTTACCTGAGGGCCGCTGCAATGTCAGCAGCTCTGCGCAGTTCGCTGGCTCCGTAGAAATGAGAGCTGAGGTCCAATGTCGGGGGTGTCTCGGGCTTCACCGTTCAGGCGCAGGGATTGTACCCTGAGCACCCAAACTATCTGTGTTCAGAAATCCCCTTTTCTGTAGTATTTCTAACTTGAGCAGCAGGGTCGCAGATCCAGTCAGAGGGAGGGGACGATTACAGTTCAAAAACAGGAGGCAGAGTGTGTTCAGTGAAGCTTATTAAGAACTGGTCGGATTGAATATGGCCCACAATCTGAAAACAGAGCGATTGCATTGAAATGCTGGTATGGGAAGCGAAATCCAGAAGGGGCTTGTCCCCATTCGACATTCCCCTGGCTGTCCTGCTGTATTGAATTAAAGAACTGCAAAGTGGAGTCATGAAAATACATTTTCACATTTGTTTGAAAAACAATGATCCTGGGACCAATCTAGGGATAACTATCACCATTTGTAGTGCTTTACCCACAGCTGACTCCTTATTAAGAATGAAATGCAAGCAGAATTTCTTTTGTGTGTCAAATGTCAATTTGCTTCATCCAGGTTGCCCCAGCAGAGTCTCCTCGGCCGTTGGAATCTGGCTGTGGCCGTACTAATGACAGTTTTGCTTCTCTACAGTTGGTAATAAATGCGGAGCCTGAATCACAAGGTATGTAACCGCTGAGAACTGTGTTAAAGTTACACAGAAACTACAGCAATGAAACAGGCCATTCAGCCCAATTGGTCTATGTCGGTGTTTATACTGCACACAAGTCTCCTCCCGCTCTGTGCCTGTATCCCTCTATTCCCTTCCCTCTCCCCTGTATGCATTGCTATCTGCTTTAAGCACTCCATGTGAAAGTGAGTTCCACATTCCCGTCACACACTATGTAAAGAAATTCCTTCTAAATTCTTTGTTTGATCGGTTAGTGGTTATCTTATATTTATGCCCCAATTATTCTGGACTCACCCACAAGTGGAATCAGTTTCTCCACATCCACCCTATCTCTACCTCTCTCCACCATTTAGTTTCTTAGCTTCCAAGGAATAAGTGACCTCCTTATTCCTCCTACCAGAATGAACCATCTCACGATTCGCTATATTGAAATACATTTGCCATTTATCTACCCACTCTGCAAGCCTGTTTATGTCTTCCTGTATTTTGGTGCAGTCCTCTACATTATTAGCTACCATCCCCCCCAAAAAAAAAAATTGGTATCATCTACAAATTCTGGCACCATACCACCGAATGAGTCCAAATCATTTATGTACAAGGTGAACAGCAGTGATCGGAACACAGATCCCTGTGGGACACCACCTCCCACTTTACATCGCTTTCTGCCAGACCGAGAAATTTCCCTCAACTCCTCCCCGCTTTCCTGTTTTGTAGCCATCGTTCAATCCGTTCTTCTACCTGGCGCCTGACTCCTGACCTTTCTCGTGAGTCTTTGATTGACACTCTTTTTAGAACCTGTTTTTATAGCCAGTTAGTAATTACAGAGAGGTAGATTAAAAATTAACTCATTGTATTATTTTGTGCTTACCTGTTCTGTTTTGTTGTTTTTGTCAGAACTGAAAACTAGGTTAGATTTTGCCCTGAATCTGCATGAGGTGAACTTTGTAACTTGAATGTGTCCTAATTTTAGGCAAACACACATCATGAGCTAATTGAGAGGAGGCAGTTTAAACAGCCGCAAGATTAGCAGTCACATCTGGCTCATTTCCTGCTGCATCTGCCACTTTGATTTGCTGCACAGCAGTGAATATATTTCTCTTTACTCCCTTCCTTGCACAATAATAACTTATCAGCCACTGCACGATTAAGTAGCTATTGTGTTCAGTGAAGCAAATTGCACATATTCCCCACCCCACCCCCACCACAGAGCTAATAGAAGAAACTGAGCAGCTGCACTCGATCCATACACAAGGATTCGCAACAGATTGTGACACACAATCGAGATAATCTGAGCAAATGGAAAGAATACAAGTCACTCTTGTGTCTTATTTAATACTGTCACTTTCTGTGAGATTTTAATAAAATACAAGGGGTGAATTTCCGTAAGGGTTCGGCAGAAGAGCCGCGGAAACCTCAGAAAAATGTGGACGGTCACCCTCGTTAAACTTTTGTTTGAACAGTGACACTTTACGTAAGTGCAGCTGGCTATGCAGATGTGCTGATCCCATCAGTTAAAATTCTGACTGCTGAAACACCGTGGGTCTATGGCAGTAACCTAGCCGCCTTTCAATTTGCCCCCCCTCATAGTCTGTTTTGCTCAGACTTTTGTAAATTGTGTAATACTAGGTCGTTTGTCGGCTATGTTCACGTGAAAAGGGACATTAAGTGCTCGTTATAGCAGTAGAACTGCTACACAAGTAAAGTTGATCACAGCTCTTTGGTCCAGGCAGTCGAGGGGGGTGTTCGGCCCGATTGCCTGCCTCTCTTCTGCAGCCACGTTTGTGCCCGGGTGGCCCTGGAGATGGAGCACGCGGTGTCCGCCAGCACGCTTGAGGCCTTCCGCGACCGAGTGCATCATCACCCCGGCCAATGGAATTTTAATTTAATTTGTTACGGTTCTTTTAAAGTTTTATTAATTTACAGACTATTTGGTTAATCACCCAACTAAAAGAGTACACTCACTTAGTTTACACCACTGGGATGCCTAATTAAATTTTGTTTTGAGCTCTCTGGTTTAATTTTCTCAATACTAAAAATGAATATGATAATCCCAGCTTCACCTCAGACTACTTTAATATTTGTTGGAAAACTTTATTTTAAGCCAAGTTTTGATTACTGACATCCTATTGCTACACTTCAGGTTCCTGTAGAAATGGAAATGCTGGGAACATGAAGTTTCTCTTGCTCTCTGTCTGAAATCTCTTACATTTGATGCCTATATTCCCTTGTCCTAAACCCCTCAATCATTGGAAATGGTCTGTTTCTATCCACTCTGTCCCATCTCTTCATAATTTTAAACACCTCTATCAAGTCACCTGTTTATCACCTTTGCTTTTAATTGAAACAGCCACAATCTTTGAAGTCTTCCTTAATATTTGTATTTCCTCACACCAGGCAGCATCCTAGTAAATCTCTGCTGTACCTTCCCTATCATCTCAACATCCTTCATATATTATGCAGCCCAAAACTGCACACAGTACTCCAACTGTGGTTCTACTAGTTTTATGTAGATTTACCATTATACCCATGCAATTTAAATGCTCATTCACAATTTCAAAATCACTGACTATACCTGGGTATTTCCAACAGATGAGGTGCCAATCTCACAATCTACTTGTGCTTCTCTCCCCTCCAGTTATCTAATCTAAAATGTTGAATTTTCGCTCTTCCCCTCCCCGGAAGATGGTGATTCACTCTGAATACATTTCCATGGGTGCCGGCAGTCCCGTCTGCCAAATGGTCATTCTACATGTGTGAACGTTGACAGTGAGCATAGGCTATTCAACTGGAAGCGGCATCGCTACCAAGGTTTTAACTGGCACCTGCAGACTTTCCAGGGATGGTCAGTAGATAGCAGTCAGGAATAGGAATTCTGGCTGGTTTCCTGCCATAATCCCTTTCTCTGCCGTCTTAAGAGACATATTCAGTCCAATTTTCAGCACCATCCCCAATCATGGTTGAGTTCAGTGTAAGCCATGGTTCAAATCTTGGACTTTCCTAGTCTTGGACTGTACACCACACAATATGGTGTTTTCCTCAACGTGCCGGTGTGAATTGATAGTTTTAAATGAACACTGGTATAGTCTTACTGTGCATTTCAAAACATTTTCTTAACCAGCTGGACCCTGACTGTTCTAATATTACCACATCACCCAAAAGTCCTTTTGTAGTGCTACAAGAGATGAGCAGACTGGTAATGCTGATTAACTGGCAGCATAGAGACTTCAGATATCTGTAGTAGTTCCTAGCATTAATTCTCTTACTGGATTTCAGAGTGTGGGATGTTTCAGAAGAAGCTGGATGAAACTACTAAGTTGTTACAAGATCTTCAGCAAGCACAGAATGAGCGTTTCGGCACCAGATCCACTTCGGCTATGCTCTGCCTGTTAGGACCTTCCATTCGAGAGTTGCTAATTGGTATGTCAAATATGACTAGCAATACACAAACACCGGTTTAGCTACAGGAAAGTTTTACAGCACCTGCTAACATAGACATTTATTTTCTTAAGTAGAGAGATCTTTTAAATCTGTTTCTATTTCTTCTGCATTAATTACCTTAGTTGATAGCATTTGGTTTTGATTGTTGTGTTCCAGATTTGAGTTTATAACCTTAACATTGCAATGTATGTCTTCCTCTGAAGAATATATCTTGGATTTTAACTATCTAATTATTCATTTTATCTATTGGTGGCTCGGCTAATTCCATTTAGTTACTTTGTGAATAAACAACAGTAACTTGTGTACAAGAAAAGATAAATGTGAACTATCTGGAATATTTGTCTATTAGAATGATTTAAAAATTCAGGGAAAAAGAATCGTTTTCAGCATTATTGTACTAAACAAAGAAGGAACTCTGACGTAAGCTGTTGGCCGTGTATATTTTTAGTCTTGGTTATTAGCAATCCCAGAATTTAACTAAAGTGAAATGTTAATCAACCTTTGTACAGCCTTCAGTCTGGGATAGAATGTAAAGATTGCAGAATGAAAGTATCAGAACTTAAATTGCCATTTAAACATTGACCGTCACATGCGATCTCTCAAGATTTGGGATAAAGTATTGTTGATTATTGCCTACTTAATTTGCACATCAGTGGAGCGGTTCAACCACTCGACTTGTGGTGCAATTATACAGTAATCCAGCCAATTAAGGCCATCGCTTTTCTACCTCCTGTAACTTTTAACAACAACTTTTAATTTCTGTTTGTTCAGCTGAAAAGGTAACTGGAAACCTGAAAGAATTGGCAAGCCAGGTAGCTCCTGGGGACATCACTAGTATTGTTGGAATTCGCAAGGCCATGGGAATCACAGTTCCTTTGGAAATGATGGATAACTGTTCACCAGATTCATTTTTCGGTGAGTAATGGGAAGAATTAAGTGGTAAAGTTTAAAAGCTGCATTATAACATCAAGAGATTGTAAATACAGCAGCATACGTGGAAAGAGATTTAACATGTGTAAATAGTCCTTTTTTTTAGGGAAGTGTTTTCAATGTTCTCTGTTGCCGTAATTTTTCTGTTTATATTGAGATTATTATTCGTATTTCTCCTATCTTGAGAGGCTGAATCACTCTTGTCGTCTTACATTAAATTTTTGGGGGGAGAGGACGTCCTATTACACTTCTGTTCCCTTCTTTACTGAGGGTGTTGATTCATGCTCAAGTACAGTTGGTAGGTGCTGGAGCCCTTTGGTACCTTACTCAAGTGGCAGTTTCACATTGGAGAGCCTATCAACTGTCGATAAGAAATTTGACCATGGTAGGCGTCACAACTGCTCTTTATCATATCTTTTCCCAGTACTCATGTTCATTTTCTGGGAAGGGATAGCGGTCAGCAGGAACTCGAGTTGATTGTCCCTCCCCCACAAGCACCGAGACCAACTTTAGTACCCCCATCACCACATTGCGATCTGCTAACTCACCATAGATCAGTATTGTAGTAAGACAGCTCATTTAGTCAGCAAAGCCATTTAAAAAATATTCAGCTGAATTCTATCTACAGCACGTATCCATGTTTCTAAACCTTAAACAGCAAATATGAGGCTATTATTTCATTAAACGTTATCTAATTGGTGATGTGGACTTTGGATTAGTGCATCTTCCAGCATCAGGGATTGGGTAATTTTCTAGATTCCATGTCGCCTTTGTCTGCTGATCACTGCAGCAAGATTAAATAAAATGTTGTTTTCATATCTTCACACTCCTCCCTTGGAGAAACATATGAAGTATTGGAATGATTCACAGGCTGATAGAAAGAGCATTCTCGTTGTGGCCTATGGCCGTAACCATCTTTATACCAGCCAATAGGGTGGGTGGTGCCACCCTACTTCACAAGTATCCCACTGAAGGTCAGCCCAGAATTCAAAGCCAGGGACTGTCTCGAGCAGAGAACCCTGCACCTTCTGCCTCATAACTAGATGAACGTCTGGTAGACTATTCTTGTACAAGTTCTATTAATCTCTGAATTCCTGATCAGTCAATGCAATTCCTTTTCTAGCAAACAATTTACTGTACTTTAGAAGTGACTATAAACTTACTGTTACAGGAACCAAAAACAGCAACGAAGTGGAGGAGATGGAAATTGTAGAGTTGCCACAGCCTGAACAAGCCATTGGCATCACTGGAGAAGATCCAGTTGCTATCATTATATGAAAATGTCAGATTATTATTAAGTAGGAAGAATGTGTCTCATCTCAAATATAATCAATAGTGGTGAACAATTTTGTACTGTAAAGTGTATAATAAATGTGGGGATTTTTTAAACACTTGCACTAAGTTGTATTGTTTTGTCCTGAATGTTAATGGATTTTTAAAAACATTCTTGCATATAAGTCAATGACAGTTTAGAAATGAACACTTCCAAAGAAAATGAATCTCAGTTGCGTTGTGTGTGAATATATACAGCTGTTCAGAAACCAGCTTGGAGCCGCAGTGTCCTTTACATTAAATCACCTCAGCACTGAATGGCCTAGAAATTGGGTTGGGGCGCAAAAGTCGGCTGAGCGCAGGATTTAGCGCAGCGATACCGATCGCCAGAAATTCAGTTTCAGTGCCCCTCGAGGGAGACGGGGCGAGGCTCGAGGCGCTGAAACTGATTATCGCAACGTGCCGCAGCGGTACTGCAGGCCTTCCTCCCACTGTTAAGGGGGAGGTGCCTGCAATAGCGCGAGTGCCGGCAAATGAGCCCGGGGGGGGGGGTGGTTAGGAGGCCGGGGACAGAGGTGCTGGCAGGCGGCCGTCCCACACCTCCACCTTAACTTGCGCCGCTGCCGGCACAGTAAGGCCCCGTGAACCGGGCGCGGGTAGCGAGCGGCGCTGCGCACACCGATGACGTCATCTGTGGCGGCGCAGCGCAAATGCCTAACGCCACCATTAGCGCCCCTACTGAATATCGCCAGAGACACAGCCAGTGGCGCTACAGCCACTGACTGCCTCTTTAGGCGCTAACAGGTGGCGCTACTCACCCAATTTCTCCCCCAATGTGTCCAAATAAGATGAGCTGAAAATCTAAAGTTTTTTATAATCTGTGTACTTGCAATGAAGGCAGTGAGTGAGATGGCCACGACCTTAAATTATTTTACACAGCTACAATAACATCCACAGGCCTGGTGTTGATTGATCCTAGAAACGGGCAATGTTGTACAGCATGTACAACAAGCCCTTGATGAATGAAGTAATCTCTGTCATTGCCCTGGAAATCGAACACATATTTATGCATTTGTAGAAAAAAGAGACCATTGTATAGTTTCTAACATAAATAAAGGCTAGATATACATAAACTTCCTCCTGTAAGGTTCTCATTATTTCCTTTAAAGACACTGGCCTAGAATTTCCTTGAAATTAGTTACTGCTGTTGCACTTTTTTTAAAAAGTGTTGTGTCTGCCAATAGCCTCTAGAGGGAGATACGAACTTCCTGAGTGCTCATTTACATTCCCATTTCTGCTGTCACTGGTGTAAGATCTGTATAAACTTATATAAGCAGCTGAATTACCTGGAAATTTCTGAGCAGCATTTAAAATGACTGTTCAGCCTGCACTCTTCAGCAGCAGACTAGGGATCAAACAGGTAAGAGAGCAACAGTGCTTGGCTCGCTCACTTCACTAAAAACTTCACTGCATGTCTTAGCAATATTTTTATGACACTTGTACAGAATTATGACCACTCGAGAAGCCAGAGGAGAGCCACCTCACTCAGTCAGACCTCCAAGCCCTCCTGAAGGCAGGCTAAACAAGACTCCTGAGTGAGTGCCCAAAAGGTCACCCAGAATTCACTCCTGTAACCTGGAGGCAGGTGGCACTGGCACTGACTGCCAACTCCTCCATCTCCAGGACTGCAGAACAGTGGGTACTAGCACACTATACACCCTCTTAAAGCAATACATGCTGGTTAAGGGTGAGGGGGACTCCAACTCAGCTCTTGCATTATGGTCACCCAGCTTCCTTCACAGCAATTACATGCACAACCCTAGAACCTCCTTCATTTTAACAGGTTCAACGTCTCACATCTCTTACTTCACATGTCCCTTGGCACACACTCGACAGCTAGCCTTACCCTCATTCACTCCATCTTCTTCCAGGCAAACTGTCTCAGAGGTAGGCTACTGGAGGGGCAACCCCATGTTTATATCCCTTGACAAGGTTGTGGGGAGGCACTTAGCCCTTACCATGGGAGATGGCATGGTCGGCAACATCTTGCTAACGCCAAGTTACTGACTGAGCGCCTACACTATTGCCCTGATGTCCCTTGAAGCATAACACAGACCCAACCATCCTCCCTCTTCTCCGTCTTCATCCCTAGAGGGTGATGTTCACCCATTCTTCACATCTACCTTTTTCTGCAGATCCACCACAATGGGTGGCGCAGGAGGAATGTGGTGATGATAGTGGTGAAACAGATTGAGGACCAAGTCACCCAGGAGTCACAGTTGCATGATAGTGCCATTCCTCAGGACAACAGCACATGCCAACCCCCGTTAGCACTACACCAGCAGAGTGAGAAGCAAGAACAAGCTACCACCTCAATCCATGAGCTTTCTGTAGAGCACAGGAGTCGCCAGCCTCCCCTGATTCTGGCCCTCAGGTGGCACCTTGGAGACAGACAAATCAGTGCCATAGGGAATGCCATACCTGGGCCTGCAAATCCTTGACGGTAGGGGATGGGTTGGGCTGCCAGCGGTCTAATTCTGTGAGGAGCAGTCCGAAGCAATTCAAGGTGTCTGAAGGCAGAATGGCAAAAAAAAAGCTTTCAAATCAGATTTCTGCAGGTAGGAAACAATTTTTAAAGATCTCCAGCTTCTTGTCACTTAGAACTGATCTTTCAAATTCCCAACTGTCTAGCCTTTGGCCCTCCATTCACCACAACATTTCTGCAGCTACCGATCTGCAATCACACCCTCACCTCCATCTTTGATGCCCTTGTCCCCATTAAAACCATTTCTCTCACCCCTTGGTATGGCCCTTATCTAGGCTCCCTCAAGTCTAAGGATTTAACCATCACCAAATCTGGCTGGACCACACATAAAGCACTATCGGATCCTGCTCACTATTCCAGGATCATCCTAGAATGCAAAGATAACCCCCAGCTTCTCTTCACTACAAACCATCTTCTTGAGCCCTTCTTCCATGCCTCCTTCACCCTCACCTCCAACAACAAGTGTGAGGAGCTCATGGACTTCTTTGTGACAAAGATCAAGACCATCCATTCAGCTGCCTCTGCCGCTTGCCTCCCTTCCCCATGCTCACCGGGCCAAACTTCCCCTAACGTTTCCCCCCTGACCTAGCCCTGAACTCACATCTTTCTGTAGTTTATCTCCCATCATGCCCTCTCCGAGCTCATCTTGTCCATGAGACCCACCTCCTGCTCCCTCGACCCTATTCCCACCAAACTGCTGACCACCCATACTCCCTTCCTGGCCCCTATGTTAGCAGGTAGTGTTAACAGTTCCCTCTCCTCAGGTACTTGTCCCCCTCCCTTTCAAATCTGCCATCATTACCCCTCTCCTCAACCTTGGTGCTGTATTTGACCCAGAGATGAGCTTCCGACCACATATCTGCTCCATCACCTCTGTAACATCGCCTGACTCCACCCTTGCCTTAGCTCATCAGCTGCTGAAACACTCATCCATGACTCTGTTACCTCTAAACTTGACTGTTCCAATGGTCTCCTGGCCAGCCTTCCATCTTCCACCCTATATAAACTTGAGCTCATCCAAAACTCTGCTACCCGTATGCTAACTCGCACCAAGTCCCATTCACCCATCACCCCTGTGCTTGCTGACCTACATTGGCTCCCGGTCCGGCAATGCCTCAATTTTAAAATTCTCATCCTCATCTTCAAATCCCTCTACTGCCTCGCATCTCCCTATCTCTAATCTCTTCCAGCCCTACAATCGTTCCGAGATTTCTGTGCTCCTGCAATTCTGGCCTCTTGTGCATCACCTATTTTAATCGCTCCAGCATTGGCGGCCGTGCTTTCAGCTGTCTTGGCCCTAAGCTCTGGAATTCACTCCCGAAACCTCTCCGCCTCTCCTCCTTTAAGACGCTCCTTAAAACTTACCTCTTTGTCCAAGCTCCTTATGTGGCTCGGTGTCAAATTTTGTTTGATAACGCTCCTGTGAAGCACCTTGGGACGTTTTACTACATTAAAGACGCTGGCCTAGAAATTCGGTTGGTAGCGCCAACGATTAGCGCCTAAAGAGCCCGAGAATTGGGGCGTTACCCAATGTTCGGGCGGGCGCAGTGAATATAGCGCCACCTCCCATATTGAGTATCCTTTTAGCGCCGGCGCTAACTCTTTGCGCGCGCCCACGGGCGCAGGCAGATCATGACGTCATTTCAGTGCGCAACGCCTATTTGGTGGCGCCCGGAACCTTTGCGCCTAGCGCTGTTAGTAACAGTTCGATGGAACGTTACCAGGCCCTTCTCGTAGTCGGGGGGCGCTATTTAAAGGGGACAGCTCTAGTATAAAAGCTGCAGCCACTTGGCCTGTTCATTGTGATCATTGCTGGAGAGAGTTGGTGAGCTACTGTGGAGCAGATTTTTTGGAATTTAGCCTTAGAATACTTGGGACCTTCAAACCTGTCCGGAGCAGTTGGAGCGCTACACCTAACAGCGTTTTGACCGACTGGCATCGGAATGGGAGCTGCTTTGGATGGCAACGTCCTCATGGCTGCACACTGTGAAGGGGCAGAGAGACGGTGGGAGAGAGGGCCGGGATTGGCCAGAAGGAGGAGGGGCAATGGAGGTCGGCCAATCCGAGGGTACGCTGCGAGGGTATTCAGGCAGCAGGTCTCATACCTTGCAATGTTGGAGGAGCAGTGTGTGCGAAGGCTCCGATTCGGGAAGGAGGTTGTAACTGAGCTGTGCCACCTGCTTGCTCAGGATCTGCAGCCGCGTCTACGGTGCAGGACCTCTCTGTCAGTGTCCGTTAAAGTGACTGTTGCCCTCAATTTCTATGCCACCGGATCCTTTCAGTCAGCCACTGGGGACATTGCGAATATCTCTCAGTTTGCAGTCCATTGTTGCATCCGGCAAGTTACAGCTGCCCTTTATAGACGAAGGCGTCAATTCATCACCTTCCCTCTGAGCCTGGAGAAGCAGGCGGAGCGCGCGCAGGGCTTCGCTGCTATTGCAGACTTCCCCATGGTGCAGGGGGCGATTGCACACACGTGGCTTTGCGGGCGCCATTACTCAATCCTGAGGACTTCCGCAACCGCAAGGGCTTCCACTCCCTTAATGTGCAGCTGGTCTGTGACCACCGCCAAATGATCATGGCAGTCAACGCCCAATTCCCAGGGAGCAGCCACGATGCCTTCATCCTGCGGCAGACCTCAGTTTGTGACCTTTTTGAGGGGCCGGCTCGCCCACGAGGCTGGCTTCTTGGGGACAAGGGCTATCCTCTCTGCCCATGGCTCATGACACCACTCCGTTTGGCCGCCACCCCAGCAGAAGAGCTGTACAACAGCAGCCATCAGGTGACCAGGAACATTGTAGAGCACACTATTGGTGTGCTCAAACAGCGTTTCCGCTGTCTGGACCATTCGGGGGGAGCCCTGCAGTACTCGCCGGAGCAAGTGGGTCACATCGTCGTCGTCTGCTGCATGCTCTGCAATTTGCCGATTCGACGCACCCAGCCAATTCCACCTGTCCCTCAACGACCAGCAGAGCAGGCGGACGAGGAGGAGGAGGAGGAGGAAGAACAGGCGGAGGAGGAGGAGGAGGAGGAAGATGGGAGGGCTCCTGAAAGTGGAAGGGCCATCCGTCAGAGGCTCATCAGGACTTGGTTCCAAGCCCCTCTGGTGGAATGATGGGTGTCATTCGTCCTGCGCACTTCGGATCTTTGAAAGGCTCTGAAGGCCAGCATAACTGTAAATAGTTACATGTACCATTGCAAATTAAAACTTTTCTTTATTGTCACAAAGTCCTTCCTTCCAGCATAACAACGTCGTGTCAACAGAAACCATAACTAACAAAATAACAGTTAACTCTTCGGCAAAGCCGCAAAACTAAACAAACCATTTCCAACAATCACAACAGGTGAGGGAGTCCTTGAATTTGGCCAAAGAAACATCTCTGCACCTCCCTCTACTGCTGGCCCCTTGATGGAGAATGACTTCTCTTTCGCGGTCGGCCCCTTCCCTCCCTGCTGCTCCTACGTAATTGAACCCCAGTGGCGGGGTCAAGGCTGGGGGACGCCTGCTGACTGTGTGGAAGCGCAGAAGCCCCTGAGGGACGGCCTGACCGACCTCTGGTCTTGGAGGGTGCGGACGCAGGCTGCTTGATCTGAGCATGGCTGGAAGCAGTGTGACCTGCAGGTGGTGGCAGCTGCACTGCAGACGTACTGGCGGTGGCATAAGCAATGGTCACCTGCCAAGAGAGGACACCTGCACCATGGTCGGACGACACACTGGCTCTCTGAGGGGACCGGTTCGCCTCAACCGCCACAATCGCCTGCTCCACTGATTCCTGGCCTTGTATGGTACTGGAAGGTCCCGGGGTGATCCTAGCTGATGCAGATAGGGTGGCTGCAGTGAGAGTTCGCGTTGCCTCAATCTGGGTGTGGACGAGGCCAGCAAGTGACTGCGTGGCAGCAGTGAGGACCTGTGTGGCAGGTGCCAGTGCTTCAGAGAAGCCCTGGACAGTTCGTTCCATTGCTTCGGACAAGGCTAGAGCAGTCCGTTCCACTGCCTCGGACAAGGACGGCAGTCCGTTCCACTGCCTCGGACAAGGACGGCAGTCCGTTCCACTGCCTCGGACAAGGACGGCAGTCCGTTCCACTGCCTCGGACAAGGACGGCAGTCCGTTCCACTGCCTCGGACAAGCCCTGGACAGACCTTTCCAGGGATTGTCCCAAGCTCTGAACAGTCCTTTCCATAGCAGCCTCGAAGCCCTGGACAGTCCTCTCCATTGCTGCTCCAAAGTCCAACACACTCTTTGCCAGTGTTTCTATCGACTGAGGCATCCTCCCCACTGCAGCCATCAGCTCAGTGTGCCTGAGCCGGGCCTGGGTGCTCATTTCAGCCAGGCTACGCACCTCCTCTGCACTCTGTGCAGCAGTCATCACTCCCTGCCTTGCCCTCCGGGGAGCCGGTGGCCGAACTTGCCTACCCCCCT
Organism: Somniosus microcephalus; assembly: GCF_052327205.1. Lineage (NCBI taxonomy): Eukaryota > Metazoa > Chordata > Chondrichthyes > Squaliformes > Somniosidae > Somniosus > Somniosus microcephalus. The sequence goes on from NC_140992.1 coordinate 223,685,163, forward strand.
CGCGTTGCTGCATGCCGCTTGTTCCGGCAACTGGCTCATCAGCAGAGCATCCCCCCCCCCTCCCCTCCAGGGAACTACTATCCTCAGTCTGCAGATGTGTACGCTCCCCTAAAGTTGGAACGGATGCTCCGGCTTCCTCCTGATCCTCGCCTCCGGAAGCACTGGCACTGGCAGCTTCAGGGCGCAGATCCCGAGTTGGTGATGCAGCATCTGAAAGCAGGGAGGTGGAAGAGTGGCTTTAGCAAAAGGTCAGGTTGGTGGCAAGGCATGCCAGATTGCAGCAAGGCTCTGACATGGCTGCACACTGAGAAAGCATGCTGGTGGGGGGACCAAGTGGAAGGAGACAGCTGAAAAAGGTGAGAGCCTTACCCTCGCTGTCGAGAATGGGGTCGGCAGCTGCTGTGGTAACAGGACCACTCAGACGTCCTCCAAGAATCTGGTGCACTCTCTCCTCCAGATCCGTGAGAGTGACCACTTGTGGAGGTCCGCCACCGGTTCGACGCTGGTCCTTTCGGATCGTCGCCAGCTTGGACTGCAGGGGAAAGAAGGGGAAGTTCTGTTACATGATGCCTTGAGAGATCATCTCATGCCCCCCATGGTGCAAGAGCCCTTACATGATGCCATGAGAGATCATCTCATGCCCCCCATGGTGCAAGAGCCCTTACATGATGCCTTGAGAGATCATCTCATGCCCCCCATTGTGCAAGAGCCCTTACATGATGCCTTGAGAGATCATCTCATGCCCCCCATGGTGCAAGAGCCCTTACATGATGCCTTGAGTCAAATGTCCATGTGTGTGCCCAGAAAGGGCCATGGGTGCTTGCTGACAGATGGCCATTGGGGCATCATGGCAACAGGGTGCGCGAAGTCAGGTGCAGATGGAGGGAATCAGAAGTTTGCATAAACAACACTCACCCTAACGACGCGAGTGAGGTCGTTGAATTTCTTCCTGCACTGAACAGGGCTCCTGGTCGCCATGCTGCTGGAGTTGACCCTCTGAGAAACATCCCTCCAAGCTCAGCGGTAATGGCCTCCTGCCATTGTCAGGATACAGAACATCTCGACGGCGCTCCACTGCGGACACCAACTCCTCCAGAGCCTCAGTGCTGAAGCTCTCTGTCTCACCTTCTCCATCCTGACCAAGTTTTTTGCGTCAGAGAAGGAAGAGCGCCGATTCTGAGGCCTACAGGGCGTTGAGTGTGGAAGCTGAGGCTGACTGACCCACCCCTTTAAGAGCCGGCCGGCGCCTGGAAGTCTCGTGGTTATCGGTAATTGAGATCACCTGCGCTGCGCCCGTCCGCGCCGATATTGGGTAGCGCCGGAAGTTTTGCGCCTTAAGAGGCCCGTGCAACGTCTGAATTCGCGCCTCAATCCCCTTTGGGGGCGATGCGACCCAATATCGCACCAGGCGGCGATAAGTTTCGTCTGGCTATAAACTTTGCGCAGCGCCAGTTCTAACGCCTCAAGCGGGGCGATACCCAATTTCTAGGCCGCTATATAAATACAAGTTGTGGTTGTTTTAGCATTGAGCAGCTTATCCTGACAGCTGCTGTGCCTCACTTACTCCAGGTGGAGCAGCTTTCCAAACCCAGGAAAATTGGAGGTGCTTTGTCACTGGCTCTCATTTTAACATACTCTAATGAGGCCAGTGGCGAATAAGCCTTTTTCCAAATATACTCACCTCGTCTTTTACTCTTTTCACACCACACACTAACAGCATTCTCTTCTCATGTCCTAGCACATGCACACACTTCACATTCCACACACTTGGCTTTACATTCATCAGCTCCCCATCCTTCCATCTTGCTTCTTCTCCACCTCTCAGCGCGTGCATAATATATAATCCCTACACATCTCCACTTACCTTTTCAACAGCCACTCACCAACTCTCACCTCTCTTTCTGCAGGACAAGACAGCACATAATACCCAGGTAGAGGACCAAGACCAGGGGTGGAGTACCTTAAATCATAGTCCTCAACCATGTGGAGCCCTGGACGGTAGTGCCCAGGCCAAAGCCATGAGCATCGGTGAAGGAGAGGCTGGCGGTTTATCTGAGCAAGGTGTCTGCGTATTACTTGTAACCCTGAATGTACCTCAGCAAATATTCAACACGCTTCACAGTTTCAAGTTGTGTTCTCAAGTCATAGTGTCAGACTGTCACCTGCTAAAATCAGTGCCATCCTAATGTCTCCCTTTTCTCTAGGTCTTTCTCAGCACCAATCTGAAAAGGACACCATGGCGGAGGACAATCCTCCTGAAAATGACACCATGGAGGACGACAATCCTCCTGAAAATGCTCCTGTTGTGTCTGTGTGTTGATAGAGACACTGAAGACAGGAGTTGGTTTGATAGGTGTTTACTAAACAAAGTCTGGAGGGGAACTAACGGATACAACACAATACTCAGGCTTATACAGGTAGACTACTCTTTATCCGAACTTCCGAAAACCGAAATCCTCTAAAAACCGAAGGTTTTTTCGGTCAGCGTAAGTCGTGCGCACGACATGACCAGAGTGGCGCACGACTTACGCTGAGCAGAGGGTCAGCGTAAGTCGTGCGCACGACCCCCCGCGGACCCCCCCGCCGACCCCGACCCCCACCGACCCCGACCCCCGCCAACCCCCCCGGACCCCCGCCGACTTACGCTGAGCAGAGGGTCAGAATAAGTCGTGCGCACGTCCCCCGCCGAACCACCTGACTCTCTTCCAAAGGCTCGAAAGCAACAAGAGCTCTGAGCCCGTGGCGGTGCCGGCCCCTGTTCTGACCGAGCACGACGACCTGTTGGTGGAAATGCGGAACTTCATTGCATTCCAGGCTAGCAGCGACGGACAAGCCACGACTGCGGACCCCCCCGCGGACCCCCGCCGATGCCGACCCCCGCGCCGACTCCGACCCCCGCCGACCCCCCCGCGGACCCACGCCAACCCCGACCCCCCCGCGGACCCCCGCCGACCCTGACCCCCGCCGACCCCGACCCCCGCCGACCGCCCCGCGGACCCCCGCCGACCCCGACCCCCGCCGACCACCCCACGGACCCCGACCCCCGCCGACCCCCCCCCACCTTCCGAAATCCGAAATTTTCCGAAAACCAAAACACGGCTGGTCCCGAGGTTTTCGGATAAAGGATAGTCTACCTGTATAGCCGAGTGGCCATTACCGGCATTACAGAACACATGGGGCTCTTAAAGGCACATACACTACAATTCCTCCCCTTTTAGCTAACCAGTACATAATATTTTAAGTAATTATTAATTACATGTTACAAGAAAAATAATCTATACATTGCTGCAGTTAATTAATTATAAGTCAGTCTCTCTGGAGGCTTCCTGACTCGGTCCGGATAACGCCTCGGTGGTGTAGTAGTTTCTGGTGGTGTAGTAGGTTCTTTTGGCAAGGCTGATTCGGCTTGAATGCCAGTGTCAGGTTCATCGGGTTCCAGTATCACTGGATCGGAGGTAGATATGGGTATCTCTACTTCATCGTTAGGCGTATAGAGTTGTGGTGTAGGTTGTCCCTTTTCGGATGACTCTATGATTTGGTCAGCATGGCACCTTATTATGCTTTCTCCGATGTCCACGGTATACATCAGCGGTCCTAGTCGTGTGCAGATAGTTCCAGGCTGCCATTTCTCGGTACGGTAGTCCCGGGCCAAAACTTGTTGACCTATCTGGAAGGTTCTAGTTGGCCTTTCATTCATGCCTTGAAATTGCTGGTTCTCCACGTCCCTTCTGATGTTGGGCTTGATCAAATCCAGCCGGCATCTTAGGCTTCTATTGAAGAACATCATGGCGGGAGTTTGGTTTGTAACCATATGTGTTGCATTCCTGTATGCGAACAAGAAGTTATCCACCTTGTGCTGAAGTTTTATGTCTTCATTACCCATGGCCTTTATGGCCTTCTTGAAGGTCTGGACAAACCTTTCAGCCAATCCATTGGTGGCGGGATGGTATGGGGCGGACGTGTAGTGCTTAACCCCATTGTTTTTTTAAGAACTTCCTGAATTCTTCGGACACAAATTGCGGTCCATTATCAGAACAGATCTGTTCCGGCAGCCCATTCCTGGCAAATATGGTCCTTAATACTGTGATGGTTTTTTCCGTGGTGGTGGAGGACATCTTTATTACCTCCGGCCACTTGGAGTGTGCATCAACCGCGATTAAGAACACTGAGTCCATAAATGGACCAGCAAAGTCAATGTGTACCCTTTGCCAGGGAGATGAGGGCCACTCCCATGGATGTAGAGGGGCTTGGGGTGGAGCGTTTTGGACCTTCTGGCATCCTAGGCAGCTCTTGGTCATTTCTTCGATGTCTCCATCGATACCTGGCCACCATACAAACGCTCTGGCTAGGTTCTTCATTTTCACTCCACCCAGATGCCCCTCGTGAAGCTCCTTTAGCACTTTATCCTGGAGTTTGGGTGGAATCACCACTCTGGATCCACACATCAAGGTTCCTCGGCACACTGACAGCTGTTCTCTTCTTTGCGAGAATGCTGGCAACAGTGGTTCGCCATGTGCTGGCCATCCCTTCACCGTTAAGTCGTAGACTCGTGAGAGAGTCGGGTCATTTCTCGTTTCCTTTTCAATGGCAGAATTTGTTACTGGTAGACATTCCACTATGGTTGAGTGGAACATCTCCATTGGGTCTACTGTAGGTGCCTCTTCTACCGTTGGCAACGGTAGGCACGATAAACCGTCAGCATTCCCATGCTGTTTTGACCCTTTGTATTCTATGTTGTATTGGTGTGCCCCTAGAAAAAGGGACCACCTCTGTAGCCTTTGCGCTGTCATAATGGGGACACCCTTTTTAGGGTTGAATATGGAGATGAGGGGTTGATGGTCAGTCAACAAGGTAAATTTTTGTCCGTGTAGGTAATGGTTGAATTTCTTCACTCCCCATACCAGGCTGAGTGCTTCCCTGTCGATTTGGGCATAGTTACGCTCAGCTGAGTTCAATGAGCGTGACGCAAAAGCTATCGGCCGTTCCGAGCCATCAGGGAATTTATGCGATAATACTGCTCCTATGCCGTAAGTGGATGCATCGCACGCCAGTCTGATTGGCAGTGATGGGTTGTAATGAGCCAAAACTTCTTTGGATGTGATTAAGTCTTTGCATTTATGGAAGGCACGTTTACAGTCTTCGCTCCATTTCCAAATTACTCCTGTTTGTAGCAGTTCATTAAGAGGGTGTAGAAGAGTTGATAAGTTCGGTAAAAATTTATGATAGTAATTTATTAATCCCAGGAACGACCTTAATTGTGAAACATTTTCAGGTGCTGGGGCTTTTATGACCGCTTCAATTTTTTCAGGTGACTTATGCAACCCTTCCTTATTAATTATGTGGCCACAATATGATATTTGATTTTGGAAAAATTCGCACTTGGGGCGATTTGCTCGTAGGCCCCGTTCTCTCAGCCTAGTGAGCACCTGCTCCAAATTGGCAAGGTGCTCGTTGTCGTTTTCTCCTGTTACAAGGATGTTGTCTAGGTAGCATTGAGTCCCCGGAATCCCTTGGAGGACTTGCTCCATAGCTCTTTGCCAGATAGCTGGAGCGGATGCTACTCCGAAAACCAGTCGATTGTACTGGTACAGACCTTTGTGTGTATTTATCGTGAGATATTTTTTTAGAGGCTTCTTCAACCTCCATCTGTAGATATGCCTGTGCCAAGTCAATTTTGGTGAAACGTTTCCCTCCGGATAGTGAGGCGAAAATATCTTCTATCCTCGGAAGAGGATACTGTACCGTGTGAAGGACTGGGTTTACAGTCACCTTGAAGTCTCCACAGATGCGAACTTTTCTCTGTTCTTCAGATTTATCATTCTTCAATGCTTTCTTCATGACTGGGACGATGGGTGTTGCCCACTCGCTCCAATCTATTTTAGATAATACGCCTGCCTTTTCCAAATTCTCCAGCTCTGCCTCGACTGCTGGACGAATTGCGTATGGCACCGGTCTTGCCTTAAAAAACTTGGGAATTGCTGCATCTTCCACTTTTATTGAGGCGGTGATGCCTTTCAAGGTTCCTAGTTTCTCTTGAAACACTTCCTTGGCGTCGGCCAAGATGTCTTTTAATCGTTCAGGTATGACGTCATCATCATTTTTTTCCTTACTGGTCACCGTCAGTGCCTGAATGGAGTGCCAGTCTAAACATATTTTTCTGATCCATTCACGTCCCAACAGCGGTGGACCACCATCTTGTAGAATGTATAAATACAACTTCTGTATTTCCTTGCTGTTGTATACAACAGGCACCCTTATTTTTCCTTTGGGGTATACTTTCTGCCCCGTATATGTTTTCAAGATAATGGATGTGTCTTTTAAAGGTATATGCGGAAATAGCCGCTCGTAATCCCGTCGATTTATGACGGTCAGAGCTGATCCTGTATCTAGCTCCATTTTAACTGGGGACCCTGCTATTGTGAGGGTAACCCAAATGGTCTGGTAATCTTCTTTGGCAATTACATTATGTAATTTGAGAGAGCTTAGTCTCTTATTCCCGGAGTCGCTATCGCTCTTCTGGTCTTCGGAGCTACTGTCCGTCATCATTTGTACCTTTCTGTGCTTTTTCTTATTGATTTTTTTCCTGTTATTGGATTTTTTGTTTCCAGATCGGCATACACGTGTAATGTGTCCCATCTTTCCGCATTGCCTGCATGCTTTGTCCTTGAACCAGCAGTCCCTCTGGTCATGGGTGGATCTGCCGCAGCGATAACATCTCTCGAAACCCTGTGTCATTTCATGGGTGCCGAAGTCTTGTGGCTTTTGCTGTATCTCTGCAGCTCCTCTTGCACTGAAAGCCTTGTCCAGTGTTAAATCTTTCTCAGAAAGTAGCCTTTTTTGTGTTCCTACACTTAGGAGACTGCAGACGAATTTGTCTCGTAGAGAATCTGCCAGTCCTGCCTCGAATTGGCAGTGTAGGGTATCAACAATCTCCTTAAAATTCTTGTCCATCGGTTCGGCTGGAGTGATTAAGTTTCGTAACAGCTTTTATGTCTTTGCGCCCATTAGATTTAGAAGTACTGAAGCTTTTTTTTTATCTTCTATTCCATTTGCGGTGCAATATACCTCCACTCTTTCCACATATGTGGTCCAATCCTCTATCTTGTTATCAAAAGCATCAATATTGCCAGAATTAGGCATCTTAGAAAAGGTATGGTGCTTCCCGCGCTTTCCCGCCGCTGCTGCCGATGACAACGCTGTTTCCCGCGGTTTCCGTTCTTTTTTATTTATTTATTTATTTACAGTTGGAGACTCGTTCCCGCCAGACTCTCTCTCCAGGTCCGAACGCCGACCCGCCCGCAGCGCCGGCCATCTCCCGAGTGCCCCCCCCCCCGTCCGCCACCGCCCGCCTCCGCCCCCGCCGCTCGGCCCAGCTGCAGAGCCAGCTGCCGGAGCCCCAGCCCGACGCCCAGGAAGGACCACCACAGCACCCGCCACCAGCCCGGCCAGCTGGCGAAACAACAGCTTCCCCCACCCCCCGACTCCCCCAGACGCCAGAGGAATCAACGTCCCCGAGGCCCTGCCGAACCGTAGGTAAGTCCGTTTCCACTTCATCGCCACTGTTGTGTCTGTGTGTTGATAGAGACATTGAAGACAGGAGTTGGTTTGATAGGTGTTTACTAAACAAAGTCTGGAGGGGAACTAACGGATACAACACAATACTCAGGCTTATATAGCCGAGTGGCCATTACCGGCATTACAGTACACATGGGGCTCTTAAAGGCACATACACTACAGCTCCATCTTTCCCAAGCACCAGCACAGACACTGGCACTTTGCATGGGTTAGAAAGTGAACTAGAGGAGTTTGCATGTGGCGAAACACCCAGCACAAGCAAGCAGAAGTAGCTACTTGTGGCAGAGACAGCCTAGAAGAGTGCTGGCTGGAGGGCGAGGCCTACCAAGGGGTTTCACCACTGTGACTGAAAGTATGGACGAGTATGCGTCTAACCTGTGTGGTGTCATCTTGCATGGCATCAGCACTCTGCAGTCCACCCTGCGCAGTGTGGCCACCCCCAGGGTTGCTGCAGCTGGCCCTTCGCAACAGGAGTCAATGTCACCCATCATTGCAGCTTTGGTGGCAGCTCAAATGGTTGCTGTGTAGACTCTGGCCTCCACCTTGGAGAGATAGGTGCGCACCCTGAACAAATTGGTGGGCCGGATAGGGGCTTTCAAGGAGTCACTCATCATCTTCAGTCTGTTCTCCCACAGATCAGTGGAACTAATAAGGTCCAGTCCCAGGGGAGTGGCAGTGGCGCAATAGGAGTAGAACATGTTGTCCCCTCTCAGGATTTCAACACGGCTGCTCCTTCGCCACCCCTTCAACCAATACACACCGTGGTGCCAGCAAGTTAGCCAGGCCAGCTGGGCCCTTACAGGGTCAACACCCAGAAGTCACCGGCCACAAGTATCTCTAGGGGCCCAACTTGAGCAACAGCAGCCTCCCACCAGCTTTTCTGAGGTCACAAGGAGAACACTTTGTAGGAAGTAGTGCAAGAAAAGCACCAAGGATTGACACAGGCGAGAAATGAACGGAAGGCAATTATCGTGTTGGGAATTAAATTCACCACCTTTGGCACTTTGGTCTGCAGCTTCCAAGTGTGCATTGTCAGTATTTCATTGATATAGAAGTTGGCTGAATGGTTTCAATGTTCTTTAATGCAGGACTAAAGGAGTGGTAAAGGATCCAACAAGGACCGCTAATGCAAAGGGGCTTTGTGTAAACTTTATGGGCAAGGGAATGAGCAGATCGCTGGAATCGCAGAGCAATTAACTCACCCTTCGCATCTCTTGTTGCAAGGCGCTGAGATGGCCCTCCTTCTGCTGCTGCTTCCTTGACAGCCAACCAATCCTGTAACCCCCTACCCCCCCCATCCAATATTCCATCCTTCCACCAATTGACAGGATGTCTGCTGGGGGGACAAGGGATTTGTGCCTTGTACACACGTAGCTCATGATATCCCTCCACAACCCCACCACACCTGAGCAACACAGGTATAATCAATGTCACGGGACCAAGAGGATGATTACTGATCACACTATAGGACTGTGGAAGCAGAGATTTAGGTGTCTGGACAGGGCTGGAGGCTGCGATGACAAGCAGATAGAGCTTACTGAGGGTAAGTAAGGCAAAATATTTGAGGAAGAAATTATCTGGAAGCTGGAAACTCTCCTGGCAATGTAAACAGCACAATGGCACACAGGTCCCCTGATCAAATTACCTGCAGTTGAGTGCCCTTTAAATACTGCTTCGGCTGCTCTGAGAAACCAATCCCACTAGGTTTTTTTTTTACTGGCGAGCTGAGCACTGGGCGGGACTTCCGTGATTTTGCTTTAAAATGTTGTTGAGTTCCTAATTGCGTCATAAGAGCACGATTTACATACATTTATGAGGCCCCGCCTGCCTTGCTGATTAAAAAACTGCGCGGTTAAAATATTGGCCGATGGGAATGCAGTGGGAATGGAGCAGTATGTACTCTGCAGTGACTTCAACCAAATGCCTACCCCATTCCCACTGGGTGGGCAGAGTTAAAATTGCCCCAATTGTCTCATCCTCACAGGAGCAAAATAACGCTCAATGGGTCGGGGGGGGGGGGGGCGGGGGGGGAGGGCATTCTGCATTGACATAGAGTTGAGGAATAGAAATGATTGAAATTGATAAGTATTACCTTGTGATATTCCAGTTGGATCAGTCAACTTTGATATGGCTTAAAGGAATACCAAATTTGAGTTTATAAAGAATGTACTTGAATATTTTATGCTTAAACACAATCAGAACCGATTAATCTTTATCCCAAATTCCGTTGAACTACTGCTGGTTACCAATAACTTGGGACAATTTATACTGTTAAAGATCTATTTTATTGTAACCTATTTGCTTCAAAATTTCTGGAAAAGAACATTTATTGGTTTTTAAATCACTAGCATTCACAAATGTATGTTTCATCATCTACAAGCAACCTATGATATATGGCATAGAAAGTTGTTAACAGATTACTAAAGAACTGAGCTTTCCCTGTTTTTTTATGCCAATAGTAGAAAAATATTAATGAATCCATAAAGTTTTGTTCTCTATCCCTAAAACACAGCGTATGCTTTACTAGTCTTTTTTAACTCTAACATAATAACCACAATATTAGCTCAGTTGAGGTGTCCATTTAGATCATATAAAATCAGAAATAATGAAATGGTGTTAAAATGCAGGATAACAAAGCACTTAAATTGAAGATGCTGTTTTCAAAATCGAATTCTACGATTTACAAAATATACAGTGCTTAACAGTTTAAGGCTGTTCCTCAACAAACAAGTAAAAAAAAACAATCCATGGCACAGCAGCAATAGAAAGACTGTACCAGACTTGTCAAGTACCATGATTGGGTCAAGTATACTTTAGTTAAAAAAAGTGCCTGAAGCTGGTTAATAGTTAAGACAGCTGTGTTGTACATTAATTTGGAATCATGCATAAATACCGCATGTTTTAAAAAGCATGATTCCACTCTAAAGTTGAATAATTACATATTACATTAAAAAGAAACTCAACACTGCAGTTAAAAGATCACATATTAAGTTAAACTCTACAATATTGTTTCAGTCATGAAACGATTTTAGACACTGATGCTGGTAAAGAAATTACACAGTAATTAGTGAGAGAGCAACAATGCACTAACATCAAGGGTCGATGGAGAGTCACTTGAATAGCTTGCCATTTCTGAATGCTGGGAGACAAAAAATGACATCAATTTAAGACACAGCAACATTATGAAAATGTAACCTATGGTAGCATAGTTTTGCTAAACAAGCCAAGTCTCCTGGTGACTTTTAGCGCTATAGCAGAAACTATATTTGTTGGTAAACAAGATTTGAGAAATGAATATAGGTGAGGACAGCCTTGAATTCTGTAATAACCACTAATAAGCACTGTAGAATCCACTTATTGTGACAGCACGGTTTACAGCAGTCAAAACTCTTAAAACTACTTACAGTGAACACAAATGAGCACATTTCTGTATAATGTAACAACTGTGCTGATCAGTCAGGAACAATCCTGTTGACAATGCATTTGTTCAGTTTCAAAATCCAAAAAGTATACAAATGTTTTTTCATTGCTATTGACATTTATAGTTTTGTAGACAGTCTATCTCTATAACAATATATAGTTAAATTATAATTCAGACCTAAAACATACACACATAAAATTGGAGTGGAACTGTATATATTTTCCAAGTTTTGCCCTTGCACTACAAGCAATAATAGTGGGCAGTGGAATTTGATGATTTTTTTTCACCAATTAGAGACATCATGAAAGTCGCAACTGTGCAGTCAAAATCAAATTATTTTTAACCCCAACATTTTAAATAAAAAGTTCTCAGTCCCAGTCATGTGTTTTTCAGTTTCATATTTGCAAATTACAATTTTTTTGCTTTTTTTTATAAATATAAATGCCTACTGTGCAACTGGCAAACAATCTTATAACTGGACTGAAAATATTGCTTCCTGATGTTGCTGCTGTTAGAATTGCATAAATAGTCTGTTCTGCATTCAGGGTGACTTGGTATAGTCTGTTTAGGATTCAGTGCGACTTGGTATAGTCTGTTTAGGATTCAGTGCGACTTGGTAATGTCTGTGCACAGAAAGTAAGTCTGTAGATCTCCTTTGCCTTTCACACTGATAAGTCCTCGAGATTCACAAGAATATCCGAGTCGCCGTAAAACATTGCAGGTTTCTTCTGTCACCTAAGATTATAAAATACTAATATTAACGCACAAATATTTTAGCATCTTCCTCTAGTTTCTCTCCTATCTCCCCTCATGCCCTCTTTGAGCTCATCATGTCCATGAGACCCACCTCCTGCTCCCCTGACCCTATTGCCACTAAACTGCTACCCACCCAACTTCCCTTCCTGGCCCCTATGTTAGTTGACATTGTTAACAGTTCCCTCTCCTCGGGTACTGTTCCCTCTTCCCTTCAAATCTGCCGTCGTCAACCACCCTTCAAAAAAACCACCCTTGACCTTTCTTTCCTTGCAAACTAACTATATAAATGCAAGTTGTGTTGCTGAATAAAACAATTTTTGTACTACCTTCATGGCTACAAGTTAAAGTTATTAATAGTCATAAAAATACCATGCACGTAACATACCAATTTAAAGACACATTGGCTGCAATTTTACTAATGAAACTGTGAAGCCAAACGCCAGCTGAAAGTAACCTGGTGTGGAGCAACACTGACGCATTGCGAGCACCCTATCTACTTAGGAGTCACCCTTGACCGATGCCTCACCTTCAAGAACCACATCGAGAAGACAAAGGCAAAAGTGAGCGTACGAAACAGCATCCTGAATAAGCTCACTAACACAAGATGGGGAACAAGCCCGAAAACATTGCGAACCAGTGCACTTGCTCTTTGCTATTCCACTGCCGAATACGCCTGCCCTGCATGGGAAAGGTCTACTCATGCCAAGAAGATGGATGCCGTTCTGAATGCAAGCTGCCGATTTATCACAGGTTGCTTAAAACCAACAAACACCAACAGCCTATATATCCTGGCGGGTATCGCTCCCCCTGATATAAGAAGAACGGTAGCCAGCAAGAAAGAGCGACTCCGTCAAACATCAGATGAGAGACACCCTCTGCATTGTCATACACCTACACCCAGCCGCCTAAAGTCAAGAAAGAGCTTCATGAACAGTGTTGTTCCATTACAATCAACCTCATCTGAAGCCCGCATCGCCTTGTGGAAAGACCGGCTCGCCAGTCTTGAACAACCCCCAGCGATGGAAATTTTACTTGATGAAAGCCTTCCCCCAAGAGCTAATTGCAACTGGGCAACCTGGAAGTGCCTTAACAGACTTAGGACCGGTGTAGGTTGCTCAAAGGTGTCACTAAGCAAATGGGGATATTCAACTAGCCCGACAACTTGTGAATGTGGAACTGAGGCACAGACTATGCAACATCTCCTGCAATGCCCATCGTTAGAGGAACCCTGCATTGTTGCAGATCTTGTTGAATTCAACAACAAGGCGCAAAAATGTGTCCAGTTCTGCCTGGGCTATGTATAGACTGTCCGTGGATACGATAAGAAGACGACTAATGGAGGCGGGTTGAGTGCAGGTCAGGTGGTCGGTGGGTCTCGCTCCCGCCTCCGCTGTCAAGCGGGATAAATTTGCGATTTTGCCCTAATTGGGCAATTGATTCCCTGCGTGTCCGCTCCCCTGGCCCAATTAGTCTTTTGGGTCTGAAACTCACCTCTGCTGACGTCATTTATCCAGCTGCATTTAAGGGCTCCAAGCAGCCTTGGTTCATTTTTTTACCTCTGTACTTCCAGAGTGAATACTTTGCTAATTTTTTGATACTCCTGAAACGTCTAGCTCAAGGCCCAAGGCCTCACCTCGCTTCGATGATGACTGCCTCCATGCTCTGGTGGAGGGAGCCAGAGCTCAAAAGGAGGTGCTCTTTCCTTCCGCTGGGAGGAAAAAATCTCCCCAGCAGACCAAAGCTGTGTGGCTGTAACTGGCACAGGAGGTAAGCTCCAGATCGTTGTGCAGCAGAACCTGGCTGCAGTGCCGAAAGAGGTTCAATGACCTTGTCCGCACAGGAAAAGTGAGTATACCATCACCTTTACCCTCATTCTGCTCCCCATCTCCTCTCAGCACCAGCACTCTGCATTGTCAACCTACTCCTACACATCCCACTTTACCCTTACATCCCTGGCACCCTTAACCATCCCTCTCTCTCTATGTACACAATCACTTCACTATTCGACTATGCTGCCCTCACACTCCCTATCACTGTTATGCAATAACAACTAACACCACACAGGGAGGGCCCTTGGTATTGGGACCTCACTCCATCTTTGTCTCCTTCTAAGCATCTATGCTATGGATTCTCTACACTCACTCCATCATTCTCACTCAAACTCCACTTGTGTCCTTCATTGCAGGAAGAGAGCCCACAATAAGAGGGAAAGAGCCATGACAGGAGGAGAGCCACCCTCAATAGCCCATCTCACCAGCGCTGAGGAGGCGGCCCTAGAGATCGTTGGAGCTGAGGAGGATCTGGAAGTGGGGGACGGATAGACGGGCGCATCAGAGCAAGCTGGTAACAGAATAGTTTTGCATCTCTCACATTTACATTGCATGAGTGACTGACAAGTCAATCTGTATGAGCATCGAAGCCATATGATCATCTGCACAAGTCCATGTGCATATTACGTTAATATCACATGTGTAACTCATGCCTTTACTCCCCCACAGGACCATCGACAGCCCCCCTCCCCACTGCCCAGGAGGAAGAGCCGGAGCCAGAAGACTCCTCAGAGGACGCTGCAACCTCTGAGGGCACAGCGTCAGCAGAATTAAGCGCACCCAGCACCAGCGCAGAAACGCATACCTTGGTGGGACCTTCGGGAGATAGAGTAGTGTTGTCACCTGGTGTATCACAGCTCACAAGTGAGCATCAGCAGATGGTGGAGACAGGGACAGCAGTGGAGAGTTCTCGTCAGAGGCCGCATGGTGCTCCCAGCTCTGCTCAGCTGCATGTCGACCCTGTGCCTCCGGGTCCATCCAGAAAGAGAGCGGTGCTGGAACTCCAAGAACAAGTGCAGGAGTCTCTGGCAGGTTTTGTCTCCAGGGTTACTGCGAGTGTGGAGAGGATGGAGGAGTCCATGTCTAACATGAGCAGTGCCTTTGTAGAGGCATTGGCACATGAATGCACCACCACGGAAAGGATGGCAACCTCCGTAGAAAGGCTGGCTATGGCCATGGAGGAAATAAGTCGCCAGAGTCAGGAAAATGGTGAATATTCAGAATAGACTGACATCTTTGGAGGAGCGATGGGCAGCTATTGAGCAGAGAAACCAGAGCTTCATGCAAGTCCTTTGAGGAGGACTGCCAGTGCAGATATGGGTCCTCATGGCCCCCCTGATGTGCAGCAAGGTGCTGTCAAGCCACTTGCTGGCACTGAAGCGGGGCTGACCCATGAGAGGGATGTTGGTGGCAGGCAACAAGGAAGTGGGGGCTCCTCTCCAAGCGCTCACACTCCCATGCCACTGAGTAGCCCTCGGTCAGAGCCCCACCAGAGTCCTCGCCCAACTGAGATGGGCGTCTCAGCCCCTGCACAGACGTAGGAGGAGCAGACTGTTGCCAAGCCCTCACAGGCTCGCAAACCCAGAGGACGCCCGCCAAAGATATCAAGGCAGGAGCAGCATGAAAGTGAGCAAGGTGCCTCCATATCTGCTGAAGCCACAGGGGAAGTACCACGTAGAAGCACGCATAAGAGGAAGATAAAGCACAATTAGTCACAAGGGTAGTCACTAGGGTGTTCTGTTCTGTTGTCCTTTGTTTTCTTTAATATTTGACATTGTCATCCTTTTGTGAATGGATTAAACAGAAGTGATGGCAAACAGTTGAAGTTCTGGCCTATGTGATCTCAGAAATGGATGTTCCACATTGAGGGCTCAGGGCAACTTGCATTCGTAATGATGGTGGTGAGATTGATAGGAACCCACAGGTTCTTGTACATTGTGTATGGTGTGTTAAGAAGGTGCCAGCCACATTTGTTTGATTCGTCTGCTTAAGCAAATCTACAAAGAGTAGTGCATCCCTTGCGTCACGGGCAGCAATATGTTTGCGTGCTGCTGGAACTGGCGCATCCACCTCCGCAAGGCCCTCTTCCTCCTCCTCATCTGAGGAGGCTATGCGCTGAGCCACTTGTTGCTCAGACAGCTGCAAGCCACGATGCTGTGCGATGTTGTGCAGTGCACTGCAGACCACGATGATTCTGGAGACCCTGGCTGCTGAGTACTGCAGTGCTCCACCTGATCTATCAAGGCATCTGAATCGCAAGCCGATAGTTTGCTCGATGATGGCTCTGGTGGAAATGTGACTGGCATTGTAGCGCTCCTCAGCTTCGTTGGATGGCCTCCTCAATGGTGTCATCAGCCATGTCTTCAGAGGATAGCCCTCATCTCCAAGTAGCCATCCGGAAAGTTGGTTTGGCGGATTGAAGAGCGGAGGCACACTAGACTGCCACAGGATGAACGAGTCATGACAACTGCCAGGGTACTTTGCGCAAACATGCAAAATGTCCTTCCTGTGGTTACACACCAGCTGCACGATAAGGTAGTGGAAGCCCTTGCAGTTGACAAAAACAGCTGGGTTGTGATGGGGTGCCCTAAGGGCCACATGTGTGCAGTCTACAACGCCCTGCACCCTTGGCAAGCCTGCCATATTTGCAAAGCCAACCGCATGCGCAGTTAAACTTGCTTGATCCATGGAGAAGTGTATGTAATTGTGCGCCTTGGCAAAGAGGGCATCGGTTACCTGCGTGATGCAAGTGTGGGGGGCCGACTGGGAGATGCCGCTGATGTCTGCTGATGATCCCTGAAAGGACCCTGAAGCAAAGAAATTGAGGGCGGTGGTGACTCTGACAGCCACTGGTAAGGGGTGTCCACCCGCTCCTCTGGGCTCCAGGTGTTGGTGCAGCATTGCGCAGATGTCACCGACTACCTCTCGTGAAAGTCTCAGCCTCCTTTGACACCGTTGCTCAGTCATGTTGAGGAAGGTCATCCTCGGCCTGTAAACCCAGTGTTGGGGGTATCTCCTGCGGCGAGGTGCAGCCCTGCGCTGACGCCCTCTGCCCTGTGCAGCATCAGGTGGGTGAGGAGGAGGTTAGCGCTCCTGCTGTTGGTGCTGTTGTTCCTGGTTCTGCTGCTGTTCCTGGTTCTGCTGCTGCCGCGGCTGCTCTTCCTCCAAATTGGAGGACCAGGATGAAAGGAAATAAATAATTCCCATGCTGCTGGTAGATATCTCCGTTGAAGAAGCGCTCAGTCAATGTGGGGAGAGGGATTTCCCAGGAGGTCACAGTGGAGATGGATCTGAGCCTCACCACTTCCAAGATCAGTAGACCTGCAAAAGGTTTTCCAAGACCTGAAAAAACAAAGCTCTCCCACCTACAACTGAGCCTTGTTGAAAGCTCCGTTTTTATACTGGAGCTGCAGCTGTCAAAAAGCCAGTCACTTGTGAACCCGACACAATTAGCGGGCGTGGTTTGGGAACGATGTGGAACACACTGAAAATGTGGTAAAATTTAAAAGAGCAGACAAAATAGGATTACACAGGCAGTTAACTGCCTTAAGGGCCTATCCCGCCGCTTGGTGGCGGGACCAAATGGGAGTCTGCGAGCCCGCCTTTGGAAAAGTTGCATGGAGGCGGGTTGACGGCAGGATCGGAACTCGCCGCCATTTTACCACCTGAACCGCCTCCAAACCCGCCTCCTCAGGGCTGGTAAAATCGAGCCCATTAAATTTCTTAAGCATAAAAGGGGGAAGTTAGAAGGAATTTTCTTTCCCATACAAAGGATTATTAGGGTATGAAAGGCTTTACTCCCACACATGGCCACTGAAAGCAGAATCAATTCTGACACTACATAAAAACTTGAATAAAAGGTTACTGAAAGGAACTGGGAAATGAGATTAGAGTGGGTGGCTCCAGTGGGGTCCTAATGACCTTATATTTCTATGATAGACAATACAAACTAACAAATCAGCTATTCCAGTTATGTATATGCACTCTATAAAGACCAATATATACATGATAATATGATGGAGAACCATGAAATAGAGGAACTATTCAGTGGTGACAAGACAACAAATTACACAAGTAACTGTCATCTTTGAATATTTCCCTTATTGAACAGTTGCCCCAGATTCGTAACAAGAAAAGACATTCACTTTCTAAAATCATTTCGTTTTATTTTCTCATCAGGTATAAGCTTCTGCTATCTGTTATCATTGGTGATAGTTTTATACATAAAACTATCAGCTCCCACTGGGGTTTTGATGTCTCCCAACTATAATTAAAATGGAACGGTTATTAAATGGTTTGCAGGACCATTTTCATTGCATAAGCAGCAACACTGTACCATGAAAACTGCACCGATGATCTGCTTGGTAAAACAAAAGTTTGCAACTTAACTCAATTTGCCTATTTTTGCATTTCCTCAAATTGTGGCCATCACTGTTCCATCCCCAGCAACAACTAAACAAGCCGATAGGACTTAATTTGTGCTCAACATCATTTTATAATCAATCTTCAAGTCTTTCTGTCTGACTGTATAAGTTGTACAAATTGTTAAGAGTTGTCCAGTACTGAGCTTCACAAAGTTGATTTTTTTTAAAAAGATAATGACTTTCATTTCAGTCACAGCTTACCATAAACAAATTTGATAAAGATACTTACTGTGTTTGAATAGTAATCAGAAACAGTTGTACCATCACTATAATTCCCAAAATAAACTAGTGATCTCAAGTTATTAATCAAAAATGTTTAAAAATTGAAATATATAAAAAGTGAGCTGAGCTATTGCAAATTCAAACCCAAAGATTTAACAGCTTTTACATTAACCTAAACGTAACATTGAATTATGTCTTTATGTTTAGAGCATAATCGCTACAAATTTACTGGGTACTGCGGGAAGATACTGTTTTCTAGTAAATGCCCAAATATCTTTTAAATTTTGCACACAATACTGTAAATCTGTTCCTAATCAGGTTTACAAGGAAACCAGGAAATCTTTACCTGGATTTTGCCAAGTTCACCAGTACTTTCCATTCTGCTAGCAACATTAACTGCATTCCCCCATATGTCGTACTGAGGCTTCTGTGCTCCAATGACACCAGCAATCACAGGTCCATGGTTTATGCCTGTACAGAACAAAAATGCATACTAAGTAAATGATCAGACAAAGACATACAATTTGGTTTTACACTGGAAGCAGAAAATACATGATTTATAATTTATGATACAGTAGTTTTAAAATCTGGATAATTATTGTGGACATTGGATTGTAATGATATAGTCCTCCTATAAGACATTTCCTCCAGTTTCCCCAATGTGTAATAAGCAGTTGGATTATGCTGCCACTAATATAAAGATATTCTAGCTATGGAGAAGAACAAAAGTGTCTTTTTTTATTTTGTCTGTCCTAAACAGAGGCTTCTGTTTGCACTGACTGTGTAAAGATGGCAACTTTCAAGTCTTTCTGCGGCTAACATAGTTAGCTGTACTTAATAAAGTAATTAAGAGTTTGTAATGCTCCCAGAATTATAGAATATAACTTACCAACACGCAGCTTGAAATTATTGAAAGAATGTCTGTTGATGCCATCCAGTTTACTCATTAATGCAGTGGCAAACTCCACCATGATGCCAATGTGAGCACAGGGCTTTTCACTATCCTGTCAAAACAATAAAGCAATAGCACTATTAAACATGCAAAAAGAATAAGCTAAAATTCAACCACAAAACATAATAACCCAGAGCTAGTGAGTGCTTGTAAGAAAGATCACATTTCAAGTTATTGTACCAAGAGCTAGCATGTGTTGCTAATCATGGCTGCAAATATAAAATAAAATATTTTTGCAAACATTAAATAAAAACAGTGATGGTGAAGCAGCAGGCAATATAAAATGTAGTTTTATTCCCTCAATAAACGAATTATAGGAAACTCTCGATTTACCGGCACCCAAACAACCGGAAATCTCGGTTAACCGGCAAAATTCAGGAGTAGGTTCAGTTAAGTTTTTCTTCATATTAGTGGCCGTTTCTTGATTCTTGGCTGTGTAATCGGGGGTTCCTGCACTTGTTGCTAAGCAATAGGGATGCTTGGTCTGTGGCCGGGCTTCTTGCACCTGTTGCTAAGCAACAGGGAAGCCTGGATTTGTTGCTGTGTACGTAGATCTCGTACCTTTTAACTATAACTCTCTGTAATCCGGACTTTTTGATAAACCGGCACCACGCCGGTCCCGTCGGTGCCGGATGAAAAAGAGTTTCCTGTATTACATTTCTATACCATACTGTCACATCAAAACATCTGAAACAGTTAAGAGAAATAAGTAATAACAACAGAAAAACATTAGAAAAACTCAGCAGGCCAGGGCAGCATCCGTGGAGATGCTGCCCTGGTCTGCTGAGTTTTTCCAGCGTTTTTCTGTTGTTATTTTGGATTTCCAGCATCCGCAGTATTTTGCTATCGTAAGAGAAATAAGTACCTTTGAAGTGCAGGGAGATGCAGGAGAGGAGGACGCAGAAGGAAGGATGCAACCCAGACAGCCCCTTCCAGGGCAAGGATATCCAGGATGGAATCATCCGCCTGCAGTACCGGTGACCACAACCCCAATTCCCCTTTCAACATTAGTCCCACACCTTACCTTCCCTCTGTTACTGACCATCACATCGTCCTCTTGGCCACAATGCTGAAATCAAAGCCACCACAAAGCAAACTTTCCAATCCAACTTTATACATCTATCCATCCAATATGACATCAAGAAATCAACTCATCACCCTTAAGCATTCCCTTAGTGACTGTCTTGTGTGTGCCTTTGCCTATCCTACTGATGTCATGCAGTGCTACTCCAGTGGCTGCAGCATGGCTGGTGGAAGGCTGCTGACTTTCAGTGAGGTCAGTGCAAATGGCCTTGGTCGACTTTGAGAAGCTGGTGGCTGAGTGTGTGAAATTGAGTGACGGTGTTTCTTCTTCTTTACTCTCCTCTCCCTCTTCCTCTTCTTGGTCAACCGCTGGCTGGGCAGGCTGCATTTCCTGGGTGTGTGAAATGAGGAAGGCAGAAGGGTGGAGCTGTGGTGAGAGGAGGTGCATGCGAGGAGGCTGATAAGGTATGAAGATACCAGCATCTTGTATCCTTTCAGCCCCACCACTGGCCAGGGGTTCAGCCATGCCCCTGCCAAGAATGGCCAGCACCGTCTCCTCCAAGGGGGTGAGGTGTAGCTAGGAATGGGAGGTGTGCCTCGTGTTTGGTAGAGATTGTTGGTAGGTGAGTGATTGGTGGGGGGGGGAAAATCGTGCATTAAGAAGTGTGTGAGGCTAGTGGTGCAGTTGGTAGGAGACGGCTTTTGAAGATGCATTCACTGACCTTGACTACTGGTCTGAGGTAATGAAGCTTCTTTGGGCAATGGAGCCAGGTCGTGGGGGCGACACTGCTGGCAGTGGCGGCCTTGGTGATCTGGTTCCACATTCTACTTTCTGGAGGGCCTCCTGGCCCCTGTGGGTACAGGACCTCTCTTGCAGTGTTTACCCCCTGCACAAAGCTAGAGTGCTGCTCGTGAGACCCTGGGTGACCCTTCCCTGGCTTGCTGAGCCATTTGTGTTAGTGCTGAAGAACATTTAGCTTTTTTTTTCGGTGCGGTTTTAGTTTTAAGAGCTGAAGACTCCCATTTGAGAATTTTTTTTATGTAAATTTTTTTTCAGAAGGCAGTTAAGCTGCAAGGGCTAAAACTGCCTATTTTTACATGATTTTTACTTTTTCATTTCAGAAGACAGTTCCCCTTTAAGGAACCAAACTGCTTTCTCAAATGACAGCCTTGCTTTAAGAGAAGGTTGTTCTTGCTGCAATGACGCTATGGCCACGCTACGTTGGGGCCTCCTGCCGGAACAAATGCCACCAGAACAGCATTGCACAGTAAGTTTAGCGCTGGGCTAATGTTAATTAGCCACCAGCGCCAATTTACTGGTCCTGCCAGCGCCATCATTTTGGGCGACCGTTAACACCGGCCCGCGGTGGCACAGACAGGTTTTTACCAATATCGAATTTCTAGGCCATGGTGTTTATGTTGAGGCTACTTCACATAAAAGGATAACTGTAGAATACTTTTAATATAGTAAAGATAAAAATAGCACTTAGCATATACTGCTGTTGCTATCATTGGTGTTGAAATTAGAAAAGGTGCTTAGTCACAATCTGCACAGGAAGTATTTTGTTATGTGAGGAATAAGGCGCATAAAAGAATTAGTGTGTTGGATAGTACTAGAGAAGAAAGCAGTACTAGAGGCGGATGTAGTACCATATTAGATAGGAGCAGACTAGGAAAAATTCAAAAATGGGTTTAGAATGTATGTACGTAAATGCACAAAGTGTGGTGAGTAAGGTTGGTGAGCTGCAAGCACAATTAGCCATGTGGCAATATGATGTTGTGGCAATAACGGAAACGTGGCTTAAAAACGGTGAGGACTGGGCACTTAATATTCAAGGTTACAAGGTGTTCAGAAAAGATAGGGAAGGAAAAAAGGGAGGTGGGGTGGCAGTGCTGATTAAGGAAGACATTGTAATGTCGTAAAGGGAGGATGTTCTTGAGGGGACAAGGACAGAATCCATTTGGTTAGAGTTGAGGAGCAAAAAGGGTATGATCACGCTATTGGGGGTATTCTATAGGCCTCCAAATAGTGAGAGGGAGGTAGAGGAGCAAATCTGGAGGACTTTAATTACCCAAATACCGATTGGGATAATGTTAGGGTAAAGGGAAAGGAGGGGGAGGAATTTCTGAAATGTGTTCAGGAGAATTTCCTTGACCAGTATGTTCTTGGCCCAACTAGGAAGGAGGCATTGCTGGATCTGGTGCTGGGGAATGAGGTGGGCCAGGTCGACCAAGTGTCTGTGGGAGAACACTTGGGTACGAGTGATCATCATATCATAAGATTTAGATTAGCAATGGAGAGGAGCAAGGAACAATCTAGAGTGGAACTTCTAAACTGGAATAGGGATAACTTCAATGGGATACGAAAGGATCTAGCCAGGGTAAAATGGAACCAAACACGGACAGGAAAAACTGTAATGGAACAATGGGTGATCTTTAAGGAGGAAATGTTCCAAGTACAGGCTAGGTACATTCCAACAAGAGGGAAGGGTAAGGGAACCAAAGCAAGAGCTCCTTGGATGACGAGGGAGATAGAGAAGATGATGAAACAAAAAAAGAGGTTGCATGATGCATGTCAGGTGAATTCTTCAAGGGAGAACCAGACCAAATACAATAAGTTGAGAGGGGAAGTGAAGATGAAAATAAGATTGGCAAAGAGAGAATGAGAGAGTAGAATGGCGGTTAACTTAAAAGGGAACCCAAAAATATTCTACCGGCATGTAAACAGTAAGCGGGTAGTAAGAGGTGGGGTGGGGCCTATTAGGGACAAAGAAGGTGATATATGCTTAGAGGCGCAGGGCAAGGCTAGAATACTCAATGAGTACTTTGTATCGGTGTTTATTAAGGAGTTGGATGCTGACAAAATATCGGTAGAAGTGGAAAAGGTAGAAGCAATGGAAGGGGTGAAAATTGATAGACAGGATGTACTAGAAAGGCTGGGTATGCTTAGAGTGGATAAGTCACCTGGTCCAGATGGCTTGCATCCCAGGTTTCTAAGGGAATTGGAGGAGGAGATAGCGGAAGGGCTTGCCATAATTTTCCAATCTTCCCTAGATGTGGGGGAGGTGCCTGAGGCTTGGAAAGTGGCAAATGTAACACCATTGTTCAAGAAAGGGTGTAAGGACAATCCTAGTAACTGTAGGCCGGTCAGTTTAACATCAGTGGTGGGTAAAGTTTTAGAAACAATAATCAAGGAAAAAATTAACGGGCACTTGGAGAGGTTTAAGCTAATTAAGGAGCGCCAACATGGATTTGTAAAAGGCAGATCGTGTTTGACTAATCTAATTGAATTTTTTGATGAAGTAACAGGGAGGATTGATGAAGGGAATGCAATGGATGTTGTCTGCATGGATTTTAGGAAGGCGTTTGACAAAGTACCACATAGAAGGCCCTTGAGAGGGTGCAGAGGAGATTTACCAGAACAGTTCCGGGGATGAGGGATCTTAGCTACTAAGGACATGTTGGAGAAGCTGGATTTGTTTTCGTTAGAGCAAAGGAGGTTGAGGGGTGATTTGATAGAGGTGTACAAGATTATGACGGATTTGGATAGGCTAGATGGGGAAAGGCTGTTCCCACTAGTTGATGGTACAAGGACTAGGGGACACAGATTTAAGGTTTTGGGCAAGAGATACAGGGGAGACGTGAGGGGAAACTTTTTTAGGCAGCGAGTGGTGAAGACCTGGAACTCGCTGCCAACGGAAGTGGTGGAAGCGGAGACACTCAATATTTTCAAGGGGAGACTGGATAGGCACTTGAGGGAAATAAACTTGCAGGGCTATGGGGATAGGATGGGGGAATGGGACTGATTGGATTGCTCTAGAGAGAGCCGGCATGGACTCGATGGGCCAAATGGTCTCCTCCTGTGCCATTATAACTCTATGACTAACAATCTAGGTATCCTTGTTTATTGAACTGTACATTAACATAAAAATAACAATTCAAAAGATTAAAGGAAGCATAACTTTAAATTGGCTTTTCCTGAAGGAGAAATGATGTAAAATAAATGTATTGAATGGGACACAAATAACAAAAGGCTTAAAATAAAATTTCCTGGAGCCTAATTTTTTTTCCAAGCAACTGTGACTGTCAGGCAGATTCTTCTTCCCAATGATGAGCCTGATCAGAATTCAAGCAAGACTGATTAAGAACTGAAAGCTGAGATGTGGAGCTGTGGCCCTGTGAGCTGTTTTTCAACCTCTAGAAAGTTTAAGAACTCATTAGCATTTTAAGTAGAAAAAGTGGTGCAAATACATCCCTCGAGTACAAATAAAACAGTATATTTGTCCCCCATGTATAAATATAGATCAAATAGCAACCAAACCATTAAGCATCTCAAGGATTGAAATAAATTGTTTATTAATTAATTGTTGCATGCTCTCAAGAGAAAAAGCCTATACTAGTAATGTCAGAGCTACTCGAGATTACCTGTTTAATTTCATGACCTGTGCCGATACTAAGGCCTGCAGCAGCCATGTAGGTGCTCCCAATAGTTTTTATCTTTTCAACACCACTGAATTTCGGTTTTGACAAAAGCTGCAAAAGAAGTGTATAATGTAGTGACTTTGTAAAAATACAGTTTACACAAAATGAACGCAAAATGTTTAAATTCCAGTAAAAATCTTGCAAAAAAAATTACCTCATCAAAGTCTGCTATTATTTCATTTAAGAGTCTCAGGCACTCGAGTCCTTCTTTGTTTACATCGCATTCTGTGTAAAATTCTTTAAAATCAGGAACGGATGCGAACATGATACAAACACAGTCATAAGACTGATGATACAAATCCTGCACAAGAAAAACATGAAAAATAAAAAGGTTTCCTCGCATTAATAAAAACAAATTTTTAGAAAAAGTTAAATATTAGTCTACATGTCTGTACATATTAAACAGTCTAGATTTTTTTTCCAGCTGTCTCCTCTTCTCCTCCTCTCATGAAATCAAATCAAATCAAATCAACTTTTATTGTCATTGTTAGTGCACAAGTGCAGTACAACGAAATGTAGGCTTGCGGCTCCCGAGTGTACATTTGGATTAAGACATTTAAACATTCAACATACATTTGGCTTGTAGTATATTAACATAAACATAACCATAATAAAGTGCATTGGCAGATGTGCAGGCTTTAGAGTTTATTTGTGGAGTTCAGTAGGATGACAGCCCTGGGAAAGAAGCTGTTTCTAAATCTGGTCGTACGGGTGCGAATGCATCTGTAGCGTCTCCCAGATGGCAGGAGGGCGAACAGACTGTGGCTGGGGTGGGTAGGGTCTTTGATGATGGACCGTGACCTCCGTAGACAGCGTTTCTGGTATATGTGCTCTATGGTCGGTAGCCGGGTGCCGGTAATGCGTTGGGCAGTTTTGACTACCCGCTGCAGGGCTTTCCGGTCATCGTAGCTACAGCTGCCATACCATACTGTGATACAGTTCGTCAGGATGCTCTCTATAGTGCAGCGGTAAAAGTTAGAGAGGATCAGGGGTGACAGGTTACATGATTCATGCTGGGTTGTAGCGGTATGGGACTTCAATGCCCGATCAAGTGTCATTCTTCAAGTGTGGATCCACATAGTGTATCAGGCTATTCAACCACTATCATAATCATTAAAACTTAGCAAATCCATTTCAAAAGCTACGCAGTACTTGACTGCATCTAAATCACCAACACACAGGTAAAATCCTTACTTTTGTTGGCACAGAGATACAATGAATTAATTTGCCAATAAAGTACATCAAGGAGTATGGTAGAAAATTGCTCATGTGGTAAAATCCTCATCTTACAGCTAACATTGCACTTTCATTATGTATAGAACATTGTTTCTTAATGTCAGCAGGGAGGTAACTAGTGATGGTGAGGCTCTTTAAGAGCAACTGGCTGTTTTCCCACTTTCTATATACTGTCTTTGTTGTAGGTGTAAAGTGGGAGGTTAATAGAAAACACTTTTCAAAACATTTTTAGGGTAGATTTTTCAACTTGCCAACCGGTGTTGCAAACAGAGTGCCTGATAAAAGCTGCCTGATGTTCATTTTGAAAATCCACCTCATTGTGCAAGTTTGCTTGTGTAATGCTCTAATTAAACTCTAAGTTTACTATTAATGTGCTACAACCTTTTTCAGTACACTGATGCCAAACATGCAGTATACCTACCAATTTTGCACTCATAGATGAAGTTTGGCACAAGTAATAAGACCAAAATACAGTTAGGCTAATTAGGACTTTGCTTCTCATGACTTCATACAGTGATGGGAAAAAAATGCAAATGCATTTACGATGTTTACTCCGAATTAAGAATCACCTTCAAAAATCTAAATTAATGTTAGTTTTATCTTTTAAAGTCATTCAGCGGCAGTGCATGTCAACAGTGTGCCATTACCATGTCACGATACCAATATGTAATTGTGCCAAGCTCCCTAATGCACATGCACAAGGACAACGTGTGATCTACCTCCTCCCCACCTCTGTTGTCCACACGCATCACTCTCAAAGGAGCAGAGATTATAAAGAAAAATTGCAAAAGTGGAACTCTGTACAAAATGCTGGAAAAAGTCAGGTTAACTTTTCAGACAGAATCTGTCTTTTTCACTCCCAAGATGGTACCAGTTTGATACTAGTACTTACAGTATCTTGCTGGATAAGATAGTGTTATCTTTAAAGGAACAGATAATATTTCAGTGACAAAGATCAAAACTTTTACCCAAGCGAAAGAATAATCTGGCACTTCTTATCACGGGAGAGATGCTTTCCTTGTTCCATGGATAACTAACCCTTGGTTGAACCGTAAGTATGTATTTGAATGATTTCTGCAATAACATGTATTACTGCCAGCAATTAAACACTCCTTCATATACGTTATTCATTATTTTGATCTTCAGCTAGTGCTGGGTATAAAAAAATAAAACTGATTGGGCAATGATTAATCTGTTATTGGCAAATACTGTTGGGTGCAAGGAATCCATACCTCATTCTTTTTATTTTCACCAATGAAGTTTGCAGCGACATGTCCTGGCAGCACGTTTTCCAATAAAAGACGATTCAGGTTCTCCATTGTCTCAATTTCTTCCCCCTCTTTTTTAAATTTATTCTTCCATAGGAAGTCTAGTCGACAATAATATTCATTCTGCAAATAAAAAAAGATTGCTTTTGCCTGCCACTGATTTAATTATAGGAAAAAATTACATATTTCAGCACTGCAAAAAAAAATTCTTTTTTTTTTTTTTACCTGTTTTGTTAAAAACAGCAGAGTAAATCCAAACAGAAGGAGGTAAAAGCTACCCATAATCTTCGGATTTTTCATGGGAGTTGGATCCCTACTGCTGAAAAATGAAAATCACAAAATTAGTTGCTCCTAATTAATGCAATATTGTTATGATTTAAATTCAGGAATAAAAAAATACTTCTGTGACTATTCGATAAAGGTATATCAACAAACAATAAATACAAGCAAAATGATATAGCATACATTTACAATAATCTATATTACATCATTTATACAACATGAGCTATATGACAAACCCCATTTTACAAGTGCTCAGAAAACAGGTATTTCTAACTGTGACAAGTGAGCTGGCACACAAAATACCAATATCTCCGCAGGTCTTCTTCAGACTAGGAATGCACAGGCATACCAATTTCCTTAATTTGGTGAGATTCTGGTTTTCTTTGAGTCCTGATTACCATAGTGCAGAATGGCACAACAAAGGCTCTATCTGTATCACATGCGTTATTGAATAGGATAGCAAAATACTGCGGATGCTGGAAATCTGAAATAACAACAGAAAATGCTGGAAATACTCAGCAGGCCAGGCAGCATCCGTGGAGAGAGAAACAGTGTTAACGGCCTAGATTTTCACTGTGCCGTGAGGCGGGCTTTTAGGCGTGCGGGGGGGGGGGGGGGGGGGGCTAAAATCCCAAATTCGGGGGTCCAGACACCAACCCGCCCAAAACCCGCCTCGACTTAAGTTTCAAAGGAGGCGGGTACCCGCCCCGCACTGGGACCCGCCGACCCGAGGCGGGAAGGGATTAGTGCCAATTAACTGCCTGTTAACAGGTATTTAGGCAGTTTTTAGCCTAATCCCTATTTTGAGGGGTGTCGTGTGGGATTCCCGATGGCTCCAAACCACGCCAGGTTAGAGCAGGCTTGAAGGACTTGGGGGGGGTCGCGATGTCGGTGTTCAGGTGAGTGATGGGTGCATGAGTGCAAAGGTAAGTGTGTTTGGTGTGTCTAAAGTGTGTAAAGAAGTTTAAATTACCTGTACTTACCTTAACAGCCTTTTTTCCTCTAGGCATCGGGAGTCCATCACTCAGCCGGCACTGAAAGCAGAATGGCTGCGATCTGTCAAAAGTGACAGCCTTCAGCTTTCAGTGCCGGTGAGAGTTCTAACTGAGTCTGTGTAGAAGGACTCAGGTTAGAAGTCAGACTGTCAGTGTTTGAAACACTGATATTTCATCTGTCAACACCTCTTGACAAACGAAATTTCAGTCTGTGACGTCACCTGTTGCCGGGTGGCCCTTAATTGGCCTGCTGAGCCCGCTGGGCGGGCTCAACAAGGTCAATCAAGGGAAAATCGCGTGGATTGGCCGGACGTCGATGGAGGTGGGACTAAAACCTGAAAGTTGTAGTCCCGCCTCCTTCCTGACAGCTGAATGAAAATCCAGCCCAATGTTTCAGGTCTGGGACCCTTCATCAGAATTATTGAATAGGTTTGATTTTAGAAATCATATGTTTATACTGTGAGCAGCAGAGGGTGAAAAGCAGGAGAAATAATGCTCTGGGAACACAGACTTTGCACCTGCAGCTTCCTACGCAAAATAGTCCAAATCTCTGATAGCTCAACTAGGGCAAGGCACAGGACAAAAGCCAAGTCCCTCCCTATGGGGAGAAGAAAGTTATTTTTAAACTAAGGAAAGTCAGCTGCTGTTTCAAACCTCCCAAATCTCATTTATAGAGAACCATTGGTAACAGCCTGCCCACCAGTTTGCCCAAGAATTAGTATATGGTAGTGCAACACTTAAAGAGGAATGAATATTTAAAAATAATAAAAACAAATTACAAAAATAAAAATTGTGCAACAAAAGTATATCAGATCTTTTGTTAATAGAGAAACTGAAATGAATTATGTACAAGCTGCTTCAAATGGTCTGCATTATACAAATAGGTGTGTGGTTATATAGTTCTCACAATTGTGACGTTTAGCCCAACAATGCACCAAATAACCCCATTCTATACATGCTTCATACTGGACACAAATAACAGCTATACGGATTGGCATTAAAAGAGGCATGAAGCAGCAGCCAGAATCTCCCATATAGGAAGGGCTAGTTATCCATTTGCCTGGGGAATGAAGACAAAAGTTAAATGTAGAAGAAAACAGAAGACAATATAATATAACTGAAGTATTTTATCCCTTCATTTGGCCTAGACAAACTTTTCAATTTTTTTTTTTTTTTTTTTAAATTGCTGTACAAATTTTAAAAAGATCTCCACACATAGGTGCCCATTAATATTGCACCCCCAATCTGAGGGCTTGCTGCCAGCTGATAGCCTTGGTTATTTGTGGACAGACGCAGCAATGGTGAAAACAAACTTTTCAGGGAGTCAGTTATCAGTGACAACACGTGCACATTAACATCAGAGGATTAAAATTTCTCATTAGTAAAATCATACCTGTTGTACAGAAAAACCCTGTAGGCATCAAACAAAGGAGCACAGGTCTTTAGGAGAATGATGTTATAAACCACACAGGCAATAATTAATAGGAGTGCTTTGAGCTCAAAGCTAACTCTGAGGAAGACTGAGCAGGTGATGAGTCCCAGAATACAACAGCATACGTAATACTACCAAAAACAAATGTAAAAGAATTAGAATGCACACAACAGTGTAATGTTAACTTTTAACTGAACAAGGATTCAGATAATGCATTAAATTAAACAAATTTCAACCAGCAAACAATGGATTTGCTATGTAGTTATGTATCAGTTCTCTACTGCACCTGTTGATATCAACACATCAGTAATTAACCGCCCGACACAGTTATGGAATACCTACAACAAAAATGTATTAACTTACAAAGAAGGATATCTGAAATGTGTCTTTTCAGGATATTCAAAATGATAAACCTAGGTTACTTATAATTCAACGTATCTCATTAATATAGACTAATACTGACATGAATCAGTCATTCATGAAAGACATGAAATAATACTGAGTGGCCTGCGGGTGGCGCTGTCCAGGGAGAGTATAAATACTCGGGCACGGGCCCAGCTTGCGCAGGACATTCTTAACAGGAACTAGTGAAGGACACAACTAGACCTCCATGTTGTAAAACAGTTGATTAAAGCTTTGCTTAACGCTTAGACCAAGTGCCTAGTAGCTTTCTTACGTCAAATACCATGAAGTAAGTGATTCAGTTAAGAGTCCCAGATAAACCACAAAGAAAGATTGTGGGGACAATTTTAACTCAGGCGTGGGGAATTGTCGGGTTTCCCGAATTTAGTGTCTCCCACACGAATCTAAATGGGTCTGTGAGATTGATGCAATTTTAACTCAATTGGCCAATTGATTTCCAACGTGTGGGAACCCTTGGCAATTGAGTATTTCCAGTCAGAAAGTCGCAGAATATGACATCATCATTGCTGCTGCTTTTAAGGTCCACAGCAAGCCTTGCATCTTCTGCAGGCTTCAAAACTTTACCATTAAGATGGCACGGGAGCCTGCAGGAGCAATGGCCAGCAGGAGGGCAAGCGCTGCCCCAAAATTTGATGAGGCTTCACTCCAGGCATTGCTGGATGGTACTAGGGCCCACAGGGAGGTCCTGTTCCCTTCTTCAGGGAGGATGAGGCCTCCCAGTTAGACCAAGGCTGTGTGGCTACAGGTGGCTTGGGGCTCACACGGCGCACCTGGATGCAGTGCAGGAAAAGATTCCATGACCTTCATCGCACTGGAAAAGTAAGTATGAAGTTTCCATCACCCTCAATCTGATCTCCATTGCCTTTCCTCACCAGCACTCAGCTTTAGCAATCTCTTCCTCCACATCCCACTTGACACTCACATCCATGCACCCTTAGCCATTCCCTCTCTCTCTATGCTCACATTCAGCTAACTATTCGACCATGCAGCCCTCACACTCTCTCTCACTCTGATGCTTTGAACACAACTGACAACACACAGGGAGGGCCCTTGGTCTTGCAACCTCACTCCATCTTTGTCTCCTTCTAAGTATCTATGCTATGCAATCTCTGCACTCACTCCTTCATTCTCACTCAACCTCCACTTGGCTCCCTCATTGCAGGAAGAGAGAGCTCACAACAGGAGCGAGCGAGCCAGGACAGGAGGAGGGCCACCCTCATTAGCCCAGCTCACCCCCTGGGAGGAAGCCGTCCTGGAGATTGTCGGGGCTGACAGAGATGCGGAAGTTGGGGAAGGACAGACTGGTGCATCCCCGCAAGCTGGTGACAGAATAGTTTTCCATCTCTCTCATTGGCATTGCATGAGTCACTGATAATGATTCTGAAGCTACATCATATGGACTTATGATCATCTGCAAAATGCAATGTGCATGTAACCTTGGCATCACATCTCTAACTTTTTCCTTGACTCCCCCACAGGACCATTGAGAGCCCCCGTCCCCAGTGTGCAGGAGGAAGAGCCCGAGATGCCAGACTCCTCAGAGGAATCTGCAACCTCTGAGGGCGCAGCATCAGCAGAAATAAGCGCACCCAGCACCAGCGCAGACACTCGCACCTCGGTGGGACCTTCGGGACATAGAGTAGAGTTGTCACCTGGTGTATCACAGCTCACAAGTGAGCATCAGCAGATTGCGGAGATGGGGACAGCAGTGGAGAGTCCTCGTCGGAGAGCGCAGGACTCTGCCAGGTCGGCTCAGCTGCATGTCGACCCTCTGCCTCTGGGTCCATCCGTAAGATCAGAGGTGATGGAACTCCATGCACAGATGCAGGAGTCTCTGGCAGGTTTTGTCTCCAGGGTCGCTGCGAGTGTGGAGCGAATGGAGTCGTCCATAGCGAACATGAGCAGAGCCTTTGTGGATTCAGTGGCGCATGAACGCATCAACACGGAAAGGATGGCTACCTACATGGAAATGATTGCTGCCTCCGTGGTAAGGCTGGCTACCGTAGAGGAGAGGATGGCTACGGTAGAGGAGAGGAGGGCTACGGCCATGGAGGAGGTTAGTCGCCAGGGTATGGAAAACATGGTGAGTGTTCAGAATAGAATGACATCTCTTGAGGAGCGATGGGCATCTATTGAACAGAGAAACCAGGCCTACCTTCATGGAAGTCCTTCTGAGTAGGACTGCCATTGCAGATATGGGTCCCCATGGCCCCCCTGATGTGCAGCAAAGTGCTCTCAAGCCACTTGCAGGCACTGAGGGGGACCTGACCCATGAGAGGGAGGTTGGTGGCAGACCTCAAGGAAGTGGGGGCTCCTCTCCAAGTGCTCACACTTCCATGCCACTGCAGAGCCCTCGGTCAGAGCCCCGCCGGAGTCCACACCCAACTGAGATAGACATCTCAACCCCTGCACAGCCACAGGAGCAGCAGACTGCTGGCGTGCCCTCACAGGCTCGCCACCCCAGAGGATGCCCGCCAAAGGTGTCGAGACAGGAGCAGCAGGAAAGTGAGCAAGGGGTCTCCACATCTGCTGAAGCCACAGGGAAACCACTATGTGGGAGCACGTGTAAGAGGAAAATAAAGCACAAATAGTCACAAGGGTCGTCACTTGGGTGAAATGTTGTGTATATTGTAAAACTGCCATGAGTCATGAGTTATTTGTCGTCGTCGTCGTCGTCGTCAGAGGAGGGTATGAGAGAAGCCACTTGGTCCTCAGGAATCTGCAAGCCACGACGCTGTGCCATGTTGTGGAGTGCACAACAAATCACGACGATTCTGGAGACCCTGGCTGCTGAGTACTGTAGGGCTCCGCCTGATCTACCCAGGCATCTGAAGCGTATCTTCAGCAAGCCGATGGTTTGCTCAATTATGGATCTGGTGGAAATGTGGCTGGAGTTGCAGCGCTCCTCAGCTTCGTTGGCTGGCCTCCTCAATGGCGTCATTAGCCAAGTCCTCAGGGGATAGCCCTTGTCTCCAAGTAGCCATCCATGAAGTTGGTCTGGTGGCCTGAATAGCGGAGGCACACTAGACTGGCGCAGTATGAAGGAGTCATGGCAACTGCCAGGGTACTTGGCACAAACATGCAAAATCTCCTTCTTGTGGTCACACACCAGCTGAACGTTAAGGGAGTGGAAGCCCTTGCGGTTGACAAAAATACCTGGATTGCGATGGGGTGCCCTAAGGGCCACATGTGTGCAATCAATGACGCCCTGCACCCTTGGAAAGTCTGCCAGATGAGCTAATCCAACCGCTCGCGCCGTCACATTTGCGCGATCCCTCGTGAAATGGATGTGATTGTGCGCGAGGGCAAAGAGGGCATCGGTTACCTGCGTGATGCAAGTGTGTGCGGCCGGCTGGGAGATGCCGCTGCTGTCTGCTGATGATTCCTAGAATGAGCCTGAGGCCAAAAAGTTGAGTGCGGTGGCGACTTTGATGGCCACTGGTAAGGAGTGTCCACCTGGTCCTCTGGGCAGCAGGTCTTGCTGTATTATTGCGCAGATGTCAGTCACCACCTCTCGCGAAAGTCGGAGCTGCCTTTGGCACTGCTGCTCAGTCATGTTGAGGTAGCTGACCCTGTGTCTGTAGACCCTGTTGGGGGGTATCTCCTGCGCCGACGGGCTTCCATGCGTTGGCCCCTTCTGGCCTGTGCTGCCTCAGGTGGGTGACCAGCAGCCTGTCACTCCTGCTGCTGCTGCTGTTGCTGCTATTGTTCCTGGTTCTGCTGCTGGCGCGCCTGGTGCTGGAGGTCCTCTCATGCCAAGAAGGGAAGGAAAAAAAGGCTCCCATGCTTCTGGTAGATGCCTCAGTTGAGGAAGCGCTGAGTGAGGGTGGCGAGAGGGGTTTCGCAGGAGGTCACACTGGAGAAGTGTGTGAGGCTCCAACCTTCCACAGGTGTGGTTAAGCCTGGTAAAAGTTGCCCCAGGCCTGAGACAACAAAGTCCTGCCACCTGCAAATGATGACTGATCAAATCTCCTCTTTAATGTTGGGCCTGCAGCTGATAGTCAGCAAGCCAATAGTGCTCACGCCAGGTTTCGCAGGCGTGATCCCCACCAGGCGTGCTTTACGTGGGAAAAGGGTTAAACAGGCAAGGGCCTGTTAAAATGGGATTATAAAGGCCAATTAGTGCTGTTTAAGGGCCCTAAAGACCAGTCCCGCCTGTTGCAGGCGGGACTGATTCGACACCATCAGACACGCCTGGGTTAAAATGGCTAGGTGTCGGGAACCAGGCGGGGGGTGGGTGTGGGGTCCCAACCCCCAGGTTTTGCGATTTTAACCCCCCCACACGCCTCAAAGCCCGCCTGATGGCTGAGTTAAAATTGAGCCCTATGTATATGGAACAAAAGTTGCATTGCTGCACACAAACTAATTAGAGTCTTTGGAGCAGGTCACTGACTCATCAGAGATTGTTGCACATTGAGGGGGTGGTGAAGGGTAGTGGGCAGAACGAATAATTAAAAATCAAGATAAAAATGCAAGGGGTAATTTTCCAATCAGCAGGCAAGATCCTGTCAGTACAGAACATGCAGACACCGGTTGGAACACTGGGTGGTGAAACCCTTTGGCACAATCCCCGCCTGATTCACGCTGAGCACCATCTTCCATTGAGATTTTGATTTGGCCCTGAAGTGCTTCCCACAAAGCATATGTCAATGTCTTGTAGACCCTATCCTAGTGCTCCTTCTTGATGTTTCACTAGTGGGAGCAGTAAGTAAATCTCTCTCCCTTCCTATCACCTCTAACCTGTGCCTACTCGTGTATACCTTCTACCTGAATTCTGCACACTCACGTGCATAACTGCTCATTTATCTATATTGAAAAACATTTGCCAGTCTTGGGCCCACCTCTAATCTGTCCAAATCCAATTATAAACTGTTTCCTTCTTCAAAAGTCCTGACACTACTCTATATTATATAGTATCATAAAGTGAATTTAATAACCATGCAACTTATCTCCTGATCCACATTGTTAATACACTTAATAACAGAACCCCGAGGAACCCCACCAGCGACCAGATCCCATTGGGAAGCAACCACATTTAAAGACATCCTTTGCCTACAGTTCTGTAGCCAATTTACAATCCATCTCACACTGTCACTTTGGTCACGATTTTGCTGACCTCAGCGAGTCCATGGTGGTGGGTCCCGACCCTGCTGCTGGCTCCATCCCACTGTCTGAAATGATTTTCCCTTGATTGGGCTTGTTAAGCCCACCCCACGCATTTCCCAGCCAATTAGAAGAAGCGGGTCTGGTGACGTCATTTGATGACGCTGCACCCAGGCTCTCCCATGACTCCCTCCATATGCTTATGGAGGGAGTCACTGCACGCAGGACGGTCCTCTTCCCTTCCCATGGGCAGAAGAGATCTCCCCAGGAGATCAACACAGCCTGGTTGCACATTGCACAGGAGGGCACAAGCAGGGATGTGGTCAGGTGGACCTGGGTGCAGCGCCGCAAATGTTTCAATGATCTCAGTAGATCACGAAACGTTAGTACAAAGTTACACTCAACCTCGTCCTACTGTGCCTCTCATCACATCCCCATCACTCTGCCTTCCCTACCCTATTCCTGTACATCCTTACTCACAATAACTTACCTTGGACCTCCAGCCATCCCTCTCTATCTATATTATCACTTCCCTATCTCACTAGCCACCCCTCACACTCACCCTCATCCTAGTTCAATCATAGTAACTAACACACAAGGGTAGGCACTTGGGTGTTTTATGCAATGCTCATGTAAAGTTTCTGTTAATGTGGTGTCAAACACTGAAACCTTTATTTTCAAAACTTTGCGTTCTTAGATAGATTTGTGTGCACCTTTGGAAGTGGCTTAGTGAGTTGCAGTGAATGGTGAGACATAACGGTACCCCCTCCACCCCCGGCAATACTGACAAGTGTGAAAGGAATGGCTTGGGCATTGTAAAGATGCTTTATGGTGTTGGTGTAGGGTGGTGCCAACCTGGCGCATCATGTGGTAGCCAGGGTGTACAGATTCAAGTGAAGTAACTCTAGCCATGGTGAGATCATCCCTGGCCTCCCGGGCAGCAATGTGGTTGGGTGCTGATGCCCTCTGTCCTGTGCAGCATCAGGTGATTGCAGAGAAGGTGTTATTGTTGGTGCTGCTGGTGTGCTTGGTGATGGTGGTGTTGGGGCTGATCGTGGTGGGATTCTGAGGACCAAGGTAAAAGAGTATAAAGGGCACCCATGCTGATGGAATAGATGGCAGGTGAAGTAGAGATGACAGAAGTGATCAGTCAATGGTGAGAGATGTAAGAAGTCACACAACACCAGGTTATAGTCCAGCAGCTTTATTTGAAATCACAAGCTTTCGGAGCGCTGCTCCTTCATCAGGTGAAGTGGAGAAATGCATAAAGACACAGCTTATATAGTCAGAGAATAATGTCAGATGTTTACAGGTAATCTTTCCAACTGCCATTTATCACACCTCGGCAGAGAGATAATCACAGCAATCAAAGGTGTGAATGGTGTCCAAACAGGTCAGTCAGGAAAACATTGCATCAAAGAACAATGAAGTGGGGTCACAAGGGGTCAAATGTTGCAGATGCTGGGGTCTGTATGAAAAACAAAAAAAGACAAAAAACATTTTTTTTGTTGGAAATCACAGCAGGTCCGGCCGCATCTGTGTAGAGAGAACAAGCCAATGACGACGCGAGTCTGGATGACCCTACATCAG
Organism: Somniosus microcephalus; assembly: GCF_052327205.1. Classification (NCBI taxonomy): domain Eukaryota; kingdom Metazoa; phylum Chordata; class Chondrichthyes; order Squaliformes; family Somniosidae; genus Somniosus; species Somniosus microcephalus. The sequence goes on from NC_140992.1 coordinate 223,722,176, forward strand.
GTGGGGTTACATGTAGCGTGACATGAACCCAAGATCCCGGTTGAGGCCGTCTTCATGGGTGCGGAACTTGGCTATCAGTTTCTGCTCGCCAATTTTGCGTTGTCGTGTGTCTCGAAGGCCGCCTTGGAGAATGCTTACCCGAAGATCGGAGGCTGAATGTCCTTGACTGCTGAAGTGTTCCCCGACTGGAAGGGAACACTCCTGCCTGGCGATTGTTGCGCAGTGTCCGTTCATCCGTTGTCGCAGTTTCTGCATGGTCTCGCCGATGTACCATGCTCCGGGGCATCTTTTCCTGCAACGTATGAGGTAGACAACGTTGGCCTCAACCGGGATCTTGGGTTCATGTCACGCTACATGTAACCCCACCTGACGTAGGGTCATCCAGACTCGAGTCGTCGTTGGCTTATTCTCTCTACACAGATGCGGCCGGACCTGCTGTGATTTCCAGCAAAAAAAGTTTTTTGTCTGTTTTTTTGTTTTTCATACAGACCCCAGCATCTGCAACATTTGACCCCTTGTGACCCCACTTCATTGTTCTTTGATGCAATGTTTTCCTGACTGACCTGTTTGGACACCATTCACACCTTTGATTGCTGTGATTATCTCTCTGACGAGGTGTGATAAATGGCAGTTGGAAAGATTACCTGTAAACATCTGACATTATTCTCTGACTATATAAGCTGTGTCTTTATGCATTTCTCCACTTCACCTGACAAAGGAGCAGCGCTCTGAAAGCTTGTGATTTCAAATAAAGCTGTTGGACTATAACCTGGTGTTGTGTGACTTCTTACATTTTTCCACCCCAGTCCAACACAATGGTGAGAGAGGTAATGAGGTCAGACTGGATGGGGACTTGTGTAAAGACTTGCAGCATGGCAAATCTGTTGTGGAAATGCAGTGAGGAAGAGCTTTTGGCTGAGGGAAGATACCTCGAAGGTGGAAGCTTTTACTTAACATTTGAAGCGGTCAACTCAACAGCTGATTCAATGGCCACTGAACTCCCACCTCAGCTTAACAGACGTGATCCCCGAGCAACGAGGACCCCGTGGGCGAACACGTAAAATCAAACAGTGAGCTCAAATGTATTCTTAATGATCTCTAAACAAGGTCATAATTACCTGAATTGGGTCCCCTGCCGCTGGGTGCCCGGTGTCTGTTCAGCGCTGATGGACCCGACATCGGGGAAAGACGCATGGTGGCGGGTTCACAGCGGGGTCCCAACCCGCTGGGGGAAAAAAACACTTTACCACCCGATCCGCCACCGATCGCATCCGCTGACCCCCCGGAAAATCTCAGCCTTTGACACCATGGGCATGAAATTGGTCTTCGCTAGTAGCACTAAACGGGCTTGCAGTGAATCGGCAGCACATTTTACACCGCGCTGGATTTTCTTTTCCATTAACTTCACGAGCCAGCTTCGCGTTACTGGCAATGATCAACTTCACACCACGTGACTTAATTTTAGCACACAACTCCTCAGCACTTTATGAAATGCTTACTTGGAAATCCATGCAGATAATATCTATCAGATCTCCAGGAACTACCGTTTTAGTGACTTCTTCAAAATATTGGGTCAGGTTTGTTAAACATGACCCCTGTTTTCTGAAGCAGTGTTGAGTATTCCCCATCAAGCCTGAGTGTTTTCAGTAATCATTAATCACATTCCTACTGATGCTTTCCATTAATTTCTCCACCAGAGAGGTTAAACACACACATCTATAGTTGCCAAATTGTGATTTTAATCCTTTATAAGATAAGAGCATCACACACACCTTCCTCCAATATTGAAAATATTTATTAGTTACCTCTGCCATTTTCTTCAGTACCCGAGCATAAATTAAATCTGGCCCTGGTTCTCCGCATTCCTGTGCAACGGTGCTCCAAGCAGCATCATTAAATGGCGGTGTCCTTCATGCCAACTGCACTCAGATTCCTTCTGAGGGTCTGAATTTAGGAGTATGGACAAAGGCCCCCTTCCCTTTAAATGGCAGCCAGTCAATTATGAGCTGCTGTTGCAGAGGAAATCTCACCCCTCCCATTGAACGACCTACTGGTTGCAAGCCAAATCCACATTGAGGGCTAGCCATGAGTAATTAATGAGGCCGAATGATCGTGTGAGGTCTGCTGTTTCTAAAATCTGCAAGTGTAAGATATGCAGCGTACTGGTCTCACCATCTCAGCACCAATCTAACATGCCATTTTCTGAACACGTCAGAACTATGCTTTATTAGGGTAAAGGTAGCCATATAGTTCCACCAAAAATACCAATCTTTCACCACTCCTAGCTGTACAGAATTTCAAAATTAAATTCTGAGTACTGTTATCAGGGAGTGCAGAATAATTGCATACACAAGATTACAGGAGATCGACTGGTAATATATTAAAAATCTTACATCTGTGCATACTTCCTGTCAACCTTTTCCATTATAAATTCCTACATCCACATTTACAATGGAAGCTGCCAATGCAGACTTGTCACCTGGAAACTACATCATCCCCCCCCAGTGGAGGCACTGCAGTGTCAACACTGGCAGGAGGATGTAACTAATACGTGTCAAGTTCTCATACATTTTCCGTTATAAATGTGGACATAGTAATTTATAATGGGAGTATGTAAGTAAGGACAGAATGTATGACTTTAAAATGGTGACTGAATTACATCTGCACATCCTGGGCCAATTATTCCTCAGCTGCTTCACCTGAAGATTACACGTGATCTCGACTACCCAGCTGTAGCGCTGAGAGAGAGCAACTCATTTTCAATTTAAAAAAACCTAACCGACATCAATCTTTTTCTCTTTCTGCTTAGTATTGTAATAATTAATTTTACAAAAGGAAATGTTACACATCATATTCTTCTAATAAAACATTTAATATTTAATGCAACCATTGCTTTACCGAGAAGCACAAAGGTGCTTTAGAGTTACTGGCATCATAGTTTAATAAACACTTTTAGCCAAGGCAAGTTTTACTTGCAAGAATGAATAGATGAAAAAGTAATATTTATCTCTACTCACAGGAAGGCAGTAATTCTTATCCATTGAAGTACTTGTATTAGGGTGCATTGTTTCATTGACACTTGTTATGGAGTACTAAAAAGAAACCAGTAATATTCAATATAGCATATAGTTTTCATTGACACTGTACACTCCTAAAATATGGTAATAAATAACATTTCAACATGAAGTGTCTATTCTATGCCCCACGGGCCACATGGGATCCACGAGCCCAGGCAATTTGGCTCAAAACTATGGCCTAGAAATTCAGTGGCCTGCGCCACCTGTTAGCGCCCTAAGAGGGCACTTAGTGGGTTTTGCGCCACTGGCCACGCCTCCCGCTAAATTTAGCGTATGCTAATGGCGGCGCTAGCCGTTAACGCTGTGCCACTACCGATGACTTCATCGGTGTGCGCAGCGCCCCGCTACCGCCCCGATCGCGAAATTTAGTAGCGCCCCCTGCTTTAATGCCGGTCGCAATTTGCGACCGGTTCAGGGGGGCCTACCTGCGGCGGTAGAGGCGCCGAGGTGCGGGGCGGCCATTTTTTTTGCTGGCCGCCTGCCAGCACCTCTCCACGCCGCCGTCCCCGGCCTCCTGAGCCACCCCCCTACGAAGTTCCGGCTGTGATCCAAGAGCCCGGCACTTCTCCTCAGTGCCGGGCTCTTTTGCCGGCACTCGCGCTCTTCGAGCGTGCTGCAGCAGGCCCCTCCCCTTTAAGAAGGGGAGGAAGGCCTGCAGTACCGCAGCGTGCCGTACCGCAGCGTGTGGCGCTGCGGCACGTTGCACTGCGATTTTCAGTTGCAGCGCCCCAAGAGGGATGCGGGGCGCCTCGAGTAGCGCCGCGCTTCCGTCTGGGGCGCTGAAACTGAATTTGCAGCGGGCGGCTGCGACTCCTTCCGGGGCGGTACTTCCGGCGCCCTGGCGAGGCAGGGGCGCCAGTGAATTTCTAGGCCTATGTGTCCTATTTGAATTACATGGGCTTGGCAGATTGGAAAAATCTGTTTTTAGTATTGGTGCCTCATTCATGGATACATCCTAAAGCTTAACATCAAGATCAGTTAGTATCTGTAGCTTTGGATCTATTTAAATTACTGGGAACATTTATTTATACTTTATACATGGAACATGAGGCTCCATGCTATACATTAAAGTGCAAAAAGTTTAGACATTTATTTAAACACCTAACTGAAAAACTAAATATACAGACTTTAAGGGGGCGATTTTGCCAGCCCTGGGGAGGCGGGTTTGGAGGCGGGACTGCCAGGAAAATGGCAGAATCTGGGGGCGGGTACCCAGCCCGCCTCCGTGCCAGCTTCCCAGGAGGCGGGTAGCCGACCCGCGTCGGGTCCCGTCTCCTGGAGGCGGGCAGGTGATTACAGCCACTTAACTGCCTGTTAACAGGTAGTTAACAGGCAGTTAAGAGGATTATCCCCATTTTACCCACACAAGTGTGGGCTTCCCGAAGGCTGCGAATCCCGCCAGAGTCAGTGAGGCGAGCAGTGGGTCTGCGGGGGTCAGAGGGGTCCAAAAGTGCGCTGTGGCGGTGAGTGATGGGTGCAAGTGTGGAGAGGGAAATATGTGAGCTGAGTGAAAAGTGTTAGTAAAAGTTTACTTACCTTTGTTTCTTCCTGCAGGCTTCAATTGTTGGGGATCTGGAGGCTCCGGCATCTCAATGGCAGAGATGACAGAATGGCTGCTGCATTCTCCGAAGCAACAGCCATCTGCTTTCTGCTCAGAAAATAGATTTGGTGAGCTTTGAGTACAAAAACTCACCAAACAACAGAGAATGTCAGTGTTTGACTGCTTCTCTGTTTTGACAGATGAAACGTCATACGCTGACATTCTCTGTAACCGGCTTCCCCTTAATTGCCCTGCTAAGCCCGCTGGGCAGGCTTAACAAGGTCAATCAAGGGAAAATAGGGTGGGTTGGCCACAAGTCGATGGAGGCGGGACTAAAACCCGACAAGCAGCAGTCCCGCCTCCAACGCACCCTGATTGGCAAAATCACCCCCACAGTTTAAATGGCAAAATCACCCCCACAGTTTAAATGGCAAAATCACCCCCACAGTTTCAAAAACAAAATCACATCAGTAGTTTCACCTCTGGCTGCAGTTTTGTACCCCGTATAAGCTGGCTTGCAATCAACGACCCAAAGTACGTTTTCCAGGAGAATATGAAGAGGAGAAAAATATACATGAATGTGTAAAAATGCCAAGTGGCAAACTTCACACATGAACACTTAACACACTTGTACTACATTCCTGTGGGTGCTATTTTTATGCAGATATTAACTGGTAAATTAACTGGTAAACTCCACCTGCAGAAATGTAGTATGAGTACCATCACCTCCAAGTCACACAACATCCTAACTTGGGTATAAACTGCCATTCCTTCATCTTCATTGGGTCAAAAGCCTAGAATTTCCTACCTAACACCATTGTGCAAGTATTACCATCATAAAGGCTGCAGCAGTTCAAGAAAGCCCCACCACCACCTTCTCTCGACATCTCGGGCTAGGCAATTAATGTCAACATCAGCGGACTCATTGATGTCACCCACGTCCCGAGAGCAAAATGAGCATGTTACAGAAAATTCACCAATCGGAATTTCTATCTCAAATGCCAGAAAGAAAATAAAGTGTAAATAAAGGAGCATTTACCACATTTGTAAGTTATGAGTCTATCAAGCGGCTGACAGAACATGGTAATATGCCAGAATTACCATCACTGCAATGGGACCCATTTCCATTCCCTCTTTCCTTACTTCACCTTTAATACCAGGTGTACAAACTCATTGCCAACTTCATAAACCATAGGCACTACCACTCAGGTGAGGATGTTTCACCATTCCCCCCTAAAATTTATTTTGACACAGTTGCATGACCCTCTCCCATCCACTCCAAATTCTGAAATTGCCAGTCGTATCTTTATATGCAGTTGCACGTTTGTCATAACTACATCAGAAACAAGCAACCTCCATCTATATGGATGGCACATGGCACTACTGTTTTGACATCTGGAAAAACTGCACCATTTGAGGCTTTTGAGTTACAAATTTACATCACTCAATGAGTGAAACAATTACTTAATTTAGTTCACATACAGTTTAGAAAAGATTCACTTCTGGACATATTTGTCATGGTTACGTTACAATTACTCACCAAGTTCAAAACTGAGATGACCAATACTACTGTTATGGCAACAAGAATCAGTGGTAGCCGTGCTATCGGTTTCGTTGTAACAGTTTCAGAGATGGCAATGAACAAATTTGAAGCTGAGCTGTTCATCCAGTGCTTTGTGTGAAACAGAAAAGAGAGGTAACCTGAAATGTTGTCACATTTTTAGGAATTTCTTATGCAAAATTTTCACTGTGAGCCAAATAAAAATTCAAAAATAATTAATGGTAAGGTAGCTTCATTATATTTCTAAAGTTTAAATGTTTAAGTATCACATTTAGGAACATTTGTTTCTGCAAGTTCAAATTTGAGGAAACATTGGCACCTACTAGCCAATAGATAAAGTGTTTCAGAACACAGCAGAATGGTATTCCAGTCTTAAAGAAAATTAGGCAGTGGTGATAATTGTGTTGATGGTGGTAGTGATGATGGTGATGGTAGTAGGGGTAATAGTAGCAGTAGTATCATCATGGATTTATATAGGGCCTTTATCCCAAGGTCATAAAAAAGATGAGTGGAGTTTTCAAGGTATAAAATTTAAAAGTCAAGAATAATAAGCCTATATAAAATCTTAATAAGACCTCAGGTATAGTACTGTGTGCAATATCGGGCTGCACACTGTCGAAAGAATATTAATGGTTTAGAGAGGGTATAATGCAGAATCACTAGGATGCTGCCCAGCGTGAGAAAATATAAATAGAGACTTGAAAAATTGGGTCTTTTATTGTTAGAACAACACACATTACAGGGCAATATGATAGACGTGTTTAAAATGATGGAAGTATACGTCAGGATAGATAGAAGCAGACTGTTTCCAGTAGTTGATGGGTCAAGAATGAGGGACTATAGAGACAAGATTAAATGTAAGAAATTTAGAACAGAAAGCAGGAGAAACATCTTTACACAGAAAATTGTGAGGCTGTGGAATTCATTTCCATTAGTGGTTGAGGCAGAAACTTTGGCCACGATTTTATCGGCACTGAGAGGGCGGGTTTGGAGGTGGGTCAAATGTTAAAATCGTTTTGATTGACGGTGGGTCCAATCCCGCCGTCAACCTGCCTCCAAACCATTTTCCCAACTGTCGGGTCCCCGATTTGCGCATGGACCCGACACCTAGCGGCGGGAAGAGGATTAAAGCCACTTACCTGCCTGTTAACAGGTAGTTGAGTATAGTTAACAGGCTATTTTTTAATTTTGCCGCTTCTGCCTCGGGCTTCCCGACGTTCGGACGCCACGCCAGGTAAGTGTGGCGTGTTGTGAGTCTGCTGTAATGTTTCTGCATTGATGACAGCTGTTATGGCAACAAGAATCAGTGGTAGCTGCAGAAGTGGTGTGAAGGATCCAATGGTGCACTGGTGAGTTTCAGAGGTAAGGAAATGTTGGGAAAATCATTTTTAATGCATTTACACATTTATTTAGGTAACAAGTTTTGAAAACGATGTCTAATGCCACCTCATTGGAAGAACCTCTCTCACCAGTGACAGGTCGCTCCTGTTACCTCACTTGCAGCTGCCATCTGTTCCAGCCTAAGGAGGGAGTCACTGGAGAGCCTGGGTGCAAGAGTTCACCTTTGTACAGTGATTGTCAGTGTTTGCAGCACCTCAATGCTGTCAAACACTGAGAAATAAGCGGTCAAAGAAAAATTGTGCAAGGTCCCTTTAAGAAAACCGACAGATGATGCGTCATCAAATGACGTCATCTGACCGGCTTCCTCTTAATTGGCCAGCAAGCCCGCAGGGCAGGCTTAACAAGGTCAATCAACGTAAAATCACGTCCATAGGCCGGATGCAATTGGGGCGGGACTGAAAGCTGGAAACCACCTGACCTGCTCCCAACCCGCATCCAATGACAAAATCGCGGCCTATGTCACCATTCAAAATTACATTGGATAGTTGGATGAAAGGAAAGAGGATGAAGGGATATGCGAACAATGTGGATAAATGTGATCAGAACTATTTGGTTACATAGAGGGAAAACATTGACAAAGACTACTTGGGCCAAAAAGCCTGTTTCTGTGTTATAATATTTATGTATAACAGGCACAGAATTGAACATGCATCAGTACTGTGTATAAAGTGTTGAAATATTTTAAACCAAAGTTACAAAGAATCAGCAATCGATGACAGCGAAAATTTAGATAATTTCTTGGCTACAATATTTTTATTCAACTCACCTTTAGATGACCAGCAAAACAAATGAAGAGAATTATCAGAAGAATAATGGCAGCGGTTCCAAATGATATTCCCAGCAGGCTATTGCTATTGAGGAAAACATACTTGGTTGAAGGTGCAATCAGGTTATAAAATGTTTTAAATTTAAAAGTGATTAAGATTCACAAATGCAGTACTTACTGTGGCATAACAAGCATGTGGACCACAAATATGCAAAGGAATATCATAGTGGCACAACCAACATAATACTTCAAGGAAGGAAGACTGACTGAACGATACTGGAAGAAAGGAAAAAGGCAGCCATTGCAAGAAATTATGAAAACAACAATTACATTTTTTGCCCTCCAATTTTTCTTCCCTTTTTTTTTTGAACATGGTGAATCACATGGGAGTACAGTTTCATAAAAACGTGCACCCAAGTAGCACTTTTAAATGGAGATTCACAAAGGGTGAGAGGTTAGAAAAGCAGCAGTTAGGAGAAGTCATCAGGAAGGGTGATTGAAGAGATAGGTTTTAGAGGAGGCTTTGGGGATAAGATGTAGCAAGGTAGAAGAGAGTTCTAGCAATGAACAGGAATGGAGTTGTATTTATGCAAAATAGTTTTAATTCAGGTTCAGAACTTTCCATAACAAAAAAGATTAGCTTTAATCTCTAAATTCTGAAAGGTTCTTCTGTTACTTAATGATATTCAGTTAACTAAATTTAACCTATTTATTTGTCATGCATCTTCATTTAAATCTTAAAATAATCACTGCAGAATTACTATGAGCTTTAAATAGTTAAACAATAAAGACAGTGCTTCATAGATTTCATAAAAAGTATGGACTTTTAATTCCTCAAAGATGCACTGATATTTGCTACAGAGTATACTGGTTTTGACAGTGAAAATTCATCAAAGATTGGACGCTTGTTTTTTTGTGAACGAGGAAAAACCAAGAATAAAAGAATGACCATGAGTACTGGCAAAGTGTTTAAAATATTGTTATTTTCTGTAAAATTGTTATTTTGGTTACTTCATAGTAATATTACAGAATAAAATTGTTTCTGATGTTGACTAGCTTTAATACTGCACTGTCTTGCAGCATCACAGTGCATAAACTGAACCGAAACAAAACCAGTTCCCAGGGAGACACGAGTTTTTTCAAACCTGCTGGGACAAAGGACTAGGATAACAGACCTCAACCATGATTTCTCAGAGTGCACATATACTTACTTGTTTTTCTAGTCCCTTTTCACTGAAAGACAACAACATACGGGATAAGACACCACATTTAACCCATTGTCTGTAAAAGGAAAAAATGTTGCAAGCATGAGCCAACTGTAATAGATATTATATTGCGCATATAGTCAAATTGCTGCAAGCAATCAAATCAGAATATTATCTCTAAAATGAAACCTATTTGCATTTACAGATCTGCTTTCTCTCTTCCTACATATTCTCCTCTCCTCTCCTGAAGGTAGTAACTCATGCAGCAATATGATTCCATAGGCACTAAAAGCCCTTCTGTATTTTAGCAAAGTGGCCGCTCTTCATGCAAGTCTAGAAACTAGGCTATTTTATCAAGGCAGCAATATCTCTATCATGGGCATCATAATAAAACCCAACCCCATTTCACCCAATGTCCACATACCTGCAAATTCAACTGGGGTCATTAGACTGCAATTTCAAACAGGAACCCTGAATGAAGTTTTTTCTACCCATCCTGTCCCAGCTGGGAGACATTGAGGTAGAATTTCCGCAAAGGTTCTCCTGATCTCCCGCTGTTACTTTGGCAGATGATGAGTGGAAACCCCTTAGAAACAGATGGACGTTTAAGCCATTTCTCTAGGGTTTTCACTGAAATTATGGCAGGAGAGTGGGAGAAACACTACCCGCAATCAAAAGTTAACCAACACTGCCATGGCTGAGATCTGCTTATTAGGCACAGATTGAACCTTCTTGATACATATGACTCAGGTTGGTCCCTCCTGAGCCACTGACGGGTCCTGCAGCTTATCTTTCTGTTTTGAATTACTTTAATGTTAGCTAAACCAGTGGCCAAAGTTGAAAACAGGGAAATTGGTGACAACTAATCATTTTCCAACCTCAAACATGCAACCATCTACAAACTCCCATTCCACACAATGAAACTTCCCCAAATTAAAACTCAAAGACAGGCAGCAACAATAAAAACTATTACAATATTTATTGCCCATTTGTTGTAGGATATACGGTAGAGAAGTAATGCTAAACTTGTATACAACCTTGGTTAGACCACACTTGGAGAACTGTGTACAGTTCTGGTCTCCATATTATAAAAAGGATATAGAGGCACTGGAGAAGGTACAAAGAAGATTCATAAGGATGATACCAGAACTGAGAGGTTATAACTATCAGGAAAGATTGGAGCTCTTTTCTCAAGAAAAGAGAAGGGTAACCAGATAGAGGTCTTTAAGATAATGAAAGGGTTTGATAGGGTAGATGTGGAGAAAGTGTTTCCACTAGACCAAAACTAGAGGCCATAAATATAAGATAGTCACTAATAAATCCAATAGGGAATTCAGGAGTTTCACAAAGAGTGGTAAGAATGTGGAACGTGCTACCACAAGGAGTAGTTGAGGCAAATAGCATAGACGCAGTTAAGTGGAAGCTAGATGAGCACGAGGGAGAAAGAAATAGAAGCGTATGCTGATATGGTGAGATGAAGAGGGGTGGGAGGAGGCTCATGTGGAGCATAAACGCCAGCATAGAACAGTTGGGCCGAATGGCATTTCTGTACTGTAGAGTATAATGTAGCATAAACTGCAGACGAGTGCTGGGGGTGGTTAAATTTTGTCTTCATCAAGATGACAGATGCAGAATAAAGTTCCTTCTACTGTGCCCACTTACAAGAGATTCCCTCCCCCCCCATTACACCTAACCCCACTCTCATGAATCACACATTGTAAAAATAAAGGGAAAGTTGCTTCCTCCTGCTGTTCTAAAGATACAAGCTAGATCTTGAGTTGGTGTAATTGAATAGGCTTCGCTTTGCTTACTTACCTTCTCTTATAGACAGACCGAGTATTCGTTTAGTAATGCACTTTGCTATATTGTATCAAACACGAACATGATTGATTCAAGAGTAATCCAACCAGATTTAGTAAAATGGTAAATTATTTTGGCAAAATATCCAGAAGTACGTGCCTGTTAATGTTCTGTGATAAATTATTGTGCAATATACTTTTGTAAAATTCTGAAGCAATACATTTTCCAAAAGATGATGTCAACCACATCCATTATATCCACTACACTGTAGCGAGGTCAGTGTATTTGGACTGCATAAAAACTCAGTGAAGAATGAGTGATTTAAAAAAAAAATCTAAAACGAAATGTGTTGACCTTTCAGTACCTCTCTTCTATTAACTGTGGAAATTGACATCTTCGGTTCTTCACTGAAATGGTCATTCCTCATGTGTGAGCCCAGACAATGGATAGTAATGGTCTTATCACCATGGGTGGCATCACAACTAAGCTTGATACTTTCTTCAACTCAAGTCCCCCTACACACACACATACTTTCCAGATCACAATACTTGACTCTCTGTTTTTCATTCCCAGACCTGGGTACTGTAACTAATGTTCCAACTCAGGTCAGCTAGCTCAGTTCCTACTTGGAATTGAACCTCAGTCCTTCCTAGTGTTTGTACTACAGCATGCATTGAATTTTAAAACTATTTTACTTAGAATATGAAACAAAAATACAAGAGCATTTTATTGTTAAGCTCTCAAAAATAGGATTGTTGCTTTATTCTGGAATATTCTTTACATTCAGTGATTACTCACAAGGGTTTCAATATCCAAAGGTTACTAAAATGCATTGTCAAAAAAATAGAAAATTAAAATGTTACATACTTATGTGAATTTATCCCATCAATTGTTGTTATCATTTTTTCATGCAGTTCCTCTTCAAATCGTCTTTTTTGTGATTTGTTTCTAGAAAGTTAACATTGTAATTAATAGATACAATGCACACAGTATTTCTCACAAATGTTCAACCTCGTACATCACATATGTAAGGTCTATAGTTACTCAGCCTTTTGTATTACAGGAGAGCTCCTTGTGTAAAGCTCTTTAAATGTCATCTTGCAGCCACTTGTTATGACTGAAGAATCAAGAAATGAAATAAATTAGCACTAAAAATGCATTAAGGGAACTGATGTGGGGTTAGTTAACATGCACGTCCAGTGTTGAAAACCACAAATATACTCAAAATATGTACTAGTATGTAAGGTAAAATGAGAAGGTATCAACTTTTATAGCAGTAAAAATTAGTGCACTTCAGAAAAGATGTTACTCTCATTACAAAATCTCAAGAGTTGCTGGGACTGACAACTTGTACCAAATGAGTGTCACTTTGGTAGATGTTGCCAAGTCATTTCAACAAATACAGCAACATTTCTGTGAAATGACCAGAAGATTTCATACTTTTAAGGAGTTATTACAGGTAGTACAGTAATCAAAATGAAGATGCAATCAGAGTATGTTTGAATTTGAATGCTTTACTGAAACAAGTGGTTGAGATGCAAGAATTCGGTGCACTTGTGTGGTGAAAGCAAAATTCACTCAATTGGTCAACTAAATGAAAATAGTGCACTGTAATGATCCAGTAGATTTCAGTGCCAAATATTTAAATGACTCTAAGTAGGCAGGGCAAAAATATTTTTAAAACTGGGTGCAGCCAAAAGTTGTTATTAAATAACGCTTTATGCTATTGGCTCCCAACAAGCAATCTTACGCAGCCAGCAGCAACACCAAAGTAAATCCAACAGATTCTATCGGGCCGGCTATTGGGAAGACCCAGTAAAACAGATTTCCCCAGCCAGTGGTCTTAGTGCATCTGGATAGCTTACTTTGCTGTTGCACAAGACCTACATATCAAGAGTTGGTGGCACTAGAGTGCTGTAAAAGCAGCATGAAGGCAGCTCACTATAACATTTTAGCAAGAGAACCACAAACAGGTTGGATCAAAGCCCCAGTAGCCTTTGAACTCAAGCTAATCAAATTATTGAAACAAAAACATGAAAGGCTGCAGGTACTCAGCAGGTCAAGCAGCATCAGTCAAGAAAATGCAGGGTAGTTGACATTTCAGATATAAAACCAAAACCGTTCCTCAAAACTGAAAGATATTATAGATGATCTGCATTTAAGAAGAAACAAGGCAAAGGGGGAAAAAACGCACGCGCGCGCGCATGCACACACACGCACACACGCGCGCGAAAAGGCTAAGAGGTTGAAATTGCACAGCGCCAGCCTGTCGGAGAGATGGAGCAAGCTATGAGGGAGAGCCGATCGAATTGCCTGTGAAATTGGGAAGCACTGCTGCTCCTCTTAGCTCTACAGCAAGGTGTTTTTGTAAAAAAAAATTGTTTCTCAACATACTTGTTGTTGACGGACGCAGGTGCTACTGAAGAATCGTGAGCGGGACAAGCCAAACGTTTGACCCACTCTTCGCTGACTAATTTTGAAAAGGCGTTTGGTCCCTAATTAACATATTCAAAGGGCCTAAAGCCTGTTTAAACGTCCATCTGGGTCACTGGCCCCGATATTGGCAGGGTTGGGTTTTGTAGACGGAGTGGTTGCGGGGGGAGGTTGGAGTTTCGGATGGGAAACCTAACTTTTTTTTTAAAAACAGGATCCCCTCCCTGAAGTCACCCAGATTGGCAGACTGGGCTTCCAGTCAGGCTGGGCGCACTCCACAGCAGGCCGAAGCCCCAGGTAGGGAGCCTGCAGCTGCTACTGGGAGAGGGGAGGGGGGCGACCCCATCCTCAGGGGTTCTTTGTATTGGGGGAAGAGTAAAGGGCAAGAGGGTAAAGCTTGGGGGGCCGGGGGGAAGCAGTCCTGCTCTTCCCGGCCCACAAACAGTGCTATAAAGGCATTTACCTTCTCCCCAAAGCGGTCCTCGACTCCCTTCGGTTGCCGGGTTTCCCGAGGCCTGGGAAACTTGGCCAGTGTTGTGTATGTACCTTTAAGGGAATAACTGGTCTCAGACTACAGTACCGGCAGTGACCACCCCTGTATAAAAGACCCTAGCAGGCTTCTGTAGTTTCAGTTTCCAGGTTGTCTCCATTCAGTAAAGACTTGTTATAATCAACTCCTGCAGTCCGTGTCTCAATTATACACGGACATAATACTGGCGACGAGTAAGAAACGAACTTACCTGCAACTCGGCAGCACCTCAGACGACGCTATTGAAGGTCGAAGCCAGAAGAAAGAAAAAAAAAATAATCCAAAGAAACTCGAGAAACGGGCGTCAACCGTGGGCAACCGCCCTCCAAATCATCGAATTGAAAAGTGCAGGAGAGACTGTCGAGAGCCAGGCTTGGTCTCCAGTCTGTGGTTTCCCAGCTAATCGGGCTGGTGGCAGGTAGTGCACTGATCCTTCCTGGGCTGCGGCGGGCTAGAGCTCGATCGGGTGGCTCTGCAACGGGGCCGGGCAGCGAGTCGGGAAGCAAAGAGAGAGAGAGAGGGTGGAGCACACAGGGCGCGGCCGGTGCTTCGCAGCCGGGCAGCGTTCAGACCTAAGAAGAGGGAGGGAAGTGTCCCAGAGGGTCCGCTCCACGACGGGAACGGTTCTTCAATTAACGGAGCAAATATTGAAGCGCGATAGAAAAATAAAAATACCGCGGAGCGCAGCGTTGGCAGCAGCAGCAGGAAAGCGCGGGAGGCTCCATCTTAACTCGGCGGGGAAGAAGGAAAAGCGCGGGAGGCGCCATTTTGATCCATCGGGGACGAAGGCAAAGCGCCATCTTAGATTTTCAAGATGCCAAAGACTGGCGATATCACTGCCTTCTATAATGCAATAGAAGACTGGACCACGTATGTGGAAAGAGTCGAGGTATATTGCGAGGCAAACGAAATAGCCGATGAGAAAAAGGCATCGGTATTGCTAAATTTAATGGGCACAAGAACGTACGGCCTATTGCGGGACCTGATTACTCCAGCCAAACCGAAGGCGAAGAGTTTTAACGAAATTGTTGCTATCCTACAGGAACACCTAAATCCTACACCGCTGCTGATAACAGAAAGATTTAAATTCCACAGGAGAAATCAGCATAAAAATGAGAGCAATGCTGATTACATTCAAAGTGGCCAGAGGTAATAAAAATGTCCTCAACCACCACAGAAAAAACTATCACAGTCTTACGAACCATATTCGCCAGGAATGGGCAGCCTGAACAGATTTGCTCTGACAATGGACCACAGTTTGTGTCTGAAGAGTTCTGGAGGTTCTTAAAGAACAATGGTGTTAAGCATTACACATCCGCCCCATATCATCCAGCCACTAATGGATTGGCCGAGAGGTTTGTTCAAACCTTCAAGAAAGCTATCAAGGCAATGTGTAATGAAGATATACCCCTACAACACAAGGTGGACAACTTGTTTGCCTACCGGAATGCGACACATGCGGTTACCAACCAAACTCCAGCCATGATGTTCTTCAATCGAAGACTACGATGCCGCTTGGATTTGGTTAAGCTAAACGTCAGAAGAGATGTGGAGAACAGGCAGTTTCAGAATATGAATGAAAGGCCGACCAGGAGTTTTAAGATAGGTCAACCAGTTTTGGCCCGGGACTACCGCACAGAGAAATGGCAGCGAGGAACGATCTGTACACGGCAAGGACCTCTAATGTATACCGTGGACGTTGGAGAGAGCATTGTAAGACGCCATGCTGACCAGATTCTAGAGTCACTGGAAAACGTCAACTCCACACCATGATCTGATACACCTGGCGATGAAACCGAAGTACCAATTGCATCTACCGCAGAATCGGTGATATTGGAAGCAGACGAACCAAACAATGACATTGATCCCGACGCAACCTTCCCAGAAGAACCTGATATCCCAAAGAGGCGTTATCCAGACAGAATCAGGAAGCCTCCTCAAAGACTGAACTTATAATTGCTTAACTTCAACCAATGTATCTAGCAACCGTAATTGTAATTAGTTATTATTTAGTTGTTAAATGAATGTTATGTACTGTTTATCTAAAAGGGGAGGAATTGTTGTGTATGTACCTTTAAGGGAATAACTGGTCTCAGACTGCAGTACCGGCAGTGACCACCCCTGTATAAAAGGCCCTAGCAAGCTTCTGTAGTTTCAGTTTCCAGGTTGTCTCCATTCAGTAAAGACTTGTTACAATCAACTCCTGCAGTCCGTGTCTCAATTATACACGGACATAATAGCCAGCCAGGGTTAAAGCTGTAAAGCAGGTTAAATCTGAGGCTACCAGCCTCAGTAAAATATTTAAATGGCCAACCTGCCTCCTGGGAGCGGGCTGTCTGCCCACCCCTTGCCCCGCCTCCGTTAAACCCGGAAGTGGGCGGGTTGGGGTCGGGTTTGAGATTTAAAAAATTTTAACATCTCACCTGACCCTAACCCACCCGTTTATGGGGTTAAAATTCACCCCATTGTGTGTGTGTGTGTGTGTGTGTGTGTGTGTGTGTGTGTGTGTGTGTGTGTGTGAGAGAGAGAATGTGTGCGTGTGTGTGAATGTGTGCACATGTCTTTCGTGCTACCCCCCGATTATCAAAATCCATGACAAGGCCTTGGACAACGTGGACCACTTTCCATACCTCGGGAGCCTACTGTCAACAAGGGCAGACGTCGACGACGAAGTCCAACACCTCCTTCAGTGTGCCAGTGCAGCCTTCGGTTGCCTGAGGAAAAGAGTGTTTGAAGACCAGGACCTCAAAACCCGGCACTAAGCTCATGGTCTACAGGGCAGCAGTGATACCTGCCCTGCTGTATGCCTCAGAGACATGGACCATGTACAGCAGGCACCTCAAAGCACTGGAGAGGTACCACCAATGCTGCCTCCGCAAGATCCTGCAAATCCACTGGCAGTGTTCTTGCTCAGGCCAACATCACCAGCATCGAAGCTCTGACCACACTCAATCAGCTCTGATGGGCGGGTCACATTGTTCGCATGCCCGATACGAGACTCCCAAAATAAGTGTTCTACGGAGCTCCGGCACGGCAAGAGAGCCCCAGGTGGGCAGAGGAAACGCTTCAAGGACACCCTCAAAGCCTCCTTGAAAAAGTGTAACATCCCCACCTACACCTGGGAATCCCTGACCCAAGACCGCACAAATTGGAGGAGAAGCATCCAGGAAGGCGCCGAACACCTCGAGTCTCTTCGCCGGGAGCAAGCGGAAGCCAAGCGCAGGCAGCGCAAGTCAACCCAAGCACCCCACCCACCCGCCCCTTCAACCACCGTCTGCCCCACCTGTGACAGAGACTGTAGGTCCTGCATTGGACTAATCAGTCACATGCGAGCTCATTTTTAATGTGGAAGCAAATCATCCTCGGTTCCTAGGGCTGCCTAAGAAGAAGAAGAAGAAGATGATTTTCCCTCATTCTGTTCCTTCTTAAATGCTGTTCTTTTGTAATATCTTTCAGTTCTGAGCAAATGTTTTATACCTGAAACTTCAACTGTCTTGTGTTTCCTCGACAATGCTGCCTGACCAGTAGCAACATACCTTAGCTAAGGTGTAATTATTCGCTCCATGGCATGCAATTTCACTTTCACTACTGTTGTATTATTCTGACTACAGAGGGAGCAGTGTGCAAATCTAAATATTTCCGGTTTACTGCACAAAAAGATCTTCTGGAACCACCCAATAATTTAAAATTAATTGCTGCAGCTAGTAAGCAATGGAAGGTCATTTTGAAAACTGAGATCATTGAGGTGTGCTGTGATAAACATTTCTTGTATGTAAAATTAACGTGCATCAAAAAAACTTCAGTTTCCTTTTATTTGCATGTTCATACTGTTTAAGATAGATTTTCCAAACCGTTTTTAATTGTTGAAATCAAATAAAAGTTTACATTCATGAGCCTGTCTAAAAATGAACTTTTGCTCCCATAATTTAAGAGTATGTAATAATAACATAGTCCATACTGGAGTGTATGGTGGTGATCATGAACCCTCATGAAGAGGTTTTGTGCCAGTTCGTATTTTAGCAACCTGAAATTTAGATTTCATTGGATTATGGGTAATTCTATTTACAGAATACGACATAATCAAATGGTTGGTGCTGCATTCTGTAATTTGTAAATGCTGCGACAGAAAAGAAGTGTCAGTTTCTTTCCGATAAGTCTCAGTTGCTCAAGATGACACAATTCGATATGTTGATGCTGCAGTAAGATTTCCTTTTAGAAAAGATAAGGTTCTCAAGTAGTTTGTTTTAGTTTGACTCTAAGTAGAAAAAGTGAAGAAGCAGTAACAATAATGAGAGGAGTAAAGGGAGTTTTTTGATGCAAATTTAAAAAAATCTATCATCAATGCTGATGAAATGAATGTCATTAACAGTTGATTCATTTGGGGAGACAGGGCATCTCTCCTCCAATTTTCCTGAAGGCAGTGACTCATGCCAGGGTACCATCTCGTCTAGCTTCTAATCTCTTTTACTTCTTTTGTTTCTTTTATTCTTTTGTCCGATCGCAGCCCTGCCTCCGATCTAGTTTCTTTTCTTTCCAGTTTTGAAGAAGGGTCCAACCCGAAACGTCAACTCAAATTTCTCTCCACGGATGTTGCCTGACCTGCTGAGTTTTTCCAGCATTTTCTGTTGTTATTTCGGATTTCCAACATCTGCAGTATTTTGCTATCGTACAGGTCTACAGGTGCTAGCAGCTGAATGGTACTCCACCCTAAATGCCATTCTTCATACAAGAGCCTAACCTCAGTGCATGTCAGTGACTTCTCCACAGGAATAGGGAAAACATTGAGAACCAAGAGTTATACTAAATAATTTTGTTTTAATAGGTCCTTTCAGGTGTAGTATTAAAGCTGGAAGGGCCCTTCCTCCTAATTAAATGCTCTTACCTTCTCTTGCTGGGGAGCAGAAAAGGGAGAGTGAACATTATTGAAATTCAGTTTAATTAACTGCCTATCGCTGGGCAGAGTGCATAATGCAGAAATACGTCAAGGGTAATAGGTGAAGGTAAAGTGTGCCACACATGGTCCCAGGGCTGTATTGTCTCCCCCGAGTCTTTTCGTTCTTGAAAAGAGACCGAGAGAGTATATGATAGAAGTGTTTAAAATTATGAAAGGTTTGAAAAAAGTGGATCCAAGTAAGCTTTTCTGCAATAACAACAGAAAACGCTGGAAAAACTCAGCAGGCCAGGCAACATCCATGGAGAGAGAAACAGAGTCAACGTTTCGGGTCGAAACCCTTCTACAGAACTGAGAAAAAAAGGCAGGAAATGAAAGAGATTACAAGGCAGTTTGCGGGCTGGGAAATGGGGGAGGGGATGAAAGAAGAGACATTAAGAGATATTCAAGGTGAGACGAGATAGTAATAGGACAGGTAAAGAAACAAACAATGGCTCTAGATGAAGTGTGAAATGTGCTGGCAGAGTGCAAGACAGCTGCCATGTGGGGGAGAGAGAGAAAAAAAGGGAAAAGGCACAAACCAAAAGTGTGGATAAAAAATATAAAAATATAATAGGGGCCGAGGTTATGATCCGAAATTGTTGAACTCGATATCGAGTCCAGAAGGCTATAAAGTGCCTAATCGGAAGATGAGGTGCTGTTCCTTGAGTTTACGCTGAGCTTCCGTGGAACAATGCAAGAGGTCGCAGACGGTGAGGTCTGAGTGGGAATGGAATGGTGAATTGAAATGACAGGCGACCGGAAGCTCGGGGTCACCCTTACGGACTGAACGAAGGTGTTCCGCAAAGCGGCCACCCAATCTGCGTTTGGTCTCCCCAATGTAGAGGAGACCGCATCATGAGCAGCGAATACAGTATACTAGATTGCAAGAAGTACAAATAAATCGCTGTTTCACCTGGAAGGGGTGTTTGGGGCCCTGGACAGTGGGAAGGGGGGAGGTATATTGGCAGGTGTTGCATCTCCTGCGCTTGCACGGGAAGGTGCCGGGCGAAGGGGAAGGGGTGCTGGGGGTGATAGAGGAGTGGACTAGGGTGTCTCGGAGGGAGCAGTCCCTACGGAATGCTGAAAGGGGAGGGGAATGGAAGATGTGTTTGGTGGTGGGATCACGTTGGAGGTGGCGGAAATGGCGGAGGATGATCCGTTGAATGTGGAGGCTGGTGGGGTGAAAGGTGAGGACAAGGGGAACCTTATTGTTGTTCCGGTGGGAGGGGCAGGGTTGAGGGCAGAAGTGCGGGAGATAGAATGGACCCAGTCGAGGGCCGGGTCAACCATGGTAGAGGGGAATCCTCGGTTGAGGAAAAAGGAAGACATGTTGGAAGCACTGGTGTAGAAGGTGGCATTGTCGGAGCAGATGCGGCGGAGACGGAGAAACTGGGAGAATGGAATAGAGTCCTTACAGGAGGCGGGGTGGGAGGAAGTGTAGTCCAGGTAGCTGTGGGAGTCAGTGGGCTTGTAGTGAATGTTGGTCAATAACCTATCCCCAGAGATGGAGATGGAGAAGTCAAGGAAGGGAAGGGAAGAGTCGGAGATGGACCATGTGAAGGTGAGGGAAAGGTGGAAATTGAAGGCAAAGTGAATGAAATTGTCTAGTTCAGGGCGAGAGCAGGAAACGGCACCGAGCTTTTCTGCTGTGTTCAGAATTTAAGCACAAGGTCATATTTTCAAATTAAGGACAATACAAGAAAATAGGAAATGCAGGAGGATTTTTTTTTTTTTTTTTTAAACTAAAAGGGTGGTAAATATGTGGAACAGATTACAGGCACGTGTGATGGAACAAGAAAGCTTAATGGGCTTCAAGAAGGAATTAGGCAAGTTCTTGTCAACAATAGGGATTCAGGGTTATTACAAAATGCACCAAGGGAATACTGTGGAAAGGTGGGCGAGGTGGCCCAAAGATCTTCTCTTGCCTGAAACTGTAACAATGGCCTGGATTTTGCGGTAAAAATAACGGTTTGGCTATCAGCGCTCACCGTTATTGAAGAGTAAATCAAGCAGCAACTTCCGGCGACCTCACATGCACAATTAAACGCTGAAATCAGGAAGCTGCTGTCCAAATTGCCCTGCTCCTCCAGAAGCTTCGCTATACCAATATCTCGCCAAGAGACTCGGCATTGAAACAGATGGAATGATATTAAGTTGCTGTACTTACGTAATAGATACCCACTAAACAAGCCAGGAAAAGTTAGGGCTTGTCCATTCAAGTGTAAGTGAATTTTTAACAGCGTGATAAATTTTAATTACTGCAAATTAATGTCTCTGGCATTGAAAATGAACTTTTACAAGTGTAGAGTTTCATTCCTTCACATTTTAATTATTGCGGGAGATGTAAAAAAAATTTTTTTTAATTTTACTTTTTGTTGATCTCTTAACTCTGTTAATCCCACCTTTCATTCCATCTCTTTATTTTGATTGCTGTACATGATTTGGCATTGAATTAACTATTCTAACTTACACTTCCTGGTTCAGACTCCACGTGCCTCAGTAAGATTTCTTCATTCTGACTGGTTAAGTAGCTTGCCCTGCTCCCACAGGTTCCAGATCCCCTGTGGAGGGTGACGTGTTGTTTTGGATTTCTAATCACCACAAGTTCCAGTGCAAAAGCCCATAGAAAGGCTGTGGGCAAGTGTAAGTGTGATGAACGGCTTTTGCCATTTGTTCACTGCTGACCACAGAATCCAGGCCTACGTATTGTAACAGGGTGTTATGACACTACCCTAGACAGGATATTGGCTACCTAGTGACAGTCAAAGCAAAATAGCTGCACCAAAGCTGTCCTCAGTTGATGTCTATGCAAAAGCATTTGCATCAGGGCCCACTGTGTCTTGTTTTGCACACTTTGTACAAAAATAATAACTTGCAGGACAACGGATTATTACAGTTTAAACTCTTTTATGAAGCATCAGGTCTGTGATCTCAATCATACAGCACAGTGGGGACAAGATGGAGTTAGGACCCCTAGCCTGGGTCTTCCAAAACAGTAGTAGTCCTTACAGATGCCTGCAGGCCAATGACAACTCAGCATGTGATCACATGTGAATATAATAGGTATTCCTTACAGATGCCTGTGGGCCAATGATAATTCAATATGCAAATGTTACATCCCCTTTCTTTAAAAAAAAAATGTTATGCATTACTTTTAAACCTTTCTTCTACATAATGTTCTCGGTAGCACAAACATATAAGTAAACTCAGCATTTAACTAGCACTGAAAACATCTCAACGTTTCAATAACGATGTACAGTTTTTTTTAGGGCAGCGATCCGCCTACACCCTTTGACAGTTCACAAGTCAAGGATAACTCTAGGCTTGACCTCTCGTCTCGACCTTGTGTGGTATGAAACTGAGCATGCTCCTGAATCGGTCAACAAATCAGGTTCAGGTTTAGGTTCAGGTAAGTATGATGTGTTTTGTGTATTGCTCTGTTCATCACACTCTGTTGAACTGATCCTCTCATCGGAATGACGGTGTTGTTCCTTGGTGTTCAGGAGGTGCCTGCGATTGCAGCGGTACACCTGTCCTTCTGGGGTGCGGACGTGTTACGATCGCTCAGTGTCAGTTGGCTGGATGACGACTGCTGGCTTCCAGTAGTCATGCTCCTGGATTCTGACGGATTCTCCATTGTGCAGCGGCGGCAGTAGTCTAGCTGACCTGTCATAGTATCTCTTTTGGTGTTGCTGTCTCTGTACATGTTTTGCATGCACTTGCTTGCAGCTAATGACCTCTGGCTGCAGCTGCTGGTTGGTGCTTGGAAGGATTGAGCGAAGTCTGCGGCTCATCAACAGCTGTGCTGGTGATTTGAAGTTGTCAACCGGAGTGTTGTGGTACTCAAGGAGACTGATGTAGGGGTCTCTTTTGTCCGCTTTGGCTTTGTCCATGAGTGTTTTTGCAATCTGGACAGTTTTTTCAGCAAGGCCATTACTTTGAGGGTAATGTGGGCTTGATGTGACATGTGTGAAATCCCATGCCTTGGCAAACGACTCGAACTCTTTTGATTTGTATTGGGGGCCATTGTCTGAGACTAAAGTCTCTACAATGCTATGCCTGGCAAAGGCTGCCTTCAGATTGTGGATCACAGCTGCAGATGTGGTGCTGTGAAGCTTGTCCAATTCAAAAAATCTGCTGTAGTAATCAACAGTCACTATGTAGTCCTCGATGTTCCATGTGAACAGATCCGTTGCCGCGACCGCCAGGGCCTGTCTGGGATACGGTGAGGTATCATGGGCTCTTTGGCATTTGATGGGTGGCGTTCTAGACAAATGGAACATTTTCCGACAATGTCCTCAATGTGTTTGCACATTCCGGGCCAAAACATAATGTCACGTGCTCTTTGTTTGCATTTTTCCGTGCCCATATGTCCAGCATGAATTTTTGTCAACACCTCTTCTCTGAGACTGGTAGGAATGATGATTTTCTCTCCTTTGAAGACGATTCCGTTGATTTGTGAAAGTTCGTCTCTGTGGTTCCAGAATTCAGATATGCTCTGAGGGCATGTCCTCCTTTCCTCAGGCCATCCTTCATGTATGACTTTGCTCAGCAGTGTGAGTTGTGCATCTTTCTCTGTTGCTGCTCGGATCTCCTTCAGTTTTGAGTCACTCACAGGTAAGCTGTTGTACACCATGTGCGCCTGCACATCCATGCCTTCACTGAGGCTGCTGTCCTGGTAGCTAAGAGACATTCTGGAGAGCATGTCTGCGACAGGAATGTCTTTGCCTGGACAGTGAATGATTGTGAAGTCATACTTCTGTAGCTGAAGGATCATTCTCTGTAGCCTTGGTGGGGCTGCGGCTAGTAGTTTCCTCATGATTGACTTGAGGGGCTTGTGGTCGGATTCCACAATGACTTGTCGGCCATAGACGTACTGGTGGAAATGCTTACATCCAAACAGAATTGCATATAGCTCTTTCTCAATTTGAGCATAGTTGATTTCACTGTCTGAGAGAGATCTGGAAGCGTAGCCGATGGGCTTACCTTCTTGCAGTAATACTGCGCCTAGTCCGTACTTTGACGCGTCCACTTGTAGTCTGAAATGCTGTGTCATGTTGTTTGTCCCACAGGAACTCATTGGATTGTTTGAGCAACTGACGCATGGGTGCGTTGATTTCGGAGAGGCTCGGGGCAAACTTGGCTAAGTAGTTAACCATGCCTAGTACTGTCTCTAGCTCTGCGCAGTTCTTCGGCCGCTCCATCGTCTTGATGGCGGAGATTTTCTCTGGATCCGGCTTAATGCCATCAGTTGAGTGGCGATGCCTGAAATAACTGATCTCGGTGGATCTGCTTATGCTTTTCTCGGGGTTGAGCCGGATACCTTTCTCCCGTGATCTTTGCAGCATCGCACGAAGGTTCCTGTCATGTTCCTCTCTATTCCTGCCATAGATGAGGATGTCGTCTATGATTGCGACTACTCCGTCGAGGCCTTCATAGGTTTCGTCGATCTTCCGCTGGAATTCATCCTGAGCTAAGATAAGGCCAAATGGTAAACGCAGAAATCGGTAGCATCCAAATGGTATGTTGAACGTTGTTAGCTTAGATGACTCTTCCGTGAGCTTGATAGTCCAGTATCCTGATTGTGCGTCCATTACACTGAAGTAACGCGCTCCCACTAGCTTGGGTGTGATGTCATCTAGGGTTGGTAGATGGTAGTGAGGGCGTTTGATAGCCTTGTTCAAATCTCTGGGGTTGAGACAGACTCTGAGCTTGCCTGTGTGCGGTTTCTCAACCAATACTAACGCGTTGACCCACTCTGTCGGTTCTGTTTCCCGGACGATGATTTCTGTATTCTCCATGCTCTGCTGCTCCTCCTTCAGGCGACTACGTAGTGCAAGTGGTATCCTTCTCGGTGGGCAAACCACAGGGGTTGCTGCTGGGTCAAGGTGAATAGTGCATTCACCTGGGAATAGTCCGATTCCTTTGAAAACATCAGCCAACTCCTCCATGACTGTCTGCTTCTCAACTGGTGCTGTCAATGATAGCACTAGCTTGACGAGGTCCATGTCTAAACATGCCTTTAGACCTAGCACTGGAGGTGCTCGAGAGTCAACAATGTAAAAGTCCAACATCATGTCACTTTCTTTGTACTTGCATTTCATCACGCATGTGCCTTTTACATTGAGCTGCTCATCCCCATAGCTGGTCAGTCTGCGTGAGGTGGGCTGTAGCTCACACTCATCCTTCAAGCTGTGATACTCACTCAGAGGAATTACATTAACCTGAGCTCCAGTGTCTAGTTTAAACCGAAGCTCTGTGCCCTGTTTTCCTATCTCAATATCAGCAAAAGCTTGCTCAGTCTCTGAAATCTGTTTTTTCTGTGACACAGAATCAATAAACAGTTCCTCTGCATTTGACTCTCTATCTGGCATTTGGCTGTCACTCACTGTGTGTACTGTTTTTCAAAAAACAGCCCTGCAAACTTTAGCAAAGTGGTTCCGTTTACCACATTTAGCACATTACCTTCCTTTGGCAGGGTAGTACTCCTTTTCTCCATGCATCTTGTTTCCACAATATGCACAGTTTTTGAAGCGTTTTATGTCTGTGTCGCTCATTTTTAGAACTCTCTCTGTTCTTTCTGTTCTGAAACACGCTCTCTGGGCGGTGTTCTTTGGTGTGTGTCTATTAACTGCGTGCACTGTCTGTTCACATGAGCTGCTCGTGGCACCAGTTATGGTTTTCAACTGTGCTTGAGCTATCTCGTGCGATCTAGCTATGTCGATAGCTTTGTCCAGCATTAGCCCGGACCCAGCATTCAAAAGTTTCTCTCTCACTTTAGCTGAATGTATTCCAAACACGATGCAGTCTCTGACCATCTCATCGTTATCTGCATATTCACAGTCTTTTACCAGCAGTTTTAACTCAGTCACGAACTGTTCAAACGACTCACTAGCTCCTTGTACTTTCTCCTGAAACTTGTACCTAGCGAATATCGTATTTGTCTTGGGCATCACATATGATTCAAAACGGTCAAAATAACTTTTCAGTACCTTTGCTTCATCCGCGGTGAGAGGCCATGTGTTAAAAATGTCTCTCCCTTTTTCTCTGATCCACAGGAGTAGGCAGCTGCATCTTTCTTCCTCCCCTTTGCTTTTCAACGGACCCGAGAATATCAACTGCATGTGTTGCTTAAACTTGCGCCACTCTCTATGTAAGTTCAAAGATTCCCAATTCATTCGAGGTAAGGGAGCTCCAACGATGTCCATTTTACAATCCCTGTTCTGACACCATGTCTTGTTTTGCACACTTTGTACAAAAATAATAACTTGCAGGACAACGGAGTATTACAGTTTAAACTCTTTTATGAAGCATCAGGTCTGTGATCTCAATCATACAGCACAGTGGGGACAAGATGGAGTTAGGACCCCTAGCCTGGGTCTTCCAAAACAATAGTAGTCCTTACAGATGCCTGCAGGCCAATGACAACTCAGCATGTGATCACGTGAATATAATAGGTATTCCTTACAGATGCCTGCGGGCCAATGACAATTCAATATGCAAATGTTACACACTGGAGAGCAATCAGAAATGGGAATCCTAGGTAATTTTACCCTGTGCCTGTCCCAAAGACATTGATGCATATTGAAGTATAGAAGGCCTGCCGGTGGCTGTGGAATCATGCCCTAGCATGAGTCAACATCTTCAGGAAAAAAAAGAGCACAAAATTGGGGGTCTTTAAAAATAGTTCTGCTGAAGAGCAGAACTTGTTGTCTTGCCTAAGGGTTTTTGAATTACAACTGAATATTTGTAGCACATAACCTGCACAAAATGTTGCAGCCGTACAGCTGAAAACCTACCTATCTAATGTCTTGTGCGGTCCGAGAGAATGCATGGGAATTTCCTAGACAGATAAGAGAAAAAGATCATCTGAAATTGTATTAATCTGTTTCCAAAGCAAAACTTTTATAGCAAGTATACATCTACAGCATATTCCAGGGTACTTACCTTCCTGATCTTTCCATTTGAAGCTGAAATTTCACTGCTAACACTTTCTCGTTGCTGAAAATGGGCAAATGGTTTTGCTGCACCCCAGGACTCCAAATATCGTGTCATACGGACAGAGGCCCTCATTTTCAGCCCATCATTAACATGTCTTGGCTTTGGTAGGTGCCGAGTCTTCAGGCTTTGCTGTTTGGTCTGTTAACAATATATCATTGTAATTGAACATTTACTGTAATAATTAAGGCATGCAAATAATGACAGTAAGACATATGGGGGGAAAAATTCAGTATTGCCCCGTTTGGGGTGCGATTATCAGCCAGGCGCAAAGATTAGCGCCTGCCGCTAATTATTGCCTCCGACTGCAAACTTGGCATTTATCTCCCCTGGAGGTGATTGGAGCGCTAAATCAGGCACTTCACACCTGTCTTAAGGCGCAAAGGTCGAGGAGCGAGGCGCTACCTCAGAGCGCTGGCGGAGCTCATGTGATGTCAGTCAGCAATGGACCACAGACACAATGGCGCCGGCCAGTTCTTAAAGGGGAGGGTTCATCTTGCTCTCCATCCACATCCTGCTCATTGCAGCCTTGAATCTCGTTGAATCTCGGCCTGGAGAAACCTGTACATCAAATCTGCTGGAAAGAACAATGGAGAGACCCAGGGAAAGAGCTCAGAGTGCAGCCCCCACAATCTCTTCTAAATCGATACAAGGAAGGGCAAATCAAAATGAACCTGCAAAGTGCTGCTCAGTACCCAAAACTCCTTCACACAGCGTTGAATCTCTCCAGAAGTCTCTCTCTCTCTCTCAGAATGCGTGGTGCAAAAATGTCACCAACAAAAAAAGACAGGAAGCGGTCGCCTTTAAATAGCGCTGCCCCAGTCCCTTCCTGACTGCAAAACGCTCCCCTCAACCTGTCGTTGCTAGCGGCAGGCGGTAATGCAGGGGGCACCACTCAATATCCGGTCCGGGGCGCTACTGGGGCGTTGCACACTCGACTGACATCACGATCTGCCAGCGCAGGAGATCGTGGTGGTAATGTTTAGCACCGCCGCAAAATGTCTAGTTAATTTCGTGAGCAGTGCAAACATCGCCGCGCACTAGTTGCTTTGTGCCCCATTAGCGCCCTCTTAAGGCGCTAATGGGAGGCACAAACCAATTGAATTTTTCCCCCATGATATTCAAGTGTATCAGATTCACTTTTGAGTACGTTGCAAATAAAACAGCTGCACTATCAATACGGCAAGGGAGGGTAAAAAGGCTTCAACTAGCAGTTTGTTTTTTCCTTCAGCCACCTGATTGACCTTGATTTTCAACCATTCCTTGATATAATCGAGCCAGCTATGTCCCTGTGCTTTCTCTGCCCGCTTCAATTTTCTCATCAAGACTCAATCAGAAGTCTCTATGAATCTCCATTGATATGTGCATAGTTTCTGATCTCTCTTTGGGATTATTGATCTCAGCAACTTTTTATTTTTGTCTCCCCTCTCCCCCAAGTTGTATCTAGTTGATACAAAGCATTCAGCAATACGTGCACATTTCAAATGCTTAACTTTCGACATGCTGCTGTGCGCAAGGATCACGTTTCACACCAGTATAATGCTGTTGACCCAACAGAGCATTTTATCACCTCGGTGAGTTTTGTCTTTCTAAACTATCAATCAGTTGGTCAGGTAGTTTTGCATGTTTTGATGTTGCATTTATATTGCAGCTACCACTCTCTGGCCAGTAGCTGCTGTGTTGGTTCCAGCTAGGCAGTGCCTAGTTTACATCGTCTGGAACAGCTATTCTCCTGCCCAGAAAGGAACTGAGCAGAGTGGTTGAACTGTGCAGAGTGGTTAAACATACGCACAGAGCTCCCCTCCCAGTGCATAAAACTTAAATGTTTTAAGAGTGCAAACTGCAGCATCCAAACTGTCTAAAGATTTAAATCAACTCCAAGAATGTTTACAAAGTACCACGGAGGTCCAAGAGAAGAAACTTCTTTAACCAGAGAGCGGCGAGAATGTGGAACTCGCTACCACAAGGAGTAGTTGAGGCGAATAGTATAGATGCATTTAAGGGGAAGCTAGATAAACATATGAGGGAGAAGGGAGTAGAGGATTATGCTGAGAGAGTTAGATGAGGAAGGATTGGAGGAGGCTCGAGTGGAGCATAAACGCCGGCATTGACTGGTTGGGCCGAATGACCTGTTTCTGTGCTGTATATTCTATATAATTCTATGCAAGCGAAACCTAAGTACTTTTTAAACCTTGTTTGACAGCATGCAGGAGTTTCCTTCAGTATGGTACCAAACCAAAGCTGTACAAGACTAGCCCCTATTCTCTGAAGTCAAGTCAGGTCTTGATTAGATGTATACTGCACCTTTAGCATGACTGCTTTGCATTGACACTACAGTTCTCGTATAAATGCAATCTTAAATGTTTGTTTTGCTGTCACTACTCTTAATTCACAGTTACAGTCGTGATTAATTTCATTGCCAAGATTTGTAAGTCAGTTAGCATTTTAAATCAGCATACTATCAATCGTTACAATCGTTTTAGCCTCCCCTCTTCACTTTGTTTTTTCCCCTGGTGTTAGCGTTTAGTCATTATTTCAAGTTCTCTTTGCTTATTGATTGCACAATCTGCTGTTTGCCTTCCACCAACATTGCAATTGAATGCTGTTCACCAGCTGTAAACAAAACCTCAAAGTTTACAGACCTGCTTTTGAAAAGGCTCGTACTACAAATAAAGTTCTACTAGTTACAATGGTACTGGCACAATAGATATTCTGTTAGAAACTAGGGGTGCCTAAAAATGTATATGGCTACATGAATAATACTGTTTTTAAATGATAAGTTTCGTTTTCCTGGAAAGCTTGCATTAGAATTTGAGACAGTCTTTTTAATCAGTTAGATTAGGTGAAACATAAACATTCCACACGGGGGCCCATAGGATGGTCCTGCCAGGCTAGTTATCTGTTGCTTGTAAGTTAGGGTTTTAACTTTGTTAATGTATCTTTAATTTGGCCAGTAAAGGCCCAACCTATGTTTCTTCCATTATTACTAATAACCATATTATAATTGCCACAGATAAAATTTGGAGTTTTGTTTAGCAGAGCTGCTTGTGAGGATAATTAAAAGTTAATTAGGAAAAGACATAGAATGAAAGGAATTTGAGGAGGCTAAGGGATCTATCTTAGAATGGGCCATTTGTTAGATGAAGGTGAGATAGGCAAAGCAGCTGCAAGTTGCTATGTATTTTTGAAAGGAAAAAAAAAGTACAAAGCAACAGCTATTGAACACTGAAAGCAGCGCAAAACCATAATTCATGGAAATGTAAAAGTTCTGAGAGAAAAGTTCACTGCAGAAAAAGGGAGTAAATCATAGACCTTACTTGTGAAGGTCAGAATGGTGAGATAGCGACTGGTTAATGTGCAACAGCTCTGACTGGGGCCTTGTACTTGCTGGGTTAAGGGGGAGAGAGTAAAAAGAGATAAGATGGATTCCAATGGAGGAACCTTCAAAATGAAAAAACAAGGATGAAGTAATGAGACCCTCTTTTGGTGAGGGCTTTCATCCAAGCACCAAGACAAAGAACTTAAGCTGTCATTGGTTGATGAAGTTTTGGAGGAACCTCTATAGGTTAAATGGTCTTGTCAATAACTTGGCCTCAGGCCCACCCCTAAAAAGAGAATAAAAAGTGACACCCCAAGGGCTTGCACACCGACTGTGGAAGGGAGAGTCGAACAGAGACAGAGAGAGAGACAGAGACAGAGAGAGAAAGACAGAGAGAGAGAGACCAGAAGCCAGAGAACTGTTCACGCATGCCAGCCGTCTGTCTGATCGGGTCCGGTACAAGCTGTTTATCACGGTCGTATGTTTTTGCTGTAATACTAGTGTGTTATATTCTGTTCTAAACTCTGATTAAACACAATATACCCACCATATTGGTTTGCACTTGATCCTGTTTACCAGAGGTGCGTGAATCTCTACAGTTACTATTTAATAAATTTTCTTTGTGTATTTTGGACTTACCAGGTGATTGATGTTACTGCTGCAGAATGGAACAATTCCCATTTCAGACACACCCAGGTCATGTCCAGCACAGCAAGATGCAGACTAAAACTCCATCCACACTGAATAACAGCATACCTCAGCCCCAAACTTACAAAAGCAACACCCCATTTCACCAGTCTGACTTTTCCCCCCCCCTCTATTTCCCTTATCAGCCATTATCCTGTGACAGCTCTAAGCATGATTGTTAAATTTGGTCAGGAAGTAGATTTAGACTGCTCAAATTCATTTTACACGGGATACTTATGGCTGGCAGACGGAGGAGTTCAGGCTGAATCTAAACCCATGACCCAGAGGTGAAAGGCCAGTGTTTAATCTACTCCAACCCCGCCCCCCCCAACCACAAATACTTTCTAATTTATATGTTACAACCTACCCAAGGTACACTAAACTCTTAAAGCAGTCCTTACTGTTTCTTCCCAAATAAACTGGACTGTGTCCTATACCATGCTCAACATGGCCTCTTAAATATATTCCCCAGATAAAGTTGAGGAACAAAATATACAGGAGAACACTATATAAGACTCTGGGCATTGTTTAAGCAAAGCACTGTGGTGCTTCAAACAATGGTGTTCTGCAGGAACATGCCATTTTAACAAAGATTATACATTTTTCAACTCTATGTTTTAGAACAGCCACTACTGAAAGCAGACATTTTACTGAACAGTAGCCAATCATCATCTAGGGGCTTATCCATGAGAGGAAGTTGTCGTTACCAGCTTCTTCCAACCGTTATGGTTCAGGGCTCTCATCTTTTAAGGAGCACTTTTTGTCATCATCCCATCTTGGTCTGGGTCTGCCTCATGGCCTCTTCCATGTTGGTGGTGGTTTGGTGGTGAATTCTCTGGCAGGGTCAGACTCAGGGTGGTGCATGAGGTGTCCGTACCAGCGGAATTGGTAACAATCAACCAACCGGGGACAGCAGTGGTTCACAAACCAGGGCTGAGTTAACTTGTACACCAATCATAGTTGCATTGAGGGTGGCATTGAATTAGTCAATTTCAATAGTTGTGCCAAGTTTGTTGAATTGTGCTCAGTTTTATTAATGAAGACATCTGCCCCCCACCCCCCACCCCCAAAGTGGAATATACAAGAGACACTATAACAATGAGACTTGCTTTTGTTCTCCTCTTCAATACTACCACAGGCATTAATAGTATTCAAAATTGCTCACTTGCACAACGATAAATTACCAACAAGACAGGCCCATTCATCTCATCAATGTTGATATACTGTGCTTAAAATTTACAACTGTTCCTATGGCTCAATCGGCAATATAGTGACATTGCATGTTGGTACTAAAATGCTACCACCACAGTGTAGTAAGATTTGGGTGCATACTGGCTGATTCTCTGCTCAGCAAATTTCCAAGCCCTTGGGTGAGGAACTTACCTAAAGAAAGAATTAAAATTGGGAGGAAAATTCATTGCGAGTTGCATTTGCTTACTCTCTACTGGCTGATAACATAATCTCCCATTTACTTACCCAACCTCAAGGAACTTCGCGTGAGGGATCTATTTTTTTTTTAATCCTTGAGGTAGGGATGAATTAATGAAACTAATTCCACAAATGTTTAATCAAGAGGCCACATTATAAAGAATTTTACTCCGGAAATTCAAACATGTACTTATTTTCATTTATACATCAACAGCAATTTGCAAGAATTCCAAATGATAGCCTTTTGAGTCACAGATTCATTAAATTCATTTTCAACTGTAGATCGCCAAGTAGCCACAAGTTAGTTACTTTAATTCTCTGAATGACGTTGGTCTGCTCTGTATCTAATCAAGTTTCCAGACTCCCATTAGTTCTGTAGTGTATTGTAAAAATCTGTGCAGAAAAGAACATCCCACACACGCTCTGGCTTGATAAAATTACAGTACAATCCCTATAACAGAATCTAGTCTTCATCACCAGACCAATGATTAAGAGTTTCAATTACGTCTTAAACAAACATATTATCTATCACTCCGCCTTTGCCTACACTGGCATTGCTGGTTGCAAACCCCTTGCACATTCTTTCTAGTTGATGTAAGAGAATAATTCAAATTGCAGCATGCAAGCTAAAAAAAATTTTAAATGACAAATCTGCAAAATGGACAAAAAGCATTTCTGAAGCTAGCAAATATGTTTTCATTATGTTTTACTGATCAGCTATTAGTAACAAGTTGCAATGTCGAAGCAAAGTGAATTTACAACTCTGGACTCAACTTCTAGAGAGATGTAAAGAAGGGACTTTCATTCAGATGGTGTATCATGAGAATTTTCAAATTCTAAGTTTGAATATCGAAGACACATTATAGAACAGATAAAAGGACTTCCTGAACTGTTGAAATTTAGGAACATACACCTCCCCTCCACTACAGGGCTAGATATCTGATGCATACCAACCACCCCAAGAGTTCATACACCTGATCAAACCAAACACTTGATGCTTATCTAAACACCCCCACACCTGCATCCCTCCCCCCCCAACTAAATCAGATATAAGACATATGTCCGCCAGTATCAACACCTGAAATCACATCAATCAACCTCCAGAGCACCAACATCTCTGGAGTACTTTGTATCCCTCATTCTAGCCATTTTCAAAACTTCTTCTCAATCATTATAAGGGTGGGTTTCTCCCACTGAGCCACCATAACTTCAGCAGAAACCTCATTTACATAAACTAGATTTCCAACGAAGTTACAACGAGACAGCAGGAGAGGCCCCAAAGAAATTCACCACTAGGAAATACAAGAATTACTTATTATGTTAATAATACCATTAAACATTGAGCTGCTGTATTACTGTTAAAATACCTACCATGTCATTTGAATCAGACACCTCCACATACCGCAAGATTAGGTCTAGAAACCCAATTATGGGCTTAATTCTGTAGTAGGCAGAGGATGATCCTGTGTAGAAAACTTCGGGGGAAAAATTCGGTATCGACCATTTTGGGGCGCGAACATCAGCCGGCCGCAAACTTTAGCACCCGTTGCAAATTAGCACCAGCGACTGCGAAATTCGTCTCCAGCGCCCCTGGAGGTGAATGAAGCGCTAAATCAAGCACTACACACTTCTCTTAGGGCGCTAACATAGCGGAGCGGGGCGCTACTCAAGCTCAGGCGCTGTCTAGTACTCAGACAGATTAGCGCCTTCCAGTTCTTAAAGGGGAGGTTCAATTATGCTGTACAGCCTCACCCTGATCATTGCTGCTTTTGACCTGGGCCTGCAAGGAGGTGCAATTCTTCAACCAGGAATATCATGGCTGCTCAGAGGCACAGGGAGAGAGCTCGCCAGTTCAGCGACCAGGTATTGGAGGCTTTGGTTGTGGCTGTGGAAAAAACAGGAAGCACACGCCTTTAAATAGCACTCCCCTGCTCCCAGTCGACTGCAGACCATCCCCTTCTACTTGTCACTCCTAGCGGCACGCACTGAGGCAGGGAGCGAGAATCAATTTCCGGTCCGAAGCGCTACTGGGGTGAAGCACGTTTGGATGACATCACAATCTCCAGGAGATCATGGCGGTAGTGCTTAGCACCACCGCAAACCGCCAGTTGAATTTCGCGGCGGTGCTAACTAACCGAATTTCTCCCCCTTCATCTGCAAATATCCAAAATAGTCCATAAGGTCTCCACTTTGCATTACGAATGTATTTTCAATCTTGAGTATTGTATATAACACAACAATATCTGACAACAGGTGAACTCCATACAGGTCACTGACCTGAGATTATTGAAACAAAGTAAAAATTGAATTAGCGTTAAATACTTACCCTTGGATCAATGACCAAATAAGTTTTGAGCTTCAGTTCACTGAGATAGGCATTTCTTTGGTGTCCATTTCCTTCTTCAACTTCATACGCTTTATGCAAATTGTTCAGCGTTGAATCAGTGATATGCACACGACTAAAGAAAAAAATACAATCAATAAACCTACTTTCACTTCAATACACTTTTAACTCTGATTGCTGGTGGCAACTTTTTAGCCAGCAAAAAAATTAACTAGATTATACATTGGTTTAGGCAAGTCTTAGAAATAAAATATGCATCAAGAACCAGTGGTTTATGGACAGCAAACGATTTGTGCAGTAACTGTCATACTTCACCCCAGCCTGTGGCACTCATGAATTAAGCAACAGTTGTATTTGATATTTTCTGTAAACCACCAGTTCTGAACATGTAGTTTATATTTGTACGTGAAGAAGTCATTTTCAGAAGCCTATTTTCATCTGAGAAAAATTTCAAAATCAAATCACATTCTAAGTATTGGAACTCATTGTTTGAAAATTATTTTGAAAATAATGCTTAAACCATAAACATTTGAAACCGACCCCACACAAGTAATCGAGGATGTAGTTTCTTTCATTTGCCAATTTTAGCACAAATGTTGATGAGAGTATAAGGCAGTGTTTGCCCACATTATATTCAGAGCTACATTTTCACTAAAATTAGCAATCAGCAACAAATATAGATCCGCTGCATCCTATTTAATACCGAGCTGAGCTTCCGACCCCATATCCTCTCCATCACAAAGACCGCCTACTTCCATCTCCGTAACATTGTCCTGATCAGTTGCACCCCAGCCCACCGTATTTACCTCTGAGCCACCATGGAGGTCCATATTAAAATTACTTCTACCTAACTGACAAGTTAAACAAACAGTATTTCATAGAAACTGCGGCTCGTGTCAGAATCTAATGACAGTGAAAAATCTTACCCAGGCACGCCTCCAGATTCCATGTGATTGGCTAAGGTGACGTCATGTGACCAAACATCATACTGCCATTTTCGAAGTCCAATGACACCACACAGTACATTGCCAGAATGAACACCAACTCGCATACTGATGTCTACTCCTGTTGCATCCCGAACTTGCCTATAAAGGACAAAAAAGATACCTGTAGATAGCTCACCCTTATTTGTAGTATTCCCAGTTCTTAAAACCAAATTATTTTACACCAACCGCTAGTAGGTCCGGCAATCAGATGTAGGAGTCACAAGAGAAACCAGTCCCACTAATTTTTTTTTTTTTAACCAGAATGCACTGCAATCCTTTACATAGAGTATTCTCCCCTATTGAAACATGGTCAATCTTCATTTCTTTTTTTGCTAATGATGGTTAGATAAGGTTATACAAGGAAAATGCGAATGACAGCAGTGAGTAGAAATGAGTTCGCCATACTCCC
Source organism: Somniosus microcephalus (assembly GCF_052327205.1). Taxonomy (NCBI): domain Eukaryota; kingdom Metazoa; phylum Chordata; class Chondrichthyes; order Squaliformes; family Somniosidae; genus Somniosus; species Somniosus microcephalus. The sequence continues at coordinate 223,758,592 of NC_140992.1, forward strand.
ATATTGTACCTCCAATGCAATAGGTTGAGCATGAAGAAGTTACTGGTATGTTGACAGTAATAATAATGTGAGGGGTTAAGATTCAGTTCCAAAACTACCCAGCCCTGCCATGACATGTTCATTTGACTGGTGAGGAGATCAGACGTGGAATTATAATCCATGGGAAACCACCTGTGTCATTGATTGTCACCAGTTGCTGGAAAGGCTTTCTTACATTTCCTACAGAAACTGTGTGGCATCAGTCAAATTTTCCTGCAAATGTCCATTCAAATTTCTTTTCTATTCTTTAGTCCATAAATATGGCTGGTGTAGCAAAATAGACATAGTGAACCAAAGATATTTTTTTCTGGAGTGCAACAGGTTACTGTCCTTCCACCCCTGGGGCCTAGTTTTGAATCTAGGCAAGACTGATAGGAAAAAAAATGTCTCCTCTCCTTTCAATCTGTAAGGATCTGAAGAGAAATAAGTTTGGTCAGTCTGAACCCAGTTCGTAACAGTAGCAGTCCCACAATCGAATGCAGACACGTAGGCACACATGCAACAGGAATATTACTGATGCCAATAAGAAAAACAGAACTGAAGATTAACCACATCAGGGTTTTCTATAAAGGATGGAACATGAATATTGATTATTCTTGTTGTTCGATACACTCGGGTGGCTAACACATTGGTATTTTTTTAAATGATAAAGAAAACTAAAATTATCAAAACTTAATTTTAACCACTGAAACGTTACACAATATTATCCATAATGGAAATAACATACAAATAATTAAATGTATATTTAAACAAATAAAATTACTTAACAATAATGGGGTTAAATTCATCTTGGGCGGTAGTGCAAAGTGGATGGTAGCAAATCGCAGTTCGTTTTACACACTGCCCAATTTTATTTTCCATTGACTTCAATAGAAAAGAAAATCTTGCGTAGTGTGAAACAAATCGCCTATTCGCTATCGCTGGTTTTTGCTACTGTCCAAGATGCATTTCACCCCAACGTAAAGCGTATTTTCAATTCAGCTTGAACTTTCCTGGTTCAGTATAATAAAATTGGATAGAAAATTCCTGTACTGGCATTTCAATATGATCAAAAGTGAAGCAGTAAATATTCAAGACAAAAGATAAATAATAAAATCACTACTGCATTGGTTGAACTGTTTTTCATATAAACACTATTACGTACTTGATAGCTTCACACATGTCAAGCCCCATTTTCACACAGTTCTTTGCATGTTTCGGTAAAGATACAGGAAGACCTGAGACGCAGTAATAGCAATCACCCAGTATTTTTATCCTCATACACTCATTCTCCTACAAAAAATAGCAGTGTTAACAACAGTTATTTTTATATCACAATGAGTAATGCATCATGCAATAAACCAATTATATTAAGGACTGCATTCAACTTCTTTTATATTCTAAAATTGCCAACCCATATGAATATGAAAACAATAATAATGATGTCACCATGGATCAATAATGTTTAACATATATTCAAATCTCATTTTACAATTGTGTAAAAAAATGGGAAGTTAAAAATATTAACTTAAAGCAATAATTTAAAAAAATCTAGAGGTCTAACTATAATGTTGAGAAAGACCTGATAATTATAGTTCCCAACCAGTCACATGTTTAGATCTCAGTCTCAACTGGCATGAACTCATATCAATGAGCATATCTCATCAGCTCGTGGCTGGGTCACTACATGGGGCATTTTACTATTTCTACACACTATTTCCATCTCTATGGAAAGAAAACCAAACAGGTTTATTGCCAAGATCACCACCCCTTTCTAACTAAAGCATGGTTAAAAAGTCGAAAAATAAAGGATTGGGGGGGTGGGGGGTGCAAGAGACACATGGAAATAAAAGTAAAAATAATTATAGGTGTCCTTGCCATCGCCATGTCACATAATTGAAAAGAAAACTCCAAAGATTTTTCTAAATTAAGGAAGATTGTTTACGAAACAGTTGTCCCCTCAGAAAAATATAAGTTATCGGGGCCTATCGTGCATATGTAAAAAAGGACCACGCCAGCTTTGGACAGGTGTCCTTGCCACCTGTTCATTTAAGCAGGTTAACATTGGGAACGGTCAGCTCCCGGCGGCAGGCAGATGAGCATCGTTTAAAATTGCCAAGCCAAGCTTCACAGGGGTATTATAAGACAAAAAATTAGACACCGAGCCACATAAGGAGAAATTAGGGCAGGTGACCAAAAGCTTGGTCAAAGAGATAGGTTTTAAGAAACGTCTTAAAGGAGGAATGTGAGGTAGAGAGGCGGAGACGTTTAGGCAGGGAATTCCAGAGCTTAGGGCCTAGGCAACAGAAGGCACGGCCACCAATGGTTGAGCGATTGTAATTTTCACCGGCATGCAAAATGTTTTTCTCACCTAGGTCTGTACTAGAATGCAAATGCATTCGGCAATGAATTTCTATGCAGATAGATACAATATTAAAAGGTTGTTGCGCCAATTCTCAGGGTTGTAAATTAATGTAATAGTAAGAATGTGGCTGTTTAAACTGTTGTATGAAACCATTCCACCATGCTTAAGCTGAACTGCTCATTAAAGACTAAAACATACAGGTGGCAAAAATGATTACTTTTTACAACTAATTTGTTTTTCTTTGCCCCTCGGCAATATTCTCTCCTCTCACCCTGAAGACTCCTCACAGAGGTATGGCTTCTTGGGTACATGTCATCCCCCAGTTACTCATCTATGTGACCATTCTTCATGGGTGAACCTAGATTGGCAAGTGTCTACATGCCATTCCAGCATATGGGGCATCACAACCTTGCCTGATCCTGTCCTCACACAATGTCCGCATGCCTGCAGGAGTCAATGGATAGCAGTCAGATACAGAAGTCCTGGCCAATTTTTCCCAGCATAGACAAGGGCTGTTGAGAGCTAATATAGTACACCTACTACTACCTGGTTGAGATGAGCTAATTTGGCACGTAACAGGGATTGATCCTGAAAGCTTACTTGTCTGTACGGCTCAGCTAGTCATTTGATAAGCTCGCCAAGGCATCCTGGAGCCCTTAACCACATGACCTTCATCAAAAAAAATCTTTCATTTGAAGTTCAGAATTTTGAAACATTCAAATAAAAAGGTTCAAGAATGGCATTAGGAAAAGGAACAAATTTGTGCCCCAGTATTTTAGGTTTGGTATATGAGACACAGGAAACATGCGGTGACACAGACATATCTAGGAGCCATTTGCTTGTCTCCCAATATTCCCATACACAAGATATGCAAATTTGTTCTTGTATAATCCTAGCAAATATTAAAATTACAAAATCGGAAATGATGCCAGATTTACATTCCCCCCACCCCCCCCCCCCAAAAAAAAAACCTTTAGGCCACTGTGAACCACACTTACTCCAAGTTAACTTACTAATTTATTTCAGATACAAAAATATAATTGAAACTTGTATTTATATAGTGCCTTTAACGTAGTAAAACATCCCAAGGTGCTTCACAGGGGTATTATAAGACGAAAAATTTGACACCGAGCCACTTAAGGAGAAATTAGGGCAGGTGACCAAAAGCTTGGTCAAAGAGGTAGGTTTTAAGGAGCGTCTTAAAGGAGGAAAGCGAGGTAGAGAGACAGAGAGGTTTAGGCAGGGAATTCCAGAGCTTAGGGCCTAGGCAACAGAAGGCATGGCCACTAATGGTTGAGCGATTATAATCAGAGATGCTCAAAAGGGCAGAATTAGAGGAGCGCAGATAGCTTGGGGTGTTGTGGGGCTGGAGGAGATTACAGAGATAGGAAGGGGCGAGGCCATGGAGGGATTTGAAAGCAAGGATGAGAATTTTAAAATCGAGGCGCTGTTTAACCGGGAGCCAATGTAGGCCAGGGTGATGGGTGAACCGCACTTGGTGTGAGTTAGGACACGGGCAGCCGAGTTTTGGAGGACTTCAAGTTTGCATAGGGTAGAATGTGGGAGGCCAGCCAGGAGTGCCTTGGAATAGTCAAATCTAGAGGTAACAAAGGCATGGATGAGGATTTCAGCAGTGGATGAGCTGAGGCAAGGGCGGAGATGGGCAATGTTACAGAGATGGAAATAGGCGGTCTTGGTTATGCTGCGGATGTGTGGTTGGAAGCTCATTTTGGGTCAAATATGACACCAAGTTTGCGAAACGTGTGGTTCAGCCTCAGACAGATGTTAGGGAGAGGGATGGAGTCAGTGGCTAGGGAACGGAGTTTGAGGTGGGGACCGAAAACAATGGCTTCGGTCTTCCCAATATTTAATTGGAGAAAATTTCTGCTCATCCAGAAGTGGAGCAGTCTGACAATTTAGAGTCCGTGGAGGGGTCGAGAAAAGTGGTGGTGAGGTAGAGCTGGGTGTCGTTAGTGTACTTGTGGAAACTGACGCTGTGTTTCAGATGATGTTGTCAAGGGGCAACATGCAGGTGAGAAATAGGAGGGGGCCAAGGATAGATCCTTGGGGGACACCAGAGGTAACGATGCGAGAGCGGGAAGCGAAGCCATTGCAGGTTAATTATAATTTCATACCTAACTTTAATCACAATGATGTGGAACATTTTGGTTGTGGATAATATGTTAACAGAACTAAAGGCCTACCTTAGCAATCTGGTCAAACTTCCCAAACAGTTCATTCAGCATGATAACTAGTTCTTTGGGTGAGCAGTCACTAGCCAGACGGGTAAAACCCACAATATCTGCATACAGGATGCTGTTAACATTAAAAGAAAAGACTGCTGAAAATAAGATTAGTAATTAAATAATGGAGTTATCAGTGGCAATTGAGGCAGGATGTCCTGGGAAGGGGAGGGAAAGCGGTGGTGGATTCTCTATCTTTCAGTAACGAAGCAGCTCCTGCCTTCCCTGGGCTGATCCTGCTATAATTACCACGAAAGAATACCAAACTTGGTTTTTGAAATGCTTTTACACATTTCCACGTGCTCAGAATAAAATTCAAAACGAGCATGTTCTTTACTGAAGCCAAGTAGAAACTGAATTGCTTTCTCAAGTGAGTAATTCAAAAGAACATGAGCAATAAATTTGAATGCAAGTACCAGTAGAGGTTTAGAGACATTGTACTGTAGCTACTTTGAGACAATATCTGAGGAACTATTCCATGATAGTTTGGTGGGATTCTTTTCATATTTAAGGACATGTGTGAACAGCGTCAAGAAGAATATGGTACCAAGGTTTTCTGATCTAGTTATGATAAATATTATACATCTCATTGCAACATTTGGGAAGGTCCCCATCTGTATGTAGTCTTGAAATTTCCAACATCTCAACATAACTTCTTTGCTTGCAGGTCATGCTGGCTCATAACAGGCTGGAGCAAACAAAGATAGGCCTCCAAGTTTGTGTTTCTGACAGATTTTCAGTAACCCACACTGGACATAATTGTGAACAAGAACACAGATGGAATGGGGGAGGGCAGGTGGTGGTGACGTCAGAGGCCATCTCCAAGTTGAGGGCATAAACCATTCTTCTCATGAATATTTCTTCCCTACTTACTCACTCATTTTCTCTCACAGGAATGCGCTCAAACATAACAGCAAAACACATGGTATATCATCATACAAGCACTTTGAAGAAGTGTCATGTAGCCAACACTATGGCATATGGGCCATTATTTGCTTTTGTAGGACTGTCACAGGAGGCATTCAGCAGTCCCAGGGCCACAGAATCAAGCAGCATCTTCACAGCATCCTACATCACTCACTTTGCCCATTACAAGCACCAGTACAGCTATATCTACCCATGAGGTTTTAGATAGCAAGTTTGAGGAAGAATTAGATGAGCCACGGTGCATGTGTGAGACGGAGCAAGTGAATGTGGCAGTGGAGAAGTAGGAGCCTGCAGGCCAGCTTGCTTCCTTCTTACTACCAGGATCTACTGGAGTTATTGCGTTTGTACTTGGAACACTGACACCAGTACAGGGACAGGAAGGAGCTGTACCATCGGGAAGGGCTGCACCTGAACTGGGCTGGGATGAAGATCCTAGCAGAAAGCATAATTAGGGCTGTAAATAAGACTTTAAACTAATAACATGGTGGGGGGGGAGGGAACTGCTAGAAATTACAGAAACCTAACAATAAAAGAATCAGGAAAAGACAGTAAAGGACAAACTAAGGGAAGGAATAAGGATAACAGGATAGTAACGAGATAGGATTAATTAATGACCTCATTGTGAAGGCGTCCCTAGGCAGCAGCGATCAGAATATGATTGAATTTTACATTCCGCTTGAGAGAGAGAAGAGTGGGTCCAAGGCTAGTATTTTAAACTTAAATAAGGGCGTGAAAGCAGAACTAGCTAAAGTGAACTGGCAAATTAGGTTAAGGGATAGGTTAATAGAATTGCAGTGGCAGACATTTAAGGGGATATTTCAAAACACACAGAATATATACATTCCAACAAGAAAGAAAAATTCCAAGGGGAGGACCCACCATCTGTGGTTAACTAAAAAAGTTAAAGATAGTATTAAACTTAAAGAAAAAGCATATAATTGCGCAAAGATGGGTGGCAGGTCAGAAGATTGGACAGAATATAAAAAACAGCAAAGAATGACTAAAAGAGTAATAAGGAGAGAAAAATGAGAGTACGAGAGAAAGCTAGCTAGAAATATTAAAAAAGATAGTAAGAGTTTCTATAGATATTTTAAAAAGAGTTAACAAAGTGAGCGTTGGTCCTATAAAAAATGAGTCTGGGGAATTAATAATGGAAAATAAGGAGATGGCAGTTGAATTGAACAGGTATTTTGCATCGGTCTTCACTATAGAGGATACAAGTAACATCCCAGAAATAGCTGTAAATCAGGAAATGGAAGGGAGGGAGGAACGCAAGAAAATTATAATCACCAGGGAAGTGGTACTGAGCAAATTGTTGGAGCTGCGGGCTGACAAGTCATCGGGTCCTGATGGACTTCATCCTAGGGTCTTAAAAGAAGTGGCTAGTGAGATAGTTGATGCGTTGGTTTTAATTTTCCAAAATTCCCTAGATTCGGGGAAGGTTCCATTAGATTGGAAAATAGCGAATGTAACTCCTTTATTCAAAAAGGGAGGGAGACAGAAAGCAGGAATCTACAGGCCAGTTAGCTTAACATGTCATAGGGAAGATGTTAGAAGCTATTATTAAAGACGTTATAGCAGGGCACTTAGAAAAGTTCAAAGTAATCAGGCAGAGTCAACATGGTTTTGTGCAAGGGAAATCATGTTTAACCAATTTATTGGAGTTCTTTGAGGAAGTAACATGTGCTGTGGATAAAGGGGAACCGGTGGATGTACTGTACTTAGATTTCCAGAAGGCATTTGATAAGGTGCCACATCAAAGGTTATTGTGGAAAATAAAAGCTCATGGTGTAGGGGGTAACATATTGGCATGGATAGAGGATTGGCTAGCTAACATGAAACAGAGAGTCGGCATAAATGGGTCATTTTCTGATTGGCAAGATGTAACGACTGGTGTGCCACAAGGATCAGTGCTGGGGCCTCAACTTTTTACAATTTATATAAATGACTTGGATGGAGGGACCGAAGGTATGGTTGCTAAATTTGCTGATGACACAAAGATAGGTAGGAAAGTAAATTGTGAAGAGGACATAAGGAAGCTACAAAGGGATATAGATAGGTTAAGTGAGTGGGCAAAGATCTGGCAAATTGAGTATAATGTGGGAAAATGTGAAGTTGTCCATTTTGGCAGGAAGAATAAAAAAGCATATTATCTAAATGGTGAGAGATTGCAGAGCTCTGAGATGCAGAGGGATCTGGGTGTCCTAGTGCATGAATCACAAAAGATTACTATGCAGGTACAGCAAGTAGTTAGGAAAGCTAATAGAATGTTATCGTTTATTGCGAGAGGAATTGAATACAAAAGTAGGGAGGTTATGCTTCAGTTATACAGGGCATTGGTGAGACCACATCTGGAGTACTGTGTACAGTATTGGTCTCCTTATTTAAAGAAGGATGTAAATGCATTGGAAGCAGTTCAGAGAAGGTTTACTAGACTAATACCTGGAATGGGCGGGTTGTCTTATGAGGAAAGGTTGGACAGGCTAGGCTTGTATCCGCTGGAGTTTAGAAGAGTAAGAGGTGACTTGATTGAAACATACAAGATCCTGAGGGGTCTGGACAGGGTGGATGTGGAGAGGATGTTTCCTTTTGTGGGAGAATCCAGAACTAGGGGTCACGGTTTAAAAATAAGGGGTCACCCATTTAAGACAGAGATGAGGAGAAATTTTTTCTCACAGAGGGTCGTGAGTCTTTGGAACTCTCTTCCTCAGAGGGCGGTGGAAGCAGAGTCTTTGAATATTTTTAAGGCAGAGGTAGATAGATTCTTGGTAAACAAGGGGTGATAAGTTATCGGGGGTAGGCGGGAATGTGGAGTAATCGGATCAGCCATGATCTTATTGAACGGTGGAGCAGGCTCGAAGGGCCGAGTGGCCTATTCCTGCTACTAATTCGTATGTTCGTATGTATGTTCGATAACATGAATGGCCAGAGACTGGGTAAAGTCATAGAGCATAAAGATAAAATAACTTCTAAAAAAAAATAAAAACAATTTTAACTGTTGGTACAGCAATGTACATAGTATTCAAAACAAAATAGATGAACTGGAGGCAATAATTTGTAGAGAGGATCAGAATATAGTAGGGATAATTGCAATATGGCTACAGAGAGAACAGGATTGCAACTAAATATTACAAAAGCAAATAAGGGTCCATATGCCATAGTGTTGGCTACATGACATTTAGGAAGGAAAGGGGAGGAATGAGGGGAGGTGAAGCAGGTGTACTAATTAAAGATAACATAATGGCAGTCAAAAATAAAGGATGTAACTAGCAGCAAGATAGATACAGAATCCATATGGATTGTGTTAAATATTCAATAAAGATTAGCAGGGATATACTATAGACCACCAAATAATGGAAGAGAATTGGAGGGGGAAATATGTAGGGAAATCTACGAGGTGAGTATGACATTGAATAATAATCATGGAAGATTTCAACTACCCATAAATAAATTGTCAGGAAGAAGTAGTGAAAGCAGAAAAGGGAATCGTGTTTTTACAGTGGCCCGTATTTTCCGATCGGAGGCTTCCTGCGTGCGGAGGCCTCCGATCAGGAAAGAAATATACGAACTTACCTGAGGGCTCCCGGGGTGCGTATACTTCAGCTCCTGGGCCTCTCCAAACTCGAAATGCACAGGGCCCATGTATCCCAGGGGCGCATGCAGTTTGCAAGCGTCCCTGGGATCACATGGGCCATGGGGAGCCAATAGGAGAAGAGAATCTCCCTTCATACACTTGACAGATAGACCTGTCAAATATATGAATGGAGATCACCCCAAAAACACAGTAAAACATTAAATACATTTTTTAAAAACCATCACATTTTTAAAATGAGTTGAAATTACAATAAATTTAATATTTTAAACAAAAATAAAGTTTTTTGAAAAAAATAATTTAAATTTTTTATGGGGCTAAAAATAAACTTACCTTTTTTTAAAGTATTTTTTAAATTATAAATGAGTGAAAATGTTTTTAAAACTTTTTTTCAACTCTTATGCTGATACAAGCAGGCCTTACGCCTTTACCAGGCGTAAGATTTCTAAGGGTTTTCTGCGGGCGGAGGTTCTCCAGAAAGTGGAACTATCCACCCGCAGAGTGTCTTCTCCAGGGCAGGCATCAGATTCTTGACAGATCGGAAATACCGATTTTCAGCGCATGCGCTTCACGTGCCTGAAACCGGCATTTCCGATGTCCCTACGGGTGTGTACACAGCCCGTACACACCCGTAGGTATCGGAATATATGGCCCAGTGTTTTTAGGACTCCTTTCTTACGCAGTACACAAGAAGTCCAACAAGAAAAGAATCACTGCTGAATCTTGTAATAGGTGATGAGCCAGAACAGATAGAAGTAAGAGTAGGAGAGCATCTTAGTAGTAGTGATCACAACATAGTAAGTTTCAAGATTAGGATCAAGAGTGACATAAGTAGGACAAAGACTAAAGTAATATAGGCTGGAAAAGAGCAAATTATGATGAAATGAGGGTGGAACTAAAGTAGATAAACTGAGAGAAAATATTGAAAAACAAAGACAGAAAAACAGTGGGAAATCTTTAAAAGGGTAATCAATAGAGTTCAGGAGAAATATATTCCATTAAAAGCCAAAAATACGCAATCTAATTATAGGGCACTGTGGATGAATAAAGAACTAAAGGGAAAATTGAATCTAACGAAAAAGACATACAAGTACTGAGATACTAAAGGCCTGCAATGGTTTCTCTTCCCACTCCCACACCGTTACCTCTGGAGACCCTCAAGGATCTATCCTTGGGCCCCTCCTATTTCTCATTTACATTCTGCCCCTTGGCAACATCATCTGAAAGCACAACATTCGGTTCCACATGTACACTGACGACACCCAGCTCTACCTCATCATCACCTCACTTTACCCCTCAACTGTCTTTGATTTAGCAGACTGCTTGTCCGGCATCCAGTATTGGACGAGCAGAAATTTCCTCAACTAAATATTGGGAAGACCAAAGCCATTGCCGTCTGTCCCCACCACAAACTTCATTCCCTGGCCTCCGAATCCATCCCTCTCTGTGACAACTGTCTGGGGCTGAACCAGGCTGTTCACCACCTTGATGTCGCATTTGACCCAGATATGAGCTCCGACCACATATCCGCTCCATCACCAAGACCGTCTACTTCCACCTCCGTAACATCGCCCAACTCCGCTCAGCTCATCTGCTGCTGAAACCCTCATCAATGACTTTGTTACCTCCAGACTTGACTATTCCAATGCTCTCCTGGCCAGCCTACCCTCTTCCACCCTACATAAACTTGAACTCATCCACAACTTTGCTGCCCGTATCCTAACTCGCACCAAATCCATTCACCCATGTGCTCCCTGGCCTACATTGGCTCCCAGACCAACACCACAATTTAAAAATTCGCGTCCTTGTTTTCAAATCCCTCCATGGCCTCGTCCCTCCCTATCTCTGTAACCTCCTCCAGTCCTACAGCCCACCAAGAGATCCCTGTGTTCCTCCAATTCTGGCTCTTGCGCATCTCTTATTTTAATCACTTAACCACTGATGGCCGTGTCTTCAACTGCCTAGACCCTAAACCTCTGGAATTCCCTCCCTAAACTTTCCGCCTTTCTACCTCTCTTTCCTCCTTTAAGATGCTCCTTAAAACCTACCTCTTTGACCACCTGTCCTAATATCGCCTTGTGGCTCGGTGTCAAATTTAGTTTGATAACGCTCCTGTGAAGTGCTTTGGGACATCTTACTACTTTAAATGCTTTCAAAAGGAAACTAGATGAGTACATGAGAGGAACGGGAATAGAAAGATATGCTGAAAGGCTGAGATGAGGCAGATAGAATGGGAGGAGACTCATGTATAAACACCGACACAGACTAGTTGAGCCAAATGGCCTGTTTCTGAGTTGTGTGTTCTATGTAATTCCATGTACAGCATGTTTTGTAAAATGCAATTAAGAATGGGAAAGAGTCCACTAGCTGCATCTGTGCAGTCATGCATGTAGGCTTCTCGGCAATTAGGTCTACCATTGCATGTATGACAACGCAAGGATATCACTCCCCCAGCAACTGTCCTAAACACAGAGTATCTCTCATGAATTCTCAGACTGCCTTGAAAATATAATGTAGAAAAGGCTGTCTGGTCTGGCTAAACATGCCAGGCTATTGGATGGAGAAAACTGTCCCAAGGGGTTTCCCAAATCTCATTGTTTCAATCAGGTCTGTTCTCATGCAAATCAGTGGTGATGCTGATGGAAATACTGGCAGCAGAGGCATGGTTGGGGTAGGCACAGATGGAGGCTCTAATCTCAAAGTGATGCCATATCTGTCTCATTAGAGCAAATGACAGTCAATGTGCCAGAAAGTAGGTAGGACCAGCCAACTGCCATAGTCACAGATGTGACAGATGTGATTGCAGAGTTATTTTATAACCTTGCACACGACATACGATCTGAATCCCAAGAAGCTCCTTTTGAACCCCATTAGCTAGCCACCACACTTAATCTTACTAGGGAGCCATTTAGAAGGTATCATCAGCTGGGAGTAAAAGGTATGCAAGCACTGCACTAAAAAAACTGTGGCAACATGTGCACATAGCAAAGAGTAGGTAAATAAAATGGTTGCACTTTATTTGCGGTTTGTCTAGAGTTTTGTTCTGATGATGCAGAATAAAGTACTATACAGTCTCTTATAGCTGGAACTATATCAATAGAAAAGTGTTTTCCTCAGTAGAGTACTGGAAAATTACTATATTTTAAAAAATTGTATTAAACATTGTATTATTCCAAATGTAGGCATAATCAACCAATTAAAATTATAATTGATATTTGCATGCACGCTTTCTAAACTTTGAGAATGCTATCAAGATCATGAATATTTACATTGTACCTTACATTCTGGTGCCTCTTCACATACAAGCTGTGGAAATTATCACGCTTGTGTGGATAATAGTTACTTTCTTTCAAACGTTCAATAATAGCTAGTTTCATTTCCATAGATATATAAACTGGCAACACTGATAACAGCAGGCTTTCCTGGAATGAAAGTATTAGAAGTAGGGTAATCACAAGTAATATCTGCAATATTTTATTGGCACTAAACAATCAGCATTGCATTTAACTTAATAAAATCAATCCTGTTTGAAGTCTTGTTAATTTTAGTCATTTAAAACCAATCTTCGTGATAGGGATTGAAGACTCTCCCACGTTGTCAGCACTGAGCACACCCAGGCCAGGAATAGAATAACCAGATTCACAGATTCCCCCAACAACCTGCCTATCAAGTTTTTGCAATCCCATAGCAGACATCTTAGACATTCCATACATCCTTTAGGTAACATTGCAAATCAAGTGGCAATTATGCAAAATTTTGTATGTTGTTTGTACAATGGGGCCTCCCAGACATTACAGCGGTAGTCATCTGCCTCTGTGCTTCAGGTAGGGAGCTTTACCTGCCAGGAGTGCACATTGGAAATTCAAGAATGCGTTGCATGTGATTTTTCAACTATTTAAAGTAATGGTCCTAAAACCACATGTTAGACGTGCCTGTATTTGCAATAAGCTCTCCCAGCAGGCGAGGCTCCCTGGCAGAAACACAGAATTGGATAATTACTCCAGCACACGCTTATCTCACAGGAGACTCTTAGAGCTGGCAGATAGGGAAGACTTTTATCCATTGATCTATACTGGATTTAAACCTAGAGGTTAAAAGATAGTGATTTATCTAATTGCCCCACCCTAAAATACGAGCCACTCATTAGTTTTATGGTGCAATGAGACTACAACTTTAGCTTTGGTTTTAAGTGGCTTCAGCTTTGCAGTGACACTAGTTGCAGTGTTATTCCAATGGCAGGATCTGACCTGATTACAAAAAGTAGTGAGAGACTCCCTAGAGCACCTCATTTTGACACCTCAAATGTAATAACTCCAGTGTTTTGCCACCCATACTTCCTAAACCTTTAAAATGGAATTGTTGAGAGTAGAAGAATTTGAGTTCCAACCAGGCAAGAGCCAGTCTGTGTAAACAGGGTGCAGTTTGACTGAATCGGCAGCTGCAGCTGTTTTATAATAACTGCAATTTTCAATGCTCAGATATGCACCCCATTTAATAATTGTGGTATTATAACTCTAGCATAATTATAGTCTCATCAATAATGCTTTTACCACCAGTGACGAATGTAAAATTAGCAAAGCTTATTCACTTTTTGGCAATAACAAATAATTTTAACCTATTTACCCATCTGATCAGAGAATGGTACATTGTGCTGATAGGTTTCGTGAATGACATTTGTGTCTATAGGTATATTAATCTTAGTGAAAGTTTAAAGGACACAGCTATATTTAGATAAAATATGTTACTCTCTGCTTTAAAACATTGTTCGGAAAGCTTTACCCCACTTTTTGATCACAATCCTTTCAAACTGAAGTTGGGAAATAGAATTAACATTGCATTATTCTCCACAATAAAACTCTTGCCCTTGTGTATGAAGTGGAAATAAAGCTAGAAACATTATTACCCTCACCTGTTGTTTTTTCTTAATATCCAACTGCATTCTTATTTGGATGCAGCTTAAAGTGTCCTCATAAGTTTGCTCTAAGGCACGTTCCATTGAAAGCTTATGAAAAAAGCCAACCAAGCAACCACACAAAAATATCACAGCATTGGAAACCAACTGGAATACCAAAAACAACAATGTTAGTATTTGAATACCGTACCTTATTTGCCTAACATGTTGCTTACCTAACATTTAGTAAACATCCAACTCTTGAAAAGGCTTGAATTTTTGTACTTTGATGAAACTTTTATGAACTAATTGTATTTTTCTGCTTTCAAAATACAGTGAAACTTTACTATAATCTATTTGAGTAACTTGTAGGGGGTGTAAAAAAATTACCAAAAAATTAGCATACATTGGTGCCATTTTACATAAAAAGAGCATGTTGGGCAGGCGGTGGCTGGAGTGATCGCACCACCTGCCCAGTGGCACTAACAAGAGGACTGAAACATTTTCAAGGTTGGGCCTCATTTGAATGGGATTGGTGAGCTGGCTGTGCTTAACGAGCGCTGGCAGGCAGCTCACTGATTTGGGGGGGGGGGGGGGGGGGGCGAGGCGTGACATCCGGCAGCTCTTCTGCGGAGCAGAGTTGGAAATAAGCATTTAAAGGGCGAAGGAGGACGCAATCTGGGAGGGAGGGGCACAGAGCATCCAACAGCGGGTTTCTGTGGGGACAGGAGGAGCAGGTTTGCTTTGGGGCGTCTGGTAGCAGCCTCAGCAATCCAATTAAGGACCATTGCACCGGACAACTGCATTTGCATTCTACAACCGGCATACAACCCCAATTTAAATATTGCAATAAGGCTCCTGCCTGTTTCAGATGGGAGCGCTGGCCACCCATTGAGATCTACTATAAAATCGAGTCGGGTGGACCTTGGGTGGCATGCTTTTCATAAACAAAATTCTTCTGCCTACCATCCCGTATTTCAAGGGTAACTTGGGTGGTAGGCAGATGAGAATCACCCCATTGTATATCAATCTTTTTTCTTTTGCCCTCGAGTCTCTCCATGACACCTAAATTCCTTAGTGATTGGTCCTGCCAATCCATAGCCATGCTGTAGAAATTGCCATGCAGTGTCCCTGGTTGGCAGGGGAAATGGTTGAGCCTTTTTCTCAGTTGTCCATATCATCGTATTACACCAGCTGTGAACAGCTCCATTAATCAGAGTTTTTTTTTTAAGTCCAACAAATTGCAAACATATTTTGCAAAACCAAATTTGCAGTTCTTTCAAGTAGTCTTTCTGGATATCAGTTCCATAAACTGGTTCAGCATTTCTTACTTCTTGGATACTCATTAAATTAAGAGTTCATAAAGCATTAAAAGATCAATTCTCATCTTTACAAAGTATATTAAAAACAATAACAGTTTTCTCATCTAACTCTGGTAATGTGTTATTAACGGTTATTGAATAGATTACACCACAATATGCAAATTACTCAAATGGCAAAAAAAATCATGCAGTTTGTAATGAACTGAAACCTCCCTATCCTGCTGTAACCAACTAAATTCTAATTGGTATAGTTTGTGTTTACAAGATCCTAAACAACTGAGTATACACAAGTAGAACAAGTATTTACAGGAGCTCTTTATCCTTACACAATGATATATTGACAAAAGCAGACCTTAGTTCAAAAAAAACTCAGGGATAAAAAATGTACTTTCCTAAAAACAGAGTCCATTCCATATTTGTAACTGATCTGTAACGACAGCCTATCTTCAGCTTTAAAAACTGTAGTGAAATTCTGCGACTGAAGAGTTAGATTCCCAACATTCCTCTTTATAGAATTAATGAAACAGGACATTCTAAGAATACATTTGACTGATATGGGCATCTTTAATTTAGCAAAATGTATTAAATACTTTTTCAAATTACGCTAGAACAAACAGTCCAAAGATGTGCGGGTTAGGTTGATTGGCTATGATAAATTGACCCTTAGTGTTAGGGGGATTAAATATGTGGGGTTACGGGGATAGGGTGGGATATGTGTTGGTGTAGGGGTTACGGGGATCGGGTGGGATATGTGTTGGTGCAGGCTCGATGGGCCGAAATGGCCTCTATCTGCACTGGGGTTTCTGTGATAATTCTGAGTACTCACTTTAATGTTAATGTTAGACTGATTGAGCTTGATTTTATGACAGAAAACTGTTTGTCAAGTGTAAATTAGTAAGTTGCAAGTCCTTTTTCCAAAGTTGAATTTAGAAACTCTGTATAGTCAAAGCACAATAGACTTGCTACAGAACGTTGTGTGAACTATACAAGAAGTAAATTATAGTGAAGGATACCATATCCATTTATGTATTTAATTTCTGTACAGTCATTTTTCTCCTTTCTGATTGCGATTGGTTAAGTGCCAATCAATCATACTTCACCAAAAAAAATTTCTGACGGTTACTGCCCCTAACTAAGCCTGAGGCCGGATGGCCATAAGCAACAACAAAACGCATGCTACACTCTACTGTCAGGACAGGAGTGACAAACATGTCCGCTCCCTCAGAAAGTTGGCAAAATTGTCCCTTTCTTTCCCTTATTCCCAACTGTTTCTTCTGCTAGATTTTTCACCGAACACGATCTGTGTGGCAGACCACTGTTGCCGCTGCCAGCCTTTTTGTAGGTGAGCTCACTTGACTGCAGAGTACTACCTCTACTAGGTGTAAGAGGTAGAGTTGCCAGTTGGCATCGGGGCTTGGTGATCCATATGTTACAAAACACTGTAGCCTCAGACTCGCCACAAACAACTTCACAAAAAATCTACTGGTAGTTTATGTTTTTTTTTTTATTTGTTCCTGGGATGTGGACATCGCTGGCAAGGCCAGCATTTATTGCCCATCCCTAATTGCCCTTGAGAAGGTGGTGGTGAGCTGCCTTGTTGAACCATGGCAGTTCCTGTGGTGAAGGTGCTCCCATAGTGCTGTTGGGGAGGGAGTTCCAGGATTTTGACCCAGCAACGATATAGGAACGGCAATATATTTCCAAGTCAGGGTGGTGTGTCACTTGGAGGGGATGGTGTTCCCATGCACCTGCTGCCCTCGTTCTTCTAGGTGGTAGAGGTTGCAGGTTTGGGAGGTGCTATCGAAGAAGCCTTGGCAAGTTGCTGCAGTGCATCTTGTAGATGGCACACACTGCAGCCATAGTGCGCCCGTGGTGGAGGGAGTGAATGTTCCGAACAAAGAGAGCTAAACTTAACAGAGAACACCCAACCATTTATCTCCTGTGACAGCGCCACCACAGGTGGGAGGAGAACACACAATAGAACACACAATACATAACAGTGGTGAACCAACACGAGGGAAAAACCTACTTGACCTCGTCCTCACCAATCTACCTGTTGCAGATGCATCTATCCATGACAGCACTGGTAGCAGTGACCGCCGCACAGTCATTGTGGTGACAAAGTCCCATCTTCAAAGTGAGGACACCCTCCATCGTGTTGTGTGGCACTACCACCGTGCTAAATGGGATAGATTCAGAACAGATCTAGCAGCTCAAAACTGGGCATCCATGAGACGCTGTGGGCCATCAGCAGCAGCAGAATTGTATTCCACCACAATCTGTAACCTCATGGCCCGGCATATCCCTCAGTCTACCATTACTATTAAGCCAGGGACCAACCCTTATTCAATAAGGAGTGTCAAACAGCATGCCAGGAGCAGCACCGGGTGTACCTAAAAATACGGTGCCAACCTGGGGAAGCTGCAACACAGGACTACATGCATGCTAAGAAGCGGAAGCAGCATGCTATAGACAGAGCTAGGCGATCCCACAATCAACAGATTAGATCACAGCTCTGCAGTCCTGCCACATCCAGCCATGAATGGTGGTGGACCATTAAACAACTAACGGGGAGGAGGAGACTGGGCTCCACCATCCTCAATGATGGTGAAGCCCAGCATGTGAGTGCAAAAGACAAAGTTGAAGCATTTGCAACCATCTTCAGCCAGAAGTGCAGAGTAGATGAGCCATAACAGCCTCCTCCTGAGGTTCCCACCACTACAGAAGTCAGTCTTCAGCCAATTTGATTCACTCCACGTGATATCAAGAAACGGCTGAGCGCACTGGATACAGCAAAGGCTGTGGGCCCCAACAACATCCCAGCTGTCATGCTGAAGACTTGTGCTCCAGAACTAGCCGCGCCTCTAGCCAAGCTGTTCCAGTACAGCTATAACACTGTCATCTATCCGACAATGTGGAAAACTCTATCCAACAATGTGGAAAACTTCCCAGCTATGTCCTGTCCACAAAAAGCAGGACAAATCCAATCCGGTCAATTAATGCCCTCAGTCTACTCTCAATCATCAGCAGTGATGGAAGGTGTTATCAACAGTGCTATCAAGCAGCACTTACTCACCAATAACCTGCTCACTGATGCCCAATTTGGGTTCCGCCAGAACCACTAGGCTCCAGACCTCGTTACAGCCTTGGTCCAAACATGGACAAAAGAGCTGAATTCCAGAGTTGAGGTGAGAGTGGCTGCCCTTGATATCAAGGCAGCATTTGACAGAGTGTGGCATCAAGGAGTCCTAGTAAAACTGATGTCAATGGGAATCGGGGGGAAAACTCTCCACTGGCTGGAGTCATACCTAGCACAAAGGAAGATGGTTGTGGTGGTTGGAGGTCAATCATCACAGCCCCAGGACATCGCTGCAGGAGTTCCTCGGGGCAGTGTCCTAGGCCCAACCATCTTCAGCTGCTTCATCAATGACCTTCCCTGTATCAGAAGGTCAGAAGTGGGGATGTTCGCTGATGACTGCACAGTGTTCAGTGCCATTCGCAACTCCTCAGATAATGAAGCAGTCCATACCCACATGCAGCAAGACCTGGGCGACATTCAGGCTTGGGCTGATAAGTGGCAGGTAACATTTGTGCCACACAAGTGCCAGGCAATGACTATCTCCAACAAGCGAGAGTCTAACCACCGCCCCTTGATATTCAACGGCATTACCATCGTTGAATCCCCCACCATCAATATCCTGGGGGTCACCATTGACCAGAAACTTAACTGGACCAGCTACATAAATACTGTGGCAACAAGAGCGGGTCAGAAGCTAGGTATTCTGCGGCGAGTGTCGCACCTCCCGACTCCCCAAAGCCTTTCCACCATCTACAAGGCACAAGTCAGGATTGTGATGGAATACTCTCCACTTGCCTGGATGAGTGCAACTTCAACAAGACTCAAGAAGCTCAACACCATCCAAGACAAAGCAGCCCACTTGACTGGCACCCCATCCACCACCTTAAACATTCACTCCCTCCACCACCGGTGTACCATCTACAAGATGCACTGCAGCAACTCGCCAAGGCTTCTTTGGCAGCACCTCCCAAACCCGCGACCTCTTCCACCTAGAAAGACAAGGGCAGCATGTGCATTGGAACACCGCCACCTCTAAGTTCCCCTCCAAGTCACACACCATCCTGACTTGGAAGTATATCGCCGATCCTTCATCGTCGCTGGTTCAAAATCCTGGAACTCCCTCCCTAACAGCACTGTGGGAGTACCTTCACCACACAGGCTGCAGCGGTTGAAGGCAGCGGCTCACCACCACCTTCTCAAGGGCAATTAGGGATGGGCAATAAATGCTGGCCACATCCCATGAATGAATAAAAAAAAGACAAATGTCACTAGTATATTATGCATGCTGCAGAAATAGAAATGAATCTTCAGGTGTGATAGTAGATTCAACATTAGGCATGTCAAATCACTGTGGAAAGGAGGCGATTGAAAGATGACGATCCTATAGAAGATATTAAATGGCATTGATAAATAGGAGTAGAAGTATTAGTTCAAGGTTTGCCAGGATACTAAAACAATGGAACATACGTATAAACTAGTGAAAGGGAAATTCAGATAAAGGTCAGGAAGAATATCCTCATGTAAAAAGTAATCAACACTTGGAATGATCTTCCAGGTAGAGAGGTGGAGGAGTCGAAATGAAATCCTAGAGTTAAATTATTTGATGGGGTGAATGCAAGCTTTTATTCTTTGCACATCTTTTATAGTTTCTCCCCTGCTTAACAGCAAACTTTTTGTTTATCACATGCCATCCTTCACTATTGAAGAAAATAATATTTATAACAATGTTTGAGCTTCTTTCATTTAAAATGGGAACAACAGATGATAAAATATATATAATACTGAATTTTATTTTACCTTCCTCTTCCCAAGAAATATAGCAGCATTTTATCATACTACATAAATATTTTTTGTGGCTCGGCTTTTTTTTTTTAATTCACCTACTTGCACCCTTAGATACATCATTTAAGTACCTCATACACCAAATGTATAGATCAGGAGTACCCATGCTTTGCACCTACAAATTTAAGCATCGGGTTTTGAATCAGACCTGTGGTGGGTTAAAAAAGAGGGTTACTGTACAAAACAGTTACAAAGTTAGTAAAGGAGACTCACCTGGCAAGCTAGGGAATTTGTTGATATAGTTACAGTTGAGAGATAAATACTGAGGGTAACAATATGAGAGATGGATGATAGGACACTGGCAATGATGGCATCTCGCATACATAATGGAAGCATTGTATACAAAACGAACACAATGTACAAAAAGAATGGCACCTTAAAAAAAACAGAAAATCAGGTTTATTGTTGAAATTTGTAACTTATGGCCACCCACTGTAAAACACCTTCTAAACAAAACTTTTTTTTTCTTTTTCACATTGCAAGACAATTTTTAAAAATCCCCTCTTTGCATCATTCCCTTAACAATGGCAAGAGGTGACCTGCTTCCTAAGCCTTTTGCCTAGTGCAGGCAAAGGAGTGCGCTCCAATTTTGTCTCTCTTGTTTTATTTGAAAAGTAGTTTGATATTTCTATACAGATACAACAGAGTTCAATAAACTGCAGAGCAGGGAAAGCACAGGCACAAATCTGATTCCTCCCATGTGCTGAGCCACCGCACTCTATGACATAATCAAAGGGAAGGGATTATGGACTTAAACATTTCTACAATGACTGAGAGTAATTTTGGTTTTAGTTTCTCAAAAATAGTCATAGGGGTCGATTTTCATTGACCCCTGGAGTCGGGATTGGAGGTGTGCGGGGGGTTAAAGTCCTGAATTCGGGGGACCCGACACCATCCCGCACCCAACCCGCCTCCATGTAAGTTTGAAAGGAGGCGGGTACCCGCCCCACACTGGGACCCGCCTCCCCGAGTTGGGAAGGGATTAGTGCCAATAAACTGCCTGTTAACATAGAAGATAGGAGCAGCAGTAGGCCATTCGGCCCCTCGAGCCTGCTCCGCCATTCAATGCAATCATGGCTGATCATCCAAATTCAGTACCCGGTCCCTGCTTTCTCCCCATACTCCTTGATCCCTTTAGCCTTAAGAAATATATCCAACTCCTTCTTGAATATATTTAATGAATTGGCCTCTACTGCCTTCTGTGGTAGACAATTCCACAGGTTCACCACTCTCTGGGTGAAGAAATTCCTCCTCCTCCCCTTATCCTTAGACTGTGACCCCTGGTTCTGGACTCCCCGACCATCGGGAACATCCTTCCTGCATCTAGTCTGTCCAGTCCTGTCAGAATTTTATAGGTTTCAATGAGATCTCCTCTCATTCTTCTAAACTCCAGCATGTACAAGCCCAATCAACCCAATCTCTCCTCATAAGTCATTCCTGCCATCCCAGGTATCAGCCTGGTGAATCTTCGCTGAACTCCTTCCATGGCAAGAACATCCTTCCTCAGATAAGGCGACCAATACTGCACACAATACTCAAGATGTGGTCTCACCAAGGCCCTGTATAACTGCAGCAAGATATCCTTGTTCCTGTACTCAAACCCTCTCGCTACAAAAGCCAACATGCCATTTGCCTTCTTAACCATCTGCTGCACCTGCATGCTTACCTTCAGTGACTGGTGCACAAGGGCACCCAGGTCTCATTGCACTTCCCCTTCTCCCAATCTATTGCCATTCAGATAATAATCTGCCTTCACAAGTGGATAACCTCACACTTATCCACATTATATTGCATCTGCCATGCTTTTGCCCAATCACCCAACCTGTCCAAATCATACTGGAGTTTCTCTGCATCCTCCTCACAGCACACACGCCCACCCAAATTTGTGTCGTCTGCAAATTTGGAGACATTACATCTAGTTCCCTTGTCTAGATCATTAATATATAGTGAATAGCTGGGGTCCAAGGACCGATCCCTGCGGTACCCCACTAGTCACTGCCTGCCACTCGGAAAAAGACCCTTTATTCCAACTCTTTGCTTTCTGTCTGCCAACCAGTTCTCTATCCAAGTCAATACCTTGCCCCCAATCCCATGTGCCTTAACTTTACACGCTAATCTCTTATGCGGGACCTTATCGAAAGCCTTCTGAAAGTCCAAATACACCACATCCACTGGTTCTCCCTTATCTATTTTACCAGTTACATCCTCAAAAAATTCCAGTAGATTAGTCAAGCACGATTTACCTTTTGTAAATCCATGTTGACTTTGTCCAATCCTGTCACTGTTTTCCAAGTGCTCTGCTATTACATCTTTTATAACAGGTAGTTAACAGGCAGTTTTTAGCCTAATCCCTATTTTAAAGCTTGAAGTGTGGGATTCCCGACGGCTCCAAACCACGCCAAGTTAGAGTCGTCGGGCCATCGGGTTGAAGGATTTGGAGGGGTCGAGATGTCAGTGGTCAGGTGAGTGATGGGTGCATGAGTGCAAAGGCAAGTGTGTTTGGTGTGTCTAAAGTGTGTAAAGAAGTTTAAATTACCTGTACTTACCTTTACAGCCTTCCTTCCTCTAGGCTTCGGGAGTCCATCATCTAACCCGCACAGAAAGCAGAATGGCTGTGATCTGTCAAAAGTGACAGCCTGCAGCTTTCTGTGCCGGTGAGATTTCTAACTGAGTCTGTGTAGAAGGACTCAGGTTAGAAGACTGTCAGTATTTGACAGCTTCAAACAGCTGTGAAACACTGATATTTCATCTGTCAAAACGTCTTGACAGATGAAATTTCAGTCTGTGACGTCACCTGTTGCCGGGTGGCCCTTAATCGGCCTGCTGAGCCTGCTGGGCGGGCTCAACAAGGTCAATCAAGCTAAAATCGCGTGGATTGGCTGCATCTCGATGGAGGCGGGACTACAACCCCAAAAGTTGTAGTCCCGCCTCCTTCCCGACTTCTGAATGAAAATCACCCCCATAGAGTTACACAGCACAGAAAGAGGCCCTTCGGCCCATCGTGTCCGCGCCGGCCGGCCATCAAGCCCTGTCTATTCTAATCCCATTTTCCAGCACTTGGTCCGTAGCCTTGTATGCTATGGCGTTTCAAGTGCTCATCTAAATGCTTCTTGAATGTTGTGAGGGCTCCTGCCTCTACCACCCTTTCAGGCAGTGAGTTCCAGATTCCAACCACCCTCTGGGTGAAAGTTTTTCCTCAAATCTCCTCTAAACCTCCTGCCCCTTACCTTGAAACTATGCCCCCTGGTTATTGACCCCTCTACTAAGAGGAAAAGTTCCTTTCTATCTACCCTATCTATGCCCCTCATAATTTTGTACACCTCAATCAGGTCCTCCCTCAGCCTTCACTGCTCTAAGGAAAACAACCCCAGCCTGTCCAGTCTCTCTTCATAGCTGAAGCGCTCCAGCCCAGGTAACATCTTGGTGAATCTCCTCTGCAATGCAATCACATCCTTCCTATAGTGTGGCGACCAGAACTGCGCACAGTATTCCAGCTGTGGCCTAACTAGCGTTTTGTAGAGCTCCATCATAACCTCCCTGCTCTTATATTCTATGCCTCGGCTAATGAAGGCAAGTGTCCCATATGCCTTTTTAACCACCTTATCTACCTGTCCTGCTGCCTTCAGGGATCTATGTACATGCACACCAAGGTCCCTCTGATCCTCGGTCCTTCCTCGGGTCCTACCATTCATTGTGTATTCCCTTGTCTTGTTAGTCCTCCCAAAATGCATCACCTCACACTTTTCAGGGTTAAATTCGATCTGCCACTGTTCTACCCATCCCGTCTATATCGTCCTGTAGCCTGCCTGAGGCTTCCCTCCTCACTATTTACCACTCCACCAATTTTCGTGTCATCTGCGAACTTACTGATCATACCTCCTACATTCATATCTAAATCATTAATGTATACTACAAACAGCAAAGGACCCAGCACTGATCCCTGGTACACCACTGGACACAGGCTTCCAGCCACAAAAACAACCTTCGACCATCACCCTCTGCCTCCTGCCACTAAGCCAATTTTGGATCCAATGTGCCAAATTGCCCTGGATCCCATGGGCCCTTACCTTCTTGACCAGTCTTCCAAAAATATTTGCCTAAATTTAAGCATATGGGATGTTGTGCATCATCATAACTTAAACATACACCGTAGAGTTGGTGGGACTTTTATTTCACATTTTTGCTTTCGTTTTTGACAGTGGTGAGTGTAACTGGAATGCGCTGTGTTCATCATCGGGAAGTCCCGCTATTGCGACATCGAAATGTTTCTTAAAGGATTCCAGGGTGCATGTCTGGAATACCAGTGTTGATAACTCTGTGTGTGAAGAACTTCCTGATATCAGGATTAAATTTGCTTTTCACTCGTTTGAAGCTGTGTACTCTTGACCTACTCTCTCAATTTAGTTTAAAGTAACTTTCTGGATATACATTTTTCATTTTGTTACTATCTTATGTAATTCCACAAATTCACATCTCAGATGCTCTCTTTGAAGGCTGTAACGATCAAGGGGCCGATTTCTGTACGACAACTACCCCAAGAAAAATAGGATGGTAGGCAAATGGAATTTTTAACATATAAAGTGTCCCACCCATTGGCCTCTGTAGGCCTGCCCAACTCAATTTTGAGTGGGCATGCTCCTGCCCGAAACAGGCTGTAGCTTTATTTAAATATTTATATTGGGGTCCTGCACTAGCTGTAGGACCCCATCATGATTTTCGTGGCTCAATGGGCGAGGGGTGCATTGCGCATGTCCCGCCCATTGGACCCTAGCACTGAGTAGTCGAACCAACGGTCCTTAAAAGGACCATGGCAGGCCACTCCAAAAATGGCTGAAATGTTGTTTTCTTTCATTTGCGAGGGACCAGAAGTCCTGGTCCTACAAAATTACTGTGGCCCGCTGCTGGTTCCTGAGCGCTAACCCCATCCCCAAGGCCCGAACTGTTAGCCAGCTCGCTCCCACATCGACCGCCGAGTTGCCTCAAAGTACCCATACAGTGCTCACTGCTTGTTGGCTGCATGTTAATGAGGCCCAACCACCAAGATGGTTCGGGTCTCTCGTTGCTGTGATCGCTCGGGCAGCACGATTGGCGGCCATCGAATTACCACAGTAAATCAAAATCAGCGCCCAAGTTCCTCCAGTCTTTCCTCATAACTTAGACCTCGAACACTAAGGATTAGCCTGATGGCTCTTCTCTGCCTCCAACGCTTGAACTTCATCTTTGTTTCTCACTAACCAGAACTGGATACAGTACTCAAGATGTAGTCTGACCAGAGAACACTACAGTTTGAGCATGCATTATCCTGACTTGTACTCTACAACCATTTGATCCTTTTCTATGGATGTCAGCACTGCAGGTCTGCATTTGTTAGAACTGGTCAAAACACAAGGATGATTTCCCACTGATACATTGAGCAAGGATTGAGTTGCAAAGACATTTGTAAAGCTGCATGCTAGAAGATTAATGTTCATAGAAACAACATAAACTAAAAAGTCTTGCATGATAGAACAATTTATCACATCTTTTAGAAATATCCTAAGGCATTTCAAGAAGAATTACTTTGCAGTGCAGGGACTTCTATAGGCAAACTCAGCAGTCATTTTGTACACAGCAAAATCCCACAAACAGGAACAAACAAATGGCCAGTTAATTTTCTTCTGATCACGTTGGTCGAAGGAGGAATATTGGTCAGGACACCAATTATATGCTCTTCTTTGAAATAGTACCAACTGAATAGGTGTCAGTTTAACACATGTCATCTGAAGGATGGCGCCCCTCCAACAATGCAGCACTCCCTCAGCACTGCACTGAAGTTTCAGCTTAGATTATGCGCTCAAGTTCAGGACTTAATTTCATGACTTTACTCAGTGTTTACCAACTAAGTAAAAAAGCAAATTTCATTGTAGCTGTAATCTCAAATGTAATAAATTGTCACTTGAAATCTCAAAGTGTGAACACATTTCACCTAAGAGAGACAATGGGGTAGAATTTTTCAGAGATTCTCCCAATCTCCCGCCAGAACTTGAGCAAACACCCTAATGTAAACCAATCTTCCACCGAAGTTACAGCAGGAGAATCCCCGCAGAAATTCTACCCAAACTAATTTAACGGGAAACAAAAATACCATTGTAACAGAGGTTAAAAATTGAAATGAGCCATACCTGGTCCCAAGCAGAGATAGTTTCACCAGTAAAGATGAAAATGTACCCCATGGTAAGAAGGCAAACCCAAATGACAAAGGCAAATATCTTCATCCATCTTTGAAATAACGATTCAATGCAGACAAGAATAAAAATCACTATAAATATTCCCAAAGCAGTGCATAATGTAACAAAAAAGCGAAGGTGGTCCTGAACATCCTGTTTGAAAGAAAAATGCCACATTAATGTGAAATATAGATTACACATCTTTCCATTTTTGAAGCATCAATATTATTATTTTATATAAAGTTATTCATTACCACAACAGCATGAAAGACTTAAGGATCACAGTACTATTGTTGTGCCATATCAAAATACATCAGCACATTCCAGTAATTCGAAGAATAAACCTTCATATAGGCCTGTGCTTCATAAGTCTATACTGAGTCCAACAAATTCAACATTAATATTTAATAAGAAAAACTTCCATAAAAATATTTCACTCCTAGTCAATTTATCTTTCAGAGTTTCACTTATAAGCCACCCCGCAATTCTTAAAGTATAGAATTTTACAACTTAAAAATAACAAAAACCTCCACATGGCAACAGAGAGGATTGATGAAGGGAATGCAATGGATGTTGTCTACATAGATTTTTGGAAGGCGTTTGAAAAGTACCACATAGAAGGCTGGTTAACAAAATTGAGGCTCATGGAATAAGTGGGTCAGTGGCAGCTTGGATAAGGAATTGGCTTAAGGATAGAAAACAGCGAGTTGTGGTAAATGGCTGGTTTTCAGACTGGAGGATGGTAGACAGTGGTGTTCCCCAAGGGTCAGTGCTGGGGCCACTGCTTTTTTGATATATATCAATGAACTGGATATTGGAATACAGAGTAGAATTTCTAAATTTGCCGATGACACCAAACTTGGGGGAGTGGCGAACAGTGAGGATGACACCAATCAACTGCAACAGGACATAGAAAGGTTAGCAGAATGGGCAGACAAGTGGCAGACGGAATTTAATACAGAGAAGTGTGAGGTGATGCATGTTGGCAGAAGGAACAGGGAGAGGCAATATACACTTAATGGCGCAGTTTTAAAGAGTGTGCAGGGACAGAGGGACCTGGGAGTTAATGTGCATAGGTCCCTGAAGGTGGCAGGACATATTGAGAGAGTGGTTAGCAAAGCATATGGGATCTTGGGCTTCATAAATAGAGGTATTGAGTACAAAAGTAGAGAAGTTACGCTGAACCTTTATAAAGCATTGGTTAGGCCACAACTGGAGTATTTTATCCAGTTCTGGTCGCCACACTTTAGGAAGAATGTGAAAGTCCTTGAGAAGATGCAGAGAAGATTTACCAGAATGGTTCCGGAGATGGGGGATCTTAGCTACCAGGACAGATTGGAGAAGCTGGATTTGCTTTCATTAGAGCAAAGGAGGTTATGGGGTGATTTGATAGAGATGTACAAGATTATGACGGGTTTGAATAGGCTAGACGGAGAAAGGCTGTTCCCAATTTCTTCACCCAGAGAGTGGTGAACCTGTGGAATTCTCTACCACACAAGGCAGTTGAGGCCAATTCATTAAATATATTCAAGAAGGAGTTAGATATATTTCTTAAGGCTAAAGGGATCAAGGGATATGGGGAGAAAGCAGGGACAGGGCACTGAATTTGGATGATCAGCCATGATCTCATTAAATGGCGGAACAGGCTTGAGGGGCCAAATGGCTTACTCCTGCTCCTATCTTCTATGTTTCAATAGTTGATGGTACATGGACTAGGGGACACAGATTTAAGGTTTTGGGCAAGAGATACAGGGGGGATGTGAGGAAAAACGTTTTTACGCAGCGAGTGGTGAGGACCTGGAATTCACTGCCGACAGAAGTGGTGGAAGCGGAGACACTCAATGTTTTCAAGTGGAGACTGGATAGGCACTTGAGGGAAATAAAGTTGCAGGGCTATGGGGATAGAGCGGGGGAATGGGACTGACTGGATTGCTCTACAGAGAGCCGGCACAGACTCGATGGGCCAAATGGCCTCCTTCTGTGCCATTTGACTCTATAGGCAGGATTTTCATTCAGGAGTCGGGTTGGAGGCGGGACTACAACTTTCGGGGTAGTAGTCCTGCCTCCATAGAGATGCGGCCAATCCACGCGATTTTAACTTGATTGACCTTGTTGAGCCCGCCCAGCGGGCTCAGCAAGCCAATTAAGGGCCACCCAGCAACAGGTGATGTCACAGACTGAAATTTCAACTCTCAAGAGGTTTTGACAGATGAAATATCAGCGTTTCACAGCTGTTTGAAGCTGTCAAACACTGACAGTCTTACTTCTAACATGAGTCCTTCTCCACAGACTCAGTTAGAAATCTCTCCTGCACAGAAAGCTGAAGGCTGTCACTTTTGACAGTTCGCAGCCATTCTGCTTTCTGTGCCGGTGAGATGAGGGACTCCCGAGACCTAAAGGAAGGAAAACTGAAAAGGTAAGAAAAGGTATGTAAAACTTATTTAATCACTTTAGACACACCAAACACACTTACATTTGCACTCATGCACACATCAATCACCTGAACACTGACATCTCGACCCCTCCAAGTCCTTCAACCCGATGGCCTGCCTCCTCTAACTTGACGTGGTTTGGAGCCGTCGGGAATCCCACACTTCAACCTTAAAAATAGGGATTAGGCTAAAAACTGCCTGTTAACAGGCAGTTAATTGGCACTAATCCCTTCCCGCCTCGGGTAGGCGGGTCCCAGTGCGGGGCGGGTACCCTCCTCCTTTGAAACTGGCATGGAGGCGGATTTGGGTGCGGGATGGGGTTGGGACCCCTGATTTCGGGATTTTAACCCCCCTCACGCCTCCAATCCCACCTCCACGGCCCAATGAAAATCCTGCCCTATGACTCTATGGTCGTTATTTGAAACTGAATTGACTTTCTAAATATGCACACTACAAAAAAGTCCCAAATATTTTTTTTAAATTGTGAGCATGCCTGCTTTTGGTAATTAACCTATTACTAAATGCATGGTTTTGAAACATGTTTTAAGGCAAAAGAGACAAAACTCATTAGTGAAGATTATCTCAGCTTGTGAGTCTACTCAAGATTAAAGTGGACCTGTACAACAATGGAGCTTCAGAGCGGTAGCACTAACTGGCAGTCTTCCCTTTCAACAGCCTCTATCAAACAAGTTTGATAGAAATTGATCCAAAGTCCTTGGCCTTGAAATTACAGCATGGGGATAATAGTGTATGAATGCTTAAAATCATAGAATCATACAGCACAAGAGGCAACTGTTCGGCCCATCGTGCCTATGCTGGCTCTTTAAAAGAGCTACCAATTAGTCCCACTCCCCTGCTCTTTCCCCATAGCCCTGTATTTTTTTCCTTTACAAGTATTTATCCAATTCCCTTTTGAAAGTTATTATTGAATCGGCTTCCACCACCCTTTCAGGCAGTGCATTCCAGATCAAAACTCACTGCGTTAAAAAAAATCTCCTCAATGCTTAATTTGCTTAGTGCAACTTCCAGAAATCCCACTCTCTGCTGTTTTAGCCCAGGTGTTAACTCATTTAAGTGGGTTCACAGAGATACCAGCTTCCAGAACAATCAAGAAATGTCAAACCTGCTTGCAAGTAACTTGGTTTGTTCATCCCGCTGCAAAATCTTTTTCCCAAGCTTACATTTATAAATTGATTTTTGCTCTGCCTCCCACAATGGATTTGCAGGATTTGCTTAACATGTAAACACTTCATTCAGTTGCATCTTTGTCCCTCCTCACTTCTCAAAACATTCCTCTTTCTAAACATTGTTCAGAAAGGTTGCTCCACTGTTGAGCTTTCAATGACCACTACTTCAATAGGTGGTCATTCGCCATAGTCTCATCTGAATGACTGTGGCCATAATGTGAGAGGTCAGTATCAAAGTGCCTCAAACAGCCATCTCTGGTCTCAGAGCAAACAGCAATCTCTCCGCTTTCCCACCCCCACCCCAAACCACCCTCATCCCAAACAATACTGTTAACTCAAAAAAATGTATACATTTTTATGGGCTTATGTTATTTTATAAATATTATTACTTATAGTTTATTCACATCATCTGCGTGAAAAAGAAAATGGTGCTCCCAAAAGAATGTGAAGAAAATGTGAGTAATTTGACAGATAAGTTTAGTGGTAATTGGTCATTTGTGAATGGTAGCTTTGAAAAAGATTCATATATTTGATTGCTCAATTTTGTGCTGGATATTTATTCCTCATAAGTAATTATTTAGGTAAATCATGATTTTTATTTGCCCAACAGATGTTCTGAAGCTTTGGTAGGATGACAATTTTGAGGTGTAACACCTCAAGAGGCCAGACTGTCAGTTATTGTGGTGCCAGCTTCTGTCTAATATAAAGATAAATAGATAGATGATCAGTCGTGAAAATTCTGAATTTTAAAATATTAATTTTGTATCTGTAATTCCCTCTAGAGTTTTCAGGGTTTTTTTTTTTAAATACGGCGGACATTCAAATTCAAAGTGGTTGGAATCAGTTTAATCATTCTCAGCCAAACCAGCATTTACTGCCCATCCCTAGTTTCTGTTGAAGAGGTGGTGGTGGGCCTTCATCGTGAACCACTACAGTCCATGTGGTGAAGGTACTCCTATAATGCTGTTAGGAAGGGAGTTCCAGGATTTTGACCAGTGATGTTGAAGGAACGGCGATATATGTCCAAGTCAGGATGGCGCATGACTTGGCAGGGGACTTGGAGGTGATAGTGTTCCTATGCATCTGGCAGACGGGGGGGAGGCCATAATATCAAAACTTGCTCCAACCCCTTTCCCCAAAATGATACAATAACTGAACCACATACTTTAGAAAACTTCAGAATTTGGTGGTTTTAAAATACGTTTGGTCATTGTCATATAATTAATTGACCCATTCTTGTATCTTCTGATCTAAACTTTAAGCCAAGTTTGTACTGAAAAATAACATTGGAAAACAGCATACTTTTACTTTACTTACAAAGAATATCAATAATTTGGTGTGTAAAAGCGCAAAACATTTCAGACTAACACTTACCAGTTCTATGGAAAAGAAAAGAGCAATCAGAGCTATACAGGCCCCGGTAATAATCAGTAGGAAGAGGACAGCAAGTGGAAGTTGCTGGCTCATACAGCAGTAAGTCTCATAGAGCGAGTCTGTACTTTTACGAGCTTCGTTTTCATTAATAAAGTACTTCCCCCTGGATGGCATTGTTAGAATTCCAAATTTTCCTTTATAAGGTAAGATGTTGGAAGTTCAAAGCTTAGAGCATGGCTACTAAGGGTTTCCTGTTAAAACAGTTTTTTACTTCCTTTCTGGCTAAAAAGCACTGTTCTTGGATCAGTCCCATTCTGTGCCTGGCGTTCTCTTTCCAACTCAAATAGAGTGTAAAGGGTCACGGGGGTGGATGTCACTCTTCCCAGTCTGTTCTGATGCTTCGACCCACCGTGTGCTTCTCATCAATTTTGCTGAGCATAATTCTCGAGTTTGAAAGATTGTCTTGTTTCCAGTGCTTCTGAATTATCATTACCAAATAAATTATGTTCTTTATAACATCCAGGAATAGATACTTAATATTTCCTCCAGTGGCATCAGTCCTACAAGGAGTCCAATAAGAGAGAAAGGGATTAAATTGAACACTTTACATGTTTGACATTCCACACTCTGTGCTTTCGGCAAACTGCTATTCAACCTTTTCTTTGTTAATTGTTCATTTACTATGCCTTTGTCTATTGAATACCTCCCCCGCATTTCACATATAAATAAGTAACTACCTTCCCTTCTGGGTTCTATTTACTCTGAAAACACAAAACAATTTCAATAATCTACAAATAAAAAATTAAAATAGTACCTCATCTGTAATAAATGTAGTAATAACTGAACTTAGCTTTAAGTTGCATTAAAAACATCACGAACATCTCCTTCCCATTCTTCCTAATATAGCAACTCAAAAAAAAATCACAATGACAAATATCATTTGTATTTTTAAATTTCACTGATCTTAAACGCTACCTACAGTTGTGGTTTGTTTCTGCTGTTTTAAATGGCACAGCACATTTAGAAAGGCTTGCTTTCTATACAGACATTTACACTGATTCAGCAATGTTGCACTAATATCCCAATTTAGAACACCAATTCTAACATTTATACAAAGACTACTTCACAAAAATAATGTGCGGAAAAATTGAGATCGAAGTGTTTTTCTCCCCCCAAGGTATGACAGAATTGTTTATTCTAACATCTTAAAGTAAGGTTAAAGATTAAAATGTGTCTTCATGCTTTGCTTTTTTGGAGGGCAGAGACTGGAAGAAGCGTATGTTAATGCTTACAGCTTTTATTACCGCAGTTCCATGGTGACAGCAAAGTTTAGAGAACAATGACTGTTTAGAGTTGAGGGATATATTTAAGGAGCTATGACCAACAGTTTATGAATGGATGTTTCAATGAACTCCTTTCAGCACTCAGGAGACTGTGGTATTATAACTGTAGCACGAAGAATAGGATTCCTGAAAAAAGCACCATTAGTGACGGATAACATAGTCACAGCGTTTTCACTACTAAAATACCATCACCATGGCAGTCTCTGGCCCTTCTTCATGGGGAAGAATATGCCACGACAATACTTGCACCAGAGCCAGAATAACATCAAAAGTAGTTAATTTAACCACACTGTACATACAGCTGTATTAATTATTTAAGATTATAGAGGAACTACTCACACAATAGATCAATCTGTATATAACAGAAGGAATTCAAGCTTTACTTCACTACAGGGAATAAAGAATGCTGAATTTTAAGTACTGAAAATGGAATTTGACCTACAAGTGAGAACTGAATAGCTTGAATGGGAAACTGCAATTTGTGTAGACACCCAGTACAATATACACGTTTTCTTTATACCACAAGAATATGTAAAATATATTTAAACAAAATTAATACTATTTAAACATATGTGGCTACTTACTATTATCTCACCTACATGGTTATTTAAAAGTTATTCCATATCCAGGAGATGATCACCTGACCAGAACAACTTTCCTACCAGTTAGTGGCACAAAATAACAGCAGTGTGCAGACTCTGTCAATGGGTGCATAGATGTAACCACAGCAACTGGCATCAGAATAACCATAGTTATGCTTCCTGTGGTATGAGAAGCATATTAGCACGGACAGTGTATCAATTAAATACACTGCTGAAGGGTCTTGGGGAAGGGGTAATTTTAACCTAGCCAGGCGGGTAACGGGCGACTTTGGGTCAGATGCCCATTTTACACCCCGCCCAATTTGACTCTCCATTGACCTGAACCCGCCTGTTTTCCACTCAGCAGGTTATGTCTGGAGTCCCTCAAGGATCTATCCTTGGCCCCCTCCTATTTCTCATCTACGTGTTGCCCCTTGGTGACATCATCCGAAAACACGATTCCACATGTACGCTGATGACATCCAGCTCTACCTCACCACCACCTCGCTCGACCTCTCCATTGCATCTGATTTGTCAGGCTGCTTGTCCGACATCCAACTGGATGAGCAGAAATTTCCTCCAATTAAATATTGGGAACTCCGAACCCATCACAAACTCTGTTCCCTAGCCACTGTCTGAGGCTGAACCAGACTGTTCGCAACCTTGGCATGCTATTTGACCCCGAGCTGAAATTCTGACCACATAGCCTCTCCATCGCCAAGACTGCCTACTTTTATCTCCATAACATCACCCATCTCCACCCCAACTCAGCTCATCTGCTGATCAAACCCATGTCTTTGTAACCTCCAGACTCGCCTATTCCCATGGTCTCTTGGCTGGCCTACCACTTTGCACCCTCCGTAAATGAGCTGATCCAAAACTCCGCTGCCCATATCCTAACTCAGACCAAGTACCATTTCACCCATCACCCCTGTGCTCAGAGACCTACATTGGCTCCCAGTCCAGCAATGCCTCAATTCTAAAATTCTCATCCTTGTTTTCTAATCCCTCCATGACCTTGACCAGCCCCATCTCTGTGACCTCCTCCAGCTGTCCGAGATCTCTACGCTCCTCCAATTCTGGCCTCTTGCGCATCCCTGATTTTCATCGCTCCACCATTGGCGACCATACCTTCAGCTGCCAAGACCATAAGCTCTGGAATGCTCTCCCTAAGCCTCTCCACCTCTCTCTCCTCCTTTAAAACCAACCTCTTTGGCCAAGCTTTTGGTCATCTGTCCTAATATCTCCTTATGTGGCTCGGTGTTTGATAATCGTACCTGTGAAGCACCTTGGGACGTTTTACTATTTTAAAGGCACTATATAAATGCAAGTTATTGTTGTTAGGTTGAAATAATCCCTTCTGTGTCTGAAAGCATTCCATCATCATAGCAGTACTTTACTTGCAGTTTGCTCAATGCACGTAAAAATGCAACCATAGTGGAATCAAAACTTATTAAAAAGCTAGTTTATTAAAAAATTTGTAACAATATATTAAACTATAATACACATTCTGCATAAACAGAATACTGCATAGGGAGTTGTTAAATATACTTGTTCCACTTGTGAAGGTAGCCTGCATAACTCATAACTCACAGCTACTTCCTTCACAGTATTTTTAATACTGACTCATGAACTCATGAGGTGATTTCACCTCTCTACCAATTTGCCATATCAGAAACCCTGAGATGATTACAAAAGTTACAAATTGGGGCAAGCACATTTTAATGATCTTTCAAAAGCCAGTTTAAATTTGTAGCCCTGCAAGTTATTAGGATGGTTACTGTTTCAAATATATAAATTTGTCTTTAATTGCAGCTTTAGCAGAAACAGGAACATGCTTTCCATTTCAGCTGTGTTTTCAGCAGCCTTCCTCAAACTGCAAAATATGGAACTGAAGTGCAGAACATATCCGTTTTCTCCCTTTGTTCGTGGGGAAGTCAGTGTCCTATTTTAAAATAGGAGTCACACAGCTTGAAATTCAACCAAACTCAATTGCAAACTATTAAAATGTACTGTTTTGGAGTGATGAGTGATAGTTGTTCAGATTACAATGCTTGTAGAAGAGACCCCACAGTTGAATGCTGCAAATATCAGAGTGCAGTATAAATTTTATCCACAAACTTCATAATTCACATGTGTAGCTTAAAATTATTTCATAAACATGGAATTGCTTTAAAAAGGATAAAAGTAAAACGCTCCGCTCAATTCTTTCATTTAAAGAGCACAGATGTGAAGTGGCCCAAGTGCAGAAATCTGTTTTAGACAACCCAAGTGAAACGGCTTGCTTTTCAACAACATTGCCCCAGTTTTCTCTCCTGTTCCGCTTGAAACATGTCTAACTGGAATATAGTTCTGTAGGAGCTGGCAGCTCCCCAATGTCTTACCTAGGTGGCCAGGCATCAGTGAGTTTAATTAATAAAAGGTTATATGGTCTACAGGAAAGATAGGGAAAATGGCAAAGGGGGAGGAGTAGCCTTAGTGATTAAGGAGGAAATCACTGCAATGATGAGAGAGGATTTAAAGAGATGTAAGTAGCCAGTGGAGACCTTATGGGTTGAATTAAGGAAGTAGGAAAGGATCCAAGACTGTAGTGGAAGCTGTGTATAGGCCCCCTGGTAGCAGCTCTGAAGTGCTAGATTGTATAAATGCAGAGATTAGACAAGTGCGTAGCAAAGGCAGAGTGGTTTTAATGGGGGATTTTAACTTCCATATAGATTAGGAAAAGCAGACTAGCAACTGTCAGAAAGGTAATGAATTTCTTGAGTGTGTCTGGGATAGTTTTCTACAACAATGGGCTGTAATTTGCAGCCCCTACGGGTATGTACGTGGTATGTATGCACACGTCAGGGACGTGCAAGTTCTGAGTTTAGGCATGCGCTAAAACCCGGAACTTGCAATCTGTCAAGATTCTTCTTAACAGATCGTACGAATCCCCAGGAAAAGGGGATTCGCGGGCAGAGAGTTGCGCTATTTACCCAACTTCTGCCCAGCAAATGCCCGTGAAATTCTTACACCTGGTAAAAGCAGTTGTAAGGCCTTGAGCATGAATTTTTGTCATTCATTGGGCCGGCCCACATGATCCCTGGGGCGCTTGCGATCCACCTGTGTCCCTGGGATACGTGGACCTCTGCCCGTGGGTACGCAGGGAGGCCCAGGACCATGAGTCTGCGTACCTCCCGGACCACCAGGTAGGCGCGGATTTTATTTGCGGATCGGAGGTATTTCCCCGCGGGGAATAAATAAATTCAGGGCCAATATGTCCTAGAGGCAACAAGGGAGCAAGCCATATTAGATTTAGTAATGAGTAATAAGCCAGATTTAGTTAACAGCCTAACTGTGCGTGAACATTTATCAAATAAAGATCATAACATGATCGAGTTCAACATAACGTTTGAAAGGGAGAAACGCAAACAGCTACTAAGATTCTAGATTTAGGTAAGGCCGACTTCAACGGGATGAGGCAGAGACTGTCCACAGTAAACTGGGTAAAATGATAGAAAATCAGTGGAAGATGTTTAAAAAAGAATTTGAATGTGATACAGAACCAGTTTATACCCCTGAGGGGATAGAGCTCAACTTGCCAAAAAAAACAGCCATGGACAATTAAAAAGGTAAGGGACAGCATAAAACTAAAGGAAAGGACATACAAAAATGCAAAGAATAGCACAGATCCTGGCAAATGGGAAAGACACAAAGAACAGCAAAGGGTCACAAAACAGATAGCAAGAGCTACAAAAAGGGAGCATGAAAAGAAACTTGCAAGAGATATCAAAATCAATATGAAGAATTTTTACAGTTACATTAGGAAAAAGAGGGTGGTCAGGAGCAATGTTCATGGAATCATAGATATTTACAGCCCAGAAGGAGGCCATTCGGCCCATCTTGACCATGCCGGTCGACAAAGAGCTATCCACCCTAATCCCACTTTCCAGCACTTGGTCCGTATCCTTGTAGGTTATGTCATTTCAAGTGAATATCCAAGTACTTTTTAAATGTGATGAGGGTTTCTGCCTCTACCACCCTTTCAGGCAGTGAGTTCCAGACCCCCACCACCCTCTGGGTGAAAACATTTCTCCTCAAATCTCCTTTAAAGCTCCGACCAATTACTTTAAATATATGCTCCCTGGTTATTGACCTCTCTGCTAAGGGAAATAGGTCCTTCTTATCCACTCTATCTAGGCCCCTCATAACTTTATACACCTCAATTAGGTCCCCCCTCAGCCTCCTCTGTTCCAAAGAAAACAACCCCAGCCTATCCAATCTTTCCTCATAGCTAAAATTCCCCAGCCCAGGCAACATCCTCGTAAATTTCCTCTGCACCCTCTCTAGTGCAATCACATCCTTCCTGTAATGTGGTGACCAGAACTGCACGCAGTACTCTAGCTGCAGCCTAACTAGTGTTTTATACAGTTAAAGCATAACCTCCCTGCTCTTATATTCTATGCCTTGGCTAATAAAGGCAAGTATCCCGTATGCCTTCTTAACCAACTTATCTACCTGTCCTGCTACCTTCAGGGATCTGCACTCCAAGGTCCCTCTGATCTTCTGCACTTCTCAGTGTCCTACCATTTATAGTGTATTCCCTTGCCTTGTTAGCCCTCCGCAAATGCATTACCTCACACTTCTCCAGATTGAATTCCATTTGCCACTGTTCTGCCCACCTGACCAGTCCATTGATATCTTCCTGCAGTCTGCAGCTTTCTTCTTCATCATCAACCACACGGCCAATTTTTGTATCATCTGCAAACTTCTTAATCATACTTCAAACATTCAAGTCCAAATCATTGATATATACCACAAAAAGCAAAGGACCTAGTACTGAACCCTGCGGAACCCCACTGGAAACAGCCTTCCAGTCACAAAAATGCCCTTCGACCATTACCCTTTGTTTCCTGCCTCTGAGCCAATTTTGGATCCAACATGCCACTTTGCCTTGGATCCCATGGGCTTTTACTTATCAAAAGCCTTGCTAAAATCTATATAGACTACATCAAACCCTCATCGACCCTCCTTGTTACCTCCTCAAAAAATTCAATCAAGTTAGTCAGACACGACCTTCCCTTAACAAATCCATGCTGACTGTCCCCGATTAATCCGTGTCTTTCTAAATGAAGATTTATCCTGTCCCTCAGAAATTTTTCCAATAATTTTCCCACCACCGGCGTTAGGCTGACTGGCCTGTAATTACTTGGTCTATCCCTTTTTCCCTTTTTAAACAATGGTACCATGTTAGCAGTCCTCCAGCACCACACCTGTAGCCAGAGAGGATTGGAAAATGATGGTCAGAGCCTGTTATTTCTTCTCTTACTTCTCTTAACAATCTGGGATACATTTCATCTGGACCTGGGGATTTATCCACTTTAATGTTGGCCCCTTAAAAACAGAAAGTGGTGCGCGCCGCCATTCCATTTCCACCATTCCTCCTGTCCGACAATCTTCAGCCCAACGCCCAGGCCTGCTCACCAGCCGCTCCTCCTTCCGTGACCTTCTCGCCAACCGCCCCTCCTCGGGGCTCCTTCCGTGACCTTCTGCACCTGGTCTTCCCTGATGGTCACCCCTACCAGGTACTAACCAGGCCTGGCTCTGCTTAGCTTCCAAGCCTTGCCAGTGACCCTGTCCCTAGTCCCAGGAACAGGGACAGGAACAGGAAATGGCGGACATGTTGAATAATGACTTTGCGTCAGTATTTACAGTAGAAGAGGAGGATAGCATGCTGGAAATTCCAAAGAAACTAAAATTGAATTGGGGATAGGGACTCAATAAAATTAACGTAAATAAAATAACAGTAATGAAGAAAATAATGGCACTAAAGAGTGGCAAATCCCCAGGGCCAGATGGTTTCCCTCCCAGGGTTTTAAAGGAAATATGTGAGCACATTGCAGATGCCCTAACTATAATCTTCCAAAGTTCTCTAGATTCAGGAACCATCCCTTTAGATTGGAAAATTGCGCATGTCACTCCGCTATTTAAGAATGGCAAGAGAGGGAAACCAGAGAATTATAGATGTTAGCCTAACATCTGATGTCAGGAAATTGCTAGAGTCTATAATTAAGAATAGGGTGACTGAACACCTTGAAAATTTTCAGTTGATCAGAGAGAGCCAGCATGGATTTATGAAAGGTAGATCATGCCTGATGAACCTGATTGAATTTTTTGAAGAGGTGACTAAAGTAGTGGACAGGGGAATGTCTATGGATGTTATTTATGTGGACTTCCGGAAGGCATTTGATAAAGTCCCACATAAGAAACTGTTAACTAAGGTAGAAGCCCTTCGGAATTGAGGGCAAATTATTGACCTTGTTGGGAAATTGGCTGAGCGGCAGGAGACAGAGAGTAGGGATAATGGGTAGGTACTCAAATTGACAGGATATGACTAGTGGTGTCCTGCAGGGATCCGTGTTGGGGCCTCAACTATTCACAATATTTATTAACGACTTAGATAATGGCATAGAAAGTCATATATCCAAATGTGCTGAGAACATAAAGAAAGGCGGGATTGTAGGCAGTGTAGATGAAAGCATAAAATTACAAAGGAATCTTGATAGATTAAGTGAATGGGCAAAACAGTGGCAAATGGATTTCAATGTAAACAAATGTGAAGACATCCACTTTGGACCTAAAAAGGACAGAACAGGATACTTTCTAAATGGTGAAAAGCTAAAAACAGTGGATGTCCAAAGAGACTTGGGGGTCCAGGTACATAGATTAAAATGTAATGAACAGGTACAGAAAATAACCAAAATGGTTAATGGAATTCTGGCCTTTATATCTAGAGGACTAGAGTACAAAGGGGTAGAAGTTCTGCTGCAGCTATACAAAACCCTAGTTAGACCACACCTGGAGTACTGTGAGCAGTTCTGAGCACCACACCTTAGGAAAGATATATTGGCCTTGGAGGGAGTGCAGCATAGGTTTACCAGAATGATACCCGGACTTCAAGGGTTAAGTTACGATGAGAGATTACACAAATTAGGGTTGTATTCCCTAAAATTTAGACGGTTAAGGAGTGATCTGATCAAAGTTTTCAGGATATTAAGGGGAACAGATAGGGTAGATAAAGAGAAACTATTTCCATTGGTTAGGGATTCTAGGACAAGGGGACATAGTCTAAAAATTAGAGCCAGACCTTTCAGGAGTGAAATTAGGAAACACTTCTATATACAAAGGGTGGTAGAAGTTTGGAACTTTCTTCCGCAAACGACAATTGATGCTAGATCAATTGTTCATTTTAAATCGGAGATTGATAACCTTTTGTTAACCGAAGGTATTAAGGGATATGGGCCAAAGTCGGGTATATGGAGTTAGATCGCAGATCAGCCATGATCTCATTGAATGGTGGAACAGGCTTGAGGGGCTGAATGGCCTACTCCTGTTACAATGTTCCTAAATGTTGGCAGGCTATTCACCCAAAGGGCATCACAGCTGTTCTAATACTGCTCTCAGCTAATGTCCATATATGCACACTTTACAGTAGTAGTCAGTCAATAGCGATCAGGAGGACACAAATAATCTCCCAGAGATGTCGGGAACATAGGGTCTAATGAGAGGGAGGAATTGAATGAAATCAGTATTTGTAGGGAAATGGTGTTAGGGAAATTGATGGGATTGAAGGCCGATAAATCCCAAGGGCCTTATAATCTACATCCTAGGGTACTTAAGGAAGTGGCCCGAGAAATAGTAGATGCATTGCTGGTCATCTTCCAAAATTCTATAGACTCTGGAACAGTTCCC
The DNA here is from genome assembly GCF_052327205.1 of Somniosus microcephalus. Classification (NCBI taxonomy): domain Eukaryota; kingdom Metazoa; phylum Chordata; class Chondrichthyes; order Squaliformes; family Somniosidae; genus Somniosus; species Somniosus microcephalus. The sequence continues at coordinate 223,799,725 of NC_140992.1, forward strand.
ATGGATTGGAGGATAGCTAATGTAACCCCACTATTTAAAAAGGATGGTAGAGAGAAAACGGGGAATTATAGTAAGCTTGACATCGGTAGTGGGGAAAATGCTAGAGTCCATTATAAAAGATGTTGTGGCGACACGCCACCACTGGACATAATCCGCTCACGGCGGCACGGACAGTTTAAGCAGACGCCCCCAGCCGGGGGCCCTTTCCTCCAGCAACTTGTTTCCCGCAGGGACAGGCTGCCGGGAGCACTTCCTGTCTGGGGAGTATTTAAGTGGATGCGCGGGCTTTTCCAGTTCTCTTCGCCATGAGGTAGAATAAAAGCAGTTGTGTTTTACTAGCTCTGGTCTCGACTCCCACGTTTGCCGCGGTATCTCAACACTGGTGACCCCGACGCTCAGGACGAATCCTAAGCTAGCATGGCGGATACAAACGCAGCCATGGTTAAGCTACCGGACTTTTGGGAGAACCTGGCCGAAGCCTGGTTTGTTCAAGCTGAGTCCAGATTCCGGCTGAAACACATTACAGTCGACGCCACAAAGTATGACTACCTCGTCTCCTCTCTCACCTACGCCACAGTCCCCAAGGTTTGGGCAGCGCTGCAGGATCCACCACCGGAAGGCAAGTACGAACATCTGAAGGCTGCGCTCCTTAAAAAATTTCAAACGCCCTCTTACCAGCGCAACTGCCAACTTCTTGACCTCCCCGGCCTTGGTGACGCTTCACCCTCGGATCTGCTTTCCCACATGCTGTCCCTCTCAGACGACAAAAACACCGGCGCCCTCTTTCGCACGCTTTTCATTCGGCAGCTCCCCGCCAGCATCCGCCCGCTCATTGTGGAGTCTGGCTCCACGGACCTGAATGACATAGCCGAAAAGGCCGACCGGCTGTCCGGTCGCGACGTCGCGCCCGACCTCACGGCAACGACCACGCGGTCTTCCCGGCCCACTAGGCCCGACCGCCCTACCACTCCGGGTCACTGCTACTACCACACCCGTTTTGGCACTAGGGCCCAACGCTGCACGCCACCGTGTACTTTCAAACCCCCCCCCCCGCACCGGCCCCCGCGATGGCCGCGGGGCAAAAGGGGCCTCTACTGTACGTCACCGATGACAGAACCAACCGCCGATTTCTGTGCGACACAGGGGCCCAGCACAGCATCACCCCCGCCTCCGCCCTCGAAATCCAACGCGGCACACGGGGTATCACGCTGGCCGCAGCCAATGGCTCTGACATTCGCACATATGGCACCCGCATGGTCACGCTCGACCTCGCGGGCCGCCGCTACCGTTGGGAGTTCCTCACAGCCAAGGTCCTCTGCCCACTCATCGGCGCCGACTTCCTACGCGCCCACAGCCTCCTTGTCAACATTCCGAGGCACCGCCTCGTCGACATCAACACTATGGCCCCCATCCCCGGCGCATTCACCCCGGCCCGTTCGGCCGGCCTGACGACTACTGCCTCGCCAGAGCCACGGACGACTACTCGGCACTCCTAGCCGAGTTTCCCGCCCTCACTAACCCGACCTTTTCGGCCAAAGCCGCCAAACACGGTGTGGAGCACTATATCCCCACCACCGGCCCCCCAGTTTCTGCCCACGCCCGCAGACTCAACCCGGCCAAGCTGGAAATCGCGCGGGCCGAGTTCACCACCATGGAACAACTCGGCATCATCCGCCACTCCAGCAGCCCTTGGGCCTCGCCCCTCCACATCGCCCCCAAGCCCGGCGGAGGCTGGCGCCCTTGCGGGGACTACCGCCGCCTCAACCCCCAACCGATACCCGGTGCCACACATCCAGGACTTCTCAGCCCGACTGGCCGGACGAACCGTCTTTTCCAAGGTCGACCTGGTGCGCGGTTACCACCAAGTCCCCATACACCCCGCGGACATCCCCAAAACGGCCGTCATCACCCCATTCGGCCTGTTCGAGTTCCTGAGGATGCCCTTCGGCCTCAAGAATGCAGCCCAGGCTTTCCAGTGCCTTATGGACTCAGTCCTCCGGGACCTGACCTTCCTATTCGTCTATCTAGACGACATTCTCGTGGCCAGCTCCTCCAAACAGAAACACCTCGAACACCTTTGCACCCTGTTCGGGCGCATAGCCCAACACGGGCTCATCCTCAGCCCGGCGAAGTGCCAATTCGGCCTAACCGAGATCGATTTTCTCGGTCACCACATCACCCCTGCTGGGGCCGTCCCCCTGCCCAACAAGGTGCAGGCCGTCCAGCAATTCCCCCGCCCCACAACCATCAAGGGCCTCCAGGAGTTCCTCGGGATGGTGAACTTCTACAACAGGTTCATCCCCAGAGCTGCAGCCCTCATGAAGCCCCTATACGACTCCCTCCGAGGTAAATCCAGCAAGATGGACGTAGCCTGGACCACTGACACGTCAGCCGCCTTCGACGCCACCAAAAACGCGCTCGCCGACGCCACCCTGCTCGCGCACCCGAGGGCCGATGCCCGGGTCGCGCTCACCACCGACGCCTCCGACCACGCGGTCGGCGCCGTGTTCGAGCAGTGGGTCAATGGCGCGTGGCAGCCACTTGCCTTCTACAGCCGCCAACTGCGCCCCCCGGAGGTCAAATACTCCACTTTCGACCGCGAGCTTCTCGCGCTCCACCTGTCGGTCCGCCACTTCAGGTTCCTCCTGGAAGGCCGCCCCTTCACCGCGTACGTGGACCACAAGCCGCTCACATACGCGATGGCCAAGCACATCGAACCCTGGTCCGCTAGGCAGCAACGCCACCTCGCGGCCGTGTCCGAGTTTACTACGGACATCCAGCACGTCTCCGGTAGAGACAACGTTGTCGCCGACTGCCTTTCCCGTCCCGCCATCTGCGCGAATCACCTCGCGGTCGACTACGCGCAACTAGCAGCGGCCCAGCTCACGGACCCAGACCTCCTCTCGGCGGCTACCAGCCTGCCAGGGCTACGCCTAGCCCAGGTCGCGCACGGGCCCGAAGCCACGGCAGTCACTTGCGACGTCTCACTCGGCCAACCCAGGCCGGTCGTCCCTGCAACCTGGCGCCGCCGCCTCTTCGACGCGCTCCACGGGCTCTCCCACCCGGGTTCCCGCACATCCGCCAAACTCCTCTCCCAGCGCTTCGTCTGGCGCGGCCTCAGCAGAGATGTTCGGACTTGGGCCACCTCCTGCCTCGCCTGCCAACGGGCTAAGGTACAGCTGCACACAAAAGCACCCCATGGAGACTTCGAGGTACCCAGCCACCGCTTCGACCACGTACGCGTCGACATAGTCGGTCCTCTGCCGCCATCGCGAGGCCAAACTTATCTCCTCACGATGGTCGACCGCTACACACGCTGGCCTGAGGCAGTGCCGCTGACCTCCACCACCACAGCCGACATCGCCAGGGCATTCGTTAACACCTGGGTTGCGAGGTTCGGCGTACCGGCCGACATAACCTCCGACAGAGGCGCCCAGTTCACCTCCGAACTCTGGACGGCCACAGCACGCAACCTCGGGGTGCCGCTCCACCGAACCACGGCGTACCACCCGCGGGCCAACGGGCTTTGTGAACGCTTCCACAGGTCACTCAAGGCCTCACTCCGCGCCGGCCTGCAGGACAGTACTTGGACTGACCGCCTACCGTGGGTGCTACTAGGCCTACGCACCGCGGTCAAGGAGGACCTCCAGTCCTCGGCAGCGGAGTTAGTCTACGGACAACCGCTGCACGTCCCAGGCGAATTCCTTCCGGAGGCTACCACGCCTTGGTTGGCCGAACAGCAGCGGCTCAACTCTTTCTCTTCCGCTCAGCAGTTCGCCCCACTTCCGGTCAACCGACACGGCGAACTCGCACCTCACGTCCAGCCAAATATACAGCAGGCGCGCTTTGTCTTCGTGCGACACGACGCGCACCGCGGGCCCCTGCGACCCCCGTACGACGGTACTACAAACCGGGGACAAGGTCTTCAAGCTGCGACTCGGCGACAGGGTCGACACAGGCTCCATCGACCGGCTCAAACCAGCACACACAGAACCAGGGGAACAGGTCCCCGTGGCCCGGCCTCCAGCTAGAGGCCGTCCCGCCAGCAAGCCAGCACAGCCGGCGGCGAACCGCCCGGCCCCACCAACTAGACCGGCGACCACTCAGAGCCGCTGCGGCAGAACCATCAGACCACCGTCACGACTCGTCCACTCCTCCTAAGCGGATTCTGGGGAGAGCTCTGTGGCGACACGCCACCACTGGACATAATCCGCTCACGGCGGCACGAACAGTTTAAGCAGACGCCCCCAGCCGGGGGCCCTTTCCTCCAGCAACTTGTTTCCCGCAGGGACAGGCTGCCGGGAGCACTTCCTGTCTGGGGAGTATTTAAGTGGATGCGCGGGCTTTTCCAGTTCTCTTTGCCATGAGGTAGAATAAAAGCAGTTGTGTTTTACTAGCTCTGGTCTCGACTCCCACGTTTGCCGCGGTATCTCAACAATGTAATAGCAGAGCACTTGGAAAACAGTGACAGGATCGGACAAAGTCAATATGGATTTACAAAAGGTAAATCGTGCTTAACTAATCTACTGGAATTTTTTGAGGATGTAACTGGTAGAATAGATAAGGAGAACCAGTGGATGTGGTGCATTTCGACTTTCAGAAGGCTTTCGATAAGGTCCCGCATAAGAGATTGGCGTGCAAAGTTAAAGCACATGGGATTGGGGTTAAGGTACTGTCTTGGATAGAGAACTAGTTGGCAGTCAGGAAGCAAAGAGTTGGAATAAATGGGTCTTTTTCCAAGTGGCAGGCAGTAACTAGTGGGGTACCGCAGGGATCGGTGCTAGGACCCCAGCTATTCACAAGATGTATCAATGATCTAGATGAGGGAACTAGATGTAATATCTCCAAGTTTGCAGACGACACAAAGCTGGGTGGCGTGTATGCTGTGAGGAGGATGCAGAGAAACTTCAGTATGATTTGGAAAGGTTGGGTGATTGGGCAGATGCATGGCAACTGCAGTATAATGTGGATAAATGCGAGGTTATCCACTTCGGTGGCAAAAACAGGAAGACAGATTATTATCTGAACAGCAATAGATTGTGGAAGTGCAACGAGATCTGGGTGTCCTTGTGCACCAGTCGCTGAAGGTAAGCATGCAGGTGCAGCAGGCGGTTAGGAAGGCAAATGGTATGTTGGCCTTCATAGCGAGAGGATTCGAATACAGGCGCAAGGATGTCTTGTTGCAGTTGTACATGGCCTTGGTGAGACCACACCTTGAGTATTGTGTGCAGTTTTGTTCACCTTATCTGAGGAAGGATGTTCTTGCCATGGAGAGAGTGCAGCGAAGATTCACCAGACTGATACCTGGGATGGCAGGAATGACATATGAGGAGAGATTGGGTCGATTAGGCTTATATTCGCTAGAGTTTAGAAGAATGAGAGGGGATCTCATTGAAACTTATAAAATTCTAACAGGGCTAGACAGACTAGATGCAGGAAGGATGTTCCCGATGGCGGGGGAGTCCAGAACCAGGGGTCACAGTCTAAGGATAAGGGGTAAGTCCTTTAGGACTGAGATGAGGAGGAATTTCTTCACCCAGAGTGGTGAACCTGTGGAATTCTCTGCCATACAGGGTAGTTGAGGCCAAGTCATTAAATATATTCAAGAAGGATTTGGATATATTTCTTGAGGCTAAAGGGATCAAGGGATATGGGGAGAAAGCAGGGACAGGATCCTGAATTTGGATGATCAGCCATGATCTCATAAATGGCGTAGCGGGCTCGAGGGGCCGAATGGCCTACTCCTGCTTCTATCTTCTATGTTTCTATGAGGAGCCAGAATGCTGACTTCTCTTCTTTACTTTCACAACTCCTGTGGAAGTGTACTTCAGCATGACTTGTGCCTTTAGCAAAGGAGTGGTGCAAATTGGGGGACAAATGTTAAAAAGCAAATTTATCACTTGGATATATAAACGGATCTCTGCACTTAGAATTGCTCACACTTGTGCTCTTAAAATGGGCAAGGATACTGAAGCTAAGTGCAGTGCCCTTCCTCCACCACCCCACCCCGCACCTTGGCTAAGATCAGGTAATACAGGACACAGAACGATAAACGGTTAACTAAACAAGTAACCTATTCTTAAAAGTTGTTAAAACTACCACTGGTACAGATATTGAGTGCTGCTACATTTGCTAGCATTTTGGCTTCACTTAGATAACCATCCAAATCAACTAAACAAACATTTCATACATTCCACTGTACGTCATCAGGCAAACATGCATGTTAAACGTTTTCTGGTGAGATGCACTGCAGTAAGAAAAAACACTCCTATACCAAAGATTTTTATCTATTTGAAGAGACATGTGATCTTAGTGGTCTCACCTATGGCTCAACATGTACTTGTCACTTCTGTTCGCCACAAGATCTCTGTAAAAACCTGTTTACAAATAAAATTGTTTGTTATGCCGTTTACAAGTGCAATGTTAATTTGACTAAATTTGTACCTTAATGTAAATATGTTACAGTCCAAAATCTATCTGAAAGAAAAAGCACACATTCCTAGCAAGTTTATTTTCCTCTTGTCAACTACCTTCCATATGTAAGCAAACTCATTCAACTGCTATTTCTGCTTAAACGTGCAAACATTTCTATCCAAGTCTTGGAAACTGCTGTTTTTGTACTATTAAAGGGTTAATTGAACATTGCTAAAAGTGTGGATAAGCATGCTTGTTATGCAGGATTTTTACTGGTTTCAGGGCTTACGGTAAAACATGCTTTATGACGTCTCCATAGCAGGCCATCCAATGCAGCAGCAGGATCAATCATATCATGCCCCAACAGTGCTAAGAAGCCTTTTAAACCTCTGTAATAGGGGAAGATTACATAGAAACATAGAAGATAGGAGCAGGAGTAGGCCATTCGGCCCCTCGAGCCTGCTCCGCCATTCAATGCGATCATGGCTGATCATCCAAATTCAGTACCCTGTCCCTGCTTTCTCCCCATACCCCTTGATCCCTTTAGCCTTAAGAAATATATCCAACTCCTTCTTGAATATATTTAATGTATTGGCCTCTACTGCCTTCTGTGGTAGAGAATTCTACAGGTTCACCACTCTCTGGGTGAAGAAATTCCTCCTCATCTTGATCCTAAATGGCTTACCCCTTATCCTTAGACTGTGACCCCTGGTTCTGGACTCCCCGACCATCGGGAACATCCTTCCTGCATCTAGTCTGTCCAGTCCTGTCAGAATTTTATAAGTTTCAATGAGATCCCCTCTCATTCATCTAAACTCCAGCGAGTACAAGCCCAATCGACCCAATCTCTCCTCATAAGTCATTCCTGCCATCCCAGGTATCAGCCTGGTGAATCTTCGCTGAACTCCTTCCATGGCAAGAACATCCTTCCTCAGATAAGGCGACCAAAACTGCACACAATACTCAAGGTGTGGTCTCACCAAGGCCCTGTACAACTGCAGCAAGACATCCTTGTTCCTGTACTCAAACCCTCTCGCTACGAAGGCCAACATGCCATTTGCCTTCTTAACCGCCTGCTGCGCCTGTATGCTTATCTTCAACGACTGGTGCACAAGGACACCCAGGTCTCGTTGCACTTCCCCTTCTCCCAATCTATTACCATTCAGATAATAATCTGCCTTCCTGTTTTTGCCACCAAAGTGGATAACCTCGAATTTATCCACGTTATATTGCATCTGCCATGCTTTTGCCCAATCACCCAACCTGTCCAAATCATCCTGGAGTTTCTCGGCATCCTCCTCACAGCACACACGCCCACCCAGCTTTGTCATCTGCAAATTTGGAGATATTACATCTAGTTCCCTTGTCTAGATCATTAATATATATTGTGAATAGCTGGGGCCCAAGGACCGATCCCTGCGGTACCCCACTAGTCACTGCTTGCCACTCGGAAAAAGACCCATTTATTCCAACTCTTTGCTTTCTGTCCGCCAACCAGTTCTCTATCCAAGTCAATACCTTGCCCCCAATCCCATGTGCCTTAACTTTACACGCTAATCTCTTATGCGGGACCTTATCAAAAGCCTTCTGAAAGTCCAAGTACACCACATCCACTGGTTCTCCCTTATCTATTTTACCAGTTACATCCTCAAAAAATTCCAGTAGATTAGTCAAGCACGATTTACCTTTTGTAAATCCATGTTGACTTTGTCTGATCCCGTCACTGTTTTCCAAGTGCTCTGCTATTACATCTTTTATAATGGACTCTAGCATTTTCCCCATATTTGGATTGCAGGTTTAAGAAATGGGACAGCTCTACCTTGGATTAGTGCCTGGTGCACCAGTCTTTCTTGCTGTACCAATGATTCAACAACTAATTCCTTGCCACTTTCAAATATTTGTTCCGCCATGGCTGTTTCTCTACCTCCATAGGGAGGCTTCTTTATCGTGAAAAATTATGCAGGAGACAGTCACGTTTGAGACACCCTGGGGAGCCTGTACTTCGTCAAGACTGATTAGTCGAGGCAGCTGAGATGGCTGCTTCGAGATCACAATGGCATGATCGATAATCATTCTACTTGTAGCAAGAGCATCACCATACTTGTGCTCTGCTCCTACGTGACAACAACGATCACACTTCAAAAAGTGTAGTAGTGCTTTGGGGCATCCTGAGGTCATGAAAGGCGCTATATAAATGCAAGTCTTTCTTTTTTTTCCCTTTATAGTTCTTGGAAAGATGCTATAAGTCGCAGCTCCAGAGAATACTCCCGGTAACCCAAGAACCTTCCTTTAACTCAGTCTGCCTCTTCAAATAAGAATGGCATAGATGATCATCTTAAAATGAAGGCACCTTGTTTCAGGAAAGCAGGCATTATTGTATGCTGGTAGCTTTATAGCAGCTGTACTTTTATGGAATAAAAGCTCTTACAATTCATACAGGCACTGCACAGCACTGCGCACAGGGGCCCAAACAACAACAACTTGTATTTATATAGCACCTTTAACGTAGTAAAACATCCCAAGGCACTGCACAGGAGTATTTTAAGACAAAAAATTTGACACCGATCCACATAAGGATAAATTAGGGCAGGTGACCAAAAGCTTGGTCAAAGAGGTAGGTTTTAAGGAGCATCTTAAAAGGAGGAAAGAGAGATAAGTGAGGCGGACAGGTTTAAGCAGGGAATTCCAGAGCTTAGGGCCTAGGCAACAGCCACCAAAAGTTGAGCGATTATAATCAGGGATCCTCAAGAGGGCAGAATTAGAGGAGCGCAGATATCTCTGGGGGGGGGGGGGTTGTGGGGGGGTTGTGGGGCTGAAGGAGATTACAGAGATAGGAAGGGACGAGGCCATGGAGGGATTTGAAAACGAGGATGAGAATTTTGAAATCGAGGCGCTTCTTAACCGGGAGCCAATGTAGGTTAGCGAGCACAGGGGTGATGGGCGAACGGGACTTCGTGCGAGTTAGGACACGGGCAGCCGAGTTTTGTATGACCAAGTTTGCGTAGGGTGGAATGTGGGAGGCCAGCCAGGAGTGCGTTGAAATAGTCAAATCTAGAGGTAACAAAGGCATAGATGAGGGTTTCGGCAGCGGATGAGCTGAGGCAAGGGCGGAGATGGGTGATGTTACGGAGGTGGAAGTAGGCGGTCTTTGTTATGCTGCGGCTGTGTGGTCGGAAGTTCATTTCAGGGTCAAATATGACACCAAGGTTGCTAACAGTGTGGTTCAGCCTCAGACAGATGTTAGGGAGAGGGATGGAGTCAGTGGCTAGGGAACGGGGTTTGTGGCGTGGACCAAAAACAATGGTTTCAGTTTCCCCAATATTTAATTGGAGAAAATTTTTGCTCATCCAGAACTGGATGCAGACAATTTAGAGACTGTGGTGGGGTTCACAGAAGAAGTGGTGAGGTAGAGCTGAGTGTCATCAACATACATGTGGAAATTGACGCTATAACATGATGAGAAATAGGAGGGGGTCAAGGATAGATCCTTGGGGGACACCAGAGGTAATGATGCGGGAGCGGGAAGAGAAGCCGTTGTAGGTAATTCTCTGGTTACGATTAGATAGATAAGAATGGAACCAGGCCAGTGCAGTCCCACCCAGCTGGACGACGGTGGAGAGGCGCTGGAGAAGGACGGAGTGGTCAACCGTGTCAAAGGCTGCAGACAAGTCAAGAAGGACGAGGAGGGATAGTTTACCTTTGTCACAGTCACAAAGGATGTCATTTGTGACTTTGATGAGAACTGTTTTGATACTGTGGCAACATGATACAATCGCTGACCCCCTGATCTCTTGGAAAACCTGCAGATTATGCCGCCCCACCCTGCTATTGTTGCTGACCTTGGCAAAAGTAATGAAGTTTAGACTTTGCTCAATAATGCACCTGGAGACAAAATACTCCACAAGATGCGAATTTCTATGGTTGTCTGAGGTGTTCATTTGTTCATTAAATTGGGGTTATTACATGCAATGACAAACATCAGTGTTTAAGGTTGACTGCCCATTCAATATTGATGAATGGCTGTTTGATCTAAAGTGATTGTAGCCATCTATTACCTTTTTGTTTCTGTATACTTCAAAGAAGGTTGGTTTATATTTCTAAGAGACGCCTGTTTTACCTGGGGAGCAGGAGACAGTCAGTTTCAATCCAGCAGCCGGTAGCCAATGAGCTCTCTGTATTTCCAAAGTTTCAGGCCAGCAAGCAGAACAACTAAGCTGGATTCCAAACGGTAGCCTGTTCTACAGGGTAAGAAGATAGTCTATATTTTACAGTCTATGTTTGAAGAGAAAGCGAGTGCCATCTTTATTATGTTATCAAGGTGAGGAGAGAAAGATGTACTTCACCGTTATGACAGGTGAATGAATAGTAAACAGTGTATATGTAAATAAGACCACTTGTTTGTTCAAACCCTGAGCCTCAGTCTGTGATAGAATTACAGGTAGACTACCCTTTATCCGAACTTCCGAAAACCGAAACCCTCTAAAAACCGAAGGTTTTTTCGTTCAGCGTAAGTCGTGCGCACGACTTACGCTGAGCAGAGGGTCAGCGTAAGTCGTGCGCATGACCCCCCGCCGACCCCCGCCGGCCCCGACCCCCGCCGGCCCCCGCTGAGCGTCAGCGTAAGTCGTGCGCACGACCCCCCCGCGTACCCCCGCCGACCCCCCCGCCGAAAGTCGGGGGGGGGCGGCGGGGGTGTCGACGGGGGGTCGTGCACACAACTTACGCTGCGCGTCAGCGTAAGTCGTGCGCACGACCCCCCCGCGGACCCCCGCCGACCCACCTTCCGAAATCCCAAATTCTCTGAAAACCGAAACACGGCTGGTCCTGAGGTTTTCGGATAAAGGATAGTCTACCTGTACTTTGAAGTGCAGTGACTGGTGTTGTTTAGGCACAAAACCATACAAACATACAAATGAGACGAACGATGAGTTGATCTTTTTTGTGGTGTTGTTGGTTGAGTATTGGGTTAGGTTCGTAGGAGAACTCCTTGCTCTTCTTCAAAATAGCAGCACGGGATCTTTAACAATGACCGGAACAAGTAGACGAGGTTTCAGTTTAATGTCTCACCCAGAGGCCAGCACTCGAGTGTCAGCCCGGATTATGTGCTGAAGTTATGGAGTAGGACTTGAACGTATAGCCTAACTCGGAGGCAAGAGTGTGGCCAACGGAGCTAAACTGATACATCCAGCACAAATAAATATTGGCCTGGCATTTCCGCTAGGCTGCTCTGTTTACTTCAGTACAATTTGATTGAAATCTGCCAAACTAGTGCAAACGTTAATGGAATTTCAAGCACAAATTACGTACAGCGAGTTGCTGCGATATTTTGCGCCTGTTTAATCGCGCTAGAAGCTGGCCATGTCCACAGATCACCATTGCGTGTTTCTGCCAATTTTGCTCGTTTGCAGGCCTTCGAGGAGACTCTGAAAACTAAGCTTTTTTTAGGCCAGGACACGAATAGGCTTGGTTTAAATAATTTTTAAAATAATTTATTAAGAAACTGACTACTGTACACCAATATAACTAGCCATTGTTTCTGTATAGTTTTTTTTAAAGTCATTTTCAGCTATTTAAAATCAGTTTACTCACAGGTGCTGGAATGGACACATTAAAAATGCTTATTTTTTGTGATAAAGCCATTTTCAGCTGTATTAATCCAACTGCACCAAGTTACAGCTCTTAAATATATCACAGTATAGGAATGTCTAGTTCCTATCCAAAGACTGAGGTCCACTCAGGCGATCAAACAAAACGAAGTTTAATGGAAACTAACAGGTTTACACAAGTAACTACAGGAGAACATCAAGTGTAGGTCTGCTCAGTTTGGAGGCTTCATGAGGACTGCTAGGGCGGTCCCGTGGTTAACGTCATGACGTCATCACGTTCTTCCCGCCAGTGGAGGATCACGTGATGAACGGCGTGACATCATCGCGTTTACCCGCGCTGTTAAAGTAATCACGCTCTGTACAAGTAAACAGTATAAATAAAGATACAGACTCAGGCTGTAGCTAACATGTTGTTAAAGGGAATTATATACAAACGATCTGAGTCCTTTAGTGGCTCCGCCACAACAGAATATTTTTTAAAGCAAAAAAATTTTTTTTTTTTTTTTTATTACGTTCTTAAACGTTGCCCAATTGCGCTGGTTCATGGCCAATTTTACGTTCAACGATATGCCAATAAGTTTTAGCGGAAAGAGGAAAAAAACTTTTCAAAACTAGTGCAATTTGCACCCAGATTGCCGACTGCACCCAAAGCGGAAACTCCAGGCCATGGTATTTATCCTGTACACTCAGAAAGCAGCATTCTCTATGTTGATTATACCAAGATAATCAAATCGCCATCTCTCGCTGCTGTATCTCCACTTCTGATGCCTGATGAATGGTCGATACATATTCAGTTTTCTATCATTAAAGCAAAAGAACTTGCATTTATGTAACGTTACATCAAATTCGCAGAACTGTAAAGTTCTTCAAAACCAGTGCTGTTGTTTGTAGGCAAACACAGCAACTAGTTAGGCAAAGCAAGGACCCTTAAATGGCAAATGAGGTGAATGAGCAGTTAATTTGTTACATTTTGGTGGCAATGGGTGAGGGAGAATGTTATCCCAGACCCTGCTCTTCAATTAGTGCCATGGAATCTTGAGTGTCCAGCTCAACAGGCAGGTGGGGCCTTTGTTTAGCGTCTCATCTGAAAGACGGCACTTCCGACTAACATTTGCATACTGAATTATCATTGGCCCACAGGCATCTGTAAGGAATACCTATTATATTCACATGTGATCACATGCTGAGTTGTCATTGGCCTGCAGGCATCTGTAAGGACTGCTATTGTTTTGGAGGACCCAGGGTCCTGACTCCATCTTGTCCACACGGTGCTGCACTGCTGTGAGTCAGATCAGACCTGATGCTTCATTAAAAGAGTTTAAACTGTAATACTCCGTTGTCCTGCAATTTATTATTTTTGTACAAAGTGTGCAAAACAAGACATGGTGTCAGAACAGGGATTTGAAATGGACATTGTGGGAGCTCCCTTACCTCTAATGAATTGGGAATCTTTGAACTTACATAAGAATGGTGCAAGTTCAAGCAACACGTGGAGTTAATGTTCTCGGTCTGTTGAAAAGCATAGAGGAAGAAGAAAGATGCAGCTACCTACTCCTATGGATCGGAGAAAAAGGGAGAGACATTTTTAACACATGGTCTCTCACCGCGGATGAAGCAAAGGTACTGAAAAGTTATTTTGACCATTTTGAAGCATATGTGATGCCCAAGACAAATACGATATTCGCTAGGTACAAGTTTCAGGAGAAAGTACAAGGAGCTAGTGAGTCGTTTGAACAGTTCGTGACTGAGTTAAAACTGAAGGAGATCCGAGCAGAAACAGAGAAAGATGCACAACTCACACTGCTGAGCAAAGTCATACACTAAGGATGGCCTGAGGAAAGGAGGAAATGCCCTCAGAGCATATCTGAATTCTGGAACCACAGAGACGAAATGTCACAAATTAACGGAATCATCTTCAAAGGGGAGAAAATCATCATTCCTACCAGTCTCAGAGAAGAGGTGTTGACAAAAATTCATGCTGGACATATGGGCACGGAAAAATGCAAACAAAGAGCACGTGACATTATGTTATGGCCCGGAATGTGCAAACACATTGAGGACATTGTCAGAAAATGTTCCATTTGTCTAGAACGCCGCCCATCAAATGTCAAAGAGCCCGTGATACCTCACCGTATCCCAGACGGGCTCTGGCAGGTCGTCGGCTGCAAGCAAGTGCATGCAAAATGTGTACAGAGACAGCAACACCAAAAGAGATACTGTGACAGGTCAGCTAGACTACTGCCGCCGCTGCACAATGGAGAATCCGTCAGAATCCAGGAGCATGACTACTGGAAGCCAGCAGTCGTCATCCAACCAGCTGACACTGAGCGATCGTATCACGTCCGCACCCCAGAAGGACAGGTGTACTGCCACAATCGCAGACACCTCCTGAACACCAAGGAACAACACCGTCATTCCGACGAGAGGTCAAGCCTAGAGTTATCCTTGACTTGTGAACTGTCAAAGGGTGTAGGCGGATCGCTGCCCTAAAAAAAAAACTGTACATCGTCATTGAAACGTTGAGATGTTTTCAGTGCTAGTTAAATGTTGAGTTTACTTATATGTTGATGCTACTGAGAACATTATGTAGAAGAAAGGTTCAGAAGTAATGCATAACATTTTTCTTTTAAAAGGGGATGTAACATTTGCATACTGAATTATCATTGGCCCGCAGGCATCTGTAAGGAATACCTATTATATTCACGTGATCACATGCTGAGTTGTCATTGGCCTGCAGACATCTGTAAGGACTGCTATTGTGTTGGAGGACCCAGGGTCCTGACTCCATCTTGTCCACACGGTGCTGTACTGCTGTGAGTCAGATCAGACCTGATGCTTCATTAAAAGAGTTTAAACTGTAATACTCCGTTGTCCTGCAATTTATTATTTTTGTACAGTGTGCAAAACAAGACACCGACCATGCAAAAGTAGCGAATTGACAGCCTAGATTGTATGCTCAAATCCTGAAATGTGGCCTGAACCCACAACCTTTGAACCCAAGGCTTAAACTACTACTAGCTGAACTAAACTGACACACAGAAAAACACAAACCAGAATATTTATTGATGTAGTCCAACTGGTTCTGAATGTTCTATCACCTAACTCTCTCATTGAATTCTACAAGTTTCTTGCTCCCTTCCCCCTCAAAAGGGGGGCCCAGCATATGCAGCTAAATTACCAATCCTTTCAAAGCTGTACAAAATTGATATTACGACATAAATCAGCCTTTTTAAAAAAAAAAAAAAAAAATTATAAACCCAGCTGTAATATAGATTTCTAATGCAAATGTTAAACAATTTACTTCCTCTAAATTTGCCTTCCAGTGTGTCAGATCGCACAGTTAAGGAATATAATTAATTAATGTAATACAAGAGAACATTCATAATATTCAAATGTATACTCATTGTAAACAGTAGAATAAAGGCCATGGATATGCATCAAATCTTCTGTTCAGAGCTCTTTCCTTTTCTAGTGGACTCCAAGCCTATTTTTAACCAAGATAGCAATGTGTAATAACAACAGAAAACGCTGGAAAAACTCAGCAGGCCAGGCAACATCCGTGGAGAGAGAAACAGAATCAACGTTTTGGGTCAAAACACTTCTACAGAACTGAGGAAAAAAAGGCAGGAAATGAAACAGATTAAAAGGCAGTTTGGGGGCTAGGAAATGGGGGAGGGGATGAAAGAAGAGACATTAAGAGCCTTTTAATTTGTTTCATTTCCTGCCTTTTCTTCTCAGTTCTGTAGAAGGGTTTCGACCCGAAACGTTGACTCTGTTTCTCTCCACGGATGTTGCCTGGCCTGCTGAGTTTTCCCAGCGTTTTCTGTTGTTATTTCGGATTTCCAGCATCCGCAGTATTTTGTTATCGTAGCAATGTGTGATGTAGTGCCAGAAGAGCCATGTACAGACAAACATTCGAATTTAGAAGAATTGGAATAGAATTGCCATCCATTAAGTATGTACTCCAAAAATACAAATTTCTTGACACTTCCATACTTGCCAATCATACACATTTAACAGATAACCTCGAATCACACAAGCAATTTGTGCTTAGGTTGCGTAGAAATAGAACCTGTTACAAAGAGTAAGGAACAAAATCCAAATTGAAATTGTTCTTTTTAACATAAAACAAAAACCACAGCCTCCGCCTGTGTTTAACAGAATGCAATTTAAAAAAAGAAACACAAAAACTAAAAGGAGCACAGCCTTTCACAAACTTACAGGCAATGAGGCAAATGAAAGATCATGTAGGAGTAGTGACTACACCACCCCTAAAAAGCCAAAAGCTTGCATACACTTTGGATAAACCCCTATTCTGCGATATGCTTTCTCAAAAAGCCCCACCCCAACAAGCATATAACAACAACTTGTAATTATATAGCACCTTTAACGTAGTAAAACATCCCAAGGCGCTTCACAGGAGTATTAGAAGACAAAAAATGACACAAAGCCACATAAGGAGAAATTAGGGCAGGTGACCAAAAGCTTGGTCAAGCAGGTTGGCTTTAAGGAGCGTCTAAAAGGAGGAAAGAGAGGTAGAGAGAGGTAGAGGTTTAGGGAGGGAATTCCAGAGCTTACGGCCTAGGCAGCCGAAGGCACGGCCATCAATAGTTGAGCGATTATAATCAGAGATGCTCAAGAGGGCAGAATTAAAGAAGCGCAGATATCTCGAGGGAGATGTGGGGCTGGAGGAGATTACAGAGATAGGGAGGGGCGAGGCCATGGAGGGATTTGAAAACAAGGTGAGAATTTTAAAAATCGAGGCGTTGCTTAACCGGAAGCCAATAATAGATCAGCGAGCACAGGGGTGATGGGTGAACGGGACTAGGTGTGAGTTAGGACACGGGCAGCCGAGTTTTGGATGACCTCAAGTTTACGTAGGGTAGAATGTGGGAGGCCAGCATTGGAATAGTTGAGTCTGGAGGTAACCAAGGCATGGCTGAGGGTTTCAGCAGCAGATGAGCTGAGGCGGGGCGAAGACAGGTGATGTTATGGAAGTGGAAATAGGCAGTCTTAGTTATGCCACGGATGTGTGGTCGGAAGCTCATTTCAAGGTCAAATATGACACCAAGGTTGTGAACAATCTGGTTCAGCCGGAGACAGATGCTGTGAAGAGGGATGGAGTCGGGGGTGGAGGGGAACGGAGGTTGTGGCGGGACAATGGCTTCAGTCTTCCCAATATTTAATTGGAGAAAATTTCTGCTCATCCAGAACTGGATATCAGATAAGCAGTCTGACAATTTAAGAAACCGTGGAGGGGTCGAGAGAAGTGGTGGTGAGGTAGAGCTGGGTGTCGTCAGTGTTCATGTGGAAACTGACGTCGTGTTTTCGGATGACATCACCAGGGGCAGCATGTAGATGAGAAATAGGAGGGGGCCAAGGATAGATCCTTGGGGGACACCAGAGGTAGCGCTGCGGGACTGGGAAGAGAGGCTGTTGCAGGTGATTCTCTGGCTATGATTAGATAAGAATGGAACCAGGTGAGTGCAGTCCCACCCAGCTGGACCATGGTGGAGAGGCGTTGGAGAAGGATGGACTGGTCAACCATATCAAAGGCTGCAGACAAGTCAAGAAGGACGAGGAGGGATAGTTTACCTTTGTCACAGTTACAAAGGATGTAATTCATGACTTTGATGAGAGCCATTTTGGTACTGTGGCAGGGGTGGAAACCTGATTGGAGGGATTCAACATGGAATTGCGGGAAAGATGGGCACGGATTTGGAGGGCGACAACACGTTCAAGGACTTTGGAGACGAAAGAGAGGTTGGAGATGAGGCAGTAATTTGCAAGGACGGAGGGGTCAAGGGTTGTTTTTTTCAGGAGAAGGGTACTGATGGCAGATTTGAAGGAGAGAGAACTGTTTGGGAGCCAGAAAACGAAGTTGGGTGGTCAGCAGTTTAGTGGAAATAGGGTCAACGGAGCAAGAAGTGGGTCTCGTGGTCAAGATGAGTGCTGAAAGGTCATGAGCGGAGATCGGAGAGAAACTGGACAAAGATGTGAGTTCAAGGCTAGTGCAGGAAGGAATCTTAGAGGAAGTTTGGCCAGGTGGGCTAGGAGAAGAAAGGGAAGTGGCAGAGGCTCCTCGCACTTGCTGTTGGAGCGGAGGGTGGAGGAGACAGGGGTTTAAGAAGTTAGCAGCAGAGAATAGAAGTCGGGGTTATCTTTTGCATTCCAGAATGATTGTGGAATAGTGAACAGTTTTAACAGACGATTGCAGGACCCGATAGTGCTTTATGTGGTCCAGCCTGATCTAGCGGTGAATGGCTGAACCAGTTGTCTGCCATATCTGTTCAAGTCTGCGTCCCTTGGACTTAAGGCAGCAAAGATGAGGGCCGTACCAGGGGGAATGGCCAGGGTGTGAGAGAATAATGGTTTTAATAGGGACTAGGGCATCAAAGGTAGTGGGGAGGGTATGATTGAGCAGATCGGTAGCTGCTGAAATGTCGTGGTGAATGTAATTTTTGCACTGCCCCCATGCAGAATAAAGCAGTAATTGGATTCAGAGTAAGCTTCTCTTTGCATTGTGAGCACAGTGTACATTTGCACAATTGAATCCCAATCAATATATTATATTATTCTACTTTTTCCCCTCCTGCTGATGTACAGTTCCATTGGTACTAATCAACCTTTGTCATCTCACCCAAGTGGACATTCTTCACGTGTCAGCCTATACAATGAATGTCAGCATGCTATTCTACTACAGGGGTTATTACAATCCTATCATCACTCAACATCCACACACATGTACTTTTGCAGGTCACTGGACATCAATAAAAAGCAGGAGCCGTGTGAGAATTTGTTCCTCCCTAGCCCAGGGTCACTGAATTCAAATGTAGTACTCTACTGCTGCAACAGTTAAATCAAGCTGAGACATTATGCTCCGTCAAGTTTCGAGCCATACTTTCAACTAAAGTATCCAATGGCAATGAAGTAAACAGTTTTCCTCAAATCCTGTCATCGTGGCGAGATAGAGTTATGAATATTTATTCCTCATTTGTACAATGTAACTTGATTAATCCGTGAGCAGGACGGAATGCAGAGAAAATGTAAACTGAATAAATTCGCAAGAGGATGGGTGGAGACGGATTCCGTTGCGTTTGGAAAACCTAATTCACATTTTCAATTTTACAAGAATTGTTACAAAGAAAAGTCTGGTGGAAAAAGATAAAAACACATCCATTATATTTAAACCCTGAAAGAGAAAAATACATTGGCCCGGAACTTGCGGTCCTGATGACAGCGAACTGGCAGCGTTCGTCGTCATTTCACCTTTGAAACTGACCGCAACTTCAGGATTTAGAGCATGCGCAGCCTAACGCGGAAATCCTGAAGTTGCGGTCTTTTGTTCTTTTAATAGCCTTTCATGGCCTCACTAGATGATCTATTAAACCGACTAATAAATCCTTACTTTTCGATCAGTCAGTCTGCAGGTCATTCTACTCATTAACAGACTCTCTGTGATTGAAGTTGTTGTTGCCTTCTCCCTTTTTCTCTCTCTCTCACCCCACAAAAGCCCTTGGTTGGAGCCGATGAAGGGTCTTGCACCTAAAATGTTAACTTGCCTTTTCAGTTCACAGATACTGACTGACTTGCTGTATATTTCCAGTATTTTTGTTTCAGATTCCAGCATTTAAAAAAATTTGTCCTTAATATTTATTTATATGATGAATAATCCCAGTATAGCAACTGCTACAAATGTAAATAACCATTTATATCATAGAGTGAGCACTCACACATGCAAACTACCATTTTAAATGACTTCCACTGTGGTCATAGATTTGTACTTCGGGATGAGGCCTCACAGCTCACAGAAACCAGTATTTTTATGTACCATACTGTTATGTAAACATTAGGTTATATGTACCTTAGTCACAACAGGTGATGTGAACACTTTGCTGCAAAGACCATAAAAGGAAAACCAAGAACAAAAGACTTGTATTTATGTAGTGTCTTTCACAACCTCAGGATGTCTCAAATGTCTTTATAATAAATGAAGTACATTTGAAGTGCAGTCATTTTGTAATGTAGGAAACACGGCAGCCAATTTGCACAAAGTAAAGCCCCCACAAGGAGCAATGAGATAAATGACCAGATAATCTGTTTCAGTGATGTTGGTTGAGGGATAACTATTGGCCAGAGGAGAACACCCCTGCTCTTCTTCAAATAGTGACATGGGATCTTTTACATCCACCTGAGAGGGCCGACGGGGCCTCTTTTTAACGTCTCATCCAAAAGACAGCACCTCTGACAGTGCAGCACTCCCTCAGCACAACCTAAATTATGGGCTGAAGACTCTGGAGCGGGCCTTGAACTCAACCTTCTGACTCAGAAATGAGGGTGACTGTCTTATAATACGGTCAGCCAAATCATCAACGGATTGTCCAGAAATAATCCCCCCTCGCCAACCACCCCCCCCCCCGCGTTACCTTCAGTCCTACCACTGAGCCAAGTCCGACACCATGAGAACTCACCTATTTGTGTCTACTAATGAACTTTTCTCTAAGGTATATTAGGAGTATGAAATTTCTGTTGTAAATATTAACTCAGCTTTGTGGTTGTAATGACGGCGATACTTTCAGCGCTCATCATCATTGCTGTGTAAAACTGACAGCAACTTCTGGTGTCCTCACATGCGCAGTTAAACACGGAAATCCTGAGTTGTTGTCAGTGATACCCTGCGCCTCCGCAGGGTGCGCTGTTGCAGTTTTTGTAGATGCAGTCAATACAAAATCAGTGATTTGACGTGAACTACAACTATTTATGCACTATTCTCACTGTAAAAACCAATGAAAATGTTAAGCCTTGTTCAATCAGGAGTAACTGAGTTTTTAACAGCGTCACAATTACTGCTGAACAAGCTCTCTGGCCCTGAAAAACTAAGGCCGGAAATTTGCCGGTGCTCAGAAGACGGGTTCGGAGGTGGGTCCACTGTCAAAATCAAAGATTGACAGCAGGTCGGTATCCCGCTGTCAACCCGCCAAGTGTCGGGTCTGTCATCCCTGAACGGCGGGTCAGCAAATTCAGATACTTCAAAGCTTGTTAAAAAGTACTTAAGCAGCATTTTACCGGCTTTTTCATGAGGTTCCTGGCATGCGGGGATTACGTCAGGTAAGTATGACGAGTTCTCAATGACTCTCCATTACTCTGAATAGTTGACAGCTGCAAAAGTGGTATAAAAGCTACCATTTCATAGCTGGTAACTTTCCAATGTTAGAAGCTGGAGCCTTCAGGATTTGGAATACACTTTTGAGCTTTATGCAGTTTGGAAGTGTTTGGAGTAAACTCTCTATCCACTGTCACCTCCTTGGAGCAACCTCTCTCACCATTGACAGATCGCTTCTGTCATCTCAACTTCAGCTGCCATCTATTCCAGCAACATCAGTACCCTTGAAAAATCTCACCTTGGTCCTCAGAATCCCTCCACGATCAACCCCAACACCAACATCACCAGGCACACCAGCAGCACCAACAACAACACCAACCTTCTCTGCAATCAACTGATGCTGCACAGGACACAGGGCATCAGCACCTGACCACATTGCTGCCCTGGAGGCCAGGGATGGCCTCACCATGGCCAGGTTTACTTCACTTGATGCTGTACACCCTGGCTGTCACATGATGCACCAGGTTGGCACCACCCCACACCAACACTATAAAGCATCCCTGCAATGCCCAAGCCATTCCTTTCAGACTCATCACCATTGCGGGGGGTAATGTTATGTCTCATCATTCACTGCAACTCACTAAGCCACTTCCAAAGGTGCACAAAAATATGTCCAAGAAGGCAAAGTATGGAAAATAAAGATTTCAATGTTTGGCAACACATCAACAGAAACTTTACATGAACATTGGCAACAAAACCCAAGTGCCTACCCATATGTGTTGTTAGTTGGTATGATTGGCCAAGGATGAGGGTGAGTGTGTGAGGTGACAAGTGACATGGGGATGTGATGATGTAAATAGAGAGAGGGATGGGTGGAGGTACAAAGTAAGTTGGTGTGAGTAAGGATGTGCAGGAGTAGGGTAGGGAAGGCAGAGTGATGGGGATGTGATAAGTGGTACAGCAGGATGAGGTTGAGTGTGGCTTTGCAGTAACATTTCGTGATCTAAAGGTTTGTGCCACTGCAGCCTGGTCCTCCGGACGACATCCCTGCTTGTGCCCTCCTGTGCAATGTACAGCCAGGCTGCTTTGGTGTCCTGAGGAGGTCTCTGCCACCCGTTGGAAGGGAAGAGAACCTCCCTGCGTGCTGTGACTCCCTCTATAAGCATATGGAGGGAGTCATGGGAGAGCCTGGGTGCAACCGTGCACCTCTGTGCAGTGATTGTCAGTGTTTGCAGCACCTCAATGCTGTAAA
The DNA here is from genome assembly GCF_052327205.1 of Somniosus microcephalus. Classification (NCBI taxonomy): domain Eukaryota; kingdom Metazoa; phylum Chordata; class Chondrichthyes; order Squaliformes; family Somniosidae; genus Somniosus; species Somniosus microcephalus. The sequence continues at coordinate 223,822,100 of NC_140992.1, forward strand.
ACGCTGACAGCTCAACTGTCAAAATGAATGTGGTCATGGTCCCTTTAAGGAAACCGGCTGATGATGCAGAAAATTCTTCTCACACAGCAGGATGGAACCGGGAGCGGGCTCGTCGTCCACCATCTACCTCAGCCGCACTCGGTAGGCAAAATCTCGGCCTAAGTGTGGGGTCTCATGTCCTCAGAAAAACATTTAAAAACTGCATGATTTTTTTTTTTTTTTTAAAAGCTTATGCTATTTCAGCTTCTCTCTTAATCCCAGGCGTATGTCCCAATCTTTATTTTGCTTTCTGTTCAATGATTAAAATGTGAATTATAATCCTGCTTTGCTGTCTGTGGGAATTCTTCAATCTGATTAGCTGATCAGCCTGCCTGCTGCCTGCCTTGTTGCTGGATGCCACAGATCCCGTATAAATGGCATCAAATTCAAAGTGACATCTGAATAAGGGAAATCTACATCCCTTCACCGCTGACTGCAAAATCCGGGCCATTATCTCTATTACCTTTATAAGATACATTCAAATCTTATTTACATGGTTTGTGATATTAAAAATTGATCCAATTATGCAAATTGGACAGAAAGTTCAGCAATAAATTTATAGCGCAATAGAATATAGTATTCTCACTTATTAAATATTACCCTGAATAATTGCCAAGTAAAATGATTAACCTTTACAGATAAAAGGTGCAGCCAATTGGATTGATACAGGAACATGCACCCAGATGCTAGCTATTGAAATGCAAGCTTTCTCTTAGAGGAAATTAATCGAAACATTATTACAAAATCAATGCAAACAGCAATGGGCACCTACTATAAAAATTTTAGTTAATGCTATAATTATACTGTAATTGATTGTTGGTGTTTAAATTAGAAAATAAAAAAGATTATAGTTAATTGAATGCCCACATGCAACTTACATTACAGATCATGAGATCACAGTTAATTCAAGTCCTAAAGCCAGGCCTGATTGACGGAGCCTATTTTTCTTTATTCCTATATTCTTATTAGAGGGAATACTTGGAGCTGCAATATCACTCATTACTTAAAACAACCCAAGCTGTGAAATATCAGAAATTTTCATTGTATTCTACTTCCCCTAATACTACAATGAGGGGGAAAAAAGGAATTAAAATAAGGGAAATATTTTAAATGCCATTACATCTAAACTATACACACTTTTAAGTGAATAAGAGAGACATTTCTTCTCATTTCCCACTTTCTAAACTTATACATTAAATAGGCTCATAATAAAAAAGACCCCTGTGGGAGAGAAGTGAGTGTATATTCAGGTATGTGTGTGGGTGGAAATAGAAAGTGTTTTTTTTTTAAAGCTTTAAATTTCAAACATTGAATAAATGAGATTTGGCTTTGCAGAGTATTAGGAAAAATAATAGAATTCAAAGCAGGTTACATTACAGCAATAAGTGGGCTGGGATATATTGATAGGAATAATGAGGATTTTTTAAATTGTGATAATGTCAAACATATAGATTCTATCCTCTACTTTTATAAAATGTAAAATACAATACAATACTGGAAAGTGTGAGGTTATGCACTTTGGCAGGAAAAATCATAGAGCAAGTTATTATCTTAATGGCAAGAAACTGGAAAGTACTGTAGTACAAAGGGATCTGGGGGTCCTGGTGCACGAAACTCAAAAAGTTAGTATGCAGGTGCAGCAAGTGATTAAGAAGGCCAATGGAATGTTGGCTTTTATTGCTAGGGGGTTGGAATATAAAAACAGGGAGGTATTGCTGCAGTTGTACAAGGTATTGGTGAGGCCGCACCTGGAATACTGCATACAGTTTTGGTGTCCATACTTAAGAAAAGACATACTTGCTCTCGAGTCAGTACAAAGAAGGTTCACTCGGTTAATCCCGGGGATGAGGGGGTGGTCATATGAGGAGAGGTTGAGTAGATTGGGACTCTACTCATTGGAGTTCAGAAGAATGAGAGGCGATCTTATTGAAACATATAAGATTGTGAAGGGGCTTGATCGGGTGGATGCGGTGAGGATGTTCCCAATGATGGGTGAAACTAGAACTAGGGGGCATAATCTTAAAATAAGGGGCTGCTCATTCAAAACTGAGATGAGGAGAAACTTCTTCACTCAGGGGGTGGTAGGTTTGTGGAATTTGCTGCCCCAGAAAGCTGTGGAAGCTACATCATTAAATAAATTTAAAACAGAAATAGATAGTTTCCTAGAAGTAAAGGGAATTAAGGGTTACGGGGAGCGGGCAGGAAATTGGACATGAGTCTGGGTTCGGAATGGTCATGGCCCTGTGGGTAGTGGAGCGGGCCCAGGGACCATGTAGCCTTGTTCTGCTCCTACTGTGTTCTAATTCTGTTAGATTTCAGGAGATGGTTTTATTCCTGTTCCTGGCTGGGGTGGAGATCGCCTTTACAGAAGGTAAGTACTGTAGAAAATATAGGGACAGAGTGATCTCCTGGAAGAATTTCGATCGCCTAGATGGGTCGGAGAGGAATTTCCCAGATTTTTTTCTCCCAAATTGGCCATTGGGTCTTTATCTGGTTTTTCGCCTCTCCCGGGAGATCACATGGGTTCGGGTGGATGCAGAGTGATAGAAGATTTGAGGTTAGGATCAGATCAGCCATGATCTTATTGAATGGTGGAGCAGGCTCGAGGGGCCGATTGGCCTACTCCTGCTCCTATTTCTTATGTTCTTATGTTCTTAAACTGTGGATTGTTATATTTCAATAAGGATGGAAATCACAAACATAGGCAGATGAACCAGAATGAATTACAAGCCATTTGCACAACTGAGGTGCTAAACAACATCACAAATTGGGAGATCTACAAATGCCAACTGAATGCAGAAATGAACAGTCTTGTGATTCACTTCAAGGCACCTTAAATTTTCAAACATATATAATTTTTATGTACAAAAATTTCCAGTAGTCCAACTTAATGCTATTTAATTACATTGCACCACAGAGTAGCAGAGCATGGATTTAAAAATTAGGCTCAATGGGCGTGATCTTGCCAGCCCTGGGGAGGCGGGTTTGGAGGCGGGACTGCCGGGAAAATGGCAGAATTTGGAGGCGGGTGCCCAACCTGCCTCTATGCCATCTTCCCAGGAGGCAGGTAGCCGTCCTGCGCCAGGTCCCGTCTCCTTGGAGGCGGGAAGGGATTAAAGCCTTCATGTTAACAGGTAGTTAACAGGCAGAAAATAGGATTATCCCTTTTTTGCCCTCACAAGTGCGGGCTTCCCGAAGGCTCCGAAACCCGCCATGTCAGCGAGGCGAGTAGTGGGTCTGCGGGGTGCAAAAGTGTGCTGTGAAGGTAAGTGATGGGTACAAGTGTGGAGAGGTGAGTATCTGAGGTAAGTGCAAAGTGTTAGTAAAAAAGAGTACTTACCTTTGTTTCTTCCTGCAGGCTTCAGTCGGTGGGTATGGGGAGAGTCTCACACCTCCACGTTGGAGATGACAGATGACCGTTGCATTCTCCAATGCAACAACCATCTCATTTCTGCAAAAGAAAGATATTTGATGAAGTCTTGAATTCAAGATCTCATCAAACTACAGAGAATGTCAGTGTTTGACAGCTTCACAGAGCTGTCAAATGATGACAATTCATCTGTCAAAAATTTGTGACAGATGAAACATCATACGTTGACGTTCTCGGTCACCGGCTTTCCCCCAATTGGCCTACTAAGCCCGCTGGGCGGGCTTAACAAGGCCAATCAAGGGAAAATAGCGTGGGTTGGCCAGAAGTTGTTGGAGGCGGGGCTGAAACCCAAAAAGTGGGAATCCCGCCTCCAAAAGCTCCCCATTGGCAAAATCACCCCCAATATCAAACAGACGGTAAGAGCAAGTGAGGGGCTTTCCAACATGGAGGAAACAAAAATAATTCTGGTGGCGAGTAAGCCATATTACTTTCCGACACCTTATAATGGCCAGTTGCAGAGTACTGTATATTTAAGCAGAGAACTGGAAAAGGATTGTTTTCTGCCCTCCCAGTTGGACCATTATGTATGGTATTGAAGGGCCAAAAAGACACGGACAAGCAATGCAGTTGGTTCTCTTTCAAAGTGCAAATGAAATATCCTATAAACTTATACAAATGTACAGGTTTCCTTGTACTGCATAGACGAGCCTTAATACATATTATGCCCACAATCTTGTGAAAATTATTTTTACTTTTCAGTGAGACAAGAGGCTATTCACTATCTATCATTTCCGAGGTGAAGGTGACTTAAAGCTTTCAATTATTTTCTAGAACAAGAATTTCGCAACTGGAGTAGAAAATAGAATAGGATCATAATTCTCAAAACTTGTGACATATATTCTTAAATATTGCATGGAACTAGGCATACACCAAATAATCACTGCCCTTTGGTCTTTCAGTTTATAAGGGTAAACGTCTTGACCATTTTTTATGCAATGTTTAACAATTTCCCATCAGTATCTCTCAACTTGTCACTATCTTTTTAGTTGCTGCACACTTTCGCAAAGACCCAGATTTTGCTGTGAAAATAACAGCAAGGCTAAAAGCGCTCACCATTATTTATGCACAAATCGGACAGCAACTTCTGGCGAGCAGAGATGCGCAGCTAAACGCGGAAAGCAGGAAGTTGCTGTCTGAGATGCGCTGCTTCACCGTAAGCTGCGTGAAAATGACATTTTGCCATCTGGCTGCCCATTAATGGCGTGAAGTTCCTGTACTTACGTCGTAGATACGGACTAAACTCGCAACAAAAAGTTAGGGCTTGTCCATTCCATTCTAAGTACACTGTGAACAGCATAGTAAGTCTTAATTACTGCCAAACAACCTCTCTGGCACTGAAAATTAACTTTTACTAATGCGGAGTCTCATTCCTTCAGCTTTTAATTATTGTTGGAGTTTTCTTTCCATCTCTTTTATCTCCCTCTTAATCCAACATTTCTTTCCCTCGCTTTATTTTGCTTTCTGTACCCGATTTGATATTGAATTCACTATTCTGACACTTCCTGGTTCAGACGGCACTGCTCATTAACGATTCTTCAATCTGATTGGGTAAAGGAGATACACAGTTGCTTGCCCTGTTTGCACAGGTCCTAGATGCCTTGTAAAGGGCACCGTGCCATTTGGATGTCCAGCCACTTGCCATGCAAAACCCCACAGAAAGTCTATGGGCAAGTGCAAATTTACCGAACGGTGAGCACCGCTTTTTTGCCGCTAACAGCAAAATCTGGCCCTTCATATTTATGTTAGCACTTTTGCCCTCTGAGAATGCACTGGACAAGAGTTAACAAAACATACTGGCATGGAATTTTCTTGGAGCTGCTGGCGTAAATGGGTTTTAACAATAATTCCAGTGAAGTTACTGTGGTAGAGCAGGAGTCGCTCCAAGGAAATTCCCGGTCATTAACATTACAATGAAAATAACAACTTGCTTTTATATTTTTCCTTTAACATAGAAAAACGTCTGCAGGCTCGTCATGGAGGGGTTATTAGATTTTTTTTTTAATGGATAGCGAGCTAAAGAAGGATATATTAGTAGGGATGATCAAAAGCTGGTCAAACAAGTAGGTTTTAAGGAGGATCTTAAAAGGAGGAGAAGTGGAGGGGTTTAGCGAGAGAATTCCAAAGAATGCGGCCTAGATGGCTGAAGGTGCAGCCATTAGTGGTGGGGCAAAAGGAGAGGGGATGCTTAAGAGGCAAGAGTCGGAGGAATGGAGAGTTCGGGGGGGGGCGCGGGTTGGGAGGCTGCAAGGCTGGAGGAGGTTAGCGAGATGGGGCGAGGCCCTTAAGGGATTTAAACACATGGATGAGAATTTTAATTTGGAAGCACTGGGGGACCAGGAGCCAATATGGGTCAGCAACAACAGAAGTGGTGGAATTGGGAGATTTGATGCGGGATACAATACCAGCAGTAGAGCTTTGAATGAGTTGAAGTTTACAGAGCATGGAGGATGGGAAGCTGGCCAGGAGGGCATTTGCATAGTTGAATCTGGAGGTGACAAAGGCATAATGTTTCATCAGATGGGCTGAGGCAAGGGTAAAGGTAGGCGATGTTACAAAGATGGAAATAATCAGTGCTTGTGATGGAGCGGTTATGGTGTCAAAATCTCAGCTCGGGGTCGAATAGTTCAAGTCTTGTGTGATTTGAGCTGTCAGAGATAGATTGGGAGGATACACCCAAGATCAAGTTAATTCAGTAGTTATTTATAGAATGCATTCAAAAGCATCTTCTGAATAAGTACATAATAAGCTTGACAAGAAAGGATGCAATCATAGAGTCATACGGCACAGGAGGCGGCCATTCGGCCCATCGAGTCAGTGCCGGCTCTCTGCAGAGCAATCCAGTCAGTCCCATTCCCCCGCTCTATCCCCGTGGCCCTGCAAGTTTATTTCCCTCAAGTGCCTATCCAGTCTCCCCTTGAAAACATTGAGTGTCTCCACTTCCACCACTTCCCTCGGCTGCGAATTCCAGGTCCTCACCACTCGCTGCATAAAAAAGTTTTTCCTCACATCCCCCCTGTATCTCTTGCACAAAACCTTAAACCTGTGCCCCCTAGTCCTTGTACCATCAACTAGTGGGAACAGCCTTTCCCTGTCTAGCCGATCCAAACCTGTCATAATCTTGTACACCTCTATCAAATCAGCCCTCAACCTCCTTTGCTCTAATGAAAACAAATCCAGCTTCTCCAACCTGTCCTTGTAGCTAAGATCCCCCATCCCCAGGACCATTCTGGTAAATCTCCTCTGCACCCTCTCAAGGGTCTTCACATCCTTCCTAAAGTGTGGTGACCAGAACTGGATGCAATACTCCAGTTGTGGCCTAACCAGCACTTAAAGGTTCAGCATAACTTCTCTACTTTTGTACTCAATACCTCTATTTATGAAGCCCAAGATCCCATATGCTTTGCTAACCACGCTCTCAATATGTCCTGCCACCTTCAGGGACCTATAACTCCCAGGTCCCTCTGTCCCTGCACACTCTTTAAAACTGTGCCATTAAGTGTACACTGTATATTGCCTCTCCCTGTTCCTTCTGCCAACATGCATCACCTCACACATCTCTGTATTAAATTCCATCTGCCACTTGTCTGCCCATTCTGCTAGCCTTTTTATATCCTGTTGCAGTCAATTGGTATCATCCTCACTGTTTGCCACACCCCAAGTTTGGTGTCATCGGCAAATCCTGGACTTAGTTCTGTGTAATGAACCAGAGCAGGTCAGCAAATTGAAGGTAGGAGAAAAATTAGGCATGAGTGATCATAAAATAATTAGCTTTAATGTTAAAACAAGGAAGAAAAAACACATCAAAAACAAAGTTGTTCAATTGGAGAATAACAAACTACAAAGGACTAAAAGAGGACTTAGTCTGGAAAATAAATGGGGAAAGTTCACAAAAAAAGTGAAAAGCAATGGCAAATATGCAAGTGTGAGATTGGTACAGCAGTGTAGGAAAATTACAATTAACAAAAAAAGGGGCTGCACCTTGGACCACATTTCCATGAATGAAGAGTCAGGTTAGTCTAAAAATAAATCCGAAAAGCTAAAACTGGTGACGCAAGAGTGTCACGAGAAATACAGAAGGAAAGAAATACTGAAAAAAATAAACTATTGAAGTTTCAGCCTAGATTATGGGCTCAAGTATGTAGTGGGACTTGAATCCACGAACTTCCGACTCACAAGTGAGAGAAATAAAAAGACATAGGTAAAGAGAGCTACAAGGGTATACGAGAAAAAAAATTGCAGCCAATGTAAAGACGAATTGCAAAGGATTTTATTAACACATTAGGAAAAAAGAAAAGCATTAAGGGGTGAGATCACTCAAAATGATGATCGTCGTATGTGTCTTCACACTGTTCCCTTTGGGGAACTGTATGAAGTGGTGGAAGGATTTCTGGCCGCGATTAATGCTCCTTCCGTGACCGTAACCATCTTCGTACCAGCCATTAGGGTGGTTAGTCCTATGGCGGGAGGGTTTTACGGGCTCCCACAACCCATACGAGGGGGGCCACCCACACCCACGGACGCAGGTATCCCGCTGGATGTCAACCCAGAATTTAGAGCCGGAGCTCCGACTCCACTTGCCGGGGCTGTCTGGAGTGCGGTTTGAAACCCTACGCCTTCTGGCCCAGCGGCGGGGATGCTACCGCTACGCCAAAGGTCCACTCCTAAAATGATGATGATGAAATTATTATGGTTATATAGGGAAATGGCAGAGTTGCTTACTGAATACTTTGCACCATTATTTACCAGAAAAGAGTGGAGGAAGTCATCAAAGGCTTATAGATGAGGAAATAGAAGGGCAACCAAATACTGTACATACATGTACTAACGACAAATCAGATCTGAAGAGGTTGAGGGGCTAAAAATTGATGTGTCCAGGACCAGATGCTATGCACCCCAAATATGAAAGGTTTGTAAGGAAGTACCACAAAGACTAACCATGATTTATCAAAATTCATTAGTGACAAGGGTTATGCCAAAAGGATCCAGGTATGCAAATAGATTAATTAAAAATGGGTGAAAAGGTTTTAAAAAGCCATTCATGCGCCAAATGCAATTTTTAGGATTTATATCGTGTGGAATCACATACAAAAGAGGTCATGCTGACTCCATACAAACCAATGGCTAACTTACATCTGGAATACTTTTATATAATTTTGGACTCCTCACAACGCTAGAGATATAATAGCCCCAGGGAAAGAAGAACGCAGTTTACCAGCATGCAAGCAGGAATGAAGGGATTGAGTTACAAGGAAAGGCTAAACTGAGAAGATTAAGGTGGGATTTAATAGAGGAGTTCAATATGATAAAAGCAATGGACAAAGTAAACATTGATTTATCTACCAATGGAAATTATCTAGCAAAGACAATAGGACATGATACCAAAATAAGCATTGGATATATAAATGAGGAAGGTTAGAGGAAACATTTTCACAACAAGTTATGAATAAGAATATGGAATGCTTTGCCACAAGTGCTAAATTGATTATGGAATCCAAAACAAATATTGGGCAGCTATTTCAAGAAAATATGAAAAGCGTATTTGGAGAAAGCAGCAAAATGGGTACAGTTTCAGAAGAAAGCAGACAACTAGGACTGTGTAACATTAGTTCCCAAGAGGAGCCTAAATTCAGTGCAAGTAAAAAGGGACGAATAGCCTCCTCCTGTGGTAAAATTTCTAAATTCTAAACAGAACCACAGCAGGACTATTAAAAACAATTTCTTTAAAAGTTTACAAGGGTAGTGAAATAATTACAGGGACAAAACTTAAAAAAGATAGGCAAAACTTTTTTTTAAAACAGCAAAACAAGATTTTTTTTAAATGGGAATAACGAGCTGTAGTGAAATAATTACAGGGACAAAACTTTAAAAAGTCAAAAATTAAAAAATGGCAAAACAAGAATTTTTTTTTTTTTTTAAAAGATGGGAATAACATGATCTGTTAACTGTTGTGTTTGATGGCTGGCACAAATACAAAATAAAGAAACTTAAAATCAGTTCTAACAGTGGTGAAATAGAAATGTTTCTCTAGTATGCAGTGAATATGGTGAGTTTACTCAGTCCCATATAATGTTGTTTTAAATCAGCAGTGAGAACACAGTATTGTTCTCACTTCATAAGGAAAACTGTTATGCTAGCCAATGAGTTGCAAATGATGCAAAGAATGACCGGATATTTTAATTCTGCACACTCTTGTTGGTCCCATTAAAAGCATAACAGTGTTCTAAATATTTTGGGACCTGACATTTAACTGGAGATCTGCCACTGCTTCTTTTTTCGTTTATGGGATATGGGCGTCGCTGGCAAGGCCAGTATTTATTGCCCATCCCTAGTTACCCTCGAAGGTGGTGGTGAGCCACCTTCTTGAATCACTGCAGTCCGTGTGGTGAAGGTACTCCCACAGTGCTGTTAGGGAGGGAGTTCCAGGATTTTGAACCAGCAACAATGAAGGGACGGCGCTATACTTCCAAGTCAGGATGGTGTGTGACTTGGAGGGGAACTTGGAGGTGGTGGTGTTTCCATGCGCCTGCTGCCCTTGTCCTTCTAGGTGGTAGAGGTCATGGTTTTGGACGGTGCTGCCAAAGAAGCCTTGGGCAAGTTGCTGCAGTGCATCTTGTAGATGGTACACACTGCAGCCACTGTACGCCGGTGGTGGAGGGAGTGAATGTTTAAGGTGGTGGATGGGGTGCCAATTAAGTGGGCTGCTTTGTCCTGGATGGTGTTGAGCTTCATGAGTGTTGTTGGAGTTGCACTCATCCTGGCAAGTTGAAAGTATTCCATCACACTCCTTACTTGTGCCTAGTAGATGGTGGAAAGGCATTGGGGAGTCAGGAGGTGAGACACTTACCGCAGAATACCCAGCCTCTGACCTGCTCTTGTTGGCACAGTATTTATGTGGCTGATCCAGTTAAGTTTCTGGTCAAAGATGACCCCCAGGATGTTGATGGTGGGGGATTCAGCGATGGTAATGCCGTTGAATGTCAAGCGGAGGTGGTTAGACTCTCACTTGTTGGAGATAATCATTGCCTGGCACTTCTGTGGTGCGAATATTACCTGCCACTTATCGGCCCAAGACTGAATGTCATCCAGGTCTTGTTGCATGCGGGCATGGACTGCTTCATTATCTGAGGAGCTGCGAATGGCACTGAACACTGTGCAGTCATCAGCGAACATCCCCATTTCTAACATATTGGAGGGAAGGTCACTGATGAAGCAGCTGGTGGGCCTAAAATACTGCCCTGAAGAACTCCTGCAGCGATGTTCTGGGGCTGTGACGATTGACCTCCAACCACCACAACCATCTTCTTTTGTGCTAGGTATGACTTCAGCCAGTGGAGAATTTTCCCCCCGATTCCCATTGACTTCAGTTTTACTAGGGCTCCTTGATGCCACACTCGGTCGAATGCTGCCTTGATGTCAAGGGTAGTCACTCTCACCACACCTCTGGAATTCAGCTCCTTTGTCCATGTTTGGACCAAGGCTGTAATGAGGCCTGGAACCGAGTGGTCTTGGTCCTCAGATAATGAAGCTTGGGGGTAAGAGGAAAGAAGGCAGGTTTGTCAGTATGATCCAACTGCAATATAAAATTAAATTTGAGCTCCTGACCAATTTTAATAGGAATTAATCACATTCATCGTATGACTGTGCTACTGATTCATATGCTGATATTCTGATGTACGTTTGACACATTTTTTATGGTTTTAACTAAGTACTAAAATAGATTGAAAATGTTTCTGTTCTTGGGTAAAAGAAGAACTAAATTCCTGAAGTAGTAGATCCAGATAGGTGAGAAAGCAAGTTGTGAAGAGGACACAAAGAATCTGCAAAGGGAAAAGTAGATAGGTTAAGTGAGTGGGCAAAAATGGAGTATAATGTGGGAAAATGTGAGGTTATCCACTTTGGTAGGAAAAATAAAAAAGCAAATTTATTTAAATGGAGAGAGACTACAAAATGCTGCGGTACAGAGGGATCTGGGGGTCCTTGTACATGAAACACAAAAAATTAGCATGCAGGTACAGCAAGTAATTAGGAGGGCAAATGGAATGTTTATTGCAAAGGGAATGGAGTATAAAAGTAGGGAAGTCTTGCTACAACTGTACAGGGCATTGGTGAGACCACGCCTGGAGTACTGCGCACAGTTTTGGTCTCCTTATTTAAGGAGGGGTATACTTGCACTGGAGGCTGTTCAGAGAAGGTTCACAAGGTTTATTCCTGAGATAAATGGGTTATCTTATGAAGAAAGGTTGAGCAAGTTGGGCCTAAACCCATTGGAGTTTAGAAGAATGAGAGGTGATCTTATTGAAACGTATGAGATTCTGAGGGGGCTTGACAGGGTAGATGCAGAGAGGATGTTTCCCCTCGTGGGGGAATCTAGAATTAGGGGGCAGTTTCAGAATAAGGGATCGCCCATTTAAAACGAGATGAGGAGGAATTTCTTCTCTCAGAGGGTAGTGAATCTTTGGAATTCTCTACCCCAGAGAGCTGTGGAGGCTGGGTCACTGAATATATTTAAAGTGGAGATAGACAGATCTTTGAATGGTAAGGGAATCAAGGGTTATGGGGAGCAGGCAGGAAAGTAGAGTTGAGGCCAAGACCAGATCAGCCATGATCTTACCGAATGGCGGAGCAGGCTCCAGGGGCCAAATGGCCTACTCCTGCTACTATTTCTTATGTTCTTAACTCATCCAGTAACACCCACTGTGACCAAAAGCTTGGTCTTCAAGAAAAACAGCGTTTATGATGGAACAGGAGTAGCATTATTATATTAGGGCAACATTGGGTGCTTCAAAAAATCATGCATCTGTCTTAATTTTCTATGAGAGGACATTTGATACAAGATGAAGAAGGGGAAAATGGTAGGGAGGTCGACAACCCCGTTTGAAAGTGTTTCAGTGTGAAAAAATTATGGAAGAGTTGTGGATTTCTCCCCTTCAAATTCACAAAATGTATGTTAACATAGAAACATATATGATAGGAGCAGGAGTAGGACATTCGGCCCCTCGAGCCTGCTCCACCATTTAATGAGATCATGGCTGATCATCCAAATTCAGTATGCTGTCCCTGCTTTCTTCCCATATCCCTTGATCCCTTTAGCCTTAAGAAATATATCTAACTCCTTCTTGAATATATTTAATGAATTGGCCTCAACTGCCTTCTGTGGTAGAGAATTCCACAGGTTCACCACTCTCTGGGTGAAGAAATTCCTCCTCATCTCAGTCCTAAATGACTTACCCCTTATCCTTAGATTGTGACCCCTGGTTCTGGACTCACCCGCCATCGGAAACATCCTTCCTGCATCTAGTCTGTCTAGTCCTGTTAGAATTTTATAAGTTTCAATGAGATCCCCTCTCATTCTTCTAAACACTAGCGAATATAAGCCTAATCAACCCAATCTCTCTTCAAACGTCATTCCTGCCATCCCAGGTATCAGTCTGGTGAATCTTCGCTGCACTCCCTCCATGGAAAGAACATCCTTCCTCAGATATGGCGACCAAAACTGCACACAATACTCAAGGTGTGGTCTCACCAAGGCCCTGTACAACTACAGCAAGACATCCTTGCTCCTGTACGTGAATCTTCTCGCTATGAAGGTCAACATACTATTTGCCGACTTAACCGCCTGCTGCGCCTGCATGCTTACCTTCAGCGACTGGTGCACAAGGACACCCAGGTCTCGTTGCACTTCACATTCTCCCAATCTATTGCCATTCAGATAATAATCTGCCTTCCTGTTTTTGCCACCAAAGTGGATAACCTTGCATTTATCCACATTATACTGCATCTGCCATGAATCTGCCCAAATCAGACTGGAGTTTCTCTGCATCCTCCTCACAGCACACACGCCCACCCAGCTTTGTGTCGTCTGCAAACTTGGAGATATTACATCTAGTTCCCTCGTCTAGATCATTAATATATATTGTGAATAGCTGGGGTCCTAGCACCAATCCCTGCAGTACCCCACTAGTCACTGCCTGCCACTCGGAAAAAGACCCGTTTATTCCAACTCTTTGCTTCCTGTCTGCCAACCAGTTCTCTATCCAAGTCAGTACCTTACCCCCAATCCCATGTGCTTTAACTTTGCACACTAATCTCTTATGCGGGACCTTATCGAAAGCCTTCTGAAAGTCCAAATACACCACATCCACTGGTTCTCCCTTATCTATTCTACCAGTTACATCCTCAAAAAATTCCAGTAGATTAGTCAAGCACGATTTACCTTTTGTAAATCCATGTTGACTTTGTCCGATCCTGTCACTGTTTTCCAAGTGCTCTGCTATTACATCTTTTATAATGGACTCTAGCATTTTACCCACTACCGATGTCAGGCTTACTGGTCTATAATTCCCCATTTTCTCTCTACCACCTTTTTTAAATAGCAGAGTTACATTAGCTGCCCTCCAATCCATGGGAACTGTTCCAGATTCTATAAAATTTTGGAAGATGACCAGCAATGCATCCATTATTTCTTGGGCCACTTCCTTAAGTACCCTAAAATGTAGATTATCAGGCCCTGGGGATTTATCGGCCTTCAATCCAGTCAATTTCCCTAACACCATTTCCCTACAAATACTGATTTCATTCAGTTCCTCCCTCTCATTAGACCCTATGTTCCCCGACATCTCTGGGAGGTTATTTGTGTCCTCCTTTGTGAAGACAGAACCAAAGTATATATTTAATTGGTCTGCCATTTCTTTGTTCCCCATTATAAATTCCCCTGATTCGGACTGTAAGGGACCTATGCTTGACTTCACCAATCTTTTTCTCTTTAAACATATATATATATATATATATAGAAACTTTTACAGTCAGTTTTTATGTTACCTGCAAGCTTACTCTCGTACTCTATTTTCCCCTTCTTAATTAATCCCTTTGTCCTCCTTTGCTGAATCCTAAACTGCTCCCAATCCTCAGGTCTGCTGCTTTTTCTGGCCAAATTATATGTCCTCTCCTTTGATCTTATGCTATCCCTAATTTCCTTTGTTAGCCACGGTTGAGCCACCTTTTTTGCTTTATTTTTATGCCAGACAGGGATGAACAAATTCTGTAGTTCATCCATGCTATCTTTAAAGGCTTGCCATTGCCTAGCCACCATCAACCTTTTAAGTAACGTTCCCCAATCCATCCTAGACAACTCGCGCCTCATACCATCATAGTTTCCATTGTTTAAATTCAGGACCCTAGTCTATGAGTCAACTACTTCACTCTCCATCTTAATGAAGAATTCTATCATATTATGATCACTCCTCCCCAAGGGGCCTCGCACAACAAGATTGCTAATTAATCCTTTCTCATTACATAATACCCAGTCTAAGATGGCCTGATCTCAAATAACAGAGAATGCTGGAAAAACTCAGCAGACCAGGCAACATCCGTGGAGAGAAAAATAGAGTCAACATTTCGGGTGAAAACCCTTTGTCAAAACTAAAGAAGCACGATTAGGCACTTTACAGCCTTCCGGACTCGAGATCGAGTTCAACAATTTCAGATCATAACCTCGGCCCCTATTACATTTTTACTTATATTTTTTATCCACACCTTTGTTTTGGCCTTCCCCCCCCCACCCCACCCCCTGCCCCCCCCCGCCCCCCCCCCCGCCCCCCCCCCGCCCCCCCCCCCGCCCCCCCCCCGCCCCCCCCCACCCCACCCCCTGCCCCCCCCCCGCCCCCCCCCCCGCCCCCCCCACCCCGCCAACACCACTTTCTTTTTTTTTCTCTCTCCCACATGGCAGCTGTCTCCCATTCTGCCAGCGCATTTCACACCTAATCTAGAGCCGTCTTTTGTCTCCACTAGTCCTATCACCATCTCGTCTCGGTTTGAATACCTCTTAATGTCTCTTCTCTTTTGCTCTCTCCCAGCCTGGCCTCTTAATCTATTTCATTTCCTGTGCTTCTTTAGTCTTGACAAAGGGCTTTCACCCGAAACATTGACTCTATTTTCTCTCCACGAATGTTGCCTGGCCAGCTGAGTTTTTCCAGCATTTTCTGTTGTTGGCCTGATCTCTAGTTGGTTCCTCGACATATTGGTCCAGGAAACCATCCTGTATACACTCTAGGAATTCCTCCGCCACAGTATTGTTACTAATTTGGTTAGCCCAATCTATATGTAGATTAAAGTCACCCATGATAACTGTTGTGCCTTTATTGCACGCATCTCTAATTTCCTGTTTAATGCCATCGCCAACCTCAGCATTACTGTTTGGGGGTCTGTATACAACTCCCACTAATGTTTTCTGCCCCTTGTATTTCTCAGCTCTACCCATACAGATTCCACATAATCAGAGCTAATATCCTTCCTTACTATTGTGTTAATCTCCTTTTTAACCAGCAATGCTACCGCACCTCTTTTTCCCTTTTGCCTATCCTTCCTGAATATTGAATACCCATGGATGTTGAATTCCCAGCCATGGTCACCCTGGAGCCATGTCTCCGTAATCCCAATTATGTCATATCCGTTTACATCTATTTGTGCAGCTAATTCATTCACCTTATTACGAATGCTCCTCGCATTAAGACACAAAGCCTTTAGGCTTTTTTTTTAACACTCTTAGTCCTTTTAGAATTATTATTTACTGTGGCCCTGTTTGATTTACACCCTTGATTTCTCTGCCTTCCACTTTTGCTTTTCTCCTTCCTGTCTTTTGCTTCTATCCTTGCTTCCCTTTCCTCTGCCTCCCTGCACAGGTTCCCAACCCCCTGCCATTTTAGTTTAACACCTCCCCAACAGCACTAGCAAACACTCCCCCAGGACATCGGTCCCGGTCCTGCCCAGGTGCAAACCATCCAGTTTGTACTGGTCCCACCTCCCCCAGAACCGGTTCTAATGTCCCAGGAATTTGAATCCCTCCCCCTTGCACCATTCCTCTAGCCATGTATTCATCTGAAATATCCTTCTATTTCTACTCTGACTAGCACGTGGTACTGGTAGCAATCCTGAGGGTCCTATTTTTTAAATTTACCTCCTAACTCCCTATATTCAGCTTTTAGGACGTCATCCCATTTTTTACCTATATCGTTGGTACCTATATGCACCACGACAACTAGCTGTTCACCCTCCCCCTCCAGAATGCCATGCAGCCGCTCTGAGACATCCTTGACCCTTGCACCAGGGAGGCAACATACCAGCCTGGAGTCTCGCTTGCGGCCGCAGAAATGCCTATCTATTCCCCTTACAATAGAATCCCCCATCACTATAGCTGTCCCGTTCTTTTTCCTCCCGTCCTGTGCAGCAGAACCACCCATGGTGCCAGGAAGTTGGCTGCTGCTGCCTTCCCCCGATAAGCCATCTCCCCCAACAATATCCAAAGCAGTATATCTGTTTGAGAGGGGGATGGCCACAGGGGACCCCTGTACTACCTGCCTGTGCCTACTACTCTGCCTGGCGGTCACCCTTTCCCTTCCTGCCTGTGCAGCCTTTACCTGCGGTGTGACCAACTCCCTAAACGTGCTATCCACGACATCCTCAGCATCGCAAATGCTCCAGTATGTATCCATTCGCAGCTCCAGCGTCACAATGCGGTCTGCCAGTAGCTGCAGCTGGATACACTTCCCGCACACATGGTCGTCAGGGACACAGAAAGTGTCCCTGATTTCCCACATAGTGCAGGAGGAGCGTGCCATGGAGCCGAGCTGTGCTGCCATGACTTACCCTTCAATTAATTCAAATTAAATTAAATCAAATCAATACCACTAATTACACTACAATTAAATGATATACTCAAGGGCCCTTGTTTACTAGCACTCCCCGCTACACAACAGAGACCTTAGATACTATAAACCACAACTTCTCAACAATGTATTAAATCATGTCTTTTATTTACTCATAGAATGTGCATAACTCTGTGAAGGCGATGGTGAGTCTTCATAGTAATTATTTTCAGCTCAGTAGCTTGCTAGGCCACTCCAGAATCAAGCACATAAGTGTGATTCCAGTCCCACATGTAGAGGTGGCAGAACCCTTCTCTGAAGGACATTATCGAATCAAATGGGTTTGTGTGTCAATTTATTAGTGGTTACTGTCATTTTTTCCTTGGTGCGTGACCATAAATTAGAGTTAAAGAATTCAATTTTATAATTTGCCTTGGTGGGATTTGAACTCATTATAACAACCTGCATTTATATAGCACCTTTAATGTAGTAAAACGTCCCACGGCAATTCACAGGAGTATTATCAAACAAAATTTGACACTGAGCCACATTAGGGCAGAGAGGTAGGTTTTAAGGAGCGTCTTAAAGGAGCAAAGAGAGGTGGAGCGGTTTAGGAAGGGAATTTCAGAGCTTAGGGCCTCGTCAGTTGAAGGCACGGCCGCCAATGGTGGAGCGATTAAAATCAGGGATACGCAAGAGGCCAGAATTAGAGGAGCGCAGATATGTCAGAGGGCCTTACAGCTGGAGGAGGTTACAGAGATAGGGAGGGGCGAGGTCATGGAGGGAATTTGAAAATCGATGTTTGCTTAACTGGGAGCCAATGTAGGGCAGCGAGCGCAGAGGTGATGGGTGAATGGGACTTGGTGCGAGTTTTGGATGGCCTTAAGTTTATGGAGGGTGAAAGATGAGAGGCGGCCAGGGGTGTAATGGAATAATTGAGTCTCGAGGTAACAAAGGCATGGATGAGGGTTTCAGCTGGTTTACTAGTCCAGTACCACAACCACAATACAGTATTACCATACCTACACATATTGAGACTTGCCTGGTTTGTTTTGGCTTGCTGGTCACATACATCACCAAACAAGCTCTAATTAACAATGAAGAGATATAAATTTGTTCAAAGCTTATTATTTTCCATTTACAAAACTGTGAACATTTAGGATTGAAGTGACAGATACAAATATATTCAAATGTTACTGCTCATGATCTATATGCACAGGCTCACACTATTGCACAAGATTCATTTTCACACCTACAATCAAAACAGATTTCCCTTTAGTATATTCACTCTCCATGTTATTACTGCTCTGTATTTGATAGTGAGAAAGGAAGTAGATCTTCTTACATCCTGCTCCCAAAAAACAGTTCTGCATATTGCAGGTACCTATATCCTGCTCTACTTCTTGTGCCACGAAATAAACATTACAAATAACTACTCCAGATATAAAAAGGAGAAATCACCGTTAAAATCAGATTTTTTTCAATGAATCCTTTTTTCTCATTTACTGTGGTGTAAAGTGATCAACTCCAGAGGGCCCAGAGTACTACTGTAAATATTCAGTTGAAGTAAAATTAAAGGGCCATTTAAGGTCTTGTACCCAACAGACATCAGAATAACTGGTTAAATAATATGGCCCATACATAATTTAAAGTGAAATAACAAGTGTGCTCCAAGTGGTCATTCACATGTGAACTGAGACAGTGCTTTGTGGTAGGCTATTTTACCATGTTAAGCCTTATTTATCCTCACCTGTTTGTCTATATATACACGGAGGCACACACACATAAGCTATGCATATAGTAGGCAATAGTGGATCTCCTGTGGTTTTGCCCATGATAGTCAAAGACAAAACAAACTTCCCTCAGAGTACCAGTACCACCACTCCAGTTGAGATCAGTACAGACCAGGTTTGAATGAGACATTCAGAATCTGTATGGCTCAGTAGCACACACGATATCCACTTATCCACTAAGCCAACAGGGTGCACTCACTTGATTTGTGAGGCCTTTGTCTCTCACAACTTAATAGGAACATAGGAACAGGAGTAGGCCATTTAGCCCCGCAAGCCTGTTCCGCCATTCAATTGGATCATGGCTGATCTGCATCTTAACTCCATCCACCAGTCTTGGCTCCATATTCTTTTATACTCTTGTCTAGCAAAAATCTAGCGATCTCAGATTTAAAATGATTAATCGAGCTAGCACCCACTGCTTTTCGTGGGAGAGAGTTCCAAACTTCTACCACCATTTGCGTTTTCTAATTTTTCTCCTGAATGGCCTGGCTCTGATTTTAAGGTTATGTCCCCTTGTCCTAGACTCCCTCACCAGCAGAAAAAGTTTCTCCCTATCTACCCAATCAATTCCTTTCAAAATCCAAAACCTCAATCAAATCATCCCTTAACCTTCTACATTCCAGGGAATACATGCCTAGTTTATGTAATCTTTCCTCATAATCTAACCCTTGGAGCCCTGGTAACATTCTAGTGAATCTACGCTGCACTCCTTCCAAGGCCAATATATACTTTCTAAGGTGCAGTGCCTGGAACTGTACACAATACTCCAGATGTGGTCTAACCAAGGCTTTGTATAGCTATAGCAAAACTTCCTCCCCTTTACATTCTGGCCCTCTAGTTATAAAGGCCAACATTCCACTAGCCTTTCTTTGATTATTTTTTGTTCCCAAGTACAGTACTACATTTTAGTGATCTGTGCACATGGACACCTAAATATCTTTGGACCTCCACTGTACCTAACTTTTCAGTTATACTCAGATCTATCCCTTTTTGGTCCAAAATGAATGGCCTCACTTACCTGTATTGAAATTCATCTGCCACAGTTTCGCCCACTCACTTAAACTATCAATGTCTCTTTGTAATTTTATGCTCCCATCTACACAACTTACTATACCACCAATCTTTGTGTCAATGGCAAACTTGGATATATGGCTCTCTATTGTGTTCTTCAGGGACTTGAGCACAAAATCTAGGTTTACACTCCAGTTCTCCCTGGTGTCCTGGCCAATATTTATTCCTCAACCAACATCACTAAACACAGATTATCTGGTCATTATCACATTGCGGTTTGTGGGACCTTGCTGCGTGCAAATTGGCTGCCATTACGTTACAACAGTAACTACACTTCAAAAGTACTTAATTGGCTGTAAAGCACCTGAGGTCATGAAAGCTTTCTTTTCTTCCAATTCGAGTACATACTCATCACATATCTTTCAACCTTATCGTTATTTCCCCTATACTGGTTTTACTCATTTGTTTCACAACTTCTTCTTCATTCTCATTGTTCTTGCCAATCTTACCTGTTCATATAACATCAAGGTTGTATTGTTTTATGGAAATCTGCACAAAACAGAGATCTTTGTCATGAAATATATATAAATGATATTAATAAGAACCAGGCAATTGATGTTACAAACAAAACAAAATAAAAGGAAGATTTGCACTTATATAACACCTTTCCTGACCTCAGGGCATCCCAATGCACGTTACAGCCAATGTAGTCACTGTTGTAATGGAGGAAAACACGGCTGCCAATTTGCACACAGCAAGCTCCCACAAACATGATGACCAGATGACCATTTTTAGTAATGTTGGTTGAGGGATACATATTGACCAGGACAAACAAATATCATTAGTATTTGTGTGAATAAGAAAAACTACTTTGAGACTTCTGGCAAGTGGGTTATGTGGTCGTACATCACTCAATGTTGCTTAAGATAAAGTACCACCTACAGTTCAATTTAAATATAGTCCAATTTTACTATAACATATCTATTTGGTTAATAGTATAAAATGCTTTCAGAAATCCTCTTTACATTCACAGTTCTGTCTTCTTGCTAGTACAGTTCCCCCAATTTTTATACTGTAATCCACTTTCACCAACAAGAGAAAACAGCTGCCAAAGCACATGTACGATAGCAAAATACTGCAGATGCTGGAAATCCGAAATAACAACAGAAAATGCTGGAAAAACTCAGCAGGCCAGGCAACAGATCTATTTTATTTCCTTTCCAGTTTGAAAAAGGATTAGACCCGAAACGTCACTCTAATTTCTCTCCACGGATGTTGCCTGGCCTGCTGAGTTTTTCCAGCATTTTCTGTTGTTGCCAAAGCATATGGCTGCTCTCAGTCCATTTGCCTCAAGCCTTCCAGCTACTACCATATCATAATTGAAACAGTTTTTGGAGCATTTCCCGTAAATTTGCTTGCTTCTAGCTGACAATGTAAATGAAACATGTCTTTTAAAAGTGCAGATGTGCAACAGCTGTACACATGCATATTAGCAAACAGTTTCATTCTTTTTTTAATTGGACCAGTTTTATTGGTTTTATTCTATCAGATAGAGGAAACATGCAATGATACAAAAGAATAAACATTTCAATAGCAGCAGGAGCCCTCGAAATATACAAGAGGCAATTGGCGGACATGCTGTTTGACCTCCAGCACTGACATTGCTTTTGCCATTCATTGCGGAAGGAAAGTTAAGTCAACGTGACCGCTTCTGATACCTTTTGAAAACTCACAATTTGATTTAGGTTGATTCTGTTGAAATGGCATGCCAAATGGGAAATCATGGATTGATTCAGGACCCATTTGCTACTTTAAATGTGGCACAAGGCACCAAACCACAAATCCCTCCTTTGTGGACCACAATAAGTGGCTTCTCCATAGCACTATAAACATGAAAACATAATTGGAAAGATCCACTATAGTTTAAAACAAGCTATGTGTAGTGAATTAATATTGTCCCCAAGGTATCTTTCCTGGCCGGTCCACCATTATGGATTCTGGAAAGCATTACAGATATAAATTAGCATGAACGAAACCTACTTGTTAATACAGTTTCAATACTAATTTATTAATTAATCTGGCCAATTACCGCCCCATCAGTCTACGCTCAATCATCAGCAAATTGATGGAAGGTGACATCAACAGTGCTATCAAGCGGCACTTACTCACCAATAACCTGCTCACTGATGCCCAGTTTGGGTTCCACCAGGCTCACTCTGCTCCAGACCTCATTACAGCCTTGGTCCAAGCTGAAGTGAGAGTGATTGCCCTTGACATCAAGGCAGCAAGTGTGGCATCAAGGAGACCTAGTAAAACTGAAGTCAATGGGAATCGGGGGGAAAACTCTCCACTGGCTGGAGTCATACCTAGCACAAAGGAAGATGGTTGTGATGGTTGAAGGTCAATCATCACAGCCCCAGAACATCACTGCAGGAGTTCCTCAGGGCAGTGTCCTAGGCTCAACCATCTTCAGCTGCTTCATCAATGACCTTCCCTCCAACATAAGGTCAGAAATGGGAATGTTCGCGGATGACTGCACAGTGTTCAGCGCCATTCACAACTCCTCAGATAATGAAGCAGTCCATACCCACATGCAACAAGACTTGGACGACGTTCAGGCTTGGGCTGATAAGTGGCAGGTAACATTCGTGCCACAAGTGCCAGGCAATGACTATCTCCAACAAACAAGGGTCTAACCACCGCCTCTTGACATTCAACGGCCTTACCATCGCCGAATCCCCTACCAACAACATCCTGGGGGGTCACCATTGACCAGAAACTTAACTGGACCAGCCACATAAATACTGTGGCAACAAGAGCAGGTCAGAGGCTAGGTATTCTGCGGCAAGTGTCTCACCTCCTGACTCCCCAAAGCCTTTCCACCATCTGCAAGGCACAAGTAAGGAGTGTGATGGAATACTCCCCACTTGCCTGGATGAGTGCAGCTCCAACAACACTCATGAAGCTCGACACCATCCAGGACAAAGCAGCCCGCTTGATTGGAACCCCATCCACCACCTTAAACATTCACTCCCTCCGCCACCGGCACACCGTGGCTGCAGTGTGTACCATCTACAAGATGCACTGCAGCAACTCGCCAAAGCTTCTTCGGCAGCACCTACCAAACCCGCAACCTCTTCCACCTAGAAGGACAAGGGCAGCAGGCGCATGGAAACACCACCACCTCCAAGTTCCACTCCAAGTCACACACCATCCTGACTTGGAAATATATCGCCAATCCTTCATCGTTACTGGGTCAAAATCCTAGAACTCCCCATCTAACAGCACTGTGGGAGCACCTTCACCACACGGACTGCAGCGGTTCAAGGTGGCGGCTCACCACCACCTTCTCAAGAGCAATTAGGGATGGCCAATAAATGCTGGCATTGCCAGCAATGCCCACATCCCATAAACAAATAAAAAAAACAATTCATTGTTACAAACATCATAAAATGACATTTAACATAGAATATGATTAAGTTGTTGCTAAGCTTATGACTTGATAGAGGTGTGAAATACTTCTCTATTGATTCTTGTGCTGCTTATAATAATGAACATATTAAAATGTAAACACAAACACAAAATGCATTTAAACTGCATGTAAACATTTGACTCATATGTGTTTCTTCTTGGTTAAGAGCATTACTACCCAAACCCCATTTAAAACCCGGGAATCTGAACCTGAACATCCTAAACTTATATTCTTCTCCCCTTCCATGACCATATTTCCTCCCCATGTTTAAGTACTGTTCAGGAAGACTATCCTATTGCATATGTGCATTCTCACTCAGGATCATCTGTTCTGCCAGTACAAATTTTGAACATATTGGCCTGGAATTTGCGGTCAGGATGATGGCGAACTGGCAGCGTTCGCTGTCATTCCGTCTTTGAAACTGACCGCAACTTCGGGATTTGGAAGTTGCGGTCTGTCAGTCACAACTCCAAAACAGGCTGTGCTGTACTCCTCACACACCCCCGCCCCCCCCCCCCGCCCCGAGCCAGCAATCTGTGTATTCAGCCAAATCAGGGAAAGTGATGAAAACCTTGGCTCTTCCACAGTAAGTATGCTGTTAAATTCCCCACTAAAAGTTAGACCCAAAGGGATTAGGTGTAACTGGGGTTTTAACAGCGCTATTACTATTAAACAAATGTTAAGGGGCTGGAAAACTCATTTTAATTTTGTGCAGTATGAAATTTGTCCATTTTAATAAAAAATTTAATTTTTAAGAAATGTTTCATAGAAAAATTACGAGACAGAAGGAGGCCATTCGACCCATTTTGTCCATGCCGGTTGGAAAAGAGCTACCCAGCCTAATCAAAAAATAAATTTTCAATTATTTTTTTAAAGTTTGTCCATCTTTATTTCAGGTTTGCCTTTTCCCCATGTGAGAACTCCAATCTTTGTTTTGCTCGCACTAACATTTTAAAAAAGTTAGAATTTTAAAAGCGTACTCACTTCCTTGTTCGCTGTCTGTGCGAATTCTGCACTTTGATTGGCTGCTTAGACAGCGTGTTGATGTCACAGCACTTCGCACAAGGGGATCCACATTAAGTTCCATTGAATTGAATTGTCGGTCAGAAAACCCA
Source organism: Somniosus microcephalus (assembly GCF_052327205.1). NCBI lineage: Eukaryota > Metazoa > Chordata > Chondrichthyes > Squaliformes > Somniosidae > Somniosus > Somniosus microcephalus. The sequence goes on from NC_140992.1 coordinate 223,846,600, forward strand.
AAGTTCTCGACACAGGGATCGCGAGATCCTTGTGTGAAGCGTACTTCGGGGCCAGCAGCAATCGCCTTTGCTTCACTGCGGACCGCAAATTCTGGGCCACTGCATTCTTTCCCATATCTCTTCAAGTGCTGAACATCTGCAGTGCTTTACAAACAGAATAATTGGTTTCAAGAAAAGTGCTCCTTTGTTTTACACTGAACAACTCAAAAAACTTCCACTTCATGCATAGTGTAGAGAAATAATGGTTTGCAAACTGTCAATGTAATGGCTTACTGCAGACAGATATACTTTAACCTCCAATTACTTTCTATTTCTATTTGCATGACTTTTGCTCGAGGCTGTATAATTGCTGTACAAAAGGAACCTTTATTGTAAGCAATGCAAACTCTTGGATTCAGACTGCCTTTACTTAAGCTTAATTAATTGGTGGCTTGATGCACAATAAAGCCCAAACCACATAAAAATTTAACTGCATACTGCAAGTCTTAACTTTTCCAAACAAGCAAATGTTCTACATCACTAACTCCCAATCATTAATGTCAGCTTGAAATGAATTAGCATGTTAAACTCCTGTACTAAAAGTTTCGCCAGAAAACATTCTACAATGTCAGATGAACACTCATCATCAACTAACAAAACCTGATGAATTGCCCAAGCCCCTGAAACCACTCTTGGATCACACACATGGAAATTGTTGTGTATGTACCTTTAAGGGAATAACTGGTCTTAGGCTGCAGTACCGGCAGTGACCACCCCTGTATAAAAGGCCCTAGCAGGCTTCTGTAGTTTCAGTTTCAAGCTGCCTCTTGTTCAGTAAAGTACCTGTTAAACTGTTCTCCCAAAGTCCGTGTATTATTGAGGCGCGGACTTTACAGTGGCGACGAGTAAGTTCGAACTCGCCTGCAGTGTGGCATCATCTCACGGGGATCTCGCCTGAAAGGAAGGTCCTGGAAGGTCGTAGTCTGAGCAACGGGCGTCGACCGAGGGCAACCGCCCAAAGAATCCATCGCTGTTTGGAGAACTACGGGAGAGACTGTGGTTCCAGCGAATCGTGCTGGTAGCAGGTAGCGCGCTGACCCTTCCGGACTGCGGCGGGCTCAAGCTCTATCGAGCGGCTCTACAAATCGGGCCGCGCAGCGTCACCGGGAAAAGAAAAGAGAGAGAGGGTGCAGCGCACAGGGCGCGGTCGGTGCTCGAGAACAGGACAGCGGAGAGAAACTAAACGGGGGGGAAGGAAAGCGAGACGCGCCGAAGCTGCGGGTCGCCGCCATTACCCCGTAGAACACTAGGAGCAGCGTGGCAGTAAGGGGGAAGAAGCAAAAGCGCGGGAGGCGCCATTTTATTCCATTGGGGAAGAAGCAGAAGCACGGGAGGCGCCATTTTAAATCGCCCAAGATGCCGAAAAGTGGCAGTATCACTGCTTTCGACAACGAGGTAGAAGACTGGACCACGTATGTAGAAAGAATCGAAGTGTACTGCAAGGCAAATGAGGTGGTCGATGGAAAGAGGGCGTCGGTATTATTAAATCTGATGGGTGCGAATACGTACGGCCTATTGCGAAATTTAATTACCCCAGCTAAACCAATGGAGAAAAGTTTTGAGGAGATTGTTCATATCTTACAGGAACACCTGAGCCCTACACCACTGCTGATAGCAGAAAGATTCAAGTTCCATAAAAGAAACCAGCACAAAGATGAGCGCAATGCTGACTATCTTACGGAACTACGCAAGTTATCGAAGCACTGCCAGACACCTTACGGGATAAGTTTGTCCGCAGGCTCCAGAGTGAAGGAACCCAGAAACGACTACTTTCAAAAAAGGACCTGACGCTAGAACAGGCTTTCAGCGTGGCAGTATCCTACGAAGCAGCAGCACGAGGAGCTGCGGAAATACAACAGAAACCACAAGAATACAGCACTAACGAAATGGCGTATGGAGCCGAAAAGTGCTATCGCTGCGGCAGAACAACCCATGAGCAGAAGGACTGCTGGTTTAAAGACAAAATATGCAGGCAATGCGGGAAGATGGGACATATAGCAAGAGTCTGCAGGTCGGGAAAGAAGACCAACACAACAAGAACTACTAAGGAACAGTACAGGAAAGTAAAGAAACTGACAGATAGTAGTTCAGAAGATCAGGAGAGTGATAAGGACTCCGGGAGCAGGCAACTAAGTTGTTTAAAGCTACACAACGTGATCGCAAAAGAAGATCACCGAACCATTTGGGTCACCCTCATGATAGCAGGGTCCCCAGTGAAGATGGAATTGGACACAGGATCAGCCCTAACTGTCATGAATCAATGAGACTATGAGCGGCTATTCTCACACATACCCTTAAAGGACACGTCCATTGTATTGAAGACATACATGGGGCAAAAGGTCTACCCCAGAGGAAAAATAAGGGTGCCAGTTGAATATAACGGAAAGGAAACACAGAAACTATACATGTATATACTACGAGATGGAGGACCACCATTATTGGGACATGAATGGATCCGAAGACTACAATTGGATTGGCATTCCATTCTGGCACTAACTGTGACTGACAAAAAAGATGATGACGTCGCACCTGGACGTCTGTCACAAATTCTATCTGACGCGGAAGAGGTGTTCCAACAAGGACTTGGGACTCTAAAAGGAGTAAAAGCAACCATAAAGATTGAGAATAACGCAACCCCAAAATTTTTCAAGGCCAGACCGGTGCCATACGCGATACGCCCAGCTGTGGAAGCTGAACTGGAGAGTCTGGCGCGTTCAGGGCTGCTGTCTAAGGTGGACTGGAGCGACTGGGCCACACCCATCGTTCCTGTAATGAAGCATTGAGCAGCACACCTGGGGAGCCAAGGAAGGTTCGCATCTGTGGGGGCTTCAAGGTGACTGTGAACCCAGTCCTGCACACAGTACAGTATCCGCTTCCGCGGATAGAAGATATTTTCGCCTCACTATCTGGAGGGAAACGTTTTACAAAGATTGACCTGGCTCAAGCGTATCTACAAATGGAGGTGGAAGAAGCATCTAGGAAATACCTCACGATAAACACTCACAAAGGCCTTTACCAGTACAATCGACTGGTATTTGGGGTAGCATCGGCCCCGGCTATGTGGCAGAGGGCAATGGAACAAGTCCTGCAAGGGATCCCGGGGACCCAGTGTTATTTGGACAACATCCTGGTTACGGGCGAAAATGACAATGAACACCTTGCCAACCTGGAACAGGTGCTCACGAGATTGCAGGAATATGGGCTACGAGCCAACCGTCCCAAATGCGAGTTCTTCAGGAGACAAATCTCGTATTGTGGCCACATGATTGATGAGGAAGGGTTGCATAAGTCGCCGGACAAGATTGAGGCTGTAGTCAAGGCTCCAGCACCAGAAAATGTGTCGCAACTGCGGTCGTTCCTCGGGTTGGTAAACTACTACCATAAGTTCTTGCCGAATTTATCTACAATTCTGCACCCACTGAACGCCCTCCTTCAAACTGGTGTAACATGGAAATGGAGTGATGAGTGTAAGCGTGCCTTTCAGGAATGTAAATGCCAAATCACTTCGAAAGAAGTATTGGCCCACTACAATCCAACACTACCGATTCGGTTGGCATGTGATGCGTCACCTTACGGCATTGGAGCGGTGCTGTCACACAAATTCCGTGACGGTTCAGAGAGGCCAATAGCCTTTGCATCGTGCTCGCTAACCTCAGCCGAGCGTAGCTATGCCCAGATTGACAGGGAGGCCCTCAGCCTGGTGTGGGGGGTGAAGAAGTTCAATCACTATCTGCACGGGCAGAAATTCACTCTACTGACTGATCATCAACCCCTGGTCTCAATTTTTAACCCAAAGAAGGGCATTCCGGTGATGATGGTGCAACGGCTGCAAAGATGGTCACTTTTCCTAGGGGCACATCAGTATGACATAGAGTACAAAGGTACGAAACAACATGGAAACGCTGATGGGCTGCCGTGCCTACCGTTGCCTACGGCGGAAGAAGCACCTGCAGTGGACCCTGTGGAGATATTCCATGCGACCATAGTCGAATGTTTGCCTGTTACAAACGCAAGTATTGAGAAGGAAACCCGAAATGACCCGACACTCTCTCGGGTCTATGATTTGACGGTGAAGGGATGGCCAGCATTCTCGCCAAGGAGGGAACAGCTGTCAGTGTGCCGGGGAACCTTGATGTGTGGATCCCGAGTGGTAATTCCACCCAAGTTGAGAGATAGAGTGCTCAATGAGCTTCACGAGGGTCATCTGGGAGGGGTAAAAAAGAGCCTAGCCAGGGCATTTGTGTGGTGGCCGGGAATCAATAAAGAAATCAAGGATATGACCAAGAGATGCACAGGATGCCAGAAGGTCCAAAACGCTCCACCACAGGCCCCGCTACATCCATGGGAGTGGCCCTCATCTCCATGGCAACGGGTACACATTGATCTCGCTGGTCCATTTATGGACTCAATGTTTCTAATCGCTGTGGACGCCCATTCGAAATGGCCAGAGGTCATTAAAATGTCCTCCACCACCACGGAGAAAACTATTGCAGTCCTAAGGACCATCTTCGCCAGGAATGGGTTGCCAGAACAGATCTGTTCTGACAATGGCCACAGTTTGCGTGTGAGGATTTCCAGAGGTTCCTGAAGAATAATGGGGTGAAACATTACACATCTGCCCCATATCATCCAGCCACAAATGGATTGGCTGAGAGGTTTGTTCAGACCTTTAAAAAGGCCATAAAGGCAATGTATAATGACGACATACCACTGCAACACAAGGTGGATAACTTCCTGTTTGCTTACCGGAATGCGACACATGCAGTAACCAACCAAACTCCAGCCGTACTGTTTTTCAACCGGAGACTAAGATGTCGCTTGGATTTGCTCAAACCAAACATAAGACGAGATGTTGAGGATAAGCAGTTCCAGCACATAAGTGAGAAGCCAACCAGGAGCTTCAAGATAGGGCAACCAGTCTTGGCCCGCGACTACCGAACAGAAAAATGGCAGCCAGGCACGATATGCACACAGCAGGGACCACTAATGTACACAGTGGACGTTGGAGAGAGCATCGTGAGACGCCATGCTGATCAGATTCTAGAGTCACAGGAACAAGCCAAACCTGTACCACAAGCATGTGCACCTGGTAATGAGCCCAAAGTACAGATTGCGTCTACCTCAGAAGCAGGGGTATTGGAAGCTGACGAACCAACCAATGACAATGAGCCAGAATTGACTCCACCGCCAGAACAGGATACTCGAGAAAGGCGCTATCCAGTCCGGATCAGGAAGCCTCCTCAAAGACTGAACTTATAAATGACTATTTCCGTTGATGTATATATTACTGAGAAAATTGTAATTGTAATTAGTTATTATTTCGTTGTTAAATGAATGTTATGTACTGTTTATCTAAAAAGGGGAAGAATTGTTGTGTATGTACCTTTAAGGGAATAACTGGTCTTAGGCTGCAGTACCGGCAGTGACCACCCCTGTATAAAAGGCCCTAGCAGGCTTCTGTAGTTTCAGTTTCAAGCTGCCTCTTGTTCAGTAAAGTACCTGTTAAACTGTTCTCCCGAAGTCCGTGTATTATTGAGGTGCGGACTTTACAGAAATTACCCTTCTTAGGTTCTTAATTTTTATCTTTTCAGGAGTTGGGTTGAAATTTTAGGTTTAAGTTTCCTCTTTGGAGTCAAGAAAGGTGAGACCAAAAGGTAGATGAATAAATAACACATCCTTCTAACATCAGAAATCTCACCCTTGTTGCTCTCCACTGCATGATCTCTAATTTAAAATGAATCGTCCACAGGTAATGTAAATTCTGTTTCATTGGAAACTGTTAACACAGCAATTACCACCTAGTATGTGACAGCTAAAATGTTTACAGAAATGCACAAAAAAGAATTGGCACATTATAATTAACTGGCATCAATTTTAACAATATTTTGATGCTTGGAATATTACTGTGTGCCTCCTTGCCTATAAGTCGATCCATGGAGACAGTTTCAGAGATTACAACATGTAGTCCACCTAACGTCATCTTGGCAGGGTAACAAAAATGCTGAATAAATCTGAATTGATTAGGATAGTCACATGAGAAAAGATCTGAAGCTTGGTCTGATTTGTGTATCAACATGCAGTTCACAAAATTGCAGACAATGAGGTAAAACAAACAGTGTTATCAAAAAAGGAGAAAAAGTCGAATTTTTCAAGAAACTTTGCAAATTAGCTTTAGTGAAGCTAATGACTATATCCACATGTACTGTAATAGGAAGAATAAAGTACAATAACTGCAGTAGCATTTCCACTACATCAGGCAAGAATTCAAAATACTCATCATTTCTTCCTCTAGGTGCTTTGGACATGATCTTTTAGTTGGACTTACCAGAACAACTAACACACTTTGGCAAGTAATTGCTGATTCAAAAATCTGCAACATTTTCCACTGTTTCACCCAGAAATCAGTCATTTATCCGAACTGCCTGGTTCAGTTGTTGAACTAAGCGTTTAGCTGCACCCATTACAAATTGTGCTGATGCAACTGCAAGCCATTGCACATGTTCAAATCATTTACAGTATGAAGTCCATTTTCAGCCCTTTTGAAAGCCTATGAGCTGATGGCATAATTTTTATCATTTTAAAAGCCTTACTTACATCAGTTCCTAGAAAGGAAGGAAGGACTTGCTCCTTTTAAATTTTTGCAGCAGAAAGGAAGCAAAATGCAAACAAATGGAAACGACAATAAAAATATTAGTTCCAATATACAGGACTAGCAAAAAAGTTGTCGCAGAAAAATTCTATTAGCAATAATAACCATTATTGAATTTGTAATACTTAAAATCAAATTCAATTTATCAAATAAAAAAAAGTAATCCTAAAGAGATATATTAAATACCTTATTTAAATCACTACAAAATTATAACTCTTATCCAGCCAAAAGCAAAAGGTTTCACTTTTTTGATCACCAAGGCTTTGTTTACAAATACAGTTCGCTCAGGTGGACAATGGAGCCAATATATCCCTGTGAAGTGCCTTGGGATGATTTTACTACATTAAAGATGCTATATAAATGTAAATTGTTGTAGTTGTGGTTCTGCATTTAATTTTATCACTTTTACGAACAAACCTGAGAAAGAGAGGAACTACAATAGCAACTTTCAGAATATGTGCAGTACAAGAACACAGACAATTGTAAAGAATGAAACTGCTCCAAAAGGTAAGCAGGCCTTAGGACATGAAATGGCAGTGAGATAACAGCGCACAAACATACGAACCATGCAATGGTGCTCTCCCATTTAACATCAATAGCAGTTTTAAAATAGCGGTCAGAGGAATTTCATACATAGATACATAGATACATAGAGATAGGAACAGGAGTAGGCCATTCGGCCCTTCGAGCCTGCTCCGCCATTCAATGAGATCATGGCTGATCTTCGTCTGAGATCATAGCTGATCTTACCAGTTCAGTACCCCGTCCCCGCCTTTTCTCCGTAACCCTTAATCCCCTTAGCCTTCAGAAATATATCCAATTCTCTCTTGAAAATATTTATTGAATTAGCCTTCACAGCCCTCTGTGGCAGGGAATTCCACAGGCTCACCACTCTTTGAGTGAAGAAATTCTTCCTCATCTCTGTTTTAAATGATTTGCCCGCTATTTTTAGACTGTGGCCCCTGGTTCTGTGCTCCCCGGCCATTGGAAACATTCTCTCTGAATTCAGCCTGTCCAGGCCTGCCATAATTTTATATGTTTCGATGAGATCCCCTCTCAATCTTCTAAACTCCAGTGAGTACAAGCCCAAACTATTTAATCTCTCTTCGTAGGTCATTCCCGCCATTCCAGGTATCAGCCTGGTGAATCGCCGTTGCACTCTTTCCATGGCAAGAACATCCTTCCGCAGATGGGGCGACCAAAACTGTACACAATACTCCAGATGCGGTCTCACCAGCACCTTGTACAGCTGTAGTAAGGTATCCCTATTCCTATACTCGAACCCCCTTGATATGAAGGCCAACATACCATTTGCCTTCTTAATCGCCTGTTGCACCTGCATGCTCTCCTTCAGTGACTGGTGCACAAGAACACCCAGGTCCCTCTGCACTTCCCCATCTCCCAATCTATTGCCATTTAGATAATAATCTACCCTCCTGTTTTTACCCCCAAAGTGGATAACCTCGCATTTATCCACATTATAGTGCATCTGCCACGTATCCGCCCATTCCCCCAACCTGTCCAAATCACACTGTAGCCTCCTGACATCCTCATCAGAGCCCACCCCTCCTCCTAGTTTAGTGTCGTCAGCGAATTTGGAAATATTGCATCCAATTCCCTGATCCAGATCATTTATATATATTGTGAACAGCTGGGGTCCCAGGACAGATCCTTGCGGCACCCCGCTGGTCACTGCCTGCCACTCCGAAAACGAGCCGTTTATTCCAACTCTCTGTTTTCTATCCGCCAGCCAGTTCTCTATCCACGTTAATACTTTGCCCCCAATCCCATGAGCCTTAATTTTGCATGATAATCTTTTGTGTGGAACCTTATCGAAGGCTTTCTGGAAGTCAAGGTACACCACATCCACTGGCTCTCCCCCATCTATTCTACCAGTTACCTCCTCAAAAAATTCCAGCAGATTAGTCAAACACGATTTACCCTTTGTAAATCCATGTTGACTCTGTCCGATCCTTTCCCCATTTGTCAAGTGCTCCGCTATTTTATCCTTAATAATGGACTCTAGCATTTTGCCCACAACCGATGTAAGGCTTACTGGTCTATAATTCCCTGCTTTCTCTCTACCCCCCTTTTTAAATATTGGGGTAACATTAGCTACCCTCCAATCCACGGGTACTGTTCCCGAGTCAATGGAGTTCCGGAAGATGATCCTTAGAGCATCTGCTATCTCCAGGGCCACCTCCTTAAGTACCCTAGGATGTAGTTTATCAGGCCCTGGGGATTTGTCGGCCTTCAGTCCCCTCAACTTACCCAACACCATATCCCTAGAGATACTAATTTCTGTCAGCTCCTCCCTCTCATTAGTCCCTATGTTTGCCGATATTCCTGGGAGGTTATTTGTGTCCTCCTTTGTGAATACAGAACCAAAGTATGAGTTTAATTGGTCTGCCATTTCCTTATTCTCCATTATATATTCTCCCGAATCGGACTGCAAGGGACCGACTTGGGATTTTACCAGTCTTTTCCTCCTGATATACCGATAAAAGCTTTTGCAGTCTGTCTTTATGTTTGCTGCAAGTTTACTTTCGTATTCTATTTTCCCCTTCCTGATTAATCCCTTTGTCCTCTTTTGCTGTTGCATTATTGGCATATACAAACATTGATATTGCACATTGCAATTTCACTCTCCTAGAAAGGCAAAGTAAATGCCAAATAATATGACCTCTACTTCCACTTGTAAGACTATTTGCTGGAAAACACAACTTTTAGCCAAAACCTCAAACCTTTGGTCATTAACTAAATAATGCAAAGATCACCAGGATGTTCTCTTTAACATATTTAAGATTATTTGTCAAAGTTAGAGATTTGTTAAAAGTTTAATCTTGGTATTCCAAAGGCTTGAAGAGCAAAATACACCATCTGGTTTACTACAGAGCCACACAGACCAGGTGGTTCCCAGCTTCAATCCATGCTCAGGGCTGGTCTCAAATTTTGCAGTTATGAGGGTACTATTATTGGCCTCAGCATTTCATCGTAGAACAGAAAAAAGGTCTGATGGGAGGTGCACATGGTTGTGGTAGAGGATAGGCGTGATACTCTTCCCCATCCAACAGGTGAGCAACCTCGTGAGAATCATTGGTCTGGAGTTTCCACCAGGGGCACAATTGACAAATTGCACCTAACACTGCGCTAGTTTTGCCGAGGTGAAATTGCGCCCAGGTTTCCACGCAAACTCATTAGCATAAGCCCGAACATAAAACCTCCCATGAATCAGCGCAATCGAGCAGCGTGAGTAGTAATAGAGTAATAAGAGCAGTGAGATTGCCAGAAAAGGAGCCATTCTTCAACTTTTTAAACTAATTGGTGATGTCTGCAGCAGCAGGGTAGACCTGTGGCTACAATTGACTGCTGGTCAAGTGATTAACACTGGCTTCACGTGACCACAGGTGTATGTGCCTGAGAATCTGGGCGCAATATGATGAACCCCACCGAATGAGCGCAATTGGCCAAAACTCATCTTTCTTACCTGGGGACGTAACCGGTTTTGTGGGCAGGGACTGGTTAGGGTGAATGGCCTGTTGAACGAGTTTACAAGAGCATGGATACTTAGACGTAACTCATTTACACTTAAAATTCAATTACTGCTTGCGCTATTTGATTTGATTCCGCCCAGATTAAGCCGTTATCTGGGTGAAAATCATAAGGAAACTCCAGGTCATTGTGTTTATTGTCCATTGGGAAGCACTTCTTCACACAAAGGATAGTGAAAATCTCTCCTTCAAAAAACTGTTGAGGCTAGGTCAATTGAAAAATTCAAAACTCAGATAGATTTTTGTTATTAAGGGATATGGAGCAACGGTGGGTAAATGGAGTTGAGGTACAGATCAGCCATGATCTAATAGAATGGCAGAACAGGCTCATGGGGCTGAATGGCCTACTTCTGTTCCCATGTTCCTATGTTTAGGGCTCACATACACACTTAGAGCGGTCAGCTGGGATAAGTACCAAAAATGCCAACAGAATCAGAAGTTAACTCATCCAAAAGAGGGGAGAAAATTTGAGAAAAAATTAATTTAATCTTCTACCAATTAAAAAATAACAGTACCAAATATGCCAACACAGCACAACAGACTCAGCAGATTATAGTTTCATCTACATCTCTCCAATCATTACAACAGTCTTCAGTACCACTCACTTTTGACACTAACAACTTGCATAGTCCATTGCGCATGATTGTTTTTCAATGAAAAGGAAATTTAAACTTGTGCAGAGGCATTAAAATAGGTAACAACATCCCCCTCCATTACCTGAAGTATCTCACAGCATCTGTTAATAGACAGTCCTATCTTTCACAAATAATAGTCCTGGAAAAGTCTTTCCTGCAGAGTACAGCTAACCAGCATTTATTGGAAGTGCATCGGCTAACATCAGGCAGAGCGAGTTTATGAGCCATTGAGATCTGCACAATCAGAACATTTACAGACTAATTGTATCAAGCATTTTAATTTTAAGTACCCCATAGCAAAATACAAGTCAAAGTGACCTAGCACTAGCTTTAAACCAATCTATTAAAGTAGAAAATCCATTAATTCATTCTAAATATAATCGTGATGCTCTCCCATTACCTCCTCCTTTTCAAGATCATTGCCTTCCCTTTATCAATACTACCCTTCCTCGTCAGAATACAGTTCAGAAAAACATACATCATCAGTAACAGAAAACTCCGATGGCAGATTTGACACCAATGAAGTTGGGACAATAATGCAGGTTTAAAGCCTGATGGGGTTTGATGCCGCAGAGATTAAATTTGTCCATTCCTTAAAATATGGCATGTGTTAGGTTCCTTCCAATTGAGTAGTACCTACTCAATATTCAGTTACTCTGTCATGTTTGTCAACTGTAGGGAAAGTTCTAAACCACACTACTAATCTCTGAGGAAATCAAAAGGGTTCATATTAAAGTTGTGGAAGAGCTGAAATAAACGCAGGACTCACTGAGAACACCAACTGTTCCTAATTAGAGAACTGGTGCCAGGTGAGAATAGGCTCATCAAGGTTACCAATATGAATGGGTTACACTATCTGGGTTGATAAAAAAAAGTGAAGGAACGTTCCCATCAGTATGAGATGTCTGGTTATAGAAATGTGTGTCCTGGGACAGAAGAATAAAGCATCTACTCCTCTTATTGTCCAATTAGGACAACACACCCAGTGTCATCAACCCAAATCAAAAATAATTTAACAAAAGTGCCCCCTTTTTAAAGGGACACAAACAGTAACACCCAAATCATAAATAAAACAAAGGAAACTTAATAAATTAAAATCACAATATTGTTTTCTGTGTCTATAATTCACTCCAGCCCCTCCGATGCCCACCGGCCACGGAAAAGACTGAAGCATAGAGTCATAGAGTCATAGAGTAATACAGCACGGATAGAGGCCCTTCGGCCCATCGTGTCCGCGCCGGCCATCAAGCCCTGTCTAATCTAATCCCATATTCCAGCATTTGGCCCGTAGCCTTGTATGCTATGGCATTTCAAGTGCACATCCAAATGCTTCTTAAATGTTGTGAGGGTTTCTGCCTCCACAACCCTTTCAGGCAGTGAGTTCCAGACTCCAACCACCCTCTGGGTGAAAAAGTTCTTTCTCAAATCCCCTCTAAACCTCCCGCCCTTTACCTTGAATCTATGCCCCCTAGTTATCGACCCCTCTACTAAGGGAAAAAGCTCCTCAGCATCCATCCTATCTATGCCCCTCATAATTTTGTACACCTCAATCATGTCCCCCCTCAGCCTCCTCAGCTCCAAGGAAAACAAACCCAACCTGCCCAGTCTCTCTTCATAGCTGAAGCGCTCCAGCCCTGGTAACATCCTGGTGAACCTCCTCTGCACCCTCTCTAACGCGATCACATCCTTCCTGTAGTGTGGCGACCAGAACTGCACACAATATTCCAGCTGTGGCCTAACCAGTGTTTTATACAGCTCCATCATAACCTCCTTGCTCTTATATTCAATGCCTCGGCTAATGAAGGCAAGTATCCCATATGCCTTTTTTACCACCTTATCCACCTGTTCCGCCGCCTTCAGGGATCTGTGTACTTGCACACCCAGATCCCTCTGACCCTCCGTCTTGCCTAGGGTCTTTCCATTCATTGTGTATTCCTTTGCCTTGTTAGTCCCCCCAAAGTGCATCACCTCGCACTTTTCCGGGTTAAATTCCATTTGCCACTGTTCCGCCCATCTGACCAACCCATCTATATCGTCCTGCAGACTGAGGCTACCCTCCTCGCTATTTACCACCCTACCAATTTTTGTATCATCCGCGAACTTACTGATCATACCCTTTACATTCATATCCAAGTCATTAATGTAGACCACAAACAGCAAGGGACCCAGCACCGATCCCTGTGGTACCCCACTGGCCACAGGCTTCCAGTCACAAAAACAACCTTCGACCATCACCCTCTGCCTTCTGCCACTAAGCCAGTTTTGTATCCAATGTGCCAAGGCACCCTGGATTCCATGGGCTCTTACCTTCTTGACCAGTCTCCTGTGCGGGACTTTATCGAAGGCCTTACTGAAATCCATGTATACCACATCCACTGCGTTACCCTCATCCACACACCTAGTCACCCCCTCAAAAAATTCAATCAAATTAGTCAGACATGATCTTCCCTTGACAAAGCCATGTTGACTATCCCTGATTAATCCTTGCCTCTCCAAGTGGAGACACATTTTGTCCCTCAGGATTTTTTCCAATAATTTTCCTACCACTGATGTTAGGCTCACTGGCCTGTAGTTCCCCGGTTTTTCCCTACTACCCTTCTTGAATAATGGTACTACATTAGCGGTTCTCCAGTCCTCTGGCACATCCCCTATGGCCAGAGAGGTCCTGAATATATGTGTTAGAGCCCCCGCAATCTCCTCCTTTGCCTCACACAGCAGCCTGGGATACATTTCATCCGGGCCTGGGGATTTATCCATTTTTAGGCCAGCTAAAACCGCCAATACCTCCCCCCGCTCGATGTTAATATGTTCGAGCATATCACAGTCCCCCCGCCCTATTTCTATGTCTACATCGTCCTTCTCCATAGTGAAAACAGACGCAAAAAATTCATTCAGAACCCCTCCTACATCTTCCGGCTCCACACACAGATTGCCACTTTTGTCCCTAATGGGCCCTATTTTTTCCCTAGTTATCCTCTTACCCTTAATATACTTATAAAACATCTTCGGATTTTCCTTTATTTTGCTTGCCAGTGTTATTTCATGGCCCCTCCTTGATCTCCTAATTTCTTTTTTAAGTATCCCCCTGCACTTTTTGTACTCCTCTAGGGCTTCCTCCGTCTTTAGCCTTTTGTATCTACCAAAAGCCCTCCTTTTTTTCCTAATCCATTCCCGTATATCCCCTGACATCCAAGGTTCCCTGTGGTTTTTGGAACCACCCTTGACCTTTACGGGAACATGTTGCCATTGTATGTTCTCAATCTCCCTTCTGAAAGCCTCCCATTGCTCCGATGCGGATTTTCCTACAAGTAGCTGATCCCAGTCCATTTTGGCCAGATCCTGCCTTATCCTATTAAAATCGGCCTTCCCCCAATTTAGAACCTTTATTTCCGGCCCATCCCTGTCCTTTTCCATGGCCACCTTAAATCTTACCATATTATGGTCACTATCACCAAAGTGCTCACCTACTAGCACTTTTTCCACTTGGCCGGCCACATTCCCGAGAATTAGGTCCAGTACCGCCCCCTCTCTTGTAGGACTTTCTACATGCTGGCTCAAAAAGCTCTCCTGGATGCACTTTAAGAATTCTACACCCTCTGAGCCTTTCACACTCTGACTATCCCAGTTAATATTGGGGAAGTTGAAATCCCCCATTATTATTACCCTATTATTTGCACATTTCTCTGAGATTTGCCTACATATCTGTTCCTCTATCTCCCCCTGACTGTTTGGAGGCCTATAGTACACTCCCAGCAAAGTGCTTGCCCCTTTTTTGTTTTTAAGCTCCACCCATATGGCCTCATTAGAGGACCCTGCTAATATATCATCCCTCCTTACTGCAGTAATTGACTCCTTAATTAATATTGCGACACCCCCTCCTCTTATACCTCCCCCTCTGTCTCGCCTGAAGATTCTGTACCCCGGAATATTGAGCTGCCAGTCTTGCCCTTCCCTCAACCATGTCTCCGTGATAGCAACAATATCATACTCCCATGTATTAAAATAGATGCCATCCAGCCTTGCCCTTATATATTTGCCCTGTCTACCAAGCTGACTTGTTTTTTTCTCTATAATTGGCAGCACATCCCCCCCTATTTCAGCTCCCCTCTGTATCCCATCCCCCTGCCAAGTTAGTTTAAACCCCCCCCAACAGTGCTAGCAAACCTCCCCGCAAGGATATTTGTCCCGCTCTGGTTCAGGTGCAACCCGTCCGACTTGTACAAGTCCCACCTTTCCCAGAAGCAGGCCCAGTGATCCAGGAAAGTAAAACCCTCCCCCCTACACCAACTCTTTAGCCACGCATTCATCTGCTCTATCCTCCCATTCCTATACTTACTAGCACGTGGCACTGATGAGAAGTCTGGCCCTCCGCAAACTAACTAACATCTAACCATTATAGTCCCAAAAATGTCTAATTGAATGGCACCATAAAATGGATCCATCTAAAAGAAAAAAATCACTTTAGTTGGTCATTAATGTTGCTCATTAAATTAAAGATAGAAAAAGGTCATATTTTTCATATCCAACCCAATTGGTTTTGGAAGGAGTAAACATTTTAAAGGAAATTGTAAAGAGCTCAAGAAGTAGGTCTTCTAAACTGGGAAAAGTTAAGAGTTGAAGTCAGAAGGTTAAGAAAGTTTAAGCATTTAATCCAACAGAAGCAAATTTGTAAAATGCATCAAATCTGTCATTTACCAGCTGAAGTCTTCGAGTAGAAACTAACCATATAACAATAGAGAGTAACAATGGATGTGATATTGTTAGTTAAACTAGACTGAGAAGGTGATCAAAGAATGAAGGTAACTGCTTACCAGAGGTGTCCCCACGAGAAGACATGGCTGTATGCCTGGGTTTATATCATAGAGGAGGAATAAGCTGAATGTTCCTGCTGGTCATTTACAAATGATGCATTGAATATAAGCTGTAAATGTAACCATGCTAAGCCGTACGGTAATCTTGTCATTAAATATTACTCTGCTGTACTATAAGGTGTTGCATTTATCCAACATCTTTAATGTAGAAAAAGACCCAGGCACTTGAGGAAAACAGATGCTCAGCCAAAAAGAGATAGGAGGCGTGACCAAAAACCTGGTCAAAGAGATGGGTTTTAAGGAGGATAAGGACATAGAGAAGGGAGAGAATTCCAGAGAATGGGACCTAGGTGCTGAAGGAATGGCTGTCAATAGTGGGACAAAGGGAGAGGGGAATCAAATCAATGAGAATTCAGTTACTGCAATAAACTTAAGCTATTTGTGTCAGTAAAGGATTTAGACTTGGTTAATAATAATCTACTGAAGCACTTTATGTACTCCTTAATGCTTAGATTTGTGATGGTGTTACAGTCCCCACCACTTGCACCATCCACACTTATCACAGGCAGCACCCTATATTGGGCAAATGGAGCTAACCATTGCCATTACCATAGGCATCAATTAAAAGTCACTGCTTATAATGCATTAAGTGCGCCGATTATTTTGGGCAGTTCAATAAATACTTAGCGATTTAAAAGGCTGTGTTGATTTCAGGCAGAGTCGGGTCTTCAAGCATTTTCAATCAGATGTTCGCACCTCGTTAAAGTGCAATTACTTTAGTGATGAGATTCTGGAGGCAACTGCTAACAATTAGGAGAGACAGTTGCTCAGTGAAATTTCCTGATTTGTTTAAATATGTTGGTTACTAACCTTTTTGGTTTTACTGTTCACCGCATATAGCGGGCAAATCAAGTTAACACCAAAGCGGTGTCACGGTTCATTTGTTACTTCCTCAAAAGATGACGAGGAGGATGGTCAAGCAGGATCTTCCCCTTCTGAATCCGTGGGGACTGCTGTTATCTAGGTTATTGTTGTACAAAATGTTTTTCAAGTTTACTCTTGATAATCGATTCCATTATTTTTACATAGAACGGAAGACCCATGGGTCTTTCATTGCCCATGTTTATTTTGTCACCCTTATATGAGTATTATACATTAGCTTGATTCCAATGTACTAGTGCCTCCCAGTGTCAAGTGACTCCCTCATATGACTATCAGGGGCTCACAAATCTCCTCCTTAGCTTCTTGCAGCAATCTAAGATAAATACCATCTATCCCCAAGATTTATTTGTTTTGAGCCCATTTAGCTTGTCTAGCACTTCCATCTCATTTGTAATAAAGTCACTGATTGTACTAGAGATACCGTTGTCTGTAGAGGCCATGTTGCTCATATCTTCCCTTGTGGATACTTTGAGGAAGTATTCATTCAGAATATTTATTACTTTAAGGTCAGCCTTGGTTTCAAGCCTGTTGGTGTATTTTATGGTTTCCTCCTCCTCTTCTCTCGACTATCCTCTTACTATTGTGATACTAAAACAATACTTACTGCTATGTCTAGCCTCAACTGCTCTTTGTCCATCTAATCACCCTTCTAATGTGTTTCTGCATTTCCTTATATTTGTCCTATTGAGTCCCTTCTCTTATCTCTGCAGGGTTTGTACAGACCATTTTCCTCCTTTATCTCACTTTTAATTTCTTTGTTAATTCATTTATGGACACATTTGCTTAGTCTGATCTTGTTGGTTTTTAAAATGGATTTACCCTGCATGCTGAATATTATCACCAGTAATTTCTGCGTGGATTCTCTGGATTGCCTACAATAACCTCAGTGGAAAGCCCAGAGGACGTTGTAAATGGCTATTTCACTGGGATTTGTGACAATTTTCCAACTAAATTATGGCAGAAGATTGGATAATAATGTTCCCTTTAATTTTTTTTTTGGGTGCGCGGCCCCTTAAGCAGGCTGCGCAGCCCATTCAAATTCAAATGTGCATTTTTTCCTATTGCAAAGTCAGCAAGCGGCCTGCCCAGGAACTCCAGACAGCTGCGTGCAGCTTAACGGGAACATTGCTGGGGAACCCTGCTGAAATTCTCCTATATCTTTTAAAGTGTTCCACTTATCTTCTACTGAAGTGTTGTTGAACAAACTCTCATAATTTAGTTGCTCCCTCATTTATCAAATGTGGCCTCTTTATACTTATGTACCTGGCTACTGGTCCTAGATATTTGACTTTTAAGTAATGTTAAACTTGATCACTCTGTGGTCACTGTCCCCCAGTTGTGTTACAACTTCATGTTTCTGATACATTTTCTGGGTCAAAGTGAGCAGAGTTAAATCATTTCACTCTGAATCATACTGCATCCCTGCTGTGATTGGTTTGTTTAGTACAACTGTTCATATATTTTGGTCTGGGTTATGTGCAATTGTGAGCTAAATTTTAAGCATCTTATATTCCTTAGACATGAATGGTAGGTTCCTAACCAATTCTCTGGTGTATGTTTGAGAAAAGGGGGTAAGATTTAACTATTGCCCTTCAACTAATACTCCTTACATCAATTACAGCATGTCAATTCACCTACATTTTTACAATTTTTATCACTAGTCTAAATTAGTACCAAGATAGATACTGTGATTTTGAGCTCATAACCTCCATTTTGTTGATGTCAAGGTTCATAAAAGAAAGTATTCATTCAGTACATTAACTATTCTCCTCATTCTCAGTTGGATTCCGCCTTAGCATCCTTTAAGGTTCTCACTCCTTCTGGAGAAATGTCTTGTTATGTGCAGTTATACTCATTCCCAGTTTCCCATCACACTTTTGATGCATGCCTGGAGTTTCCCAGTGGACTTCTTCTCCTTTTCCTCTGAAGCTCACTATTCTTGATCTAATCACTTCTGATTGCCTTTAGGGTCATGATTTTTGAGTCTATTTTTGCTAAGGTTAGGTATGTATTTGTCCTTGGTACACTATTGAATGTAACACACCTCATTAACACTAAAGTGTTAATAAATAATTTTTCCCAGTAAATCTGCTTTAGCTTTTCCCTCATATGCTGAAGGTTGATCCTCGACAGTATTGAATCCCAAATCTTATGTTGTGGTCATTATTACCCAAAGTGCAATGGCTTCCACTTTCTGTATGCTGTTGAGGGTATCTTACCAATGCTATGTCAAGCCAAAAATTGCCTTTTGTGATTTTCAGATCATAGAAACATAGAAGATAGGAGCAGGAGTAGGCCATTCTGCCCCTCGAGCCTACTCCGCCATTCAATGAGATCATGGCTGATCATCCAAACTCAGTACCCTGTACCTGCCTTCTCCCCATATCCCTTGATCCCTTTAGCCTAGAGAAATATATCTAACTCCTTCTTGAATATATTTAATGAATTGGCCTTAACTGCCTTCTGTGGTAGAGAATTCCACAGGTTCACCACTCTCTGGGGGAAGAAATTCTTCCTCATCTCTGTCCTAAATGGCTTACCCCTTATCTTTAGATTGTGACCCTTGGTTCTGGACTCCCCCGCCATCGGGAACATCCTTCCTGCATCTAGTCTGTCTAGTCCTGTTAGAATTTTATAAGTTTCAATGAGATCCCCTCTCATTCTTCTAAACTCCAGCGAGTATAAGCCCAATCGACCCAATCTCTCCTAATACGTCATTCCTGTCATCCCCGGTATCAGTCTGGTGAATCTTCGCTGCACTCCCTCCATGGAAAGAACATCCTTCCTCAGATAAGGCGCCCAAAACTGCACACAATACTCAAGGTGTGGTCTCACCAAGGCCCTGTACAACTGCAGCAAGACATCCTTGTTCCTGTACTCGAATCCTCTCGCTACGAAGGCCAACATACCATTTGCCTTCTTAACCGCCTGCTGCACCTACATGCTTATCTTCGCGACTGGTGCACAAGAACACCCAGGTCTTGTTGTACTTCCCCTTCTTCCAATCTATTGCCGTTCAGATAATAGTCTGCCTTCCTGTTTTTGACACCAAAGTGGATAACCTCGCATTTATCCACATTATACTGCATCTGCCATGCATCTGCCCAATCACCCAACCTGCCCAAATCATACTGGAGTTTCTCGGCATCCTCCTCACAGCACACACGCCCACCCAGCTTTGTGTCGTCTGCAAACTTGGAGATATTACACCTACTTCCCTCGTCTCGATCATTAATATATATTGTGAATAGCTGGGGTCCTAGCACCGATCCCTGCGGTACCCCACTAGTCACTGCCTGCCACTCGGAAAAAGACCCGTTTATTCCAACTCTTTGCTTCCTGTCTGCCAACCAGTTCTCTATCCAAGTCAGTACCTTGCCCCCAATCCCTTGTGCTTTAACTTTACACGCTAATCTCTTACGCAGGACCTTATCGAAAGCCTTCTGAAAGTCCAATGATCATGAAACAATCATGCATTACTTTTATCAATTCTGACTTTAGGTCATTTGGATATTCCCAATTTATATCTGGTTGACTGAAATTGGTAATTGAATTAGCCTTCTTTATCTTTTCATAAGGTATTCTGTCCTCCCTTTTATTCTGAGCTGGAGATCTGCAACACACCCTAGCATTATTTTAGCTTTCTGCATTAGAAACCTCCAACCCAAGCATTACACTGTGCAGTCTATCCTTTTCCACAAGGCTTATTTAGTTTATCTTAGTATGTCTAAAAAGAGGTAATATAATAATCACAAGTATATCATAATAAAAAGGCTTCAATTTCCATTACTTATGATAATTGCAACACTCCAGATACCTTTCTTTTCAGTTTGTTCATTATTTTAAATACTTATTTGCTGAATACTTTTACATTTTTCAGACCTCTAAATATTTTTAAATGACATACAACTGAAGCATTATTTTCCAGCATGTGCACAATGAAACAAAAATATACCTTTTAGTCACTGCAGCTTTATATCATGATTATTTGACTAAAATGGGCTCCCAAGGTCTTAGGCTGTGGGTTAGTGCCACCACGGCTGACTAGTGCAATTCCTGTTCATGCAGAAAGCAGCTTACTCAGTCACTGCAACTATAATGCAACATCAGCAAACAACACACAAGTCATAGGCTAAAATGTATTTAAAAAATAACTTAAGCGGCTGTCAACTTAGCTGTTGAATTTACTGCAGAGAGCTTGGGACTATTTACCTTGCTAAAATGATCACTGACATGATAGATATCGCACAGATGGTATCGTTATTGTAGGATGTGGCTTTTACAGGAAGAATGCAACACCAAACCAACAAAATACAGAACTCTAATGCACAATACATGAAAACGATTTTGTGTAAGCAGGTGGCTTCTACCTTTACCATAGTTTAGAAACTGGTAATCTCTTCCCTGTTCCTCTTACCTCTTCCACTACCTCCTTCCTGACCCCAACAGATCACCAACCACCACCCCACTCCACAACACACTAGAGGATGTTTGCTTCCTCAGAAGGATGAATCTATTAATATTCTGGCCCTTACAGAAATCTAGCTTACAGGCAGCAAATCCTTCCCCTCACCAAAGCCATCCCGCTCAGCCACACATTTCACCATGCGTCCTGTCCAAACCAACCCCACAGCAGCATAGCTCTCATCACGTCAGCCTCTCCCCCAACTACTTTGACACCTTTTGCTCCCTCAAACATCTCGCCTTTTTCATCCCTCATGTCTTTAATTTAAAAAGTCTTTATTGTCTACCAGCCTTCCAATTGATATTCTTGTCCAGATCTGCTCCGAGCCTTTGCATTGAGCAACTGCTCATCCTCTTATTTCTCCACCCTCCTGCTCTCACCTTCAACTTCACCCTTTACATAAACCAAGGCATCTCTCTTTGAAATCTCCCATGGCCTTGCCACCTCAGAAGTCTCAAACTGATCACTTCCTTATTTCCCTCACCATCCACAGCTCCCAATTCCCCCATCAATTCTCTCTCAAACAACCAACTCACTCTCTTCTGGCCCTTCACCTGCTATGACAACTCTAATGTTGACCTCCCAACAATTCCCTTCCTTCTGCCTTTGATGTTTCACCCCACCAAGTCACCGACTGCCGCATCCTCTGGGACAGTCCCATCTTTTCACCCTAAATTCTGATGGCCCCAGACATAGTCACCCTCAAGTTTCTTTAATGGCCCCCTCCACTTCCTCACCTGCATGTTGTCCTTTAGTGACATGATCCACGGGCTTCCAAGTGTATGCTGACAACACCAAGGCTGCGATTTCCCCTACTTCGGGGGGTCTGTGGCGGTCGACGTCGGTGGCAGGTCACAACCCCGCTGCTGGTTCCAGCCCACTCTGTGAAATGATTTTACATTGATTGGGCTTGTTAAGCCCACCCAGCACATTTCCTGGTCCAATTGAAGAAAGCGGGTCTGATGATGTCATTTGATGACGCATCCCCATGCCCATCCTTGTGCTGTCAGACCTCATGTCTGACATTAAGTTGTGAATGAGCTATAATTTCATCCAATTGAACATTGGGGAAACCAAAGATACTGCTTTCAGTCCCTACCACAAATGCCATTCCCTTGCCATCTAACTCCAATTGTTCCTCTTTGAACACTTATTCAGGTAACTAGACTGAGAAACCTTGGAATCCTGTTTTACCCAGGGTTAAGCTTCTAACTCAATATACTATCTATCATTAAGACCACTTACTGCTACCTTTGCAACATTGCCAATCTCCAACACTACATCACCCCCACCATTACTGAAAGCCTTAACCTCCAGATTTAATTTCGCCAATTTAGCAACAGCCTAACCTCCACCCTCTATAAACCCCAATGGCTGCAAAACTGCACTTCCCAGACCCTGACCCACATCAAGTCCTGCTCGCCCATCACCCCCATCCTCTGTGATCTAATGGCTCCCTGTCCCTACAGTGCATCAAATTTATAATTGTTGGCCCCATTTAAAAGTACTTCCAAGGCCTTGCTCCACCCTAACCAATGAACTCCTGCCCCCTCCCATGGCCTCCAGTGCTTGGACACTAACCATTCTTTAATTTCGCCTCTTCTTCCATTCTACCATTAGGGCTACCTTGGTCCTACTCTAATACTTTTTCCCTAAACTTCTGCATGTCTCTGCCCCTTTGTCCAGCTTTAAATGCTTTCTGAAAACATCTCTATCCAAACTTTTGGCTACCCTTCCTAACTTCCCCACAACAGGTTGTCATTCGATCTTTCTTTTTCTGTGAAGTGTTACATCAATGAAAGGTATCATAATAAAGCACATCAAGAACAGCCCATTCATGTAAGCATTACTTAGGTTTATAACCAAGTAGCTGGAGTTAGAATTTTGCATTTGTTCTTTCAGTTTCAACCAATTCTTTCTGCAATTTTTAACTTGCCATTTTCATTTTAATAAGCATAAGTGTAGTGTATGTACTTTGCAGAAGGAACTATATTCCGCAGCCCCTGTATACTGCAGTACCAGTAGTGACCACCCCTGTATATAAGCCTGTGTAGTAACTTTGCATAGTAGTTCCAGTTTCGTCTCCACTCAGTAAACACCTGTTGTAACCAACTCCTGCAGTCCGTGTCTCAATTACACACGGACATAATACTGGCGACGAGCAGATCCGAACTTACCTACAGTTCTGCACCACCTCATGGGGATCCATCCCTGAAGCGAAGTTGTTAGAGGTCGAGGCCAGAAGGAAGAAAGAAAAAAAAACAGAAGAAATGGGCGTCGACCGTGGGCAACCGCCTCTGATTCATCGGAGTTGAAGATTTGCAGGAGAGGCTGTCGAGAGCGGGGCTTGGTTATCCTGTCTATGGTGTTCCAGCTAATCGGGCTGGTGGCAGGTAGTCCACTGATCCTTCCTGGGCTGCGGCGGGCTAGAGCTCGATCGGGTGGCTTTTCAACGGGGCCGAGCAGCATTGTCAGGAAGAGGAGAGAGGGTGGGGCACACAGGGCGCGGCCGGTGCTACGAAGCCGGGCAGCGTACAGACCCGAGAAGAGGGAGGAAAGTGTCCCGTAGGGTTTGCTCTGACGACAGGAAAATAAAATAAATTAGAAGCGCAGAAAGCCGCGAGGAGCTGCAGTTTGCCGCGGAGAGCGGCGTTAGCAGCAGCGCGGGGGGGAAGTGCGCAAAGACCATAGGGCGTCGCCATCAAGGCATAAAAACGCCAGCAACAGCGCTAGCAGCAGCGGAGAAGACAGAAAGTGTGGGAGGCGCCATCTTAATCCAGCGGGGAAGAAGGCAAAGCGCGGGAGGCGCCATCTTAGATTTCCAAGATGCCGAAGACTGGCAATATCACTGCCTTCGATAATGCAATAGAAGACTGGACCACGTATGTGGAAAGAGTCGAAGTATATTGCAAGGCAAACGAAGTAGCCGATGAGAAAAAGGCATCGGTACTACTAAACTTAATGGGCGCAAGAATGTACGGCCTATTGCGGAACCTGATCACTCCAGCCAAACCGATGGCGAAGAGTTTTAACGAAATTGTTGATATCCTACAGGAACACCTAAATCCTACACCGCTGCTGATAGCAGAAAGATTTAAATTCCACAAGAGAAATCAGCATAAAGATGAGAGCAATGCTGATTACCTTACGGAACTACGCAAGCTATCAAAGCACTGCCAGTTCGGAGCAGGACTGGCAGATACCCTACGGGACAAATTTGTCTGTGGACTCCTGAGTGAAGGAACCCAGAAGAGGTTACTCTCAGAGAAAGAGCTGACGCTAGATAAGGCTTTCAGCGTGGCAGTATCATACGAAGCAGCAGCAAGGGGAGCTGCGGAAATACAGCAAAAGCCACAGGAATACGGCACCCATGAAATGACACGGGGATTTGAAAAATGTTAATCGCTGTGGCAGAACAACCCATGGCCAGAAGGACTGCTGGTCCAAGGACAAAATATGCAGGCAATGCGGAAAGACGGGACACATTGCATGAGTTTGCAGGTCTGGGAAGAAGACTAACGACAACAAAAAGGCTACTAAGGAACAGTACAGGAAAGTACAAAAGATGACGGACAGTAGTTCCGAAGACCAGAAGAGCGATAGTGAATCTGGGAACAAGAGACTAAGCTGTCTCAAACTTCACAACATAATCGCAAAAGAGGATCACCGAACCATTTGGGTCACCCTCACGATAGCAGGGTCCCAAGTCAAAATAGAATTGGATACAGGATCAGCCCTGACCGTCATGAATCGGCGAGACTACGAGCGGCTATTCTCACACATACCCTTGAAAGACACATCCATTGTCTTGAAGACGTATACGGGGCAGAAAGTATACCCCAGAGAGAAAATAAGGGTGCCTGTCGAATACAACGGCAAGGAAATACAGAAATTGTATCTGTACATACTGCAAGATGGTGGACCACCGTTATTGGGACGTGAATGGATCAGAAAGATAAGTTTAGATTTCAGGCACTGATTGTGGCTGGTAAAAAGGATGACGACGTCACACCTGGACGATTGTCAAAAATCTTAGCTAACGCTAAAGAGGTATTTCAACAAGAACTGGGAACTCTTAAAGGCGTAACCGCCTCGATAAAAATAGAAAAGAATTCAATTCCCAAGTTTTTCAAAGCAAGACCGGTACCGTATGCAATTTGCCCAGCCATCGAGGCAGAGCTGGAGAATCTGGAGAATGCAGGCGTGTTATCTAAGGTAGACTGGAGCGAGTGGGTGACACCCATCATTCCTGTCATGAAGAAAACGTTAAACAATAAGTCTGAGGAGCCAAGGAAGGTTCGCATCTGTGGGGACTTCAAGGTGACGGTGAACCCAGTCCTTCACACAGTACAGTATCCCCTCCCGAGGATAGAAGATATTTTCGCCTCACTATCTGGAGGGAAGCCTTTTACAAAAATTGACCTAGCACAAGCATATTTACAGATGGAGGTTGAAGAATCCTCTAGGAAGTATCTCACGATAAACACTCACAAAGGTCTTTACCAGTATAATCGACTGGTATTCGGAGTAGCATCAGCTCCGGTGATATGGCAAAGAGCGATGGAACAAGTCCTGCAAGGGATTCCGGGGACTCAGTGTTACTTGGACGACATCCTAGTGACAGGTGAAAATGACAGTGAACACCTTGCCAACCTAGAGCAGGTGCTCACTAGACTAAGAGAACATGGGCTACGAGCCAATCGCCCCAAGTGCGAGTTTTTTAAGAAACAGATATCGTATTGTGGCCACGTGATTGATGAAGAGGGGTTACATAAGTCCCCTGACAAAATTGAAGCGGTAGTTAAGGCTCCAGCGCCTGAAAATGTGTTGCAACTGAGGTCATTCCTCGGATTGGTGAATTACTACCATAAGTTTTTGCCGAATTTGTCCACAATTCTGCACCCACTGAATGCCCTACTACAAACTGGAGTAGCATGGAAATGGAGCGATGAATGCAAGCAGGCCTTTCAGAAGAGTAAAGACCTAATCACTTCAAGAGAAGTATTGGCTCACTACAACCCATCACCACCGATAAGACTGGCGTGTGATGCGTCTCCCTACGGCATTGGAGCGGTACGGTCACATAAATTCCTTGATGGTTCAGAGAGGCCGATAGCTTTTGCGTCACGCTCGTTAACTTCAGCCGAGCGTAACTATGCCCAGATTGACAGAGAGGCCCTCAGCCTGGTGTGGGGGGTGAAGAAGTTCAATCACTACCTGCACGGTCAGAAATTTACTCTACTAACGGATCATCAACCTCTTGTCTCCATTTTCAACCCTCAGAAGGGCGTCACGATAATGACAGCACAACGGCTACAGAGGTGGTCCCTTTTCCTAGGGGCACACCAATATGACATCGAGTACAAAGGAACTAAACAGCATGGGAATGCTGATGGATTGTCGCGCCTACCGTTGCCGACGGTGGAAGAAGCACCTGCAGTGGATCCTGTGGAGATATTCC
This sequence comes from Somniosus microcephalus, assembly GCF_052327205.1. Classification (NCBI taxonomy): domain Eukaryota; kingdom Metazoa; phylum Chordata; class Chondrichthyes; order Squaliformes; family Somniosidae; genus Somniosus; species Somniosus microcephalus. The sequence goes on from NC_140992.1 coordinate 223,873,153, forward strand.
ACTCGACCATAGTCCAATGTCTACCTGTGACGAAGGCAAACATAGAAAAGGAAACACGAAATGACCCGACACTCTCCAGGGTCTATGATTTAATGGTGAAGGGATGGCCAGCACATGGTGAACCACTGTTGCCAGCATTCTCGCCGAGAAGAGAACAGCTGTCAGTGTGCAGAGGAACCTTGATGTGTGGATCCAGAGTAGTAATTCCACCCAAATTGAAGGATAGAGTGCTCAATGAGCTTCATGAGGGTCATCTGGGAGGGGTAAAAATGAAGAACTTAACCAGAGCGTTTGTGTGGTGGCCGGGAATCGATAGAGAAATCGAAGAGATGACCAAGAGCTGTACAGGATGCCAGAAGGTCCAAAACGCCCCACCACAAGCCCCTCTACATCCATGGGAGTGGCCCTCATCTCCATGGCAAAGGGTACACATTGATTTTGCTGGTCCATTTATGGACTCGATGTTTTTAATTGCGGTGGATGCACATTCAAAGCGGCCAGAGGTAATAAAAATGTCCTCAACCACCACAGAAAAAACTATCACAGTCTTACGAACCATATTCGCCAGAAATGGGCTGCCTGAACAGATTTGCTCCGACAATGGACCACAGTTTGTGTCTGAAGAGTTCCGGAGGTTCTTAAAGAACAATGGTGTTAAGCATTACACATCCGGCCCATATCAGCCAGCCACCAATGGATTGGCTGAGAGGTTCGTTCAAACATTCAAGAAGGCTATCAAGGCAATGTGTAATGAAGACATACCCCTACAACACAAGGTGGATAACTTCTAGTTTGCCTACCGGAATGCGACACATGCGGTTACCAACCAAACTCCAGCCATGATGTTCTTCAATCGAAGACTACGATGCCGCTTGGATTTGGTTAAGCCAAACATCAGAAGAGATGTGGAGAACAGGCAGTTTCAGAATATGAATGAAAGGCCGACCAGGAGTTTTAAGATAGGTCAACCAGTTTTGGCCTGGGACTACCGCACAGAGAAATGGCAGCCAGGAACGATCTGCACACGGCAAGGACCTCTAATGTATACCGTGGACGTTGGAGAGAGCATTGTAAGACGCCATGCTGACCAGATTCTAGAGTCACTGGAAAACGTCAAATCCACACCACGATCCGATACACCTGGCGATGAAACCGAAGTACCAATTGCATCTACCTCAGAATCGGTGATATTGGAAGTGGACGAACCAAACAACAACGTTGATCCCGAATCAACTTTGCCAGAAGAACCTGATACCCCAAAGAGGCGTTATCCAGACAGAATCAGGAAGCCTCCTCAAAGACTGAACTTATAATTGCTTAACTTCAGCTAATGTATATAGCAACTGTAATTGTAAATATGTTATTTAATTATTAATCGAATGTTATGTACTGTTTAGCTAAAAGGGGAGGAATTGTAGTGTATGTACTTTGCAGAAGGAACTATATTCTGCAGCCCCTGTATACTGCAGTACCAGTAGTGACCACCCCTGTATATAAGCCTGTGTAGTAACTTTGCATAGTCGTTCCAGTTTCGTCTCCACTCAGTAAACACCTGTTGTAACCAACTCCTGTAGTCCGTGTCTCAATTACACACGGACATAATAATAAGTAGAAGTACTTCCTTTTAAAATATTCATATTGACAATTTCAGATTAATTTTACAGAGAATACTGTATTGTTGTGAGACAAACAGCAAGCCAAATGGATGAAAGGTTTATATTATAGTAATACGTTACAATATTCAGCTGACAGAACCTTGCGTCAATCAGTTAAGCAAATTATAAACATTTATTTTCAAGGACTACAATAACGTCATGAATTGAGTGGTAGATAAAGTAATTACTGATAAAACTATGCAATAGTATCAGGGTTGAAACTGAAAGAACAAATGCAAAATTCTAACTCTCCAGCTACTTGATGCTGCAATTCTGATTTAACAGGCTTATGAAATTATGAAGATTTTGAAAAGGTGAATGTCTGGCTGAGGAGTCAGTAACAAGCAGTCATCATCAATTTAAAAGTATCACTACCTGTTACAAGTTTCATGTCTGCCATAAATATTCTCTCGAGTATAGCGGTGTTGATCACTCCCAAAATTTGCTTATGTTCAGGAATGTGCCTATTATTTGTTCTTGGAATGTGGGAGACATGGGAAAGGCAACTACAAAAAACCACTACAAAAAAGTATAAGAATAAAACTGGACGGACCATCCGGCATCGAATTCAGACACCCAGCCCAGTCGACCCTGCAAAGTCCTCCTCACCAACATTTGGGAACTTGTGCCAAAATTGGGAGAGCTGTCCCACAGACTAATCAAGCAACAGCCTGGCATAGGTATAATTCTTTGAGTATGACTGTCAGCCAACATCCCAGACTTCTCCATCACCATCCCTAGGTATGTCCTTTCCACCGGCAGGACAGACCCACCAGAGATGGCGGCACGACGGTATACAGTCAGGAGGGAGTAGCCCTGGGAGTCCTCAACATCGAATCTGGACCCCACACCATCAGGCCAAAATTGGCAAGGAAACCTCCTGCTGATCATCACCTACTGCCCTCCCTCAGCTGATGAATCAGTACTCCTCCATGTTGAACACCACTTGGAAGAAGCACTGAGGGTAGCAAGAGCACAGAATTTTTCTCTGATTGGGGAACTTCAATGCCCTTACCAAGAGTGGTTCGGTAGCACCACTACTGGCCGAGCTGGCCAAATCCAGAGGTCATAGCTGCCAGATTGGGCTTGCAGCAGGTGGCAAGAGAACCAACACGAGGAAAAAACCTACTTGGCATCGTCCTCACCAATCTACTTGTCACAAATGCATCTGTCCAACAGTATTGTTAGGAGTGACCACCTTGTGGGTATGAAGTCCTGCTTTCACACCGAGAATACCCTCCATCATGCTAAATGCGATAGATTCAGAACAGATATAGCAGCTCAAAACTGGGCATCCATGAGGCACTGTGGGCCATCAGCAGCAACAGAATTTTATTCTACCACAATCTGTAACCTTACGGCCCAGCATATCCCTCACTCTACCATTACCATCAAGCCAGAGGACCAACCCTGGTTCAATGAGAAGTGTAGAAGAGCATCGAAGCTTTGACCACGCTCGATCAGCTCCGATGGACGGGCCACATCGTCCGCATGCCCAATACGAGACTCCCAAAGCAAGTGCTCTACTCGGAGCTCCGACACAGCAAGAGAGCCCCAGGTGGGCAGAGGAAACACTTCAAGGCCACCCTCAAAGCCTCCTTGAAAAAGTGCAAAATCCCCCCCCGACACCTGGGAATCCCTGGCCCAAGACTGCAAAGTGGAGGAGAAGCAGCCGGGAAGGCACCGAACACCTAGAGTCTCTTCGCCGGGAGCAAGCGGAAGCCAAGCGCAAACAGTGGAAGGAGCACACGTCAACCCAAGCACCCCACCCACCCGCCCCTTCAACCATCGTCTGCCCCACCTGTGACAGAGACTGTAGGTCCCGCATTGGACTAATCAGTCACCTGAGAACTCATTTTTAGAGCGGATGCAAGTCATCCTCAGTTCCGAGGGACTGCCTAAGAAGAGAAGAAGCCATGCCAGGAGCAGCACCAGGCGTACCTAAAAATGAGGTGCCAACCTGGTGAAACTACAACACAGGACTACATCCATGCTAAACAATGGAAGCAGCATGCTATAGACAGAGCTAAGCGATCCCACAACCAACAGATAAGATCACAGCTCTGCAGTCCTGCCACATCCAGTCGTGAATGGTGGCGGACAATTAAACAACTAATGGAACGAGGTGGCTCCATTAACATCCCCATCCTTAACGATGGCAGAGCCCAGCACGTGAGTGCAAAAGGCAAGGCTGAAACGTTCGTAACCATCTTCAGCCAGAAGTGCCGAGTGGATGAGCCATCTCAGCCTCCTTCTGAGGTCCCCACCATCACAGATGCCAGTCTTCTGCCAATTCAATTCACTCCACGTGATATCAAGAAATGGCTGAGCACACTGGATACAGCAATGGCTACGTGACCCGACAACATCCCAATTGTAGTGCTGAAGACTTGAAGACAAGTCAGGAGTGCATTCTCCACTTGACTGGATGAGTGCAGCTCCAACAATACTCAGAACAAAGACTGTGGTTCAAGAAGGTCACCCATCACTTTCTCAGAAAATACAGGTAAGGGAGAGAGGTAAGAGAATTTTTTGTATGCAACAAGTTTTAGAACATGGAGTGCTGCTAGAGGAAATAGTTGAAGCAGAGGTCATTTTTTAAGGAAGAGCAGGTAAACATTTAAAGCAGATGATGATACAGGGCTATGAGGAGAGAGAAGGTAGGATGATTAGTTTGGATTGTCCTAGCAAAGAGCTGGCACAGACAAATAGCTATGCTGTGAACTTCTATGGTTTATGAGAACATTATGGATTGGGATCAGATATACAGTTTCAGACCAGATGATATACAGTTCTGTAAGGAAATACAGAGTATCTGCCAGCAACAAGATCTGATCTACAGTGTAGGAAACAGAATTATTTATGATACAAATTTCCTCATTTAACTATATACAAAAATGAGGCCTGCTGAAGCAGATCTGATTATGTGCATTTTGCTAAATAATAACTAGCGTATTTTCTCTAAGGGGTCTTCAACATAGCATGTGACCTGGGCTGTGCTTAGTGGCAAGCTACTTTTCTGGTGTCTCCATAAACTTTTGCTTTGTATCCAACTGTAGTCAGCTCTCTATTTAACCTTGGTTGAGGTTTCCATTTATAATTTCTCCTTCCCCTCCAAGCCCTACTTCCCAGGAGTTACCAGTCTTAGTGGGGTTGGCAGAAAAATGTCACAGTGAGGTTCCTGGTTGACATGAAGCTGCCTTTTTATTTAAAAAAAACAGGTAAATGATCCATTTTAAGCCATAGCTCAGAACCCTCTGTACCATCACCAGCTAACCAATGGGAAAGTCCATAAAAATGTAAAATGGTCATCCCATTTCTCATCCAACGCATGGATCTACAATGTACAAGCAGAAAATGGGGGTAAAACTGTTCTGTTCTATTTCGTTCATTTCAAAATATTCTGGCCAATAGCTGATCCATTGCTGTAATCAAACACCTAAGCAACTGAATTATATATATTTAAATTATATCACATCCTGAATAAATGTGTGTTCAGTATACGGCATAATATTATGTCGACATTGAGATGAATGAGTCGCAGCACATTCAGATTACATTTTCCAGTCAACACACATATTAAATGTCCAATGTTTGTTTTGTTATTAAAACAGTATCAGCAGCCTTCTACAGAATACAATCCAATTCATTAAATCCAAAGTTACACAAAGTATTGTACCACATGGTGACCAGCCAGTATTTAACCTGTCGTCAATTCAAGCTTTTAATCGAAGAGCTATACCCTACATTTCAGTTTTAGATCATCTTTGGAGGAGGCGTGGGGAGATGTAATTGCAAGTCAAATATTTTAAATTACTGTGCGGGAAGATAGGGTTACCTTAGAAACTGTTCAAAATGATCAACATTTTCCAGAGTACTAACTGAACAGGGAAGCAGAGATCAGCAAAAACAGAGGGGTTGCTTTTGTTTTGTTCAAAGAAATAATACAGCAAAGATTCAAGGAAGTTTCATTTGTGAGCCTTCCCTTACAAAATGGCAGACAACACATAATTAGTATTCTAAACTTAGCTTAAAAGGTTATTTTACATTTCAGTATTTCAACCACCATTTTGTGCATTAGAATAGCTGCAGCTATTCCTCAGTTTGTGCTCACATTTGGCTAGCACCAATTCCCAATAAGATTCTATTTTAATAGTATGCTACCCTCTCAGCAGGCAATTTTAAAAATTGAAAGAGTTGAATGCAGTTTAAGGCTTTAATTCAAGCAATTCTTGCTAATAGTTGGATCCCAGCTAATAAAATAACTGACTGGCATGGTGCAAGTTAAGAGCAACATTGTGCTTCTGGAAAACTGTGGCTGTTAAAATGAACATAGCATCATGACATTATGGGTAGCATAAACTATGGACTCTTGTGTCGCTAAATCAACAGTAAAATTATACATAGAGAAAGGGAATCTCCTCCAACAGCTGTTATTAACAGCAACACACCAAATATCCATTTCAAAACAGTAAGAGATACAACAACTAGCACATTATAAAGGTAATCCCATGCTCCAAGTGGTGAAGCCAAGCTTGCAACGAGTACACGTTGGAGGTAATGCTACAATGTTCTATCCCAAATTCTCTGACTCTGTACCCTCGTGAATAAATGGGTAATTTTCAGGTTGGTAAATTGTAACTAGCGGGGTGCCATAGGGATCAGTGCTGGGGCCTCAACTATTTACAATTTCTTCTCTCAGAGGGTCGTGACTCTTTGGAATTCTCTACCCCAGAGAGCTGTGGAGGCTGAGTCAGTGAATATATTCAAGGTTGAGATGGACAGATATTTGAGCTACAGAGGAGTCAAGGGTTATGGGGAATAGGCAGGAAAGTGCAGTTGAGGCCAAGATCAGATCAGCCATGATCTTATTGAATGGTGGAGCAGGCTTGAGGGACCGAATGGCCTACTCCTGCTCCTATTTCTTATGTTCTTATGTGAATGTGGCTCCCTTTTAGGAGCACAGGATCATGGATGCACCCTCAGAATTCTAATGCCATGCTAATCCCATATAATCGCACAAATACACAACTATAATTCTAATTTCATGCTAAAACCACACATGCATACACAATCATAAACATTTGCTATTCACCAGAATGATACCAGGGATGAAAAGATATTGTTATGATGAGACCTGAAAAATTAGGGCTGTATTATCTGAAGCACAATGGTCCAGGAGGGATCTAAGGGAGCTGTTCAAAATTATAAGAGGATTTGAAAGAATAAGTCAAAGATAATTTCTGTTGGTTAGGATTAGTAATAGAGGCATAGGGGAGGTTAGAAGAATTTTTTCACTCAAAAAGGTGCCAAAATATGGAATGTATCACAAATGGCTATTGAAGTCAAGTTAATCATGTCACTTAAGAAAAAAAATTAAAGGCTATAAAGAGTAAATAAATGGGATTATAGAGTCAACAGTGCAACTGTGGAACTAGCCCTGGCACAGGCACAATGGTCAATGGCTGCCTTCTGCATTGTAATTTCTATAAATTATATGAACTGAAGTTGAACTTTGGCTTTGAAGCCCTGGGTGTCCTGTGACTAATTTCTGTCTTATATGGGCTTAAATGGTAGCAGATTGAAGATTAACTTTTAAATTGCATTATCCTATCCTAGTCACGCGTCTTGAATTTAGCAAATCCAGGGAAGATCCTTGACAACAGCAATCCCAGAAGATGGGCTATCAGATGCTGCCACTTGAGTACAATACTCTTACCCCACTGCAGCTACTGTTCCAATTTAGGTGAATCCAGTTAAATTTCAAATAGCTACGTACAAAAGCAATCAGACCCAAAACAGGAGGAAGTGGTTGGAGACATTTCACTGCTTTGTTTCACATGGGGCCCATAATGCAGGCTCAGCTTAGGGGTATTGGAAATGCTGCTACAAGCACCAGTGAAATGAGCTCCACAATGCTGGTCTCATGCTTTCAGAGCGCAGAATAGCCAAGGGAATGGGATTTCAGGAGCAGCAGCTGCTAAAGGACTGTTCTACTCTCTTAAAACTGTCCTGCAAATGAAGAGAGAGAGAAACAGCAGCAACACACCCCATATGATGCACCGAATCAAAATCACAGAGGGATACCACGCTCTCTCTCTCTTAGGCAGTCCCTCGGAACCGAGGATGACTTGCTTCCACATTAAAAATGAGTTCTCAGGTGACTGACGAGTCCAATGCGGGACCTACAGTCTCTGTCACAGGTGGGGCAGACGGTGGTTGAAGGGGCGGGTGGGTGGGGTGCTTGGGTTGACGTGCGCTCCTTGCGCTGCCTGCGCTTGGCTTCCGCTTGCTCCTGGCGAAGAGACTTGAAGTGTTCAGCGCCTTCCCGGATGCTTCTCTTCCACTTTGTGCGGTCTTGGGCCAGGGATTCCCAGGTGTTGGTGGGGATGTTACACTTTTTCAAGAAGGCTTTGAGGGTGTCCTTGAAGCGTTTCCTCTGCCCTCCTGGGGCTCTCTTGCTGTGCCGGAGCTCCGAGTAGAGCGCTTGTTTTGGGAGCCTTGTATCGGGCATGCGGACAATGTGACCTGTCCATCGGAGCTGATCGAGCGTGGTCAAAGCTTCGATGCTGGCCTGAGCAAGAACACTGACGTTGATGCACCTATCCTGCCAATGGATTTGCAGGATCTTGCGGAGGTAGCTTTGGTGGTACCTCTCCAGTGCTTTGAGGTGTCTGCTGTACATGGTCCATGTCTCTGAAGCATACAGCAGGGCGGGTATCACTGCTGCTCTGTAGACCATGAGCTTAGTGCCGGGTTTGAGGTCCCAGTCTTCAAACACTCTCTTCTTCAGGCGACCAAAGGCTGCACTGGCACACTGAAGGTGGTGTTGGACTTCGTCATCGACGTCTGCCCTTGTTGACAGTAGGCTCCTGAGGTATGGAAAGTGGTCCACGTTGTCCAAGGCCTTGTCGTGGATTTTGATAATCGGGGGGCAGTACTGTGTGGCGGGGGCAGGTTGGTAGAGGACCTTCGTCTTACGGATGTTTAGTGTAAGGCCCATGCTCCATGCTCTTGTACACTTCGGACAACGTGGACCACTTTCCATACCTCGGGAGCCTACTGTCAACAAGGGCAGACTTCGATGACTAAGTCCAACACCGCCTTCAGTGTGCCAGTGCAGCCTTCGGTCACATTGTCCGCATGCCCGATACGAGACTCCCAATACAAGCGCTCTACTCGGAACTCCGGCACAGCGAGAGAGCCCCAGGTGGCCAGAGGAAACGCTTCAAGGACACCCTCAAAGCCTCCTTGAAAAAGTGTAACATCCCCATCGACACCTGGGAATCCCTGGCCCAAGACCGCACAAAGTGGAGGAGAAGCATCCGGGAACGTGCCGAACACCTCGAGTCTCTTCGTCTGGAGCAAGCTGAAGCCAAGCGCAGGCAGCGCAAGGAGCGCACATGAACACAAGCACCTCACCCACCCGCCCTTTCAACCACCATCTGCCCCACCTGTGACAGAGACTGTAGGTCCCGCATTGGACTCATCAGTCACCTGAGAACTCATTTTTAATGTGGAAGCAAGTCATCCTCGGTTCCAAGAGACTGCCTAAAGGAATAGTAGTAGTAGACCACCACCAACAATGCAGTGCTGTCATCACAGGCAGCGATAGAGAGATGGCAGATATATTAAATAATTACTTGCTTCAGTATTTACCAGGGAGACAGAACAGGTGGACATGACATTGGATGATGAGATTGGAAATGAGATAACTGCATTTAAAATAAAAAGGAGAAATATTAAATAAACTAATCAAACTCAATGAGGATAAAACCCCTGGTACGGACGGATTACATCCGCGCATTTTAAAAGAATCTAGCGAAGAGATAGCAGAGGCATTACTACACATATTTAATAATCCGTTAGAACAAAGTGTAGTGCCAGAGGACTGGCGGATAGCTAACGTAATACAGTACCTATATTTAAGAAGGGAGATAGAACATGTCCAGGGAACTAAAGACCAGTCAGTTTAACATCAGTGGTAGGAAAAATAATGGAACCCCTACTAAAGGAGAAAATAGAAGAACATCTAGAAACCAAAAATGTAATAATGAATAGTCAGCATGGATTTCAAATGGGAAAGTCTTGCTTGACCAACCTCACTGTATTTTTTGAAGAGGTAACAGAGTAGAAAAGGGTAATGCAGTAGATACACAGAGAGTGTTTCCACTTGTAGGGAAGAGCAAAACTAGAGGCCATCAATATAAGATAATCAGAAATCAAATAGAGAATTCAGAAGGAACTTCTTTATCCAGAGAATGGAACTCGCTACCACAGGGAGTGGTTGAGGCAAATAGTATTGATGCATTTAAGGGGAGGCTAGATAAGGATATGAGGGAGAAGGGAATAGACGGTTATGCTGATAGAGTTAGATGAGAAAAGATGGGAGGAGGCTCGAGTGGAGCATAAATGCCGGCATGGACTGGTTGGGCCGAATGGCCTGTTTCTGTGCTATACATCCGAAGTAATCTTTAAGTTCTGTGCTCAAGTCTTGAAGTGGCTCTTGAACCTAAAGTCTGGACTCAAAGTGAGGGTCCTACCAACTGAAGTGTATCCCATTAAGAAAATTATCAAGGAAAACAGTGATTTCCCTCCTCCCCCCTTCCCCACCAAACTGAGAACCTTGTGGTGATGGGTGATGGCTGCATTTTCTCTGTTTTAGCATCCTCTCTCATGATTTACAGAGGGGATGACATGCATTTTCAGAGGGAATGTTGCCATGGGAGAGGCCAGAAGTATGTTGTATGCTCAGCAATGGCCCAGGAAATTCAGCCAGCAGCTCTTAAACCTTATGTTCCCTAACTCTGCTCCTAATTTGTTCTTAATCTCCGGTTTTCTCTCATCTTCCTTTTGTCCAGTGTTGAGTTTGCGGGGCTGAGACAACTCAAGGTTCTGCCGCTGTTGGTGACATAGAGGGAGGGGGACGCACAACTGTCTAGACTAGAAAAGTAGAGGGCGAGAGCTGTAATTTAAGGTTGGAGGAGATTCCCTTTCTCTATGTTATTAAATAATCGGTTGCTAGGGGCAATTTTCGCCTGCTCCCCTCTTCACTCCCACTCATGTCCCTGCTGCTTTTCCCTCTATATAGAAAAGTAACCTTCTTCTAACTTGCAGTGTGATTAAAATTGAGTACTTGGCAGGTGAGGCATATCAACAGCCTTATTCTCTCTACTCCATGGCATCTGTCGCTGATACAATTTTATCAAGTTTGTAGAAGCTGGGATTTAAAATAAACAACTATGTTCAGTAGTGCACTTGAGAAATTTAGAATTCACTTGGCTAAAATTAAATGCAAAGCCAAATCCCCTTAATTAAATTAGCAACAATTGGTTTCTTTTTTTAAAAATTATAAAAGACAATGTGAATAGAAACCTCTCTCGCTTGGCACTGCAAAATAATGAACAGATTGAGTGTTTATGCTGCTTCAAAACAAACGCACTACAAATGTGTCACTATATAGAGATCGTAGAGATAATACAGCTGATCCCTTTCTTACATAAGGTTAATTTATTGCCCTTATAAAACACTATTTATATTTATAAGTGAAAAAGATTTTTCCAAGATCGATTTAAAGATAAAATTTTCCTTCAGTATTGCCAGAATGCTTATTGCAGCACTAGAGTCAAAGAGCAAAAGAACAAAAGCACTTTGGATTGGACTTGCCGCTTCAAGTTCAAGGCTTTTTTGCTCGAGTTTTGCAAAACCAAAATTGGCACCATCAATGATTGATTACAACAATTCTACTGCCTTGCTTGTTTTTTGCTTCTTTGCAGTAAGCTTCGACACACTCATGTGAATGCATTTTAAAAATCTGATAGAAATTTCACAATGTCATGGTAAACAACATCCCCAAAATAGATCCAATGTTATCCCCAAGAAACTTTTGTATACCAACTATTTTTGGTAGTAATATACTGTTCACTGGTGTAACCTTACTCCATAATTGACATCACTAACGCTGCATTTACTTTTTCCATTTGCCACCAATGACAGCTCTGCAGTCAGCAGCAAACTACCAATTTAAACAAAAACAGAAAATGCTGGAAATACTCAGCAGGTCAGGCAGCATCTGTGGAGAGAGAAACAGAGTTAACGTTGCAGGTCGATGACCTTTCATCAGACCAATTTAAACAAGGTTACACTGATGCACACTACACAAAAAAAAGAGGCAGTTCTTGCAGAAACCTAACAGCAAGTACAAAAGTAGTTATAATTGGTGGCAAAGGTGGCTCTATTCTTAACCACTGGTTGGCAGAAGCGCCTGAAGCACTCCTGTCAAATGTATGGACCAATGGAGCTATCTTTAGCCATTAAGTAACTTTCCCACCCACTGGCCAGCATGTTACCCCCACCGATACATATACAGTTGTCTTAAAGTGAAGCTGATTGCTGTAGAAGCCTTCCCATGATGTAAATGGCATGGGGTAGTTTCTACAGCAGTGAGGCAGGAACATAAACAAGCAGAAATCAGCATAAACAATCGGGGCTGGAGGAAAGCACGTAACTCACACCATATATTCCTTCTTTAAGTATGAAAATTAAAGCTTTAAGCCATCTAATCATCATTCACGCACATTAGGCACAGCATGTTTAACAACATGCAATTGTGGAATTTGAGTGTAGCACAACTTGCGCCTGAATTTCCTCGATCTTTTGCACCACAAATCGGTATTGTGCCACAATTATGCTGTTTTACGGGCGCAAATTGACAGGAAATTTCACCCCGCCTGTCAATTTGGAAGGCAGAAAATATTCACAACACTAGACCACTTTATACAAGCTAAGCTACTGAGCAGTCATAAAAAGAAGCCCAATCTGTAATTTGGCTACTGTTTGCAATTATAAACACTGTAAAAATCAGTACAGTTGGAGTAAATAAAACTAATCTTTTTTGTAGATTTTAAAATTGAACAGAGGCCAGGAAAGACAACTTCTTGCCACCATTAAACTCTTGACAGACTACACTGCCAAATCTGTCACATCCTGCCTCCTCTTATCCTCACTCCCTCAGCTATTTTCCCAGCACTTATTTGGACTTGTCGACTTAGCGTCTGAATTTTACATGACAAGAAAAGACAAAGTAAGCCATCATAAGTAAAGACTAACAAGTTGTCAGATGGCTGGAAGCAGGCAGATCATTGGCAGTTGTGCATTTTGCTGCCACACCCTTGTTTTTCTCGGTCCATTTGTGAAATTCTCTTATGGTATAATCGATGGTTCTATACACCAGCAAGTGATGCAATGGAATGCTTAAATTTGCATTTCAGCTCTGAATCAGAAGTAAAACAGACCTAATTTTCTAACTTCAAATCATTACTAATTATTACAAGAAGCACAACCAATTGTAACATTTTAAATATTTTTGAATCTATGATTAATGGGAGTTACCAGTATTTTGCATCATTAGCATTCTACACTCGAGACATTGGCCCAGATTTTGCGGTGGTAATGACGGCGAAACTGTCAGCTTTTGCCTTCATTACCCCTCTGAAACAGACAGCAACTTTAGCGCATGCGTAGATAAACACGGAAATCCAAGAGTTGCAGTCAGTCATTCCCCGCTCCGCCACAGGTTGCGCTATGGAACTCCCCAGAGCCGGCAAGCAATTCAAATCCCACAAAGGCGAAAACTTCCCCTATTACGCTAGAATATTGCTGTTAAACCGTCCCCCGAAAAAGTTAAGCCTTGTTGAAAGAGGTGTAACTGGGTTTTTAATGGCATATTGACAGCTGAACAACTGTTCCGGCCCTAAAAAATGAATTTTGTATTTTTATATTTGTGGAATGTCAAATTTTTCCATTAATACAATGAAGAATTACATGGTTTTTGAAATAACATTTTTTTTTTATAAGTTTATATTTCAGCTTCTACCTTAATCCTATGTGTATGTCCCAATCTTTAGTTCGTTCCTGTAAAATTTATAAAAAGTAAATTAGAATCTGTGCATTTTACTTCCTGGTTTGCTGTCTGTGATTCTTCAATGTGATTGGCTGCTCAGCCTGTTTGATGACATCACTGTTACTGGACTCTGGCGATTCGCTTGACTTGGCGCCAGATTCAAACAAAGGTCAGGAGAGCTGAAATCCACATCACAGAGGTTGCTAGATCTTTGTGGGCAACTTTCTCCAAGGTCAGCAGCAAGCGCCGATGCTTCGTCGCTGACCGCAAATTCCGGGCCAATTTCTGCTGCAATTCCTCACTGTGGACACTAAACAGATTTTGCAAGCCAGTTCAAAGAATGACAGCCAATGCTTACCAAATCCACACTTCCCAGGCCACATTAAGCCCACTGAATACGGCTGGGCATTAGTCATGAGTTGCACCATTTTAATTTCATTTCCTGTTTTCGGCTGTCATTTAAAGAGTTAGATTTTAACTACAATATTGAACAATGCTGAACCATATAACCAAAAATTGTGGATAAAGCTAGCATTAGACTACGAGATAGGTAATCCTTTAGAAACCTATACTGAATCTCAGTTTTTACATTCCGTCAAACGACAGTAGTACATTTTGTAACTACTGTACTACCGGTGTAGGCCAACTCAGCAGCTGCAGTGGTTTGCAAGTTTTTTTCCTGGTTATGTTTCAATAGCTTAACATTACACAATAACTTGTAAATTGTTATGCAATGTATTTGGGAATAGAAAACTTTTTTTTAAAATTAAACTTGCATATTGAATAAAGGAAATAGGTATTGGCTGTGTTTTTAGCATGTTAATTTGCGCAGTATTTTACTGGTGAATTTGGGCAACAGTAAGAATTAGTTGTACATGGTGGCCTAAGCTTTCCTATTGCGGTGCATCTCTTAGCAGGGCAGAACATCTACCCACAATGGAGATGGCCTCCTTGATCTCGACCGACTTTCCAGTCTCAGCATGCTGGAGACAGACTCCCCAGCATCTGCCAGGCAATCACAATGAATTTTGGCCAGAAACTTGCTGTAGGAGAAAGGCAGCAACTATGGTATTCCACACACTCAAGGTTGTAACTGTTTTTTTGTAGCAGACCAGCTCTCACTTAAGCAAAGCAGTTTGCGGCCATTTGCAGGTCAGCATGTGAAACACTCATGCCAAGTGGAAGCACAGCAAAATGGCGCAAGCTGAATACAAGTAGCAATTATGCCAGGAATGTCTAGATCAACATGGCTACTGGCTACATTCAGCAACAAAAAACCAACCAACTTGTTTTCAGCAGTAACCTTGCAGCACACGATAAACAGGTAAAATTTGCACTGCAACACACTCCTGAAATTACTGGCATGCAATGCATAAATACCACCAGTAATGGTAATTAACCCACAGGTTTTAATTGTTAATACAGCACAGCATTTTTGTTGTAAACTACGATTTTTGAAAATTCACAAATATGCACAGAAAATTACATGGGGCCATAATTTGCTGTAGCAGGTCATCTAACGGCATCTGCCATTAGTTAGACTTACCCCTGCACGTTTTTAAATTTTTTGCATGGCAAGTTGCTGAAAGTGTGAGCTGATAACATTTCAGCGTGGGAAACAGGAAACATCTGGGACCTGAGTGAACAGGGCAAGAAAATGTATATCTCCTCACCCAATCAGATTGAAGGGTTGTGAAATTAACAGCGCAAGGACTGAGAAGGCAGTGTAAGTTAGAGTGGATGAATTCAATGTCAAATCAGGTACAGAAAGAGAAATAGAGAGGGAAAGATAGATTGGATTGAGAGAGAGAAAAATTAGACAGAAGGAAAAGTGAAAATTAATTTAAAATGTTATATTTTTTAAATCACCAACAACAATTAATACATGAAGGAATGAGACTCCATACTTGCAATAGATCATTTTCAGTACCTGAGAAGATTATGGCAGTAATTAACACATCATGTCATTAAAAGGGTACTTAGACTGGAATGGACAAGACTTAACTTTCTGTGGTGAGTTTATTTCGTACCTACCGTGCAAATGCAGCAACTTCACACATTTCAATGGTGAACCAGACAGGAAGATGCCATTTTCATGAAGTTAATGGCTGAGCGGCGCAACTCTGACAGCAATATTTGTATTTTTTAGTTTAACCGCGTATCTGCCCCATCGCCTAAAGTTGCTGCACTATTTGCACATAAGTAACAGTGAACACCATTAGCCTCAGTGTTATTTTGACAGGAATTCATTGAGAATTTACTTATTTCTCATTCTACGTTTTTGCCACTGAATGTGGCTACACCACTGTAAATCACAAGAACCCTGCAGTATTATGATAATGTTGAACTTCTCAGTTAAATCTGAATTTTGAGCTTACTCTGCAAGAGAAAGGAAAGCACACAGACCAGGGCATCCTATTTATCAAGGGTGAAGTTTAATTTGTAAGTAGGAAACAAGATGATGGGAAACTTGCTAGATATGATTAACTTTCATACCAAAATTTAGCTCAATAGTTTTGTTCTAATTTTATAATCTAGATTACTCAATAAAGTTGGATCTCCCAAGACATGCAGTCCAGGGAGTGGAAACTGGTTATGGCCTGTTTTTAGGCCCATAAACGATGGCAAGCACGCGACAATCGGGAAGCCATGGCCCGCCCAGAATTGGGTCTCAGCTCATTTCAAGTATTTAGACCCAATTTAAAGGCCTGCAACATCCTGAAGAGGCAGGCTTGGTGACTTCACGGTTTGATAGCCTGGAAGAAAATTTAGTTAAAAAAAAACAGCTAAGATGCGGAAGGTGGCTGAGAATGGCACATTTCCCAAATGGAGCCATAAACATTCTCCTGAAGGAAGGCAGGCGGCGTAGAGTGGCACTCTTAAGGAAAGAGTGTCATAAAGCCCCAAGAAGAGCAACTAATGGAGAATGGGAGGAGGTGGTGACCGCAGTCAATACCACCTTCAACAGTCCATACAGATGGATGCAGTGCAACAGAAATTTATTGACTACCAGATCAGCCAAGGTAGGAAAACATACCATTACCTCCTAGTGCAGTGTGCTAAGTACGTTTGACATTTACCTTCCCGTCACACTGTGGCAAAGTATCGTCAATGCTTACATTATGGAGAAGCCTTCATTCATATTCTTCCATGCAGTGATATAATTCACCAGGATATTAATACTTCACTGGGGCTTTATTTAAATATCACTGGGGCTTCATTTAAATATCAAACAGTCAAACTGGAAGACGCCAGCATGGGTAGAAGGAAATAATACCAGAAATTTGCACAGGGAGCTAAATGGGTCGAGAACCAGCAGCCAGTTTTTCACCCCAATATTCCATTATTTTTTGCCAATTAAGACCTTTCTTGGGGAGGCAAAATCAATTGAACAGTTTAGGCTACCATGTCCTAACTTTTATCTGAAAGTAAATTAACATTTGTTAGTTGAAATTATTCAAATTTACCATCGCGCAAGAACTGAGCCACTTGACTATGCAAATGAAAGTGACATATTACATTGGGGGCAGTAGATAGTGAAGCACAACTGTTTGTATTGTAAAACTGCACATGAAATTCAAATGTGCTTTTACTAAAAAAAAAATACTGCCCAAAAACATCAACAACGTTTCTAAAGCAATGAGAAATGCAGAACACAGCAGAAAATGTATCAATGATTTGAATGTCTAAATATGAAACAGCACAAAACTGAAAGTGTCTTGAATGGAAAAACAGTCATATCGTCCCCAAAAAGAGAAAAGAACTGATAACCAAACACTGCAATTGTCTGGGCAAGGAGCTTCTCCAATGAC
The DNA here is from genome assembly GCF_052327205.1 of Somniosus microcephalus. Classification (NCBI taxonomy): domain Eukaryota; kingdom Metazoa; phylum Chordata; class Chondrichthyes; order Squaliformes; family Somniosidae; genus Somniosus; species Somniosus microcephalus. Next base: position 223,890,522 of record NC_140992.1, read on the forward strand.
TCAGTTGGTGAGCATACGGCTTGAAGAACTGATCAAAATGGTTTCAGGTTCAATCTTGGTATATAGCAAGTTGGCTGCTCTCAGCTGGGGTGGTGATAGGATGCTAATTTTAGTCTCAGTACCCCTGGACAAGTAACGGAAAATAAAAAGGCAACTAATGTTCCCATCACTGATTACTATCTATTGATGTCTGCTGGAAAGTTTACATGTATGGGTGAGGACATAAATCAAGGGGAGGAACTAAATAGATTCAATACAAGTTAAAAGATGATGATGGAGAAACTAAGGAGACAAATTTCCAGAACCCGATGGTTTCCACCCCAGAGTATTAAAAGGTGAGGAAATTGTTGATGCGTTAGTATCTCCCAAAACACTCTCGATTCGGAAATTGTCCCCTTGCTTTGGGAAAATTGCCAAAGTCACTCCACTATTTAAGAAGGGTAAGACTGATAAACTAGGAAATTATAGGCCTATTAGTCTAATGTTAGTTGTGGGGAAGTTACCAGAATCTGTTATTAGGGACAGAGTGACTCAGCATTTGGACAAGTGTGAGCTAATCAGAGAGCCAGCATGGATTTGTAATGGGTAAATCATGTCTAACAAGCCTAGTTCAATTCTTTGAGGTGGTAACTAATGTGGTAGATAAGGGAATGTCTATGGATGTTATTTATATGGACTTCCAGAAGGCATTCGACAAGGTTCTACATAAATGTTAACAAAAATGACAGCGCATGGAATTGGAGCCAACCTATTGGCTTGGATATTGAATTGGTTAGGAGGTAGGAGACAAGAGAGTGGGGATAATGGGTATGTACTCAAATTGGCAGGATATGACGAGTGCTGTCCCCCAGGGATCTGTACTGGGGCCTCAGCTTTTCACTATATTTATAAATGACTTGAATGAAGGAATAGAGAGCCGTACATCTAAGTTTGCTGACAACACCAAGTTAGATGACACAGTAAACAGTGTAAATGGGAGCAGAAGGTTGCAATGGGAAATTGATACATAGATACATAGAAGATAGGAGCAGGAGTAGGCCATTCGGCCCTTCGAGCCTGCTCCGCCATTCAATGAGATCATGGCTGATCATCCAAATTCAGTACCCGGTCCCTGCCTTCTCCCCATGTCCCTTGATCCCTTTAGCCTTAAGAAATATATCCAACTCTTTCTTGAATATACTTAATGAACTGGCCTCCACCGCCCTCTGTGGCAGAGAATTCCACAGGTTCACCACTCTCTGGGTGAAGAAATTCCTCCTCATTTCAGTCCTAAATGGCTTACCCCTTATCCTTAGACTATGACCCCTGGTTCTGGACTCCACGGCCATCAGAAACATCCTTCCTGCATCTAGTCTGTCCAGGCCTGACAGAATTTTATAGGTTTCGATGAGATCCCCTCTCAATCTTCTAAACTCCAGTGAGTATAAGCCCAATCGACACAATCTCTCCTCATACGTCATTCCTGCCATCCCAGGTATCAGCCTGGTGAATCTTCGCTGCACTCCTTCCATGGCAAGAACGTCCTTCCTCAGGTAAGGCAACCAAAACTGCACACAATACTCAAGGTGTGGTCTCACCAAGGCCCTGTACAACTGCAGCAAGACATCCTTGTTCCTGTACTCGAACCCTCTTGCTACGAAGGCCAACATACCATTTGCCTTCTTAACCGCCTGCTGCACCTGCATGCTTACCTTCAGCGACTGGTGTACAAGAACACCCAGGTCTCTTTGCACTTCCCTTTCTCCCAATCTATTACCATTCAAATAATAATCTGCCTTCCTGTTTTTGCCACCAAAGTGGATAACCTCACATTTATCCACATTATAGTGCATTTGCCATGTTTCTGCCCAATCACCCAACCTGTCCAAATCGTGCTGGAGTTTCACGACATCCTCCTCACAGCATACCCTCCCCCCCAGCTTTGTGTCGTCTGCAAATTTGGAGATATTACATCCAATTCCCTCGTCCAGATCATTAATATATATTGTGAACAACTGAGGTCCTAGGACCGATCCTTGCGGTACCCCACTAGTCACTGCCTGCCACTCGGAAAATGACCCGTTTATTCCAACTCTTTGCTTTCTGTCCGCCAACCAGTTCTCTATCCAAGTCAATACCTTGCCCCCAATCCCATGTGCCTTAATTTTGCACGCTAATCTCTTATGCGGGACCTTATCGAAAGCCTTCTGAAAGTCCAAATACACCACATCCACTGGTTCTCCCTTATCTATTTTACCAGTTACATCCTCAAAAAATTCCAGTAGATTAGTCAAGCATGATTTACCTTTTGTAAATCCATGCTGACTTTGTCCGATCCAGTCACTGCTTTCCAAGTGCTCTGCTATTACATCTTTTATAATGGACTCTAGCATTTTCCCCACTACCGATGTCAAGCTTACCGGTCTATAATTCCCCGCCTTTTCTCTACCACCTTTTTTGAATAGTGGGGTAACATTAGCTACCCGCCAATCCATGGGTTCCGTTCCAGAGTCTATCGAGTTCTGGAAGATGACCAGCAATGCATCTACTATTTCTAGGGCCACTTCCTTAAGTACCCTGGGATGTAGATTATCAGGCCCTGGGGATTTATCGGCCTTCAGTCCCATCATTTTTCCTAACACCAGGTTAAGTGATGTGGGCAAAACTGTGGTAGATGGAGTTAAATGTGGGAAAATGTGAGGTCATCCAATTTGGACCAAACAAAGACAGATGAGAGTATTTTCTAAATGACAAGAAGCTAGGAAGTATGGATGAGCGGAGAGGTTTTGGGGTCCAAGTACAGAAATCACTGAAAGCTAGTGGGCAGGTACAAAAAATAATGAAAACGGCTAATGGAATGTTGGCCATTGTCCCAAGAGCTAGAATACAAAGGGGTGGAAGGTATGTTACAGTTATATAAAGCTCTGGTTAGACCCCATTTAGAGTACAGTGTTCAGTTCTGGGCCCCGCACCTCAGGAAGAATATACTGGCCTTGGAGCGGGTGCAGCACAGATTCACCAGAATTATGCCAGGACTAAAGGGGTTAAATTATGAGGACAGGTTGCATAGACTAGGCTTGTATTGCCTTGAATATAGAAGATTAAGGGGTGAGCTAACTGAGGTGTTTAAGATGATTAAAGGATTTGATAGGGTAGCTGGAGAGAAACGATTTCCTCTGGTGGGAGAGTCCAGAACAAGCGAGCATAACCTTAAAATTAGAGCTCGGCTGTTCAGGGGTGAGGTCAGAAAGCACTTCTTCACACAAAGGGTAGTAGAACTCAGGAACACGCTTCCCCTAAAAAGCTGTTGAGGCTAGGTCAATTGAAAATTTCAAACTGAAATTGATAGATTTTTGCTAGGCAAGGCTATTAAGGGTTGTGCAACCAAGGCGGGTAGATAGAGTTAAGATACAGATCAGCCATGATCTAATTGAATGGGAGAACAGACTCAAGGGGCTGAATGGCCAAATCCTGTTCCTATGTTAGGATCAGGCTTTGATGATCTGCTATAGTTGAATAGCCTACTAACTCGATATCTAGACTCACACATGAAGACTAGCCATTTGGTCAAGGTACTGCATGTTGTCCTGGGCCACTGGAACTATACCTCAATACGAGTCAATGATTTTAGACCGGGGGGGAAATATTGTAGGGTGAAAAGAAATGAAATGGTGCTAACCACATAAGCTTAAGTCTATCAGCTGTAATAAAAGGTGGTTCAACCTAATAGTGCTTAGAGCGTAAGGCTTTGAAATATCAGGTTATACTTGAGCTGAATTTGATCTTCCCCAAATAGTTGCTAAGGTCTTTTCAGTTCAGTAGTATAAAATTATTTATTGTGTTATCGGAACGTGTTGAATTGTGTAAGCGTACACTTTTCCCTCCTAGTGGGAAGTAGGCAATAAAGTTATGGGCACTCTGGATGTCTGCACCCAAATTATTTGAAGGCAGTAATTATAACTAAATAACGTACGAGAAACATCAGTTTGGTAAATATGCACACAACTGGCTTTGTAACCCAGTTAAGGACAGAAGCAGTGCAAAATCTACTGATGTCGAAAGCGAGTGCGCATTCGAGTAAATGCACAATAAATTTACATACACAAAGTCAGCTTTTGGAGTTCTTGGTTATAAAATATTCAGCTTTGCATCATTCCATTTTAAACACTGCTTGAATACACAGTTTGAATCAAGTGACTTTCCCATCGGTTGACTTTTTTTTGTCACAGTTATCTTTAGCAACGGCCTTGTGGTACTTCTGCTATTCTGCGGTTGAGTAATTGCTCTAATTTTTTTTTTTAATTTACTTAATTTCAGTTTGGAGCAAAATTTCCATGATGTGCATGGAGGTGGCAAAAACATTGTGAAGTTCTTTGCACCCACCGGAGTTAAGCATGACCAGCCCCTTTGAACCTTCAGGGGTCAACCCTAATTAAATATTCAGTACGAGTTCCTGGTGTGGAATGCACCTCCACCAAGAGCTCACACTATCACAGGAGAAATTTGCAGCACTGCTGCATCTAAATAAAAGTCTGCAGCAGCCAGTTAAAAGGGAAATGGCTGCGTATATGAATAAAAGTTTGTAGACTGCATAAAGTGTCTGGAGGGCAAGAATAGCCTGCACTAAGTATGTGGCAGACAACAAAAATTCGGAGGTAATTACCAGAGACTGTGGGCAATTGATGGAATATCAGTTACCAGACAGTCGATGGCAAAATGAAGATACTGCTACATGGGGTCAGTGCCAAGAGGATTGCCTTGTTTGGCACCTAAATGTGACTAGTGGGGTACCACAGGGATTGGTGCTAGGACCCCAGCTATTCACAATATATATTAATGATCTAGACAAGGGAACTAAAGGTAATATCTCCAAGTTTGCAGACGACACAAAGCTGGGTGGGTGTGTGTGCTGTGAGGAGGATGCAGAGAAACTCCAGTATGATTTGGACAGGTTGGGTGATTGGACAGATGCAGTATAATGTGGATAAATGCGAGGTTATCCACTTTGGTGGTAAAAACAGGAAAGCAGATTATCTGAATGGCAATAGATTGGGAAAAGGGGGAGTGCAACGAAACCTGGGTGTCCTTGTGCACCAGTCGCTGAAGGTAAGCATGCAGGTGCAGCAGGCGGTTAAGAAGGCAAATGGTATGTTGGCCTTCATAGCGAGACGATTCGAGTACAGGAGCAAGGATGTCTTGCTGCAGTTGTACAGGGTCTTGGTGAGTATTGTGTGCAGTTTTGGTCACCTTATCTGAGGAAGGATGTTCTTGCCATGGAGGGAGTGCAGCGAAGATTCACCAGACTGATACCTGGGATGGCAGGAATGACGTATGAAGAGAGGTTGGGTCGATTAGGCTTATATTCGCTAGAGTTTAGAAGAATGAGAGGGGATCTCATTGAAACTTATAAAATTCTAACAGGACCAGACAGACTAGATGCAGGAAGGATGTTCCCAATGGTGGGAGAGTTCAGAACCAGGGGTCACAGGCTAAGGATAAGGGTTAAGCCATTTAGGACTGAGATGAGGAGGAATTTCTTCACCCAGAGAGTGGTGAACCTGTGGAATTCTCTACCACTGAAGGCAGTTGAGGCCAATTCATTAAATATATTCAAGAAGGAGTTAGATATATTTCTTAAGGCTAAAGGGATCAAGGGATATGAGGAGAAAGCAGGGACAGGGTACTGAATTTGGATGATCAGCCATGATCTCATTAAATGGTGGAGCAGGCTCGAGGGGCCGAACGGCCCACTCCTGCTCCTATCTTCTATGTAAATACAAGGGTGTAGATTCAAAGTGGAGAGGGGCCCTTAACTCCCTTTGAAAAGACCACTCTTGACATCTTTGCTGATAAGAACATCAAAGACATAGAGGAAGATGAAGTTACAAGCTATTGCCATGCTCAGGGCTTGTACTATTCTGTTCCTATCGTGTGTGATTCACACAAACAATAAAAAAGATTATGCAATGCTAACTCTGTTTGAAAGTGTCTCTTTGAGCCAACGTTCTCATAGTTGGGCAGCCAAGTCATGCTGATGTTGCTATTTGGTGGGAAAGGGGATGAAATAGTTGGCTGTGCTGACCAATGCATCAGTCACCTGTTTGATATATCTATGGGCAGCAAATTGTCTAATACTGTACATATATGACCCCTGTGTTAACCTCAAAGGAGTCAAAGATAGACAAGTTGATGGTGGCGTTATACTTGACTTCCACTGGTGTTGTTAGCTCTATGTTGGAGGTTGTTTACAAGTCTCCCTGCAACAGATGACCCAAAACTGCAACTGTCTCCATGGTCACCCAAAGCCCACAGAGGTAGTTGCCTTCAGTCATTGCCTGAGCCTGCAGATATGGTTGGTGGCATAATGCCAGGTATAGGCAGTAAGAAGGAACCTGCATTTGTAGCACCTTTACATCCTCAAAACATCCCAAAGCACTTCGCATCCACAGTGTTATTTTTGAAATGTAGTCATCGGTTTTGCAAGCAAATGTAGCAGACAATCTGCATTCAGCAAGGTCCAACAAATCATAGTGAGATGAATGACTAGTTAATCCCTTTTGGTGGCATTGATTTAGTGGTGAATGTTGGCCATGACATTAAAAAAATACCATTAGATCTTGTACATCTATCTGAACAGAAAGATAGCACCTCCAACAATGCAGTACCCTCTCAGCCTAGGTGTCAGCCTAGATTATGTTCTAAAGTCCTGGAGTGGGGCTTAAATCCACGACCTTCTAACTCAAGGAGGCAAGATGCTACCAGTGAACCAAGCTGACAAGGAACCAGATACAATTCTGGTGTCAACTCAGGTCCCTGGCATTTCTTCTTTCATACTGTGGTACATAAATCATAAAATACCATGATTGGGACACTTTGATAGCAACTCCCATCATTAATATTAAATTGACTTGCCAAACAGTACACGCCTTTGTAGCTGGCACTTAGATGGCATTGCAAACTGAGCTGGAATCTATGTTAGTACTCTAAAAGCTCTTTTCAGATATCTCATTCTATAAAGATCTTCCTGTTTTGCTGAATTCTTGTAAATGTTTCATTTACAGTCAGCGTTTTAGTGGTTTTGCAGACAATATTCAGCTGCTTTTGTATTAATAATATTTCTTACATATCCTGATCCCCAAAAGAAACAGAAGAAAGCCCACACAAGGAAACAAAACAAAAAGCTACTGTCCCTTCAAGAACACTGTTGCATATTTTGTTTCCTTTTGCACCCATTCCATGTGAACAGCATATCATCCAATCCCAAAAGTGCATGATGAAGACTTGAAATGTCATTTAAATAGAATTAAATATATGAAACTCTTGATTCTGTTTGACAGCACTTATTCCTGGCCTAAAGTGATGGCTGGAAAATATTGCGCTGCCCAAGTTGAGCATCCAGTGAAATCAATCCTGCCCGACTTCCTGGTCCAGGATTACTCATCCTGCCAACTGCAAATGTCAACATCTTTTAGAGAAAGGGAAGTATAGAGCAGAATAATTAGCCCCAATTAGACCAAAACTGAACTCCGATGCTTGGCATTAAGATTGGTAAAGTTATCCAGTTACACTGGACTAATATTGGTGGTTAGGTAGATTGACATGAAGAATTAACACCAGGGTTTGAACTAGGAACAAAGAGCATTATAATGCAAGAAATAATTCAGTTACATCAAAAGCTACAACTCACAAACAAGAGAGTGATTAGCATATGAACCTCCTGACATCTCAGGTCAAATTCACGTCCTGTATCTCATGGCTCTAAAAGTCAGCAATCCTATTCATGATGCACATAGAATGTTAAATATACAACTCTACAATGACAATTGCTAATGATGGTCAGGACGCCATAGGGTTTTTAGTTCAGGTGAGCTCATCAGCATTGTTTCTAGGTTACAAAATAAACTGCAAATAACCCATAAAATCTCAGACCACACATATGGTGCAATGAAACAAATGCTGGCAGTTGTTTGTATTCTGTTAATCTTGTCCTACTGAGTAAGCAGACTGCAGTACAGTGCAACACAAAAATACTATGCTTTAGCAACTAAAAGGTAGAGCACTGGATGAAGGATACATAATTTCTTTTAGTGAACACTGAATATATCTGCAAATAAATAATTTCTGGTGTTGCCACAAACTAGATTCTAAACACTCCTTCAGTACTGCACTGGAGTGTCAGCCTAGATTATGGGCTCAAGTCTCTGACTCAGAGGGGAGGTTGTGCTACCACTGAGCCGTGGCTGACACCATGTAAAAATATGTATATTGAAGCCAGATGGATGGAACCCTGACATAAATCAGAAGTATACAAGAGCTGAGTAGTCAATGACTAGGTCAGCAAAACCTCACACTTCATTAGTTAAAAATTACAACAAAAGAAATAAGACTTATTTGTAACACATGCAAGTAAATAAAATACTGCATCTCAACAGGAATTAGCTACATTTAACCAGAACAGAATAATGTTAAAGGTAATCATCACAGATCTTTCTGTATGATATACTGCAGACAATGAAAGATGTATACACAAGCAATGTTGAATACTTTTGTGCTTTGAGGATTTTCAATAATGCAATTGTTCAGTTGAACTAAACATAACTACAAACTATTATCAAATATAATATATCCTGCAAAGTTCTATTCTAGGTTGCAGAACAAAAATAAAACAAAGCAATACAAACATCAGCACTTATGAGTTACCTGTATATACCGCTAGGAATGTGGATCTTTACTTGTTAATGAATCCCCCTCCAAAAAAAGGGAACAGTGATAGACCACTTCAATCTCCAATAGACAACATTATCACACCAGTAATTGTGGCATTGAGAATCTGCCTTTGCTCAACTGTACTACATTAACTACTTTAGAAAAAAAGCTGACACCCAATCTAAATTTCACTCCAGCATGAATGACACATACTGTTTCATTAATGACCATACAACAATTCATACCAAATGTGACTTTGTTATGTTAGTAAGAAGATAAACTATTTTTATTGTGAAACTCAGTGGCTACTGCCAGAATCCTGAAATGGTATTTCATTTATTTCACTTGTAGGTTGTATACAACTGAGGCGTGTACGCCTTGTTGTACTGACTACAGCAAGTCCACAGTAAACAGTCAAATTTAACAGTGGCAATGTATAAATGATGAATTTCAACAAATATTCTAAATTTGAGTTATAGTTCTTCCCTATTTAAATCAGTAAAAGCAATTCTGTAAACAGTGGCATATGGCTAACATAGTAATGTTATCAATGCATTGTGGGTTTGCAAGGAAACCAAGTCCACAAAAACAACCATTTTAGAGATGTTTAGTGGTTACTCCAAAATCCTTTTGAGAAAATCTATATAAGCAGCATTGGGTTCCTTCACAACATTTGAACTATGTAAGCCATTAGTTGAACATCAGTTATGTTAGCTGGAAATTAGTGAGGGGGCTTTCATATCTCAGATTTCCAAGATAGGACTAGTAAATGGAGATGCAGCATTAAAAAAAACTGCAAGAACGTCACACAAATTAGAAATAGGTTAATTCAACCTCTACATACAGAGTATACCAATTACATACAAATAGGTTTTATGAAAATAGTACAAATAATTGGAGGCGAAAAAATCTATGTAAATGGGAGGCCAACTTATAGATGAGCCAAAGCACCTGCCAGCTTGAACTGCTAAGTTGAGACAATACTGCTTAGCAAAGGAATGTCTTGTTATTCCAAGTAGCTGCCTGGCAGGTCATTTCAAAAGATAACGGGCAGGATTTTCATTGGGCCGTGAAGGCGGGATTGGAGGCGTGTGGGGGGTTAAAATCCCGAAATCGGGGGGCACGAACCCATCCCGCACCCAACCTGCCTCCATGCCAGTTTCAAAGGAGGTGGGTACCCGACCCGCACTGGGACCCGCCTCCCCGAGGAGGGAAGGGGCTTAGTGCCAATTAACAGGTAGTTAACAGGCAGTTAACAGGCAGTTTTTAGCCTAATCCCTATTTTTAATGTTGAAGTGTGGGATTCCCGACAGCTCCAAACCACACCAAGTTAGAGGAGGCGGGCCCTGAAAGTTGTAGTCCCGCCTCCTACCTGACTCCTCAATGAAAATCCAGCCCAACCTCTCTGTACTCCAAGAGTAGTTTGGGTAGAATGAGATTCTGGGCCAGCAAGGGATAACATAAGGAGATACAATACAAGTTACCAATCTCTGCTTAGTGATAGATTTACCAAAGGCTTTGTTGTCAAACAAAGCAAACAATTACCTAGACTGAAAAATATCTTGTTCTATATATTGAAAAGGCTCTGAAAACATCAACAAAATGGAAGAAGCATGTCAAAAATGATGAGTGGTTTATGGCCAGTCTATCTGAATGGCAAATGAAGATAAGGTAGATCCACTGCCAAAGAGTGAAGTTCACCAATCCCGTTCATGTAAATAAAAGCTAATGTGACAGTCTAATTCCTCCCCTACCCCAAACCCCCACCAATTTTTAACCCTTCTTCTCTAGAAGGCACGCCTTGTGAGGGGCCATGGTTCCACGAGTGGCAGCAGTCCTCCCATACTTCACCCCTTCAGCTATAAGCCTACAAAGTGGCAGTGGCAGTGAAGGGGCCATGGAGGCATCACAGCCAAAGCTCACCAATCTTTACCCAAATATCCATCAAACAGATCCACTTTCCATCCAAGGTCATTGGATAGTGATCAAGACAGGAACCTCTGGCTGCTTTTTTGGAAACCATAGGATGCTAGGACCAACTCTGATGCCCACACCACTGTCCTGGCTGAGGTTAGCTAACTTAGCAAAGGGCCTGGGTGTTCAGTACCACGCCACACAGTGATGTTAACCACTGAGCCATTGGACAGGCCGAAAGAATTACTAAAGTGATAGTTTTAAATGCAAGAAATCTAGGATCACTAAGAACTGCAGACATGTTTTCTGGTCCAGGCACTTAAGCAGACCAGAGCATGGCAAGTGACTACAACCAAACTGAAATCAAGAATTCTTTGGGGGTCAGCCTTAATTAATTATAGATGGCAAGCTCCCATCCCATACTGGGCCTGGTTCCGAGAGATCACCAGGGGAACAAAAAAGAGCCGTAGCTTTTTCAAAATATTATAATACATTGAAATGAAGCCGCGCATGATTTTTCAGTCTAATTAAGTCAGACAGAGTTGGCTTACGTGCTCCCTGGAGTGGGTGCAAGAGAAGCTTCCAGAGCAATGGAGCTCTTAAAGGGTCTGCAATATTTCTTTAACTTTTCAGTTTTGCTGTACATTACTAGTACTGGCTTCAATGGCCCAGAAATTCGGGTCCCAACGCGTGAGTACGGACGGAGTACTCACGCGTGGACCCGATGGAAGTGCCGGAATCTTGCATGCACTACGCATGCGCGGGAAACCGGCACTTCCGATCCTCTGAACCAAGGGGTTCAGAGGTCGAACGCTTGCGCGCGAGAGTCTGCATGTGCGCGTTGAACTTCCTTTTTTTTTTAAAACAGGTTTTAACGTGCGGGTAAGTCTGTACATTTTAGAAATGTAAAAAGCAGCCGTAAGGACTTCGTTTTCAAAGGTAAGTGGTCAATTATTTAAAATTAAAACATTTTTTCCACAGGTTTTTTACTTTTAAATACTTTAAAGCAAGGTAAGTTTATTTTTAGCCCCCTTTTTTTTTTATAAAATTATTTTTTTCAAAAATTTAAATTTTTGTTTAAAATAGTTATTTAATGTCATTTATAGTTTATTTACAAGGTGTGATTTTTTTTAAAAATTTAGTTGAAGGTAAAGTACAGTTTTACAGCCTCAGCATTTATACGTTTTGACAGACCGTATCTGTCAAGACTTATGAATGGAGCATTCCCTGCTCTGATTGGCTGCCTGTTGCTCACGTGATCCCAGGGGACGCATCGCACTAACTACGCCCCTGGGACACGCCAGCATAGCGCGCCGGCCTCTGGGACAGGCCTCGGAGAGGAATTCCACGCAGGCCAAGAGGTCAACTGCCGGCGCGCTAGGTAAGTGTAGGTCAGGGGCTTGCACCCGCGGGAAGCCCCCGACCCGAATTTCTGGGCCAATATCTATTTTTTCTTGACTTTATCATTTTTTTCTCATCTACAGTCTGCATTTAAAAAAATTCTGGCGAATTTATTTTTCTTTGAACTGTACATAATGGGATGATTTTATGTTTGGATGAATATTGGGCGGTGGGCAGAGCAATCAATCCGCCTGCCCGATGGCACCAGTGGGAGGTTTTCTCCCCCCTAAATTGGCCTAGGCTCTGGGTTTTTTTGCCTCTCCCAGGAGGTTGCATGACTGACTGGTAGGGGAGCAGATGGAAGTCATGGAGTGCATAACTTGCACCATGACAGTTTGGAACAGGTTTAATGGACCAGCTGGTCTTTTCATGCCCATTGTTTTTGTATGTTCATAACCCAGGAGTGTAATAATGGTACTCCCTTGTGATATTCGTATCTTTCATATATAACCTCAAAACACCTCTCCAATCGTTTTGTAGATGAACTGAGAAAACACCTGGTGAGAAGTGGTCATATATGAATCAATAACCTACTTAATTTCATAGCAACTGCACCGAACCACAATTATGATCAGAATCATATCAATCAGTATAACCAGTCATTGTGTAATAATATGGTAACAACAAACACACTATGCTTCCCAACATCAAAGAATCATCATGATTGATTTAAACAAAATAACTTAACTACCCTCCTGCATTATCTTTATGAGCCTGGCTAAAGCTGCACCTTGCAGCTTCTGTTTAAAAACCTAATTGAAAATGAAGCCTTCGCTGGACCTGACAGACTGCCTGTGTCTCTGTCTCTGTGATCTTTTTTTCTCTCTTTCTTTCTTCTTTCGTTCTCTGTGATTACACACCACCTCAGTTAAGTGCCTGTGACAAGAGACTTCCCAATACAATGGATGTGAGTAATTTACCAATTCTTCTTCTTCTTCTTAGGCAGTCCCTCGGAACCAAGGATGACTTGCTTCCACATTAAAAATGAGTTTGCATGTGACTGATGAGTCCAATGCGGGACCTACAGTCTCTGTCACAGGTGGGGCAGATGGTGGTTGAAGGGGCGGGTGGGTGGGGTGCTTGGGTTGACGTGCGCTCCTTGCGCTGCCTGCGCTTGGCTTCCGCTTGCTCCCAGCAAAGAGTCTCGAGGTATTCGGCGCCTTCCCGGATGCTTCTCCTCCACTTTGTGCGGTCTTGGGCCAGGGATTCCCAGGTGTCGGTGGGGATGTTACACTTTTTCCAAAGAGGCTTTGAGGGTGTCCTTGAAGCATTTCCTCTGCCCACCTGGGGCTCTCTTGCCGTGCCGGAGCTCCGAGTAGAGTGCCTGTTTTGGGAGTCTCGTATCGGGCATGCGGACAATGTGACCCGTCCATCAGAGCTGATTGAGCGTGGTCAGAGCTTCGATGCTGGGGATGTTGTCCTGAGCAAGAACACTGACGTTGGTGCGCCTATCCTGCCAATGGATTTGCAGGATCTTGCGGAGGCAGCGTTGGTGGTACCTCTCCAGTGCTTCGAGGTGCCTGCTGTACATGGTCCATGTCTCTGAGGCATACAGCAGGGCAGGTATCACTGCTGCCCTGTAGACCATGAGCTTAGTGCCAGGTTTGAGGTCCTGGTCTTCAAACACACTCTTCCTCAGGCGACCGAAGGCTGCACTGGCACACTGAGGGCGGTGTTGGACTTCGTCGTCGACATCTACCCTTGTTGACAGTAGGCTCCCGAGGTATGGAAAGTGGTCCAGGTTGTCCAAGGCCTTGTCATGGATTTTGATAATCGGGGGCAGCACTGTGTGGCGGGGGCAGTTGGTAGAGGACCTTTGTCTTACGGATGTTTAGTGTAAGGCCCATGCTCTCATATGCTTCAGTGAAGGTGTTTACGATGGTTTGGAGTTCGACCTCCGAGTGAGCGCAGACGCAAGCATCATCTGCATACTGTAATTCGATGACAGAGGATGGGACGACCTTGGATCTGGACTGGAGGCGACGGAGGTTGAACAGTTTTCCGTTTGTTCTGTAAATTAGCTCCGCTCCAGTGGGGAGCTTACTGAGGGTGAGATGGAACATTGCAGCAAGGAAGATTGAGAAGAGCATTGGTGCGATGACACAGCCTTGCTTGACCCCGGTTCGTACGTGAATTGGGTCTGTGGTGGAACCGTTGGTCAGGATCACGGCTTGCATGTCGTCGTGAAGCAGGCGGAGGATAGTGACAAACTTTTGTGGGCAGCCAAATTTGAGGAGGACACTCCATAATCCCTCACGGTTGACAGTGTTGAAGGCCTTTGTGAGATCAAAGAAGGCCATGTACAGTGGTTGGTGCTATTCCCTGCATTTCTCTTGTAATTGACTGTAATTTACCAATTAACAAAACATGGCTAACGAATTACCGATTGGTTCAATCTTTGAGGAAGCAATATCAAAGGTTAGCTTATTAGCATTTTAACAGCCTTCATTCAGTCCTTGTTTATTATCTTGGGTTTTTAAAGCAAAATGTATTCACGCATTTAAAAGTAACTCTTCCAAATCTCTTCTGTGGAAAAATTAATAAAACTTTATTAAGTATGGTATATCAGAGGGGCATTGGATTAAGATTTAAGGAATTGGCATGAAGTTCTTTCTAACATTAAAATGATCTGTCTGGCTTCAAACTGTTAAACTGAAAACCTTAAAAACAACCAAATGTAAATCAAGCTTTATCTTTTTCTTTCTAAACGGCCTGCCTTCCATCAGAAGTCACCAGTTTATCTGGAGTTTTGTACCTATTTCTGATACTAAAATAATAGTTCACAGACCTCCTATGTAGGCGTTTGGGAAACAAAATAATTTAGAACAGGAGAAAAAATTGCATTCTTCAGAGGAGGCAGCAGCTTCCAAAGAACAGAAGTTGTTTTGTCTTTCAAACTACAGGTTCATCATTATTGTTGAATGCACAGCTTTGTGTACTTTTATCATGGATCAACTAGCATGTATTTCACTAGCTCTTTATAACATGCACTCTGACAGTTTTTCGTTAATATCTTTACTTTATGTAATGCAATGTCAATACTGCTAAATGCATTTTTGTTAAAAATTCCCTGTTAGGGAATTCACCAATCCCCAGCTTATGGTGAGTTTGCTGATTACAGCTGGGATGCTACAATTGAGTTCTACCAGGGGTAGAGAGGGTGGGGGGGGGGGGGGGGGAGAAGAAAAATTCAAGCAGCCTCCGCTGGCTGTTACGTGAGGGCAGAATCAAGCATGGTTGTGATGCCCCTGTGGTTGAATAGCTTGCTAATACTCACTGTCAAGGACTATACATGAATATTATACATGGTATATCAAGGCAACTAGCAGCCATGGAATCAGATCCTAGCAAGGCTCAATGGCTTCGGGAGCGACGAGGGAGAAACTGATAAGGAAAGCAAATGTACTCATTATATTCTTGCACTTTTACCCATCTCTCCCTCACCTTTGCAATCTGAACTGCTTGTTCTCTTGTTCCTCTATTTAGCTCACTTTCAGTTACTTTATTTCTGGAAATTGAGGTGGGCTTAAAATTGACCATCTTTCCTATTCCTTTGTGTTTCTGTCGTCGTTGACTCTCTTGCCCCACTTGACCTATGGAGACAACTTCAAAACAACCACATCACACACTGCCCAGAATGTATTAAAATGTCACCTGTTCACTTCCACAATGAGCATGTTCAATGAAACACCTTTAATGAAAATGGAATATGACCTTTTCACATAATATGTGCTATAAATAAGACACAAACCTATGCCTTGTTGGTTACTAAAGTAAGCCAAGTGAATTGACCTGTAAAACTCACAAGGCTGAGCAATGAGTCACTCAGTAGCTCATTTTTCAATAACCACCAAGTCCATCGTGTATCCTATATTTATACAGTTCAATTGCACAGTCTGTCACCTTTGCTTTATAATTAACGTGATGTTTTCATTCAACATTCTCTGCTGTGCTTAGTGGTAATAATAAAGTTTAAGAGATCAGAAATTAACAGGATAAAGCTCACTCAAGTTTTTAATTAACTATGAACAGACTGCTGGATATTGACCAAGTTTTCTGAAATAACATTCTCAGCAAGTCAGTCTACCTGAAATCTCCTTATCAGCTACTTGATACTGCAATGGTACAAAGTCATGTTATGCTTAATTCTGGTCTGACATAGCATATTCTTACTCTTTTCCTCAGTCTAAAGTGAAATCTGAACTTCAAAACCCATCTTGTACCATACATAAATATAATTTAGCTGGAAAAAAATAACTGCAAATTATTATTTTTATAAAGAATTGTGACTAAGACCTTAACTTGTAAACACTTTTTTTCCCTTCAGATGTCAACACAATGTGTGCTTTATAAATCTGCAACAAAAAAATGCACACAAATACAAAGCATATCTTCATTTCCATTCATTTCTGAGTAAACTTATGATTACTGAAATTGTAGTGCAGTATACTGCAATACTCAAAGGGTTAAACAACTTCCCTTTGAGAGCTGCACAGCTAAGCTTAAGCGGTCTCAGCCCACAAGTAGAAACATCAGAACCACATCATTAGATCTGACTTATTTTTTCCCATCCAGTTACAAAGCACACAACCTTACAGCAGACATGTTTTGTTTGAAGCAGCTACAAAAAGCAGGTTCTTAGAATTTAGTTACTGTCTAAAAAAATGTGCACTCAAATTATTGCATGTATACTACATTGCTTTTTCTCTTTAAAAAAACAATCCAAATAAACTTTGTTTAACACTTGTATTTGAAATAGACCTACATATTATCTAGCGCACAGTACATAATGACTAAAACTTAGACACCATACATTTTTCATAATATTGGAATACAGTATTTTATCATTGACCAGATTTTCATATGAACATACCTCTGTTTTGAATCAAAAATTAAACTTGACAACAAACTGTGTCTCTACATGTCTCTTAAAAAGTTGAAATGAAAGCCCTGTAAATTCCATTCAGGTTGCTGTCATCGCTGAGTCATCTGTAAATTAACCTATAATAGACATGCATACCAAACATAGAATTTATCTGCAACAGTACATTGTAGCAGCACGTTGAAACTCCAATGTACTGTGATACAGAGCGGAAGTATGTGGGTCTCTACTCATGATTTACTACACAGCAAGTTTCTGTTATTACTGTCTGGTAGTCACCAAGTGACGGCCAGACACTTGCTGTCAGAAAGTGCACCAAGGTGATGCACTATGCCCCACTTGACCTAAGGAGATTACTTCAAAACGACCTGTCCGTTTGCCAAAGGAACAGTGTATGATTTAGGCATACCTAAAGAGAGATAAGAAAGCAAAATTTAAATGATAAAAACACCATCAACTGCAGATTATTTCTCAATACACCTGTAGTAATAAAATCACAATCGTTAACTTTCATGAGTGAACCAGCAGGTTCCATGGCCTCCTATACTAGTTTCCACCTGGACGGACAGCTATTTTTGGCAAGTTTTTCCTTACAAGTGTGCACCATCATAGGAATAACAATTAGTACTTATGGTGCATTAGTACTTATGGTGCAATATTACAATCAAAAATTATGTACCAAAATACATGCATCAAATAAATAAAATCCCTGGTAACATTTAAATCACTTGAAATTTTTGCCCAGAGCTGTGACTCTGAGGTGAATTTGATTGTTTAGTCGGAGCATGTGCAGTATACCTAATTTCCCAGAATGCATCAGTACCAGTCGCTATACTGGTGGAATAATTTTCCTTCAGCGTCGAGCACTTTCCACTTCATAACTTTTCCTCAAATAATTTTGAAAAACAAGAGGACAAATGTTACTAAGGTAAATTTTATATTGAATGTTTCTTTTTATAAAAAAGAGTTTGCGTTGAGCCGTTGAGTATATTCAAGGCCGAGATAGATAGATTTTTGGTCTCTAAGCGAATCAAGGGATATGGGGATCGGGCGGGAAAGTGGAGTTGAAGTCGAAGATTAGCCATGATCTTATTGAATGGCAGAGCAGGCTCAAATGGCTGTATGGCCTACTCCTGCTTTTAATTCTTATATGTGTGTCTGAGAGTGAGAAAAAATAACAGTGCACTGATTATGCAGCTACTGCAGCTTTTAGATAGAAATACATAGAAGTTACAACACGAAAGCGTGCCATTCGGCCCAACCAGTCCATATCAGCATTTACCCTCCATGCGAGCAAGTAGTTCTAATCACATTTACCCATCATGTTTCCATATCCTTTCAACTACCTATCAAATCTAATCTAGAATATTGACATTGTAAACTCAACTACTAACGCTGGAAGTGAATTCCATAGCCTCACAACTCTCTTTGTGCAAAGAAGTTTTCCTGCCTCAAATTTGTGTTCTATATAATTCAGAAAGTGCACTAAACAGAGAGAAAGAGAGACAATGTTAACGATACTTCAATTTTCCAAAAATGTAGCATTTTCAAGCCTGTGTTTTATTGACAGTTAGACATGGTAATTGCTAATTATTTACATCTGTGAGAGATGTATTATATACACACATACACGCAAATATGAATAGAAAGGCAGACAATCTCTTTCCTAACTTGATTTTTTAAAATAAGCAAATTAAATCTGAAAGTAAACACACAGATAGGAGGGGAAGGAAGTGAAAGAGATGGAGAACAGAAGGGAAGGAGGGAAATAGGTAGAGGAGGCATCTGGTATCTCACCACCTGCTATTGGAATGAGTGGATATAAAGTTATGAGTGAAGTGAGTGACAGCAGAGCAAAGGGGAAGATAAAGGTGTTTGGTGAATATATTGAAGGGGACGAGGTAGGAGTAGTTATGGGAAGTGAAGGGGTGGTAGGAAGTTGAAGAGGTAGCAGACACTATGGAATTGAGTGATTGGGGGAAGGGAGCCACTTGGAGGGCCACATTTTCCCTGCAACCCCACCCAAATAGAACCTGAAACTATTGGTGCCTCTTTTCCCAGCCACTCCATTTCATTGCAACCCCACCCAAAGGAAGAAAAAGACAGAGAGATTAGCAGAAGAGGACACTGCCAGAAGCAGAAAGAGTTAAAGGGAGAGAAGCAAAAGAGAAAAAGAGCCAGAAGCATAATGGGAGTCAGAGAAACAGCAACGTGGAGGCATCAATAACAGTTAAGAGAGTGTGAGCAACGCTGCGAGAGATAGACCTTTAAAAAAAATTAAAAGTCGCTGCTAATAGTTCAAACAGTAAAGACACCCCATAGTGTGCTACAACATCATAAAGGCCAAGAAGATTCCCAGTTATGCGGGGTGTTCTGGTCTCAGATGGACAGCTGTGGCACAACAATGAGTCCCAGCTAGTAAAACGGGGAGCGAGGGGGGAATTCAGCCCAGGTTCCCACTCTCGATCACTATCTAGTGTCTCTTGAAAAGTGTACATGTGGATATTGGGTGAGGATAGGATCATGTTCAACTGTGATGCCAGCCATGGTCAAATAGAAAAGCAACGTTCACTGTCAAAACTGGCACATGAACAAGAGCTTCTTAGCGAGGTACCAGTTGACCTTCACCACCTGTGTAATTGAACCCCAGCAGGATTTAATAACTTCAGGAAAGATGGAGAGATTTTTTTTGAAATAAATAAACTTATAAAATGTAATGATATTAGATAGATAGTAATTTCACAGCAGTAACAATATACTTCACAGAAGATTTTCTTTCATCATTTATCATATCTGTTAAATCACAAAAACATTACAGCTCACACCCAATCTCTTACACTTCCAGCATTCTCTATAAAAATCAGAATTTCCCTACTTCCAGTTTCTCAATGCAGAAATTCTGATTTTTGATTTAAGATAAAAAAATAAATCATAAAACTACATCCACAAAAATATACAATAATCATTGGTATTTCAAAAGGAGAATTAATTCTTCTTATTAACTGACTCAGTTTGAAAATCTGTCAGTATTCTATTTCTTTATTATATATCCTATATGGTTTCTACAATATATTATACTGGACATAGAATTTCATTGTAGTCACAATGCAAATTTCAGTAATCACAACCAATTAATACTCTTGTGTGGATGTCATCATAAATCAAGGGCATGGACAGCACTGTCAGGCAATGTCAACAGAAAGCTAACGTAAAATGAGTAACTCTTATCTAATATTGTGGTATTAATCTGTATACCTTGATTAGACAGCCTTGCACATTCCCTTCTATTCTATGATATATGCAAGACATTTTATCCATTTGCATTTGTAAGGGGTCATTTTAACGAGCTTGTGGTGTGCGAGATCGGTTTTTGATTTCACACTGCTCGTGAGCGGTTCCGAAGCGCTCCCCCCTCACCGGTTCTAGACACTGGGCTTATTGCCAGACCACCTTGATGTGTTGGCCCAACTTATGACTCGGAAGACAAATGGATCAGGTGAGACAAGGGAAGTTTTAAATCAAAGGTATCTTTATTTTTAAGGAGAATAAAACATAGAGAATGAAGAAACAATGCAGACAAAAATCATGAACACGCCTCTCAATGGGAACTAAAATTTAACACACAAGAGTTACCTTGACTATCATAATACATCAATTCTAGATCAGCGATATAATAAAACGGGGTGGAGAAAGCGCACGGCACAACGAAGGATGAATAACACTCCCGAATTACAAAGCCCTTAATATTAAAAACCCTCCCGTCTCTAAAATATACCTCAACTAGATCAGCTAGGTGGAGTTGGGCCTCTATGCTCACCAGGGTTTTAAAAAAAACTGTCCTTGACCTTGGTGCTGCTGTATCGTCCGGGATCTCCAATCTTCCTTATGGGACCGGCTCCTGAACCTGCTCGAACTTGTAGGCCCTCCGTGCTCCTCGAACCGTAATCGAACCTCTCCACTCGCTCTGCCTTTTGACCTCGTGTCTGTGTGAAACTGTGTTTTTGTCTCTTTTCCCCCAACAGTTATACTGTTTTCTTGCCCTTATCTTGGCGCCAAATCAGGGGTTTTCTTTTGTTAAAGTAATGGGCAGGCTGCTTTGACAAAAGCGGGTACTTTATTTTAATGTCTTGTAAATGAAACTAATGGGATCTGTCCTGTGTCCCTCTGAGTTTGGTACAGATAATAGGTTTTGTCTGTGCTCTGTGATTTCAGAGATGGGTTTGCGTTTTGCTAGCAATTAACACACCTTGAGGTGTAAATACTTTTGTTTTGACTTCGTTACTACTGTAACCATTTTACCATATCAATTGCAGTCAGTTCTGGAATCTTCTAATCGGTGGCGACTCAGGTTTCTTTAAGATACTGCAGTGGTATGTCCTTCTGAAATGAGTCATGTGATCTGCCAACTCCATCTTGTGTTCATAAAATGTGGCCATTTCAGGGGTTTTACAATGTAGACTGTATTTTTCCTGGATTTTTGCGAATTCCACAAGTTATATCTTTGTAACCTACACTTTCAATGTCAAATGTGCAGATTTTTTCATAACTTTGCACTTCACTGTCAGACAACCATTGTATTCTGATAGGAGTGATGTAGAATGTCTACAATTCTTCACTAATAAGTTCCTCACCTGTGCAGGCACCAGGCTCCAACAGATCATGGGCCATTTTTCACAAAGGGAATCAAGGGCAAGATACATTTTATATATAAAATACAAAATGACAACCAATAACAAAATACAGACCTAAAACTACATAGCCATCTGAAACTCAAAACAACCATCCCATTATTCAAATTTGTACTGCAATAGATTGCAAACTCAGTGACAAGACTGAACCTTTCTCTGATATATATGCAGTTACCAACAAAATTCCTGTTCATGTCTAACATCCTCTCCTTTCCCTCCTTCTCCCACAAATGCCAAGAGATGTTCAATTCAAAGAGTTTCCAAGGTCTCCACAACAGTGGAAGATCCTTCATGGTAGGGTTCACTTCAATGCTTATTATTTGTCACAGATAAGATGATGCAATCTCCATCTGTCGGCAATCATTACCTTTAATTCTGTGAACTGCACAACAATCAAGCTATCATATTTTCCCAAGAGACAACCAAAAACATCTCCCTGACCAGAAGCCGCACAAATCAATAGTAAATGAACCAAATGTATGAACTATTTCTCCAATTCTCTCTTCCTTGTCATGACCTTTTATTCCCAAAAATGATGCTTCCAAAACCAGGTAAGTCACTAGTTCAGAGTCATTTGAAGTGGAAAGAATATATTCTATGAATTTCATTTTTGATACCTCAGAAAAGATAACATAATAGTCTTGGGTTCTTCACAGCTATCAGAGTAATTCTTAGTTGCCATTTTTATTTTCATTCAAATGGAATCAGCAGAGCTTATCGGAGTTATTAAGGAGAAGCACAATCAATTATCAAGTCAACATTAGCTGTCATGACACATGGAGGAGATATGTCATGCAAATGACAAGACTACAGAGTTGAACTCAATGATAAACCTTTCTGAACCAACCCAAACTGTGATGCATAGGGACTTTTGTTTTACTTGTCTTTACAGACTATTTACGTAACAATCAGGTTTCAAAACTTAAATAACAACAAAAAACACTGGAAACACTCAGCAGGCTAGGCAGCATCCGCGGAGAGAGAAACAGAGTCAACATTTCGAGTCGAAACCCTTCGTCAGAACTACAAAACTACATCACCTCAGATTTGTGTATCAAGAAAGAGACTAAGGGGGCGATTTTCCCAGCCCCGAGGAGGTGAGTTTGGAGGTGAGATAGGCAGGAAAATCGCAAAAAATGAGTGAGGGTTCGGAACCCGCCTCCAACCCACCTCCGCGCAATTTTGCCGGAGGCTGTTTTGCTGGGTGCGAAACGGTCCCACCTCCAGCAGGCCAAAGAGGTTAAGAGTCTTAAATGGTCATTAAGGATCTCTCTAATCCTATTTTGAGAGGCCCTCGTTATTTTTCCACAACCCTCCTAAACCATGCCAGCTATACTTGGCGGGTTGACAAGTGGGTGGCCTCCTCACAGCTGCAGCTCCACCATTAAAACAGAACTTGCATCAGGGATTAGTTGCAGGTGCCAGAACTTTGCTTTAAAAAGATCTTTCAGCACTTTTAGCAGGCCGAGCGAAGTTGTAGGTGCTGCAGCTTCTATCTATCAACTGTGGGACCTCCTTGGAAGACCCTCTCCATGCTTGGAATGAGCGCTTCCCCAATGGAGGCATCTGCAAGCAGCATGTGGTAGCCTTGCCAATGGTGCAGGACGTCATAGACTGCACACATGTGGCCCTTAGGGCACCCCATCACAATCCAGCTATCTTTGTCAACTGCAAGGGCTTCCACTCCCTCAACGTACAGCTGGTGTGTAACCACAAGGAGTTTCTGCATGTTTGCGCCAAGTTCTGTGGTAGTTGCCATGACTCTTTCATCCTGTGGAACTCTAGTGTTCCTCCGCTTTTCAATCCGCCAAACCAACTTAACGGGTGGCTCCTTGGTGACAAAGGCTACCCCCTGAAGAAGTAACCAATAACTAAAAAACAAGCCTGAAGGCTTTGTGTCTTAATGCGAGGAGCATTCATAATAAGGTGGATAAATTAGCTGTAAATGGATATGATATGATTGGGATTACGGAAACATGGCTCTAGGGTGACCAAGGGTGGGAACACAACATCCAGGGGTATGCAATATTCAGGAAAGACAGGCAAAAAGGAAAAGGAGGTGGGGTAGCATTGCTGGTTAAAGAGGAGATTAACACAATAGTAAGGAAGGATATTAGCTCTGATGATGTGCAATCTGTATGGGTAGAACTGAGAAATACCATGGGGCAGAAAACGTTAGTGGGAGTTCTTTACAGACCCCCAAACAGTAATGCGGAGGTTGGGGATGGCATTAAACGGGAAATCAGAGACGCGTGCAATAAGGGCACAGCAGTTATCATGGGTGACTTTAATCTACATATAGATTGGGCTAACCAAATTAGTAACAATACTGTGGAGGAGGAATTCCTAGAGTGTATATGGGATGGTTTCCTGGACCAATACGTCGAGGAACCAACTAGAGATCAGGTCATCTTAGACTGGGTATTATGTAATGAGAAAGGATTAATTAGCAATCTTGTTGTGCGAGGCCCCTTGGGGAGGAGCAATCATAATATGATAGAATTCTTCATTAAGATGGAGAGTGAAGTAGTTGGCTCAGAAACTCAGGTCTTGAATTTAAATAAAGGAAACTACGATGGTATGAGGCGCAAGTTGGGTAGGATGGATTGGGTAATGTTACTTAGAGTTGATGGTGGATAGGCAATGGCAAACATTTAAAGATCACATGGATGAACTACAGAATTTGTTCATCCCTGTTTGGCATAAAAATAAAACAAAAAAAAATCCTCAACCATGGCTAACAAGGGAAATTAGGGATAGCATAAGATCCAAGGAGAGCACATATAAATTGGCCAGAAAAAGCAGCAAACCTGAGGATTGGGAGCAGTTTAGGATTCAGCAAAGGAGGACAAAGGGATTAATTAAGAGGGGGGAAATAGAGTATGAAAGTAAGCTTTCAGGGAACATAAAAACTGACTGTAAAAGCTCCTACAGATATGTGAAGAGAAAAAGATTAGTGAAGTCAAGCGTAGGTCCCTTGCAGTCAAAATCAGGGGAATTTATAATGGGGAACAAAGAAATGGCAGACCAATTAAATACATACTTTGGTTCTGTCTTCACAAAGGAGGACACAAATAACCTCCCAGAGATGTCGGGGAACATAGGGTCTAATGAGAGGGAGGAACTGAATGAAATCAGTATTTGTAGGGAAATGGTGTTAAGGAAATTGATGGGATTGAAAGCCGATAAATCCCCAGGGCCTGATAATCTACATCCTAGGGTACTTAAGGAAGTGGCCCTATAAATATAGATTCTGGAACAGTTCCCATGGATTGGAGGGTAGCTAATGTTACCCCACTATTCAAAAAAGGTGGTAGAGAGAAAACGGGGAATTATATTAGTGAGGAAAATGCTAGAGTCCATCATAAAAGATGTAATAGCAGAGCACTTGGAAAACAGTGACAGGATCGGACAAAGTCAACACGGATTTATAAAAGGTAAATCATGATTGACTAATCTACTGGAATTTTTTAAGGATGTAACTGGTAGAATAGATAAGGGAGAACCAGTGGATGTGGTGTATTTGGACTTTCAGAAGGCTTTCAATAAGGTCCTGCATAAGAGATTAGCGTGTAAAGTTAAAGCACATGGGATTGGGGGCAAGGTACTGACTTGGATAGAGAACCGGCTGGCAGACAGGAAGCAAAGAGTTGGAATAAACGGCTCTTTTTCCGAGTGGCAGGCAGTGACTAGTGGGGTACCGCATGGATCGGTGCTAGGACCCCAGCTATTCACAATATATATTAATGATCTAGACGAGGGAACTAGATGTAATATCTCCAAGTTTGCAGACGACACAAAGCTGGGTGGGTGTGTGTGCTGTGAGGAGGATGCAGAGAAACTCCAGTATGATTTGGACAGGTTGGGTGATTGGGCAGATGCAGTATAATGTGGATAAATGCGAGGTTATCCACTTTGGTCGCAAAAACAGGAAGGCAGATTATTATCTGAACGGCAATAGATTGGGAGAAGGGGAAGTGCAACGAGACCTGAGTGTCCTTGTGCAGCAGTCGCTGAAGGTAAGCATGCAGGTGCAGCAGGCGGTTAAGAAAGCAAATGGTATGTTGGCCTTCATAGTGAGAGGATTCGAGTACAGGAACAAGGATGTCTTGCTGCACTTGTACAGGGCCTTGGTGAGACCTCACCTTGAGTATTGTGTGCAGTTTTGGTCACCTTATCTGAGGAAGGATGTTCTTGCCATGGAGGGAGTGCAGTGAAGATTCACCAGACTGCTACCTGGGATGGCAGGAATGACGTATGAGGAGAGATTGGGTTGATTGGGCTTATACTCGCTGGAGTATAGAAGAATGAGAGGGGATCTCATTGAAACTTATAAAATTCTAACAGGACTAGATGCAGGAAGGATGTTCCCGATGGCGGGAGAGTCCAGAACCAGGGGTCACAGTCTAAAGATAAGGGGTAAGCCATTTAGGACAGAGATAAGGAGGAATTTCTTCACCTAGAGAGTGCTGAACCTGTGGAATTCTCTACCACAGAAGGCTGTTGAGGCCAATTCATTAAATATATTCAAGAAGAAGTTAGATGTATTTCTTAAGGCTAAAGGGATCAAGGGGGCACGGTGGCATAGTGGTTAGCACTGTTGCCTCACAGCGCCAGGGACCCGGGTTCAAATCTGGCCTCGAGCGACTGTCTGTGTGGAGTTTGCACATTCTCCGTGTCTGCGTGGGTTTCCTCCAGGTGCTCCGGTTTCCTCCCACAGTCCAAAGATGTGCAGGTTAGGTTGATTTGGCTATGATAAATTGACCCTTGTGTTAGGGGATTAAATACGTGGGGTTACGGGGATAGGGTGGGATATGTGTCTGTGCAGGCTCGATGGGCCGAAATGGCCTCTATCTGCACTGGTGTGATTCTGTGTGTGATATGGAGAGAAAGCAGGGACAGGGTATGCAGTTTGAATGATCAGCCATGATCTCACTGAATGGTGGAGCAGGCTCGAGGGGCCGAATGGCCTACTCCTGCTCCTATCTTCTATGTTTCTATGTTTCTAATGAGCAAGAGGCCAGCTAACGAGGCTAAAGAGCACTACAACGCCAGCCACACTTCGACCAGGTCCATCATTGAGCAAACCATTGGGACTTCCAAAAGCAGTCCCCAGCCAATTAAATACTTCTGAAGTGTATTCACTGTTATAATATAGGGAAACAAGGCAACCAAATTATACACAGCAACGTCCCACAAGCAGCAATGAGAGAAATGGCCAGATAATCTGCTTTTGGTGATGTTGGTAAGAGTGATAAATGTTGATCAGGACACAGAGGGAACTCCCTTGCATTTCTTCAAAAGTACCGTGGGATCTTGTACATCCACCTGAGTGGGCACGTGGGGTCTTGGTTTAATGTTTCATCCAAAAGACAACACCTCCCTCAGCACTGCACTGGGCTATGTGCTCAAATTACTGGATTGGGGTTTAAAGACCAGACTGTTGCCACTGAGCCAAGGCTGGCACAATAAGGCTGCAAGCCGACCAATTTAAAACAAAAATGTCTTTAAACAACGTAATTCATTTTAGAGCGGACTTTTGCTGATGCCTACAAAAATATCACTCGACCAGGTTACCGCAGCCACTCTCTTGGCAAAGATGCATTTTTACGTTCGTAAAAAGTTCCCGTATAATTGATGCCTTTATATCTTTATAGTCATCTTTAAAAGGAAATCGGGTGAGGACCTGAAACTGTTCCAAAACTGTAACTTCTCTTTGGACTTGTGTAGGAGTTCTTAGAACTAACACGAACAAGTCATCGTATACTTAATTGTATTGAATGATTGCTTGTGCTTCTCCCTGAAGAAGTGTTTCAGCAATATACATGAAATTCTTATTCTATTGTTTTAACCTTACGTTTATATCCATTACTTACTACTCCCAATTCATTTTTACGTGAGTTTGTTGATCAACGGATTTGATACCTTACCAACTAACGTGCACTGCAACCAAAAGCAAAAGCCTATGCCGGGAACATGACATCAAATTATTTAAACTTACCAGCGTTTCAGAAGCCTGTACTTTTTGACCGTTTGTCAGATTAAAGAGAATGGTTTTGATCCCATTCTATTAAGCGGGAATATTTACCGCTAAGTTAGCAAAAGGCAAGAACTTGATTTCAGTTTCTTCAATGTGGACCTGGTGTGTCTCGCGCAGAAGAAAAGTTGCTTTATTTTTGGTCCTTTTTTTTCACTTCCGTTTCACAGTAGCCTGCGTTACCCAACAGGAAAGGTGCATTTGCAGCTGGGCTTAAAATGCGGAAATGATTTCTGGGCGCTCAGGCAGTAACTTTGACGTTTGTGAGTTGGACATCAAACTCTGCCGGGCAGCAGGGACCAGAAGCTCGCGCCTCACTGCTTTCCCAGCTTTAGCCAACAAAAGAATTCTTTCCTCCGGCGACTTCCTCGCTTTAGTGAATGCAACTGATGGTAAATTCGGTGTCTCCCTCAGCTGGCGGTAGTCTTCTCCAGCCGGTGGTGTTGCAACGCCCTGAAGCTGCAGGTCGGCACCTGCAGCGCTCGCGTGCACCGGGAGAGAGTCGGGCGGCGGCGGCCAGGTGCTGGACGGCAGCCTTCACACGCGGGCTTTCTGCAGCCCGAGGGAAAGCGCGCAAGAGCTGCGGCGGCCGCCTTCCTCTGTGGGGATTTTTTTTTTACATATGCGCACTTTTAGACAACATATTTCCTCTTTTAGTTTTTTTTGCCGCTACTGCTGCCACGCGCTGCTTCCCCCCCCCCCAAACAAAAAGAAAACATTCGGCTGAACAAAACGGAGTCGATGCAACCTCATGCAAACGGAATTTGCCGAAGACTTTGAGCTGGTGGGGGGAAGACTACAATAATCCAGGGCTGAGCAGCCGCGGGCTCCACGGAAACCTGACAGCAAACTCGGTATGACGGTGTGCCACTAAAACCTCTGGATAGGATAGCTGTGTATGTATGTGTGTGAATCATACTGGAAAATAAACATTACATACACCAACAGTTGTCTAGCACCGTGTGTTGTAGGTATAACATTTATAGTGAACAGTGTTTATTACTCGCTCATTCTTGACATTTGCAAGGGCTTGGTGACTCCAGTTTTGTAGGAAGGATGGAGATCAAAGGGCCACTTAACAAATATGTAAATTGAACTATGTGTCTGAGTGGAGAGGACATCCCTTTTCCGCTCCTGCACACAGAGCAACGGCTGAGAATAAGCAGTAACCTTACAACCTGTATTTCCCCATTTGTGCCTGACCTATGACTTGTACCAAGACAATCTTCCAGCGAGCCCATTAAAAGCACATTCCTTCTTGGCTCTGCTCTGCCAAAAAAAAATAACGAACTAAAAAAGCCACATGTTTATGTCAGTATGGCGCTATATTAAGCCAGCATTTAAGCTAAATTGCTTGCTTTCCAGCAGCTGTAAGGACCAGTATCTCTTCAAGCCTTCCTGCTCTCGTCCTACGTGATATCTGAAGGTCAGTTGGCAGCAACCCTGCCACATAATGTTCCCGAACCCTCAATCTGTTGTCCAAATGTACCCCTTTTGAAATGTCTCGAGTGTCAAATTATGTGGTTGGTTAACCGATTGAGTGAAGTGGCAGCTTTTCCTGACAAATTACTATTTAGGTTTCCTTCCCTTGCTCACACCTGACCCAAACCCGCCCGTGTTGGGGGGTTAACATTTACCCCCTCATCTTTCTAAAATCTGCCCATATCACATCTGATGTTTGAATTTTCCTACTGACTTTCCCTTTCTAGTTGGATCTTAAACCTTATCATGTTATGATCACTGCGCCCAAGCTCACCCACATTTAGCTCATCTAAATCTGATCTATTTCATTACTCATGAGGAGGGAGTCCTGTACAAATTTTCAGAAAAGTTCAACACAGATAAATGTGAGGTATTACATTTTGGTAGGAAGAATAGGGAGGTCACATTACTTGGAGGGTGCAAGTCTAGGTGGGGTAGAGGAACAAAGGGCTCTCGGAGTACAAATACACAAATCAGTAAAAGTTGTGACACAGGTTAGCAAGGCCATTAAAAAAGCAAACCAAGCATTAGGGTTTATTTCTCGAGGTATAGAATTGAAAAGTAGGGAAGTTATGTTAAACCTGTATAGAACCTTGGTTAGACCACACTTAGAGGACTGCATACAGTTCTGGTCGCCATATTATAAAAAGAATATAGAGGCACTGGAGAGGGTGCAGAGAAGATTTACAAGGATGATACCAGAAATGCGAGGGGATACATATCAGGAAAGGATGAATAGGCTGGGTCTCTTTTCTCTTGGAAAAAAGAAGGCTGAGGGGTGATCTAATACAGGTCTTTAAAATTATGAAAGGTTTTGATAGAGTAGATACTGAGAGAATGTTTACACTTGTGAGGAAGAGCATAACTAGAGGCCATCAATATAAGATAGTCACCATGAAATCCAATAGGGAATTCAGAAGAAACTTCTTTACCCAAAGAGTGGCGGGAATGTGGAACTCGCTACCACGGGGAGTGGTGGAAGCAAAAAGAATAGATACATTTAAGGGGAGGCTAGACAAGCATATGAGGGAGAAGGGAATAGAGGATTATGCTGATAGATTTAGATGAGGAAAGACGGGAGGAGGCTTGAGTGGAGCATAAATGCTGGCATAGACTGGTTAGGCCGAATGGCCTGTTTCTGTGCCGTATATCCCATTTAATCAGTTGGTCACACTGCAAGTAAAGGCTGCACAGGCAGGAAGGGAATGGGTGACCGTCAGGCAGAGTAGTAGGTGCAGGCAGGTAGTGCAGGGGTCCCCTGTGGCCATCCCCCTCTCAAACAGATATACTGCTTTGGATATTGTTGAGGGAGATGTCTTATCGGGGGAAGGCAGCAGCAGCCAACTTCCTGGCACCATGGGTGGTTCTGCTGCACAGGACGGGAGGAAAATGAGCAGGAGAGCTACAGTGATAGGGGATTCTATTATAAGGGGAATAGATAGGCGTTTCTGTGGCCGCAAACAAGACTCCAGGATGGTATGTTGCCTCCCTGGTGCAAGGGTCAAGGATGTCTCATCTTGGCTGCAGGGCATTCTGGAGGGGGAGGGTGAACAGCCAGTTGTTGTGGTGCATATAGGTACCAACGATATAGGTAAAAACCGGGATGAGGTCCTAAAAGCTGAATATAGGGAGTTAGGAGGTAAATTAAAAAATAGAACCTCAAAGGTAGTAATCTCAGGATTGCTACCAGTGCCACGTGCTAGTCAGAGTAGAAATACAAGGATATTTCAGATGAATACATGGCTAGAGGAATGGTGCAAGGGGGAGGGATTGAAACTCCTGGGACATTGGAACCGGCTCTGGGGGAGGTGGGACCAGTACAAACTGGATGGTTTGCACCTGGGCGGGACTGGGACCGATGTCCTCGGGGAGTGTTTGCTAGTGCTGTTGGGGAGGGTTTAAACTAAAATGGCAGGTGGTTGGGAACCTGTGCAGGGAGACAGAGTAAAGGGAAGCAAGGATAGAAGCAAAAGACAGGAAGGAGAAAAGCAAAAGTGGCAGTCAGAGAAATTAAGGGTGTAAATCAAACATGGCCACAGTAAATAATAATTCTAAAAGGTCTAAGAGTGTTAAAAAAACAAGCTTGAAGGCATTGTGTCTTAATGCGAGGAGCATTCGTAATAAGGTGGATGAATTAGCTGCGCAAATAGATGTAAACAGATATGATATAATTGGGATTAAGGAGACATGGCTCCAGGGTGACCAAGGCTAGGAAATCAACATCCAGGGATATTCAATACACAGGAAAGACAGGCAAAAAGGAAAAGGAGGTGGGGTAGCATTGCTGGTTAAAGAGGAGATTATCACAATACTAAGGAAGGATATTAGCTCTGATGATATGGAATCTGTATGGGTAGAGCTGAGAAATACCAAGGGGCAGAAAACGTTAGTGGGAGTTGTATACAGACCCCAAAACAGTAATGCTGAGGTTGGGGATGGCATTAAACAGGAAATTAGAGATGTATGCAATAAGGGCACAGCAGTTATCGTGGGTGACTTTAATCTACATATAGATTGGGCTAACCAAATTTGTAACAATACTGTGGAGGAGGAATTCCTAGAGGACATATAAATTGGCCAGAAAAAGCAGCAAACCTGAGGATTGGGAGCAGTTTAGGATTCAGCAAAGGAGGACAAAGGGATTAATTAAGAGGGGGAAAATAGAGTACGAGAGTAAGCTTGCAGGGAACATAAAAACTGACTGTAAAAGCTTCTATATGTATATGTGAAGAGAAAAAGTTTGGTGAAGTCAAGCGTAGGTCCTTTGCAGTCAGAATCAGGGGAATTTATAATGGG
Source organism: Somniosus microcephalus (assembly GCF_052327205.1). Classification (NCBI taxonomy): domain Eukaryota; kingdom Metazoa; phylum Chordata; class Chondrichthyes; order Squaliformes; family Somniosidae; genus Somniosus; species Somniosus microcephalus. The sequence continues at coordinate 223,922,407 of NC_140992.1, forward strand.
GAACAAAGAAATGGCTGATCAATTAAATACATACTTTGGTTCTGTCTTCACAAAGGAGGACACAAATAACCTCCCAGAGATGTCGGGGAACATAGGGCCCAATGAGAGGGAGGAACTGACTGAAATCAGTATTTGCAGGGAAATGGTGTTAGGGAAATTGACGGGATTGAAGGCCGATAAATCCCCAGGGCCTGATAATCTACATCCTTAGGGTACTTAAGGAAGTGGCCCTAGAAATAGTAGATGCATTGCTGGTCATCTTCCAAAATTCTATAGACTCTGGAACAGTTCCCATGAATTGGAGAGTCGCTAATGTAACCCTACTATTTAAAAAAGGTGGTAGAGAGAAAACAGGGAATTATAGACCGGTAAGCCTGACATCAGTAGTGGGGAAAATGCTAGAGTCCATTATAAAAGATGTACTAGCAGAGCACTTGGAAAACAGTGACAGGATCGGACAAAGTCAACAAGGATTTACAAAAGGTAAATCATGCTTGACTAATCTACTGGAATTTTTTGAGGATGTAACTGGTAGAATGCTCTGGGGGGCACGGTGGCATAGTGGTTAGCACTGTTGCCTCACAGCGCCAGGGACCCGGGTTCAAATCTGGCCTCGGGCGACTGTCTGTGTGGAGTTTGCACATTCTCCCTGTGTCTGCGTGGGTTTCCTCCGGGTGCTCCGGTTTCCTCCCACAGTTCAAAGATGTGCGGGTTAGGTTGATTTAGCTATGATAACAAAATTGACCCTTAGTGTTAGGGGATTAAATACGTGGGGTTACGGGGATAGGGTGGGATATGTGTCGGTGCAGGCTCGATGGGCCGAAATGGCCTCTATCTGCACTGTGGGGATTCTGTGTGATTCTGTGTGAATAGATAAGGGAGAACCAGTGGCTGTGGTGTATTTGGACTTTCAGAAGGCTTTCGATAAGGTCCCGCATAAGAGATTAGCATGCAAAGTTAAAGCACATGGGATTGGGGGTAAGGTACTGACTTGGATAGAGAACTGGTTGGCAGACAGGAAGCAATGAGTTGGAATAAACGGGTCTTTTTCCGAGTGGCAGGCAGTGACTAGTGGGGTACCGCAGGGATCGGTCCTAGGACCCCAGCTATTCACAATATATATTAATGATCTAGATGAGGGAACTAGATGTAATATCTCCAAGTTTGCAGACAACACAAAGCTGGGTGGGTGTGTGTGCTGTGAGGAGGATGCAGATAAACTCCAATATGATTTGGACAGGTTGGGTGATTGGGCAGATGCAGTATAATGTGGATAAATGCAAGGTTATCCACTTTGGTGGCAAAAACAGGAAGGCAGATTATTACCTGAACAGATGTCTTGCTGCACTTGTACAGGGCCTTGGTGAGACCTCACCTTGAGTATTGTGTGCAGTTTTGGTCACCTTATCTGAGGAAGGATGTTCTTGCCACAGAGGGAGTGCAGTGAAGATTCACCAGACTGATACCTGGCATGGTAGGAATGACATATGAAGAGAGATTGGGTCGATTGGGCTTATACTCGCTAGAGTTTAGAAGAATGAGAGGGGATCTCATTAAAACTTATAACATTCTAACAGGACTAGACAGACTAGATGCAGGAAGGATGTTCCCGATGGTCGGGGAGTCCAGAACCAGGGGTCACAGTCTAAGGATAAGGGGTAAGCCATTTAGGACTAAGATGAGGAGGAATTTCTTCACCCAGAGAGTGGTGAACCTGTGGAATTCTCTACCGCACAAGGCATTTGAGGCCAATTCATTAAATATATTCAAGAAGGAGTTAGATATATTTCTCTAGGCTAAAGGGATCAAGGGATATGGGGAGAAAGCAGGGACAGGGTACTGAATTTGGATGATCAGCCATGATCTCATTAAATGGCGGAACTGGCTCGAGGGGCTGAATGGCCTACTCCTGCTCCTATCTTCTATGTTTCTATGTAATCTAGAGTCATCTTTTGTTTCTTAACTTGTCCCATTACCATCTCCTTTTGCCTTGCACCATCATCCCTTTTGTCTCTTAATCTCTACAGCCTTCCAGTCTATCACAGGCCTTCCCTTTTGTTCTTTCCTCCGCTACCCCGCTTTCCCTGCCCCTACACTTGCTTAAAAACCTATTACATCTCCAGCTTTTTCCAGTTCTGACGAAGGGTCATCGACCTGAAACGTTAACTCTGTTTCTCTCTCTGCAGCTACTGCCTGACCTGCTGAGTATTTCCAGCATTTACTGATTTTATTTCAGATTTCCAATATCTGCAGTATTTTGCTTTTGTATCCTATGTAATTCTTCTAAACTGGCAAATCATCTTGGGCCTGGTTCTATGGCAGTGCCAGCGCACTGATACTTTGCCCAACTGGCCAACAGTATGTATTAACCGGGAGTGTGGGCAGGCTATTTGATAGCCCAACCTATTCTCAAAGGTGGTTAAGGCGTTAGGTTCTTAATGCGCTGGACAGTTCTCACCTCGTTCCCGCCACTGGGGCAGTGATGGATATTAACCTTGCTTTTGGAAACGCAATTAGTCCCAAATCTATGCGGTTCGCCCAGAAATCCCTGGAAAGCGATTAACGGTGCTGTTGGTGGCTGACTTCCCCTCCCCAGCTTCAGGACACAAACATAGTCCAACGCACTGTCCGCAGTCCAGCATTTGTTGGCCTATTTGGCTCAGTGTCGCACTATACAAGCTATGGGAGGGGGGTCAAAATGACAATCAGGTGAAAGCTTGTGAACGCCGGCTACAACCTGCTTCTCACAAATCGAGTATCCACAAACTTCCTGACGGAGGGGCATCTTGTGAAGTGCCCATTTGTGGAGAAAGTTCAACGAAAGTAGAGTTAATTTCAGTCGGAATGAGGTAGGGAGCATAGAGACGATCAGCAAGTTGATGCCGGCAATCTCTCGGATTGTTTAAATATCTGGCATCATCAGCTCATTGCAAATAAGGTGACTGTGTTGTGCACGCTCTAAGCCTGAATTGTTCAAAAGAATAGCGAACTGGCTAAACAAGGACTCAGAGCGCACCACCAATTTAAAAAAAACTTGGGATTGAGAGTTTTCAAATGTTTGTGATAATTTAAGAAGAGGTTGAAGTGGATAATGGACCCTATCAAATGGAATGGGTAAACGTATTGCACTGCCTCCAACAGGGATTCCGTTCCGAGCTCTTCCATATTAATTTCCCCCTGGCTGTTGGACCAGCATAGGAAAAAACATCAGAAAATGCTGGAAAAACTCAGCAGGCCAGGCAACATCTCTCCACGGATGTTGCCTGGCCTGCTGAGTTTTTCCAGCATTTTCTGTTGTTATTTCGGATTTCCAGCATCTGCAGTATTTTGCTATCGTAATAGGAAAAAACATTGGACTTTTGAGGTCTAATAAAGTTGGGGGGAATTAGACACAATTATTTTTTTCGAGAAAGGGGGCCAACTCCGCCTTGTCAGATCAAACATTTGGGCTATTGGTCCAACAAATAATCCTGAGAGGACCGTGTTTGTGTTTGAGGAATGCTAACTGGTGTTGTGGCTGCGACAGAATGAGATATTCCTCTCCTAAATGCAACTAATATCTATTGAAACATGTTATATCATCCCACGAGGCTGACGCATCCTACTAATTGTCTGGACACAGTAGTCGTGTCCTTGCATTTTGCTTACCTGTACATATCCCTTATCCTGAAGTCATTGAAGGAAAGTGATCTTTCTAACCGCGTGCCATATGAAGAGGGAAATGTAGGTTTGAATTGATTGGAATAATCAGTTTTAACTATCCTGTTTCCAAGTTTGATGAAATTTCAATTTGACAAGAAGGACCTCGTTCGTATGGTCAGTCCATCCAAAGATCTTAGAATCAAGTCAGCAAAACCCTTCACAAGTGATTCTCTTCACACATCCAACCATTTGTTCTGAAGCTCTGAACTGCCACAGATGTTCTCAGCCACCTTGGATTATAAATCCAAAATATCAGATGTCGCATAAATCTGGAATTATGCTGCTTCTTTCGGATTGTTAGAACTTTAAACAGACTTGAGAAGTCTTCATTGAGCCCGCATCATAAATAATGCTGTTAATTGGGGATAATGATAGCTGATAGTTTGCAAAACATGTTTGAAATTGTGCTAGCAAGATTCGCTTGACCATTGCACATCTTTAAGTAACTGGCTGTTAGGCTAGAGTTCTGTCTATCACAAGAAGCCATCCCCGTGAAACCAATCGAATCCAATGTAGGCGAGATAGACGGCTGTGAGTGGTTTCCTTTAGAAGCTTCAGTTAGCTTGAAACACAAAAGTAGAAGAAATTTCTGGAGATTCCCGAGACAATCGATTTGTTCTTAAAATCAGTTCCACAGTTGCTACACCAACAACTTTACAGAAGAAACGCACATGTCACCTGAAGGTATTAGTGGTGCAGACACTAACAGCAACCTTTTTACCACTACAGGTAATGCATCTTTTGGTGACTTTGATTTATGCCAAATTTCCTCAGAGTAGCCATGTTAATTTCCAATTTGTAGTCGAAAATTAACATGGTTGCTACCAACCCCCTTATCTCCCGTCGTTCGAAATGTTTCCCAGCCGTCCTTCAAATAGTTTCTGAGACCGGCCTGGGATTTATGTTTGCCATGACTCGGCAATGGGTCGAAGAAAAAGAGCGTTAAACAGAAATTAAATAAAGTAGCTACATGACTCTAAACCCCACAGTATATATTACACACACCTTTACAGAGACATGTTCCAGGAAGGCCCCGTGAAAACTCTGAAGGGTCGAAGCAAAATGACAGGAGATAGGTCATCTGGTGGTAGCCTATGTTTTTTTTTAGTTTCTGCCTCCTGCTCTCCGACTCAATAGTATAAACAGTTAATGGAGGGAGACACGACAAATGGCCAGAGTTGCTTTCTAGAGCAGCTCTGTAACACTAATTCTGTGCAAGGGCATCATTAGCAGGTTATATTCCCACTATGTATTCGGTTCTGAGTACTGGTGAGGGCGATGGTTCCTCTGGGGAGCACAGCCAGAGCCAAGTCTGCAGCACCACTGGTGGCTCAGCTGTACAGGGGAGGGGGAAGAAAAGTGGGAAAGCAATAGTGGTAGGGGATTCGATAATTAGAGGAGCAGACAGGCATTTCTGCGGCCGCAGACGTGACTCCAGGGTTGTATGTTGCCTCCCTGGTGCCAGGGTCAAGGAAGCCACCGAGCGGCTGCAGAACATTCTGAGGGGGGAGGGGGAGCAGCCAGAGGTCGTGGTCCATATTGGCACCAACAACATAGGTACAAAGAGGGATGAAGTCCTGCAGGCACTATTCAGGGAGCTAGGAAAGTGATTAAAAAGCAGGACCTCAAAGGTAGTAATCTCCAATTACTCCCAGTGCCACGCGCTAGTGAGTATAGAAATAGGAGGATAGCACAGATGAATGCGTGGCTGGAAAAATGGTGCAGGAGGGAGGGCTTTAGATTCCTGGGGCATTGGGACTGGTTCTGGAGGAGGTGGGACCTGTACAGGCCGGACGGGTCGCACCTCAACAGGGCCGGAACCAATATCCTCGTGGGGAGGTTTGCTAGTGCTGTTGGGGAGGGTTTAAAGTAATTTGGCAGGGGGTGGGCACCAGGATGTAATATTAGAAAGGGGAAATAAAGTGCTCAAAGGATTGGGAGAGGCAGAGAGCACTAAAGTAAGAAATAGTAAGGTATTAGGTGGGGTCAAACTAAGAGAGAATACAGGATGGTCTAAGATGGGTTTACAGTGTATGTATGTGAATGCACAAAACGTAGTAAACAAGGTATATTAGCTGCAGGCCCAAATAGCCACATGGGAATATGATGTTGTGGCAATAACTGAGACCTGGCTCAAAAAAGGGCAGGATTGGGTATTAAACATTCCTGGTTATAAAGTGTTCAGGAGAGATAGGAAAGGAAAGATAGGAGGTGGTGTGGCAGTATTGGTCAAGGAGAATGTTACAGTGCTGGAGAGGGAGAATGTCCTGCAGGGGTCAAGGACAGAATCGATATGGCTAGAGTTAAAAAATAATAGAGGTGCCATTACACTACTAGGTGTATTCTATAGACCACTAAATAGTGGGAAAGATATGGAGGAGCAAATTTGCAGAGAAATTACAGAGAGGTGCAAGAACTATAGCGTAGTAATAATAGGGGACTTCAACTATCCTAATACAGACTGGGATTGTAATAGTGTTAAGGGCAGAGAAGGGGAAGAATTTCTGAAGTGTGTTCAGGAGAACTTTCTTGATCAGTATGTTTCCAGCCCAACGAGGGAGGAGGCATTGTTAGATCTGGTTCCGGGGAATGAGGTAGGTCAAGTGAAGCAAGTGTCAGTAGGTGTGAAGGGATAATTACTAGTCCTAGCCCTTTTTGGGCTACCCTAGGTCAGGCGTATTCCCCAGACGTTCACCTTCAACTAAAGTTAGAGATAACCGAATTCTATAAGATGCTTAATTGGGTCTAAAGGTCCAGGCTATCTCTCTCTAAAGGAAAGGAACGACGTAAAGATGTTACCGTCCTCCAGCACTTTTAATAAGTTTAACTAGATATTATGAGGGTCCCCCCCAGAATTCTGCAACTCCTCACAAAAGAGTGTACAGAAATTGAGTTTGCGAGTTTGATGCAGAAATACTATTTGAGACTATTCTAAAAATATATAGATTTATTTAAGAGCCAACATACAGTTAACAGCTTGTGAGTCAATCGCGACTTTAACAGTTCAAAGTACAAATAGCTTACATTTCTTATTCTCAGAGATCCTTATTCTCAAGTTCGTACATTTTTACATTTCTATTATTCTTAATCCAGAATATCCACCAAAATCAAATAAAAGTACCTTTTTGATCCCCGAGACTCAAAGAATTAAAAACTTACAGAGCGTGCCTCTGAAGTTGAGAATCGCTTGCCCTTTCCAGTGACTTTTGACTTTCCATCTGAAAAGCTCTATTTTTATACCTTTTTTTAGTGGTTTATTCTTTGGAGTTTTCTGCTGATGTAAGCTAATTATCTCTAGTCATTGTTTCTGTTGACTTTTCTCTATCTTACTGTCAGTTCAGCTGCCAACTCTCAAAATCCTGTCTGCTGTATAGATGTTTCAAAACTTATCATAAAAAACAATATGACAGTAGTATTTATTTGATGTCATTCTTATGAAGTTCTTTCATTCAATTTCTAAATCACCTCTGCTGTTTGAAAGCAGACATCGTGTCTACTAACTATTCCATTTTCAATACAAACACAATGTGATTGCTTGGTGTCATCTATTGAAGTCATATCTACAAAATCTTCTTTAGGTACTTTTTACAATATGTAAATCAAAACCACTTCAACCAGGGTGTTCCATGCATTTCTTAGCTACTTCAATTGGTTGTATATATAATCGTGTTTCCTGTCTTTCATTTGATGTTACTTTTACAAAGGCACATGGTTTTTTAATATTCTATGATTCTGTTCGAAGTGTTATTTTTTAACACTTTACTTGGGCATTGCTATTGTGTTGGTTCCAATGTTCAGACATAGAGGAACCTCCAGCCTGCTGTTTCAACAGGGCTATTGTCTTAGTATTAAAAATCAATTCCCATTTCAAAAGCTTGTGTGGTGTTTACAACTTTTGTGTTAACACTTCATCTTATCTCAGAAGCCTGTATTGACAGCCTGTGTTGTTGAGGCTTTTAGATTTTTAAACCCAGTTTTCATGTTTTAATAATATCAGAAATCTGTTCATAGGATGGTGTATCTCTTGGAATATGGCTATTTCCTTTACAGGTGAACATTTAGGGAACAGTGATCATAGTATCATAAGGTTTAGATTAGCTATGGAAAAGGACAGGGAGCAATCTAGAGTAAAAATGTTTAACTGGGGGAAGGCCAATTTCAGTGGGATGAGAACAGATCTGGCCCAGGTAAACTTGAATCAAAGATTGGCAAGCAAAACTGTAATGGAACAATGGGCTGCCTTTAAAGAGGAAATAGTTCAGGTACAGTTGAGGTACATTCCCACTAGGGGGGAAAGGCAGCGCAACTAAAGTCAGGGGATAGAGAATATGATGAAGCAGACAAAGAGCATGTATGACAGATGTTAGGTTGCAAATACATCTGAGAATCAGGGTGTATATAGAAAGGTCAGAGGAGAAGTGAAAAAGAAAATAAGAGGGGCAAAGAGAGGGTATGAGAATAGAATGGCAGCCAACATAAAAGGTAATCCAAGTCTTTTATAGGCATATAAATAGTAAAAAGGTAGTAAAAGGAGGGGTGGGCTGATTAGGGACCAAAAAGGAGACCTGGAGACAAAGGGTATGGCTGAGGTACTAAATGAATACTTTGCATCTGTCTTCACCAAGGAAGAGGATGCTGCCATAGACATAGTGAAGGAGGAGGTACTGGAGATACTTGATAGGATAAAAATTGATAAAGAGAAGGTATTAGAAAGGCTGGCTGTACTTAAAGTAGATAAATCACCAGGAGCGGATTGGATGCATCCTAGGATGCTGAGGGAATTGAGGAAGGAAATCACGGAGGTACTGGCCATAACATTCCAATCCTCCTTAGATATGGGGGTGGTGCCAGAGAACTGGAGAATTGCAAATGTTACACCATTGTTCCAAAAAGGGTGTAAATGTAAACCCAACAAGTACAGGCCAGTCAGTTTGACCTCGGTAGTGGGGAAGCTTTTAGAAACAGTAAAATTAGCAGTCACTTCGACAAGTGTGGATTAATTAAGGAAAGCCAGCAGGCAAATCGTGTTTAACTAACTTGATTGAGTTCTTTGATGAGGTAACATATGTCTTGTTTTACACACTTTGTACAACACTAATAAATTGCAGGACAACGGAGTATTACAGTTTAACTCTTTATTTAAGCAATAGGTCTGTGATCTTACTCATACAGCACAGTGGGGAAAAGATGGTGTTAGGACCCCCAGCCTGGGTCTTCAAAACAATAGCAGTCTTTACAGATGCCTGCAGGCCAATGACAACTCAGCATGTGATCACATGTGAATATAATAGGTATTCCTTACAGATGCCTGCGAGCCAATGATAATTCAATATGCAAATGTTACATCCCCTTTTAAAAGAAAAATGTTATGCATTAGTTTTAAACCTTTCTTCTACCTAATGTTCTCGGTAGCATAAACATATAAGTAAATTCAGCATTTAACTAGCGCTTAAAACATCTCAACGTTTCAATAACGATGTACAGTTTTTTTTTAGGGCAGCGATCCGCCTACACCCTTTGACAGTTCACAAGTCAAGGATAACTCTAGGCTTGACCTCTCATCCCGACCTTGTGTGGTATGGAACTGAGCATGCTCCTGAATCGGTCAACAATTCAGGTTCAGGTTTAGGTTCAGTTAAGTATGATGTGTTTTGTGTATTGCTCTGTTCATCACACTCTGTTGAACTGATCCTCTCGTCGGAATGACGGTGTTGTTCCTTGGTGTTCAGGAGGTGCCTGCGATTGCAGCGGTACACCTGTCCTTCTGGGGTGCGGACGTGATACGATCGCTCAGTGTCAGTTGGCTGGATGATGACTGCTGGCTTCCAGTAGTCATGCTCCTGGATTCTGACGGATTCTCCATTGTGCAGCGGCGCAAGTAGTCTAGCTGACCTGTCATAGTATCTCTTTTGGTGTTGCTGTCTCTGTACACGTTTTGCATGCACTTGCTTGCAGCTGACGACCTCTGGCTGCAGCTGCTGGTTGGTGCTTGGAAGGATTGAGCGAAGTCTGCGGCTCATCAACAGCTGTGCTGGTGACTTGAAGTTGTCAACCGGAGTGTTGCGGTACTCAAGGAGTCTGATGTAGGGGTCTCTTTTGTCCGCTTTGGCTTTGTCCATGAGTGTTTTTGCAATCTGGACAGTTTTTTCAGCAAGGCCATTACTTTGAGGGTAATGTGGGCTTGATGTGGCATGTGTGAAATCCCATGCCTTGGCAAATGACTCGAACTCTTTTGATTTGTATTGGGGGCTATTGTCTGAGACTAAAGTCTCTACCATGCCATGCCTGGCAAAGGCTGCCTTTAGCGTGTGGATCACAGCTGCAGATGTGGTGCTGTGAAGCTTGTCCAATTCAAAAAATCTGCTGTAGTAATCAACAGTCACTATGTAGTCCTGATATACCTATCAATTCGTCCAATAAAAAGCGATGAGTTAGGAACGTAACTAAAGGTTTTTATTGACTAAATAACAGAGCCCACCCTCGTGGGTGATCGGGTCCAACAAGGAGGAATACCAGCCAGTCGACTACCTTTATACCTGGGCAGGTAGGTGGAGCCATGGGCGGAGTCGGAGGTGGTCAGCCCAGGTATAACAGCGCGACAAGAGGCGACCTCGTATCGTGATACAACAGTGATAACGGTGATAACAATACAACAGTGATAACTATAGTGTAACGATAAAAGTGGTTTACCACATTCACCCCTTGTTTAGATTTGAGTCCGGCGGGGTGAAGTGTACTACCAGTTCTGGTATGTCAGTCTGTCCGGAGGCCTCGTAAGCCTCTCCGATCGTCGCAGCGGCGGTGCTGCATTATCCGGTGTTAGTGCTGGTGTCTGCGTGGTCGGCGAAGGCTCGTGGGGTTCCGGCATGCCGTCTACCTGGGCTGGAATTGGGGGGGTGGTGGGGGGGGTAAAGGTGGTGTCTCCGGAGTGCCCGAGGGTGCGAGGTCTCGTAAGGAGACAGTGTCCTCCCGCCCGTCTGGGTAAGCCACGTAGGCGTACTGGGGGTTGGCGTGCAGGAGGTTCACCCTTTCGACCAGGGGGTCTGTTTTATGGGCCCTCACGTGCTTTCGCAGCAAGACGGGCCCCGGAGAGGTCAGCCAGGTTGGTAGAGTGGTTCCCGTAGTCGACTTCCTGGGGAAAACAAACATTCGTTCATGGGGGGTGGCGTTAACGGCAGTGCAAAGTAGTGACCGGATGGAGTGCAGCGCTGTCGGGAGGACTTCCTGCCAGCGGGAGGTTGGGAGGCCCTTAGACTTTAAGGCTAAGAGGACGGCCTTCCATACCGTCGCGTTCTCTCTTTCCACCTGGCCGTTCCCTTGGGGGTTGTAGCTGGTGGTCCTACTTGCTGCAATACCTCTCGCTAGTAGGAACTGACGGAGTTCCTCGCTCATGAAAGAGGAGCCCCGGTCACTATGTATATAGTTTGGGAACCCGAACAAGGCGAAGAGGTCGTTCAGGCATTTAATGACCGTGGTACTGGTCATGTCTGGGCAGGGGAAGGCAAAGGGGAAACGGGAGTACTCATCAACAATGTTGAGGAAGTACACATTACGGTCAGAGGACGGGAGGGGCCCCTTAAAGTCGATGCTCAGGCGCTCGAAGGGGCGGGTGGCCTTGATCAGGCTTGCTCTGTCCGGCCTAAAGAAGTGCGGTTTGCACTCGGCGCAGGTCTGGCAGTTCCTGGTTATGGTCCTGACCTCCTCGATGGAGTAGGGCAGGTTGCGGGCCTTAATGAAGTGGTAAAGTCTGGTGACCCCGGGGTGGCAGAGGTCGTTGTGGAGGGTCTGAAGTCTATCACTTTGCGCGCTGGCGCATGTAATTCGTGACAGAGCATCGGGGGGTTCGTTCAGCTTACCTGGCCGGTACAAGATATCATAATCGTAGGTGGAGAGCTCGATTCTCCACCTCAAGATCTTGTCATTCTTGATTTTGCCCCTCAGCTTGTTATTAAACATAAAAGCGACCGAACGTTGGTCGGTAAGGAGGGTAAATCGTTTGCCTGCCAGGTAGTGCCTCCAGCGTCGTACCGCCTCCACAATCGCCTGGGCCTCCTTCTCGACCGACGAGTGTCGGATCTCAGGGCCCTGTAGGGTCCTTGAGAAGAAGGCCACCGGTCTCCCCTCCTGGTTAAGGGTGGCGGCTAGGGCGAAGTCGGATGCATCGCTCTCGACTTGGAAGGGGATGGACTCATCCACTGCGTGCATAGTGGCCTTGGCAATGTCTCCCTTAATGAGGGAGAAGGCTGCGCACGCTTCCTCCGTAAGGGGGAAGGATGTGGACTTCATGAGGGGTCTGGCTTTGTCCGCATAATTGGGCACCCATTGGGCATAGTAGGCGAAGAGCCCCAGGGTTCTCTTAAGTGCCTTAGGGCAGTGGGGGAGGGGTAGCTCCATGAGGGGGCGCATTCTTTCGGGGTCGGGGCCGATGAGTCCGTTCTCTACTACACAGCCAAGGATGGCAAGGCGCGAGGTGTTAAACACACATTTCTCCTTATTGTAGGTGAGGTTCAGCCGTTGGGCTGTACGGAGGAATTTCTCCAGATTCACGTCGTGGTCCTGCCGGTCGTGGCCGCAGATGGTGACGTTATCTAGGTAGGGGAATGTGGCCTGCAGTCCGTTCTGGTCAACCATCCGGTCCATCTCCCTTTGGAAGACCGAGACCCCGTTGGTGACACCGAAGGGGACCCTAAGGAAGTGGTATAGGCGCCCATTCGCCTCGAAGGCGGTGTACTGGCGGTCCTCGGGGTGGATAGGGAGTTGGTGGTAGGCCGACTTAAGGTCGATGGTCGAGAATATGCGGTATTGTGCAATCTGATTGACCATGTCAGATATGCGGGGAAGGGGGTATGCGTCCAGCTGGGTGTATCTGTTTATGGTCTGGCTGTAGTCGATGACCAGGCGATTTTTATCGCCGGTCTTAACGACCACGACCTGGGCACGCCAGGGGCTGTTGCTCCCCTCGATGATGCCCTCCTTCAGGAGACGCTGCACCTCAGAGCTAATGAAAGCTCTGTCCCCAGCGCTGTACCGCCTGCTCTTGGTAGCGACGGGTTTGCAGTCGGGGGTGAGGTTAGCGAACAGGGAAGGTGGCGGCACCTTGAGGGTGGATAGGCTGCAGGTGTTACGCGGTGGGCGGTTTAACCTTCGCTGGTTGTCGACTGTGAGTGGGGGGAGGGGTCCACCGTATGCTAGGGTTACACTTTGGAGGTGGGATTGGAAGTCCAGCCCTAGTAGGACGGCAGCGCAGAGCTGGGGGAGGACGAGGAGTTTAAAGTTTTTATACTCTGTACCCTTAACCGACAAGGTCACAGCACAGTAGCCGCTAATGTCCGTGGCGTGGGACCTCGATGCCATCGAGATTCGGTTGCGCGTTGGCAGGACAGGGAGGGAGTAGTGGCTCACCGTGTCTGGGTGGATGAAGCTCTCCGTGCTTCCGCTGTCGAACAGGCAGGTCGTGGCGTGGCCGTTTACTTTGATGTCCATCATCGACTTGGACAGGTGGTGTGGGCGGGCTTGATCCAGAGTGACGGAGGCTAGCGTGTAGGTAAGCGAGTCGTTGTCGTCTGCGGGCGAGGCGGTCGTCGGGTCCGGGGGCCCGGTGGCAGTCGGGCGTGGTGGGTAAAATGGCGTCTCCCACGAGGTAGGACAAAATGGTGGAGAAGATGGCTGCCCCCATAACTCACATGAGGCACTATTGGGGTCGGTTGCCTTGATCAAAGATGGCCGCCCCCATGACTCACGTGTGGGGATACTGGCCTCAGTTGCCGTGAAAGAAGATGGCCGCCCCCACAGTTCGCATGAGGCACTGCTGGCCTCTGAAGATCCGCTCCTGCAGGCCTTAGAGAAATGGCCTTTCTTCCTGCAGGTTGTGCAGGTAGAGTTCCTGGCTGGGCAGCGCGACCTCGGGTGCTTCTCCTGGCCGCAAAAGAAGCAGCCGGCGGCCCGATCGCGGGTGCCCGATGTCGGAGCCGGTACCGGGGGTGGCGGGCCCGGTCGGGTCCGGGACGCCGACGCTGAGGTAGGTCCCGGGGGCGGCGCTGCGAAGGGTATTGCGGTAGGGGTCGGGGTAGGTCCCGGGGGCGGCGCTGCGAAGGGTATTGCGGTAGGGGTCGGGCCCGAGTCCCAGGGTCGCGAGCAGTACCTGGAAAACGCCTCCTGGTCCTGATGGGCCACCTCCAGGGAGAGAGCGAGGGCTTCAGCTTTGTCCAGGTCGAGGTCTTTAGCTTCAAGCAGTCTTTGCCGTGAGTAGTCGGACCGTAGGCCTTTCACAAAGGCATCGCGGATATTATCTTCCGTATTTTCAACAGCCGTCACCGCTTTAAAGTCACAGTTCCTGCCGAGTGCTCTTAGCGCCCGTAAAAATTCAGCTACAGACTCTCCTGGCTGTTGCGGGCGGGATCTTAGGAGGTGCCTGGTGTACATGTAATTTACCGGGCTGCGGTACTGCTGTTTCAGTAGGTTGATAGCGGCCTCGTACGTAGTCGTGTCCTGTATGAGTGCGTATACTCTCGGGCTCGCTTGGGCGTTCAGAAGTCTTAGTTTGGATCTCTGCGGGGCGCCGGATTCTTCCAGGTAGGATTCGAAGCAGTCCAGCCAGTGTTTGAAGTTGAGGGCTGCGTTTGCTGCCTGTGGGTTTAGATCCAGGTACGGTGGTTTGAGGGCTTGCAGCCAAGCCGGCTGGTGTGGCTGTGCTTCTGGGAGGGCTTCTGGCTGGCCAGTAGTAGACATCTTTAAAATTTAGTCAATAAAATTGATATACCTATCAATTCGTCCAATAAAAAGCGACGAGTTAGGAACGTAACTAAAGGTTTTTATTGACTAAATAACAGAGCCCACCCTCGTGGGTGATCGGGTCCAACAAGGAGGAATACCAGCCAGTCGACTACCTTTATACCTGGGCAGGTAGGTGGAGCCATGGGCGGAGTCGGAGGTGGTCAGCCCAGGTATAACAGCGCGACAAGAGGCGACCTCGTATCGTGATACAACAGTGATAACGGTGATAACAATACAACAGTGATAACTATAGTGTAACGATAAAAGTGGTTTACCACAAGTCCTCATTGTTCCATGTGAACAGATCCGTTGCCGCGACCTGCCAGGGCCTGTCTGGGATACGGTGAGGTATCATGGGCTCTTTGACATTTGATGGGCGGCGTTCTAGACAAATGGAACATTTTCCGACAATGTCCTCAATGTGTTTGCACATTCCGGGCCAAAACATAATGTCACGTGCTCTTTGTTTGCATTTTTCCATGCCCATATATCCAGCATGAATTTTTGTCAACATCTCTTCTCTGAGACTGGTAGGAATGATGATTTTCTCCCCTTTGAAGATGATTCTGTTGATTTGTGACAGCTCGTCTCTGTGGTTCCAGAATGCAGATATGCTCTGAGGGCATTTCCTCCTTTCCTCAGGCCATCCTTCATGTATGACTTTGCTCAACAGTGTGAGTTGTGCATCTTTCTCTGTTCCTGCTCAGATCTCCTTCAGTTTTGAGTCACTCACAGGTAAGCTGTTGTACACCATGTGCACCTGCACATCCATGCCTTCACTGAGGCTGCTGTCCTGGTAGCTAAGAGACTTTCTGGAGAGCGTGTCTGCGACAGGAATATCTTTGCCTGGACAGTGAATGATTGTGAAGTCGTACTTCTGTAGCTGAAGGATCATTCGCTGTAGCCTTGGTGGGGCTGCGGCTAGTGGTTTCCTCATGATTGACTCGAGGGGCTTGTGGTCGGATTCCACAATGATTGTCGGCCATAGACGTACTGGTGGAAATGCTTACATCCAAACAGAATTGCATATAGCTCTTTCTCGATTTGAGCATAGTTGATTTCACTGTCTGAGAGAGATCTGGAAGCGTAGCCGATGGGCTTTCCTTCTTGCAGTAATACTGCGCCTAGTCCATACTTTGATGCGTCCACTTGTAGTCTGAGCTCTTTGTTGGGGTCGAAGTAGGCAAGAACTGGTCCTGGTTCTCTGGTGATTAGGTCTTTCATTTTCTGAAATGCTGTGTCATGTTATTTGTCCCACAGGAACTCATTTGATTGTTTGAGCAACTGACGCATGGGTGCGTTGATTTGGGAGAGGCTCGGGGCAAACTTGACTAAGTAATTAACCATGCCTAGTACTGTCTCTAACTCTGCGCGGTTCTTCGGCGGCTCCATCTTCTTGATGGCGGAGATTTTCTCTGGATCCGGCTTAATGCCATCAGTTGAGAGGCGATGCCCGAAATAACTGATCTCGGTGGATCCGTTTATGCTTTTCTCGGGGTTGAGCTGGATACCTTTCTCCCGTGACCTTTGTAGCATCGCACGGAGGTTCCTGTCATGTTCCTCTCTATTCCTGCGATAGATGAGGATGTTGTCTACGATTGCGACTACTCCATAGGTTTCGTCGGTCTTCCACTGGAATTCATCCTGAGCTGAGATAAGACCAAATGGTAAACGCAGAAATCGGTAGCGTCCAAATGGTGTGTTGAACGTTGTTAGCTTAGATGACTCTTCCGTGAGCTTGATAGTCCAGTATCCTGATCATGCGTCCATTACACTGAAGTAACGTGCTCCCACTAGCTTGGGTGTGATGTCATCTAGCGTTGGTAGAGGGTAGTGAGGGCGTTTGATAGCCTTGTTCAAATCTCTGGGGTCGAGACAGACTCTGAGCTTGCCTGTACGTGGTTTCTCAACCACTACTAATGTGTTGACCCACTCTGTCGGTTCTGTTTCCTGGACGATGATTTCTGTATTCTCCATGCTCTGCAGCTCCTCCTTCAGGCAACTATGCAGAGCAAGGGGTAGCCTTCTCGGTGGGCAAACCACAGGGGTTGCTGCTGGGTCAAGGTGAATAGTGCATTCACCTGGGAATAGTCCGGTTCCTTTGAAAACGTCAGCAAACTCCTCCATGACTGTCTGCTTCTCAACTGGTGCTGTCAATGATAGCAGTAGCTTGACGAGGTCCATGTCTAAACATGCTTTTAGACCTAGCACTGGAGGTGCTTGAGTGTCAACAATGTAAAAGTCCAACATTATGTTGCTTTCTTTGTACTTGCATTTCATTAGGCATGTGCCTTTTACAATGATAGCATCAAGTTCAACAATTTCAGATGATAACCTCAGCCCCTATTACACATTTTTTCTTGTAATTTTTCCACTCCTTTCCCTCCCCATTTCCTTTTGTTTCTCTCTCACACCTGGCAGCTATCTCTTGCCCTGCCAGTACACTTTACTTTACACCTAATCTCAGCTTATTACCATCTCGTCTAGCTCTTTTGTTTCTTTCACTTCTTTTGTCCGATCGCAGCCCTGCCTTCGATCTGTTTTCTTTTCTTTCCAGTTTTGAAGAAGGGTTCGACCCGAAACGTCAACTCAAATTTCTCTCCACGGATGTTGCCTGACCTGCTGAGTTTTTCCAGCATTTTCTGTTGTTATTTTGCCTTTTACAATGAGCTGCTCACCCCCATAGCTGGTCAGTCTGCGTGAGGTGGGCTGTAGCTCACACTCATCCTTCAAGCTGTGATACTCACTCAGAGGAATTACATTAACCTGAGTGCCAGTGTCTAGTTTAAACCGAAGCTCTGTGCCCTGTTTTCCTATCTCAATATTGCCAAAGGCTTGCTCAGTCTCTGAAATCTGTTTTTCTGTGACACAGAATCAATAAACAGTTCCTCTGCATTTGGCTCTCTACCTGGCATTTGGCTGTCACTCACTGTGTGTACTGCTAATCCAAAAACAGTCCTGCAAACTTTAGCAAGGTGGTTCCGTTTAGCACATCTAGCACATTGCCTTCCTTTGGCAGGGCATTGCTCCTTTTCTCCATGCATCTTGTTTCCACAATATCCACAGTTTTTGAAGCATTTTACGTCTGTGTCGCCCATTTTTAGAACGCTGTTCTTTCTGTTCTGAAACACACTCTCTGGGCGGTGTTCTTTGGTGTGTGTCTATTAACTGTGTGCACTGTCTGTTCACGCGAGCTGCTCGTGGTGCCAGTTATAGTTTTCAACTGTGCTTGGGCTATCTTGTGCGATCTAGCTATGTCCATAACTTTGTCCAGCGTTAGCCTGGACCCAACATTCAAAAGTTTCTCTCTCACTTTAGCTGAATGTGTTCCAAACACGATGCGGTCTCTGACCATCTCATCTTTATCTGCATATTCACAGTCTTTTACCAGCAGTTTTAACTCAGTCACGAACTGTTCAAACGACTCACTAGCTCCTTGTACTTTCTCCTGAAACTTGTACCTAGCGAATATCATATTTGTCTTGGGCATCACATATGATTCAAAATGGTCAAAATAACTTTTCAGTACCTTTGCTTCATCCGCGGTGAGAGACCATGTGTTAAAAATGTCTCTCCCTTTTTCTCCGATCCACAGGAGTAGGTAGCTGCATCGTTCTTCCTCCCCTTTGCTTTTCGACGGACCCGAGAACATTAACTCCATGTGTTGCTTGAACTTGCGCCATTCTCTATGTAAGTTCAAAGATTCCCAATCCATTCGAGGTAAGGAAGCTCCAATGATGTACATTTCAAATCCCTGTTCTGACACCATGTCTTGTTTTACACACTTTGTACAAAACTAATAAATTGCAGGACAATGGAATATTACAGTTTAACTCTTTATTTAAGCAATAGGTCTGTGATCTTACTCATACAGCAGTGAGGAAAATATGGCGTTAGGACCCCTAGCCTGGGTCTTCAAAACAATAGCAGTCCTTACAGATGCCTGCAGGCCAATGACAACTCAACATGTGATCACATGTGAATATAATAGGTATTCCTTACAGATGCCTGTGGGCCAATGATAATTCAATATGCAAATGTTACAACATAGAAGGTTGATGAGGGTAATGCAGTTGATGTAGTGTACATGGATTTCCAATAAGTGTTCAACAAAATGCCAGAAAAGTTGAAGCCCATGTAATAAAAGGGATAGTGACAGCATGGATATGGAATTGGCTAAATGACAGGAAACAGAGAGTAGTGGTGAACGGTTGTTTTTCAGACTGGAGGAAGGTATACAGTGGTGTTCCCCAGGGGTCGGTTCTAGGGCCACTGCTTTTCTTGATATATACTAATGAATTGGACATGGGTGTACAGGGCACAATTTCAAAATTTGCAGATGACACAAAACTTGGAAGTATAGTGAACAGTGAGGACGAGAGTGATAAACTTCAGGAAGATATAGACAGGCTGGTGAAATGGGTGGACACGTGGCAGCTGAAATTTAACGCAGAAAAATGTGAAGTGATACATTTTGGTAGAAAGAATGAGAGGACATATAAACTAAATGGCACAATCCTGAAAGGGGCGCACGAACAGAGAGACCTGGGGGTATGTGTGCACAAATCGTTGAAAGTGGCAGGGCAGGTTGAGAAAACAGTTTAAAAGGCTTACAGGATCCTGAGCTTCATAAATAGAGGTATAGAGTACAAAAGTGTGGAAATTATGATGAACCTGTATAAAACACTGGTCTAGCCCCAACTGGAGTACTGTGTCCAATTCTGGGCACCACACTTTCGGAAGGATGTGAAAACCTTAGAGAGGGTGCAGAAAAAATTTACGAGAATTATTCCAGGAATGAGGGACTTCAGTTACGTTGATAGACTGGAGAAGTTGGGGTTGTTCTCCTTGGAGCAGAGAAGATTGAGAGGAGATTTGATAGAGGTGTTCAAAATCATGAGGGGTCTGGACAGAGGGAAACTGTTCCCATTGGCAGAAGGGTCGAGAACCAGAGGACACAGATTTAAGGTGATTGGCAAAAGATCCAAAGGCGATGTAAGAAAAAACTTTTTTATGCAGCGAGTGGTTAAGATCTGGAATGCACTGCCTGAAAGGATGGGGGAGGCAGATTCAATCACGGCTTTCAAAAGGGAGTTGAATAAGTATCTGAAGGAAAGAAATTTGCAGGGCTACGGGGAAAGGGCGGGGGAGTGGAACTAGCTGAAGTGCTCTTGCAGAGAGCTGGTGCGGGCTCGACAGGCCGAATGGCCTTCTTCTGTGCTGTAACCATTCTATGATTCTTTGTCGATAATTAATGTACGGCACTGGTAAACCAAGAAAAGGGAGAGGCTGGGAAAATAGGCAGAAACCTGTGTTTTGAGAGTTAATTCTTGCTATATTATAGCTATTAACCAGAAAATGAACCCAGAATCATCAGGATCGATGCCCAATAGCTTTTCAACCATAATAAAGAAGCTCAAAGCCAACAGCCCCGTAAAGTACTTGCAGCTAATTGGCCCTCCTCTTCCATGATACACACAAGTTAATGCATAGCAAAGGAAGTTATAAAGGACAAGGTTGCGAACTGGCAAAAAACGATCAGTGCTTAAAGATGTCTTTAATAGTGCAATTATAGTTGAGCTACCCTTTCCTCCAGCAGGCCTGGATTTTCTTCAATGCTAGTTATTACTTGAGATTGTTTGAAGAACATTTAACAAGACAGCAATGCTGTATACAAATACTAACCATGGTTAGGTTTTGAGGTGCAATTTTGCCCAGTTCCCTACTTTGAGAAATTGAGGTAAGAAATTGCACCAGTTTTGCAAAAGCAAGCATGCTGAGTCGATCATTCCTCTAGCGGTAGATGGGTTGCTGTTGAAGCAACAATCGAGCTGGAGCCAGAGTCAGGCACTTAGTGAACACATTTGGTGCGGATATCAGCCTTGAGTTTGGTACTGGATCTTTGCCTTAACTATATAACCAGCACGTTCTTCCACTAAATGAAACATCTTGACAACCTTGCACCAGCTTATTCTTCTATATTTAGTTTATTCATGGTGATTAACTGTTCACCTGACAAGATCAACTGATTTTTTTTGTAAGTGTCACTGTTCTAAAAATGCCCATTTTGGGTGATTTGCTGAGATCAAGGATAGATTGAAACCATCTTGTTCTTTTTGGATTGAGGAAGAATCAATGTTTTCATGTGATGGCGCTCTGACTAAGGCTGGGATGGACTGGGCTTCTTTTGACAAACGCAATGATCACAAAAGAGGAATAACCATTCCAGATGTTCATTTGAAGCTCTTGGAAAAAGATCCAAACAGTGCAACAGGAACCGACATCGTACTTGAAGGCACGGGCTAAATATCAGAAATCACCGTTCTGGGCTGGAAAAGCACCAAAAAGATTTAGCACAAGGTTTAAACCCCAAGAACATCTCAATTGAATTTCTTGCAAAAAAAATACACATGCAATTTTAGCATTATTGTTGCCTTAGTAAAGTAGCCACAGTCAAGCTCCAAAGCAGGGGGAAATAGAATGGAATATGCCTAAGAGAATATCAAGATTATCATAAATGTCTTTCCCTATTGACAGCTGAGACTTTTACCAAGCCACATGTAGAATTGTTGTCCAATAGACAATGTTGACTAATCATAGGCATGGCTGCCGACAACATTTTTGCCATATGCCCTAATTTCAGTAGAAAATGCCTTACACACAATACAGGTAAATGTACTTAACCTGTATATTTACTTCAAAAATATCTAACACTTTGCAATCTTTCACCAAAGTTTAGAATTCTAGCATGAATTTATCAGATGCAGTGCATCTTAGTGCACTTTTTAGGTTTTTGTCCAGCAATTGCCACAATACTTTGGCTTCCTCAGAGTAATTGCGGACAATGTTGACTTGGTCGTGTCTATTTGCAACACCAGATTTCTGATTGGGCCCCTTGGAGGACAAAACACACCCAACAGTTTGTCTGGAATGTGTGATTTGATCCTGCCTGCTGTAGGCAACCCTGCAATGTGTAATTTGATCCAGTCTTGCCAAACTACAGAATGTGGAAGTCTAATTAGCTTTGTGAAGAGCCTCTGTTAATGGTATTCTGCAATTGTAATTATCATTGTCCTTGGCTGGTAAAATAAAGGACTTTATACTCTAATTAGCAGGTTAGTTAATTCTTTGGAGTTTTGTGTTTTTTTTCCTTCGGGAAGTGATACAAATTCTTTAATTCTGAACGAAGTGCTGTTCCTAAGGTTTCCCCAGAGTTTGTAGCTCTGGATTATTGCATTGGACTGCAGGTTCAGGCTGGAACCTTGTGTGGGAGCAGAGTGCGGTGCGGCTGCAGTGCTGAGCTTTCCTTTCCAGTAATAACATATGAAAGTGTTTTTGCCAGTTTGAAACATATGGAAGTAAATAAGTGTTTCAGTATCAAATAAATCCTTACATCTCGAGAATGAAAGCCTTATTCACTCAGAATTCGTGAGTGTGACTTTCTGTTTATCTTAGGGGACAGGTCTATACAGGTGGGTAATGCAAAAACAGCATTGCCGGCCTGTATGAGTGCGCTGTGAGTTCAACTTGCCCAGAACAAAATGGCATAAGACGTACAACATAACCGATGACATCTGTTTGTTGACATAACCGATGACATCATGTTTGTCTCTCATGTCTCTGCACCACCTCCCGAGTGGAAGAAACTAAGATTTCCCAATTCGCAAACTTTGGGCTTTCGATTTGATTTCTACCTCACTATCAGTAGCAAACCCCTGTGCCTGCTCTCCTTGAACAATTGGGCCGGAGAGCACGAGAGGCAGCAGAGCGAGCAGGGCCCTAGGCCCCAAAACCACCAAACCCCGGGATCCTCTCACACTTGCAGAGGCCGCAAGTTGGGCAAGCTCACCTGGGTGAACGGGGCTTTAAACATCGGGGCCTGGACCTGGGCCCAGACTGGGTTTCCGCCCCCGCTTGAATCTAGCTGGATATGGCCACCCTCCAGTTTCCCCCAACCAACTGACCCTCCTTCATCTCCCAAAACTACACCATCAAACCCCGGGGTAGCTCAACTGGGTGAGCAGGGATTTAAACATCGGGTTCTGGGCCCAAGCTGGGTTTCCACCTGTGGCTGATTCCCGCTAGGTTTGGCCACCTTCCAGTTTCCTCCCACCAACCTCCATCTCCTGAAACTTCGGCCCGGCATCTTGAAGCCCCAGCCCCGCAGTCTAGTCCCCATACCAAGACTCCCACCCAGAGGCCATGGCCTACTGCTTAGGCCTGCACCTGCTAGCCTTCCCACAAATCACTAGCAATGGACTGACAAGCACATGTGCAGTTCTGGTGGGGGCGGACGGTGTTTAGGCCCCCACCCATACGGGCGCGTGCACAGAAGACAGTGCAAATAATCAACATGTGTTGACTTGCACAATGAGAAGCCAGATCCACCACTGCTCTCCATCCAGAACATAATTGGATGCTGCTCGCCTTTTTGGTGCTGTTCGTTATTGGTTGGGCTTCCTTTCTTGGGCTGGCCTAGAGCAGTTAGTTCGATTGGTCAAGCGGACCACAGTGACAGCTCCCTTCTGCTGCTGTTTCCATGGCATTGGTCTGGCGATTTCACCCATGTTGCATACCATTTTAGTAGATAACCAATAAGCAGTAACCAAGGACATAAAGCACACACACTGATATAAAAAACACTTACACACTATGCTTTTCATCTTCCCAACAATGCACAAAAGGTTAAAGTACACATGCATAAACCATGCTAATGAGTATAGACACACTCAATGACTGTTAGTCATTTTTTTTTAGCTAATCAAAAATGCAATTAGCACATCTGGATTTTCATTTTTGCTAAAGTATTGGATAACACTGATGTAGAGTATATCCATGAAAAAAATGTAGTAAGATTAGTATCTGTATATAAGAGAAGGCCCCAGGAGTAGTGTGGCTTGTGGATGCAGTTTTGACATCAAAGCTAAAGGAATACCGAGGAAATGATACTGAATTAACTAAATTTTACTTTTGAGCATTGCAGCTGTATCAGAACAAGCTTTGGTATCACTGAATTTGTTGAAATGTTTCCTGCATAATATACATACCAAAATTCTTCAGGTGCACTGAGAAGCAGCATTGAATGTTGTCAAAAAATGGTTGAAAACATTCAAAGGAAAAGATTCTTCGAAGAGGAGATTCCTCTTAACCAAAGAGATGAGGATGCCTATTCTCCATAGCGAAGCCCACAATGTTGTCAGTTAATCAATTCTGTAGAAAATGGCTCCATTTTTTTTGTTCAGGAATTTCAAGTCCTTGTTGGTACTAACAATTCAGAGATTTTGAAAAACAGAGGGGACTGGAGTTTTAAAGTATCAGCCAACGTTATATGAACTTAGAAAAGTAAAAATGGACAAAAACAGCTGATCCGTCAAGCCTGGCTTATACGGTCATGGTGCATCTTATGCACACCATGATCCCCATCTGCACTGCACTGCCCCTTTCCCACCAACCAGCCACCTAAGCTTCTGGAAGAGACAAAAAACGAGAAAAAAAACAATGTCAATTTAGAAAATAATCCTGGAAAATTCCTCTGAACCCCAAGGGTGATAAAATAAGTTCCAAAAGACCAGTGTCTGGGAGACGCACCCCCGCCCGCCTTATATACTCAGGAACTCAACCAGCTCCCTTTTGAATGTTTGCAGCAAAGCCACACTCAGTGCACTTGCTCCGTCGATTGACGACTCTGAGAACAGAAGTCCCTCCTTACATCTAATCTAGTTCTATGCTTACGTAGCCAATACTAGTGTCCCCTTGATTTCAAACATAAATGCAGCAATATTTTTTTTTAAATGGTAAATATGTAACTGGGTGTTTCCCCTCCTCCTGCACATCCCTTAGGACTTGATTCATTTGTGTATCAAATCTTTCTCCTATACCTCCTGATTAACTGAAGTCAGATCCGGATTATTTCAACACTTAATTCACCACTGTCATGCAACTAGTACCAGAAATAAGTAGAACTAATTAAAACCCTTCAGAGCTGGGAAAATGCAGTAGATCCTCCAAGATATCTCCCATTTTATGCATAATTCTATCCATAATATCTCCCACAAATTACCCTAAATGATCAAACACAACATAAGTTTTGGTCCCATTCTTAACAATACTCAAAACGGCTACCCATGTGTTCAGCATCAGTCTTGTCTGCACTTTTCCAGTTTTTGTGAAGATGACCTGAGCCTCAATAATCATATATTTTGCTCTGTTTGGATCACGGGGCACCTTTCTTAGCTCTTCCAACAAGTTCATTAATTACAATAGCAAAACACTGTGGATGCTGGAAATCTGAAATAACAGAAAATGCTGGAAACACTCAGCAGGCCAGGCAGCATCCGTGGAGAGAGAAATAGAGTTAACGTTTCAGGTCGGTGACCCTTCGTTAATTACAATGTTATTTAAAGATAAAACTAGATGTTCAAATACCTCCCCCTGCCCTCTAAAATGGATGGTGAAACAATTGGCAAGTAGCAAATACTAAAGGCAAAATGTTTTGTAGTTAGTATTCTTTTCCTCTCCCCCCCCCCAAAAGGAAACATTAGACAGGTCATCAATGTGTTTTTTTTACACAAATGCATAAGTGTTTATGGCAATTATGTTAGGTTTTATATATCTAACAGTGAAGTTCTAGGTTTTATATATCTAACAGTGAAGTTATAAAGTACATCAATTGTCAGCTATTCACAACAGATTATAGCAAATGTACTTTTTAGCTCAGAAAGGGAGATGCAGTTTGAATTGCCTGACAAAGTCTTCATGCAGTTAGTTTAAAAAAATACTTAAGACAGCATTTCATGGACATGGGAAGACAATTTATTTTATTAGCAATTACATGTAAACTCCTGAGTGAACAGGAGATTTCCTGGGAGAACCAATTACAAGACTGCAAATAATTTTTAAAAAATCAGAACAATGCTTGCTTGGACAGACATTTATCAACGCAAACCTAAAAATGCAACAATGGAAAGAACAAAAATGAAATCAGCAATTTAAAATTTACTGGGAGTTGAGGTCCAACAGTTGAGGCAGAGCATATTCAATATACTAGGTCTGTTTATTTTACGTTAACAGTTTTAACTGGCAGTTGGACAGAAGTAAAAGCACAAATGAAAGTGGAACCAGCAGAGCAAAGAAATTAGTAGATCAAAGAAAAAATCAGTGAGGGAAAAGAAAAGTTAACTGTTGCCAACCAGGTGAACAGTGTTAGCAAGTCATAAGAGAAAAATAAACCATTAAAATGCAATTGTTTCAATAAAAGTCTCATATGATGTGCATTAAGAGTTAACAGTTTTAGAGGCAATTCCAAAAAATAAACTGCAAATTCTGGAAATACACAGCTAATTGGTTAACATCTATAAAGAGAAAAGATGGTTCAACACTTTGGTGTAGAACCTTAATTAGAACTCCAGTTCTAATGAAGGGTTTACATTAGAAACATCAACTCATCTTTTCTCCTTATAGATGCTGACAGATCTGCTATGTATTCCCCGCATTTTCTGTAGAGGCAGTACAGTTCATATTACAAAGAAGTTATATATCGTAAGTTACAGCACATAAATTAAAGGTTCCTTTTGCCGTATTCACAATAATTTTAATCAGAGACTCAAACCTGGTAAAACAAACTAAAATATTGTATACTTGTAAGTTGAAGTGACCAAGCAAACCTAATACAAGATACAGTTAAGAAACCACAAATTGCCAAGCAGAGAGAACAGGTCAACTGTTCTTAAGAGTTATTGATGTTTTAAACTTTGTATGAATGACTATAAAAAAGTTTAAGGCAAACCATATAAACCTCTATGTTTAATTTTTCATTTTCAAAAGTATGTGTACATTGCTTCAAGGCTGTTGTGCTGTCTCAGAAATAGAGGTTCATTTATCACTTAACAAAACAAATTTACTATAACTAGCAAAATTCCTAAAATGCTGGCAAAGATTCCCAATGGAATCAATATAATTGTTCAACTACTGCCCCATCTATTATGGCATTTCACCATAGTTGTTACTGTTATTTGGTATGCATCTATTTTAAGATCCCTTTTATATCACTGTCAGGTTACAAGCTGTGAATGTACAAACTGCTGCAGAACACCATAAATGTTAAGCATTAAATAATCAAATTTTATCTGAAAATTGTGAAATACTACTGCCTATGACAAAAATTACATAACTATCTGCAATTTAATCAAAATTTCCATCCACTCCTAAATAGTTTTTTTGGTTTACCTCCATCTGTTATACAGTACCAATTTGGTTAAAATAAATTAGCAGCATATACTGAAGCAATATAACTCAATTTACTACATGTAGTAAATAAGTCTAAAAAATGCATACTTCAATGTAAATATATCTGATCAGTAAAATAAAGATTAACTTGGAATATCAACTTGGCATGAAACCTCTACCTGACTAATAAGATCTACTGTAATCCAAAAGTTAGTGGATAGTAGTTTTCTTGTACTGCTGATGTATATTTGCTAACACAAAAGTTCCTAGCATTTTAAATCTAAATATATTTGTTACAGCTTGGAGATCAATACTTACTAGTACAGTCTTGGTTAAAAGATTTTTTGATCACTGTAATGATTTAACATGTGGATATTTACAGTAAAAGTTCTGCATCAACTCTTATGCCTTCACAGGAAATCTGAAGCAATCATGTAATTTTTAAAAAGTGTGAATAATGAGTTTGTGAAAGAATTAATGTTGTATTATTGGCATCTTCACTTCCAGCTGTATATTTTGCCAAAAGCTTAAGTGGGACACTATTGATTTAATGGGATAGCTCATCAGTTTGACCATTTCGATGCTGGTAATATGCCGATTATGAAGCCGGTTGAGTCACCTGCTTGTGAATCAGACTGATTGTAAAGTTTGCTGTAAAAAAACCTCATATTGCCGAGCTGGACAAATGCTTCGAAGCATCCTGACCGGGAAAGTTGTTCTTCAGTGGCATAGTGAACTAAATGTCAGAAGGGAGGGGGGAGCAATTATCAAGGACCTCCATTCTAAACAATACCTACTGTAATGAGCAAGTAGATTTTGTATTATTCTACACATGGAATAAAATGCCTGAATGACGAGCAGTACAGGTATCGTTTTCACTGCTGGTTTACCCATCAATTGTCCATTTTCTATATTTTTTTTGCATCTTGTGGAAACCAATTGCAAAGTTTTTAAAGAAATAAACCAAAAAAAGAGAACATTTGATTTTTCCTCTCCACTCCAATTAGTTTTATTCAGTTTGCTTTTATTGATTATTCTTCCCTAGAGCATTAATAACCAAGTCCATGCCTTTCCAGGTGCAGCCCCATCATCACTACGGGAAGCTTGATGTTTCTGGTATTGATTTTAAAAAGTCAAATTTATCCACAGTTAAAAAGGAAAATTGTACTGTGAACCTTTTCCAGTAATGTTTCAGTTTACATAGTGTGTAAACGCAGATGTCACTAGATAACACTTACTGGGTCTTAGTTTGTTGAATGATATTTGGTCATGATTTTATATATGAGGAAGAATTAAAGTCAGAAGTATACCAGGATTGAAGGGCTCAACAAACAGATACACATGCATAAAAGTTCAAGGAACAAAAGCAGTATCTATTAGAGCAGAATGCTGGGAGGTTACTGTCTACAGAAATTAAGTGTGATATCACTTGTTCTTAGACTTCAACTTAAAACTTATACTATTACAACATAGAAAAGCCAGAAAATGGGACAAACACAGGATTTATGCTGCCAGATCGATGAGGATGTATTCAGAAGGAAATTTGTGATCACTCCATTTGGTAAAATACAATATGAATATTTACTATTACACCTGAGACAAGGAAATATTAAAACTTCCTTCAAAATATTTGATAGGAACAATTCTGTTCATACAGCATCTTTAACAGTTGTACAAATGTCTACATGCTGCACACAGAATTAAACAGTATTAAAAACGTTGTGTTTCACTTTTCCAGATGCCATGTGCTACTTAAAGCCTTTAACTTAGTGTATTTCAACAGCTGCTGGAGCAATATCTTCTACTTCAAAAACCAATAAGTGAATCTGGAAGTTGCTACATGGATAAGTATTAGTAAAGCACTTTAAGCTTACCATATAGCCTTCTTTCCATTATATAAGTAGTGTCAGATAACATCCTTGGGATCCATTAAATTACCAAGTAATACTGAAAATTTCAATTTTAAATTTAAATTGCAATGACATGTAAAAACTGTTACCCAAAAAAACACACAAAGGTTACTAATGCAAATACTGTACTGATACAATCTTTTCTGTATATACACAATAAAAATGTCAGTATATGCAAAAATAATTAAAATCGTGCACAAAGTATACATTTCGTTGTAACATTTAAATTTCCTTTGCAAAGGAAGCAATGGAAATTTTGTTTTTCAATAATTTTAAGATCCTCCAACACACTTTTCTGATCAACTTCTTAAACTCGGGGAGGGGTGTTTTTGTGCATCGATTCCATCTTCTTCAAAGTCTGCTCCACTGCAGCTTATGGCCCATCTAAAAAGGGAAGCAATGTTTGTGACAACCACTGTAACCCATGATCATTTTATGGCAATCTGGAAAAAATCAAAATCCATACTCCTGGGAAAGTCTGAGCAGATCCCATCTAGCGCTAGCAGTCTTCTGTAGCTTATGGGATCACTGCAGGAATTTTCTTTAACCAAGTCAAAAACAGACTATCGACACAAGTCTGCTGAGGCAGTGTCTCTCTTGTGCTTCCTCTTTTTGCTAGGTAAATACTGTTGTTGATGTGGTTTGTTGCCTGGATTCTGTTTGTTTGATACACTTCCAACATGGCTGGAGTTCTGTTGTCCTTGGAAGCCTCTGATAGACGAACGGAATAGTCTTGCTGCACCATGCTGGAACAAAACAATATCTTAAGTCAACAAAACATTATCCCATTAGCAGAAAATATCTTGCATCAATAAAACAAAAACGCTGAAACAGAAAAAGTGTGAATATTGAAATTTAAATAACACTGCTTACTGCATCTTGAATATAATTCTACATGCTATGTAATACAATTAAGTATATTTTGTCACTACTACATTATGCAATTCAAAAGTACCATGAAGCAATTTGGACATCCTGAGTTTGTGAAAGGGGCGATATAAATGCAAGTTCTTTCTTATTAGTCTGTTAATTCTGTATACAGATACAAATTTCTACACTTATCAGCCCCTCGTCTTGCCCCCAATCCTTTTCGGACCGAATTATTTTCCAGTTATTTCATAACCAGTGTGAGAAAGTGTTTAATAAATGCTTTTTCAAAAAAAAAAAAAAAAACTTTTATACACTACAAACTTGTATTACATATTTGATTTTGGCAGACACAATTGTACCACTATTTCTATTAAGTGCAGTACTTTTTAAAAACCACAGTCTATCAGTACTGGTGCAAAAGCCATCAGAAAAACTAACATGTGCTTCCATCTCCATATATAGTTTGTATATAATGTTTTGCACTTGAAATAGGAAAGTTCCCAAACTCCTCTTCTCCATTATAAACTGCATCCTACAAACTTCCTCCCCTGCCTCACCATCCTCACATCTGACACCAGTTACGAGAAGCTCTTGAATTGGTCTCTAAAATTGTGGCCATCTGCTGCCTCAGCCTCTTCCACTCCCTGTCTTCCAAGACCACTCCTAACTTTCAAAATCCCAATCACCTAACACCCCAATCCTAGTGTTCCTATTGCCAACCTCCACTGGCTCCTCACCCCCAGCATATCAACTTGAAAATAATCGCCTCAAGCTCAGTCATAGCCTTGCCGCTCACCAGCTTTACAATCTCATGCAAATCTACATCGCTACCCACACCCTCCACTTTTGCAATGCTGGTCTACTGTAAGTTGCCCCTATCCTTCACTCCATCATTAGTGGCAGAGCCTTCAGCCACTTTGCTTCCACGCTCTGGGATTCCCTCTTGCTAATATCTATCACCTCCTTTAAAGTTCTTTTTCAAAATCTACCTTTCAACAGTCCCTTCAGTCACTTCCCCTAGTCCTCTTCCTAATCCTACCCAAGTTTTCTTCCAAATTGAGAAGGGCCTAGGGACATTCTACTCCGTTCAAGATACAGACCCAGAATTTCTTGGAGACCTGCACCATTATAATGGCACATCTACATTTGTAGGGAGCCTTGAATGGTACAAAATAAAGAGGAAATTATGCAATCTTGATATGTAAAGAATGCTTGCATTCAAAAAACAGGTAAACAAATTATGTTTGTCTTCATTCCAGCACCCATTATATATTGTAAGGAATTGATTCCACTTTAACTAGGATAAGAGAGGCACTCTCTTTGGGGACAATTTTGAACTGCCGGCCGCCCATTTCTCGCCTGAAAAATGGGTGCACGGTAGTTGAAAATCCTGAGGGGGGGTGGGGGGGGGGGGGGGTGCTAACTAGCAGTCCTTAAAAGCTCCACAGAAGGCCCATAAACTTTTTTGAGGAGAATATTTGTGGTGCCGGGAAGTACAGGAAAGCTGCAGATTCTTCCAAATTATTTTTTCCCTTATTGGCCCTTAGTTTTTTTTGCCTCTCTCAGCAGATTCCATGGCTGAAGTTGGGGGGGAGAAGGGAAGTGTCTAGTCATGATTCTCTAGTCATCATGGTGTGTGGGGGAGGCCTGGTGGACCAGCTGGTCTTCTCCTGCCTGTCAACTTCATATAAATGTTTTAATACCTGCTAGGCAACAATGCAAAATACATTTATCCATCCATTTCACGTGGAATAACTCTTTGGCTTTCTGACTCCACAATAAAGAATGATTTGAAGGAGAAGGACACCAGGGCAAGAAGAGCGAAGTTCACAGCCAAATATCACTAAAGCTTTCCTCCACAAAACAGACAGTGATATCAACTTTTAACGACCCAACTCCTGGAGTTGAAAGTGATTGAATGGATATAGTAACAGGGTGATGATATGGGAACAGGAACTGTGATTTGAACAATTTGTTTGTATGGAGGGTAAACGCCAAGACGGTCTAGTTGGTCCAAATGGCCTGTTTCCATGTTGTAACTTCTATATCTCTCTACTTTGGAAACATCCATTGACTCAGAGTTAAAAATAAAGTGTAGCAGAGTTCTTTTTATTCAAGTACATCTCTAATATCTATGTAGAAAAAATATTCTTTAAAAATGCATGAAACTTCATATCCCAACGGAAATCTGCCACTTCAGGTCTCTCCATTCATCACAACTAATGTCAATGATGTGAGAAACCACTGGCACTTCAGAATGCCACTCATTATAATGAGTGCCTTGACTTCAAAATGGCCCAAGAGGTGACCTGGAGATGCCCGACCCCAAGAAAACATGCAAGTGGCAAGTACACAGCAATGAGTGTAAGCAGCGGAGAAGAAAATAACTAACATGTCAATTCATAAAGGGAAGACCACATGGGCAATGTCAAAAATAACAAAAATCCACATTCATTTCCTTTGCCTCAATTGTGCTGTATATGAAGGATACCGAAAAGAACATATAGTTCTATCACTAGTTCGTGCAATACGATTGTTAGTAAAGAGAACCATTCCTTTAAAATTTTAAAGATCACGGTTCTTGTTTGGGGGGGGGGGGGGGGGGGGGGGGGGGGAAGAGAAAGGGGAGAAAGAGGGGAGAGACCAGTTAGGTTAGGTTATGAAGCAAGTTTCATCCAACACTGGCTACAGCATAAATTGGTACAGAATCAAGTCCTGAAAGTGGAATCTACTTGGAGCGAAATCGCACGCCAGTAAGAGGCCACAAAATGAATAATTGCAAACCTGGGCTTTAGTATTGTTGCTTGTTGAATTGCTTGATGTACTGTGTTGCATTTTCAAACTTGGCAGTGAAGATGATTCTGCTACTGACTCTTGTGGCACTGATCTGTTAGTATTGGACTGGTGACTGCCAGATTGTTTGGAGGTTTTGCAAGGTGTTCCATCAGAATCCTAGATGTAAAAACATATGAATTACATTTAGAATTATGCACAAACACCATCAAACAAAAACACTCCAACTGATGTCAACACCACTTTATTCAGTACTGGGACTTGCATTAGATGGAAATGTTGGCACCTATTATGAAGGATGCTATTTCTTGTAGGTCATGCAAGCCAAAATAAAAATAACTTTCTCCAAACCATAATCTGAAACTTACTGTGAAAGCATATTTATACCTAGTTTCAAAAACAAAATACTGCAGATGCTGGAAATCAAATGAAAACAGAATATGCTGGAACTACTCAGCAGGTCAGGCAGCATCTGCGGAGAGAGAAACAGAGTTAACATTTCAGTTCTGACCAAAGGTCATTGACCTGAAACATTAACTTGGTTTCTCTCTCCACAGATGCTGCCTGGCCTGCTGAGTATTTCCAGCATATTCTGTTTTTATTTTATACCTAGTTTGACTGATGAAGCAATGTAAAACAAGAAACGTAGGAAACAAGAGCACTTATTGTTTACAGAAAGAGATTATCTATAGTCTAGTGGCCTTTTTGTTTTTGTGAACCAGGTTTCAATCCTCCACTTTGCCAACATCAAGAGTCCTATACCCACAATTCAACACAAACCAGAAATCATTTAGAAAAATGAAAAATATGGCAGGTGTTGAAGGTAGAGAAATTAACAGTGTTGCAGTGAAGAAGAATACTGTGCTTCAATGTTCCCTCTAAGCTGTGTAGCCGCGCAGCCGGCGTTTCAATGGGGAAAACTGAACATGCATGGTATTTTGAATGGGCCGCGCAGCCCCTTAATGTGGCCGCGCACCCAAAAAGAATTAACAGGAACACTGCTCTGCATCTGCCCAGGTTATATCTAACCTGGAGTAGGCGCTTGAAGCCGACACTGGGTGTCTTAATCAAGATTACTAAAACAGAAATCAACCCACCCATTGTTTTCTATGATTCCACATTAATCGTTTAATTAAACCATTGTAAATGGAAGTTGAATAAAGGTCAGGATCACAGAACTGTATTTTAAATAAATGACAAGCACAATTTATCCAAGCCAAACTAAAGGCATTTTTCTGAATAGCCAATTGTAATGGCAATTTCTCCTCCTGCATTGAAAAATCAATACTGACTGCTTTGCTCAATTGGAATATTCAATGAAAATAAACATTGACCAGAGTAACCCATTGGAAGATTCTGGGAGCATAGTTCACGTCCTTAAATCACTGGAATTCCATGAAAATTAAAGTTATTCACAGTTCTTTAGCTTTAATTTTAAAAACTTATTTGTATTAGCACATTTATACAGAAAAAAATAGGTTTTGTAACAGTCAATTTAAAAGCATCCCATCATTAAAATACACTGAAAATGTGTTTGAATTTAATCTGATAATTAATCAGTTAAAAAAAGTAATACAATGACAACTCAAAATGTTATACAGCTGTATTTAAATTTCACTAGTCATTGGAAGGCACTTCCAAAAGTGTTGCGACGCCCCAATACACCATTTATCCAAACAGTACAGAAAACCCCCTCTTTCAGATGAACAAATAATTTGAACAATTAACTCCCATGTTGCACTGCATTAGATGATACTAATTCAGCACATAAATTAATATTCAATACAGTACAATAGTTATGCACACAACAAATACCGAGAGAGCCAGCCAATTTGGTCAACCAGTTAATTCCAATAAATGGTGCTTTGGTAAATGGCTTCCAATTGTAGCAACTGTGCTGGATTTGAAACTGTTTGGCCAAGTGTTTGAGTTCTGGAAGGTCAATTTCTCACAGTTGCAGGAAAAATGGCTGAGATAAGTTAATCAGTTCTCAGCTCTGCCACTCACTTGGAGTGCACTGCAGATGCACAACATTCCAAACCAAACATGGACGAATAACCTCAGAACTAGATCAGTGGAGAAATAACCTCCAAAATACATTAACGACCATTATGTGCTGACAGATAGCCAGGTGGGGCCCATTATTTGTGCAAGTACACTTTCTACTGTTTTTACATATTAACAATAAACTTCCTTCTTAATCCCTTTAATCATACTTGTACTGCAAGCTACATTTAAAAGGAAACATTTACAATTTTATGGGGAAGTAGAATACTTTTCTCTACAAAGGATACCTAAACATACAGCCAACAGTTTGGTTACTTACAACATCACTTGAACTGGATAAGGTAGAAGATGCAGAGGACAATGGACCAGACGATGAATTAGAAGAGTGTTTACTAAGACATGTTTCAGAGGTCCTACTTCTGGGCTGGCCTATAACTGCGCACTCTTCTGAAACATTGTTGTTGCATTTATCCAGCTGTTGTGGGCCAACTAGCAAAGTTACATCATTCCCTGAGGAGAAAGGAGGAAAAAGTTTGCTCACTGCAGTAAATGTCTTTTTCTTAATGACCATTTCCTTTATATGAAGATCCATTTAGAGTTATTCACTGAGCAATATTCAGTGAACAATATAGCCATTGGGCAGATTACAGAAAGAATGTTGGCAATAACAAGATCATACTTTAAAGCTAGTTATGAGGAATAATTTGAGCTTTTCAGCCTGGAAAGGAGACATCTGGGACTTAGAGGTGTACAAGCTAGTTAAGGGAATGCAAAAGATAATTCTGGAATAATTAAATTAATTAAATTGTGAGAGCAGGACAATAGACCACAGGTTCTTCACAGAACTGTTGCTTAGCAGTAGATTGTGACTTGGAATAACAGTTGGAAAAGTAATCCTTTAAATACATCGGATCTCTATAAAAAGTATTATACCCAATATTAAATTGAGAGGGGTTATCTTCCATAGTGGTTAAGAAACCAAATTCCCTTGCATTAATATAGTATTTTAGGAACAAATGATATGTAGCCTATTCAAAACCAGACCAAATTCTAAAGATAAAACTTATATTGAGAGGACCAATTTCTCAATGTAACCGAACACGGGAGTACTGTATATTTGAATGTTCTGACTTGGTTCCAAATTATTAAGGTATGCAAAACGGCATCAAGTGGGAGTAAGGTTGACCATAAATAACAGAGTCTAATAGAAATAGTAATCACTGGCCTAGGTTTAACTGAAGGATTTTTGCTATTACTCAAAAGCACGTGCTTCTTCAGTGGATTGCTACTGCAGAACTGATCACTTTGATAAATCCTCAGATATTGATATATGGGTGTAGATTTAAACCAGTAAGATAAAAAGGGACATTTAAAAATCAAGAAGCAGACAGGTTAGAACTGAACCACATAACAATCGTGTTGAAAGAAGATAATTTAGAACTGGTTAAGAATGAGAGGAGAATGGGAGAAGTCCAGAAAAATTGAAGTATCTGGGAAGGCTGTATTAAAGGACTAGAGGTAAGGGATTTAAAAGTGTGCACAACTGAAGGAGCATTAAGAATAAATTAGGTGATCTGGAGCTCTATGCGCTGGGGACAAAGATTATAATATAAGTATTAGAGTCATAGTTAAATAAGGACGCAGAGCGAGGGGCACATCTTGAAAGATATAAATTCACACAGAAGGGGGGTATTGTTTTTTTATGCAAAACCAAAAGTAATTAATCTTCAATTTACTATGGACGATGCAGAAAAATTATGGATTGAGACAAGAGAAGCTAGTTGTTGGGAACTGTTACAGGTTACTGAGTCAAAGAAAGAATGAAAGTGTCTTTCACGTCTTCAGAATCTCCCAAAGTGCTGTACAAATTTTCACCCTGAAAGGATTTTCAAGATAGTGGCCAAAAAGAAATAAAAGCTGCCTCAATGTAATGATCATACATTGAATAACTATAGCATCAATAGAAGACTCAACAGCAAAGCACTAAAAAAAAAATGCATTTTATGTGTGGGGGACTAAATTAATACAGTGAACAGCTCATCAACAATGCTCAAGTTCCAAGTGCAGATAATGTGCATAGCAGGGATCCAACAACATAACGCAGTGCATCTATTCAAACCTCTACTCGCCCTAAATTTCTATATGCAGTTACTTAGGAGAAAAAAAACAAGTTAAGTCAATAGCAAACTAAAATTCAGCAAGAAGTGGTCAGAAATCATTAATGAAACTAAAGAAAGTGGGGAGAGGGATAAAAGGAAAAAAAAAATTATGGAAAAAATTAATCTCAAATTTCTTCTACTTTATTATTTACTTGGGATTTTGTTAATTATCAGAGTAATTTACTTACAACACACCTACCATTAAATGGAGAATCATTACTGCTCTGTGGTCCCCAATGCTCTTGTATCCAGGTCCTGTAGTCAGCAACTTCCTGAGTTACTCGGATTATTCGACCCAATATACTGTTAAAATATATTGAATAGCTAACTCTAGCAAAATGAATTATAATGTGTCATACAACTAACACTAAATTGTTTAAAAATAGCTTCTTACCTTTCACATTCTCTGTTTGGGTAATACTTTGTAATTGGAGACACAGCGTGACTTAGAACAACATAGGCATAATCAAAGGCTTGCTTTACCTGCATGGCACCATATGAACTCCTACCAACATCATTTCCTTTAAAAAGAGAGAAAAATAAATCACTTAACACACTTTATGCATGCTGTGTGTAAAAATAACTCCAGACAATAAAACAGACTATATTTCACCAAGTCAAAATGCATTGGCCCAGATTTAGCTGCACTAATTACAGGGTAAAACTGACAGCAACTTCTGGCGTCTGCACATGCGCAGTTAAATGTTGAAATCTAGACGTTGCTGTCGGTGATACCCTGTTCCTTCACAGGCTGCGTTGTTAAAGTCTTCGCTGATGGAATCTGCACAGAAATCACTGTAGTGGCATGAACTTGGGGTAATTTACCACTAGTCTTGCATTAGAGAGATGAAAGAAGTTAGGGCTAATGCAATCAGGAGTAAGTGAGTTTTTAATGGCTTAATAAGTGATAATTACTGAACAACCTCTCTGGCCCTAAAAATTTAATTTTACTAGCATAGAGTCTCATTTCCTCAGAAGAAAATTAATGTTGGATTTTTTAAATATAAAAATTAAAATAATTTGAGTTTTACAGTTTTTCTTATATGTCTCTGCCAATGTTTTCAATCAATGGTTTGTTTGCCCAACAGTACTCTCTTCATTTTTAGTGTTTCCTTCAAATTTTACAGGAATTGCAGTTCTTAATTTTTTTTTAAAATCCTGATGTGACCATTGGTTGGGAAAGAAATGAATGCAACATTTTCTGGTGAGAAATGTTTCCTGATTGTTTTTCAGACTGGAGGGAAGTATACAGTGGTGTTCCCCAGAGGGCACTATTATGACCACTGCTCTTTTTGATATATATTAATGGCCTGGACTTGGGTATATAGGGCATAATTTCAAAGCTTGCAGATGACATGAAATCGGAAATGTAGTAAACAGTGAGGAGGTTAGCAACAGACTGCAGGAGGACACAGACGGACTGGTGAAATGGGCAGGCACATGGCAGATGAAATTTAATGCAGAGAAGTGTGAAGTGATACATTTTGATAGGAAGAATGAGGTGAGGCAATATAAACTAAATGGTACAATTTTAAAGGGGGTGCAGAAACAGAGATCTGGGGGTGTATGTACACAAATCTTTGAAGGTGGCAGGACAAGTTGAGAAGGCCGTTAAAAAAAGCTTATTGGAGCCTTGGCTTTATTAATAGAGGCAGAGTACAAAAGCAAGGAAGTTGTGCTAAGCCTTTATGAAATACTGGTTAGGCCTCAGCTGGAGTTCAATTCTGGACACCACACTTTAAGATGTCAAGGCCTTACAGAAGCGCGCAAGAGATTTACTGGAATAGTACCAGGGATGAAAGACTTCAGTTATGTGGAGAGACTGGAGAAGCTGGGGTTGTTCTCCTTAAAGCAGAGAATGTTAAGAGGAAATGTGATAGAGGTGTTCAAAGTCATGAATGGTTTTGATAGAGTAAATAAGGAGAAACTGTTTCCAGTGACAGATGGGTCAGTAACCAGAGGACACAGATTTATGGCGACAGGCAGAAGAATTAGAGGCAACACGAGGGATTTTTTTTTCTTCATACAGCGAGTTGTTGTGATCTGGAATGCACGGCCTGAAAGGTGGTGGAAACAGATT
The DNA here is from genome assembly GCF_052327205.1 of Somniosus microcephalus. NCBI lineage: Eukaryota > Metazoa > Chordata > Chondrichthyes > Squaliformes > Somniosidae > Somniosus > Somniosus microcephalus. Next base: position 223,960,926 of record NC_140992.1, read on the forward strand.
CAATAGTAACTCTCAAAAGGAAATTAGATAAATCTTGAAGGGCTATGTGGACAGTGCAGGGGAATGGAACTAATTGGATCGCTCTTTCAAAGAGCTGGCACAGGCGTGATGGGCCGATTGGCTTCCTTCTGTGCTGCATGGTTGTAGGATTCTATGATAATTCAATATTAAAAAACTTTAGTCTCCTGCACTGGCCATATTATTTTAACACTTTCTAATTTAATTGGTTTATTTTAATTGACAGTATGAAGAAATCAAGACTGTATAACCTAAATAAAACATTATTTTTACTTCATCGAACACATGCTAAACTAGCTGTCCAATAGCAGACTGAATTTAAGGGAATCTTTCATGCAGACAGCCTTGTACCAGCATATTTGGAAATATATATAACCTTGACTTTACTTCCTTGTACCTAATTTATTCAAATCTTTTTAATCCTAACTTTGAAATCTTTTACCTACTTTCTTATTCTATTTTGTTTCTGCTCTCTAGTTTGGAGGTGGGGTTAACAATTTTTTTTTAATTGATTTTTATTGATTTAAATCAACTTTAAAGATTCCAATTAATTGAAGGACCAAACTTGGAAGATGGACATGTGATCAGGTCAACCTTTGATGCATTTTAGGGAGTCAAAACAGGAAGAAACTCTGATGACAAGTATACTTGTTAGTGCTCCTGCAGCCTGACTGGCCAGCGGAGTAAATTTTTGTATTGCTCCAAATGGGTTAATTAGCATTAAATGTTAATAGAAGAGAATCACCTGCAACGGCTTCTCTTCCGGCTCCCGCATCATTACCTCTGGTGTCCCCCCAAGGATCTATTCTTGGCCTCCTCCTATTTCTCATCTACATGTTGCCCCTTGGCGACATCATCCGAAAACACAGCGTCAGTTTCCACATGTACGCTGACGACACCCAGCTCTACCTCACTACCACTTCTCTCGGTCCCTCCACGATCTCTAAATTGTCAGACTGCTTGTCCGACATCCAGTTCTGGATAAGCAGAAATTTTCTCCAATTAAATCTTAGGAAGACCGAAGTTTTCAGTCCCCACCACAAACGCCGTTCCCTAACCACTGACTCCATACCTCTCCCTAACATCTGTCTGAGGCTGAACCACACTGTTTGCAACCTTGGTGTCATATTTGACCCTGAAATGAGCTTCCGACCACATATCCGTGGCATATCTAAGACCGCCTATTTCCACCTTGGTAATATCGCCCGTCTCTGCCCTTGCTCCTCAGCTCATCTGCTGCCAAAACCTTCATCCATGCCTGTTACCTCTAGACTTGACTATTCCAACGCACTCCTGGCTGGCCTCCCACATTCTGCCCTACGTAAACTTGGTGATCCAAAACTTGGCTGCCAGTGTCCTAACTCACACCAAGTCCCGTTCACCCATCACCCTTGTGCTCGCTGACCTACATTGGCTCCAGATTTCAAAATTCTCATTCTCGTTTTCAAATCCCTCCATGGCCTCGCCCCTCCCTATCTCTAATCTCCTTCAGCCCCACAACCCTCCCACCCCCACCGAGATATGTGCGCTCCTCTAATTCTGCCCTTGAGCATCCCCGATTATAAATCGCTCAACCATTGGTGGCCGTGCCTTCTGTTGCCTAGGCCCTAAGCTCTGGAATTCACTGCCTAAACTTCTCTGCCTCGCTACCTCTCTTTCTTCCTTTAAGACACTCCTTAAAACCTACCTCTTTAACCAAGCTTTTGGTCACCTGCCCAAATTTCTCCTTATGTGGCTCGGTGTTAAATTTTTTGTCTTTTAATACTCCTGTGAAGCGCCTTGTGATGTTTTACTACATTAAAGGTGCTATATAAATGCAAGTTATTGTTGTTAAGCCATAATTCATGTAAATTCACATAATTAAACTAATAAATACACTTTATGAACAAATGCCATCAATTCATTGTTATTCTATTGTTTGTTGCTAACTCATTACTGTACATCATGCATAATGTCAAAAAAAGTCACAATTTTTGCAGCTAAATAATTGTCAAAATTCACAAACTGTCTTTACAAGTATATAATGAAAACACACAACATACAAAAATGCTTTTCTATGCATAGCAATTACATTTACTTAGTAATGTCAGAGATAATACAAATAAATGAAACTACAGTGCCTAAGTTTATTTAGAAAACATAAGAATAATTTCATGGCTTTTACTTCATCAACATTCAGAAGAGTTACAATGCCCCAGTGAGAGCACTACCTGATAATAACTCCCATGCATCAGTAACACTCTACAGGAAATGTAAGAAAACATTTAAGTGTGTTATTGCAAAATAAATGTGCCTTATTTCTAACTGATTACCTGAATCTATATCTTCCACATAATCTATAATCTTAAGGTTCACTTCAGTAGTTTTAATTTTTAAACTATCAAAACACCGTTAAAGTATTACCTTGCTGCAGTGGATCCTCGATATACAGCATTGATGGCCTGTATCCATCAGCCATAATTTTTTGCACTTCATCCTTAGCAACGTATGAGCCCCCATCATTTATCCGAATACCAGTCTTAAGATAATTAAAATGTCTTCCGTACAATTCAAAAAATTCAATTAGAAGCACTCCAAGATTAGCATCAGAGTTGCAGACATCTTCTCGAGGATGTAACTATAAGCAAAGGAACATTATCGATTAAGTTAGATGTTTTGATTTTATGTAAAACAAAAGATACTGAACCTTTATTTATTCTTTTTAAAAAGGGCTTCTATCTTCTTTAAGTAGCTAACTAAAACCATAAAGACGCCTTCAAGTCAGGAGGATACAACAGTCTGGGCTATGGACTAATCTATAACTCTTAAGTGAGTGGGTGCAAAAACTGAACAGAGACTTGTAGTGGGTTAGGATTTATTCAATTCCTCAGAATGTATGTTATGGAAAGGCATCTCATATCTAGCATCTCTAGTGAGAAAGAAGGAGACACATTCCTAACAATAACTAGCAGCTAGGCTGGGACTGAAATGCAACCTCTGGCTAGCAGTGAAGCAGCAAACCACTTCAGATATGGTGGCATTAAAAAATACCTCTGCCTTTTAATAAGACCCAGGATACTGCACATCCAACAGTTTATTATCTAGTTTATTTTATGGGTGTAAGAAATAATGGATAACTGCTCAGTGATGCATTGCTACTGAGGCAATAGTTTACTTCGATGAGGTGTTTTATGGTGGGAAGGGGAGGGAAAAAAAACAAGATTATACTGTTTATTTTCTAGAATGTTTTCAGGACAGTTTTCTGGTACATTGTTTTAGAATCAACAAAGAATAAGGCCATCATAGAGATGAGTAACAAACCAGAATTAGTTAACAATCTGACTCTAGGAATATTTTGTGAAAGAGTGCTAAGAGGGGATGTGGGCCCTTTAAAGATTGATGCAAGCGATACTATAATGGAGAAAATGGAAATGGAAGACTTGGTAAATGAATACTTTGTATCTGTTTTCACAGGAGCGGAAGAGGATAAAATACCAGTTATACAAGTGAACCTAAAAATAAGTCAAGGGGAGGAACTTACTGGATTAAAAAAAGTAAAAGAAATAGTAATGGGAGAAAATAACTGGACTTGAGACAGACAAATCTCCAGGGTTTGAATGCTTCCACTTTAGGGTATTAAAAGAAAAAAGGTGGGGAATTTGCAGGTGCATTAGTCATAATTTTCTAAAACCCTCTAGATTTGGGAATTGTGTCTTTAGATTGAAAAATTGCAAACGTCACTCCATTATTTAAGGCAGGAGGGAGGGAGAAACCACAAAATTACAGACTAGTCAGTTTTTCTCAGTTGTGGGGAAGTTACTGGATTCGATCATCAAGAACAAAATGACTGAGCATCTGAACATTGTAGACAGGGGATTTTCTATGGGTGTTGTCTACATGGACTTCCACAAGGAATTTGTTAAGGTTCTGCACAAGAAACTATTAGCAAAAACAAGAGAGCATTAGAGTAACTTGTGACATTGGTTGTGTGGTAGGAGACAGAGAGTAGGGATAAAGTGTTCATTCTCTGATTGGCAGGATGTGACGACTGGTGTTCCTCCGGGATCTGTACTGGGCACTCAGCTATTCACCATATATATCAATGACTTAGATGAAGGATTAGAGAGTTGTATATCCAGTTTTGCATATGACATTAAGTTAAGAAGCACAGTAAGGTGTAGATGGAAGCAAGAAGTTACAACAGAACATTGAAAGACTAAATGAGTAGGCAATACTGTGGCAGATGGAGTTCAATGTGGGGAAGCGCGAGGTCATCCACTATGGATCCATGAAAGAAAAATTGGAGTATTTTCTTAATGATGAGACACTAAGAACTATGGAAAAGCAAAGGGATTTGGGTGTCCAGGTACACAAATCACTAAAAGCTAGTACAGGAAACTTTGGTTTATCCAGAGGTTAACTGTCCGGAATGCTTGATCCACCAGCAAAAATCAGGAGCGTTTCCTTAGGGTTTTTTTTTCTTTTCGTTGCTTTTTTTTCCCCACCAGTCAGGCTCTGCAAGGTCGCGCTGAAGCTGTTGCTAAGCTAGAGAGACACTTGCAAGGTACGGCCGACTGTTTAGAAGCTGTTGCTAAGCAACAGGGTTTGTTGCCAGATACGTATGTTTCAACATTAGCGCTGGTTTGTCCGGCAGTTTTGATGGGACGGCAACAGCTCAGTCCCGTCAGTGCCGGATATCAAGTTTCCTGTATACAGGTACAAAAAAAATCAAAAAGGTTAATGGAATTTTGGCTTTTATCATAAGAAGGCTGTAATACAAAGGGGAGGGGGTGATGCTTCAGTTGAACAGAGCATTGGTCAGACCCCATCTGGAGTACCTCGTTCAGTTTTGGGCACTGCACCTCAGGAAGAATATATTGGCCTTCGAGGGGGTTGCATAAACGTGGGTTGTATTCCCTTAAGTTTAAAAGGGGCGATCTAATTGAGGTGTTTAAAATGATAAAAGGTTTCAATACAGATACAGAGAAGCTATTTCCTCTGGTGGGGGAATTTATAACAAGGGGGCACAATCTTAAAGTTAGAGTTAAGGCATTCTGGAGTGAAATCAGGAGCACTTTTTCCACACAATGGGTAGCGGAAATGTGGAATTCTCTCTCCCAAAAGCGTGCAAATCCAGCGTCCACTGAAATATTCAAGGTGGAAATAGTCAGATTTTTTTTATTAGGTAAGGTATCAAGGGATGTGGATCAAAGGCAAGTAAATGGAGTAGAAGTACAGATTAGGCATGCTCTAATTGAATGGCAGAACAGGCTTGAGGGATTTCACTCTTGTTTCTATATTCCTATGAAACTAAGTGGACACACAGACAATAGGCAAAATCAGCAGTGACAATTTTTCTGATGACAATTATTCATATTAATTGAATGCACAACATGATCAGGAGAGGAAGAAATATTCACTTTCATGGTTGCAAAATATCAATGGTTGCTGTTGAAAGTACCAACAGAATTCTATGATGTCAGGTCAATTCATCTTCAAGGAGTGGAGAAGGAAGAGGGAGGGGAAGATGAAAGAGTGATAAGGGGAAGAAGGAATGAAAGAAAGAGCGAGAGGAAAAAGAAAAGTGAGGGGTAAAAATCAAGCCAGAACAGAGAAAAGAGAGCATGAAACAGTAAGAAAAAGGAGAAAGATTTTCACCTGTAGAAAGCTAACAGCCATTAGGAATAGACTGTAGGAGCCAATCCCGCCTGTGAACACTTCATTTAGGTCTCTCTGCAGCAAGAACTGCTTCAGCACTAGAACCAGGTACGGGAGCACTGGAAACTTCTACAAAAAAGTAAACGTTTGTTAGCTGTAAAGTGGAAACTGTCATATCAAAATAACATTCATCCTTTATTCAGTACTTTAGGAAATCTGAAAGGAAACACAAACAAGGACATGGGAAGAGGAGAAGCAAAAGTTCAAGAGTGCAGATAACAATAATAACTCTGCAACATACTACTACACAGTTGTATAGAATTACATACAGCATAGAAACAGGCTATTCGGTCCAACTGATCTGTGCCAGATTTTATGCTCCACATGAACCTCCTCCCACCCGAATTCATCTAACCCTATCAGCAAAACCTCTTTTCCTTTCTCCCTCATGTCTTTATTTAGCTTCCCCTTAAAGGCATCTATGCTATTCGTCTCAACTACTCCCTGTGGTAACGCATTCCACATTCTCACCGTTCTTTGGGTAAAGAAGTTTCTCCTGAATGCCCCATTCGATTTTAGTGACTATCTTATATTTATGGCCCCTAGCTTTGGTCTCCCCCAAGTGGAAACATCTTCTCTACGTCTACTCTATCATAACCCTTTCATAATCTTAAAGACCTCTATCAGGTCACTCCTCAGAGAGAGACCTAAGTGAAGTGTTCACAGGTGAGACCAGCTCCTTTTCTAGAGAAAAGAGCTACACAGCCTGTTCAATATTTCCTGATAGTCTTCATATCATATGGAGACCAGAACTATGCACAGTACTCCAAATGTGGTCTAACCAAGGTTCAATACAAGTTTAACATTATTTCTCTGCTTTTCAATTCTATCCCTCTAGAAATGGGATGGCAGGAATGGCATATGAGGAGAGATTGGGTCGATTAGGCTTATATTCGCTGGAGTTTAGAAGAATGAGAGGGGATCTCATTGAAACTTATAAAATTCTAACAGAACTAGACAGACTAGATGCAGGAAGGATGTTCCCGATGGCAGGGGAGTCCAGAACCAGGGGTCACAGTCTAAGGATAAGGGGTAAGCCATTTAGGACAGAGATGAGGAGGAATTTCTTCACCCAGAGAGTGGTGAACCTGTGGAGTTCTCTACCACAAAAGGCAGTTGAGGCCAATTCATTAAATATATTTAAGAAGGAGTTAGATATATTTCTTAAGTCTAAAGGGATCAAGGGATATGGGGAGAAAGCAGGGACAGGGTACTGAATCTGGATGATCAGCCATGATCTCATTAAATGGTGGAACAGGCTCGAGGGGCCGAATGGCCTACTCCTGCTCCTATCTTCTATGTTGCTATGTTTCTAAATAAACCCTAGTGCTTCGTTTGCTTTTTTTTTTTTTTAAATGGCCTTATTAACCTGTGTCGCTACTTTTAGTGATTTATGTATCTGTACCCTTAGATCCCTTTGCTCCTCTACTCCATTTTCTGAGTATGGGGAGTCTCTTTATTTTTCCTACCAAAGGCATCACCTCACACTTACCTTTATTGAAATTATTTTGCCAATTACATGCCTATTCTGCAAGTTTATGTCTTATATTTTGTCGCAGTAGTCCTCAGCATTAACTATAACCCTCAATCTGGTGTCATTCACAAATTTTGATATAATACTTCTGATTCCCCACGTCCAAATCATTTATGTAAATGGTGAACAACAGTGGTCCCAGCACCAATCCTTGTGGAAAACCAATTCCCACCTTTTGCCAGTCTGAGTAACTACCCTTAACCCCTACTCTCCATTTTCTGTTTTGTAGTCAGCTTGCTATCCATTCTGCTACTTGTCCCCCGATTCCATGAGACACCCTTAGTCATGAGTCTACTATGTGGTACCTTATCGAAGGCCTTTTGAAAATCCAAATATATTACATCTACTGCATTACCCTTGGCTACTCTTTCTGTTACTTCTTCAAAGAATTCAATAAGGTTGCTCAAACATGACCTTCCCTTTTGAAATACGTGATGACTACTCTATTATATTTTCAGTTTCTAGATTTTTTCTACTTCAATATATTTTATTTAGCTGGAACAAAAACAAATTAATTAAGGTTGGTAACTAAAATTTAATTTTAACAATGTAAATTTGCCTTTTTTTGTACAACATTTCTATTCAAGTAGGAAGGGATAAACCAAACAACTATAGACCCATCAGCCTAACATCAGTAGTGAGTAAGCTGTGAGGCCATAAGTTTATCAGAAAGCTTTTAACAAAGTCCCAAGTGAAAAAATGTTAATTAAAACTAAAAAAAAATCTCGGGTAGAACATGGGACTAGATCAGAAGTCAATCACAAAACAGGAAGCAGGGATACAAATATGTATCAAAACTAAACATAAGCTTGTAAAATATGTGACAACACTAAAGTAGGGATAGCAGTAGAAAAAGAGGCTGTTGAAAAAACAATGTGTGGAATGATTTAGATTGGCTAAGTAACTCGGCAGATAAATGACAGTTGAAATTTAACAATAAAAAAAAAGCATAAAATGAATAGGATTGAATTGGTAAACTTGGAAAGAGGCCTAGGAGTGATGGCTGACTCATTACTTTTAATATCAGGACAATATGGTGAATCAATCAAAAAAGCAAATAGAATCCTTGGGTGCATTCGGAATAGTGTGTTGAATTCTGGTCACCACACCATAAAAAATAGATGCAAGCATTTTAGTGTAGTCAGTCAGAGAGGAGCAACAAGGCTGATCCCAGATGTAAAGGGCTGTGCTGTGAGGAAATGTCTACAGTCTAGAAAGAACATACAACATTGAGGTGTACAAAGTGTCAAATGATATAGATCAGGTAAACATTAAATATTACTTTCATTTATGCAAGAAATACAAGAACAGAAGACATAAATTTAAATTAGTGAGAAACAGTTTAAAAATAGTTTATCAGCAAGAGTTTTCTTTTTGGTCAAAAGAGCAATAAATGTTTAAAACAATCAACCAGGTAGGGAATAGATACAAATAGATTAGAACATCCAAAATAAAGTTGGATGCTATAAAGGGAAAGTCAGGGCACCAGACAAATGGCCTTTCTGGTCATTAATTTTTCTTAGATCCTTTTCAGTCATCACATGGGAAATAAGTGTGATTCATCTTTAGAATCACCTTACTGTCTTAGCAGTACAACATCCATGAAATTCAGAACTGAAACCACCTATAGGTAAACGCTTGACTGAGGCTACAGATACTTTGGCTGCATTGCCAATTTATGCGAGTAGGTAACCACATTTAAACCGAGGCCCCATCTTCCCTCTCATGTGTAAGTAAAAGATCCCACAGCACTATTTCAAAGAAGAACAGGGGAATTCTCCCCGGTGTCCTGGCCAACATTTTACATAGGATATACAGCACAGAAACAGGCCATTCTGCCCAACCAGTCCATGCCGGCGTTTATGCTCCACATGAGCCTCCTCCAGTCTTTCCTCATCTAAATCTATCAGCATAACCCTCTATTCCCTTTTCCCTCATATGCTTGTTTAGCCTCCCCTTAAATGCATCTATCCCTCAACCAACACAATTAATAAATCTATACCACATATAACAGATGAAAATACAGAATCTTCTGACCTTGATAAATTCACGGATAAGCTGAGCAGCCTTTACTCCATTTTGTACATTGAAGCTGATGTCAACTTTTACTTCAGTATAAGAGTCTGTTAGTTTGATAATAGGCACCTGATGCATCAAAAAAAAACAAAAAGGTTATACCAGAGGTGCAAGGGATGAATTAATTGCTCAATGCTTCAGGTGAGCTGCTCAGTTTCCTGCCCTAAAAACTGAAACTAAAACCATCAGTATTAACATTCTTAGTAACCTGCATTGTATAATACTGAAATCATTTAGCCAACTTTTACATCAATTATTTACTGGCAAGGCAGGTTCATAAGCTGCTCTACAAACACACTGCAGACCAATGTGCCAAAAGTGATGAAGGTTTTAATGTGCACCCAAACACAATCAGTTGCGTCAAATCATTAATCACCCAAGCGTCAACCCATAATGCCTTTTTGAAAGAAGGTTGACTCACTGCTACTTCTACGGAGTACCAGTAGTACTCCAGTGGAGTAGCAATAGAGCTGCTGTGGATGGTGGTAGTCCCCTTGAGTTGATTGTGGCCAGGGGCCTCTGCGAGCTCGAGCCCATGAGGGCATGGGTTGCAGACTGTAGCTCTTCAGTGCAGTCTGGCCCAGCTGTCTTTCAAGCATCATGGAAAGTATTGGTTGAGGGGTTGGTGAGTGCAGATGTGCTGCCACCCTGAGAGAGGGCAACACTTGCCTGTCCTGTAGCATAGGGCTGCAGCTCATCACTCCAACTGATCTGGGAGAGCAGATTGCAGGAGATGAGTGGTGCCTGGAAAGCCCTTGTCCATGTGGTCCACCCATCTATGCATCTGGTACACCCGTCTCTCCAAGGTGAAACAGATGTTGGAGCCCAGAGTCTGGATGGGAGCCTTTGGAGCATCCATCAAAGCTGCAAGTCTGGTAACACAGACTCTTGCTGTGAGGGTCCAGTTGCAGTATCCCTGGAAGTGGCCACATTGCAGAGTTGAAATGCGATGCAACAGAACTCCACATATGCTGAATGTAGGCGCCTCCATAAACTGAAGCACGGCGTTCAAACTCTTTGGTAGGCCTTCCAATAACTCATACAATCACTGGTGTCTCTCAAGCATTTTTCATTTTGTGGTTGGACCCCGGGGGTTCGCATCTCTGTCCTGCTCAGCAGAGCTAGGAGGGGGCAAGTTGTCTCCTGGGCTGTCCCTGCCACCAGCATCTGTTCTTGCTCCCTTGTGTTGTGTAGTGTGTTTCTCACCAGGTGCAGGCCCTTCTAACTCACTATCTACCCCACCCATGGTGCCAATCCCAGTGCTGGTGCTTGGTAGGGCTGAACACAATTGTCTATGCTTCCTCCGGAGGGTTGCCATTCTCTGGGGAGTCTTCTTCGTGAGCTTCTTGAGTAGGTTTATGCTGCTGGGAAAAAAAGGGACAAGAGTTAGGATGGCAATGAGAGAATGGACATGAAAAGCTTGACCATAATGATTGAGATTTTGAAGTCAACTGAAGGAGAGATTGCTTGTGGTACATGATGGGGTACAAGTGATAGGCAGTCACCCTACTCAGAGAGGCTGCCAGCCTTGCCATTTCCAATGCTGTTTTCTCTTGCTGTCCCATTGATCTGCAGTGCCTCCTGCTCAGGTATTGATTCTGAAGCAAGTGGCTTGAGTGTAAATTAAGGTCGGAGTGATGAGGAGAGGTGCAGGTTCTGCTACTGACACCAGGTGAGAAAGGCATGCCGTTAGTGGAAGCAGTGAAGGCAGCAAGCAGCAGATGGGTGTGTGTTAGAAGCAAGAATGAGGTGGTATTGTGAGTGAGAATGAAAGGTGATATAGTATGCACTTGTGATTGGTGGGGAGGGATGTGATGCAGGGGTGGTAATTGCTCTGAATGGTGGAGGAGAAAGGAGAGGAGCTGTGACCACATGCAATGCAAGAGAAGGAGAAAGGAGGAACTGGCCTTACCTTTGCTGATCTTATGAGGTCACTGAATCTCTTCCTGCACTGTAGGTTCTTGGAGATGCTCCTGCAACACTTCATTTGATACCTCTTTCCAGGCTTACTTAGTGAGACTGTTTGGCATCATCTTCCCACTTTGTGGGAAAAGCACATGCCTCCTAGTCCTGACCTCTGCCAACAACACCTCCAAGGAGGCATCTGAAAACTGGGGGCAACCTTCCCCCTCATTCCAGCCATCTCCAACGTCTTGAAGTAACAGAATCAGAAATTTAAAAAAGTGTTTAAATTCAGTGAATGCAACCTCCCTTTAAGAGATGCATTCTCCCTTTAAATATGATGCCGCAGGACTGCCACGTGGCGATTGCATTAAAAAGGTGGGCAGGTGGCCTGCTGCTGACGCAATCTGCCAGGCCTCGCTCCAATGATATCATTCGGATGCTCTGCCTGCCTCGACATCCACCACGCACCAATCCGCTCTCCATTAAAAACGCCACCCATATTTCTTTGACATTAGACAGGTTCTTTATTCACAACAAATACTGAAATCCTATTTCTTTGCTCTTGCCACCCTTTTTAAACAGACACAAAAGGAATAATTATACAAGAATTAAACTTCCAGGTACTTACAGTTGCTTTATCCAATACTTTCACAGAGCTCTCATCAGCCACACTGTGTTTCCTAAGTGCTTCCTCTAAAGTCCACAGTGGTAGAGTCTCCCATTTCCCAAACACCACTAAGTCTATATCACTGAATAGCAGAGAATGAAGAGAATTAGTGTATCATTTTTTGAGTCTAGTTAAAAATTTAACACTAATGGAAATTTGCACTCCACAAATTTCAACATTACTTAGACATTTGAAGACCAAGAGACTGCAAAGTGAAGGCAGTTCATGTAATTGATAAAAAAAATTAAACAAAAAGGAGAAGCAAACAAACACACAAGCTGGTCATGCTAGTCCAGTACTGAACGCTTCTCAAAATTAAAAAGGTACATGTTAGCATTAGTCCTCTACTAAATGACTGAGAACTGGCAAACAGCACTCTCTACGCAGTCAGTTTTTTCAATTACATGGTGCAACAAAAGCCAAGCCAAACCAATCCATTTATTTGAATATACAGGCTCTTTGTTTCACTGACATAAAAATATAACCAAGTTAATATAATAAAGACATTTTTACATGAACTTATCCTCAGTCTCCAAATAATTTTACTGGCTTTATTTCATAGCGATATTTATTAGCTTGGGAGTTCTTTTATTTACAGGTTTAAACCTAGAGACTGAAAACCTGATTTTGACATGCATCTAACGGAGAAGCAAAATCCAAGGATCGAACCTAGTAACGTCTTGATCTCTATGGCTCAGTGCTTTACCAGGCATCAAATTGGTAAGGTTTCCGAAAGGGAGAGTCAGTCAACAGAGAAAGTACCTAGAAAGAGATCCTTTGACCAACACCCTGCAATTTCATTTGTGCAAAACCCGCCAAGTCCCTACCACCTAGAATCATAGAATGGTTACAGCACAGAAGGAAGCCATTCAGCCCGCCGAGCCCATGCCGGCTCTCTGCAAGAGCACTTCAGCTAGTCCCACTCCCCCACACTTTCCCCGTAGCCCTGCAATTTGTTTTTCTTTCAGGTACTTATCCAATTCCCTTTTGAAGGTCACAATTGAATCTGCCTCCACCATCCTTTCAGGCGGTGAATTCCAGATCCTAACCACTCGCTGCGTAAAAATGTTTTTCCTCATGTCACCTTTGGTTCTTCTGCCAATCACCTTAAATCTGTGTCCTCTGGTTCTTGACCCTTCCACCAATGGGAACAGTTTCTCTCTATCTACTCTGTCTGGACCCCTCATGATTTTGAACACCTCTATCAAATCTCCTCTCAACCTTCTCTGCTCTAAGGAGAACAACCCCAGTCTATCCATGTAGCTGAAGTCCCTCATCCCTGGAACCATTCTTGTAAATCTTTTCTGCACCCTCTCTAAGGCCTTCACATCCTTCCTAAAGTGCGGTGCCCAGAATTGGACACAATACCACAGTTGAGGCCGAATCAGTGTTTAATAAAGGTTCATCATAACCTCCTTGTTTTTGTGCTCTATGCCTCTATTTATGAAGCCCAGGATCCTGTATGCTTTTTTAACCGCTTTCTCAACCTGCTCTGCCACCTTCAACAATTTGTGCACATATAACCCCAGGTCTCTCTGTCATGCACCCTCTTTAGAATTGTACCCTTTAGTTTATATTGCCTCGGCTCATTCTTCCGACCAAAATGTATCACTTCACACTTTTCTGCGTTAAATTTCATCTGCCACGTGTCCGCCCATTCCACCAGCCTGTCTAGGTCTTCTTGAAGTCTATCACTATCCTCCTCGCTGTTCACTATACAGTACTTCCAAGTTTTGTCTCATCTGCAAATTTTGAAATTGTGCCCTGTACACCCAAGTCTAAGTCATTAACATATATCAAGAAAAGCAGTGGTCCTAGTACCGACCCCTGGGGAACACCACTGTATACCTTCCTCCAGTCCAAAAAACAACCGTTCACCACTACTCTCTGTTTCCTGTCACTTCGCCAATTTCGTATCCATGCTGCCACTGTCACTTTTATTCCATAGGCTTCACTTTTTCTGGCAAGCCTATTATGTGGCACTTTATCAAATGCCTTTTGGAAGTCCATGTACATCACATCAACTGCACTGCCCTCATTAACCCTCTGTTACCTCGTCAAAAAACTCAATTAAGTTAGTTAAACACAATTTGCCTTTAACAAATCCATGCTTAATTAATCCATACTTGTCCAAGTGATTGTTAATTTTGTCCCGGATTATTGTTTCTAAAAGCTTCCCCACCACCGAGGTTAAACTAACTGGCCTGTAGTTGTTGGGTTTATCCTTGCACTCTTTTTTGAACAATGGTGTAACATTTGCAATTCTCCAATCCTCTGGCACCAGCCCTGTATCGAAGGAAGTTTGGAAGAATATGGCCAGTACCTCTGCAATTTCCACCCTTACTTCCCTCAGTATCCAAGGCTGCAGCCCATCCGGTCCTGGTGACATATTAAAATGAGGGCTCTTGTTTTATGCTCATACTGCACTAGGGGCAAGTTAAATGAGAAATACAATACACAACTGTTGCCTGGGCTTTTTAAGTGAAAGATTGCTGAAAGTTTGAGAAGCAATTACAGCAGTTGGGAACAACTTTTTGGAGCCATTTATTTTTTGAATTTGGCAGAGATAACCTTGGACTTGCTTTTGACTGCCTGTGGGAATGTGCGACATAAGAAATAGGAGCAGGAGTAGGCCATTCAGCCCCTCGAGCCTGATCTGATCTTGGCCTCAACTTCACTTTCTGCCTGTTCCCCATAACTCTCGACTCCCCTGTAGTTCAAAAATCGGTCTATCTCTGTCCTGAATATATTCAATGACTCAGCCTCCACAGCTCTCTGGGGTAGAGAATTACAAAGATTCACGACCCTCAGAGAAAAAATTCCTCCTCCTCTCAGTCTTAAATGGGCGACCCCTTATTCTGAAACTATGACCATTAGTTCCAGATTCCCCCACGAGGGGAAACATCCTCTCAGCATCTACCCTGTCAAGCCCCCTCTGAATCCTAATGTTTCAATAAGATCACCTCTCATTCTTCTAAACTCCAATGAATATAGGCCCAACCTGCTCAACCTTTCCTCATAAGACAACCCCTTCATCCCAGGAATCAACCTAGTGAACCTTGTCCAATGCAAGTATATCCCTCCTAAATAAGGAGACCAAAACTGTACGCAGTACTCTAGGTGTGGTCTCACCAACGCCCTGTACAGTTGTAGCAAGACTTCCCTACTTTTATACTCCATCCACCCCTTGCAATAAAGGCCAACATTCCATTTGCCTTCCTAATTACTTGTTGTACCTGCATGCTAACTTTTTGTGTTTCATGTACGAGGACACCCAGATCCCTCTGTACTGCAGTATTCTGTAGTCTCTCTCCATTTGAATAATATTTTGCTTTTCTATTCTTCCTACCGAAGTGGATAACCTCATATTTTCCCACATTATACTCCATCTGCCAAATTTTTGCCCACGCACTTAACCTATCTATATTCCTTTGCAGACTCTGTGTCCTCCTCACAAATTGCTTTCCCACCTATCTTTGTACCATCAGCAAATTTGACTACAGTACACTCATTCCCTTCATCCAAGTCATTAATATAGATTGTAAATAGTTGAGGCCCTAGCACGGATCCCCTTGTGGCACCCCACTAGTTACAGTTTGCCAACCTGAAAATTACCCATTTATCCCGACTCTCTGTTTTCTGTTAGTTAGCCAATCCTTTATCCAATCTAATATATTTCCCCCAACACCATGAGCTCATCTCTTGTGCAGTAACCTTTTATGTGACACATTATCAAATGCCTTTTGGAAATCCAAATGCACTACATCCACTAGTTCCCCTTTATCCACCCTGCTCGTTACATCCTCAAAGAACTCTAATAAATTTGTCAAACACGATTGCCCTTCCATAAAACCATGTTGATTCTGCTTGATTGTATTATGATTTTCTAAATGTCCTGCTACTAGTTCCTTAATAATGGATTCCAGCATTTTCCCAATGACAGATGTTAGGCTAACTGGCCTATAGTTTCCTGCTTTCTATCTCCCTCCTTTCTTGAAAATGGGCGTTACATTTGCGGTTTTCCAATCCGCTGGGACCTTTCCAGAATCTAGGGAGATTACAACCAATGCATCCACTATCTCTACAGCCACTTATTTTAAGACCCTAGGATGCAGGCCATCAGGTCCAGGGGTCTTGTCAGCCTTTAGTCCCATTGGTTTGCCTAGTACTTTTTCTCTCGTCATAGTGATTGTTTTAAGTTCCTCCCTCCCTTTTGCCCCTTGATTTTCCATTATTATTGGGATGCTTTTAGTGTCTTCAACCGTGAAGACATACAAAATATTTGTTCAAAGTCTCTGCCATTTCCTTGTTTCCCATTATTAATTGCCCAGTCTCATCCTCTAAGGGACCAACATTTACTTTAGCTACTCTTCCTTTTTATATACTTGTAGAAGCTCTTCCTGTCTGTTTTTATATTTCTTGCTAGTTTACTCTCAATCTATTTCTCCCTTTTTTTGTCATCCTTTGCAAGTTTCTAAAAATGTCCCAATCTTCTAGCCTACCACTAATCTTCACAACAATTATGCCTTTTCTTTCAATTTGATACCCTCCTTAACTTCCTTAGTTAGCCACGGATGGTTCATCCTTCTCACAGGGTCTCTTTCTCACTGGAATATATCTTTGTTGAGTTATGAAATATCTCCTTAAAAGTCTGCCACTGCTTATCTACCTTCTTACCTCTTAATCTATTTTCCCAGTCCACTTTAGCCAACTCTGTCTTCATACCCTTGCAATTGCCTTTATTTAAGTTTAAGACACTAGTTTCAGACCCAAGTTTCTCACCCTCAAACTAAATGTGAAATTCTATCATGTTATGATCACTCTTCCCTTGAGGATCCTTTACTATGAGATCATTAGTAAATCCTATCTCATTACATATTACCAGATCTAAAATAGCCTATTCCCTGGTTGGTTCCACAATGTATTGTTCCAAGAAACTGTCCTGAATACACTCAATGAACTTGTCCTCAAGGCTACCTTTACCAATTTGATTTGTCCAATCTATATGAAAATTAAAATCGTCCACGATTATTGCAGTATCTTTCTCACAAGCCCACATTATTTCTTGATTTATACTCTGTCCTACAGTGTAGCTACTATTAGGGGGCCTATAGACTATTCCCACCAGTGACTTCTTTCCCTTATTATTTCTTATCTCCACCCAAACTGATTCTACATCTTGATCTTCCGAGCCAAGATCATTTCTCACTATTGTACTGATCTCATCCTTTATTAACAGAGCTACCCCACCTCCTTTTCCTTCTGCCTATCCTTCCGAAATGTCAAATACCCCATAATATTCAGTTCCCAGCCTTGGTCACTTTGCAACCATGTCTCTGTAATGGCCATCAGATCATACCCATTTATTTCTATTTGAGCCGTCAATTCATCTATCTTGTTACGAATGCTGCGTGCATTCAGATAAAGAGCCTTTAATTTTGTCATTTTACCATGACCCTATTTGCTGGTGCACTCTTATGCTTGTATGCTCTGTCCCTTCCTGTCACACTCTGGTTATCATTACCCCTAGCGCTACCCTGCACTATTGCCTTGTCCTTTCTCTAACTTTCTAAGTTTCCCATTGCACTCACTGCTTTGGTGGCATAAGTTCAGTACATGGAAGAATGCATCACCATGACCATCATTGAGTACTCCTCAGTTACTGCTGCAAAGGGGCATCAGAGTACAATTGATCACTAAAGCTTTCTCTTCCCAATAAACCCACCCTGCCACCTGCGAGCCCCACCACCTCTGCCCTATTAAAAAGAATTATTTTTATATTTGGCCTGCAGCTGTTTCAGGTCATAGCCAGACCCACTGAAATACTCGCTTCCTTCTACCCCAGTGGTGCTTTAGGCCCGCTGTTTTAATTTGTCCCGCTGCTGACCTTGAGCTGCAACCCATCTAAGCCCCACTGCTTCACAGGATGCATCACTGAAGATTAAAAAAAGGCTAAAAATGTTCTTCTTTGCTGCTCCAGCCAGCCGCAATGAAATCACCACACACTCCCACCCTACTGTTCCTTTAGTGCCCACTGGCTGAGCCGTGTACCCTCCAGCCCCGTCTTTTTCCCCTCTGGCCTTTATCCCAATTCTCTTCAGCCCAGCTGACTGAGCCCCGTTCCCTCTCCACAGTGCCTATAGGCCCATTCCTTTATAGCACACCTCTGGTCCTAACAAGAACTCTCTAACCATCCCACATTTGCCATCGGAAAATGCAACCTGTAACCTGGTTTCCGATCCCCACCTGCAACTAAAAAGATACCCATCACCTACCAGCCTGCAGCACTGGCTAGATCCCCTCTCTACCCAGCAACCCAAAGCCACCACTGAAAATATGGTGCCTTCTCCACCAGCCTAAAGAGAACAAAAAAGTGAGAGGTAAAAGAAGAGACACACAATAGAAGGAAAGAAAGAGGGGGAATAAAGAACAGAGGAGAAAAGATAAGGAGAGAGAAGCAGACAGAAAACCAGCAACATAAAGGTAACAGATAGGTAAGAAAGAATTTTTCCTTCGATTTACTGTGAGCAACAGCACGAGAGATCTACCGTTAATATATCATGTTATATATTAAAAACTATCAGTAGTCTCAAAGTTCCAAAGGTAATGTACCAGGAGGTGGCGCTGTGATTATATAACATTACAGGACAAAAACCCTAAATAATGTTAATGTGCCCAGCTCTAAAAAAGATCATCGTGCATCACTTTCTAGGAGCTGTTAAAAAGATAAGAGAGCAGTGCAATAGATATTTCCATATGGAATAAGGTAAAGGTTTATGTAAAACAACTATCAAGCAGTTTAAAAGGCATTTCACAAAAAAGCAATTGCAAAAAAACTTTGAAAAAAGTGTCCACATGCAAAATAGTGAAGTGAAACCAATGACAGTGAATGGGAAACCCACGTACAAATCCTGAAATGCAAAACTGCATGGAAGCAGAACTGAAGACAGTGAGTTGCAACATCTGCCAGGGTAACAGATACAGCGTATTGGCCCTTAAAGTCCAGAGGAAGGGACCTGCAGCAAAGAAGCAACTAAGATCACAATTCCCCATCTCCCTTCCACCCATTGTACCCCTCCCCGCTGAGCAAGAATCTAACCCTCCCCGCTGAGCAAGAATCTACCCCTCCCCGATGAGCAAGAATCTACCCCTCCCCGCTGAGCAAGAATCTACCCCCCCCCCCGCTGAGCAAGAATCTACCCCTCCCCGCTGAGCAAGAATCTACCCCTCCCCGCTGAGCAAGAATCTACCCCCCCCCGCTGAGCAAGAATCTACCCCTCCCCGCTGAGCAAGAATCTACCCCTCCCCGATGAGCAAGAATCTACCCCTCCCCGCTGAGCAAGAATCTACCCCCCCCCCGCTGAGCAAGAATCTACCCCTCCCCGATGAGCAAGAATCTACCCCTCCCCGATGAGCAAGAATCTACCCCTCCCCGATGAAGAAACCAGCAGCAACCTCATGAACTACTGTTGACAACAGACAGCTGGCAACCTGCATTACCTGTAGCTTGCTCCCCTCACCCTTCCCCCTCCCCTCCACAACCAGAAATCCTGCGACGACAGAAAGATTGTTTCTCCGTGTTGAATTGGAAATTGGGTTGTGCTCAGAACAAGTAACTTGCCGTAACCTCCTTCAGGGCCTGGTGAAGGGAGGGACACGTGTCTTCACTTGTTTCTCCCTCCATTGAGAACAAGTTGGCGGCCAGGTGCAGGGAAAGGGTGCTTCCCCAGAACCCTCTGATGAGAGGCAGTGAGGTCTATTGGAAGCAAGGGGACCTTTCCCCTTTCCTCCCCCATCCCCTCCACCCTACCCCCACCCGGCCCCCCACCACCCGGGAAGGAAAGCCAGGACTGGTGGAGGGAAGAGCAGCCTACCATCCCACTGATGATATTTTGGAACCCAACCTACTGTGGGTTTGCCAGCCTCCCCCCCCCCCCCCCCCCAACCACCACCCTTTCCCTCTTTCACCCTCACCAATGCTGAAACCCTCCCATTTCCCCCTCACTTATCCTCCTTCTCAATCAATCCCTTCCTCTCCTTCTACCCCATTCTGCTCCTCCCCTCTTCCCATCCCCTCCTTCTCTCCTACACTCTCTCTCTCCCATATTCCTCCATTTCCCCTCTCTCCATGTTCCCTTTCACCCACTCTCCTCTAATCCTGTTTGATCCAAATACTACACTTGGAATCGGACGAAGGGTCATAGACCCGATACATTAATCCCACCTTCCCTTTTCCAGATGCCTGACCTGTTGAGTGTTTCCATATTTTCTGTTTTAGTATACTTGGCCTTCATTTCCTGTGTGCAACACCATGGCGATCAGGTAGTTATATGTTAAATTTGGTACATAGGGCATGAGCCACATTGTAAGTATCTACAGTATCTGTTACTCCTGCAGGTGGCACTGTGATATGTATTTTTAATGTTAGTGATTATATTCCCATGATTGCACAATCTAGCCACCAAGTTCCTATAAATTGTTCAAAATGCTTTCTGAACATTTTTTTCAGCCATCATTTTTTTTTCTTAGTAACTGCGATTTTTAATGTCCAAAATAAAGGTTTAAAACAAAATGAAGTTCGAAAAATTACATATTTCACAATAACATGATTACATTTATTCACTGAACTGTCTTTTGTGTCTTAATGCCTACACTAAAGTGTTTACTTGAAGGCCTTAGCCAAACCTTACATTCAAGACTCAATGCTCAAGTTCACCCAGATCCCAGGTTCCCCCGCCACTGTGATGCCAGATTGTGGGACCCTCCTAGATTGCCAAATTCCAGCAGCTCCACTTCCATACTGGTAATCGTCAGGACCCCCCAACCTAATTGTACCAAACCCTGGGACCATCTCCAAGTTTTACCAAAACACAAGACTGTCCCCATGTGTGGAATCATGGAATAGTACAGCACAGGAGGCCATTCGGCCCATCAAGTCTGTGCCGGCTCTTTCGAAGAGCAATCCAGTTAGTCCCACTCCCCCCCCCTATATCCCTGCAATTTTTTCTCCAAGTATTTATCCAATTCCCTTTTGAAAGTTACAACTGAATCTATTTCCACCACCCTTTCAGGCAGTGCACTCCAGATCATAAACACTCACTGCGTAAAAAAGTTTTCCCTCATATTGCCTCTGGTTCTTTTGCCAATCAACATAAATCTGTGCCCTCTGGTTATCACCCCTGCAGCCACTGGAAAGAGGTTTTTTTAAAAATTTACTTTAACACCTTCATGATTTTAAACACCTCCATCAAATCTCCTCTTAGCCATCTCCCAGTTTCTCCAGTCTATCCACGTAACTGTAATCCCTCATCCCTGGAACCATTCTAGTAAATCTCTTCTGTACCCTCTCCAAAGCCTTCACGTCCATCCTAAAATATGGTGCCCAGAAGTGGACACAATACTCCAGCTGGGGCCAAACTAGTGTTTTATATTGGTTTAGCACAACTTCCTGGCTTTTGTACTCTACGCCTCTATTTATAAAGCCCAAGATCCCATCTGCTTTATTAACTGTTTTATTAACCTGTCCTGCCACCTTCAAAGATTTGTGCACAAACACCCCCAGGTCTCTGTTCTTGCCCCCTTTAAAATTGTACCATTTAGCTTGCATGGTCTCTCCTCATTCAAAATGCATCACCTCACACTTTTCTGCATTAAATTTCATCTGCCATGTGTCCACCCATTCCATCCCCTTGAAGTCTATTACTATCTTTATCACTGTTTACTACACTTCCAAGTTTCGTGTCATCTGAAAATTTTGAAATTGTGCCCTGTACCCCCAAGTCCAAGTCATTAATGTATATCAAAAACAGCAGTGGTCCTAGTGCTCACTGTATACCTCCCTCCAGTCTAAAAAACAGCCATTCACAACAACTCTCTGTTTTCTATCCCTTAGCAAATTTTGTATCCATGCTGCTACTGCCCCTTTTATCCCGTGGGCTTCAATTTTGCTAACAAGCCTATTATGTAGCACTTTATGAAATACCTTTTGAAAGTCCATATACACACATCAACTGCACTGCCCTCATCCATCCTCTGTTACCAAAAAACTCAATCGTTAGTCAAACACGATTTGCCCTTAATAAATCTGTGCTGGCTCTCCTTTATTAGTCCATACTTGTTAAGCAGCAGTTAATTTTCTCGCAGATTATGTTTCTAAAAAGTTTCCCACCACCGACGTTAAACTTATTGGCCTGTAAATGCCAGGTTTATCCTTCTCTCCTTTTTTGAACAAGGGTGTAACATTTGCAATCCTCCAGTCCTCTGGCACCACCACTGTATCTAAGGAGGATTGGAAAATTGTGGCCAGTACCTCCGCAATGTCTACCCGTACTTCCCTCAGCAACCTTGGATGCATCCCATCAGGACCAGATGACTTATCCACTTTAAGTACTGCCAGCCTTTCTAGTACCTCCTTTTTATCTATTTTTTTAAAATCACATCCAGTTATCCAGGCAACCTCCTCGTTTACTTTGGCAAAGTCCTCTTCTTTGGTAAACACAGATGCAAAGTACTCATTTAGTACCTTAGCTGTGCCTTCTGCCTCCACCAACAGATCTCCATTTTGGTCCTGAATCAGCCCCACCAGTCCTCTGACAACCTTTTTACTGTCAATATGCCTAAACTCCATTCCCTCACTAGTACTGCGCAGTAGGAAACATCCATCTCTAATTGATGCATCCTGCTGAGTATTCCCATTGTTTAAAATGGTATGGGATATAAACTACATACAAGTAATGGAATATGTATAAAATAGCTAAAGACTACTTTTACAGTTTTCATAATAATGGACAGGGTTGTGGAATTAAATCTCCAAAGCACCAGTAAAATAATAAAAATGGAATTTGTCTCAGCATAAACACTCCCGTTGTTATAAAACCTCAAATCTGACTCACTGTGAGCAATGCCATGGGAGTTTGAGTAACATTAAAAGTCTTACAACTGCATGTGATTCTTGTGTTGCTATTTGTCTTGCCCGAGTAACACCTACATACAACTAGAAGCTAAACTATACATACTTACCTTTAATCCACCAAAACATAAGTGGTGATACTACCTTTTTAAATTTGCATCTGAGCGATGCAGGCCTGCAAAAAGTGCATTTAAAAACAATATTTTTTATAAATGTATTTTATTTCATTTGATGTGTGGCAGTGTAAAATATCTATGGCGTTGTTTACTTTGTTTCCCACAGGTCTTTCACATGCCTCATTTTCAGTTTGTCTGGCAAACAAACCAGCCACTGAAACTGCATGCTTTCCAAAAGTTTACTTTTGAAATCTTTTCCCGCACAATTGCTGCAAAAATGTATTTTTTAAATCTTCAGTCTTTTCCTGATCCTGTAATACCTACTGCCAAAATTTATAGGTCTTACGTATAGTGTATATTTCTTGCAAGTGTCATATTTACTTCATGTGACATAACAAAATATAATTTATTTAGCCATTGTAAATCTGTGGCCAGATAATACATTGAGCATTATATGACACTCCTATTGTTATAACAAAAAAACTGTCCAGCTCAATTAGTAGGAGATTTGCAAATATATTAAAAGTCTTGCGGATAGCATGCACTTCCTGTATCACACTTAACAGTTTTCCTGTCACTTTGTTGATCTGGCAGAACAGAATTTGACTTAATCGCAATAAATTAGTGGCCTTGATAATATTTTGTACACTACATCACATTGCACCAGATAGTTATAAAACAGTGCATCATTGATTAATTGTGAGTAACCGCACAGGAAAACCTGCTAGTATATTTTATCTCCCTCTTTGGTCACTGTCTCAGGCTTAACCTGACTCTTCACAACCTCAGTGTTTTGTTCTACCCTAAGCTAAGCTTCCAACCCCATATATACTCCATCTCAAAGACTGTCGACTTCCACCTCTGTAATGTCACCTACCTTTGTCCCCAACCTCAGCTCATCTGCTGCTGAAACCCTCACACATGCTTTTCTCACCTCCACACTCGATTACTTCAATGGCCGACCTCCCATCCTCCACCCTCCATAAACTTTAGCTCATCCAAAATGCTAATTCCCATATCCTGTATTGGACCAAGTGTCGCTTGCCTATCATTTCCGTCCTCACACACCTACACCTCACACATCAGCCATGATCTCATTGAATGGCGGAGCAGGCTCGAAGGGCCGAATGGCCTACTCCTGTTCCTATCTCTATGTTTCTATGTTTACATTGACTCCTTGGCCCGCAATGCTTCAAATTTAAAATTCTTATATCCTTATATTTAAATCCCTCCATGACCTCACCCCTTCCTTTCTCTGTCACCCACAACCCAAACACTCCGTTCCTCTGATCCTGCCCACTTGTGCAGACCCTTCCCTGCACCCCACCACTGGCAGCCATGCCTTCAGCTGCTTAGGTCCTACTCTGGAATTCCACTCCCTTTTCTCCTTCAGGACTCTAGATAAAATCCACCTCTATAACCAAGTTTTTAGTCACCTCTACGAATCTGTCCTTCTTTGGCATGTATTTTCTGATGATCCTATGATGCACCTTGAAACATTGTTCTATGCAAGTTAACAGTGCAAGTTGTTATTGCTAAAAAGTAAACTCATACATAAGCAATAAGGTCCCCTGATGATCTGCGAGGTTATCCAGTTATTATATAGACCACACAAGCATCTCCAGTTTGAACCAGAATCTGTGCTGAGTTAGCCGATCTCAGCTGGGCCAACTGCAGGATTACCCAGGGTTAGGATTTAAGAGGGAGGTTAAAAAATAAAAATTAATGGGGCAGGGATCCTGCTCCCGATTCCTACCCAGGGTACCCTACTGACAGTAAACGGTGACAAGGTCAGGCTCGGCTGTGATGTGCCACCACCCCTCCACATTTGAAGAGTCTGGTGACACACCAAGAATAGTGGTCACTTGGGCTGGATACTGGAGGGTGGCCAAAACCTGTGGAACTATATCCTGGGCAAGCAGTTGGAAGGGAAAGGGGTAGGAAAAGATGAAAAAATAATTTTAAAAAGAGGATACACATTGGGATTGAAGATATACACAAAATAAATTTACTTAATACTATTGACGTAACAAGTACCACAGAGGCAAGTAAGTTATTGCAACCAGAAGAGTGGTTCAGTATGCAAAATATACCAGCATTGTGTTTGTACAAGTTTATTGTGTCATTTTTGAAATGTTATATGTAATATTGTAACAATTTTTAATGTGGATTTACCACGGAGGTATTTGAAAGAGAATGACAAATGATACGGAACCTATTGCAAGTCAATAAAATGTTGATGGGTCAAAATAATTTTAGAAGTGGTGGAAGCTGGTAGTTTCTAAACTCTGAACCAATACTGTCTCTATGTTTTATAAAAAGTTCAGACAATAACCTGGTAGAGGCATAAACTATCAAGAGTAAATCACTAATACGATAGCAAAATACTGCGGATGCTGGAAATCCGAAATAACAACAGAAAACGCTGAGTAAATCACTGTTATGAATAACTCATCACAAATTCAACCAAATAGATTATTACATTGTTACTTGTACTTTCCAAATGTTACCTTGTTGGCAAGTATAGGCCAGTGCTAAAACTTCCAAATATCTGCACCTGAAATATAATTTATTTAGTATCAGTTAAATAGTATAAATTAGGAGCACATTTGAATAAGGTAGAATCACAATAAAATCATTTGTGACTAACTACATCATTTGTTGGCATTTACTGCCCACTAGTGGCTACAGTGGAGTTTTGAACTATTATATATAGCACTACAAACCAAATCTACTAAGAGAAAAAGTGGCTCAAGATCAAATTGACATTTTCTAGCAGATGCAGGAAGCACCACATGCTAAAGTACAAAAAACACCACAGACTCACTAGCACAAAATAGTGAACAAAATGTGTGTCTGTTTGAGACTTTCCATTAGAAGTAACATTGCTTTTTGTCCAACAAAAATAAGTGAGCCAGGAGATTGAAAATACTCAGCAGTAAGTTGCTGAAGAATTTTCAATTGTACATGAAATTAAAGGTTCAACAGATTTTCTTTGAAATCAACTAACAGCTCATGCAACTCTATATATGAACTGTACTTCTGCTATCCTTGATAATATTAATGTCCCCCTTTAGTACTTACATCTGCACTGGGCCAGAGTTCTTTGATGACACTTTCTATTCTTTCAACAACCTCCATCCGCATTTTTGCCTCCTCAGGTCGAGGCGACATGTAGTTGTAGAAATCAATCATTTCTTCATGAAGTCTGAAATGTTCAAAAAAAAAATTTTTAGTATACTGTTGCTTCTACAATACAATCTAATGACTTTTGTAAATGCTTTTAGAAAGTTAAGAGGGGGAAAAAAAGTGGTTGGCACAAAAGAGAAAGCCAAATTTCTTGAAGGCAGATTTAGTCCTAATCCCATGTACTTGTCTTGTTCCTGTATCCCTTCTCCACCACTCACCCCACTTCCTTCAACCATCTCTGTAACTTATTCTTAAATGTTGACATGGTCTCTGCTTCAATCACAAACTCTAGAGCATTCCACAGCCTTACAACCCTTTATAAAATTCTCTTGCCCTCTGTTCTAAATCTTGCATTTAATCTTGTATCATTCTAAACCCCTCAAAACAGTCCGTGTACCATCCAGTCATAACTTTAAACACAACTATTAAATCATCTCAATCTCCTCTATTCTAATATAAAGAGCCCCAATTTTTCCAAGTCTTCATATTTGTATTTCCTCATACCAGACAGCATCCGGTGAATCTGCACTGTACCCTCTTTATTGTCTCAGCATTCTTCATATAGCGTGGAGCCCAAACAGCGCTCCAATGCTAGCCTTACTAAGGTTTTATATAGATTGACCATTACATCTCAACTTGAACATTGTTTACCTTTTGCTATAAATCCCACTATTCCATTAACTTTTTTCATGGCCTTATCCACTTGGTTTTGCTTTTAATATCTTGTGGGACTGAACCACCAAATTTCTCTTCTCTTCCACATCAACCAATCTTTAGAGAAGATAGCAAAGCCAAGAATGTTCAAAGATAATAAAGACTAAGGCTAAAGCCAAAGATAATGGAGGGGTGGGGGTAATTGTTGATAAGACTTTAAAGACAGTTTCTTTGCCTCTTTTAAAAGAGCTGTTCTTGTTGCATACTGAAAAGCACAGAAGAGATGGTGGTTGTGTACTGAGGACATGTAATCTGCAGGAAGTTGATGAATGTAGAGTGGAATTGTAAGCAAAAGAATAGACAGGGTTTGTTGATGGCCAGAGGTACAGATGTTAAAAAGGAACAGTGGCAGGAAGGAAATAGCTCTGGGGAACCCCTCCCCCCAAGTTAATGGAAAACAAGTTGGAAGAAAGTACAGTATAATATTTTGTGGGTTGACGTTATTCACTAACACAGCCAGAAAAATTACAAGTGTATTTCTCATTTTGACTGGCTTTGGTATCAGAAACGGCCATTTTATGTCAACACATCATACCATTGGACAATAATTATGTGGCCACATGAAAACAAATGTAACCATATAACTCTATACTATATCCATATGAAGCATCTGTATTTACTTGAAAATTCAGGTTGGATTTCAGTGGAAAATACTTTTTAAAAAGTGCAGAATTCCAGATATCTATTATTTCAACCATTCTTAGTAACTGAGTTTTCACCCTCACTTGAATCTTCTAAGACTGAGCACATATAACTGTTCTTTAATACAGACCTATGGTGATATACTGGGAGGTGGGGGGGGGGGGGGGGGGCAGAGTTCC
Source organism: Somniosus microcephalus (assembly GCF_052327205.1). Classification (NCBI taxonomy): domain Eukaryota; kingdom Metazoa; phylum Chordata; class Chondrichthyes; order Squaliformes; family Somniosidae; genus Somniosus; species Somniosus microcephalus. The sequence continues at coordinate 223,988,572 of NC_140992.1, forward strand.
TGCAGGAGAAGATTAAGGACCTGCAATATATTAACAAAGGCTAGTCAATGAATTACCACTTTTCTATGAAAATTACCTCCACTTGTTCGTTGCTGGGTCCCTCTAATGGTAAAAACCCAGTACTGCAAAACTAAATAACAAATTGCATTTATATATAGCACTTTTAACATAGTAAAAAGTCCCATGGTGCTTCACAAGAGCATTATCAGACAAAATTAGACTTCAAGATATTAGGACAGGTGTCCAAATGCTTGGTCAAAGAGTTAGGTTTTAAGAAGCATCTTAAAAGAGGAGGGGTTTAGGGAGGGAATTCCAGAGTTTAGTGCTGAGACGCTGAAGGCGCGGCCACCAATGGTGGGGCAAAAGAAATCGGGAATGCACAAGAGGCCAGAATTGGAGGAACACAGAGTTGTCTGAGGGTTGTAAGGCTGGAGGAGGTTACAGAGATAGGGAGAGGGGAGGCTATGGAGGGATTTAAACACAAGGATGAGAATTTTAAATCGGAGGCATTTCTGGACTGGGAACCAATGTAGGTCGGCGAGCACAAGGGTGATGGGTGAAAAGGACTTACATGCTTGTAAAATGACCCAAGTTTGAAATGCTGGATCAGTCCCTCTACATGCATTTTAAACATACCATGACATTGACACTGCAACTATAAAAGTTCATTTTTTTTAATGTTACATATTTCCTTGGATTTTTTTTCCAGTGATGTTACATCTTTTACTCCCCTTAGAGTCTCCTTCATTAAGTGTGTGAATAGACAACCAGGCTACAAACAACTTGCATTTATATAGACCATTAACGTCATAAAACGTCCCAAGGCTCTTCCACACGAGCATTACCAAACAAAATTTGACACCGAGCCAGATAAGGAGGGGGTAAGAAATGCACAGGAAAACTGTACTTACACAGTAACAGCACAGAATGCACAATTATTTAATTATGATGCTCCTACACATTTGATAATTTCCCCACAAGATGTCCATTTTTGCAAGTTGGATCGCACCAAGTCAATTCTGGTGTATTCCATTTAGAGAAAGAAATTATACCATTTATATGACTGACAATAACCATGGATTCATAAAGTTTATTCACAATTGAATAACTGACCAGAAATGTTTCAAGTAAAGCACACAACTCTTTAATTAAGGGCTCTAAAAATGAATGGATCATTACAGTCCCCATTGTAACAAGTTTTCTAAAGTTTGTTCCAGTTACTTAAAAGGAAAATACATTGTTCCGCAGTTTCCATGTTAAGCTATTAGATTAGTTGGACTAAAGTAGGGGCAAAGATGGGCAACATTACAAAGGTGGAAGTAGGAAATATTTGTGATGGAAAAGGAATGGGGTCGGAAGCTTAACCCAGGGTCGAAGAAGACAAGGGTGGGAACAGTCTGGTTGAAGCTGGGACAGTGGCCAGAAGGCAGCTGGTCTATGGCAAGGGTTCAGAGTTTGTAGAGTTACCTCCTATACTACCCTGATACTATATTAATGCTAAAATATTATTAGCCAGCCCTACTCTAACATGGCATTTCAATTTTCTATGGTGATCTTATGTCCCTAACTTAGTTAACACAGAAAATCCCAGTAAAACATTTTTCCCCAGTAAAACATTTTATTCCTGTCATATATTGATGGTACTTATGCCATAACTGCTTTTAAACCAAAACTCTTCCTTTCACATGGACAGCAACAAACGTGTGCATGCAGAATGATAAACTTTGAATATCTGCAAAATACTACCAACATAAATCAGGTTGGTAAAGCACCAGAGCACCCTATTTTTATTAAAACTACTTGTTTTGGTACATGTCCTATTACCTAAATGGGAAGCATCTGTCTTACACAGCACATCAGTGTTCAAGGAGCTGTGCCTCATTGGTGGTGTACAAGTTCCAAACCACAATTCCCTACACAAGATGGTTCACAATTTCAACCATGCAGTCAGCTTTTGCACACCTCCAAATAACTAACCCAACAAGTTGGCATCTGACAGCAGGTTGCCTGCTCCTCTTTTCAGCAAAGGAATGGAAAATGGTGATGATCACTATGAAAGACAAAATCTTAAAAGAAATGAGTATCTGCAGGACAGGCAAAGCTGGCAAAGGTGTTACAGGCTCCATCAATGGCCAAACCAAAACTGGGAACTCAGCATGCAAAACCACAACCAACTATTTCACAATGTATTATGTTGGAGAGCCATATTAGTATCTGTACTTGTAAGGCATTTAATTCAATATCCTTCTCAATTCAGATGCAAGACAGATCAAACTATTCATCCTCAATTATGCAGTTCAGTAGAATTTTCATACTTTAGAATTGAATGCAGTGTTTCAATGCTTATATCCAATTTCCCAGCTCCTGTGAGAATAGTGGTCAAAACTTAGGAACTGTGCTTACTGATGTTTTCTTGTGAACTGCTCCATTCTAGGATGTTTTCACCTATGCTAAGAAGCTTGCATAAACACCACTACTTTTTTACTTTTATTTAGCGATGAAGGGAGAAGGCAAACTCACAATGTTTCCAAGTGTTCTAAATTACTTTGTTTATTTTTCTCAGTTCTTTTCTTTCTTTACTTTTATAAAATATCATTTATTTCTTATATTGTACTATGTTCAGTATCTCTCTCTTAATTGCATGCCTGGAGTCAGACATCTATTTAATCTACCCTGCACTGAAATAAAATAAATATACACTCACTTTAAATAAATGTTTCTTTATTTGGATTGCTCGAAGAAAGCAAGAACAGCAAATACGGAGTTGATAAAGCACAAGTTTTTAATCAAATTTTGGCAATTTCATCTTGCAAAATACTGCATGCCTGTCAGGTCAATAAGAATTTTGATCAAAGCTGTCAATATGCGTATGATCAGTTTATGTACAAAAACCTATTCAGCCAAAGGCTAGTGTTTGGGCAGGTGGGGGGGGTGTGGGAGAGAGACAGAGGGAAAAAAAAGTAATCCTTCCCTCCCCAAATTAAAGAGCAAAACGTTATCAGACATAAATCGGAAACATTAATGATTCCATCTTCGCCTCTCCCAGGGACATCTGCCATACCATGGAATGGCTTTACCAAAGGTGGCTGCTGATGTCTCTATGAATAGCTTTGCCAATGTCAGCTACTGGACTGTTAAGAAGCAGCAACAGACGTGACTCCAGGATGGTATGTTGCCTCCCTGGTGCCAGGGTCAAGAATGTCACTGAGTGGATGCAGGGCACTCTAAGGGGATAGGGTGAACAGCCAGAGGTCGTTGTCCATATCGTTACCAACGACATAGGCAGAAAGAGGGATGAGGTCCTGCAGGCAGACTATAGGTAGCTAGGAAAGAGATTAAAAAGCAGGACCTCAAAAAGGTAGTAATCCCGGTGCCACGTGCTAATGAGTACAGGAATAGGAGGATAGAACAGATGAATGCATGGCTGGAGAGATGGTGCAGGAGGGAGGGCTTTAGATTCCTGAGGCATTGGGACCATTTCTGGGGAAGGTGGGACCTGTACAAGACAGATGAGTTACACCTCAACAGAGCAGGGACCAATATTCTCACAGGAAGGTTTGCTAGTGCTGTTGGGGAGGGTTTAAACTAGCTTGGCAGGGGGATGGGCACCAGCATGTAGGAGTAATGGGGAGGAATGGAGTGCATGGAAGAGTGAGTGTGTTGGATGGTACTGGAGGGGAAGGTAGTGCTGGAGGCAGAAGTAGTACCATATTAGATCGTAGACGAAGACAGACTACGAAAAATTCAAAAATGGGTTTAGAATGCATGTACGTTAACGCACAAAGTGTGGTGAATAAGGTTGGTGAGCTACAAGCACAATTAGCCGTGTGGCAATATGATGTTGTGGCAATAACGGAAACGTGGCTTAAAAATGGTGAGGACTGGGCACTTAATATTCAAGGGTACAAGGTGTTCAGAAAAGATAGGGAAGGAAAAAAGGGAGGTGGGGTGGCAGTGCTGATTAAGGAAGACATTGTAGTGTTGGAAAGGGAGGATGTTCTTGAGGGGACAAGGACAGAATCCATTTGGTTAGAGTTGAGGAGCAAAAAGGGTATGATCACGCTATTGGGGGTATTCTATAGGCCTCCAAATAGTGAGAGGAAGGTAGAGGAGCAAATCTGCAGGGAAATCGCAGAGATATGCAAGAGCTATAGAGTGGTGATATTGGGGGACTTTAATTACCCAAATACCAATTGGGATAATGTTAGGGTAAAGGGAAAGGAGGGGGAGGAATTTCTGAAGTGTGTTCAGGAGAATTTCCTTGACCAGTATGTTCTTGGCCCAACTAGGAAGGAGGCATTGCTGGATCTGGTGCTGGGGAATGAGGTGGGCCAGGTCGACCAAGTGTCTGTGGGAGAACGCTTGGGTATGAGTGATCATTGTATCTTAAGATTTAGATTAGAAATGGAGAGGGGCAAGGAACAATCTAGAGTGGAACTTCTAAACTGGAATAGGGCCAACTTCAAATGGGATGCGAAAGGATCTAGCCAGGGTAAAATGGAACCAAAGACTGACAGGAAAAACTGTAACGGAACAATGGGTGATCTTTAAGGAGGAGATGTTCCAAGTACAGGCTAAGTACATTCCAACAAGAGGGAAGGGCAAGGAAACCAAAGTAAGGGCTCCTTGGCTGACGAGGGAGATTGAGAAGATGATGAAACAAAAAAAGGAGGCGGAAGTGCCCGAGGATCGGAAAGTGGCAAATGTGACACCATTGTTCAAGAAAGGGTGCAAGGGCAATCCTAGTAACTACAGGCCGGTCAGTTTAACATCAGTGGTGGATAAAGTTTTAGAAACAATAATCAAGGAAAAAATTAACAGGCACTTGGAGAGGTTTAAGCTAGTTAAGGAGAGCCAACATGGATTTGTAAAAAGCAGGCCGTGTTTGACTAATCTAATTGAATTTTTTGTTGAAGTAACAGGGAGGATTGATGAAGGGAATGCAAAGGATGTTGTCTACATGGATTTTAGGAAGGCGTTTGACAAAGTACCTCATAGAAGGCTGGTTAACAAAATTGAGGCTCATGGAATAGGTGGGTCAGTGGCAGCTTGGATAAGGAATTGGCTTAAAGGACAGAAAACTGCAAGTTGTGGTAAATGGCTGTTTTTCAGACTGGAGGATGGTGGACAGTGGTGTTCCCCAAGTGTCAGTGCTGGGGCCACTTCTTTTATTGATATATTTATAGATATATAAATGACCTGGATATTGGAATACAGAGTAGCATTTCTAAATTTGCTGATGACACCAAACTTGGGGTGTGGCAAACAGTGAGGATGATACCAATCGACTGCAACAGGACATAGAAAGGCTAGCAGAATGGGCAGATAAGTGGCAGGTGGAATTTAATAAAGAGAAGTGTGAGGTGATGTATTTTGGCAGAAGGAACAGGGAGAGGCAATATGCACTCAATGGCACAGTTTTAAAGAGAGTGCAGGGACAGAGGGACCTGGGAGTTAATGTGCATAGGTCCCTGAAGGTGGGAGGACATATTGAGAGAGTGGTTAGCAAAGCATATGGGATCTTGGGCTTCATAAATAGAGGTATTGAGTACAAAAGTAGAGAAGTTATGCTGAACCTTTATAAAGCGCTCGTTAGGCCACAACTGGAGTATTGCGTCCAGTTCTGGTCGCCACACTTTAGGAAGGTGTGAAGGCCCAAGAGGGTGCAGAGGAGATTTACCAGAATGGTCCTGGGGATGGGGGATCTTAGCTACAAGGACAGGTTGGAGAAGCTGGATTTGTTTTCATCAGAGCAAAGTAGGTTGAGGGGCGATTTGTTTGAGGTGTACAAGATTATGACGGGTTTGGATAGTCCAGACGGGGAAAGGCTGTTCCCACTAGTTGATGGTACACGGACTAGGGGACACAGATTTAAGGTTCTGAACAAGAGATACAGGGGGGATGTGAGGAAAACTTTTTTTACGCAGCGAGTGGTGAGGACCTGGAACTCGCTGCCGACGGAAGTGGTGGAACCGGAGACACTCAAATGTTTTCAAGGGGAGACTGGCTAGGCACTTGAGGGAAATAAACTTGCAGGGTTACGGGGATAGAGCGGGGGAATGGGACTGACTGGATTGCTCAACAGAGAGCTGGCACAGACTAGATGGGCCGAATGGCCTCCTTCTGTGCTGTTATGACTCTATAACACAGAATTCCAGAGGAATCGGGTGCTGTCTGTATTTTTACTGACTTTTTGGATTTGGAGATCTACCATGGATTTCATTTTTTTTTTATACAAATTTTCTTCCCTCCTCACCTGAAGGTATTGACTTACATGGTACTTCATCCAAGTAGCTACTATTCATCTGTGAGCCTAGACAGGGCGTGTTGGTGGACTATTCAACTGCAGGGATCATCATATCGAACATCCATACATGTGCACTCCCAGCAAGGGTCATTTGATAGCAATAAGGAGCAAGAACCCTTAATGATTTTCCCCATTACCCCAGCCTGAGGATACCAAGGCCAACTTTAGTGGTCTACTACCACCCCAGTTGAAATCAGCTCTCTGTGTATATACACAAGGATCAAACCTTTGAACTTTTTTAAATTGTATGGCTTAGCTACTCACTGTCTCAATCAGCTGAGACATTATGGGAGCTATGTGAATCTCAATTTCGCTGATTCCTTCTGGAAGCACCACTAAACAGGCCCACAGCCAACACTAGCAGACTGTATCCCGGTACAAGGGAAGACTTGAAATGACAGATTTTTTGTACCATTGGAGCAAATCGATTAAGAAATTAAAATTTCTCACCATCAAAAATTTGATTTAAAAGAAATCCACTATTGCGTAGTTTTCATGGGGGTGGCGGGAAGAAAAATATTCCACTTGTATAAAATAGGTAATGCTTCAACAGAAATAAATCATTGAGTGAAGATCCTGGAATTCCTTACCCATTGCCATTGTGGGAGGACCATCATCATAAGCTTTGCAGTGGTTCAAAGAGAAGGCCCACAAACATCTTCCACCATTGCTCACATCCCGCAAACTAAAAAAATGTCTGACTAAATTAAGTGGGATCTAGCGTTTCTTTCCTGCTCTCGCTATACAAATACAAATCACAACCTCCCCAGTTATTTGTTACTAGTTTATACTCACTATAGCTCTCTGCAGGTCCCTATATAGTCAGTGTCTGATGCCTGCTGAGACATACAATCACAATTCAGGTCATTCACTGTAGTCTATATGTGTAAAACAGTAGAGAATTCTAGCATATATGCAAAATGTTTTACAGATACAGTTGATTAAACCATAGTCAGCACAAAATTCTGTCTTTCTTCTCTCACTTCAGAGTTACAATAATTTCAGACTTCGGAAGTCAAAACCTGCAATAGTGAGCACAAGTAGAAGGCATTCCATGTCTCAATTTTCATTACACAATCATTCACACGTTTTGAATTTGTGTGGAGATTGGGACAAGAGTGCACATATACTGTATTAAAATATAAAATCTTTGGTTTCAAATAGTCTCAAGCCAACTCACTCCATAATGCTGGACATCAGAAATCCTTGACTGTTTTAAACAGCTCTGTAACACTGCATGTAATGCAAACAAAAACTCTTTTCTCACTAGCACACTCAGCTGTCCCACTATAGGTACTTCTGTTATAAAAAGCTATTATAATTACAGACACTGTCACTTACCCAACTCCTCCTGTTCCACTTTTAAATCAGTGTTGTCCAATATGTTGGCCATAAGTCACATGTGGCTAATTAGGAATCCAGATGTGGTTAATTACATTTCTGATTAGCAAATTAAAAAGTAAGAGACACGGTCATTGGGCATGTGATCTCAATACTCAGTGTATGCAAAGTGTACTTTAACCTTATTTGTGCGTTATTGGTAAAAAGGCAAGACGAAAAGCAGTATGCGATTGTTGTTTGATCATAGCGAGTGCTTTGCCTACTTGATTACTGAATGGCGATAGATGTTTATTAAGTAAATATACACACGTGATGTACATTTACCTGTACTGTGTAAAGTGTATGTTAAGGCGTTTTCTGCTAAAATGAATACATGTGGCTAAAAAGGTGTCGCTTTGACAGCAATTTTTATTGGACATTTTAAATGAAAACTTAAATTAAGCTTGCCTAATTTAGGAATAACTATGTAGACAAGAAAACTCTAGAATTCAATTCACGGTGTGTTAAGCTCTCAGCCAGCAAAACAGCAGCAGCCTATAATTGCCCTTAAGAAATATGGGTAGGGAGGGGAGGACACTCCTGATTGCTATCTGGAGATAATTGCTGTAAATGTGCTTGTATGGACAGGTTTGGGTCAAATAGTCTGTTGACACACAGGGGTCGATATTAACGCAATCCATGATGGGCACTAGAGGGTCGGGGGTCAAAAATTAAAAATTGGGGAACGCATATGTGCATGTCACCATTTTTACTGCTGCAGGTAGCGTGGCGTGTGTCACGTCTTGAAGAGGTTGGACTCATTATAATATTTAAATCAAGCTCCCACATTGCAGTTGGGAGCCGGATTTAAATTTAACAGCTGTAGGCCAGGTTTTCCAGGGCTCAGGGAACCAGTCAGCTAAATGGGGCAGCAGATAAGTGCTGTTTACAGTGCTCCCCCCAGCCCCTCAAGCAAAAGTGCGGCCTTTCCCTTCTGCCGACCGTGGTCTCTCCTCGCTGCCGCGATGGCCCCCCCCCAACCCCCGATCATTCCCTCCCTCCCTCACCGTTAGCAGGACCGCACCCCCCCCCCCCCCCGCCAAAAATCAGGCCTCGATCTTTCCCTCCCAATTGCAAGGCTCCAACCTCCCAACAAGCCCCGAACTTTCCAGATTGCCGGGGACCATCCCCAACTGCAGCCTGCTGCCAGTGGCTTTCCCGCCTGTTAACTGGTCAGGCTGTCAATCTGGCCGGCTGCCAGGCGGGAAATGGAAAAAGAAAATGATAATGAGGTCCTGCCGATAAATTCAGCAGGACCTTAATGGCCCCGGGATTTCCCACCGCCCCCCCAGGCTGCCTCCCCATAAATATCGGAACCAGTGTCCAGTGTTTGGGCTGGCATCAAAATTAGCCACTTGAATGAGGTATCAGAGGATCGTCATTGGATGTGGAACTCTACTCCAGAAAGAATCAGTAGGAGAGGAAGAGTTATAAGTGGAGGAAAAAATTTTAAAAAAAAACAAGCTTTATTAGAGATTATAAACTATAGCTGTACCAGCACTGTGTTCACAAGGTCAAAATACAGTCTCTGCCTTCAAATGATTCTGTGAACCCTGAATCTTTGAAAATGTTGTTCTTTTGGCATCATTTGAACCTCCTTTGATATCAAATGTACTTATTTTCGCATAAATTCAACCTCTTCAAGCTATGACTAGCATAGATGCATTTAAGTAGATAAACACAAGGGAGAAAGAAATGGAAGGATATGTTGATGAGGTTACATGAAGAAGTGTGGGAGGAGGCTCATGTAGAGCATAAACACCAGCGTGGACCTGTTGGGCCGAATGGCCTATTTGGACTTTCAGAAGGCTTTCGATAAGGTCCCACATAAGAGATTAGCGTGCAAAATTAAGGCACATGGGATTGGGGGCAAGGTATTGACTTGGATAGAGAACTGGTTGGCGGACAGAAAGCAAAGAGTTGGAATAAACGGGTCGTTTTCCGAGTGGCAGGCAGTGACTAGTGGGGTACCGCAAGGATCGGTCCTAGGACCCCAGCTGCTCACAATATATATTAATGATCTGGACGAGGGAATTGGATGTAATATCTCCAAATTTGCAGACGACACAAAGCTGGGTGGGAGGGTAAGCTGTGAGGAGGATGTCGTGAAACTCCAGTACGATTTGGACAGATTGGGTGATTGGGCAGAAACATGGCAAATGCACTATAATGTGGATAAATGTGAGGTTATCCACTTTGGTGGCAAAAACAGGAAGGCAGATTATTATTTGAATGGCAATAGATTGGGAGAAGGGGAAGTGCAAAGAGACCTGGGTGTTCTTGTGCACCAGTCGCTGAAGGTAAGCATGCAGGTGCAGCAGGCGGTTAAGAAGGCAAATGGTATGTTGGCCTTCGTAGCAAGAGGGTTCGAGTACAGGAACAAGGATGTCTTGCTACAGTTGTACAGGGCCTTGGTGAGACTGCACCTTGAGTATTGTGTGCAGTTTTGGTCACCTTACCTGAGGAAGGACGTTCTTGCCATGGAAGGAGTGCAGCGAAGATTCACCAGGCTGATACCTGGGATGGCAGGAATGACGTATGAGGAGAGAGAGATTGTGTCGATTGGGCTTATACTCACTGGAGTTCAGAAGATTGAGAGGGGATCTCATCGAAACTTATAAAATTCTGTCAGGCCTGGACAGACTAGATGCAGGAAGGATGTTTATGATGACCAGGGAGTCCAGAACCAGGGGTCATAGTCTAAGGATAAGGGGTAAGCCATTTAGGACTGAAATGAGGAGGAATTTCTTCACCCAGAGAGTGGTGAACATGTGGAATTCTCTGCCACAGAGGGCGGTGGAGGCCAGTTCATTAAATATATTCAAACAAGAGTTGGATGTATTTCTTAAGGCTAAAGGGATCAAGGGATATGGGGAGAAGGCAGGGACAGGGTACTGAATTTGGATGATCAGCCATGATCTCATTGAATGGCGGAGCAGGCTCGAAGGGCCGAATGGCCTACTCCTGCTCCTATCTTCTATGTTTCTATGTAACACTCTTCAAGCCAATTAAAATGCTGTAAATTTCAAACTTTGAAGTATAGTGAACTGTGGTATTGTGGCACATTATATAGTTTACTGCTTTTAATTCAGAGTAAATCACAAACATGACTCCATTACAAATGCATTGCTTAATTCAAACCTCTCGATTAAAATTATGTTAATTCAAATTTGAATTCCCAATGCAAATGAGTACTGATAAATGGAATGCACTGCTTAATTGGAATTGAACCCTGCGATCACCATCGGGAGCCAATCCTTCTCAGAGTGCATTGTATTGCATCGTTGAGTGAAGAGAGAGAGCAGTATCGGAAAGAATTGAGAGCATGGCTAGCCCGAAGCACAAGACCTTTCTCTTAGGCAGTCCCTCGGAACCGAGGATGACTTGCTTCCACATTAAAAATGAGTTTGCATGTGACTGATGAGTCCAATACGGGACCTACAGTCTCTGTCACAGGTGGGGCAGACGGTGGTTGAAGGGGCAGGTGGGTGCGCTCCTTGCGCTGCCTGCGTTGGCTTCCGCTTGCTCCCGGCAAAGTGACTCGAGGTGTTAGGCGCCTTCCCGGATGCTTCTCCTCCACTATGTGCGGTCTTGTGCCAGTGATTCCCAGGTGTCGGTGGGGCTGTTACACTTTTTCAAGGAGGCTTTGAGGATGTCCTTGAAGCGTTTCCTCTGCCCACCTGGGGCTCTCTTGCCGTGCCGGAGCTCCGAGTAGAGCACTTGTTTTGGGAGTCTCGTATCGGGCATGCGGACAATGTGACCCGTCCATCGGAGCTGATCGAGTGTGGTCAAAGCTTCGATGTTGGGGATGTTGGCCTGAGGAAGAACACGGACGTTGGTGCGCCTATCCTGCCAATGGATTTGCAGGATCTTGCGGAGGCAGCGTTGGTGGTACCTCTCCAGTGCTTTGGAGGTGCCTGCTGTACATGGTCCATGTCTCTCAGGCATACAGCAGGGCGGGTATCACTGCTGCTCTGTAGACCATGAGCTTAGAGCCGGGTTTGAGGTCCCGGTCTTCAAACACTCTCTTCCTCAGGTGACCGAAGGCTGCACTGGCACACTAAAGGCGGTGTTGGACTTTGTCATCGACGTCTGCCCTTGTTGACAGTAAGCTCCCGAGGTATGGAAAGTGGTCCACGTTGTCCAAGGCCTTGTCGTGGATTTTGATAATCGGGGGGGCAGTACTGTGTGGCGGGGGCAGGTTGGTAGAGGACCTTTGTCTTACGGATGTTTAGTGTAAGGCCTATGCTCTCGTACGCTTCGGTGAAGGTGTTGCCGATGGTTTGGAGTTCGACCTCCAAGTGAGCGCAGACGCAAGCGTCGTCTGCATACTGTAATTCGACAACAGAGGATGGGACGACCTTGGATCTGGACTGGAGGCGACAGAAGTTGAACAGTTTCCCGTCTGTTCTGTAAATTAGCTCCACTCCAGTGGGGAGCTTACTGAGGGTGAGATGGAGCATTGCAGCAAGGAAGATCGAGAAGAGCGTTGGTGCTTGAACCTGGTTCGTACGTGAATTGGGTCTGTGGTGAAGCCGTTGATCAGGATCACGGCTTGCATGTCGTCGTGAAGCAGGCGGAGGATGTTGACAAACTTTTGAGGGCAGCCGAATTTGAGGAGGACACTCCATAATCCCTCATGGTTGAGTGTCGAAGGCCTTTGTGAGATCAAAGGCGGCCATGTACAGCGGTTGGTGCTGTTCCCTGCATTTCTCTTGTAATTGACGTGTGGTGAAGATCATGCGCCTAATCTGCTCGGTCATCTCCATCAATGTAGCCCCAAAACAGCGGCGGCAACAGAAACAATACTGCAGGAAAATTAACGCTGGGGCACTCAAAGACCCTGCTAAGAAAGCCCTATTCAGCCTGCGCCTCACAAACAACCGGACGACTCCAAGTGATGCAGAGGCACGGAGTGCCCACAGCGCCTGGTCTGCACTCAAGGCTGCCATAATCAGCACCTGTGAAGAGACGCTCGGTCACTCGACCAGGAAACACCAAGACTGGTTCGATGAGAACGACCAGGTGATCCAGAAGCTAACAAGCCACAAACGATTCCTGATCTGGAAACAGCAACAGAACTCGAGAGCAAGAAAGCAGCTCTACAGAAGCCTGAAGGCCGAGGTCCAACAAAAAACTTGTGACCTAAAGAACAGATGGTGGGTGGAGAAAGCGAAGGAGATCCAGCAGCTAGCCGACGACCACGACGTGCGTGGATTCTTTAGCGCAGTCAAGACCATCTACGGCCCAAGCACCCAAGGCCCTACCCCACTGCAGGCCAAGAACGGAGAGGTACTCATCAAGGACAGAGAGGCAGTCAGTGCCCGCTGGAAGGAGCACTTCGAAGATCTCCTTAGCCGCGACTCTGTCTTCGACGCAAGTGTCCTCAACTCCATCCCACAGCATGCTACCCGCCACCATCTCAGCACAACCCCAGCCCGGCATGAGGTTGAGAAGGCCATCCGACAACTGAAGAACAACAAGGCCTCAGGAGCAAATGGAATCCCCGCCGAGGCACTAAAGCATGGCGGAGAAGCACTACTGGCGCGAATTCATGAACTAATTTCTCTTATCTAGAAGGAAGAGAGCATGCCAGGGGATCTCGGAGATGCCATAATTGTGACAATCTTCAAGAAAGGTTGATGTACCAGAGGACTGGAGAACAGCTAACGTAGTACCATTATTCAAGAAGGGTAGCAGGGATTACAGGCCAGTGAGCCTAACATCTGTGGTAGGGAAATTATTGGAAAAAATTCTGAGGGACAAAATTAGTCTCCACTTGGAGAGGCAAGGATTAATCGGGGATAGTCAGCATGGCTTTGTCAAGGGTAAATCATGTCTGACAAATCTGATTGAATTTTTCGAGGGGGTGACTAGGGGGGTGGATGAGGGAAATGCTATGGATGTGGTTTACATGGACTTCAGTAAAGCTTTTGACAAAGTCCCGCATAGGAGACTGGTCAAGAAGGTAAGAGCCCATGGGATCCAGGGTGCCTTGGCGCGTTGGATCCTAAACTGGCTGAGTGGCAGGAGGCAGAGGGTGATGGTCGAAGGTTGCTTTTGTGACTGGAAGCCTGTGTCCAGTGGGGTACCTCAGGGATCGGTGCTGGGTCCCTTGTTGTTTGTGATCTACATAAATGATTTGGATGAGAATGTAAAAGGTATGATCAGTAAGTTCGCAGATGACACGAAAATTGGTGGGGTGGTAAATTGTGAGGAGGAAAGCCTCAGGCTACAGGACGATATAAACGGGTTGGTCAGATGGGCGGAAAAGTGGCAAATGGAATTTAACCCTGAAAAGTGCGAGGTGATGCATTTTGGACGGACAAATAAGGCAAGGGAATACACAATGAGTGGTAGGACCCTAGGAAGTACAGAGGGACCTTGGTGTACATGTGCATAGATCCCTGAAGGCAGCGGAACAGGTAGATAAGGTGGTTAAAAAGGCATATGGGATACTTGCCTTCATTAGCCGAGGCATAGAATATAAGAGCAGGGAGGTTATGATGGAACTGTACAAAACGCTGGTGAGGCCACAGCTGGAGTACTGTGTGCAGTTCTGGTCGCCTCACTATAGGAAGGATGTGATTGCTTTGGAGAGGGTGCAGAGAAGATTCACCAGGATGTTACCTGGGATGGAGCGCCTCAGCTATGAAGAGAGGCTGGACAGGCTGGGGTTGTTTTCCTTGGAGCAAAGAAGGCTGAGGGGGGACCTGATTGAGGTGTACAAAATGATGAGGGGCATAGATAGGGTAGACAAAGAGGAACTTTTCCCCTTAGTAGGGGGGTCAATAACAAGGGGGCATAGATTCAGGGTAAGGGGCAGGAGATTTAGAGGGGATTTGAGGAGGAACTTTTTCACCCAGAGGGTGGTTGGAATGTGGAACTCAATGCCTGAAAGGGTGGTAGAGGCAGGAACCCTCACAACATTCAAGAAGCATTTGGATGAGCACTTGAAATGCCATTGCATACAAGGCTATGGACCAAATGCTGGAAAATGGGATTAGACTGGACAGGGATGGATGGGCGGCGCAGACACGATGGGCCGAAGGGCCTCTTTCTGTGCTGTAAAACTCTATGACTCTATGAAAGGTGACAAGTCCGATTGCGGTAATTACAGAGGAGTTTCCCTGCTGTCTGTCACAGGGAAAGCCATCGCAAGAATCCTCCTCAATCGCCTTCTCCCAGTGGCCAAAGAGCTCCTCCCAGAGTCACAATGCGGATTCCGCCAAATAAGGGGCGCAATGGACATGATCTTCACCGCACGTCAATTACAAGACAAGACCCTTACCATTGAGACAAAACATAAGATCAAAGGTGTGAAGACATTTGTGGCAGAGAAATTTGATACCCTTCCCACCAGCCTCTCCACCTCCCTAAAAAACACAAGGAGAGAATCACTGCCGCTTACGAACAGAAATTTTCCAGCCAAAGGAAAAGGATGTGCAGCCCAACTTGTTCCAATGTTGAAATCAGCTCTAAGAGCAGTTAAGTTTCCTGGGCTATTTGTCCTCATCTAGCTAGAAAAGTGAATGAATTCAGGAAAGTTTCTGTATCATGGATCAATGGCTTCAAAAACCACCCTGTAATCGAGTCCAGGTCCACACATGGGGAGGCAAGCAAGATTCCCAGAGAAAGCATCAACAACTGGGTATATGATAAAACTCCTGAAAGTTTATCTTGTTACAAATCCAAAGACATCTTTAATACTGATAGAACTGACCTTTTTGTTCACTCAAGCAAAACAAGAGCTTTCAATGTAAATTGCTCAGTTGGGTAAAAATCTAAGCTGCAAATTCCCATCATGGATTTTACTAGTGTGATTGAAGAAAATAGAAAGCTGGTGACTGAGAATTCCAATAACCCCCAGTGCTCTCATGGTGTTATTACTCTGCCTGTAACCTACAGAAATAGCAAATAGACACGTATTACTGGTGTCCTTATTGAGGAGTGGCTGCATTACTTTGATCAAAGCTTGGCTTTGCATGGTAGAAAAGTCACATTGGTAGTTGACAACTATGAGACTCACAAGCAGTGCCTGCGTGTTATTGCAGGAGAGCGAATACTCCTGCCAAACATGGTTTTGTGATTAGCCATTTATGCTATGGAACAGTACAAGAAGTGTTTGCAAAAAGTGACTGCTGCGCCATTTATATTGGCGATCTACTCATCATGGAGCGAAAGCATTTGGCATTAAGTTAAGGAAGAGGCCCAAATCGAGTGGGTCCAGCAAACAGACAGAGGTCGAGCAACCAGTCCCCACCATGGCCATGGTGTCCAATTCTGTGTGATGACTGAGGAAGTATCTGAAAACCAAGACAGATCTCTTAATAGAAGTTATCTCTGCACTATTTTGTGGATGAACATGCTGTCACCAGGAAGCAAATCACAATCATTGAGTATTTTGTAGAGGGACTGAACTTTGTTTTGCACTGCCTGTAAAGAGCTCAAATTTCTATCACATGTATTTCAATTGTTCCCATGGTGTTCTGCTGCACTAATTCATTAAAATTATTTTCAAATTTTCTGATCAAAAACTGTTTTAATTAATTAAATTCCATTAAGTGCTTTAACATTTGTTGGGGAAGGGAGGGTACAACTTGCATGAGAACAAACCAGAGTACAGTTACTGTTATGTAAACTTATTTCAGTACACTGATTACTGAAAAGGGCAAAGTTTTCTTTAACTACAGTGTATTACTTTATAAACAAAAAGCTTATCTTTAATCTCACACTGTTTCCCTGCAGGAGTTTTCACCCTCATTCAGATATATTCCAGTCAGAAAGACGAGATGGTCTGGAACATGGGCATTTCCATAACTACTGTTAATGCTAACTCAGATTATACAAAAAGGTGAACACTTGGCCACAGGAGTAAAAGGAATGAGAGTTTTACCTACCCTTGAAATGGAGCACTGCATCACAATATGAACTCCATCCAACAACACAGCTAAGAACCACAGAGGAAAAATCAAAGAGTGTTTTAAAGTTTTCAAAATGTGACAGTGGGTTTGAGTTAGAATGAACTCCGACACTTTGGTGGAACCTGTGAACATACACCAGCAGTCAGGCACATATATCCTCAGTTACTGGGCCACAGCAAATGCTCAAAAGTTAAAAATTGACCTGCACCAAGATAAGCAATTTTTATTTAGTAAACAGCTACATTCAAGATACCAGCAAAAACTGATCACAGTCAGTCAGAGTGAGTGCCATAATCATTAGCCATCCAACCACTCAAATTCAGTTAAAATATTTATGATCCTCAAACTACTCCTAGATGGCAAATAGCAATCACAACAGATCGTCAGGTAGAGCACAGTTCATAACTGAAGCAATAAGATTCTTTTCAGGTGCTGTCTCCAATCTGTAGGTTAACAGCCTTAATAAAGAACGTGTCTCAAACCTTAAATCAGTTGAGGGACTTCTCAAATTCATACCAATCCTTAATGTTATTGAACCATGTGTACTTGTGTGTTCCTCTCATGCTTTACAGTTTTCCAACCAATAATTCAAATATTAGCCAGACCTGTGATTCTCAGCATTTTTCTAAACTATGATCCTTGCACCTCTTTTGTCCCAAGCTGAGCACCAGCCTGGTCACCATGTACGGAGTATGTGTGATGCATACACATTTCAAATGCTTCCAATCTTCCACATACCACTGGATTTAGGGGTTACTAAATGACTTTTTGCACTTTATTTTTTTGTTATACCCTGAACAGGAAAGCAGGCTTCTTCACAATGCTAGCTGATACTGCTCTGTCAGTGGGCATCTCAGACTACTGTGACTTTCTAAACCTTCTATCTGATGGGAGGTTTTAAGTCATAAGCAGACAGCATCAGCGAAGCCTGTAAAACTCTCTCTAATTTCATGTTTTTAGCCAGTCCAGGTATGCGAAAAAAGGACAGAAAATAAAAACAAAATAATTCAGGTGCTAGCACAACACACAATAGAGGGGCATGACCTCACACCCCACAACCATGATTCCCCACTAGTTGAGCCATGCCCAACAAGTGGAATATGGGCACTGCTCAGTTGGTAGCATGCTCACACCTTAGTCAGAAGATTGTGGGTTCAAATCCCACACCACGACTTCAGCTGGCACTTCAGCGCAGTACTGAAGTAGTGCTGCACTACTTGAGAAGCCACCTTTCAGATGAGTTGTTAAACTGAGCTCCAGCCTGCCTTTTCCAGTGGTGCAGTTGAGGGAAAACAATCCCATGGCACTGTTTGAAGAGGGGTGAGGGTTATTCTGGTGCTGTAACTCTTCTGGACTGAAAAGGCAGTGCAACAGTATGGTGGGTCAAGGAGTAATAGCTGGAGATCACTGAAGTAAGATGAAGCAAGATAATGGAGTAATTTAAAAGAAAGGCCAAGAATCTGTTCCAATTCACTGGGGTACAAGGAGCCAATGTAGCTTGGGGTGGAGGGAAAATAAATCATCATGTGGAAGGTTCTTTCAAAGCTGGTGATGTTTAGGAGTGGAAGGCAGCAGTCTTGGTAAAGGATTGAACATAAGAAATAGGAGCAGGAGCAGGCCATTTGGCACTTCGAGCCTGCTCCGCCATTCAATAAGATCATGGCTGATCTTCTACCTCATCTCCACTTTCCTGCACTATCCCCATATCCCTTGATTCCCTGAATATTCAAAAATCTATCGATCTCTGTCGTGAATATACTGAACAACTGAGCCTCCACAGCCCTCCGAGATAGAGAATTCCAAAGATTCACCACCCTCAGTGAAGAAATTTCTCCTCATCTCAGTCCTAAATGGCCGACCCCTTATTCTGAGGCTGTGACCCCCGGTTCTAGACTCCACAGCCAGGGGAAACATCCTCCCTGCATCTACCCTGTCAAGCTCTAAGAATTTTGTATGTTTCAATGAGATCACCTCTCATTTTTCTCAACTCGAGAGAATATAGGCCTAGTCTACTCAATTTCTCCTCATAGGACAATCCCCCCATCCCAGGAACCAGTCTGGTGAACCTTTGTTGCACTCCCTCTATGGCAAGTATATCTTTCCTTAGGTAAGGAGACCAAAACTGTACACAATACTCCAGGTGTGGTCTCACCAGGGACCTATATAATTGCAGTAAGACGTCTTTACTCTTATACTCAAATCCTCTTGTAATAAAGGCCAACATACCATTTGCTTTCCTAATTGCTTGCTGTACCTGCATGTTAACTTTCAGTGATTTGTGTACAAGGACACCCAGGTCCCTCTGAACACCAACATTTCCCAATCTCTCATCATTTAAAAAATACTCTCCTTTTCTATATTTCCTACCAAAGTGGATAACTTCACATTTCTCCACATTATATTCCATTGCCATGTTCTTGCCCACTCACTTAGCTTGTCTATATCCCCTTGAAGCCTGCTTGCATCCTCCTCACAACTAAGATTCCCACCCAGCTTTGTCAGCAGCAAACTTGGATATATAACATTTGGTCCCCTCATCTAAATCATTGATGTAGATTGTGAAAAGCGGAGGTCCAAGCACTGATCCTTGCGGTTACCCCACTAGTTACAGCCTGCCAACCCGAAAATGGCCCGTTTATTCCTACTCTCTGATTCACGGGCAGAAAACAATCTTCAATCCATGCTAGCATATGACCCCCAATCCCATGATCCCTAATTTTGTTTAATAACCTCTTGTGTGGCACCTTATTGAATGCCTTCTGAAAATCCAAATACACCACATCCACTGGTTCCCCCTTATCTATTCTGCTGGTTACAACCTCAAAAAATTCTAACAGGTTCGTCAAACACAATTTCCCTTTCATAAATCTGTGTTGACTCTGCCCAATCTTATTATTATTTTCTAAGTGCCCTGTTACCACATCCTTAATAACAGATTCTAGCATTTTCCCTACTACTGATGTCAGGCTAACTGGTCTGTAGTTTCCTGTTTTCTCTCTCCCTCCTTTCTTAAATAGTGGGGTTACATTTGCTACCTTCCAATCCGCAAGAACCGTTCCAGAATCTATGGAATTTTGGAAAATAACAACCAATGCATCCACTATCTCTTTAGCCACCACTTTCAAAACCCTAGGATGTAGGCCATCAGGTCCAGGGGATTTATCGGCTTTCAGTCCCATTAATTTCTCTAGTACTATTTTTTTTTTTTTTTTTAAATACTAATTTCTTTCAGTTCCTCATTCTCACTAGACCCTTGGTTCACTATTTCCAGGAAGTTTTTAAGTATTTGTTTAATTTCTCTGCCATTTCCTTATTCCCCATTATAATTTCTCCTGTCACAGCCTGTAAGGGACCCACATTTACTTTTGCTAATCTTTTCCTTTTTACATACTTATAGAAACATTTACAGTCTGTTTTTATGTCTCTCGCTAGTTTACTCTCATATTCAATTTTCCCTTTCTTTATCAATTTCTTGGTCTTCCTTTGCTGAATTCTAAAATCCTCAGGCTTACTACTCTTTTTGGCAACATTATAAGCCTCTTCCTTTGATCTAATACTGGGCCAGTAATTCCGGTCCCAACGCGTGAGTACGGACGGGGTACTCACGCGTGGGCCCGTTGGAAGTGCCGAATTTCAGCATGCACAGCGCATGCGCGGGAAACCGGCATTTCCTCCTAGGGGTTCAGAGGTCCAACGCATGCGTGCAGGACTCTGCGCGCACGCGTTGAACTTCCTTCTTTTTGACAGGTTTGCCCGTGTGTAAGGGCCTCAACTTTTTAGAAATGTAAAAAGGAGACGTAAGGACTTGATTCTTTAAGGTAAGTGGTCTATTATTTAAAATTATAACATTTTTTCCACAGCTTTATTGTTTTTAAGGACTTTACAGTAAGGTAAGTTTATTTTTAGACCCGATTTCTTAAAAAAAAAATTCAAAAATTTGATTAATTGTTTAAAATAGTTTTTTTTAAAGTTATTTATAGTTCATTTAATTATTGGGATGTTTTTTAAAATTTTATTTAAAGTTTAAGTAGTGTTTTGGGCACCCGTAGTTTTCATGAGTTTGACAGTTCTATCAAACTCATGAATGAAGTTTTCCCTCCCCCGATTGGCTGCCCAGTGCTCACCTGATCCCAGCCAGCACATCAAACTAACTACGCCGCTGGATCAGGCAAGCACAGCGCGCCGACAGCTGAACCGGGCCAGTGACAGGAATTCCAAGCAGGCCCAGGCTTCAGCTGTCGGCGCGCCGGGTAAGTGCACATCGGGGGCTTGCACGCATGGCAAGCCCCCGAACCTAATTTCTGGGCCACTATCTTTAACTTTTCTTATTAGCCACGGTTGGACCACTTTTCCCGTGAGGTTTTGTGCCTTAAAGGAATGTATATTTGTCGTAGATTATGTATTAATTCTTCAAATGCTAGCCATTGCTTCTCTACCGTCATACCTTTTAATGTAGTTTCCCAATCTCGCCCCTCATACCTGCGTAGTTTGCTTTGTTTAGATTTAAAACTCTAGTTTCGGATTTAACTAAATCACTTTCAAACTCAATATAAAATTCTATCATAGTATGGTCACTCTTCCCGAAAGGCCCCTTTACTACAAGGTTATTAATTAACCCTTTCTCATTGCACAATACTAGATCGAAAATAGCCTGTTCCCCAGTTGGTTCCTCAGCATATTGATCTAGAAAACTATTTTGCATACATTCCATGAATTCATCCTCCACACTATTACTGCAAATGTGGTTTGCCCAGTCTGTATGTAGATTGAAGTCCCCCATGATTACTGTATCACCCTTGTTACATGCGCCTCTAATTTCCTAATTTATACTCTGCCCTACATTACAGCTACTGTTGGGGGCCTATAAGCAACTCCCATCAATGTTTTCTGTCCCTTGTTGTTTCTTAGCTCCACCCAAACGGATTCTACTTCTTGATTTTCAGAGCCAAGATCCTTTCTCTCTGCTGTCTTTATCCCATCCTTTATCAGGACGACCCCTCTTCCTTTTCCATTTTGTCTATCTCTTCTTAAAAAAAAAAGTATCCTGGAATATTTAGTTCCCAACCTTGGCCACTTTGCAACCACGTCTCCGTTATGGCTATTAGATCAAACCTGTTAATTTCTACCTGCGCTATTAATTCATCTATTTTGTTGCGAATGCTTTGTGCATTCGGATATAGTGCCTTTAGTTTTGACTAATTTTTATTTTCCCTGATGCCTTATTACCTTTGTTACTCTGTCCCTTCTTGACCCACTCTGCTTATTTTTACCCAAAACTCTACTCTGCTCTAGACCCTCACTATTTTTAAATTTACTCTTTCCTGAATCCTCCCACCCCCCCTTCATTAGTTTAAAGCCCTGTCTACTGCCCTAGTTATTCGGTTTGCCAGGACACTGGTCCCAGCCTGGTTTAAGCCCAGAGAAAGGAATTTGAGCACATGGCTGAACAGTATGCCAAAGTTCCACACATCTGGGCTCAGCTGGCAGTATAAATCAGGGAAGGTGATGGAGTCAAGACCAGAGGCACATTGATATTTGCAGCAGCCAAAGAGAATTCCTACCACTTTACCAATATTTAGGTGCAGGAAAATGGCTCATCCAGGTCTTAAAGTTGAACACGCAATCGGAGAGTGCCAACAACTATGCAAGCAGAGAGGTTGTCAGTGTAAATGTGGAAGCTGAAAACATGTATCTAAATGACATTACTAAGAGGAAACATACAAATAAAGCAGGAAAATGCAACAGTGAGGGAGCCCACAGGAGCAAAGAAGCCATTGGATGTGATGTAGTATCCATGTTGCAGCAGATAAGAATGGAACCATGAGAGGGCAGTACCATATATGTGGACCATAAAGCAGAAATGTTTTAAGTAGAATGGATTTGTCAACTGTGATGATGGCGGTGGAGAGATCAAGGAGGGACAGCAAGTCACAGCCACAGCAGTTTGTTATGCTGACCTCAATGCTATGGGTGAAACACCAGCATGATTGGACATCTCCAAGAGTATGGACATCTCCAAGAGTATAGTCGCGAGATTACAGCAACATTCAACTCTTGGTATGAGGCTTGAGCTCACAACCTTAAACCAAAGATTATAGTGTTACCAACTAAGCCAACTTCCGAGACCAGTGAGCGCCGTGGGGGCTGGAGTGCATCGTCACCCCGGGTAATGTAATTATAATTTAATTTGATAAGTTTTATTTGAAGTTCTGTTAATTTTCAGTTAATTTGGTTCAATAAAAAAAGAGGACCAGCTAAGCCAAGTTGACATTGTAAGCCCAACTACAACATCCTTACTGCTGCTCTGGTTCAGATCAGCTCACTCAGCACATCAAGCTTGGGACCTTTTTGATCTATATGACACATTAAGTGGCATATTTAGCCACTGAACTGCCAAGAAAAAGTTTGCGTCATATCCTCCTCATTATTTTCAAAGCCAGTGATTTACCGATGGTTTTACTTATAAATCAGCTTCAGTAAAGGCACAGTGATTACAAGTCTTTCATTTCTTAAAACTGCACTCTTCAGATTCACATTTAACGCAAATTAACTCGGAGTAAATTCATCACAAGGCAGACAATGACAAAGAAATAAGCATATTTAACCATGGCAGCCATATAGCCAAACTGACAGAAGATAAGTGTTCTGCTACAGCAGTTTTGAAATACTAACTCACTCCACCTGTGGAAGGTTCTTGCAAAGCCCCTCGTTTCCCCACTCACTCCAAAAATCTGCATGTTCAAATATGTGTACTTTTGGAGATGCCAGGTTTACTCATTTTGACCTTCAAAAAATGATAGTTGCTGTAACCACATGGCGTGGGTGGACTGAAATTCACAATGCATGTCTACTTTCAATCTCTGGAGGGGGAAATTCTTTTTTTTTTTTTAAATAAGCGCCAGGCCTTACCTGTGGTGTATGTAACCTGTTCCACCTTAAGAGAACTTAAGCCTGTTCCACCTTAAGAGATGTACTACTTTCTCTGGCTGCTGTATACGTAATACCGGTGGTGACCACACCGGTATATAAGCACTGTGTAGTAATATTGTATTCAGTATAGTCCCTACCTCCAACCAGTAAAAAGACCTGTTGAATTTACTCTCTTAGTCTGTGTAGTAATTATCACCCACCTCCCTCATTTCAAAAAACACCAATTAAGACCATCACTTACAGTACCCATTGCTTCAAAATCATGAAAGTAAACATCCTGAAAGACAGCAGGAGCAAAAGTGGCAAGAGTTTCTCAACAATTTAAAACTATAACGAGGGTCATTTGGACTAAAATGGTGCCAACTGAATGTAAAACAAATACACTCTTATTTTTGGAGATATTAAATGAAATACTGTAAAATTTGATTTAAATGTTATACAATTTTATGACTGTCATTAGGACTAAAAGAAACTTGGGTCACACCAGTGTAAAAATCAATTTACTACAATTAGAAAGCAATTTATACATTTTAAAGTATCACCCATTCCAACTGTCAGCTAAAATAGGTAAGGGATTGATATAGATATTTCACATACCAAACTGTTACTTTAGTAGTTAAACAAAATGGACTCCTTGTACATTACATGATAGCAGTTGCTGGGCATAGCAGTTAATAATCTCTCCCCCACCTCAAAATTTTTATTACAATCACATTTAAATAGTTAATCCATGCAGGTCTACCTCAGAACTCTCGCACACAAAACCATGTCCTTTTACATTAACAAAACCTATACAATGCTGCTCTAATTTTCTATCATGATAAAGATTTTTAAAAATTGATTTAAATTTGCAAATTGCTTAAAGACAACAGTTATCATATTTCAAGTTGACTATCCACATTTTCTTTATCAATATTCAATCTTTACCTCATCCTCAAGCAACTCAGGCAGACCAAGGCTGAATTTAAGGAACTGTCCAAAAGTTCAATTTGATAAGTAGCTACTCAACTAACAAATGTCCTAATCAATATAGTTATAGTTATATTTTATTTATTATTAAACGGGCATAGTCTTGAAAATCGGCCAATTTTTTTTTCTATGCTAACAAATTGCATCAAATACATAATTTTGTGTCAGGCACGACGTGACAAAAACGATGCCCGACTCATCTCCCTTCCCCACCATAAAAATAAAGTTTGGCAGTCGCATTTTCATTAAGACAGTGCCACTTTAACACGTGGGCAATCTTGACATCCACATAAATTGGCTGCATTATAAATAAGGGCATCGACAGAGCTGCCCTTAAACAGAATTTGTGAAGTCCTGTGCAACAGCACGAACACCCAAATTAGCTTTAACAGGGCATCCAAAAGAGACGCTCTGAAGCGAGAGGCTGCCTCTGCAAAAAGTGTGAAAGATTTGCAGCCTTACCCCACGACTCCCTCTCTGTAGTTCCGGCTTTTCCAGGGAGTTCCGTTGTAATGGCCACTTCCAGACAGGAGGCTGTAGTTTAACCCAAAAGTGCTGGCCTTGTTGTCCCGTTTCCTCTTATTTCCCGAGCTGTTGCTGTTGTCGGGGTAGCTCTTCCTCCAGCCACCTTCCCCTGGGCCGGGTTGGAAGTTGCTGTTGTTGCTGTTATTCGCGCTGGGCTCCAGCGGGAGGAAGTCCCTCTGTACGCCTAAATCCCCTCCTCCTTGGCTGCCCCTCTCCCTCAACATGCTATCGCTGCCCACACTTGCTGCCGTTGCCGTTGCCGCCGCACAGTTATTATTAAAGAACAGATTCCTCAGCTCTTGCGTAGTTTCCCAAATTTGCATCCACAAAATGTTGGCAGGTCCGAGCTGTTCTGGCTGAAACCAGGCTAACCTCGGATCCATCAAATGGAGACGGGTTTCCACACTGAAAACGAGCGTCTGTTCGTTTTCTTTCTCCCTCCCTCTTTTTTTAAAATCTCTCTCCTGCCGGCCGTTCTCTTTAATATACCGTCTGGTTTCTTTCCACCTCCTGCTGGAGCCGTCGGCCTGTCGCTGGGCCGTAACGAGAAGAGACCCAACAGCAATGGCGACAGCCGCTCGACTGCGCAAGCGCGCTGCGTGCTCCGGGTGCCGCGAGCCCGGCGGAGTGGAAGCCGCAAACTTCACGCGCAACAATTGGCCGCTTGTCACGTCGTCACGGCGCGAATATTACGCAATAAAGACGCTGGGCTCGCGGCTGCCTTTCTTTTTCGGTTTATATTCGAATGATCTCAGTAACGTTTTCCTGGCGCAATGAAACTGTGACCCTGAGAGTGGCAGGAGGAGGCGCTTTGAGTTGCTCAATCCAGTGCCTCACATACACACTGAGCTGATGCGAACGGCACTCGTATCAACGCACCGTGTGCTATATCCTTGGTATGCGGTTGGCCAAATCGAATTTAGCAAAGTGAGAAGTTGTGCTGTATCTGGAACTGAGATTTGTAAAGCGAACGTTTGACAGTTTTCCAACTTTTTAAAACTTTATTTCACCCTTTTGAATGTGTTAGAGCGAGCTCCTGTCCTCGCTTTTAATATTAGCTGGCAGCTTGGCACAAGCAAGCACGGTCGGGATTTGTATCGTTTTGCTAACCAGAGAAGGAGGTGGAGGCAACAGTCTTTTAAACTGGGCGGGTGGGTGAGTTTGAATCTTACTCGCTGCCCCAGAAAACAGGCCTGGGGCTTCATTAGAATCTTTTCCCACCCAACCCGTCAGAAAACACCGCCCACTTGCAACCTTGTTTTTCGAAGTGCACTGCGGCTTTAAATAGGGCTCTGGCTGACCCGCCAACGTGCTGCAGTCAGAGGCTTGAGCTCCAAGAAATCGCCGGCCACAAGCATCTCATGGTTCCCCGCATCAGCAACAGCATCCTTCCATTAGCTCTACTGAAGACATTGCATAAGCACCTTGTGGGAGTAGTAGAGTTAGTAAACTTTTTTTTAAGTAAAGCACTATGGGTTGATCACTAGGGTGACAAAAGAATTTGCTACAATATTGTGTTTGGAATTAAAATCAACACCTTTACTACATTTAACACCTCATTAGTCCAAATATGTGCGGGTTAGGTTGATTGGCTGTGATAAATTGACCCTTAGTGTTAGGGGGATTAAATACATGGGGTTACGGGGATCGGGTGGGATATGTGTCGGTGCAGGCTTGATGGGCCGAAATGGCCTCTCTCTGCACTGTGGGGTTTCTGTGATTTCTGTGATTATAGCTGCTTCTTCTACATTTTCAGAAAGTAATTGACAGAGGTTGGCTGAATGGTTTCAGTGTTCTTCAATATAGAGTCAAGAGATTCTGTATTGAAGGGTAACAAACCCAATTGCTGAGGGGCTTTTTCTGACTTTTCAGGTAAAGAGATTGAGGAGATCGACAGGTATGCTTCAATGCTCGGCTCCATTATGTAATGTATATACCTTTAAGGGGGGAAACTATGTTTTACAGCTCATGTATACTGCAGTACCGGCAGTGACCACACCTGTATATAGCACTGAGTAGTAATCTGTACAGATCAGTTGCCGTGTGAGCCACGTTGAGTAAACACCTGTTGTAACGTTCTCCGCAGTCTCTGTCTTATTATACACGGACGCAACATTGGCGACGAGGCAGGTTTGAACCTACCTGCAACTCTGCATCACCTCCCGGAGATTCGTTCCTGGAGATCAGTGGATTGGAGGTCAAGGCCAGAGACTCGGGCGTCGACCACGGGCAACCGCCCAGTCATCCAGCAGAGACTCGAGAATTGTGGGGGAGGCTGTCGAGAGCCAGGCTTGGCTTTCCAGTTGAGGTGGTCCAGCGAAACGGGCTGGCAACAGGTAGTGCGCAGACCCTTCCCGGACAGCGGCGGGCAAGAGCCCGACCGAGCGGCACAGCAAAGGGCCGAGCAGCGTCAACGGGGGAGAGAGAGAGAGGGCAGAGCGCACAGGGCGCAGCCGGTGTTCAGGGCCCGAGCAGCGTCGGAGGGAGAGAGAGACGCGCAGAAACCCGCGAGGCGCCGCCGAGAGCGGCGTTGGCAGCAGCGCAGGAGAAGCGTGCGAAACCTACAGGGCGCTGTGAGAACAGCCGGGACTGGCATTGGCAGCAGCGGGGGAGGAAGGAAAGCGCGGGAGACGCCATTTTAAACCACACCCAAAATGCCAAAGAGTGGCAGTATCACCGCATTTGACAATGAAGTCGAAGATTGGACTACATATGTCAAACGAATACAGGTGTACTGCAAGGCAAATGAGGTGTCAGATTATACAAAATCTAGTAACCACAACGAAGCCAATGGAAAAGAGTTTTGAAGATGTAACGATACTAAAGGAACATTTAAACCCCACACCGCTGCTGATAGCAGAAAGATTCAAGTTTCACAAACGGAACCAGCATAAGGATGAAAGCAATGCTGATTATTTAACAGAACTGCACAAACTATCGAAACACTGCCAGTTTGGAGCAGGGCTGGCAGATACCTTGAGGGACAAGTTTGTGTGTGGGCTTCAAAGTGAAGGAACCCAGAAACGGCTTTTATCTGAAAAGGACCTTGCGCTGGAAAAGGCTTTCAGCATTGCGGTATCATATGAAGCAGCAGCACGGGGCACTGCAGAGATACAACAGAGTGTTAGGGGGATTAAATACGTGGGGTTACGGGGATAGGGTGGGATATGTGTTGATGTAGGGGTTACGGGGTTCGGGTGGGATGTGTGTCGGTGCAGGCTCGATGGGCCGAAATGGCCTCTATCTGCACTGTGGGGTTTCTGTGATTTCTGTGATCTGTGAGACCGCAAGAATATGGCACAAACGAAATGTCATATGGAACAGAGAAGTGCTATCGCTGTGGCAGAACAACACACAACCAGAATGATTGCTGGTTCAAAGACAAAGTGTGCAGACAGTGTGGAAAAGTAGGACACATAGCACGAGTCTGCAGGTCGGGAAAGAAAACCAGCAATAAGAAACCTACCAAAGGAAAATACAAGAAGGTACATAAGATGACGGAGAATAGTTCAGACGAACAAAAGAGTGATAATGACTCCGAAAGCAGGGAACTGAGTTGTCTGAAACTACATAATGTGATCACAATGGAGGATCACCGAACCATTTGGGTCAATCTCAAGTTAGCAGGAGTCCAGGTAAAGATGGAATTGGACACAGGATCAGCCCTAACAGTCATAAACCGACGGGACTACGAGCGGCTATTCTCACACATACCCTTGAGAGACACAAAAATTATTTTGAAGACGTACACGGGGCAAAAAGTCTACCCCAAAGGAAAAATAAGGGTGACCGTTATATATAACGGTAAGGAAACACCAAAAGTAGACCTGCATGTATTGCAAGATGGAGGACCACCATTACTGGGATGTGAATGGATCCGGAAAATACAACTGGATTGGCATTCCATACAGGCACTGACTGTGGCTGACAAAAAGGATGACGACATCACACCTGGGCGACTGTCAAAGATCCTAACTGACGCGAAAGAAGTGTTCCAGCAAGGACTCGGAACACTAAAAGGCATGACAGCGACGATTAAAATTGAAGAAAACGCAAGCCCAAAATTTTTTAAGGCCAGACCGGTACCTTATGCGATCCGCCCAGCCGCCGAAGCAGAGCTGGAGAGTCTGGAACGTTCAGGTGTACTGTCCAAGGTAGATTGGAGCGAGTGGGCTACACCCATCATCCCTGTGATGAAAAAGTAGTTGAGCAGCATGCCTGGGGAACCAAAGAAGGTTCGCATCTGTGGGGACTTTAAGGTAACAGTGAACCTCGTCCTTCACACCGTACAATATCCACTTCCGCGGATTGAAGATATTTTCGCCTCGCTATGTGGAGGGAAACGCTTCACTAAGATTGATCTGGCCCAGGCATATCTGCAAATGGAGGTAGAAGAAGCATCAAAAAAATACCTCACAATCAACACCCATAAAGGTCTCTACCAATACAACCGGCTGGTATTCGGGGTAGCATCAGCTCCGGCTATTTGGCAGAGGGCAATGGAACAAGTCCTGCAAGGGATCCCAGGGACCCAGTGTTATTTGGACGACATCCTGGTCACGGACGAAAATGACAGTGATCACCTTGCCAACCTGGAGCAGGTGCTCACTAGATTGCAGGAATATGGGCTCCGAGCTAACCGCCCCAAATGTGAGTTTTTTAGGAAACAGATCTCGTATTGTGGCCACGTTATCGATAAAGAGGGGTTACATAAGTCCCCAGAGAAGATTGAGGCAGTAGTCAAGGCTCCAGCACCGGGAAATGTCTCACAACTGAGGTCGTTCCTCGGGCTGGTAAACTACTACCATAAGTTCTTGCCAAATTTGTCTACAATACTACACCGACTGAACACCCTACTGCAAACTGGGGTGCCATGGAAGTGGAGTGACCAATGTAGATGAGCTTTCCAGAAGAGCAAAACGCTAATCACATCGAAAGAGGTATTGGCCCATTACAACCCGGCATTACCAATTCGGTTGGCATGTGATGCGTCACCCTATGGCATTGGAGCGCTGCACAAATTCTCGGATGGCTCGGAGAGGCCAATAGCCTTTGCGTCACGATCACTAACCTCAGTCGAGCGTAACTACGCCCAGATTGACAGGGAGGCCCTCAGCCTAGTGTGGGGAGTGAAAAAGTTCAATCACTATCTGCACGGGCAGAAATTCACCTTGCTGACTGATCACCAGCCTCTTGTCTCCATTTTTAATCCGAAGAAGCGTTCCGGTGATGACTGCGCAACGACTACAAAGATGGTCACTTTTTCTAGGGGCGCACCACTATGAGATTGAATATAAGGGCACGAAACAGCATGGAAATGCTGATGGGCTATCACGCCTGCCACTGCCTACTGTGGAGGAAGCACCAGCAGTGGATCCTGTCGAAATATTCCATTCGACTATAGTTGAATACCTACCGGTAACTAACGCTTGTATCGAAAAGGAAACCCGAAATGACCCGACAATGTCTCGAGTATATGATTTGACGGTGAAGGGATGGCCAGCACATGGCGACTCACTGTTGCCAGCATTCTCGACAAGGAGAGAACAGCTGTCAGTGTGCCGGGGGACCTTGATGTGTGGATCCCGAGTGGTAATTCCACCCAAGTTAAGGGATAGAGTGCTCAATGAGCTTCATGAGGGTCATCTGGGGGGTAAAAATGAAAAGCCTAGCCGGGGCTTATGTGTGGTGGCCGGGAATCGATAAACAAATCGAGGACCTGACCAAGAGCTGCTCAGGATGCCAGAAAGTCCAAAATGCACCACCACAGGCCCCTCTACACCCATGGGAGTGGCCCTCATCTCCATGGCAACGGATGCATATTGATTTTGCTGGTCCATTCATGGATTCAATGTTTTTAATAGCCATGGATGCGCACTCAAAATGGCCTGAGGTCATCAAAATGTCCTCCACCACCACGGAGAAAGCTATTGCAGTCCTACGGACCATTTTTGCCAGGAATGGCTTGCCAGAACAGATTTGCTCCGACAACGGACCACAGTTTGTGTCAGAAGAGTTCCGGAGGTTCTTGAAAAAGAATGGGGTAAGGCATTACACATCCGCCCCGTATCATCCAGCCACAAATGGATTGGCTGAGAGGTTCGTACAAACCTTTAAGAAGGCAATAAAGGCTATGTACAATGACAACATTCCGCTGCAGCACAAGGTGGACAATTTCCTGTTCGCCTAACAGAATGCGACACATGCAGTCACCAACCAGGCCCCAGCCATGATGTTCTTTAACTAAAGGTTTAAGATCTCACCTGGATTTGCTCAGACCAAACGTACGAAGAGATATTGAGAGTAAGCAATTCCAGCACATCCATGAGAAGCCAACAAGGAGCTTCAATGTAGGGCAACCAGTCTTGGCCCGCGACTACCGAACAGAAAAATGGCAGCCAGGAACGATATGCACACGGCAGGGCCCACTAATGTACACAGTGGACGTTGGGGAGAGCACCGTGAGACGCCATGCTGACCAGATCCAAGAGTCACAGGAACAAGTCAACCCCATGCCTCGCCCATACGTACCTGGTGATGAACCCGACGTACAGGTCGCATCTACCCCAGAAACAGCAGCATCGGAAGCTGATGAACTAACTGACGACAGGGGGCCAGAATCGCCTCCGCACCAAGAGCAAGACACTCGGGAAAGGCGCTATCCAGAAAGGATCAGGAAGCCTCCCCAAAGACTGAATATATAAATAGACTATTTTCAGCTAATGTTGCATGTTAAAAGTGTTAATTGTTAAATGAGTGTTATGGTACTGTTAATCTAAAAGGGGAGGAATTGTAATGTGTATATACCTTTAAGTGGGGAACTATGTTTTACAGCTCATGTATACTGCAGTACCGGCAGTGACCACACTTGTATATAGCACTGAGTAGTAATCTGTACAGATCAGTTGCCGTGTGAGCCACGTTGAGTAAACACCTGTTGTGCCGTTCTCCGCAGTCTGTGTCTTATTATACACGGACGCAACACATTATGTCCCTGGTCATCCCTTGGCTCTCATGGTACCTGTGTTGCTCAGGTGTGGTGGGATTGTGGAAGGGTGTCATCAGCCACGTGTGGAGGGGGTATCCTTTGTTCCTGAGCAGCCATCCTCTCGCATTCCTAGAGGAGTAGAAAGTGTCACAGATTTAAGGCGTTATGGCAGCTGCCAGCGAAACTGCCACAGACTTGCATTATCTTTCTGAGGTGATCACACACCAGTTCAAAATTGATGGCTTTTTTTCTGGTACCCTGATAGCTACATGGGTACAGTTTAGTATGACCTGGACATAGGGAAGCTGAGATTTGTAAAGTGAACTTTTGACAATTTTCCAACTTTTTAATACTGTATTTCACCTTTTGAATGTGTTAGAGCTCCTATCATCATTTTAACATTAGTCAAAAGTTCGCATAATTGTTGGCTTTTTTTCTGGTACCCTGATAGCTACATGAGTACAGTTTATTATGACCTGGACATAAGAAAGCTGGTCACTGCTGCAAATCCCAGAACAGACTGCATATGTCAGCAACAGTCTGCCTGGAAAGCCCAGCCACCTCGTGCACTGCTCCTCAGAAATATTGTAAGGGGTTTTCGATCGACGAGGTCTCTCTCGCTCTAGAGGCCTCTCTCTCTTGCACAGTAATTCACCGAGTGGTTCGACCCACTCACCCCTTAGGTTCTATACACTGGACTTTGAGGCAGGAACTACAATGCAGAGAATACTCTATAGACCAAATTTAATGAAACAAAATGAAATTTTATTGCATAGAGGAAAAATTGAATGTAAGCCAATAAGGTACATGGGAGGGAAAAACAAATCATAATACAGTACTAACCAACATATCTACAGGCATATTACGCTTTACAAGGTTCATCATGAAATAGGGAAACACACGGAACATCGAGGGACAACAACTCATTGTTAATTATCCCCTAAATGCCCACCCCCTAAACCTAGCTAGATTAGATTATGAGGGGCCAGAAACATGCTCACCAATCCCAGTTAGAAACATAGAGGTTTTGAAGTCTGCGTTTTGGTCCTCTCAGGCGTCCTGTCTCCACGTGGTCGTTGGGCTGTAGGAGCAGCGGGCTGCTCAAGCTGATGGCTCCTTCTCTTCAGCAAGACGCGCTGACCATCATTTCGCCCGCAGTTCGTTTTTCTTAGTGCTCCTGCATTCAATGCTGGCCACCCGTTCTGTAGGGAGTTTCGTCTCCTCTTCTTCTCGTCTCGTCAACGGCCCGGGGTTTTTGTCGATGATCTCCCGATAACAACTTCTTCTGAGTCCGAAAAGGCCTTCTTCGGACCCCCGAGCAATCTCTCGAAACGACTGGCTCTTCAAAAGCTACCAAGCTAAAAGCTGCAAAAAGCTCCTGATGGCTACCCCGGGACTCCAGTTATACTTTTCTATGGAGGCCCTTATCTCCCGCCAAATCAAGGTTAATCTTTCTTTAACTTTTGGCGGGCTTGTAGCACAGTGGGGTAGTCTTTGTTTTTAAAGTATCTTCGGGATGGCCGGTAACTGCCATCTCTGGTCTGGAATGACCTTGTATTGTCTTTAATTTCCCTCTTTGAACTTGAATCTGTTCCCCTTTGTCTGGGTAAACATTTAGATGGCCTTTATCTACAGGCCGATCTGATCGGATCTGCATCCAATCTATATGTATGGGGCTCTGTCTGGTTTTGTTTTCCCTGAAACTGCCTTCCAGAACCTACTGTGGGCTGAATCCACAAAAGCTGTCTGGGGACTGCAGGAACCATTTTAAAGTGTCCCAAAAGCTGATCACAGGGTCTGGTGGCCATTTTGTGTGCCCCTTTTCCTGGGCTTCTTTTAAAACAGTCTTTTAAAACAAGGCCTTCTTCGCCAATAGACCCTTATAGGACAATGTTCAAGTTTGCGAATTCTACAGTCCCCCTGATGATACTATAACTTGCTTGAAGTATCATAATTCTAGGTGAGCAAAATTTTCTGACTCTCCATAATCAAACCATCCCCTGTATTTACCTACTATGACCCCACGACACAGGCATTTCCCATTTCAGAAAAAACCCACAGTGTACATAAAGCATCTATAGATGGCAATACATTCGAATTAAAATCTGATACACACATTTCCAGGCATGGAGGGGGGCCTAATACCCCTACACCACCTGGTTCATACATATTATTTTTATTAATAACAACACACATAATAAATAAACTTCAATAAAATAATAAAGAAAGAAAATACACACAAAATCACACATGTGTGTTGTTATTAAAGAAAGAAAATACACACAAAATCACACATGAATACTATCAAAAATAGAGGAGGGAGGGAAATTTTAACTCTATACATAGCAGCAAAAACTCAAACGGGTGTCTCCTCGTCTACCTGCACATAATGCTCCCTCCACTCTCCTCTGTTCTCATACTTCTGGAATCGTTTGTCCCTCTTGCAATGTACAAAAAGTAAATAAATCACAATAAAAATCTGACATACTACGAGGATGTGGGAGGCTATCCTAATCCAAGAAGGGACTTCTATATTAGTGAACATGTCCCACCACTGTGGGGTCACTATATCCAATATGTCTGCCCCTATTTCTAATGTCTTCTGCTCCAGCGTGTAAAAATGTTTCTGTGAAACGGCAACGGCTTTTAGTATCTTGGTGAGGTGTTCAGGGAGAGGGGGAATGATATAGCTAAAATGTGCAATGAATCATTACAGATCGGTGAAATTTTCCTTGACAGTGAGGTGAACAGTGGAAGGTTCAGGAATAGGGACAATTCGCTCTTGGGCCACTTGAACTTCTGCCTTGGGTTTGAAGCAGAAACTGCTGTCACTGATCGGACACCACATGTTGGTAGTGGCGCACTGCAGTGGTGACACAGTATGTCCCACCTCCTATATATGCCACCTGTGGGGGCACATGACCTTGTGCCATTGCCTCCATGGTGCAATTTATATGCTTCGCGCCAGCAGTTCTGAACCGACACTGGTTTCGAATAGGCATTCAAGTGCTGGGGACACAGGATGATGTGTGCTCCCCGGCTCCAGCACCCCGAGAGGTCGGTACCCGTCATTGCATGCTCCCATCGAATGATGTACGGTGGGACCGCTGTATAGCAAATGTGTGCACCCCCTTGAATGACTCCAATGTTCTCCACCCTGTATACCAGGGCGGGTTTAGCTGTCTTTCCCATAACCGGCATTCTTACCACTATACCCATAATGGTGTGATTAGACCTCCCACAGTCCACTGGGACTGGGTAGGCCTCTGAAGCTAGTCTGAGCTGGCATGGACTTAATGCATTCTCAAAAGGGTGGAGGGCTGCGAGGTGCTTATTGCCGATCCAGGAAGGGACCAAACCTTGTTTTAAATCCTCCAGATTACTGCAGCCCTCGCCCAGTAACCACGCCCCATACAGCACGCACGCTTCGTTCTGCGCAGCCTGATCTGACGCATTCCGATCCTCTCTGATGAGAGCATTTACCGTTTTAGCGTGTTTCTCCAGCTCGGCTATGATTTCTTTTAAGTGTAGTGTCATAGCCTGGTCCTCATGTAACTCAGAACCCACTACCTTATTCTCGTCCGTCAGTATCTTTCTTAACCGTGCTTTTAAACCATTGATCTGAGTCTGCAGCTCCACGTCATCCAGAGTGTTGATGACGGAAGTCCCTGTGTTAAAGGCGGTAAAAATATCATTGACTGTACCCCTTCTTTGTCTCCCTACCCTGTCCAAGACCTCATGTGGTGTGGTGTATAATCCGGCTCTGTCGACATCGGCAAAGCCGAACTCATAAAATTGTCTGAACATAGTTGTTAACAGGACCTGGTACAATTGCTCCATTTCCTTGGGGCACCACTCTGGCAATCACACCTCGGTGAGGTTTAAAATCACTGAGGCCACCGCGTAGTGCACCGCTTGGTACAGCACCTGACCTGTGGGTACCAATACCAGTCCGTTCCCGGGTCCCTTGGTAGTGGTGGGGCACCCTTCCTTGCGGGCTTTGGCTACCGGAATCGTGGGAAGGGGCTTGCGGGGGCGGGTGATGAGCTCAGTGGCATTCACCGGGATCTGAGAGTATGGGACTCCGCACGCCCGTGTGCTGACGTCCCACCTCATCCCTTTCCC
Organism: Somniosus microcephalus; assembly: GCF_052327205.1. Classification (NCBI taxonomy): domain Eukaryota; kingdom Metazoa; phylum Chordata; class Chondrichthyes; order Squaliformes; family Somniosidae; genus Somniosus; species Somniosus microcephalus. The sequence goes on from NC_140992.1 coordinate 224,024,720, forward strand.
AGCATCCTGCCACTGTCTTTGGAAAAAGATGGAGACGCCTGTGGGGCAGACGCGTTCTGAACCCCACATACAGATGTAAATCCCCTCATCTGGTTCCCACCATTTGTCCCAACAGATACTCAATCCCCCATGAATCCCCGTAATAGTCCGATGGGTATTGTAGTGTATGTAACCTGTACTACCTTAAGAGGATACCTTAAGGGATGGACTACTTTTCAATGGCTCCTGTACATTGTAGTACCGGTGGTGACCACACCGGTATATAAACCCTGTGGAGCAAAGTGTACCTCAGTTCCGCCCTGACCCTCAATCACTAAAGACCTGTTTACTTACTTCTGTAGTCTGTGTCCTGTTATTCAGTATAACTGCACTTGTAGACACAGACTCAACAGTGGCGACGAGTCTGATCGTACCTAACGGCAGTTTTGCATCCAAGGAAGCTTCGTCCTCAGGAACGGACATCGAAAAAGGGCATCCACCCTCAACATCTTGCTGAGCACTGCATCGCACGGGAGGCCACCGGGAACCCGGGTTGGTTTTCTGGCCACGAAGTCCAACATCGGCAACAGGCAGTGATCATCCCTTCTACGACAGCGGCGGGTAAGCCTGATTGAGCGGCACGGGGGGGAAGTCTGCCGAGTGTCAGTGGGAGAAGGGGAGGGAAAATGAAGAAAAGGGCGGAGAACACGACCGCAGCCGGTGTCAGGGGCCGGACTACAATCGGGGCAGAGACGCGCAGCAGCGCAAGGAAAATAAAGGCAGGAACGACCGCTGGGAGGCGTGGACGGCAACAGCGTGGGAATCGCCATCTTGAGTCGGCGGGGGAAGAAGACAAGCGCGGGAAAAGCCGCCAAGCGCGGGAAAAGTCGCCATCTTAAAATTAAATTTTTTTTTTTTAAGTCGTCGTATTAAATAATATCCGAACGGAAAGGAGAAACTCAGCAAGGATGCCAAAAGCGGGTAACATCACTGCTTTTGATAATGATGTGGAAGATTGGGCCACTTATGTGGAACGCATCGAAGTTTACTGTACAACGAATGATGTACCGGATGATAAGAAAGCACTAACCCTATTAAACTCGATGGGTGCAAAGACATACGGGTTATTAAGGAACCTGGTAACCCCAGACAAACCAGTAGGGAAGAGTTTCGCGGATATTGTTACTATCTTGCAAGAGCATTTAAACCCCACACCGCTGCTGATAGCAGAACGATTTAAATTCTACAAAAGAATTCAACTTAAAGAAGAAAGCAACGCTGAATTCCGAACAGAACTGTGCAAGTTATCAAAGTACTGCCAGTTCGGAACAGGACTAGCAGACGCACTGAGAGATAAGTTTGTGTGTGGGCTCCTAAGGGAAGGAACCCAGAAGCGACTGCTAGAGGAAAAGGATCTTACGCTGGACAAAGCTTTCAGCATCGCAGCATCCCACAAGGCAGCAGCACGGGGTGCTGCAGAGATACAGCAAAGGCCACTGGAATTCAGCACCAATGAAATGGCATTGGACGCAGTAAAGTGCTATCGTTGCGGAAGGACAACGCATGACCAGAACCAGTGCTGGTTCAAAGACAAAGAATGCAGGCAATGTGACAAACTTGGTCACATAGCGAGAGTATGCCGGTCAGGAAAGAAGACCAGCAGCAAAAAGTCACCGCAGGAGAAGTACAAAAAAGTACACAAGGTGACAGAGAACAGTTCGGATGAACAGAAGACGGATTCAGACTCCAGCAGTAAGGAACTGGGTTGTCTGAAAATACATAATGTTGGTAACACAGCAGACCACCAAACTATTTGGGTCATGCTCCGGATAGCAGGAGTTCAAGTGAAGATGGAATTGGACACAGGGTCGGCATTAACGGTCATGAATAAGCAAGATTACAAAAGGTTATTCTCGCACATTCCCCTGAGGGATACGGAGATTGTATTGAAAACATACACGGGGCAAATAGTATACCCCAAAGGAAAGATAAAAGTAAATGTGGTCTACAATGGTAAAGAAAGTCAGAAAATGGACTTGTATGTGTTACCTGATGGAGGTCCGCCACTACTGGGACGGGAATGGATCCGGAGAATAAATTTGGACTGGCATTCCATACAAGCACTGACTGTGGATGCCTGTAAGGAGGACGACGTCAAACCTAAACGACTGTCCAAAATCTTAGATGATGCTAAGGAGGTGTTCCAACAGGGACTTGGAACACTGAAAGGAATTACGGCAACCATCAAGGTTGAAGAACATGCAAACCCAAAATTTTTCAAAGCCAGACCGGTGCCCTATGCGATACGACCTGCTGTGGAAGCAGAGCTGGAAGGGCTATAACGTTCAGGGGTACTGTCCAAGGTGGACTGGAGCGAATGGGCTACACCCATTGTTCCTGTCATGAAGCGTTCGTTGAGCAACAAGCCGGGGGAACCTGGGAAGGTTCGCATCTGTGGCGATTTCAAGATCACTGTTAATCCAATTCTTCACACGGTGCAATATCCGCTTCCGCGGATTGAAGATATCTTCGCTTCGCTGTCGGGCGGGAAGCACTTCACCAAGATAGACCAGGCGCAGGCGTACCTATAGATGGAAGTTGATGAAGCGTCATGACAGTATCTCACGATCAACACACATAAGGGCTTGTATCGGTATAATAGGCTGGTTTTTGGAGTGGCATCGGCTCCAGCGATTTGGCAAAGGGCCATGGAGCAGGTATTGCAGGGAATCCCAGGCACACAATGCTACCTGGATGACATCCTGATTACAGGAGATAACGATAATGATCACCTCGCGAATTTGGAGCAGGTGCTCATCAGATTGAAAGGATATGGGCTAAGAGCTAATCGCCAGAAATGCGAGTTCTTTCAAAAGCGAATCTCGTACTGCGGCCACATCATTGACCAGGAGGGGCTCCATAAGTCACCTGACAAGATCGAAGCTGTTGTCAAAGCTCCAGCACCGGAAAATGTATCCCAGTTGAGGTCGTTCCTCGGGTTGGTTAACTATTACCACAAGTTTCTTCCAAATTTGTCCACGGTGTTACACCCGCTAAACACTCTTTTGCAAACGGGAATACCATGGAAGTGGAGCGATGATTGTAAGCGGGCTTTTCGAAAGAGCAAGGCACTGATCACCTCTAAGGAAGTGTTGGCTCACTTTAACCCAACGCTGCCTATTCGCTTAGCTTGTGATGCTTCTCCACATGGTATCGGGGCAGTGCTCTCACATAAGTTTCCAGATGGCTCGAACGGCCAGTCGCTTTCACATCCAGATCATTGACCTCCGCTGAGCGCAACTATGCTCAGATAGATGGGGAGGCTCTCAGCCTAGTGTGGGGAGTTAAGAAATTTAACCATTACCTGCAAGGCCAAAAGTTTACGCTGCTGACAAATCACCAGCCGTTGGTTTCCATTTTCAACCCTAAGAAGGGTGTTCCGGTAATGATGGCGCAGAGGCTTCAGAGATGGTCCCTTTTCCTAGGGGCACATCAATATGATATTGAATTCAAAGGTACAAAGCAACATGGAAATGCTGATGGGCTGTCGCGCCTACCACTACCTACAGCGGAAGAGGCACCGGCAGTTGACCCTGTCGAGATATTTCACTTGACCATCATCGAATGCTTACCAGTCACCAATGCGGGTATTGAGAGAGAGACCCGAAATGACCCGACACTGTCTCGGGTCTACGACTTGACAGTGAAGGGATGGCCAGCACATGGCGACCCACTGTTACCAGCATTCTCAGCCAGACGAGAACAGCTGTCCGTATGTCAAGGAACATTGATGTATGGAACAAGGGTGATTATTCCTCCTAAATTAAGGGAGAGAGTTCTTAAAGAATTGCACGAAGGTCATCTGGGGGGAGTCAAGATGAAAAGCCTTGCTAGGGCTTATGTGTGGTGGCCAGGTATCGACAAACAAATAGAGGATCTGACTAAAAGCTGCTCAGGGTGCCAAAAAGTTCAGAACGTACCTCCAATTGCACCGCTGCATCCGTGGGAATGGCCTTCAGCCCCATGGCAACGTGTGCATATCGACTTTGCAGGTCCATTCATGGATTCCATGTTTTTGATAGCAGTAGACACACATTCTAAATGGCCAGAAGTGATTAAGATGTCGACCACTACCTCTGAGAAGACGATTGCAGTTCTAAGAACCATATTTGCAAGGAATGGATTGCCGGAGCAAATATGTTCAGACAACGGACCACAGTTCGTGTCAGAAGAATTCCAGAAATTCATGAAGAATGGGGTGAAACACTATACATCTGCCCCATATCATCCGGCTACAAATGGGTTGGCCGAGAGATTTGTACAAACGTTCAAAAAGGCAATAAAGGCCATGAGTGAAGATCATATTCCACTACAACACAAGGTGGACAATTTCCTAATGGCGTATTGAAACGCCACGCATGCAGTGACAAATCAAAGCCCTGCCATAATGTTCTATAACAGAAGGTTGCAGTCCCGGTTGGATTTGTTAAAACCCAATGTGCGACGGGAAGTCGAAAACAAGCAATTACAGCATGTAAATAAAAAGGCCACTCGTAGTTTTGAAATAGGACAACCAGTGTTGGCCAGGGACTATAGGGATGACAAATGGCAACCTGGGACAATTCGTGCATGACAGGGACCCTTGATGTACACAGTAGACGTTGGAGAGAATGTAATACGACGTCATGTTGACCAACTTGTGGAATCGAGAACAAGGGTCGACCCGTGTCTACGGCAGAGACACCAGTTGAAGAACTTATTGAGCCTGTAGCATCTACCTCAGACTCGAACGTATTGGATGATGTTGAATCCATAGGAGATCCAGTGGATGAGTCACCCCAGCAACGGGAACCAGAGATCCCTGAAAGGCGTTATCCGGGCCGGATCAGGAGGTCTCCTCAGAGACTGAATCTTTGAACAGTTATTGTGTGTAAATTGTATATATGTTATCCATGTAGTGTATTAATTGGGGGTGTTCACTGTTAAGCTAAAAGGGGAGGAATTGTAGTGTATGTAACCTGTACTACCTTAAGAGGATACCTTAAGGGATGGACTACTTTTCAATGGCTCCTGTACATTGTAGTACCGGTGGTGACCACACCGGTATATAAACCCCGCGGAGCAAAGTGTACCTCAGTTCCGCCCTGACCCTCAATCACTAAAGACCTGTTTACTTACTTCTGTGGGCCTAGAAATTCAGTTGCGTTCGCCAGCCGTTAGCGCCATAAGAGGGGTAGATTTCGAGCGCTAGGCACTTAGCGCCCGGGCGCAGACCGATCTGCACCTACGCCCATCTTCAGTTGACATTTAGCGCCGGCGCAAAGTGTTTGCGCGCGCTCAGCTGCGCGCGCAGCTTATGACATCATTTCGTCGTGCAACGCCGTTTGTGCGCCCCAAACCGGAACTTCAGTGGCGCCCGCCCAATGTGGGCGTGGCGCTGTTAAGAACTGTGAAGTGGAACGCAGCAGAGGCCCTGCGGGCCTCAGGGAGCGCTAATTAAAGGGCACTTAGACTGAACTATAAAGGCCAGCCATTTTGCTGCAATGACTTTAGTGCTACGGATTTCTGGACAGAGACCAAGGAAGAGACCTTACTGAATTGGGCCAACATAGGAGAGGTATTTTTGGCTTCTGGCCAGAGCTTGCAAATTTGTCTCATTGTGATTTCACTGTTTGCAAGTATATTATGGGGGCTGCATGGGTTTCCAACCCTCAGTTCCAGCATTATGTGCGAAGGGCTCGCAGACGCTGTGTGAGAGGGGCAGCCATGCCTAGAAGCAGAGGGGCCATCAGGCGTCGGCAAAGTAGGCCTTACCCACTCAGGGAATACCGCCAGCAGGTGTCCTATCTCACCATGACTGCCGCGCAGTGTGTTAAGAGGCTGCGCTTCAGAAGGGAGGTGGTTGCAGAGATCTGCCAGCTGCTTCACAGAGATCTGCGTCCACAGCTGATGTGCAGGACGTCTCTGTCGGTGGAAGCGAAGGTCACGGTGGCTCTGAACTTTTATGCAAGCGGCTCCTTCCAAGCCGCTGCTGGGGACATAGCGAACATCTCCCAGTTCGCCGTGCATCGCTGCATCCGGCAGGTCACCGATGCCCTTTTCGCAAGGAGACACCAATTCCTCTCCTTCCCCATGACCCTAGAGAGGCAGGAGCAGCGTGCAGTCGGATTTGCGAGGATCGCCGACTTCCCCATGGTGCAGGGCGCCATTGACTGCACGCATGTGGCTATGCGGGCACCTATCGACAATGCCGAGGATTACCGCAACGGGAAGGGCTACCATTCCCTCAATGTACAGCTGGTGTGTGACCACAGGCAGCGCATCCTAGCTGTCAATGCCCGCTTTCCAGGAAGCAGCCACGATGCATTTATCCTGCGCCAGACTACTGTGGCTGACATGTTCCAGGCACAGCCTCCCCCAAGAGGATGGCTTATCGGGGACAAAGGCTATCCTTTGTGTACATGGCTCATGACCCTGCTCCGCGCGCCCAGGACCCCTGCTGAGGAGGCATACAACGAAAGCCATCAAGCCACAAGGAACATCATAGAGCAAACGATTGGCGTCCTCAAGCAACGGTTCCGCTGCCTGGATCGTTCCGGCGGATCTCTACAGTATTCGCCGGATAGAGTCTCCCAGTTCGTCGTCGTTTGCTGCATGCTGCACAACCTGGCTATCCGCAGGACTCAGGCACTGCCACCTCACATTGGACCACCACCTCAGGAGGACGAGCAGGAGGACCATGAGGAGGAGGAGGAGGAGGAGGAGTACCAGCCCAGGAGGGAGCCACAAGGTCCAAGGGCCGTCCGTCGGTGGCTTATTGAACGACACTTCTAGGCCCCGTCAGGGAATGGCTTCTGTCAATGAACGCACCTGAATGCAGCCGCTCCGCAAGCCCTCAGCCGGTTAACGCAACAACCACTTGAAACATCACACATGGACAAGCTGAATAAATAAAAAGCTTTACTGAACAAACTCAGGGCCCTTCCCACATGAAAGCCAAAAACAGACAAGACCCCCAAAAAACAGTGAAAAACATATCTCACTCCCACAACCTGGGGAGGAATAACAAAACTTGTCCATCCAAATGGCCTTCATCCTCAGCCTTACCAAGACAAACCCCCCCATAGAGAACACAAACACCCCCATATAAAAAAACATTTGCCTTCATCTTCGGCCTTACCAAAATAAACCCCCCCCATATAGAACACAAACACCCCCATATAAAAAAACATTTGGCAACACACTCTACTTTGTGTGCCGAGAGGGCGAGTCCTTGTCCAGGCTTTTCCGGCCCCTGGCCGACCTGCTGCTCCGCCTCAACCTGGGCCCTGTGGGTGTTGCAAGGCTGGGGGAAGGCTCCTGAGGGGCACAATGCGTGACGGCAGATGCCCTTGGGGGTCGGCCTAGACGAGCTCCGGCCCTGGAGGGGCCGGCTGCTGACTGCTGCAGCTGTGGCTGGGCAGCATCAGTCTCTCCAGCAGCTCGCCGCAGCTTTGCTGGGGGAGTGGCAGTGGCGGCTGCAGCAATGGGGGCAAGCTGGCTGATGCCAGGCGCTCGCTGGTCGCCAGAGACACTGGCAGTCGGCCGGGCTGGCACTGCAGCAAGCGCAGCAATCTGGTGAAGCCCAGACCGCTGTGCTGCAGCAGCGCGGCGGGTGCCCTGGCGATGCGTGCGTGACACAGCGAGTGTGGCAGCAGTGAGTGCCCGTACTGCCCTGGTCTGTGCCCGCATCAGACCAGCCAGTGACTGCACGGCACCACTCATCAACTCTGCACTCGCTGTCTGTGCTGCCCTGAAATCGGCTCGACTCGCGTCCTGTGCTGCCCCGAATTGTTCGTGACCCCTGGCCTGTGCTGCCGCGAGTTCTTCTAAACCCCTGGCCTGTGAGGCCCCGAAATCGGCCACACTATGAGCCAGGGACTCAATGGCCTCAGGCAACCGTCCCACAACCCCCATGAACTCGGTGTGCTGACGATCCGAGTCCGCGGACATTTGATCAAGGAGGCGCACCTCCTGGGCGAGGACCGTCTCTGGACTGGAGGCCGGACTCTCCCTCTGGGGAGAAGGCCGCCGAGCTGCCCGACCCTTCCCGCGTGGCTGGACGCCACTGGGCCCAGCAACTGCACTCCCCTGCAACACTTCCCCCCTCTGGGGAGAAGGCAGCCGTGCTGCCCGACCCTTCCCGCATGGCTGGCCGCCACTGGGCACAGGAGCTACACCCCCCTGCAACACTTCCCCCTGGCTCTCCTCCAGGCAAGACGTGTCCCCTCCATTGTCATCCCCTGGCGCGGATGAGGGTTCCCTCGATGTGCCGCCTTCCTCTTGCTCCTCGTCGTCCTCCTCTTCCGAGGGACTGACACTCGCAGCCTCAGGGACCTCCTCCTCACCAGCTGAAAGCAGGAAGGCACAAGAGTAGCTTTAGAGTGAGGACAGGGCGTCAGCGAGGGAGGCATGAGTGGTGGCATTATGCGCATTGGTCGGACAGTGGCAAAGGATGTAGATCTGAAGCGCAAGGGGAACGAGAGAGGTCCAAACGCTCATGTCCTTACCATTGGGGCCCAGCACAGGGTCGGCATCTCCAATTGCAACGGGGCCAATCACCCGGGCACCCATGAGTCGACCCACACGCTCCTCCAGGTCACTGAGCTCCTGGAACTGGGCACGGCCTCCCCCGGTGACAGTCCGGCTCTTCAGATTCTGGGCCAGCTTGGCCTGCAAGAGAAAGGACGGCCTCTAAGTACAGTGTGGTGCCCTGTTGTTGTGTGCACTGCCTCCCATGGTCGAATAGCTTGGCCAGTGTGTAAAGTGCAGAAAGTGCTATTGATGTTCATGCCAGTGCCATAGCTGCTGGAGGAGGGCTGGCCATTAGGCCTTTGAGGTCCCTTTGCCCATAATGTGAGGTGCACATGCAAGGATGAGGAGGACAATGGAAAGGGTACTCACCCTGACCAACCGAGTGAGGTCGTTAAACTTTTTCCGGCATTGGTCACCAGTCCTGGGGACATCGCTGTTGGCTGTGACCCTCTGGGCGATTTCCCTCCAGGCTCTCCTGTACAGCCTCTTGGGAGCCTTCTTGCCACTGTCCGGGCACAAGATATCTCTTCTCTTCTCCAAACCCCTAAGCAGCACCTTCAAATCATGGGCAGAGAAGCGCTGCGCTCGCTCACGGGCCCTCTGCATCGTTGCTGGCGCTATTTCTCTCCAGCAGCAGTGTTTAGGCCTAGCTGGAGGGCTGCAGTATCCAGGGCGTGGCAGCAGACCAAGTCGACCCTTCCCCCTTTAAGAGCTGGCCGGCGCCAGGGTGTCTGCTGTCAATCAAAACATGACCGCACCTGCGCTGCGCCCGGCCTCGGCGGTATCAGTCTGCACCGCCGGCTTAGCGCCTAAAGATAGGGGTGCAACGCCAGTTTTAGCGCTCGAGCAAACTCCTTGGCCAAAGCTACTGAATATCGGCGAAGTGGCCTCCACTTTCCGGCGGGCGCAAACTTTAGCGCCCGCCCGACTTTACTGCCCCAAAAGTGGCTATACTGAATTTCTAGGCCGTAGTCTGTGTCCTGTTATTCAGTATAGCTGCACTTGTAGACACAGACTCAACAGGTATTGTTACCCAGTCGCTCCCACTCGACCGTGGAGTACTTCATGGTCTTACTCAGCTTCCGAAGCCACCACCATCTGTCCAAAGGAACATGTCCATTACATAGCAAACGAATGTTCTTTCCGACGGTGACGCTGACTCTGGGCGCGATGATCCTCACCCTGGGACACATTAGAGAAGTCTCTCTGTATGCAAACCCGGACTGGCTGGAGTATTCTGTAGAGTTTGACCCCAGCCATCCTGGCCACCTCCCTTCGTGGAAGTAGGTAGCTGTTTCCTCAACGTCCCGTTCTCCTGTCCCATCAGTCACGATGGGGGCTGTTGAGGAACTCTACATATTATAAGGGGTTAATTTCAGGTGCTTGCTGGGTAAAAGTTTTCAGACTTGACACCGGTCAAGAGTCGATGTGTAACTAGAGCTATTGCACGTACTTGGATTACAGCCAAGAACAGATGTCTGCCCACCTAATGAGAATGTAGAAGAGAAACAATGGGTTCCTTTGAAGTACCCAGTGACCTGACAACTTGCGACCGTAAGCAAACCTACCCTCCCAATACATGATTAAGATTAAAGAGGACCTCCAGTTACACGATTCATGCCCTGTTATAGATTAACAGTTGACTTATGTGTCCAGGATCCTTCTGTCAATATGTCATAAGACCTGATGATTAATCTAAAATGTATCCTGATAGAGGAACAAAGGAATGTCAATCAAACTTGTTTGTTACACTGTATAAATATGGAACGCTTACGCTGTATCATTGGAATAGTAGCCTCACCCCTTGAGTGGAGGTACTGATTCCCCTTGCAAGTTAAATAAAAGGCCTGTCCGTCTGATGAATCCAAGAGTGTATTGAGTCATTACCCAGAGCTAAGAAGTAAGGCACTTCAACAATTTGGAGGTTCCACCGAGCTGGCTTGCTGTACCAATTGGTGAGTTAACAGACGCCGAGTACGTTGCTCGGTTAGGAAAAATCCCATCGGCCGAAGGTGGTGTTTTGCCACATTTTTGGGACTTTCCCTGCCAGAAGCATAGCTGCGCATAGTCTGTTTATTCCATTGGACAGTACTGCCATCGGGTAATTGACTCACAAGGTTCGGAGGTTAAACTGCCGTTGTGACTGCTTCCCTTTCAGAAACGGAACAGAGGATCAGCCATGAGGCGCTGACGCCCCGCGAACAGGATCGTGCAGAAAAGGACGGTAGGAAGCGCTGAAATAAAGGTACCAGAGAGAGAAGGTTAAGTCAGGAATTTGATTAACTAAGGAGCTAGCGATTTACTGGAAATTGAACTAGCAGGGTTCCAGCTTGCTGAGAGAGAAGGTTAAGTCAGGAATTTGATTTAACTAAGGAGCTAGCGATTTATTGGAAATTGAACTAGCAAGGTTCCAGCTTAAAGTTAGTTGGGACAAATTGAAGGCCCTTTTTGCTAAAGATTTGGCTAAAGGGAGTGATGTGCCTCAATAAATCCGAGACTCGATGTTAGCGAAACAAAACAAGGCTTTTATTGACTTAGAAGGTAACACACAGAGGAGAGGTATCTTCCATCCAGAGGTCTGCCGTACTGGATGTGATGCAGGCTGGGCCAGCTTACATAGGGGCCAGGTATGGGCGGAGCCCTACACACAGTACAATACAATGGTGAGGAAACGGAACTGAGGTAAGGGAAATGAAACTGAAACCAACCACAGTCACAGGCAGAGAATACCAATGAGTGATGAATGGAATATTTCATCACAGGGAGTAGGGTAGAAGGAGAGAGAGTGGGTGAAGTTAGTTGGGACAAATTGAAGGCCCTTTTTGCTAAAGATTTGGCTAAAGGGAGTAGGGTAGAGGGAAGAAGAGTGGGCGATTGTCTGAAACACAGTGTCAATGTTTAATGTTTATGAGAGTGAGTATTTAACTACTTGTTATTATCAATCAACTTCGTCCAGTGAGGCTGCATAGGTTGGGGATTTAGTAACACTTTGGTTGTTGTTTAACAAGTGTATTGTTTATTGTTTATTGTCATATGTATTAATGTTTAATCATGTCTGATCTGTAGAGGCGCCCCACGCAGATCATAGAGTGTTACGGAATTGTTGTATGTTTTAACTAAAATATTTAAGCTGAAAAAAAAACTGCAGAAGGGGTTGGAAAAGACCCAAGCCGGGGAAGTGAGTCCCGCAGCGGAATGTATTGTTGAGAAAATAGTGATGTCTTTTACATGATCCACTAAGCTATTGTGGATTCAGTATTTTCCCCAGTTAGAAATACCTTCCACGAGGGTTGAGAACCCTCGAGTTTTAAAGCATAAGGATATGTCTTAATGTGTTGTAAATAGTTTTTTTAAAAACCTTGTTGCAGTCAGTTGACTAAATTCAGTCAGGAAGTGCTGAGTTTCAGTCGCCTAGCCTCAGGCCGGTTATTAAGAGGGCAAATGCCCCACGTGAAGGCCGGGACCATAAAGTAGGCGCCGAAACTCTAAAGGCACTCGGAGTGACAAATGGTCAAGGACTTTGTGACACTGATTTGAAGTAAAGACCAAGAAGATTGGATGTGACTGTAATTTTGATACATATGTATAGTTTATTAATTTGATCTGTAGGGGCGTACAACGCAGATCACGGATTGTCACAGGAGTTTAGATTGTTTTAAGTGAACCATTTAAGCTGCTAAAATGGGTGCTAGCACCAGTAAGCCACCCGAGAAAGGCACGCCAGCAGCCTTTATGTTAAAGAACTGTGGTCAATCATCCATTGATCACCTACCAAATTGGTCCAAATGGACTGTAAATAAGACTAGACCCTTTCCCTCAGATGGTTCATTTAACATAGAAAGAATTACTTGCCTCGAGGAATGTTTAACGGACAAGAGAGAAATAGAGAACAGCCAGATAAAAAGACTGCCTCTATGTTTGTTGAGTCAGAAGAAAAAAATTAATTACCCCGAAGAAACACCTTTCTCCTCTATTATGGTAGGATAACAAGGTAACTATAGAAGGATGAATAGAGGGGAATATAGAGGAAGACGTGGTAGAGTAAGAGGGTATGGACGATCTGGTAATTGTTACAATTGCGGACAACCCGGACATTGGGCAAATCAATGCCCTGCGAAAAATCATCAGAACCAAACCTCCAATAATGGACCTCCGTTAGAGAATAAAGGTCCTAATTTCACTGTCCATAACCCTTTTTCGGACCAGTCAGGAGGTTACCCTACAAACAGACAGGGATTTAGGAGAAATAGAGATCAGAATTACTGACTGACACCAGCAGCCCCAGGCGCCACAGACCACCAAATGTCCGTTGTTTCTTTAAATTCACGCAGCGAACCTGAAATTAAAATGCAAATAGCTGGGAGACCTATGTCATTTTAGTAGATACAGGAGCAACCTTTTCGGTGTTAGGGAAAGGATATTCTGAAGGAATGCCTATTAATGGGAAAAAGACCCCGATAGCTGGATTGGCTGGAATACTAATACTGCACAGCCCTATAAAGTTACAATTAATCCAGCTGCACCATTACCCAAAAGGTCACAGTATCCATTGTCAGAGAAAGCAGAAAAAGGAATTGAGCCAGTGATGGAATCATTGTTAAAACAGGGAGTTAACGCCGGATAGAATAAAGGTCGTTTGCAACACATCGTTGCCAAAAACTAAAAGAGAAATGAAGCATTTTCTAGGAATGACTGGCTATTGTAGACAATGGATATTGAACTATTCAGAAATAACCAGACCACTATTGGACATGAGCATGACAAATTTGGAAAATTCGCGGTTACCTGACTTCCTCGGGAACCCAGATTAAAAATGCACAAGAAGTGCAAAATCTTTTACTAGCTATTCAGAGACGTAAACAGATTGCAATTATTAAGTGCCAAGCGCACACGGGGCATTTGGACGAGGTTGCGCTTGGAAACGCTGCTGCAGATAGCGCTGCTAAGTCAGTAGCTATATCAAGTACTGAACGACAAGTTTCAGCCTTCCCTGTTAGGGAAAAGCCAGAGATACCGCAGCCCCCGTCCTTAGATGATGTGCTGACCCATCAAGATAGGGCCAGTTCTGATGAAGTAAAGGAATGGGTTGTTAATCATTGTTTTAAAAACACTGACGGCTTATGGGTTCATCATGACGGCCGCATGGTGGCACCCAAATCATTATTATCACCAATTGCCCGATGTGTTCATAAATTCACCCATGCGAGCAAAGGGGGGATGGCGGACTATATCCTCAAGACCTGGTATGCACCAGGAATCTCAAAGTTGGCAAAACAAATATGCGAAAATTGTACTATTTGCCAGACCATGAATGCAGGGAAAATAAAGAAGGTACAGCCCGCATCCCACCCAAACCCCATGGGCCCTTTTGTACACTTGCAAATGGATTTTATTGAACTACCTGTGTGCATGAGCTTTAAATATGTATTAGTTATTGTTGATATGTTTTCAAGATGGATTGAAGCGTTTCCTTGTAGAAAGAGTGACGCCACCACTGTTGCTAAATGTTTATTGAAGGACATTGTACCTCGCTTTGGGATACCAGCAAAACTGTCAAGTGACAATGGGTCCCACTTTACGGGAACAGTGATTAAGGAACTATGCAAAGCCTTACAGATTAATCAACACCTCCGTTGCAGTTATCATCCACAGTCGGCTGGACTAGTGGAAAGATACAATGGGATGCTGAAAAATAAGCTTGCAAAACTGTGTAAAGAAACTGGACTTAAATGGGTTGAATTGTTGCCCATAGCTTTAATGACAATGCGGTCTGCTACCAACAGAACTACAGGATTGTCGCCTCACGAGATCGTCATGGGAAGACCACAAAGATTGCCCTTTTCGGCACCTTTAACAGCTAAACAAATGGACATTCATAAAATGGAGGAAGATATGTTGAGTTATTGTATTGCACTAACCAAATGCATTTCTAGTTTCCATCAACAGGTAAAAGAAGCCCAGGTCGACCCCGCTGAAGGAAAGTGCCATACTTTTGAACCAGGAGATAACGTCTACATAAAAATCTTTAAGCGAAAGAATAGCCTTCAACCCAGATTTGAGGGACCCTTCCAGGTACTCCTGACCACAAACACCGCTGTAAAAGTAAAAGAGCGACCAACATGGATACACGCGTCCCATTGTAAGAAGGCATCAGTTGAAGACGATACACTGCCAAGATGAACTGGATTTGGACTCTAATAAGACTGTTCCCTTTGTTAACAATAATTGAAACTGCCATATTGATTTACCCAGACCCCCTGAAGGGCAAACCATGCATAGAAGAATGTGTACTTTTAAACAGTGATTTCTTTTATATTATATGCTATAACGAGACTATAAAGGTTCAGCTTCAGGATCACACTATGCAGGTACCCCCGTATCAACCCCTGAGTCTTAGGATTAGGCAGAATAAGATAGTAGAAGAAGATAGTGGACAGAAGCTTGATAAGCTATGGGTTACATGCCCCGATACTGTGTCACCAAGTGAAAGAATTGCGAATGAAGGAGTTATCTGTAGTGGTAATCCAAAGGGAGGACTGGCCCTGACGGCCAGGCCAATGTTTTGTAACAATCCAGTTACACAGCCCTTTATTTCAACATTAGCCACTCAGAAAAGAAAACTTAATAGGACAGATAAGAAACAGGGAAGAAGAGGAAGAAGGCTGTTAAACAAGCATGGCTATACATGAGTTATTTGTATGCCAAAAGACAGAACCTTACTAAATGCTGGATATGCAGTCACACCCCTATACATGCAGAGGGTGGAATACCCCTACGGCCCATTCCCTTTGGAATGGAGGAGATGGTAGGGTGGTTATTACAATCTAATACGACCTGGAACAATGAGGATGCCCCTGGTACAGTGTCCCAAAATGGTTTAAACCCAGATCAATTGGAAAATGAATGGAAAGATGCAGGATACAACCTTATAAAATTTGAAGGGTGGTTTCATCCCCAATATGATAATCAAAGGAATCCAGAGAGTCTATTAGTGACGTCAATGGGAACCGTAAATAAAACAAAAGGAGAAGTCTGTCTGGTAAACGACAATGGAGAAGGATTGATGGTTGGATGGAGTGAGTGCAAATGTAACTACACTTTGACTAAAACTACTACTAAACCACCGGGTGCAGTCGAATGGCCCTATTGGGGATGGTGGAACCTGTCCACAGTACAAAATTTGACTAGTAAAAAAATCTGGAAAGGAGAACAAGGAATAGAAATGATGCACCAGATATGGAACAAATTTGAAGCCTATAATAACACCTATTTCATCTGTGGGCATAGAGCATACCCTTGGTTACCACAAAATTGGACTGGGTCATGTTATTTGGGATATGTAGTGCCCTATATACATCATATTTCATCTTTGGATAGCTACCCTGGGACACGAGTAAAACGAGCCATTACAGAAACTGAAAGGTTCTTTGCTATAGCATTTCCCTGGTATGGAACAGGGAAGTTAGCAAGAGAATCTATAAACATGGCAGCAGTGTTGGAACAAATAGCCAATGATACTGCTGATGCTCTTAGTGATGTAAACGCAGAAATGGTGGCTTTGCGCACTGTTGCCTTACAAAACCGCATGGCTCTGGACTATTTGTTGGCAAAAGAAGGGGGCACATGTGCAATCATAAAAACCGAATGTTGCACCTATATTCCAGATAGCTCAGAAAATATCACCAACCTGGTAAACCACATAAAGGAGGCCGTAAAGAAACTACGTCAACCTGAACAGTGGTCCATCTGGGATTGGATTTCAGGGTGGGGAGGAGCACTAGGAAAGCAAATTTTGGAAGTCTTAATTGCAATTGTGATGATAATAATTCTAATTAGTTTATTGATTGGTTGTTTAAAATTATTGTGTACAAAAGTTCTTTCCTTATTGACATCAACTCCTCCAGTACCAATGATGTCTGAATATGAGGATATTAAGGGTGAGACCTTTGATGTAGAATTTCTTAAACTTAGCGAAATAGATTGTCCTTGGAAAGGACAAAAGGGGGGAATGAGGAAATCTACATATTATAAGGGGTTAATTTCAGGTGCTTGCTGGGTAAAAGTTTTCAGACTTGACACCGGTCAAGAGTCGATGTGTAACTAGAGCTATTGCACGTACTTGGATTACAGCCAAGAACAGATGTCTGCCCACCTAATGAGAATGTAGAAGAGAAACAATGGGTTCCTTTGAAGTACCCAGTGACCTGACAACTTGTGACCGTAAGCAAACCTACCCTCCCAATACATGATTAAGATTAAAGAGGACCTCCGGTTACACGATTCATGCCCTGTTATAGATTAACGGTTGACTTATGTGTCCAGGATCCTTCTGTCAATATGTCATAAGACCTGATGATTAATCTAAAATGTATCCTGATAGAGGAACAAAGGAATGTCAATCAAACTTGTTTGTTACACTGTATAAATATGGAACGCTTACGCTGTATCATTGGAATAGTAGCCTCACCCCTTGAATGGAGGTACTGATTCCCCTTGCAAGCGAAATAAAAGGCCTGTCCGTCTGACGAATCCAAGAGTGTATTGAGTCATTACCCAGAGCTAAGAAGTAAGGCACTTCAACACTGTGTCCCCGGAGCATCCATATACGATGGAGTCCTTGTTGTAGCCCCGATAAGCCAAGCTACACCCGATCACCGCGAACGCGATGGGAATCCTTTCCATAGTACCTTTGGTTCCTGCAACAGATTAAACGATACAGCCAGGCTCCTGAAAGATTCTGGCCGAGGTGAAGGCATGATCGGGTCTTTCGACCTCGATCCAAAACAAACACACATGCTGGGCAGATTCTAAAACTATTCCTTATAACACCCATTACCTTAAAAATATTACACACCTTATACTTAACCAAACTTAAACTTAACTAAACTTATGTACAGCGCCGCCCGTCGCCGGGCGGCCTACCTAATCCCTGTTCGGACTGCAGCTCACCGCTCCCTGTGGCGGGGCCGCACTGACCTGTAGCTTGAGTCCCCTGCAGCCTTTTGCTGCCAATTGGGGACTGCATCTTTCTAGGGATTTCCCAAGTCGGTGCCTGCTGAAGTAGGGGGAATCGGGCCAGGGCTTTACTGGCTGAGGCGTTCGAGACGACCTGCGAGGGGGTGCCTTGGGCGAGGCTCCCTTAGTGAGTGGACCTTTGGTTGGGACTTTAGCCCTGACAGCCCGTGGCTCCACCACGACTGCCGGCTTCGGCTCCCTTCCCTCAGGCTCCGCCCCTTGGGGATTTGGGTCTGTGGCAGACGACTCCTCCCTACCTGTCCCTACAGGTGGAGAATCTCCGCCCCCGAGTTCTACCTCCCCTAAGCTTGAGTCGAGGGCGGGACCTCCGTTCTCCGACTCCACCTCCTCCAGAATCGTGTCAAGGGCGGGGCCTAGCTGTTCGGGCTCTTCCCCGTCCGAGTCCCAGGCCAATGGGGAGACCTCCCAGGTGGGTGGGATAGCTCCTCCCCTCAAGCAGGCTGCAGTTCCAGCCTGTGTGGTCTTTGACTCTTTGCACGCCTCAGGCTGAGGATTTTTACCCTCAGACCTGGCTTCGGTTGTTGTCTCTTTTGCACCCGGCTTAAATAGTTTGCACTGATTTACGTGAAACCATTTAGTGCACCGGGGCAACTTCACTGTGTAAACCATGGGGCTGGCTTTGTCTCAATACTGTAGGGCCCCATGTACAGTGGTTCTAAACTCCCCACTCGGGCATAGTTTCTCACCATGACCTGATCTCCTACTTCCCACTCCTGTGTCTTACGGGGTTCGAGCAGCAACCGGTTGCCCTGATGCTGCTTTCCCATGTTCCCAGCCGCTTGCCCATAAATCTGTTTCAGGTGCTCAAAAAGGGTCTGGGCAAACTTGTCCCGATTTACCTCTCGGAGCTGACCTTCAGTGAGCACCGGGGCTAGTACATGGGTGGGGGTCCGCATGACTCTCCCAGTCATTAATTCGTGCGGGGAGTACCCCGTACTTTTAGACTGGCTAGCCCGGATCCCCATGAGGACTAGAGGCAGGACCTCCGCCCATTTCTGGGGCGAGTCCATCGTCTCTTTCCTCAGTTTTTCTTTGAGGGTGCGGTTCATTTGCTCCACAATCCCGGATGACTGAGGATTGTGGGCCACGTGCCACTTCCCTTCGATGCCTAAGAGCATGAGGGTGTTCTGCATCTCTTGGCCGGTGAAATGACTCCCTTGGTCAGACTCCACAAATCGTGGTAGTCCCCACCGCGAGAACACTTCCCGGACCAAGATCCTGGCAGTACTAAGTGCCGTGGCTGTTTTGCATGGGAAGGCTTCTACCCATTTGGTGAACACATCCACCAGAACAAGGCAATACTTATAGCCTCCTTGGGCGGTGGGCAGGGGCCCGATGTAGTTGACCTGTATCGACTGCCATGGTCCCTCTACTCTCCTGATGTGTCCCATGGGCACCTTCCGTTTCTGGGGGTCTGGGTTGTTTGCAGCGCATACAAGACAATTAGCACAGAACTCGCGGACATCGTCCCGAAGTCCCAGCCACCATCCCGCCTGTTCTACCCGTTGCCAGGTGACCTCAGGCCCGGGGTGTCCCGCTCCTGGACCCTCATGGGCCAGTTGAAGGAATTCCCTCCGGCGCTGCTGCAGCACAACCCACTGTTCCTCTCGGAACAGCATGCCTTCCTTGATGGAAAGGGCTGCTGTACCGTACGGACCTTCTACTTCCTTGCCCTCAGTGATGGCATTGAGGACTGTTTTTAGGGCGGGATCTAGGGTTTGGACGGTCTTGAGGTCTGGGGGCAGTGTTACCCCTGTGGTCCCCTGATTCCCATCCCTGCCTCGGATTACTGCCATGGGTTTGGACCCATAGGGATCCCAGAAAGTGCCGGTGCGGGCACCCTCCCTGGCTAACGTATCCGCTTGCTGGTTACCCTGGTTGCGGGGTTCCGTGGAGGAATGGGCCTTCACCTTGTGGATAAAGACTTCCCCTTCCTCCCCCACTGTGGCCAGGATCTTTTCTAGTAGGGGCTTCACGGTCAAGGGTCGCCCGTCTGCAGAGGTATATCCGCGGTGAGACCAGATGGCCAGGTATTCCGTACACGAATTGCATGTGAACATGCTGTCCGAGCAAATTGTGTATGGGGTGGGGAAGATTTCGGGGTGTGTAACGATGTACACTACCACGGACAGTTCAGCCTGCTGGGCGCTCATAGTGCTGGGGAGCTTAATCGCCAGGGCAATGTCTGCCGCGGGGTCATAAACTCCACACCCTGTGAGTCGTTCGCCAGCGGATACCGTGCTGGAACTGTCTACGTAGATCTCGCGGTCCGTGGGATGTATCCCGGCCCATAAACCTACGTTCACTTCCCATACCCCTTCTACGGAACACCGATGGGCTGTTCCAGGATATACCATGTTGGCCATGAGCTAGGGCTCGCAGAGACCCTTCACCTTCAGATCCATCTGGGAAAGGAGGAGGGTCCAGCGCACAATGCGGGCACTGCTTACTGTCCCATCCTTGATCCTTCCATCCAGAAGCATCCGAGTGGGTGTGTGATGGGTGAGGAGAGTGATGGGAGAGGTGCCTGTGAAGATCAAAGACCTTTTCACAACCCAATGCGTGGCCAAAAGATGCCGCTCGCAATTGGAAAAACTGCTTTCCACATCTGTGAGCACCCTGGAAGAGTAAACCACCGGCCTTAGCCTGCTGTGTCGCTCTTGGAGCAGTACAGCGCTCAGGCTATCCCCGCTAGCCGCTACCTCCAGGAAAAACTCCTTTCCCCCATCTATCGCCCCCAGAGCTGGCGCGGTCTGCAAGTCCCCCTTGAGTTTTTCAAATGCTGCCTGGCAACCCTCATCCCAGGACCATGCCACTCCTTTGTGTAGGAGTCGGAGCAGTGGGGCTGCTGTGGCTGCATAGTCCTCAATGAAGTCTCTGCAGTACCCGGTCAGTCCCAGAAAGGACCTCACACCCGTTACGGTGGTGGGGATCGGTAGATCTTGCACCGATTCCTGTCTAGCCTTGTCTATGGCTCTCTCTCCAGCGCGGATGGTCAGGCCCAGGAATTTTACTTCCTGCTGGCCGATCTGTGCCTTCTTTGGGTTCACCTTGAAACCCTTTCTGCCTAACAGCTCCAATAGCTCGGCCAATAGTGGGCCGTGCTCCTCTCTGGAATCTGTGAACAGGAGCAGGTCGTCCACATACTGCACTAGCTGATTGGGCTGGCTGAACTCTTTTAAGCTCCCTGCCGTACATTGATGGAAAATGCTGGGGCTGTTATGGAAACCCTGTGGCAAGCAGTTCCAGGTGTTCTGTTGCCCTTTAAAAGTAAAGGCAAACTTGTACTGATCCTCCCTCCTTAAAGGGATGGACCAAAACCCATTGGAAATATCCAGCACCGTGAACGTGGTCGCGGATGCTGGAATACTCCCTATCAGGTCGGCAACTGCTGCTACCGTCGGCGCGCAGGCTGGGATGTTACTATTGAGGACTCTGTAGTCCACCGTGGCTCTCCAGGAATTGTCCGGCTTCTTCACCGGCCACAAAGGAGAGTTCACGTGGGTGGCTATCGGCCTCAACATGCCCTGCTGCACCAGAGAAGACATTGCTGTCTCCATGTCGGGCTCCGCTTCCCTGGGGAAGTTGTACTGTTTTTGGGGTCGGGCCATGGGGTCCCCATCTACTCTGACCTCAAACCCGGTGACCCTCCCACAATCGTGTTTGTGAGTGGCAAACTTAGTCAGGTGGTCTGACACGAATGCCTGCAGATCCTGTGGGACACTTGCTACCATGAGCTCGAGGTCGTAGCCCTCTTTTGGCTTCACGGTACATAGGGTCCCTCTCCCTTCCTTCCCTGGAATGATGACTACCTCGCCTCTCTTACCCGTACTCGCTCCCCAGAGACAGTGATTTCTAAGATCCACGAGAATCCCGTGTTCCACTAAGAAATTGGACCCAAGGATCCCTTTTCCACCCTCCACCTCCCACTTCATCAGTATACACTTCCACGTGGTGCGGAGTGGTCCTAGATGAATGGAGAGAGAGATGGAGAATGCGCCAGCCTGTTCTTTGCCTGTGAAGCCCGACAGAATATATGGAACCCCGGTGGACAGAGGTGAGGTGGTAGGGTTAGCTGTATGAATCACGGTGCACGATGCCCCCGTATCCAACAGGTAGGTCCCCTTTTCCTTCTCTACTTCCATCTCTACGAGGGGTCATCTCCATAAATCATATCGCAGCGAACACAGGTAAACGGGCTGCACTGGCTCTAGTCATTGGGGTGAAACGGTCGGGGTTGCGAGAACGACAGGACCGGTGGTGGCTGCTACCCTCCCCTGCGAGATCATAAGAGACCGCATTGTCTCTAAAATTGACTCTATCGCAGCGGGATCCATGGCTGCACCGGTTCCCTTTTCTGGGACGGGGCTGCGGCTTGGACTTGGACTCATGCTGAGGCGACAGTCTGGGCTTGGGCTTGGGCTGCGGGAGATCTTCCCTTATTATCCTTCCACGGATTTTTACAGTCCCTGTGCCAATGTCCATCCTTCCCACACCCGTAGCAATTGAGCTTGGCTTGGGGAGGGCGATTCCCCTCCTGATGCCACTCCTTCTTACTTGGGGCTGCGGGTTTTGCCTCATGCACTTTTCCCTTAGAGGTAGGTGTCTCCTGACTCCTGCAATTCTTATATGCAATGGTGAGCTGTCGGAGCACTGTCTCCTCCGTGATCCCGGGACCTTAGGGGTCAAACCAAGCTTTTGCTTGGGCCCGTATCTGCGGTGAGCTGTTGGCAACCAGGCAGCGGAGCCAATGAACCTGCTGGACATTGTTCATTGCGGCCCATTCAGGCATGCCCAGACAGCTGCGCCGATACACTGGCCACAACCTTTCTGTAAAAACCCGTGGGGGCTCTCCAGTTAGCTGCGTAGTCCCTTCCACACGGAGGAACGGGTTGCCGTCGTCCACTCCCATAACCTCCAAGACCTCGTCCCGGAGTTCCTCATACCCTCTCTGCCCCCTCTTACTCCCGTCTGAGAGGCACTGGAGGATTGTACTATCCAGGGAGAATAGCAACATCTTAGCCTGTTCCAGACCATCACAGTCATTGATGGCGGCTGTCTGCTCTATCTCCCTGAAATGGACTGAGGGATCTCCCTTCTTGGAGAGTTTTGGAAGGTGGCTCACCATTGCCCTAAGTTGTTGGGCACCGTGGGGCAACACGATCTGATTCAGGAGGGGTCCGTCAACGCCATTTGCGTCGACGGGACCGTACCTCTGGTGCCGAGTAGGACACATTGGTGCCGGCTCCGGCTTCACTACCGGGGGTTGTTCTTCCTCCGGTTCTACCTCGGCTTCCTCCCCTTCTACCACCCCCCCTTCGGGCCAAACCTCACTATAGCTCGGCGGTGCTGAGGGTTCAGTGGCTGGTGCCACAACTACTTCATGTGGAATCGGTCTTTTGGATTCCTTCAGGAAGTCTATTTGACTCGCTTTTGGGCTTACGAGGCATAACATGCCTTTTGCCTTCGCCAGGACCATTCTTAGGTCTTCTAACGCCTTCTGGCAGGGGCCGTGGTCTGCGCCCTCGAACCCATTCTCAATGGCCAGCTTGTAAGCTGCCTTGACCTCTACTACTCCCTCCTCCTGCGCTCTTAGCTGTTGTGCGAGGCGGGCGCTTTTCTCCCGTACTCTCGCTTCGTGAAGCTTTGCCTCAGTAACCTGGCATTCCAGGTACTCTACTTTAGCCTGATGTTGGCTGGCTACAGTTTGGCGTTCCTGATTCAGCGCGTGAAGTGCGGCGATCAGCTTTTCCCCACCCATGGCCTTTTCCTCTATCTCTGAAGCCAGGGTTTTGATCTTGGCTGCCTGCGCTGCAACGACTTTTTCCAAAATCTGGACTTGTCTTTTGTAGCACATCAGCCACACTGCCTTCTCTACTGACTTTTTATGTTCTTTACTCTCTGTCCACCTGACGGCTGCGTCTACCGGACGCCCATCCAGTAAGAGATTGGAAATCCACTGCTTAGTGAGATTTACTTTACCAAAAACATAATCCGCTATCCTCTCATCCATAACATTTCGTCCATTTAAACCTGGGTCTAATACATTGCAATCCTGCTGCCAGTTTCCTGCCGCGGTCGCCATTTTCTGTAAGGGGTTTTTGATCGACGAGGTCTCTCTCTCTCTCGCTCTAGAGGCCTCTCTCTCTTGCACAATAATTCACCGAGTGGTTCGACCCACTCACCCCTTAGGTTCTATACACTGGACTTTGAGGCAGGAACTACAATACAGAGAATACTCTATAGACCAAGTTTAATGAAACAAAATGAAATTTTATTGCATAGAGGAAAAATTGAATGTAAGCCAATAAGGTACATGGGAGGGAAAAACAAATCATAATACAGTACTAACCAACATATCTACAGGCATATTACACTTTACAAGGTTCATCATGAAATAGGGAAACACACGGAACATCGAGGGACAACAACTCATTGTTAATTATCCCCTAAATGCCCACCTCCTAAACCTAGCTAGATTAGATTATGAGGGGCCAGAAACATGCTCACCAATCCCAGTTAGAAACATAGAGGTTTTGAAGTCTGCTTTTTGGTCCTCTCAGGCGTCCTGTCTCCACGTGGTCGTTGGGCTGTAGGAGCAGCGGGCTGCTCAAGCTGATGGCTCCTTCTCTTCAGCAAGACGCGCTGACCATCATTTCACCCGCAGTTCGTTTTTCTTAGTGCTCCTGCATTCAATGCTGGCCACCCGTTCTGTAGGGCGTTTTGTCTCCTCTTCTTCTCGTCTCGTCAACGGCCTGGGGTTTTTGTCGATGATCTCCCGATAACTACCCCAGGTCTTGTCTTCTTCTTCTGAGTCCGAAAAAGCCTTCTTCGGACCCCCGAGCAATCTCTCGAAATGACTGGCTCTTCAAAATCTACCAAGCTAAAAGCTGCAAAAAGCTCCTGATGGCTACCCCGGGACTCCAGTTATACTTTTCCATGGAGGCCCTTCTCTCCCGCCAAATCAAGGTTAGTCTTTGTTTAACTTTTGGCGGGCTTGTAGCACAGCAGGGTAGTCTTTGTTTTTAAAGTATCTTTGGGATGGCCGGTGTGATGAAATATTCATCATCATCACTGCCTGTGACTGAGATCGGTTTCAGTGTCATTTCCCTTCCCCCAGACCTCATTGTATTGTGTACTGGAATGTGCTGTATTGTATACTGGAATGTGCTAGAATGTGCTGTGTGTAGGGCTCCACCCATACCTGGCCTCGTTTGTAGGCTGGCTCAGTCTGGCCTCAGCCTCCAGAAGGAAGACATCACTCTCTTTTCCGTGTTACGTTCCAAGTTAATAAAAGCCTTGTTTTTGTTCTGCTAACTTCGAGTCTCGGAATTATTGAGGCACATCAATTTTATTAACTTACTTTTCAACACTATGGATCAACTCCTGAAACCCGAACGTTTGGATTTGGATCAACATGCTCCGGACGCATCAGCACGCTTTGGACACTGGTTTGAGTGTATGGAATTCTTCCTGGACAATTCCGCAGCCGTCAAAGACGCTACGGACGCTGCGAGGATGAGACTCGGAATTCTGCGGAATTGGGTAAGCCACCGGGTTTACCCCCTCGTCCAAGACGCCGAGACATACCTGGCCGCCTGCGACATCTTAAAGGCGCATTACCAGCAGCCTACGAATGAGGTGTATGCTAGGCACCTGCTCGCTACCCGCGCACAGCGACCTGGGGAATCGGTGGAGGAGTTCCTAAGCACCCTGAAAATGCTTGGCAAAGACTGCAAGTGCCGAGATGTAAAAGCCGCAGTGTACACTGATGAGCTTGTTCGCGATGCCTTCATCACAGGCCTCAGCCCCACTTACATCCGGCAAAGACTGCTGGAAAAAACAGGGTTGGACCTGAAACAGGCTGCGGACACCGCGCGATCCCTGGATGTGGCCCAGAGAAACTCGGACGCCTACTCTTCAGCCCGCGCCGTCCACGCCGCCACGTGTGCACCGAGGGCACTGCCATCTTGGAAGGCATCTTCCCCGCCCGACAGCCCGACACCGGCTGGGCCCCGCTCTCCCCCCAGAAGCCCTACGACAGCCGCGACGCGTCAGGGACCCAACTGCTACTTCTGCGGGCAGCCAAAGCACACCAGAAACCTGTACCCGGCGAAAGGCACCACCTGCTTTAAGTGCGGTAAGAAGGGGCACTTCGGGAAGGTGTGCAGAGGGAACCCCGCCGGAAAACCAACCGCCGGAAAACCCGCCACCGCCGCGTGTGCGCCGTGGGAGCGGCCATCTTGGACACCATCTTGCCCGACCTCGTGGGGTCCGCCATCTTGTGAGCAGACAGCGTGGACGCCATCTTGTATCGACCAGGGCCCTACAGTGGCATCGGTCACAGTGGACCAGACCAGGCCGCACCCGCTATCCAGATCAATGGTGGACATCGAGGTAAACGGGTGCCGGGTTAAATGCTTAATTGACAGTGGAAGCACGGAGAGCTTTATCCACCCAGAACTGGCACAACAACTCTCCCTAAAGGTGGTCCCTACTCAGGGTACCATCTCTATGGCTGACAAAACCCAGACATCAACCATTCTGGGTTACTGCACGGTACAATTGTGCGTTAACGGAACTGTATATGATAATTTTAAAGTATTAATCATGTAGAACCTATGTGCGAGCGTGATCTTGGGCCTGGATTTCCAGTGCAACCACCAAAGCATCACGCTCAAGTACGGTGGGTCCCAGCCGCCCCTCACAGTGTGCGGTCTGGCTACCCTGAAGGTAAAGCCGCCTTCGCTATTCGCGAACCTTACCCCTAACTGCCGGCCAATAGCGACCAAAAGCAGGAGGTACAGCTGGGAGGACAGGCGGTTTATCGCGACCGAGGTAGACAGGCTCCTGAAAGAGCGCATTATTGAACGCAGCAACAGCCCGTGGCGCGCCCAAGTGGTAGTGGTAAGGGGTAGCGAGAAGAAACGGATGGTGATCGACTATAGTCAAACAATCAACAGGTACACCCTACTAGACGCCTACCCGCTACCCCGCATATCAGAAATGGTGAACCAAATCGCCCAATACCGGGTGTTCTCCACCATCGACCTCAAGTCAGTGTACCACCAGCTCCCTATCAGACCAGAGGACCGCCCGTACACCGCCTTCGAGGCGAACGGACGCCTCTACCAATTCCTCAGAGTCCCCTTTGGGGTGACGAATGGGGTCTCGGTCTTCCAGAGGGAGATGGACCGCATGGTCGATGACCACCACTTGCAGGCAACCTTCCCCTACCTCGACAACGTCACCATCTGCGGCCACAATCAGCAGGATCACGACTCGAACCTCGAGAGGTTCCTGGAAACCGCACAAAAACTCAACCTCACCTACAACGAGGACAAGTGCGTTTACAACACGTTAATAAAAGCCTTGTTTTTGTTCTGCTAACTTCGAGTCTCGGAATTATTGAGGCACATCAGCCGGTAACTGCCATCTCTGGTCTGGAATGACCTTGTATTGTCTTTAATGTCCCTCTTCAAACTTGAATCTGTTCCCCTTTGTCTGGGTAAACATTTAGATGGCCTTTATCTACAGGCCGATCTGATCGGATCTGCATCCAATCTATATGTATGGGGCTCTGTCTGGTTTCATTTTCCCTGAAACTGCCTACCAGAACCTACTGTGGGCTGAATCCACAAAAGCTGTCTGGGGACTGCAGGAACCATTTTAAAGTGTCCCAAAAGCTGGTCACGGGGTCTGCTGGCCATTTTGTGTGCCCCTTTTCCTGGGCTTCTTTTAAAACAGTCTTTTAAAACAAGGCCTTCTTCGCCAATAGACCCTTATAGGACAATGTTCAATTTTGCGAATTCTACAATATTTAAGAAAATAACTCTTGGCTGTGGGCTGCATGTACAGCAGGCACCTCAAAGCACTGGAGAGGTACCACCAACGCTGCCTCCGCAAGATCCTGCAAATTCATTTGCAGGATAGGCGCACCAATGTCAGTGTTCTCGCTCAGGCCAACATCCTCAGCATCGAAGCTTTGACCGTGCTCGATCAGCTCCGATGGACAGGTCACATCGTCTGCATACCCGATACGAGACTCCCAAAACAAGTGCTCTACTCGGAGCTCCGGCACGGCAAGAGAGCCCCAGGTGGGCAGAGGAAACGCTTCAAGGACCCCCTCAAAGCCTCCTTGAAAAACATCCCCACTGACAGCTGGGAATCCCTGGCCCAAGACCACACAAAGTGGAGAAGAAGCATCCGAGAAGTCAGCGAACACCTCGAGTCTCTTCGCTGGGAGCAAGCGGAAGCCAAGCACAAGGAGCGCACGTCAACCCAAGAACCCACCCACCCCTTCAACCACTGTCTGCCCCACCTGTGACAGAGACTGTAGTTCTCGCATTGGAGTCATCAGTCACCTGAGAACTCATTTTTAATGTGGAAGCAAGTCATCCGAGGGACTGCCTAAGAAGAAGAAGGATAAGCGCGTCTGCAAGCAGCCTCATTACCTGCTTTCTTCTACCAGGCTTCCTGCCCTAGTTCATCAGGTGGCTGCTGCATCAACCTGAAATGTTAACCTTTTTCTCTTGCCACAGGTGCTGCCTGACCTGCTGAGTGTTTTCCAGTATTTACTGTTTTTATTTCCAGCATCTGAAATATTTTGCTTTTGTTTGAGGGCTTAGTGAGGACATGTAAAGGGAAAAAATCAGAAAGAAGCAAACTGGAAGCTCAGAACTGTCTTGGAAGTGCAGTACTCACAATGGCACACAGATCCTGAGTGGCCCTTTAAATTGAGCTTGCAGTAATGTCAGTCAGTTTGCGAATACTCATTTCCCCAGTGCTAGGGAGAGGATAGGGGACAGAGACCCATTATGTCAGGTCTCTGCCCACTTTACGTTGCCCTGGGATTTCTGGGGCCTTCCCAAATGGGAATGTAATGTATATACCTTTAAGGGGGGGTGTTGTGCATGTACCTTTAAGAGAGAACTGATTTTATACTGTAGTACCGGCAGTGACCACACCTGTATATAAAGCCATAGCAGGCTTCTGTACTTTCAGTTTAAGCTTACCCTCTGTTCAGTAAATACCTGTTATTATTGTTCTCCTGCAGTCCGTGTATTATTGATACGCGGACACTACACTGGCGACGAGCAGGTTCGAACTCACCTGCAGTACTGCATCACCTCACGGGGATCTTTCCCTGAAAAGAAGCTTCTTGGAGGTCGAAGTCAGAGCAACGGGCGTCGACCGAGGGCAACCGCCCAGTGATCCATCGGAGTTCGGAGAATTGCAGGGGAGGCTGTGGAGAACTGGGCTTGGCTCCCCAGTCAAAGTGTTCCAGCAAATCGTGCTGGTAGCAGGTAGTGCGCTGACCCTTCCGGACTGCGGCGGACTCGAGCTCGATCGAGCGGCTCTGCAAAGGGGCCGTGCAGCATCGTCGGGAGGAAAAGAGAGAGAGAGAGGACGGAGCGCACAGGGCACGGTCGGTGCTCAAGAACCGGGCAGCGTAGAGAAAATAAAACGAGGGGAAGGAAAAGTGAGACGCGCCGAAGCCGCGGGTCACCGCTATTACCCTGTAGAACGCTAGGAGCAGCGTTGGCAGCAAGGGGAAGAAGGAAAAGCGCAGGAGGCGCCATTTTATTCCATTGGGGAAGAAGGAAAAGCGCGGGAGGTGCCATTTTAATCCATTGGGGAAGAAGAAAACGCGCGGGAGGCGCCATTTTAAACCACCCAAGATGCCGAAGAGTAGCAGTATCACTGCTTTCGACAACGAGGTAGAAGACTGGACCACATATGTGGAAAGAATTGAAGTATACTGCAAGGCAAATGAGGTGGCCGATGGAAAGAAGGCGTCGGTATTATTAAATTTGATGGGCGCGAGAACGTACGGCCTATTGCGGAATTTAATTACCCCAGCTAAACCAATGGAGAAAAGTTTTGAAGAGATTGTTAATATCTTACAGGAACACCTAAACCCTACACCGCTGCTGATAGCAGAAAGATTCAAGTTCCATAAAAGAAACCAGCACAAAGATGAGAGCAGTGCTGACTATCTTACGGAACTACGCAAGTTATCGAAGCACTGCCAGTTCGGAGCAGGACTGGCAGACACCTTAAGGGATAAGTTTGTCTGCGGGCTCCAGAGTGAAGGAACCCAGAAACGACTACTTTCGGAAAAGGACCTGACGCTAGAACAGGCTTTCAGCGTGGCAGTATCCTATGAAGCAGCAGCACGGGGAGCTGCGGAAATACAACAGAAACCACAAGAATACAGTGCTAACGAAATGGCATATGGAGCAGAAAAGTGCTATCGCTGCGGCAGAACAACCCATGATCAGAAGGACTGCTGGTTTAAGGACAAAGTATGCAGGCAATGTGGGAAAATGGGACACATAGCAAGAGTCTGCAGGTCGGGAAAGAAAACCAACACTAAAAGAACGACTAAGGAAAAGTACAAGAAAGTAAAAAAAATGACAGACAGTAGTTCAGAAGATCAGGAGAGTGATAATGACTCCGGGAGCAGGAGGCTAAGTTGTCTAAAGGTACACAACGTGATCGCAAAGGAGGATCACCGAACCATTTGGGTCACCCTCATGATAGCAGGGTCCCAAGTAAAGATGGAATTGGACACAGGATCAGCCCTAACTGTCATGAATCGACGAGACTATGAGCGGCTATTCTCACACATACCCTTGAAGGACACGTCCATTGTATTGAAGACATACACAGGGCAAAAAGTTACCCCAGAGGTAAAATAAGGGTGCCAGTTAAATACAACGGCAAGGAAACACAGAAACTGTATCTATATATACTACAAGATGGAGGACCACCATTATTGGGACGTGAATGGATCCGAAAAATACAATTGGATTGGCATTCCATTCAGGCGCTAACTGGGACTGACAAAAAGGATGACGACGTCACACCTGGACGACTGTCAAAAATTCTAACTGACGCGAAAGAGGTGTTCCAACAAGGACTTGGGACTCTAAAAGGAGTAACGGCAACGATAAAAATCGAAGATAACGCAAACCCAAATTTTTTTAAGGCCAGACCGGTACCATACGCGATCTGCCCAGCCATTGAAGCAGAGCTGGAGAGTCTGGAGCATTCGGGTGTGCTGTCCAAGGTGGACTGTAGCGAGTGGGCCACACCCATCGTTCCTGTAATGAAGAAATCATTGAGCAGCACGCCTGGGGAGCCGAAGAAGGTTCGCATCTGTGGGGACTTCAAGGTAACTGTGAACCCAGTCCTGCACACAGTACAATATCCACTTCCACAGATAGAAGATATTTTCGCCTCACTATCTGGAGGGAAACGCTTTACGAAGATTGATCTGGCCCAAGCGTATCTACAAATGGAGGTGGAAGAAGCATCTAGGAAATACCTCACGATAAACACTCACAAAGGTCTTTACCAGTACAACCAACTGGTATTCGGGGTAGCATCAGCCCCGGCTATTTGGCAGAGGGCGATGGAACAAGTCCTGCAAGGGATCCCGGGGACCCAGTGTTATTTGGACGACATCCTGGTTACGGGCAAAAATGACAGTGAACACCTTGCCAACCTGGAGCAGGTGCTCACTAGATTACAAGAATATGGGCTACGAGCCAACTGCCCCAAATGCGAGTTCTTCAGGAGACAAATCTCGTGTTGTGGCCACATGATTGATGAGGAAGGGTTGCATAAGTCCCCAGACAAGATTGAGGCAGTAGTCAAGGCTCCAGCACCAGAAAATGTGTCGCAACTGAGGTCGTTCCTCGGGTTGGTGAACTACTACCATAAGTTCTTGCCGAATTTATCTACAATTCTGCACCCACTGAACGCCCTGCTGCAAACTGGAGTAACATGGAAATGGAGTGATAAGTGTAAGCGTGCCTTTCAGAAATGTAAGTGCCTAACCACTTCAAAAGAAGTATTGGCCCACTACAATCCAACACTACCGATTCGGTTGGCATGTGATGCGTCTCCCTACGGCATTGGAGCGATGCTGTCACACAAATTCCTTGATGGTTCAGAGAGGCCAATAGCCTTTGCGTCGCACTCACTAACCTCAGCCAAGCGTAACTACGCCCAGATTGACAGGGAGGCCCTCAGCCTGGTGTGGGGGGTGAAGAAGTTCAATCACTATCTGCACGGGCAGAAATTCACCCTACTGACTGATCATCAGCCTCTGGTCTCCATTTTTAACCCAAAGAAGGGCGTTCCGGTGATGACGGCGCAACGGCTGCAAAGATGGTCACTTTTTCTAGGGGCACATCAGTACAACATCGAGTACAAGGGTACGAAACAGCATGGAAACGCTGATGGGCTGTCGCGCCTGCCGCTGCCTACGGTGGAGGAAGAACCTGCAGTGGACCCTGTTGAGATATTCCATGCGACCATAGTCGACTGTCTACCTGTTACAAACTCAAGTATAGAGAAGGAAACCCGAAATGACCCGACACTCTCTCGGGTCTATGATTTGACGGTGAAGGGATGGCCAGCACATGGCGACTCACTGTTGCCAGCATTCTCGCCAAGGAGAGAACAGCTGTCAGTGTGCCGGGGGACCTTGATGTGTGGATCCCGAGTGGTAATTCCACCCAAGTTGAGAGATAGAGTACTCAATGAGCTTCATGAGGGTCATCTGGGAGGGGTAAAAATGAAGAGCCTAGCCAGGGCGTTTGTGTGGTGGCCGGGAATCGATAAAGAAATCGAGGATATGACCAAGAGATGCACAGGATGCCAGAAGGTCCAAAACGCTCCACCACAGGCCCCGCTACACCCATGGGAGTGGCCCTCATCTCCATGGCAACGGGTACACATTGATTTTGCTGGTCCATTTATGGACTCAATGTTTTTAATCGCCATGGATGCCCATTCGAAATGGCCAGAGGTCATCAAAATGTCCTCCACCACCACGGAGAAAACTATTGCAGTCCTACGGACTATCTTCGCCAGGAATGGCTTGCCAGAACAGATTTGCTCCGGTAATGGACCACAGTTTGTGTCCGAGGATTTCCGGAGGTTTCTGAGGAATAATGGGGTGAAACATTACTCTTCTGCCCCATATCATCCAGCCACAAATGGATTGGCTGAGAGGTTTGTTCAGACCTTTAAAAAGGCAATAAAGGTGATGTATAACAATGACATACCACTACAACACAAGGTGGATAATTTCTTGCTTGCTTACCGGAATGCGACACATGCAGTCACCAACCAAGCTCCAGCCATAATGTTCTTCAACCGAAGGCTAAGATGTCGCCTGGATTTGCTCAAACCAAACATAAGACGAGATGTTGAGGATAAGCAATTCCAGCACATCAATGAGAAGCCAACCAGGAGCTTCAAGATAGGGCAACCAGTCTTGGCCCGCGACTACTGAACAGAAAAATGGCAGCAAGGAATGATATGCACACAACAGGGACCACTAATGTACACAGTGGACGTTGGAGAGAGCATCGTGAGACGCCATGCTGACCATATTCTAGAGTCACAGAAACAAGCCAAACCCATACCACGAGCATGTGCACCTGGTAATGAACCCGAAGTACAGATTGCGTCTACCTCAGAATCAGTGGTATTGGAAGCTGACAAACCAACCAATGACAATGAGCCAGAATCGACTCCGCCACAAGAACAGGATACTCGAGAAAGGCGCTATCCAGTCAGGATCAGGAAGCCTCCTCAAAGACTGAACTTATAAATGATTATTTCAGTTGATGTATATAGTACAGAGAAAATTGTAATTGTAATTAGTTATTATTTAATTGTTAAATGAATGTTATGTACTGTTTATCTAAAAGGGGAGGAATTGTTATGTATGTACCTTTAAGAGAGAACTGATTTTATACTGTAGTACCGGCAGTGACCACACCTGTATATAAAGCCATAGCAGGCTTCTGTACATTCAGTTTAAGCTTACCCTCTGTTCAGTAAATACCTGTTATTATTGTTCTCCTGCAGTCCGTGTATTATTGATACGCGGACACTACAGGGGGAACTACTTTTTACAGCTCATGTATACTGTAGTACCGGCAGTGACCACACCTGTATATAGCACTGAGTAGTAATCTGTACAGTCAGTTCAACTGTGAGCCACGTTGAGTAAACATCTGTTGTACCGTTTCTGCTGCAGTCTGTATCTTATTATACCCAGACACAACATTGACGACGAGGCAAGTTCGAACCTACCTGCAACTCTGCATCACCTCCCGGGGATTCGTTCCTGGAGATCAGTGGATTGGAGGTCAAGGCCAGAGACTCGGGCGTCGACCACGGGCAACCGCCCAGTCATCCAGCAGAGACTCGAGAATTGCGGGGCTTGTTAAATTTAATGGGTGCAAAGACGTATGAGTTATTACGAAATCTAGTAACCCCAACGAAGCCAATGGAAAAGAGTTTTGAAGACATAGTAACGATACTACAGGAACATTTAAACCCCACACCACTGCTGATAGCAGAAAGATTCAAGTTTCACAAACGGAACCAGCATAAGGATGAAAGCAATGCTGATTATTTAACAGAACTGCGCAAACTATCGAAACACTGCCGGTTTGGAGCGGGTCTGGCAGATACCTTAAGGGACAAGTTTGTGTGTGGGCTTCAAAGTGAAGGAACCCAGAAACGGCTTTTATCTGAAAAGGACCTTACGCTGGAAAAGGCTTTCAGCATTGCGGTATCATATGAAGCAGCAGCACGGGGCGCTGCAGAGATACAACAGAGACCGCAAGAATATGGCACAAACGAAATGTCATATGGAACAGAGAAGTGCTATTGCTGCGGCAGAACAACACACGACCAGAATGATTGCTGGTTCAAAGACAAAGTGTGCAGACAGTGTGGAAAAGTAGGACACATAGCACGAGTCTGCAGGAGACGAACAAAAGAGTGATAACGACTCCGAAAGCAGGGAACTGAGTTGTCTGAAACTACATAATGTGATCACAACGGAGGATCACCGAACCATTTGGGTCACTCTCAAGATAGCAGGAGTCCAGGTAAAGATGGAATTGGACACAGGATCAGCCCTAACAGTCATAAACCGACGGGACTACGAGCGGCTATTCTCACACATACCCTTGAGAGACACAAAAATTATTTTGAAGACGTACACGGGACAAAAAGTCTACCCCAAAGGAAAAATAAGGGTGACCGTTATATATAACAGTAAGGAAACACCAAAAGTAGACCTGTATGTATTGCAAGATGGAGGACCACCATTACTGGGATGTGAATGGATCCGGAAAATACAACTGGATTGGCATTCCATACAGGCACTGACTGTGGCTGACAAAAAGGATGACGACGTCACACCTGGGCGACTGTCAAAGATCCTAACTGACGCGAAAGAGGTGTTCCAGCAAGGACTCGGAACACTAAAAGGCATGACAGCGACGATTAAAATTGAAGAAAACGCAAGGCCAAAATGTTTTAAGGCCAGACCGGTACCTTATGCGATCCGCCCAGCCGTCGAAGCAGAGCTGGAGAGTCTGGAACGTTCAGGTGTACTGTCCAAGGTAGACTGGAGCGAGTGGGCTACACCCATCGTCCCTGTGATGAAAAAGTCGTTGAGCAGCATGCCTGGGGAACCAAAGAAGGTTCGCATCTGTGGGGACTTTAAGGGAACAGTGAACCCGGTCCTTCACACCGTACAATATCCACTTCCGCGGATTGAAGATATTTTCACCTCGCTATCTGGAGGGAAACGCTTCACTAAGATTGATCTGGCCCAGGCGTATCTGCAAATGGAGGTAGAAGAAGCATCAAAAAAATACCTCACAATCAACACCCATAAAGGTCTCTACCAATACAACCGGCTGGTATTCGGGGTAGCATCAGCTCCGGCTATTTGGCAGAGGGCAATGGAACAAGTCCTGCAAGGGATCCCAGGGACCCAGTGTTATTTGGACGACATCCTGGTCACGGACAAAAATGACAGTGATCACCTTGCCAACCTGGAGCGGGTGCTCACTAGATTGCAGGAATATGGGCTCCGAGCTAACCACCCCAAATGCGAGTTTTTTAGAAAACAGATCTCGTATTGTGGCCACGTTATCGATAAAGAGGGGTTACATAAGTCCCCAGAGAAGATTGAGGCAGTAGTCAAGGCTCCAGCACCGGGAAATGTCTCACAACTGAGGTCGTTCCTCGGGCTGGTAAACTACTACCATAAGTTCTTGCCAAATTTGTCTACAATACTACACCCACTGAACACCCTACTGCAAACTGGGGTGCCATGGAAGTGGAGTGACGAATGTAGATGAGCTTTCCAGAAGAGCAAAACACTAATCACATCGAAAGAGGTATTGGCCCATTACAACCCAGCATTACCAATTCGGTTGGCATGTGATGCGCCACCCTACGGCATTGGAGCGGTGCTGTCGCACAAATTCTCGGACGGCTCAGAGAGGCCAATAGCCTTTGCGTCACGATCACTAACCTCAGTCGAGCGTAACTACGCCCAGATTGACAGGGAGGCCCTCAGCCTAGTGTGGGGAGTGAAAAAGTTCAATCACTATCTGCACGGGCAGAAATTCACCTTGCTGACTGATCACCAGCCTCTTGTCTCCATTTTTAATCCGAAGAAGGGCGTTCCGGTGATGACTGTGCAACGACTACAAAGATGGTCATTTTTTCTAGGGGCGCACCACTATGAGATTGAATATAAGGGCACGAAACAGCATGGAAATGCTGATGGGCTATGACGCCTGCCACTGCCTACTGCGGAGGAAGCACCAGCAGTGGATCCTGTCGAAATATTCCATTCGACTAGAGTTGAATACCTACCGGTAACTAACGCTTGTATCGAAAAGGAAACCCGAAAAGACCCGACACTGTCTCGGGTATATGATTTGACGGTGAAGGGATGGTCAGCACATGGCGACTCACTGTTGCCAGCATTCTCGACAAGGAGAGAACAGCTGTCAGTGTGCCGGGGGACCTTGATGTGTGGATCCCGAGTGGTAATTCCACCCAAGTTAAGGGATAGAGTGCTCAATGAGCTTCATGAGGGTCATCTGGGAGGGGTAAAAATGAAAAGCCTAGCCAGGGCTTATGTGTGGTGGCTGGGAATCGATAAACAAATCGAGGACCTGACCAAGAGCTGCTCAGGATGCCAGAAAGTCCAAAATGCACCACCACAGGCCCCTCTACACCCATGGGAGTGGACCTCATCTCCATGGCAACGGGTGCATATTGATTTTGCTCGTCCATTCATGGACTCAATGTTTTTAATAGCCATGGAGGTGCACTCGAAATGGCCTGAGGTCATCAAAATGTCCTCCACCACCATGGAGAAAACTATTGCAGTCCTACGGACCATTTTTGCCAGGAATGGCTTGCCAGGGCAGATTTGCTCCGACAACGGACCACAGTTTGTGTCCGAAGAGTTCCGGAGATTCTTGAAAAAGAATGGGGTAAGGCATTACACATCCGCCCCGTATCATCCAGCCACAAATGGATTGGCTGAGAGGTTCGTACAAACCTTTAAGAAGGCAATAAAGGCTATGTACAATGACAACATTCCGCTGCAGCACAAGGTGGACAATTTCCTGTTCGCCTACCGGAATGCGACACATGCAGTCACCAACCAGGCCCCAGCCATGATGTTCTTTAACCGAAGGTTAAGATCTCGCCTGGATTTGCTCAGACCAAACGTACGAAGAGATATTGAGAGTAAGCAATTCCAGCACATCCATGAGAAGCCAACAAGGAGCTTCAATGTAGGGCAACCAGTCTTGGCCCGCGACTACCGAACAGAAAAATGGCAGCCAGGAACGATATGCACACGGCAGGGCCCACTAATGTACACAGTGGACATTGGGGAGAGCATCGTGAGACGCCATGCTGACCAGATCCTAGAGTCACAGGTA
Source organism: Somniosus microcephalus (assembly GCF_052327205.1). NCBI lineage: Eukaryota > Metazoa > Chordata > Chondrichthyes > Squaliformes > Somniosidae > Somniosus > Somniosus microcephalus. Next base: position 224,062,111 of record NC_140992.1, read on the forward strand.
CAAGTCAACCCCATGCCTCGCCCATACGTACCTGGTGATGAACCCGACGTACAGGTCGCATCTACCCCAGAAACAGTAGCATCGGAAGCTGATGAACCAACCGACGACAGGGGGCCAGAATCACCTCCGCACCAAGAGCAAGACACTTGGGAAAGGCGCTATCCAGAAAGGATCAGGAGGCCTCCCCAAAGACTGAATATATAAATAGACTATTTTCAGCTAATGTTGCATGTTAAAAGTGTTCATTGTAATTAGTTTGATATTTACTTGTTAAATGAGTGTTATGGTACTGATAATCTAAAAGGGGAGGAATTGTAATGTATATATCTTTAAGGGGGGGAACTACTTTTTACAGCTCATGTATACTGTAATACCGGCAGTGACCACACCTGTATATAGTACTGAGTAGTAATCTATACAGTCAGTTCAACTGTGAGCCACGTTGCGTAAACACCTGTTGTACCGTTTCTGCTGCAGTCTGTATCTTATTATACCCAGACACAACAGGGAACAGCATGATTTACATCTGCAAAAGCTACAGGCCCAGCATTCAGTTGTAAATAAGGTGGTATTCCTGGTCCTCCCATCTCAATTTTTTCTCAGTATGAATAAGGGATGCCTACTTCCACTGGTATCACATGAAGCTGACATTGGGTCTTGTGCCTGTGACTTCCTCAGATTAGAGAGTCCGTTGGGGCCAAGGTGCAAAGTGAATAGTTTTTAACTTTTCTCTTGAAGGACTCACCAAATCTTCAGGCCTCCTGACTGCTTTTCTACAACAGCATCTAGAAGGTCCTGAGCTGACAGACCAGTACAGGATTTTGCTGCTTACCTGATTCCACCCCTCCTCATCCGCAGTTCCCAGTTCAAGGCTGTGGTGTATGTAACTTGTTCCACCTTAAGAGAACTTAAACCTGTTCCACCTTAAGAGATGTACTACTTTCTCTGGCTGCTGTATACGGTAATACCGGTGGTGACCACACCGGTATATAAGTGCTGTGTAGTAATTTGCTGGGTAATACAGCCCTAACCTCTGAATAGTAAAGACCTATTGAAAAGTTATTCTTGTAGTCTGTGTCAGTAATTGACCTTAAATATAACTGGAACACACAGACTTAACAGTGGCGACGAGTCCGATCTTACCCTGCGGCAGTTTACATCCACGGCAGCTTCGTCCTCAGAACGGGCTTTGAGAAGAGGCATCCACCCTCATCATCCTGCTGAACAGCACATCGCGCGGGAGGCATCGAGGACCCGGAGTGAAGAAGAGAAATTCTGAACTCGAAGCCCCCATCAGCGGCAGACAGCTATCTTCCTTCTACCACGGTGGTGGGTAAGCCAATCAGCGAAAGTCGGCCGCGTTGGCTGTAGCGAAGGGGAGGGAAGACGGAGGAAAGAGGGCGGGGAAATCGACCGCGGCCGGTGAAAAGGGCCGGGCCGCATTCGGGCCGAAAGGCGCAGCGACTGGGGCAGCTGAAGGCGCGAGAGCCACGGTGAATTCGAACGCAGCGGGTGCACATAACTGGGCTGCAAGAAGGGCTGCGAGGCGCGACGGCAGGGAAGCGCGAATGCCCACGGGAACCGCGGTGGAGTAGAAACAGCGTCGGGGGAGTTGTTAACCACTGGGGAGGCGAGACCGGCAGCAACACAGCAATTGCCATTGCAGCCAGCGGGTGAAGAAGACGAGCGCGGAAAAGACCGCCAAGCGCGGGAAGCCGCCATTTTGTAGAGCAAATAAGATACCAGATGGGGAGAAAGCACTAACCTTATTAAACTTAATGGGTGCGAAGACATACGGGCAATTGAAACACCTTCTATCACCAGAGAAACCGGCGGATAAGACTTTCGCGGATATTATTACCGTCCTGAAAAATCATTTAAGCCCCACGCCACTGATGCTAGCGGAACGATTTAAATTTTACAGCAGAAAGCAGCTGAAAGATGAAAGCAATGCTGAATTTTTAATTGAATTGCGTAAGCTAGCAAAGTACTGTCAGTTTAGAACAGGACTAACAGATGCGCTAAGAGATAAATTTGTGTGTGGATTGTTAAAAGAAGAGACACAAAAGTGACTGCTTGAGGAGAATAAGCTGACGCTTGATAAAGCTGTCGCTATGGCAGCATCGCACGAAGCTGCAGCGAAAGGCACGGCGGTAATGCAGCTACGGTCACCGGAACTCAGCACAAATCAAATGGTCTTGGGTACAGTAAAATGTTATCGTTGTGGAAAGACAACGCACGATCAGAACCAGTGCTGGTTCAAAAATAAGGAATGCAGAAAATGTGGCAGGCTTGGTCACATAGCTAAAGTATGCCGGTCAGGAGAGAAGACCAGCAACAAAAAGTCACCGCAGGGAAAGTACAGAAAGGTACACAAGGTGACAGAGAACAGTTCGAAAGAACAGAAGTCAGATTCAGACGCCAGCAGTAATGAACTGGGTAGCTTAAGAGTACACAACGTTGGTAAGGAAGCAGACCTCCAGACAATTTGGGTCACACTTCAGATAGCAGGAGTCCAAGTGAAGATGGAATTGGACACTGGATCGGCATTGACGGTCATGAATAAGAAAGATTACAAAAGGTTATTCCAACATATTCCCCTACGGGATACGGAGATTGTATTGAAAACATACACGGGGCAAAGAGTATACCCCATCGGAAAGATAGAGGTAAAGGTGGTCCACAAGGGCAAAGAAAGCCGAGGAATGGACTTATATGTGCTACCTGAAGGAGGTCCACCACTACTGGGACGGGAGTGGATTAGAAAAATGAATATGGACTGGCATTCCTTAAAAGCACTAACGGTAGATGCCAGGGAAACAGATGTCAAACCTAAACGATTGTCCAGAATATTGGACGATGCTAAAGAGGTGTTCCAGCAGGGACTGGGAACACTGAGAGGAATTACGGCAAACATCAAGATTGAAGAACATGCACAACCAAAATTTTTCAAAGCCAGACCGGTACCTTATGCGATACGACCTGCTGTGGAAGCGGAGCTGGAAGCGCTAGAACGTTCAGGAGTACTGTCTAAGGTAGACTGGAGTGAGTGGGCTACGCCCATTGTTCCCGTGATGAAACGTCCTTCGAGCAACAAGCCGGGAGAACCAGGGAAGGTTCGCATCTGTGGAGATTTCAAGATCACTGTTAATCCGGTGCTTCACACGGTGCAGTATCCGCTTCCGCGGATTGAGGATATCTTCGCTTCATTGTCGGGCGGGAAACACTTCACCAAGATAGACCTGGCGCAGGCGTACTTACAGATGGAAGTTGAGGAAGAGTCACGCCAGTACCTCACGATCAACACGCATAGAGGCTTGTACCGGTATAATAGACTGGTTTTTGGAGTGGCATCGGCTCCAGCAATTTGGCAGAGGGCCGTGGAGCAGGTATTACAGGGAATTCCAGGCACACAATGTTCCCTGGACGATATTCTGATTACAGGAGATGGTGACGAGGAACACCTCGCAAATTTGGAACTGGTGCTCATCAGATTGAAAGAATATGGACTTCGAGTTAATCGGCAGAAATGTGAGTTCTTTCAGAAGCGGATCGCGTACTGTGGCCATGTCATCGACCAGGAGGGACTTCATAAGTCTACTGACAAGAGTGAAGCGGTTGTGAAGGCTCCCGCTCCGGTTAATGTATCTCAGTTGAAGTCGTTCCTAGGATTGATTAACTACTACCATAAGTTTCTGCCAAATTTATCCACGGTACTGCACCCGCTGAACGCTCTTTTGCAGAAGGGAGTACCATGGGAGTGGAGCGAGGACTGTAAGAAGGCCTTTCGCAAAAGCAAGGAATTGATAACCTCAGAGGAAGTGTTGGCTCACTTCAACCCAACACTGCCTATTCGTTTGGCTTGTGATGCTTCTCCATATGGTATTGGGGCAGTGCTCTCACACAAGTTGCCAAATGGCATGGAGAGGCCAGTCGCGTTCGCATCCAGATCATTGACCTCCGCTGAGCGCAACTATGCTCAGATAGATAGGGAGGCTCTCAGCCTTGTGTGGGGAGTAAAGAAGTTTAATCATTACCTGCAGGGCCAAAAGTTTACGCTTCTGACAGACCATCAGCCGTTGGTATCCATTTTTAACCCGAAGACAGGTGTGTCGGTGATGACAGCACAGAGACTCCAGAGATGGTCCCTTTTCCTAGGGGCACATCAATATCAGATAGAATTCAAAGGTACAAAGCAGCATGGTAATGCTGATGGGCTGTCGCGCCTGCCACTACCTGAAGAAGAGGAGACAACGAAGGTTGACCCTGTTGAGTTATTTCACTCGACCATCATCGAGTGTTTACCAGTCACCAATGCAAGTATTGAAAGAGAAACCAGGAACGACCCGACACTGTCCCGAGTCTACGAGGTGACTGTGAAGGGATGGCCAGCACATGGTGATTCTCTGTTACCGGCATTCTCGGCAAGACGAGACCAGCTGTCCGTCTGTCAAGGAACATTGATGTATGGAACGAGAGTGATTATTCCTCCTAAGTTAAGGGAAAGAGTTCTAAAGGAACTGCATGAAGGTCATCTGGGGGGAGTCAAGATGAAAAGCCTTGCTAGGGCTTATGTGTGGTGGCCGGGTATCGACCAACAGATAGAGGAGCTGACGAAAAGCTGCTCAGGGTGCCAAAAAGTGCAAAATGCACCTCCGATTGCACCGCTGCATCCATGGGAATGGCCTTCAGCCCCATGGCAACGCGTACATATTGACTTTGCTGGTCCATTCATGGACTCCATGTTTCTAATTGCGGTGGACGCACATTCTAAATGGCCAGAAGTGATCAAGATGACTACCACTACTTCAGAAGAGACAATTGCGGTGTTAAGAATGATATTCGCAAGGAACGGATTGCCAGAACAAATATGTTCCGACAACGGACCACAGTTCGTGTCAGAAGAATTCCAAAAATTCTTAAAGAAGAATGGGGTGAAACATTATACCTCTGCCCCATATCATCCGGCTACAAATGGGTTGGCCGAGAGATTTGTACAAACATTCAAAAAGGCAATAAAGGCCATGAGCGAAGATCAGATTCCACTACAACATAAGGTGGACAAGTTTCTACTGGCATATCGAAACGCCGCTCATGCAGTGACAAACCAAAGTCCTGCCATGATGTTTTATAACAGGAGGTTGCGGTCCAGGTTGGACTTGTTAAAACCAAATGTGCGGAGGGAAGTTGAAAACAAACAGTTCCAGCATATAAATAACAAGACCACTCGGAGTTTCGAGGTAGGACAACCAGTGTTGGCCAGGGACTATGGAAACGAAAAATGGCAATCCGGAACAATTCGGGCCAGACAAGGACCCCTGATGTACACGGTAGATGTTGGTAAAAATGTAATACGGCGTCATGCTGACCAACTGGTAGAATCGAGAACAAGGGGCGAACCCATGGTTACGACAGAGACAACCGTGGAAGAAGTTAGTGAACCTGAAGCATCTACCTTGGCAGTGAATGTACCTGATGATGATGTCCAAGACATAAGAGACCAACTAGAGGAGTCACCTCTGCAACAAGAATCAGAGACCCCTGAAAGGCGTTATCCAACTCGAATCAGGAGGCCTCCTGAGAGACTGAACCTTTGAACTGTTTCTACATGAAGTTGTATATGTATATATGTTATTATGTTATGTTAAATGGGAATATAACTGTTAAGCTAAAAAGGGAGGATTGTGGTGTATGTAACTTGTTCCACCTTAAGAGAACTTAAACCTGTTCCACCTTAAGAGATGTACTACTTTCTCTGGCTGCTGTATACGGTAATACCGGTGGTGACCACACTGGTATATAAGTGCTGGGTAGTAATTTGCTGGGTAGTACAGCCCTAACCTCCGAATAGTAAAGACCTATTGAAAAGTTATTCTTGTAGTCTGTGTCAGTAATTGACCTTAAATAAAGCTGGAACACACAGACTTAACAAAGGCCCTTCCAGTGGGCCTGCACGGGATGTGTGAACAGGCTCTGCTGCTGGCACAGTCTACCACATTGAGGTGCATGGTGGCTTGGACAGGTGACGCACACTTCTGATGGATTCTCTTTCCCAAGCAAGAGGAGGAGCAAAATTGGAACCATAGGGGGCGATTTTGCCAGCCCTGGGGAGGATTATCCCCATTTTTCCATCAGAGGTGCGGGCTTCCCAACGTCGGGAATCCCCGCCAGGGTCAGCGAGGCGAGCAGTGGGTCTGCGGGGGTCGGAGGAGTCCAAAAGTGCGCTGTGGAGGTGAGTGATGGGTGCAAGCTTGGAGAGGTAAGTATGTGAGGTGAGTGAAAAGTGTTAGAAAAAGTTTACTTACATTTGTTTCTTCCTGCAGGCTTCAATCGTTGGGGATCCGGAGGCTCCGACATCTCAATGGCAGAGATGACAGAATGGCTGCTGCATTCTCCGATGCAACAGCCATCTGCTTTCTGCTCAGAAAATAGGTTTGGTGAGTCTTGAGTACAAGAACTCACTAAACAACAGAGAATGTCAGTGTTTGACAGCTTTTCAAAAGCGAAGATTCACCAGGCTGTTACCTGGGATGGCAGGAATGATGTATGAGGAGAGATTGGGTCGATTGGGCTTGTACTCGCTGAAGTTTAGAAGAATGAGAGGGGATCTCATTGAAACTTATAAAATTCTGACAGGACTGGACAGACTAGATGCAGGAAGGATGTTCCCAATGGTCGGGGAGTCCAGAACCAGGGGTCACAGTCTAAGGATAAGTGGTAGGCCATTTAGGACAGAAATGAGGAGGAATTTCTTCACCCAGAGAGTGGTGAACCTGTGGAATTCTCTACCACAGAAGGCAGTAGAGGCCAATACATTAAATATATTCAAGAAGGAGTTGGATATATTTCTTAAGGCTAAAGGGATCAAGGGGTATGGGGAGAAAGCAGGGACCGGGTACTGAGTTTGGATGATCAGCCATGACCGCATTGAATGGCGGAGCAGGCTCGAGGGGCCGAATGGCCTACTCCTGCTCCTATCTTCTATGTTTCTATGACAATTCATTGACAGATGAAACATAGAAACATAAAAAAGTAGGAGCAGGAGTAGGCCATTCGGCCCTTTGAACCTGCTCCACCATTCAATATGATTATAGCTGATCCTCTATCTCAATACCATATTCCCACTCTCTCCCCATACCCCTTGATGCCTTTTGTGTCTAGAAATCTATCTCCTTCTTAAATATATTCAGTGACTTGGCCTCCACAGCCTCCTGTGGTAGAGAATTCCATAGGTTCACCACCCTCTGAGTGAAGAAATTTCTCCTCATCTCAGTCCTAAATGTCCTACCCCATATCCTGAGACTGACACATCGAAAATGAAACGTCATACGCTGACGTTCTCTGTCACCAGCTTCCCCTTAATCGGCCTGCTAAGCCCACTGGGCAGGCTTAACAATGTCAATCAAGGGAAAATAGCGTGGGTTGGCCACAAGTCGATGGAGGCGGGACAAAAACCCGACAAGCAGCAGTCCCGCCTCCAATGCGCCCCCATTGGCAAAATCACCCCCATAGTCTGTAGCTTAATCAGTTAATAAAAGATGGTTCTCCATGGACAAAACAGGTAGCTGGCACACCAGAAAGCCCAACCCAACTCAACAGAGTGTCCTGTTTCCAGCACTGTTATAAGGAATCTTCCATCAAGGTGCAGTCATAGTCTAACAAACATGTAAGTCAGTCAAATCATGTGAGTATTGTAATAATATTTAAGATTAATGTACGTATATCTATATGTGATCCACGCCCAAGTTATTTTTAGTTTGCATTCCTTGCCAGCTATCTGACTGAAACTATATTTAACTAAGAGACTGTAATTTCTTTCAACATCTGGACATTGTTACATTCTGATGACATTAGGCATGGGGAATGCTGTTGTTGTAGTAATCATTAAATGAATGATTATGGAATTACGATTCGTGTTTATCTTCCAGTTGTTTGTGCAGTGCAAATAGAAAGAGAAAGAGAATAATGTTGTGTATGTAATATGTGTGCTACTTTGAACCTATGGACAGGACTGCACTACTTGTTGGGCGTAGTGATACGCAGTACCACTCCTGGCCATAGGGGTATAAATAGTACTGTGGGTACTGATCCCCCTCAGTTCCCGCCTGTGGGCATGAAGTAAAGACCTATGTATAGTCCCTACCTCCAACCAGTAAAGACCTGTTTTATTGTTACTGATTAAGTCTGAGTATTAATTACTTGAACAACTCACAGACTTAACACTGGCGACGAGTCAGGTTCTTACCCTGCGGCAGTTGAAGAGAGGTTTCAAACATCACCACCCCACTAGAAGCGACAGGCTTTAGGACTCTGAAGCCTCCATCAGCGACTGACAGCTTCCAGCGACTGACAGAAGTCTTTCTGCAGTTTCCTTGTTCAACCTAGGTGGTGGGGTAAGCCGTGCAGTGTTGGCTGCAAAGACAGGGCTGGGGAAATTGGAGAAGATAAGGGCGATCGCAATCCCTGATAAGAGCCGCGGTGAAACATGCGAGCGGGTAAGCCAGAGCCCGGGAGGGAGCGAGCAAGAGCCGCTTCGGTCGGGAGCCACTTCGCGATCCAGCGATCGCATCCGCTGATAAGGGCAGCACTCGGGCGATCGCGGCGAAGATAAGGGCCGCACTCGAGGGCTGAAGGGAGACGGCGTCGGGGGATGGGTGAAGACCGCCAAGCGCGGGAAAACCGCCATTTTGTGGGCGGAGGATGACGGCAAGAGCGGGAAGCCGCCATCTTTGATAACAAGTAAAGAAAATAAAATCTGAGAAATTGCAAATCTACAATGCCTAAACACGGGAATATTAGCACCTTTGATAGTGACCTCGAAGATTGGGCCATATATGTTGAAAGAGTAAAAAATTATTGTAAGGCCAATAAAATTCGTGACCAAGATAAAGCTCTAACATTATTAAATTTAATGGGTGTGAAGACATACGGGCAATTGAAACACCTGTTATCACCAGATGAACCGGCGGATAAGACGTTCGATGAGATTGTTACTGTCCTGAAAGATCATCTAAACCCCACGCCGCTGATGCTAGCGGAACGATTTAAATTTTATGACAGAAGGCAGCTACAGCATGAAAGCAATGCTGAATATTTGCTGGAATTGCGTAAATTAGCGAAATATTGCCAGTTTGGAACGGGACTGACAGAGGCACTTCGAGACAAATTTGTGTGTGGTTTATTTAAACAGGATACACAAAAGCGACTGCTCGAGGAGAATGAGCTGACGCTTGAGAAGGCGGCCACTATGGCAGCAGCACACGAAGCCGCAGCGAGAGGCACGGCAGTAATGCAGCTACGGTCACCGGAGCTCAGTGCACACAAATTGGGTGTGAGTTCTGGCAAATGTTATCATTGTGGAAAGACAACGCATGATCAGAACCAGTGTTGGTTTAAAAACCAAGAATGTAGAACTTGTGGTAGGCTTGGACATATAGCTAGAGTATGCAGGTCAGGGAAGAAGACCAGCAACAAGAAGTCACCGCAAGGAAAATACGCAAAGGTACACAAGGTGACCGAACAGGAGTCCGATTCAGACGCTAGCAGTAATGAACTGGCTAGCTTAAGAGTACTCAACGCTGGTAAGGTTGCAGACCTCCAGACAATTTGGGTCACTCTTCAGATAGAAGGAGTCCAAGTAAAACTGGAATTGGACACTGGATCGGCATTGACGGTCATAAATAAGAAAGATTACGGAAAGTTATTCCAACATATTCCCCTACAGGATACGGGGATTATATTGAAAACATACACGGGGCAAAGAGTGTACCCCATCGGGAAAATAGAGGTTGCAGTGGTCCACAAGGGCGAAGACAGTCAAATAATGGACTTATATGTGATATCTGAAGGAGGTTCTCCACTACTAGGACGGGAGTGGATTAGGAAAATGAATATGGACTGGCATTTCCTACAAACAATAACGAGTGAGAACTCGGTGAAGATAGTCGGCCCAGACTCTGGAACGGATGATGGTAAGCCCAACTCAAAAGACAAAGTTTCAGCACAGAATTCCACTGAGCAACAACAACATAGTTTAACTGTGGATTCTGAGTCTGGCAAGTCTACTGATGTGCCCATTTCTGAGGGACACCAGGCTCGAACTCAACTCCATTTCAAACTACAACAGCAATTAGAACAAATGCTTCGCCGTTGTGAGCAAGAGTTGAATGCAACGAAAGAGTTCTTTGATATAGAGTTGGAGAATCTGGAAAGACAACAGAAGCAGCTGATGGAGAAAATGGAGCAGGAGCACACAAAACGTCTGATGTCAGAGGAGTTAACGGTCAGCCAACTCCTGCATATGCTGAAGGACAGGACTCTGAAATGGGAAAAACTTGAACACGAACTTCAATATTCAAACGAAAGGGGTTCGGAGCTCTCAAAGGTTATTGGAAAAGCTGAGGTGGCAACACAGACTGAGATGACTGCAACAGAGCAGCCCTTGGATGCCAAAAGTACGCTGACTCACGTCAACGTAGAACAACAGACCGCTGAAACAGCTACTCCGGTAGAGGGATTGAATAGTCCGATCAATCAATCTCCAAAAGAAGTTGAAGTAGTAAAATCTCAAATGAGGTCATTAGTAAACGACTTGCTGAAAGCCCAGAAAAAGCTGGATGAAGAGGTACGCATGAAGAAGTCTCTTCAGGAAAGATGTCTGGACTTGGAACAAAAGCTGGCTAACGCCCAGCTGGGTATGGAGGAAATAGAAGACCCTCTCGCTGGCCTAGATCAGGACGACACCGAATATTACTATGTCCTGTCCTGCCCAACTTGTAACTTCGACTCCCACCATACAGAAATCATGGAGGAGCACCGAAAGTCTACGGAACATCGGGAGAAGGTGGCTCTACTACGGAAAAAGGAGGGAGAGAAGGAGGAACTGCGCATGCAGCTGGCAGCTGACAGTGGAGCCCAGAGAGTCTCCAAGAAGCAGAAAAGGAAAAGTCGAAACAGAAGATGACCCATCTGAACCATTATTACCTCTACCAGATCACACACGTGGTCCCTCCGAACGGAGCCAATTCAGTTCGGAAGTTCAAACTGTTAAATCCATGGAAGGACTATTGAATGAGTCACTCCAGCAACGTGAACCGACTCCACCGCAGAGACTGAATCTGTGATCTGTTTTGACATGAAGTTATCTATGTATCTATGTTATTCTGTTATGTAAACCTGAAGTTATATATGTATATATGTTATTACGTTATGTTAAATGGGGAGATGACTAAAGCTAGGAAGGGAGGAATGTTGTGTATGTAATATGTGTGCTACTTTGAACCTATGGACAGGACTGCACTACTTGTTGGGCGTAGTGATACGCAGTACCACTCCTGGCCATAGGGGTATAAATAGTACTGTGGGTACTGATCCCCCTCAGTTCCCGCCTGTGGGCATGAAGTAAAGACCTATGTATAGTCCCTACCTCCAACCAGTAAAGACCTGTTTTATTGTTACTGATTAAGTCTGAGTATTAATTACTTGAACAACTCACAGACTTAACAAATAACATCTACTTATATCTGTGGAATTATTGCAGCTGTAGGAGCTAAAAACAGAGAGAGAGAGAGGGAGGGAGGGGTAACCTGATTTACATTAGAAGCATTATGGCAACTTTATATTCAGGCTAGTTGATCCCCCATGACATTACTCAAGGGCAGTCCTGTTTTCTAACAAGACTGTTCTAGCATGTAATACACCAGTAGAGCTCCCTTGATGTTGCTCACAGGTAGTCTGGACTTGTCTCTATATGAGTGTTTCTGAATTTGCATGTGATACACAACGGATGTGAATTTCCTCAATGTTTTCGGCCCATTAGCAACGTATAAATGGCGCAAGTAATTTCTTCTGGTAGGAATATCGGGTAGAAGCCGATTTCCATCAGTAAAACATTTTACCCGAGTTCCCTCACACTTGCCCCACCGAGCCCTGATTGACCTCATTAATACATATTACAATGACGGCCGGTGGCACTGCAGCTCTGAGTTTCCTGCATTACACTCGATTTTCACTCTGGGTAACTTAGACTAAGATTTATAAGGCACATCAGCTGCCTGAGTCAGGTGAGGATTTTTTGAACCTTAAAAGTCAGGAGAGTTTGAAAAGCAATTTCTATAGCTGGGAAACGCTTTTTGCAAAGGTTTGTTTTTTACCATTCTGCCTACAGATATCTGAACTGTCAAGTCTGACAGAAACAGAACACCGTCAGATTTTCACCCGAGGGCTTCTCCTGAGTGCACGTATTGCATTCTTTATAGGCATACCCTTGTATGCTATTATCACGGAGGAGGAGCAGTGCAGGATGGAACAAAGGAGGCTCAGGCAGCAATTATGGATGATGCACCCCACCAGATATTACTCTCCCCACCAGGCGGCACAGACCATATGAGGACATTGCTGAGAAGTTGTACATAAGAAGAGTGCACTTCACCAAAGGTGCAATAGGGCAGCTCTGTTACCTACAGCCACACTTATCTGCCTGCACTGCTCTCTCTCTCTGGCGAAAAAGGTGACCATTGTGCACAATGTTTATGGCATGGCTCATTTCAGGCAGCCATGGGCAATCTCTGCAATATCATCTAGTTTGCAGTACAGACATAAATTCATCAAGTCACTAATGCCTGAGAGCTGATGAATTCATCACCTTTGGCATCATAGTAAGGTAGCAGCGAGACAGTTGACTCCCCAAGGTCCAGAATGCAATCGATGGCACCCACTTTACTTTGCAGATTCCCACAGAAAACCCCCTTAACTACCTCAACTGGAAGAGCTTTCACTCCCTCAAATATACAGAATATATATATGACAACATGTAGAGTATCCTACGTGCCAACCTCTGAAATGCTGGAAGTTGTCAAGAAGCCTTTGTCCTTCAAAATTCGGCCCTCCTTTACCAATTCAGGGAAGAAAATTACATCAACAGATAGCTTCTAGGTGACAAACCCTACCCACTGCTTCTATGGATAATGGCCTCACTAAGAGTAACTTTAACATTAGCAAATGAGCTCTACAAGATTGGTCATCAAGAAGACCATTGGGATCTTAAAGGCACACTTCTGCTGCCTGAACCGGTTGGGAGGGGATCGGCAGTATACCATCAGGTCATGTGTCACTGTAGTTCTTAACTTTGCCATTCACAAAGAGCATTGCTGTCGAGGAGGCTGTGGCTCCATTGGAGCCATAATTACATGGAGGAATGCATCACAATGACCTGCACTAAAAGTATTCCTTAGTGACAGCTGCAAGAAGCATCGGAGCACATCACATCACTAAAGTCTTCTCTTCTGGGCAGTCGTCTACCATTGACACCACAGCATTAACTCTTTCTCCCCCAGCTTCCAATAAAGGGATATGCCCTCAATCCACTCCCATTCTACAACAGGACAACAGATCAGCTCTCTTTGCCCCTATATGAGCATGCCAATAATCATCACCCAAGTGAACATCAGCAACAAATAACTTCACCCTTTCCTTATGACACTAACCTCCATGTATAACAAAGCACCATGTCAGTCAACATTCTATTTTAATACAATAATTGCAAAGTGACACAAGCCAGCCTAACTTTCTCCGCAGGGACTGGAGTGCTTCATCATCCCCAGAAACCAAATTTTAATTTAATTTGTTAAGTTTCATTTGATGTATTTTTGTTTAGTTACTGTTTTGTTGTTTCTTGATTGCACCAAAAAGAGCAGCCTAACTTTCTTAACACTGTGCTACCCTTTAGTGCCCACACATGCCTTTCTTTCACCTATTTTAGTGCTTCTTCTAGGTGCAACCTAAGGGCTAAGATTGCAGGAAATCTTCTGCTGCTCATACTCTATAAGAGGCTCATGTAACCAAAATGGCCTTCTATCATGGCAGCTGGCTCCTGGCATGAGCTGCTGCCTGCTGCATCTCTGTCGCTTGCTCCTGGGCAACCTGGAATCGCTTCCCATGTTCCACTGGTGTGGTGCTCTGAGGGGGAAGGCTAGAGGTTCAGCATGTGCTGCTGTCCTGGGCCCTGGATCTGTGACCCCTCTGATTAGTGGGATGGCTGGTCTAATGGCTGCTATCAGATCCTGAAGGTCTTGAGAGACAGCCGAGGCATGGAGGTCACCATGATCTGGAAGGCGCTATGCAAGCTGCTTTCTATTCTCTCCCCTATTGCCACCAGAGCTGCAGTCTATTCTTCCATGGAGGTGGAAGCACCGACTGGCCCCTGGCCACTTCTTAAGTGGCAACCTCAGTAGTCTCAGGATAAGGGGTCGCCACTTAAGACTGAGGAATTTCTTCACTCAGAGGGTTGTGAACTTTTGGAATTCTCGACCCCCAGAGGTTTGTGGATGCTGAATCATTGAGTATATTCAAGGCTGAGATAGATAGATTTTTGGACTCATGGGGAATCAAGGGATAAGGAGATCAGGCGGGAAAGTGGAGTTGAGGTCGAAGATTAGCCATGATCTTATTGAATGGCGGAGAAACATGGGGCAGGATCATGCTCCAAGGACTCCTGTATGGTCTGTTTTTCAACATCCTCGACCTCACTGTCATCGTTATGAGTAACGCAGAAGAAATTTATTCCCTACTGCTCCTCCTCCTCATTATCATCTTACTCCCCTTCATCATCCTCTGCCTTCCTTTGCTGTGGTGGATCTACAGGAAACCAAAATAGAAGCTAAGACTGGGTGAACATTATTCCACTTGGGATTAAGGAGACGGAGAAGGGGGTGGGAGATTGTGTTTGTGTGGTGCTTCACAAAAACACCAGGGCAACAGTGTAGGTGTTCAGTCTGGTATCAGTAATATGCTGCCAACCTCGTCATCTCCCACAGCAAGAGCAGAGTGCCTCCTCATGAGCTCCATGGCCTTCTTCTTAGATGCTCATACTGCAGACATTATTCTTGAAAAGTATGATAAAAGTATTGATGGGACATGCAGTGCAGTTATTTGAGAGTCAATTGAGTGAACCAAGTCAGTTGTGACGAAAGCTCATCGACCTGAAATGTTAACTCTTTTCTCTCTCCACAGATGCTGCCTGGCCTGCTGAGTATTTACAGAATTTGCTGTTTTTATTTCACTGTTACTTCACTGTTGTGTTATAAATGTTTATATGGCTTATATTTCACTGGAACAACTTTGAAAACATAAATGTAATGACGCGATTGGGTGAAATTGCAGCCTTTCTGCTTTTCTGTGAGATCTTTGCTGATCTATATTTCAGTAAATCAGTCTGGTGAAATTGTCTATTTGAGCCAATGAGAAAACAATGACACTTTTATTTGTCTGTTAAAGAACAACAACAACAGCAATTTGTATTTATATAGCGCCTTTAACATAGTAAAACGTCCTAAGGCATTTCACAGGAGTATTATAAGGCAAAAAATTTGACATTGAGCCGCATAAGGAGAAATTAGGGCAGATGACCAAAAGAGGTAGGTGTTGTATCTATGCTTTAATGTGTTCAATCAAGCATGTAGATACGTCGAATTAAATCAGAGTCAGGCAGACAGGATTCTAACTGTGATCTTTACTTTATTGGTAAAATGGCTGACTGCAGCTTTCCCAGGTAATTCCCATAATGCAATGCACGTTACATTACCATATTAACTGGTGTTAAACTGGCACATTACATTACCGTATTGACTGGTGTCAAACTCGTAATCAATACACGACATCCCCCTTTTCCTTGGAAACAAACTTGCAGTTTACAAACAGTTGCTTACAATAACATTGCATAACTTATTTGGTTTATAAACTTTTTACAAACTTGTGTCTTACCACACAACTAAACAATTCCCAGGTTTAAACATTTAACATCACCCATGCAGTTCTTGCACAGTTTATGTTGTGACATAATCAGACAGTCTTTGGGGTTTTCTTTTAACCCTTTGAGGTCTGGCTGTAAAGGGTATGTCTGACATGTTAGTGTCAGTGGGTATTGCCTGTGTCACAGTGGTATGTGTGTCAGGGTCTACTATACTGTCCTCAGTCCCTTGTGTTTCCTCCTGCTCATGGAGTGTCTCCTTTGGTCCATTGGTTCTGTATTTCTTCACAAATGTAGTGTTTCTCGAGTAGCGTGCTCCTTCTGGAGATTCCACTACTACTTGACTCCCTGTTTTACTCAAAACTTTGTGTGGTGTGGCATTAAAAGGAGTGGTGAACTTGTCCACTTTGTCCTGCCGTACCAGCACCGTGTCGCCAACTTCCACCTCTGAGTATTGTGTTCTCCGCTGTTCATCTGCGTACAGTTTGGACTTGCCTTTTTGTTCTGCGTCCCGGTCACGTACTTCCATGTCTGCGCGCGACTCTGTGATGTCTGGCAGCTTTCCTCTCATTTTCCGTTTAAAGAGCAGCTCTGCCGGGCTCTTTCCTGTCGTGGCATGTTCAATGCTCCTGTACACAGTCACATATTTTCTAAGTTCACGTTTCCAATCTAGTCCTTCTGACTGAGCTATTCTGATTCTCTTCATCAGCGATGCATTCTGGCGCTCGACTTCTCTGTTAGCCTGAGCCCATTTTGCTGTCGTTTTCAGGTGTTTGATCCCGTTGTTTTCACAGTATTCTTTGAATAATTCAGATCTGAATTGGGGACCATTATCAGATTTGCTGGTGATTGGCAAACCATGACGGCTGAAGATTGACTCTAAACTATCAATAACCTTCTCTGTTGTTGTGGAGGTCATGATGTCGTATTCATAGTAGCGACTATAAGAATCAACTACCACAAGAATGGAGTGGTTGGATGGCAAGGGTCCCAGTAAGTCTATAGCTACATCCTGCCAGGGGCCCTCCGGTAATGGTGTTGGTCTCAACGGTTCAGATGGGTCGGGTCTGGCTACTATCTGACAGCCGTGGCACGCTTTACAGTGATTTTCAGCTGCCTTGTCCATGCCAGGCCACCAAACATTAGTTCTGAGATGTTGCTTTGTTCCAACTATTCCCAAGTGTCCTTCATGTGCTAACACCAGGGCTCGTGCGTGTAACACTGTGGGTAGCACGATGCGTGTTCCCCGAAGAACTAGGTACCCCACTACGCACAGCTCATTTGCAATTGCTGCATAAGCTTTACAGTTCTCAAAATGTCCGTTTGTGATTGCCTTCCGTGCCTCAATCAGCTCTGGGTTGGTAGCAGAGGCTTCCTCCACCTCTCTAGTAGTGAGTGCTTTTGGTGTCGCACTCACAGCTACAAATCTCACATATTCATCTGAGCCGTGAGAATGTCTCTCCTGTTTTGCTGTCTCCCCCAGCAACCGTGACAGTGGGTCTGCAATGTTTTGCTTGCCTGGAATGTGTATCACCTTAAAATCGTATGGCTGTAATCTAAGTACCCATCTCTCTATACGGGCACAGGGTTTAGAGTGTGGGCTGTATATCACTTGTAATGGCTTATGGTCAGTTACCAAGTTAAATTTTCGGCCATACACATATGGATGCAGCCTCTCACAAGCCCATACAAGAGCTAAGGCCTCTCTCTCTGTTTGAGAGTATTTCCTCTCACAGTCTGTTAAACTACGACTTACATAGCATATTGGCACCTCTTGTCCCTGTTGGTCCTGAACTAGTACTGCGCCTAAACCTACAGGACTGGCATCTGCTATCACCTTGGTTGGTGCGTCCTTATCAAAATATGCTAAAGTGCCGGCTCTGGCCAACTCTTCCTTGAGTGCACTGAATGACTGTCTCTGTTGTGATCCAAATTTAAATGGTGTGTCTTTTCTCGTTGGGCGTCGCAGTTGCAAACTGCGGGATGAATCTGCTACTGTACCCAACGAGTCCCAAGAAACTCCTCACCTCTGTAGCATTCGCTGGTTCCCAAGCTTCTGCCACCGCTCGCACTCTCCCTGCTGTTGGTCCGATGCCCTTTTCAGACAACAGGATTCCCATGAAAATCAATCGGTCCATGTTGAATTGGCACTTCTCTGAGTTTAGTGTCAGTCCACTTTCCATTAGTCTGGTCATGACAGCGTGCAGGCGTCTGTCGTGCGTTTCCTGGTCGTGTGCATGCACGATAATGTCATCTGAGATGTTTTCAACACCCTCTATTCCAGCTAAGGCATTAGCTATCTCGTGCTGATATTGCTCACTAGCTGAAGATACACCGAATATCAGCCTCTTGTACCTGTATACTCCGTTATGTACTGCAAACGTTGTGATTTCTCGTGACTCAGGGGTCAGTTCTAGCTGGTGATAACCCCATTTCAGGTCTAGCTTACTAAACACCGTCGAGCCGTTCATACCTTGGAGTATCTCATCAACGGTGGGGATTGGATATCGTTCCCTCACTATTGCCTGGTTTGCTCGTCTCATGTCTAGGCATAACCTTACATCCTTATCCGCTTTTGGTACAATAACCACAGGATTTACCCATGGAGTGGGACCAGTTACAGGTTCGATAATGTCCATGTCCCTCAATTGTTTTATTTTGGCCTCCACTGCCACCCTTAAGTTGAATGGTATACGCCTGAGTGGCTGGGCCACAGGCTTCACTTGTGGGTCGATATACAAACTGGTCTGTTTTGTGTTCAACCTTCCTACTCCCTGGAACACCTTTGGATACCGCTGTTCTAGTAGCTGTCTTACATCTACCACAGCTGAGACATCTGCGCCTATTTTTAAAACTCCCAGTTTCATGGCTGTCTCCCTTCCTAGCAACGGCTCTCCATGGCCTTTAACCACAATGAACTCTGCCTGCCCAGTTCTCTTACCTATTGTAATCCCACATGTGAATACACCTTTAACTGACAGTGGTCGGCTAGAAGCATAAGAGAATAACTTTCTATCTGTCTTAGGGACATATGACTGACACTTAATGTGTTCTGACTTTAATCCTTCCCATGTATTCTCATCTATCACATTACTAGTTGCACCCGAATCAATTAACATTCTCAGGTTTACTCCCCCCACACAAAAGGTAAGTCTCTCTGTCACGTTATTTCCAGTAACAGCAAATGCACAGTTATTTTGTTCCTCTACATTGTTCACACTGTGTTTCTTTGTACCCTTTGTGCGGCATACTTTGGAGAAATGATCCTTTCCCTTGCACTTATGACACGTTTGTCCGCGTGCTGGGCATTTTGGATCTCTGCCCATGTGGTCTGTGTGTCCACATCTGTAACATTTCCTTTCGTTCCTATCACCATTTCCCTTTGGTTTCTCTGTCAAGCTTTTCGCATAATACCCTCTTTTCTGTGTAACACAACGAACAGTATCTGTCTCCGCCTTCTCTGTACATGACATGGCTGACATCTGAACCTCGACGTTTTCACATAGTGAGGCCAATTGTAACATGCGGGCAAATGTTAGACCATGCACTTCCTCTAGCAATTTCCTCCGCACATAGGCTGATGTGCACCTACTCAGGATAGCGTCTCTTATTTGATTATCCGCATCCCCCCCAAAAGCACAGTCTTTAGCAGCCTGCCACAAGCGAGTAGCAAATTGTTGCACAGTCTCACCTGTCTTCTGGGACAACTTATGAAAAGTCTGTCTAGCAAATGCTGCGTTGACCTGGGGCACGAAGTAGTGATTCAAAGCACTAACCGCCGCCGTGTAGTCTGCTGGCTCTCCTGTGTCCGGTAGTGTCAAAAAGATATCCTGGACATCTGGTCCTGCTAGGTGTAGAAGTAGAGCTCTTCTCCTCTGCTTCGTGGCAGCTGTAGAGGTATCGTCAATAATGAGTCCTTTGCCGTCAGCATAAAGCTCAAAAGACGTTAACCACCTCGTCCATCTTGGACCCAACGTGGCTGGCTCGACGAAACAAGCAAAATTTTGAATGCCGGTCTTCTCCATCCTAGCTAACTAAAATTTGGGCAACTACTTATCTAAAATGATTCCTGTTCATTATCCTCGTCGCCAATGTTGTATCTATGCTTTAATGCGTTCAATCAAGCATGTAGATACGTCGAATTAAATCAGAGTCAGGCAGACAGGCTTCTAACTGTGATCTTTACTTTATTGGTAAAATGGCTGACTGCAGCTTTCCCGGGTAATTCCCATAATGCAATGCACGTTACATTACCGTATTAACTGGTGTTAAACTCACACATTACATTACCGTATTGACTGGTGTCAAACTCGCAATCAATACACGACAGTAGGTTTTAAAGAGCGTCTTAAAAGAGGTAAGAGAGGTAGAGAGACGGGAGGTTTAGGCAGGGAATTCTAGAGCTTCGGGCCTAGGTAACAGAAAGCACGGCAACCAATGAGCGATTATAAGCAGGGATGCTCAAGAGGATAGAATTAGAGGAGCACAGATATCTCAGGGGGTTGTGGGGCTGGAGGAGATTACAGAGATAGGGAGGGGCGAGGACATGGAGGGATTTCAAAACAAGGATGAAAATATTGAAATCGAGGCGTTGCTTAACCGGAATCCAATGTAGGTCAGTGAGCACAGGGGTGATGGGTGAATGGGACTTGGTGCGAGTTAGGACACGGGCAGCTGAGTTTTGGATGACCTCAAGTTTAAGTAGGGTAGAACGTGGGAGGCCAGCCAGGAGTGCAATGGAATAGTCAAGTCTAGAGGTAACAAAGGCATGGATGAGGGTTTCAGCAGCAGACGAGCTGAGGCAACGGCAGAGACGGGTGATGTTACAAAGGTGGAAATAGGCGGTTTTAGTTATGCCGCGGATATGTGGTCAGAAGCTCATTTCAGGGTCAAATATGACACCAAGGTTGCGAACAGTGTTGTTCATATCAGACAAATGAAACATAGAAACATAGAAGATAGGAGCAGGAGTAGGCCATTTGGCCCCTTGAGCCTGCTCCGCCATTCAATGCGATCATGGCTGATCATCCAATTTCAGTACCCGGTCCCTGCTTTCTCCCCATACCCCTGGATCCCTTTAGCCTTAAGAAATATATCCAACTCCTTCTTGAATATATTTAATGAATTGGCTTCTACTGCCTTCTGTGGTAGAGAATTCCACAGGTTCACCACTCTCTGGGTGAAGAAATTCCTCCTCATTTCTGTCCTAAATGGCCTACCCCTTATCCTTAGACTGTGACCCCTGGTTCTGGACTCCCCGACCATCGGGAACATCTTTCCTGCATCTAGTCTGTCCAGTCCTGTCAGAATTTTATAAGTTTCAATGAGATCCCCTCTCATTCTTCTAAACTCCAGCGAGTACAAGCCCAATCGTCCCAATCTCTCCTCATACGTCATTCCTGCCATCCCAGGTATCAGCCTGGTGAATCTTCGCTGAACTCCTTCCATGGCAAGAACATCCTTCCTCAGATAAGGCGACCAAAACTGCACACAATACTCAAGATGTGGTCTCACCAAGGCCCTGTACAACTGCAGCAAGACATCCTTGTTCCTGTACTCAAGCCCTCTTGCTACGAAGGCCAACATACCATTTGCCTTCTTAACCGCCTGCTGCACCTGCATGCTTACCTTCAGCGACTGGTGCACAAGGACACCCAGGTCTCGTTGCACTTCTCCTTCTCCCAATCTATTGCCATTCAGATAATAATCTGCCTTCCTGTTTTTGACACCAAAGTGGATAACCTCACATTTATTCATGTTATATTGCATCTGCCATGCTTTTGCCCAATCACCCAACCTGTCCAAATCATCCTCGAGTTTCTTGGCATCCTCCTCACAGCACACACGCCCACCCAGCTTTGTGTCATCTGCAAATTTGGAGATATTACATCTAGTTCCCTTGTCTAGATCATTAATATATATTGTGAATAGCTGGGGTCCAAGGACCGATCCCTGCGGTACCCCACTAGTCACTGCCTGCTATTCGGAAAAAGACCCATTTATTCCAACTCTTTGCTTTCTGTCTGCCAACCAGTTCTCTATCCAAGTCAATACCTTGCCCCCAATCCCATGTGCCTTAACTTTACACGCTAATCTCTTATGCGGGACCTTATCAAAAGCCTTTGGAAAGTCCAAATACACCACATCCACTGGTTCTCCCTTATCTATTTTACCAGTTACATCCTCAAAAAGTTCCAGTGGATTAGTCAAGCACAATTTACCTTTTGTAAATCCATGTTGACTTTGTCCGATCCTGTCACTGTTTTCCAAGTGCTCTGCTATTACATCTTTTATAATGGACTCTAGCATTTCCCCCACTACCGATGTCAGGCTTACCGGTCTGTAATTCCCCGTTTTCTCCCTACCACCTTTTTTAAATAGTGGGGTAACATTAGCTACCCTCCAATCCATGGGTACTGTTCCAGATTCCATCGAATGTTGGAAGATGATCAGCAATGCATCTACTATTTCTAGGGACACTTCCTTAAGTACCCTAGAATGTAGATTATCAGGCCCTGGGGATTTATCGGCCTTTAATCCCATCAATTTCCCTAACACCATTTCCCTACAAATACTGATTTCTTTCAGTTCCTCCCTTTCATCAGACCCTATGTTCCCCGACATCTCTGGGAGGTTATTTGTGTCCTCCTTTGTGAAGACAGAACCAAAATATGAATTTAATTGGTCCGCCATTTCTTTGTTTCCCATTATAAATTCCCCTGATTCTGACTGCAAGGGACCTACGCTTGACTTCAGCAATCTTTTTCTCTTCACATATGTATAAAAGCTTTTACAGTCAGTTTTTATGTTCCCTGCAAGCTTACTCTCATATTCAATTTTCCCCTTCTTAATTAATCCCTTTGTCCTCCTTTGTTGAATCCTAAACTGCTCCCAATCCTCAGGTTTACTGCTTTTTCTGGCCAATTTATACGTCCTCTCCTTGGATCTTATGCTATCCCTAATTTCCCTTGTTAGCCACGGTTGAGTCACCTTTTTTGTTTTATTTTTATGCCAAACTGGGATGAACAAATTCTTTAGTTCATCCATGCGGTCTTTGAATGTTTGCCATTGCCTATCCACCATCAACCCTTTGAGTGACATTCCCCAATCAATCCTACCCAACTCGCGCCTCAGACCATCATAGTTTCCTTTATTTAAATTCAGGACCCTAGTCTCTGAGTCAACTACTTCATTCTCCATCTTAATGAAGAATTCGATCATATTATGATCGCTCCTCCCCAAGGGGCCTCGCACAACAAGATTGCTAATTAATCCTTGTTAGGGAGAGGGATGGAATCAGTGGCTAAGGAACGGAGTTTGTGGCAGGGAACGAAAACAATGGCTTTGGTCGTCCCGATATTTAATTGGAGAAAATTTCTGCTCATCTAGAACTGGATCTCGGATAAGCAGTCTGAAAATTTAGAGACTGTGGAGGGGTTGAGAGAAGTGGTGGAAACTGACGTGTTTTCTGATGATGTCGTCAAGGGGCAGCATGGATATGAGAAATAGGAGAGGGCCAAGGATAGAACCTTGGGGGACACCAGAGGCAACAATGCAGGAGCCAGAAGAGAAGCCATTGCAGGTGATTCTCTGGCTACGATTAGATAGATAAGAATGGAACCAGGCAAGATGAGTCCCACCCAGCTGGACAATGATGGAGCGGCGTTGGAGAAGGATGGAGTGGTCAACCGTGTCAAAGGCTGCAGACAAGTCAAGAAGGACAAGGAGGGATAGTTTACCTTTGTCACAGTCACAAAGGATGTCATTTGTGGCTTTGATGAAACCGTTTCGGTACTGTGGCAGGGGCAGAAACCTGATTGGAGGGATTCAAACAGGGAGTTGCAGGAAAGATGGGCACGGATTTGGGAGGCGACAACATGTTCATGGACTTTGGAGAGGAAAGGTAGGTTGGAGATGGGGCGGTAGTTTGCAAGGATGGAGGGGTCAAGGGTTGTTTTTTTGAGGAGAGGGGTGATGACGGCAGATTTGAGAGAGAGGGGGACAGTACCTGAGGTGAGAGAACCGTTAACAATATCAGCTAACATGGGAGCCAGAAAAGGAAGTTGATGTTGAAGATCAGCCATGAACTTATTGAATGGTGGACCAGGCTCGAAAGGCCTTATAATCTACTCCTGCTCTTATTTTTTATGTTCTTATGTTCTTCTGTATGCCTCTCAGTTTATCTATCAGTTTTTTCTCTTTGTCTCCCACTCTGACAACCTCTCACACTTCTCCTCTGTATGCATCTCTTTCTTTCTTTTGTATATCTTACTCTCCTTTCCCTATCAGCTCCCACAGAGGCCCAAAGGCAGACTTGAGACTTCAATCCTCTGACAGCCACAGAAATTATCTTCTTGTTCCCTGGGTATGAAGCGACAGCTGTACTCTCTGGCATCAGCATAATTCAGAAACTCCATTGGGAAGACTATGCCCACCACAGAAACACTTCATTCAAATTATAAACCAGGAGGTTTCTCCCATCTGTAACACCATCTGGGTAGTCTTTTTTTGTGTGTGTGGGAAAACTAGTTATTATTGAAAGGCTGAGTGAGAGCTTGTATCTATCCTGTCCCTAGTCCTGATGTCTTCTTTGCTGAAATGCTCCAAGGAAGTTTGAAGTAGCAACCAGTTTCAAAGTAGCCGTCAGTTGGCAATATGGCTTTTCAAAGAAATCAGAAAAGATTGAGCATTTTGTTCATTTTGTGGTTATTGTGGATTCCAGGTTGGTAGCTGTTAAGAACAGTTAAGCAATTTGATAAATGATGTGGAGGATTCAGGTTCTGAATTGGTAGTACCTGTAGTTGCTATTGCTACTGCTACGTCAACATCTTTTCCTACTGTGCACTTCCAGCAAGGGTAATTGATAACGAGTGTATTCTGATCAACCTTCGTCCTGAAACTAATTATAGATCTACTGCTACTGCCTCAGTTCGGATTGGCTAACTCAGCATAGATCAAGGATTGAATGTAGGAGCTTTCTGGTCTGTACATCACTGATATACAGCCCAAAGGTAATTTGAAAGCCAGAATAGACATATTGTGCATCAAAATGTACAAATGTGTGGTGGGAGTGGTTAAAAGGGAGATGAGAAGGACTAAAAGAAAATATTAAAAATGCTAGCAGATAATATAAAAGGGAATAGTAAGAGCTTTTATAAGCATATAAAAGAAAGGAATAATTAGGGTAGGACTGCTCAGGAATGAAAGAGGAAGTCTAATTGTGGAGGATGACGGTATGGTGGAGATAGTGGGGGTAAAATTCAACTTGGACATAGGCACAAAATGGACAGTCGACAGTTGAAGTCGACCACTGAAGTGACAGTGACTGCACTTGAAAAAGTAATCCATTGGTTGTAAAGCACCCTGAGATGTTCTGGGAACGTGATAAGGTGCTTTGTACATGCAAAAACTTTTTTTCTCTTTCATTAACTTGGGCACTAATTCAGGTGATATTGCAGAACTGACCTGTCTTCGATCTCTATGGGTAACTTGTGTTGATATCCAAGACAAGCAACTCACTTGAGCTGCTGGAAAAGACCAAAGCTGTAAGCAGACAGTTTTTTCCAGTAAACAGCTGAAGATCAATGAAGACCAATAGCTTTGGAGAGTGTGTACATATTTTCAGGAGGCAGAGCAGGTTTGTACAGCAATAGAAAAATTGAGCCACACCTATAGGTAAAGCTACAGAGCAAAAGGCAGCTTAATTTTCAGGTGTCTTTCATAAATCCAGACATAATTGGGTATCTTCCTAATACAGTTACCTGGAAGGCTATGAAAACAAATATTGTTGAAAACTGATGGTGTGGCATGCAAGCCGTTTATTTAAGAGGCATTTTAGGAACTAAGATATTAGGACCGCCTTGGTCATACAATTGGGACACTTAGGGCTGAAAATTCAGTAGGGTTAGCGCCCCATTTGAGGCGCTAGAGGGCCTAGCGCTGGAGTTATGGCCGGTTTGTAAATTCAGTGGGGCCCTGCCATCGGCGTTAGACCGGTTGCGCTGCGCCGGCACCGATGACGTCATCGGTGTGCGCGGCGTCCCGGTTGCCGTGGTGACGGGCCCCAAAGCCGAAATTGAGTTGCGGCCGCCTCGCCCGTGGCAGCCGCAACTAACGATGTTTCAGCAGAGTCCTACACAAGTTAGCGCCGGCGCATTAAGGTCGCGCGGCGGCCGGCCGCTTTCCCGCCGGCCGCCTGCCCGCACCTCCCTCCCCGGACTCCTCCACCCCCCCCCCGCGGAACAGATGCGTCTGGCCTGTGAGCCCGGCACTTCTCCGAGGTGCCGGGCTCATTTTTTTCAAGATTTCAACGGCCAGCGGGCGGGTGCAGGCAGCTCCTCCTTAACTGAAGGAGGAGGCCTGCACTTCCCCAGCCTGCCGCACCGCATCGGGTGCCGCAGCGCCGGAATTGCGCCGCAATGCGGCAGTCAGCGCCCATTTCGAGGCGCTGACACCCTCCTGTAGCGCCGGCAGCCGTTTGGGCGCGGCGCTACTGAATTTTTGGCACGCGCAGGGGGACTTAGCGCCGGCGCTAAATTTCCGGCGCTAAAGCCCTGGCGCGGCGCCAACTGAATTTCTAGGCCTTATTGTCCTAATAACACAACACAACCATTTCCGTAAGCCTTCTGAGTAATATTAAATGGCTGATATTCTGTGTCATTTCTCGCGATGGTGTGCAGTCCGGAGCATGGTTGTGATATTTGCCTATTAAAATTGAACTACATTTAACCTGTCCTGTACATTTAACACCACTGATCAAGTAACCAGAAACCAGAAACCAGAAACCCCACAGTGCAGATAGAGGCCATTTCGGCCCATCGAGCCTGCACCGACACATATCCCACCCGATCCCTGTAACCCCTACACCAACACATATCCCACCCTATCCCCGTAACCCCATGTATTTAATCCCCCTAACACTAAGGGTCAATTTATCATAGCCAATCAACCTAACCCGCACATCTTTGGACTGTGGGAGGAAACCGGAGCACCCGGAGGAAACCCACGCAAACACGGGGAGAATGTGCAAACTCCACACAGACTCTCTGTGGGAAAATTCTCCAAATAGGCACATCTGAGAAAAGTTTCTGTAGATTGGGATCTGTTTACTAATCCTGGCATTTGACCTTTAGGAAAAGCTAGAGGTTATCAAGCTTCATAAAAACAGCAGGAAATGACTGGCCTCATTTCTCTTTTTAAAATATTTTGACACGTTAGCCTGGATATTCTGATTAACATTGGAAACATGGGCTACTGCCAGCATTAAAATACAGTACCGCCAATTGGAAAACCTGGGCCTCTGAAGTGTGATGTCTGAGGTGTGCGACCAATACAAGAGGGGGAATTTTAACCCTCCCTGAACAGCGGGAAATGAGTGGGGGTACCCCATTCCTACCGGATAATGCGCAGATTAAATTGTGGCTTAGTAGTTGTTCCCAGATAGTCTGAGGCCTAGAGTACAGTATCTGAAGCCTGGGAACTCCTGTTCCTATTCAGAAGCAGCATCTACTCTATGGTTGTAAATCAGAAATGGCAATGCAACCTCAAGTGGTTCTGAGGTCTTGACCAGTGAGGAAGAAGAAAACTGACTGATGTTCAAAGGATAAAATTGATAGGCGTTCATAACATACACGGCAGTCAAGAACTGGAGTGATACTCAACCCAGCACTAAGTGCAAGAAGTGTGAGATGGACTGCTAGTGTGAGTTCAACACTGCTTGACTTTAGTGTTTTCTGGAGTCAGATTGGAAGGGAGCAAAACACAGCACTACCAAGTAAGGTGCAAAGCTGTGATGAGGAGAGAAAGACCAGTTAAATGACAGAAGAAAACAGGGGCAGGTTGGTCATCAGCATTTCTATGCCAGCAGTTGCTAAAATGCTAGTGAGGGGAGAGGATTAACAGGCAAAAATAGGCCACTGCCATGGCATCTGAAAGCTGCCTCAGTTTTTCTGAGGGATATGATTGGTTCCTGCAGGATTCTGCCCATTCATACTCAATGGACAGAACATTAGCCCACGTTATGCCTTCACTAGTTAACTAGGAACTAACTGGTTAGCTGTATCAGTATCATAGCTTAACACACCATACAGAATGCTTCAACAGATGCACAACAGATTAATTGCAGTATTCATGAAAAGGCAATCTGTTCTAACCTCCAAAATATACCATGGGCAGTTCCCCATCCCCACTGCAAGTCCAACAAAAATTATTCATGCTGCACACTACAGTCTGTTTTCACATTTCACAATGAAATAGAAATTTCTAGTTGGAGATAGCTGCTGCAGAAAATAAAAATAATCCTTTTTGTCTTGGGTATTAATTAATTCTTCTGAAAAGCCATAATTTTTTTTGAAGCAGAAGTTTGCTTAACTGAAATTGCTACTAACAGAAATTTAATTTTTTATGATCAGTTTCATCTAAAACTTTACTTTAATATTTTCTTTAGAAATATTTAACCTTTAAAACACTGAATAATCATTGAAAATAGCTCAGAATTACACGTCATTAGGCATCTGAGTGAGTGGGAATTATGTGCCCATTAAATTGACATCTACAGGAGAGAAGACATTGCAGTCTATAATAAAGGAAGCAAATCAAGCACATTTAGCAAGAGGGCAGTAATTCCCAGGCCACGTGGATTATGAAAGGCCGGCATTATGCATGAACTTCATTGGAATTATTTGAGGATGTTGCAGATTTGTTGGATGATAGAAATGTGATGAATGGTATATATCTAACTTCCAGAAAACATTTCATAAGGTCCCTCACGGAAGACCTATAGCTATGAGGTATAGCTTGTAATAGAGCAGAAAGTTGGATAATAATTCCTACTGACAAGTGATGGGGCCTAGTGATCAATAGTGGGAGTTTTAATTGGACAAGTTTGAGCAGCAGAGTGCACCAAGGATCAGTCCTGGGAACTCTGCTGTTCACAGTATTTATAAATGATGTTGCTAAGTGCATTAACCGTAGAATGTCTAAGTTTGTAGATAACACTAAATTGTCTGAGAAAGCACGATGTTTTGAGGAAAGGGATATAAATCAGAGATGTGTAAATCTAGCAACTAGGCAGGCAAGTTGCAAATAGACTCCCACAATGAAAAATTTGAGGCAACAGATATTGAAACTAAAAATAGCAAACAAAATAATTATCATCAGATAAGGGCAGCATGGTGGCATAGTGGTTAGCACTGTTGCCTCACAGCACCAGGGACCTGGGTTCGAATCCGGCCTCGGGTGACTGTCTGTGTGGAGTTTGCACATTCTCCCCGTGTTTGCGTGGGTTTCCTCCGGGTGCTCCGGTTTCCTCCCACAGTCCAAAGATGTGCAGGTTAGGTTGATTGGCTATGATAAATTGACCCTTAGTGTTAGGGGGGATTAATATACGTGGGGTTACGGGGATAGGGTGGGATATGTTTTGGTGTAGGGGTTACGGGGATCGGGTGGGATATGTGTCGGTGCAGGCTCGATGGGCCGAAATGGCCTCTATCTGCACTGTGGGGTTTCTGTGATTCTGTGAAGGTGAGTAAGGAAGAAAGATCATTCTACAACCGTTGACCAATTATTGGAAATCCCATCAGTATGTAGGGCAGCAGTTGCAAAAGGAAATAAAAGGTTGGGTTGTATAAATCCGCACAACGTGTTCAAAGAAGTAACATTGAAAGTTTAACTTTCTGTAAATACAATGATGACAACTGTACATGGTAACCCACATACAGCTTTAGTAAAAAGCAGCAGTGAAATGCATTTAATGAACAACATAATGGTTGCAGATTTTGGATCACTGAACTATGAAGTGGAAAGAAAAGCAGAGAATATGATTCAACTTTTAAAATAATAAGTGGATCAATAACATGGATATAGAACATTGTTATCCAATACGTTAGCCACTAGCCATGTGGCAAATTGCATTTCAGATTAGCAAATAAAAATGAGTAATAGACACCTATGTTGGGCATGTCTGTACACGCATGCATGTGTAGTTTAATCTCTCTGCCTTTGTTGGTAAAATGGTAAGACGAAAAGCAGAGTGTTCCAGTGTTTTTTTGTTTGTTATGACTGCTTTTCTTCCTTGGTTATTGAAAGGTGCTAGGTGTTTGTTAAGTAAATATATATATATATGTGAAGTACATTCACCTGCATTGTATGAGTGTGTGTAAGGAGTTTTTTACTAAAATTTGTGCATGTGGCTAAAATGGTGTTGTAGCCACACCTGTAGCTAATCAGAGACTTTTATTGGACAACACTGATATAGTGAAGTATTCTGAATAAAACCAGTTTAGGAGAACACAATCCTTGTAAACTGAAATAGCAGTAAGCTTAGCTTACTGTTTAGTTGAGAAATAATTTTCTAACAACAATTTGCATTTATATAATGCCTTTAATGTAAGAAACATCTCAAAGAGCTTCATGAATAGGCGTAATAAAATGGAGGAGATGAGGAGGACTTTCTTCACTCAGAGGGTTGTGAATCTTTGGAATTCTCTACCCCAAAGGGCTGTGGATGCTGAATCATTGAGTATATTTAAGGCTGATCTGATAGATTTTTGGACTCTAGGGGAATCAAGGGATATGGAGATAGGGTGGGAAAGTGGAGTTGAGGTCGAAGATCAGTCATGATCTTATTGAATGACGGAGCAGGCTCGAGGGGCCGTATGCCCTATTCCTGTTCCTAATTCTTAGGTTCTTACATTCTTAAGATGCCAAACCAAGTGGATAGAGGTCGGAAGGAATGACTGAAAACTTGGTCAAAGATGGGTTTTGATGAGATTTTTTAAAGAAGGAGCGAGAAGTAGAATAGCAGAGAGGTTTAGGCTGAAATTTCGGAAAAAAACAGAACCATAGCAGCTAAAAGCTCTGTCACTATTGGCAGACTGATAATCTGACAGTATAGAGGCAGTGCAGGGATCGAGAGGCATGGTAGAGAGGTAGAGCTGGGTACAAACAGTGCACCTGTGAAAGCTAACCTTACACCTCACACTTAGAATGGTCAATGTATGTAAGATTGCCAGCTAAAACAGAAAAATACAAACTTAGGTGAGTTTTCAGTTCATCAAGTTGGAACAGGAAAATATAAAAATATATAAAACAGTTCTTTATAAATGGGTTTACAATTTTGATACATGGAGCACACATATGAAACCTCCCCAGCAGTGAGTTGGATGACTTACTTCATTTTTAAAAAATTATGATAGATTCGCTTTTCAAATCAGCACATGTTGAGGCTCTTGTGATGTATCCATGAGTCAGTGATGAGTGATTATTGGTTCCAAAATACTTTACAGTGTTGGTTTACAACAGCTGAAGATACAGTAAAACATCTTCCTTTATTGGAAACTTCAGAGCTCTGGAAAAGGAATAGAAGATACAACTATTATGAGTAAATCACCACACGGTGTGAATACTGACCTATGCAGAACAGGAAGCTTTTTGCTTTGTCTGTCCTGAGTTATCTGGTTTCAGTCAGGGTGTGAAAACTGGCCTCAGTATCTTTGGGAGGTGGAATCAGAAAGAGAATCAGTTAGGTTCCTAATCAGAGTTTTAATCCAGTGACCCCAACTGGAAAGTGTGCATCTGCACATCAGGTGAGCAAAGGATTTGGCTTGTCTGTGTTGTCTTCCCAAGTCAAAAGGCTTGCAATTCTGTTTCAACTACACATGAATAACAACCCCCTTGGGTTCAGGTACTGGAAGGATGCCAAAAAGTGATTTGTTTTTAGTCAAGCACTGCTACTTGTGTATCTTGTGCATTAGAAGTGTATACTTTTATTTGTATTTTTTCCAGTATGAATCAAACTTTTATTGTGGAGTAACTTCTTAGTTTCCAAAGGTGAAAAAAATGAAAATAGACTCTTGTATTCCAATTCCACCATACCACTCCCCCCAAAAAATACATAGTTAGTGCTCAGTTTATACTGGGGTGATAATTGATTTAAATTCGATATAGCTAAAATGTATAAACATCATACCTATGAAAACAATCCAGATTCTATTATATGTGGTGACCTCTTTTCAGCACTAATCCCACTCATCCAATCAATCTCAATTTTGGCGCTTCTCTTCTTCGTACCATCAGTTGTCACGGTCAGTCTGTAAGTTCCCATGAGCATGATGTCACACAAGTTCTTTCATCCAAAGAAGCGTGCACATGATGCCATATGTACCATTAGGCACTCGCATTCGGCTGTTATAGCCAACTTGAGACAGTTGGAGATAGTCATTGCCTGGCACTTGAGTGGCGCAAATGTTACTTGCCACTTATCAGCCCAAGCCTGGATGTTGTCCAGTTCTTAGGTATAGCTAAAATAAGAACATAAGAACATAAGAAATAGGAGCAGGAGTAGGCCAATCGGCCCCTCGAGCCTGCCCCGCCATTCAATAAGATCATGGCTGATCTGATCCTAACCTCAAATCTTCTATCACTCTGCATCCACCCGAACCCATGTGATCTCCCGGGAGAGGCGAAAAACCAGATAAAGACCCAATGGCCAATTTGGGAGAAAAAAATCTGGGAAATTCCTCTCCGACCCATCTAGGCGATCGAAATTCTTCCAGGAGATCACTCTGTCCCTATATTTTCTGCAGTACTTACCTTCTGTAAAGGCGATCTCCACCCCAGCCAGGAACAGGAATAAAACCATCTCCTGAAATCTAACAGAATTAGAACACAGTAGGAGCAGAACCAGGCTACACGGCCCCTGGGCCCGCTCCACTACCCACAGGGCCATGACCATTCCGAACCCAGACTCATGTCCAATTTCCTGCCCGCTCCCCGTAACCCTTAATTCCCTTTACCTCTAGGAAACTATCTATTTCTGTTTTAAATTTATTTAATGATGTAGCTTCCACAGCTTTCTGGGGCAGCAAATTCCACAAACCTACCACCCTCTGAGTGAAGAAGTTTCTCCTCATCTCAGTTTTGAAAGAGCAGCCACTTATTTTAAGATTATGCCCCCTAGTTCTAGTTTCACCCTTCATTGGGAACATCCTCACCGCATCCACCCGATCAAGCCCCTTCACAATCTTATATATTTCAATAAGATCGCCTCTCATTCTTCTGAACTCCAATGAGTAGAGTCCCAATCTACTCAACCTCTCCTCATATGACCACCCCTTCATCCCCGGGATTAACCGAGTGAACCTTCTTTGTACTGACTCGAGAGCAAGTATGTCTTTTCTTAAGTATGGACACCAAAACTGTATGCAGTATTCCAGGTGCGGTCTCACCAATACCTTGTACAACTGCAGCAATACCGCCCTGTTTTTATATTCCATCCCCCTAGCAATAAAAGCCAACATTCCATTGGCCTTCTTGATCACTTGCTGCACCTGCATACCAACTTTTTGAGTTTCGTGCACCAGGACCCCCAGATCCCTTTGTACTACAGTACTTTCCAGTTTCTTGCCATTAAGATAATAACTTGCTCTATGATTTTTCCTGCCAAAGTGCATAACCTCACACTTTCCAGCATTGTATTCCATCTGTCAAATCTCTGCCCACTTACTTAGCCTGTCTATGTCCCTTTGCAGGTTTTTTATGTCCTCCTCACTCACTACTTTCCGTCCCATCTTTGTATCATCTGCAAACTTTGATATGTTACACTCGGTCCCCTCCTCCAAATCGTTAATATAGATTGTAAAGAGTTGGGGACCCAGCACTGACCCCTGCGGAACACCACTAGTTACTGGTTGCCAATCTGAGAACGAACCATTTATCCCAACTCTCTGCTTTCTGTTAGAGAGCCAATCCTCCACCCACGCCAGAATATTACCCCCAATCCCAATCTTGAGCAATAATCTTTTGTGTGTCACCTTGTCAAATGCCTTTTGGAAGTCTAAATACACTACGTCCACTGGTTCCCCTTTATCCACCCTGTATGTTACTTCCTCAAAAAACTCAAGTAAATTTGTCAAACATGAAACCATGCTGACTTTGTCCTATTAAATTATGTTTATCCAAATGTCCCGTTACTGTCTCCTTAATAATGGACTCTAACATTTTACCAACCACAGATGTTAGGCTAACAGGTCTATAGTTTCCAGCCTTCTGCCTACTACCCTTTTTAAATAAGGGTGTTACATTAGCAGTTTTCCAATCTGCCGGGACCTTTGCTGAGTCCAGGGAGTTTTGGAAAATTATTACCAATGCATCCACAATCCCTACCGCCACTTCCCTCAAGACCCTAGGATGCAAGCCATCAGGTCCAGGGGATTTATCCGCCTTGAGTCCCATTATTTTACCAAATGTACAAACACCGTACCTATCAAAACAATCCAACATGGACTGCTTCATTATCTGAGGAATTGCGAATGGAACTGAACAGTGTGCAATCATCAGCGAATATCCCCACTTCTGACTTTATGATGGAGGGAAGGTCATTGATGAAGCAGCTGAAGGTGATTGGGCTTAGGACACTGTCCTGAGGAACTCCTGCAGCCATATCCTGGGGCTGAGAAGGTTGGCAACAACCACAATCATCTTCCTTTGTGTTAGGTATGACTCCAGCTAGTGGAGAGTTTTCCTCCTGATTGCCATTGACTTTAATTTTACTAGGGCTCCTTGGTACCACACTCGGTCAAATGCTGCTTTGATGTCAAGGGCAGTCACTCTCACCTCACTTCTGGAATTCAGCTCTGTTGTCCATGTTCGGACCAAGGCTGTAATGAGGTCTGGAGCCGAGTGGTCCTGGCGAAACCCAAACTGAGCATGGGTCACTTTTGTTTGCTGAAAGAATACAGCAACTGCTTGGTCCTACTGCAGCGTCCAGAGTTTCATCAGCTGTTGTGAAATGGTGAACATCTTAAATTAATTCTCTGGGCCTGGAGTTTCCACTCGATTGCGCTGGTTTTTTCGACACAATTTCCCCGATATTGGCATAACCAGCAGAAAAGATTGCAGAATTTTAAGCACAAACTGGCCACACCCTCAGGGTGAATGAATCACCATTGGGAGTTTCCGCTAATTGCACTTGTTTGCAGGCCATCGAGGAGGCTCCATAATTAAGCTGGATCGTTTGGGCGCAAGGACACCAATAGGTATGTTCTTAAATTTGCGAAGGAACTGACTACCGTACCCCAATCTAACTAGAAAATAGTTTTATATATTTTTCAAATGTCATTTTTAATACTTTAAAATCGGGTTACTCACAGGTGGTAGATTGACACTGATTAAAAATGCTTATTTTTTGTGATAAATCCATTTTCAGCTGTATTAATCAAACTTTACCAAGGAATATTTTTTAAAGCAAAATGTAAAAAGAATTACATTTTCAAACGCTGCCCAATTGCACTGGTTCATGGCAGATTTTGCGTTTGGCGATATGCAAGTGAGTTTGAGCGGAAACTCGGGGGGGGGGGGGAAATTTTGCAAAACGACCGCAATTTGGGCCGGAATCGCTGATTGCGCCTAAAGCGGAAACTCTACCCTCTTATATTTTGGATGTTAACCCGAAATTTAGGCAGATATTTATTTAAATGTTTAGGTGGATTTTGACAAAGCCTTGGCAGCGGGCCAATGCTTCTGGCATTGTGGCATCAACAACTAGAAATAGTGGGCACGTAATTCACCAGGAAAAAGAAATCTGAGTATGATGAAACGCAGGATTTTTTTAAAAATCAGATGGATGGACTTTGTTTCTTCTATGTTTTATTTTGGTGTTTGTACCGTAAACACTGACATCAAAATGTTGCTTTTAGTCAGCTAAAATTAGGAGGCCAAATTATCATTCACGCAATTACAAGTATTGTCTCCCCTATAAAGGTGTTAAAAACAGGTTATGAAACTGTACTCTACAGTATCACCTACAGCTATCCTGAAACTAGATCTTTTCTATACATGTACAAGCCAGCTGGAAATGCTACTAAAAACACTGGCACTGATTTTTCTGACTGATCCAAAATGCCCATTTCCCAGGCACAATGGTTTCAGCAAGCCTTTGCCCCTTTATATTGCCCCAGAATTTCTCGGACTTCCCTGGAGGATGGAGCTTGGCCTCTGTCTACAATAGACACAGGCCAATCATAGGCATGCAAATAAGGTGGGAGGAGGCTTCCTGCTCCTGGGAAAAAGCTTGCTAGCCACCGAGTGAAACCTGATGCCATGGCCTACCTCTGGACCTGTCAACTTGAGACGGCCCTGGGGACAGACCGAAGTCAGGAAGGCACGGTGACACTTTAATTTTCTCTTCCGCCCCCCCTGTTAGATCCGTGATTCTGAGAGTATGATGTTTTTCAATAACTACACGGATGCTGCAACTTAACAATCAACAGGTGTTTACTGGAGTAGGGTAGTCTCAAGACTGGGGGTACAGAGGCATGCTCAAGGCTTAGATACAGGTGTGGTCACTGCCGGTACTACAGTATACAGGAGCTGTAAAAGTAGTTCTCACTTAAAGATACATACACTACAATTCCTCCCCTTTTAGATTAGCAGTACCCATAATATTCAAATAACAATTAACACTTTAACATGCACATTAAACAACAATAGTCCATTTATAGATTCAGTCTTTGGGGCGGCTTCCTGATCCTTTTGGGATAGCGCCTTTCCTGCGGTTCTTGTTCTTGGTGCGGAGGCGATTCTGGCCCCTTTTCGTCGGTTAGTTCATCGGTTTCCACTGCTACTGGTTCTGAGGTAGATGCCACCGGTATGTCGGGTTCATCCCCAGGTACGCGAGACATGGGGTTGACTCGTTCCTGTGACGCTAAGATCTGATCGACGTGGCGTCTCACAATGTTCTCCCCGACATCCACTGTGTACATTAATGGCCCCTGCCTTGTGCATATCATTCCGGGTTGCCATTTCTCTGTTCGGTAGTCATGGGCCAAGACTGGTTGTCCTACGTTGAAGCTCCTTGTCGGCTTCTCATTGATGTGCTGGAATTGTTTATCCTCAACATTTCTTCGCACATTTGGTCTGAGCAAATCCAGATGAGATCTCAACCTTCAGTTAAAGAACATCATGGCCGGGGTCTGGTTGTGTTATGTATTGTGTGTTCTATTGTGTGTACTCCTCCCACCCGTGGTGGCGCTGTCACAGGAGATAAATGGTTGGGTATTCGCTTGGTTAAGTTTAGCTCTCTTTGTTCGGAACTTGCCAGAACTTCCTTTCCTTCCAATAAAGCACTTCATGTTTGAATCTCTGAGTTCTGAGTCCTAAATTGTGTCTAGGTAGAAAGGTACCGACACAACAAGTGGCAACGAGGAGCGGATGAATCTGCGTACGTTACGGGTGCAGTGAGTAAACAGAAAATTTAATTTGAAACGTGAGATGGCTACTATATTAGGAAACATCGGTGATTTTGATGAAAATGTGGAGCAATGGAGCGCATATATGGAACATTTTGACTATTTTGTATTGGCGAATGCGGTGGCAAATGAAAAGGTCGTGCCTACCTTTTTGAGTGTAATCGGGCCGAAGACTTTCAATTTACTTCGCAGCCTCGTGCAGCCAGATAAGCCAGGAACTAAAACATATAAGCAACTAGTGGAAATTCTTGGAGCACATTTTTCACCAAAACCTCTGGTTATTGCTGAGAGATTTAAATTTCACAAACGGAATCAAGAGGAGGGGGAATCAGTGACGATGTTTATTGCTGCTTTAAAAAGGTTAAGAACATAAGAACATAAGAAATAGGAGCAGGAGTAGGCCAATCGGCCCCTCGAGCCTGCTCCACCATTCAATAAGATCATGGCTGATCTGATCCTAACCTCAAATCTTCTATCACTCTGCATCCACCCGAACCCATGTGATCTCCCGGGAGAGGCGAAAAAACAGATAAAGACCCAATGGCCAATTTGGGAGAAAAAAATCTGGGAAATTCCTCTCCGACCCATCTAGGCGATCGAAATTCTTCCAGGAGATCACTCTGTCCCTATATTTTCTGCAGTACTTACCTTCTGTAAAGGCGATCTCTACCCCAGCCAGGAACAGGAATAAAACCATCTCCTGAAATCTAACAGAATTAGAACACAGTAGGAGCAGAACAAGGCTACACGGCCCCTGGGCCCGCTCCACTACCCACAGGGCCATGACCATTCCGAACCCAGACTCATGTCCAATTTCCTGCCCGCTCCCCGTAACCCTTTATTCCCTTTACTTCTAGGAAACTATCTATTTCTGTTTTAAATTTATTTAATGATGTAGCTTCCACAGCTTTCTGGGGCAGCAAATTCCACAAACCTACCACCCTCTGAGTGAAGAAGTTTCTCCTCATCTCAGTTTTGAATGAGCAGCCCCTTATTTTAAGATTATGCCCCCTAGTTCTAGTTTCACCCATCATTGGGAACATCCTCACCGCATCCACCCGATCAAGCCCCTTCACAATCTTATATGTTTCAATAAGATCGCCTCTCATTCTTCTGAACTCCAATGAGTAGAGTCCCAATCTACTCAACCTCTCCTCATATGACCACCCCCTCATCCCCGGGATTAACCGAGTGAACCTTCTTTGTACTGACTCGAGAGCAAGTATGTCTTTTCTTAAGTATGGACACCAAAACTGTCGGAACACTGCCAGTTCAAGGAGGTGCTGAATGACACCATTAGAGACAGACTTGTGTGTGGTCTGCAAAATGCAGCCACACTGAAGCGCCTTCTTACTGAGGACAACCTTACTCTTGAAAAGGCCATTGAAGTTAGTGTCTCCATGGAGATGGCGGAAAAGGAGGCTCACCAGTTGAGTTCAACAGGGAGGGTTCACAAGGTGTCGTCTGAGCCTAAAGGTGCGCGGAACGGCACATGTTACCGTTGTGGGAAAACGGGCCATCACGCTAATGACTGCTGGTGTACGGAGCTGGAATGCCGAAATTGTGGCAAAAAGGGTCACATTGAACGCGCCTGTAGAGGTAAAAAAAGAACAGACAGAGCTGGGAAGCATGGAAGCAAAATGTCTGGACAAGAGAGGAAAAAGAGTGTTCATTCAGTGCAGTATGATGGAACAAGCAAAACAGAGGGGAGCGACACCTCTGAGGAGGAAGAGGTGCACATACTGACGGTTGCAGGTGATTTAAATGGCTACTGGGTGTCACCACTGGTGGAGGGACAATCAGTGCGGATGGAGGTGGACACAGGCGCGGCTGTGTCCCTTGTTTCAGACACTGTCTACAACAAAATGCTAAAGTATCTTACCCTTCAGCCAACAAACATTGTGCTAAAGACGTATACCGGCGAACCTGTGGTCATGAGAGGCGTCATTGAGGTGACAGTTAAATTGAACGGACAGACTGCAAAACTGCCACTATATGTGGTAAAGGGAAATTACCCATCGCTACTGGGACGTGCGTGGCTAGAGAAAATCACGCTGGACTGGCCTGCAGTCCGCATGATGTCAAAAGGGGAGTCAGGTCTGACTGCAGTGTTAAACAAACATGCAGAACTCTTCAATGGGGAACTTGGGAGCATGAAAAAGATCAGCGTGAGACTGGACATTAAACCTGACAGCAAGCCGAAGTTTCACAAAGCCCGACCTGTACCCTATGCAATTAGGCCAAATGTTGAGGCTAACTTGGAGGCCTTAGTCGAGAATGGAGTCCTGGAGCCTGTGAGCGTGAGCAAATGGGCCACACTCATTGTTCCTGTCCTGAAAAAGGATGGATCTGTTCGAATCTGCGGGGATTTAAAAGTGACTATTAACCCGGTGCTGTCTGTGGAACAGTACCCTCTTCCCCTCATTGATGATCTTTTTACGGGCCTGGCCGGAGGGCAAAAGTTCAACAAAATAGACTTATGCCAGGCTTATCTACAAATGCATGTCGATGACAAATCAAAGGAGCTGCTGACAATTGTGACACACAAGGGGCTATACAGGTACTGCCGCCTTCCGTTTGGAATTACGTCGGCCCCTGCTCTATTCCAAAGGGCAATGGATCAGATTTTGGGTGGACTGCCAGGAGTCCAGTGCTACCTGGACGACATCCTTGTCACTGGGACAAATGAGGAGGATCATCTTCTGAACTTGGATGCGACACTACAACGACTGAAAGAGTACGGACTCAGAGTTCGTAAAGACAAATGTGAATTCCTTCAGTCTTCAGTTGAGTACCTGGGGCATGTGATTGACGCTACTGGCCTGCATAAGGCGCCGCCAAAGGTCAAGGCGATCGTGGAGGCCCCAGCACCCCAGAATGTGAGCCAGTTACATTCATTTCTGGGGCTACTTAACTACTATGGGAAGTTTATTCCAGACTTAGCAACATTGCTGAAGCCGTTACATCAGTTGCTATGTCAAGGCAAAACATGGAAATGGACTGAACTGTGCAACAAAGCTTTCGCCCAAGCAAAGAAAGCATTGCTGAATTCGGAGGTCCCGACACACTTCGACCCAAAGCTACCCGTGCAGCTAGCATGTGATGCATCACCATATGGTGTGGGAGCAGTCATATCCCACATCATGCCTTCGGGTGAAGAGAAACCTATCGCCTTCGCATCACGCACCTTGAACAAGGCCGAGAGTAACTATGCGCAGATCGAGCGCGAGGCCTTGGGAATCGTTTTTGGAATTCGAAAATTTCATCAGTACCTGTTTGGGAGAAGGTTCACACTCCTGACAGACCACCGTCCATTGACTTCAATCTTCGGGCCCCACACCGGAATTCCATCTCTCGCTGCAAGCAGGATGCAAAGGTGGGCTTTACTGTTGTCAGGACACACATACGACATCAAATATCGCAAATCAGACTTGCACGGCAACGCAGACGGTCTCTCGAGGCTACCCTTGCCTGTTACTCCCCCAGAGCCTCGTCAGATAGACATCTTCTACTTTAGACAAGTGGAGGGAGCACCTGTCACTGTAGTTCAGGTGCGAAGGTACACCCGCAACAATCCAGTCCTGTCTGAGGTAATGGACGATGTCATTCGAGGGAGAGCGATAGGAGATTCTCCTAGTTTGAAACCTTACGTTTCAAAAAGAAATGAGCTCTCCGTCCAGGCAGGTTGTCTTCTTTGGGGACGCCGTGTCATCATTCCGCCACCTCTGAGGGAACCTATACTGCAACAACTTCATACAGGCCACAGTGGGATGGTTCGGATGAAGGAAATGGCAAGAAGCTACTTCTGGTGGCCAGGTCTCGATGGGAATATTGATGAGAAAGCCAAAACATGTTCCCCATGTCAAAGGGTCCGGAATGTTCCACAGCTGGCAACCCTACACCCCTGGGATTGGCCTGCAGAAGTGTGGCAGCGAGTACATGTGGACTTCGCCGGTCCTTTCGAAGGGAAGATGTTTATGGTGGTTGTGGACGCTCGTAGCAAGTGGCCAGAGGTCACTGTGATGAGGTCTACCACAGCAGAGAAAACAATTGAGAAACTTGGTGAGATGTTCAGCCGTTATGGCTCACCGGAACAACTCGTAAGTAACAATGGTCCACAATTTGTAACACAGGAGTTTGCAACCTTCCTGCATGTGAATGGTGTCCAACACATCAGGTCTGCGCCCTATCATCCCTCTACTAATGGCCAGGCAGAAAGGTTCGTGCAAACTTTGAAGCACGCCTTGAAGGCATCGCAAGGTAAGGGCTCAATCCACCAATGTCTGAACAGCTTCCTGTTGTCCTACAGGAACGAGCCGCATGCCACAACCAAAACTTCCCCCGCTTCGCTCATGATGAAGAGGCAGTTGCGGACAAGTTTTGACTTACTCAAACCACCAAGGGCAGAGCAGGTTGTCCATCGTCAACAACAAGCTCAAGTTGAAAAGAGAGAGAAAAGAGCCAAGGAGAGACGGTTTCATCCGGGAGAGCATGTCCTAGCTCGAACCTACAACACTGGACTGAAATGGGTTCCTGCTACGGTGATCGCGCAGACGGGCCCTGTGTCTTACACGGTTGAGACTGCTGAGGACGTCGTCTGGAGAAGACACACAGATCAACTGTTGCTAGGAGCAGAGACAGCCACAGAGGCTCCAACAGCTGGTTGGCCTGAACTGTTTCCGAATGATACCGCAAACCAGCATCCTTTGCCACAGTGCTCTTCTCCAACACAGGAAGTCAAAGAGACTGTTCCACCTGTGCAAACTCCTGACTTTCAACTGACACAGGCACCTTCTCCATCCAGGCCTGTGTCAATGCCGACTGCTGTGGAAGCCAGCGATGACCGCCGGTATCCTGTCAGAGAGCAGCGGCCTCCAAGCCGCTTGGATCTGTAGGCTTAGTGACTTACCCACAAGACTGGGGCAGAATAAACCCCAGGGTAAAGTCAGGGTTTGAGGCAGTCTACCTCTACCCTAGGTTAGTTGAGTGTATTGAAAGTAACTTACCTATTGAGGAATAACGTGGACCTTCCATTTAAGAGGGGAGGAAATGTTATGTATTGTGTGTTCTATTGTGTGTTCTCCTCCCACCCGTGGTGGCGCTGTCACAGGAGATAAATGGTTGGGTATTCTCTCGGTTAAGTTTAGCTCTCTTTGTTCGGAACTTGCCAGAACTTCCTTTCCTTCCAATAAAGCACTTCATGTTTGAATCTCTGAGTTCTGAGTCCTAAATTGTGCCTAGGTAGAAAGGTACCAACACAACAGGTTGGTAACTGCATGTGTCGCATTTCTGTAGGCTAATAAGAAATTGTCCACCTTATGCTGTAGTGGAATTTCATCGTCGCACATGGCCTTTATCGCCTTTTTAAAGGTTTGTACGAACCTCTCAGCCAATCCATTTGTGGCTGGATGATACGGGGCGGATGTGTAATGCCTTACCCCATTCCTTCTCATAAATTTCCGAAACTCTTCGGACACAAACTGTGGTCCATTATCAGAGCAAATCTGCTCTGGCAAGCCGTTCCTGGCAAATATGGTCCATAGGACTGCAATCGTTTTCTCTGTAGTGGTTGAGGACATTTTTATCACCTCAGGCCATTTCGAGTGAGCATCCACTGCTATTAAGAACATTGAGTCCATGAATGGACCAGCAAAATCAATATGCACCTGTTGCCATGGAGAGGAGGGCCACTCCCATGGGTGTAGAGGGGCATGTGGTGGTGCATTTTGGACCTTCTGGCATCCTGAGCAGCTCTTGGTTAGGTCCTCGATTTGTTGATCGATTCCCGGCCACCACACATAAGCCCTAGCAAGGCTTTTCATTTTCACCCCTCCCAGATGACCTTCATGAAGCTCATTTAGCACTCTCTCCCTTAACTTGGGTGGAATCACCACTCTGGATCCACACATCACTGTCCCCTGGCATACTGACAGCTGTTCTCTTCTGGATGAGAATGCTGGCAACAGTGAGTCGCCATGTGTTGGCCATCCCCTCACCGTCAAATCATATACCCGAGACAGCGTCGGATCATTGCGGGTCTCCTTCTCTATATCCGCGTTAGTTACTGGCAATCGTTCAATTATTGACGAATAAAATATCTCGATAGGGTCCACTGCTGGTGCTTCCTCTACAGTAGGCAGTGGCAGGCGTGATAACCCATCAGCGTTTCCATGCTGTTTCATGCCTTTATATTCTATTTCATATTGATTCGCCCCTAGAAACAGGGACCATCTTTGTAACCGTTGTGCAGTCATCACCGGAACGCCCTTCTTTGGATTAAAGATGGAGACAAGTGGTTGGTGGTCAGTCAGCAAGGTGAACTTCTGCCCATGCAGATAGTGGTTGAATTTTTTTACTCCCCATACTAGGCTGAGG
Source organism: Somniosus microcephalus (assembly GCF_052327205.1). NCBI lineage: Eukaryota > Metazoa > Chordata > Chondrichthyes > Squaliformes > Somniosidae > Somniosus > Somniosus microcephalus. The sequence continues at coordinate 224,105,476 of NC_140992.1, forward strand.
GCCTCCCTGTCAATCTGGGCGTAGTTGCGCTCGGCTGAGGTTAGTGACCGAGACGCAAAGGCTACTGGCCTCTCCAACCCGTCTGGGAATTTGTGCGACAGCACCGCTCCAATACCATAGGGTGATGCATCACATGCCAAACGAATTGGTAGTGCTGGGTTGAAATGGGCCAACACCTCTTTTGATGTGATCAATTCTTTGCACTTCTGGAAAGCTCGTTTACGTTCGTCATTCCACTTCCATGGTACCCGTGTTTGCAGTAGGGTGTTCAGTGGGTGTAATACCGTAGACAAATTTGGTAAGAACTTATGGTAGTAGTTTACCAGCCCAAGGAACGACCTCAGTTGTGACACAGTTTCCGGTGCTGGAGCCTTGACTACTGCCTCAATCTTTTCAGGGGACTTATGTAACCCCTCTTCATCGATAACATGGCCACAATACGAGATCTGCTTCTGGAAAAACTCGCACTTGTGGCGATTAGCTCGTAGCCCATATTCCTTTAATCTGGTGAGCACCTTCTCCAGGTTGGCGAGGTGATCACTGTCATTTTCGCCCGTGACCAGGATGTCGTCCAAATAACACTGGGTCCCTGGAATCCCTTGCAGGACTTGATCCATCGCCCTTTGCCAAATAGCCAGAGCCGATGTTACCCCGAACACCAGCTGGTTGTATTGGTAGAGACCTTTATGAGTGTTGATCGTGAGGTATTGTTTCGAGGCTTCTTCTACCTCCATTTGCAAGTACGCCTGGGCTAGATCAATTTTGGTGAAGCGTTTACCTCCAGATAGCGAGGCGAAAATATCCTCAATTCGTGGAAGCGGATATTGTACCGTGTGAAGGACTGGGTTCACTGTCACCTTAAAATCCCCACAGATGCGGACCTTCTTTGGTTCCCAAGGCGTATTACTCAACGACCTCTTCATTACAGGAACGATGGGTGTAGCCCACTCTCTCCAGTCTACTTTGGACAGTACTCCTGAACGTTCCAACCCTTCCAGCTCTGCTTCGACGGCTGGTCTGATCGCATAAGGCACTGGTCTGGCCTTAAGAAACTTTGGGCTTGCATTTTTCTCTATTTTAATTGTTGCTGTTATGCCTTTTAGTGTTCCAAGTCCCTCCTGGAACACTTCTTTTGCGTCAGTTAGCATTTTTGACAGTCGTTTTGGTGTGACGTCGTCATCCTTTTTGGCCTCAACCTTCAGTGCCTGTATGGAATGCCAATCTAATTGTATCTTCCGGATCCATTCACGTCCTAGTAGTGGTGGTCCCCCATCTGGCAATACATAAAAGTCCATTTTAGGTATTTCCTGGCCTTTGTATATCACTTTCACCCTTATTTTTCCTTTGGGGTAGACTTTTTGCCCCGTATACATCTTCAAGACAATCTCTGTAGCTTTCAAGGGTATATGTGAAAAGAGCCGCTTGTAGTCCCTTTGGTTTATGACTGTTAGGGCTGATCCTGTGTCCAATTCCATTTTCACTTGGACTCCGTCTATCTTGAGTGTAACCCAGATAGTCTGGTGATCCTCCGTTTTGGTTACCTTGTGTAGTTTCAGACAACCCAGCTCCTTGCTTCCGGAGTCTGTATCACTTTTCTGTTCATCTGAACTACTGTCCATCACCTTATGTACCTTTTTGTACTTCTCCTATGGAGATTTCTTGCTGTTGGTTTTCTTCCCAGACCTGCAGACTCTTGCTATGTGTCCTGCTTTTCCACACTGTCTGCACACTTGGTCCTTGAACCAACAATCCTTCTGGTCGTGTGTTGTTCTGCCGCAGCGATAACACTTCCCTGTTCCATAGGACATTTCATTGGTGCCATATTCTTGCGGTCTCCGTTGTATCGCTGCAGCGCCCCTTGCGGCTGCTTCGTGTGATACTGCCATGCTGAAAGCCTTGTCCAGCGTAAGATCCTTTTCTGATAGAAGCCGTTTCTGGGTTCCTTCACTTTGAAGCCCACACACAAACTTGTCCCTTTAACGTATCTGCTAGTCCCACTCCAAACTGGTAGTGTTTCGATAGCTTGCGCAGTTCTGTTAAGTACTCAGCATTGCTTTCGTCTTTATGTTGGTTCCTTTTATGGAACTTAAATCTTTCTGCTATCAGCAGCGGTGTGGGGTTTAAGTGGTCCTGTAGGATTTCTACTATGCTTTCGAAATTCTTATTCACGGGCTTCTCTGGGGTTATTAGGTTTTGCAGTAACCCATAAGTTTTTGCACCCATGGAATTTAACAAAACCAGTGCTATCCTAGCATCTGGCACTTCATTCGCCCTGCAGTACACCTCAATACGTTCCACATATGTCGCCCAATCTTCGACTTCATTGTCGAACGTAGAGATACTGCCACTCTTCGGCATCCCTGGGTGTGATTTAACTGTCAAAAATGGCGTCTCCCGCGCTCTCCCTTCTTCTCCGCTGGCACAAAATGGCGTCTCCCGTGCTTTCCTTTCTTCCCACGCTCGCCCTTCTTCTCCGCGGCTCAATGGCGTCTCCCGCGCTCTCCCTTCTTCTCCCCGCAGACACTGTTCAGCCCTTGAGCCCTGGCTGTGATCTGCACGTTTTTTTTTTTTCTGTGCGCCTTTCCCGTTTCCGCCGCTCGGTCCTGAACCCGGCTGCTGCTTTACCCTCTCTCTCTCTCCGTTTTGTTTTTCCTCGATGCCGCTCGGTTTTCAACCCCCGGCTGCGCCCTGTGCGCTTCACCCTCTCTCTTACCCCGTTGACGCTGCTCGGCTTTTTCTCTGCCGTCGGTCGGCTCCAGCCGCCGCTGTCCGGGAAGGGTCTGAGCTGTACCTGTTGTCAGTCTGTTGCTGATCGTCGTGGCTGGGGAACCAAGCCCGGCTCTCCACAGCCTCCCCTGCGATGTTCACTCTCTGCCGGACGACTGGGCGGTTGCTCGTGGTCGACGCCCGTGCTTCTGGCCTCGACTTTCTTCCACCGCCCTCCCGGAGCGAATCCTCGAAGGGAAATGCAGAGTTGCAGGTAGATTCGAATCGACACTCGTCGCCACTGTTAGATCCGTGATTCTGAGAGTATGATGTTTTTCAATAACTACACGGATGCTGTAACTTAACAATCAACAGGTGTTTACTGGAGTAGGGTAGTCTCAAGACTGGGGGTACAGAGGCATGCTCAAGGCTTATATACAGGTGTGGTCACTGCCGGTACTACAGTATACAGGAGCTGTAAAAGTAGTTCTCTCTTAAAGATACATACACTACACCCCCCCCCCCCACCACCACCGGATGCTTAGAAGCAATCAAGGCCTTCAGCAGCCAGAGGTCCCAAACCCAGAGGCGCAATATGGCCTGCAGCTATGCTCAAATTTCTGTCCCTTTATGCTAGCACTAGGCCCTGCCAGGTAATGGCCTGTACCATGGGTGCCTCCTGGCCCTGTTCATAGCCTGGGATAGGAAATATCAGCACTTCTGGTGTAACTTCAGGTATACTGCTCTTGTCCCGGGCTGGGGCAGAGGGGAATGCCTCGAAAATCGGTTCCATTATATTTTATTTTAGCCGAAAGGTAGAATAGTACCAGGCTTGTGAGGAATGTCAACCAAAACCAACTATGCTCCTGAACATTTGAGCAGGTACTTCCATTAGTGTAATCAATGCAAATTCTTCCATTACTATTCTTATTCGTGACATTACCAATCACTAAAGCCAGCATGACACCACAGGTGGTCCTGAAGTGAAAAATTATAGGAGCAACCTCTCTTTTCCCTAAAAAAATTGTACCAACATGGTTAATGATAACAAAATTGAGCTGGATTGCTTTTGGTACAAGGAAGTAGTCATTCAAAAAAAGTGTAGTTTTTAAACTAGATCTGAAGATGTTGTACCTCCAAAGGGGTAAGATCCAAGAATGGTTTTGTAAAATAGCATTATGGTGAGGCCAAGCGAGGCTCATTTTTGTCTAACTCAGTGATGGCAACATTCCTGACATTTCATACTAATTGCTTACAAAATGGCCATTTACAGTATGGATCAAAGACTGCTTATGGGGGTGGTTAAACAATAATTCTACTTGAAACACTGGTGGGCCTTGATTTTATGTTCAGATAGCAGAAGACTGCAAGGAAACTTTGCTATTGTGACTTTTATCAATTATTGCCTAAAATGTCCTTTTAGATAATTCAAAAACACTTGTTTGGTAAATGGTAATGCAGCAAGTGGAGAAAGTATATTTATGAACAATTTTCATTCAAATAGTTTCGCGTCCAATGCCTGAACAGTCACCTATGGTGTGCCCAGGCTGCCATCCTGGACTCCTTTTATTTAACATCAGCATACTATGTCTTGGCCATCTTATCAGAAAACATAGGATCAACTTTCACATGTACATCGATAATACCCAACCTTACCTCCACCACTGAATCCAAAGTTGTCACAGTTCTATTTGATTGCTTCATTGATATCAAGGCCCAGGTGAGTTGTAATTTCCTTCAGTTCAAAGTTGGCAAAACTGAAATCATCCTTTTTAGCTCCCACCAGCACCTACAATCTCTGACACTGCTTCCAATAACTTCCCGGCTGCCTACTCAGGCTGGATCAGATGGTCTGTGGCTTCAGTATCTGGTCAAACACATATCTGCTCAGTTTCCAGTATTGCCTTTGTTTATTTACGTCCCTACTTCTCTCCCTACACCAGATCATGCACTCTCATTGCCCCTATTCTTGCACGCTCCTCTGTCTCCCTTCTACGCAGCACAAGAAATCTCAAGTACCTTGTCCTCATATATGAATCCCTCAGCAGACTTGCCTCTTTGTACTTGAATTATCTCCTTCCTGAATGATCTCCTCCATCCACATGTCCCAGCACCTATCATCTGCTCCTCTGACGCTGCCTCAGTGTTTCCTACTCCTGGTCCACCACGAATGGCCGATCCTTCAGTCACTAAGCCCCCACCCTCTGGAATTTGCTTTCCAAATTACTCCACCTAAATATTTGAAAGTAAAGCATCTCAGAATTCATGCCAATTGGCTAGTTTCAAAATTTATTGCATGGTATCACAATCTACTCCAACTGGATATTTAAAACAATATCCAGTAGTTACAATTAAACAATTTTAATGCAGCAGTGCAGCAAAAAGAGTCGGGAACACTGAAAGGCATCACAAAACCCCAAAGCAACTACTGAAATGCATCTGCTAGAAACTTGAGCACTGTATAAGCCGCACAAAGTCCAGTCATTTTGCAAAATAATCTGATTGCTTCCTGCTGACAGCACATTTGTCTGCAAAATAATTAGCAGAGACAAAAGTGGCACAGGGACATCTGGCTTAGCCGTCAGTCAGTTCCCCAGCAATCGCATAGAATTGGACGTTAGCCCCCTGGTGGGAATTGATTCGTCTACCTCCATCTGCCTGCTGAATCAACTTGATTTGGACTCTTCTCACTCTCATTCCAACTAGCACCAGCATCCTGCCACACAGCAACAACTTCTGTGTTGGTCAGCAATCCAGATGTCAGGGCTTCCTGATCAGCACCAAAAATGGATTCAAAACTCTGGCAGTCACAACAGAGAGCTCATGCGCTCAGTGAGGTTCGCTGCTTCAGAGTCGGCTGGTGTTGCCTGGGTGGGATTCTTGACAGTGTCAAATGCAGCTGCTTCTGCTGCTGGTGGGATGGGTTTATAGTGCAGTGGCAATTGAGTCTGCATTTAGATGCAGGCATTTCACATGTAGGGCACTGCATTTCAGTTGTCAACTATCAAAGCAATTTTTCCACCTTGCAATGCCATGTGTCTGTCAAAAGGAAGTAGTCACTCTTCAGAAAAAAATTGCGCCTGTCAGCCATTCTCTCTGTAGACTATAGGCAGAGTAACATCATGATTAAAACACTGGGGGTTTCTAGAATTCCCAGTCACCAGCAGCTTTCTTCCCCCCCACCCCCCCCCAGTCATGCTAGCAAAATCCACAATGGTAACTTGCCACTTAGCAATTTTCCCCATCTGAGCATTTTTTGTACATGAAAGGTGGTGTTCTGCTTGGCTGCAGCTTATGAAAAGAGCAAATTGCATCATCAGTTATAACGAAGTAAATTTTCAGCTGTTTTATCATGCCTCCAATTGTTACTTACCTCCTGTGTGGACCTGGACTTGATAGCAATGTGGTTTTTGAAGCAGCTGATCCATCATGGATCTGTTTGGTATCACAATCGCTGTTCAAAAATCTGGGACAACTTAATTTGCCTCTTCCAGCAAGGCTAGGTCAGATTTTTTTTATTATTCGTTCCTGGGATGTGGGCGTCGCTGGCAAGGCCAGCATTTATTGCCCATCCCTAACTGCCTCGAGACGGTGGTGAGTCGCCTTCTTAAAGCGCTGCAGTCCGTGTGGATCGGCCAGCAAGGTTAGCTGCTCTAGCCTGCTTTAGCCAGATGAGGTTCAAATGGTCAGGATCCCTTTGGAGGGAATTCAATTTAGAATTAACCAATAATTCAAATGAACAAGTTTGAAACAAACACATTTTCAATGGGAGGCTATTTTTTCTAAACCAGATTGCAATTTGGATCAACAGATACTTTGAATTAAGCAATTTTAAATGAAGAGTAGATTGAATTTGCAGTTACAATGAGAGTATCAGTGAGCATACTAGTATCCTATATTTGAAACTTGTAATGCTTCATGCTGTTAAAACTTTGAAAGGTTGGTCACCTCTGCTTAAGTATCAGCACTGAAGAATTAAATCAAGGTCTCAATTTGCAAAACAAAATGAAGGAACCTTTCAGTACAGGAATTTGTTGGACACCTTCCCAAATACATTTACAAACTAGTAACAATTGTTGTTTTGAAGCAAAGAAGCCCAAGGCAGTGTTTGCAATGGTATATCTTGTTACACATGCAAATCCCATATGCAGATGACTTCTGCTGATACTGACTCCTCTCACACCAACTACTACAAAGAAGAGTTCAATTGCAAGTCACATGAACACTTCAGCATTGGGTGTGACAAACATGGCAACTGAGGGCAGCTCTTTCAGTGACTGCAACGGGATATTGAATTGCATAGTTGATCTCAGAAGTCTTGGAACAGGTACAATGCTGGAATATTCCAGGGCTCACCTAGAGTCTGGAGCCAATGAAGTTAGTGTCACTGGGAAGTTGCAGCCATGTTTACGTCTGGTTCTGGAGCAGCTGGTTGAAGTGAATATTTGTACTTCAATGAATAGTGTCTTGAAATTAGAATGTACATGTAATCCTTAGACTATGGTGTCATAATTACAAACGTTTATTGAAGGCTGGCGAGAAGAAGCAAGACCATGTTGTTCTGGTATCATTGTTCACCACTTGAAAATGAAGTATTTGGGGAACTTTTCCTTAAGTGACATGGCTATGACTTCTCGGAGTGAAAGGCATAACTGTTCATCACAATTTCTCTGATCCTCATTGTTGTTTAACCTCATTAATCAAACTATCTTGGGTCCAATGCTCTTGTGCAGAAGAGCATGAAAGGTGGCAATGTGCAATTGCAGTTCATTTTTACAAAACATTCTACACCCACTGAGCTCAAGAAATTAACAAAACTCCACTAGTCGCACCAGCTTATGAAAGTCTGGTTGATGGGATTTCCTAACCTAGTACTGCACCTGGCTGGAGACCATCAGCTCTATTGACAGGTTGGCAAACAGCCACTTGGATTAATTCCCAGGGATCCAAATACAGCTGGGATTCCAGGATGCCGGTGTATCTAATGTGCATTAAGGGCATAGAATAATACTTCACCTACAATGAGGTTACTCAGCACAGCTCCCTTCTACAAACTAGGGTCTTCTGTGGAGCAGAAATATTAGTAACCTCATATTCTCAAGAGTATGGTTAGCAGGGTTCCAGTTATACATCTCTTCAGCCAGAAAGGGCAGCAAAATTAAAAGATTGGAATGCTCCTGCCATTACTGCAAGTGACAGTAGTGGAGTATGGCCAGATAATTTGATGTGTAAACAGTTTTCAAACATGTATACCATACAAGGGTTGATACTTGGTATGGTTTAAGCTTTATCCTTCTCTCCTCCCCTTGGGACTCTGATGTCACTGATGAGAGCGATGCCAAGTCATTGGGAACAGTTGAATTTCCCTACACCCTGGAGTATCTAGGGGGCACTCTTCAATGCATAATGGAAAAGATAGTACGTTCCATCTCATTTATTCAAAAGGGTGAAATGTCCCTGATGATTTTCCCAGTTGGCCAACCGATTGCATCTGAAATAGAGCCTGAAGAATAAATATATATTTTTTACAATCAACTTTCTTCCACATGAATTATACTGATTGACAATTATGCCATCATTTATCATATTATGACCACCTGTTGTGATTTACTTCTTACGGGTAGGGAACAATTGTGTTAATGAAAAGAGAGGGAACAATTGTGTTGCTTTCACCTTGCTGACTTCAACAAAATAAACAAATGGATTGGCTTTTAAATTTTTTTATTGAAGTAACTACCTTCAGTATTATCACAATTAAACAGCATTATTTTAATACAAAATATATTGCAACAACCCAGACTTGAATTTTTCCAATGAGTTTCATGAGTAAAAAATTACTGCATAATTCAAGTTTTTAAAAATTGATTACTGAATATCAACCTTTTTACAATTGAATGTCAGAACAAGAAACTCTCAACTGAAAATACAAATTTCAGCTGTACTTTAAGCCAGCCTTTGTGGGCGTCTGCTCATTTTTTTGCTGAAGCTTCTTGGTAGGCAATAAATCGCCGTAGATTAATCTTCACATTGTCAAGGACCAGTCGTTGATCTGGACTGAGGTTTCCTTTGCCTTCCTTTTGGATCTAATAAAAAGACGTTTTCTATTAAAAATAGGCTTTAAAATAGGTGAAAAGATATTTTTATCTTTATGAACTTTTGTTCTACAACCACTTTATAGAACATCAAGATAAATCACTGCACTACAAAGCCTTGGTTAAAAACTTTGGCGCTTCTTTATAGAAGTATAATTATCATAATATATTTTATATCAATTACCCTTGATTTGAAAATTGGTTGAAAGGACTTCAGGGCCTGGACTAACTTCATCTGTTCGGCTGCCTTGTCTGCCTCTTTCCCATCAGCAAACATATCAATGATGGCGTCCAGGGCTTCACCTACTACCACTAGTGAGGAATCCTTCGTGACTACTTGAAGCAAAAAATTCCCCATCATCTGGAATTAACAAACATGAGAAGATGGGAAGATAGAAAATATATATACACGTAGGCAAACTGTGGCATGAACGATTTGTAGAAACAAGCAGGAAAATCTTTTAAATAATTTTGTAAGCGAGTTCTGCAGAACTGTGGACATGCTTCAATGTATTTTGCAAAGGGCACTTACAGCTGACGAAAGATTATCAATTGCATAAATATAAAAATAAATATTTACCACTAATTATGTAGTAAATTGCCAATTTTCATACTGCTACATAGTGGGTGCACAAATTATGAAATAGAAGGTTTGCACATCTTTGTTTTTGCAATTTATGCATAATTGAACATGTCACTACAATTTAGATTAAACTCAGCCACAGAGTTGTGAATACAGGTTTATTATGGGTATATTCTTTTCTGATACCTTTAGAGTTTCAGCTGTGTCATCTCCTTTGGCGAGTACATTGCCACTAATTCCCATCATGGCAACCACATTGACTCGAGCACTGGTATTTTCGCACTGTGCTCCTGCCTCACACAGCATCATCAGCCGCTCCGCACTCATGCACTGCTGTGTGTTAGAAAAGAGAGTGTCAAAATGAGGTGGGTGCTAAGAGTAGGGTCAAGGAAAAGTGTTGACCAGCAGATCATTCACCTTTACTACTTCATAAATAGAGTTATCAGTTAGCTTTTACATTTAAACCAAATAAACCAATACTGTAAAGTATATATAGTAAATTCAGTTTCATTGGCTGAGGTGAGTTTCAAAATGCCAGACAAGCTCATTAACTAGATCAAAATACAGAAAATCTTTCTACCTTCACTTAGTACAGGTTGACTATCCCTTATCCAAAAACCTTGGGACCAGCTGTGTTTCAGTTTTCGGAAATTTTCGGATTTCAGAAGGTATTATTTCAGACTGGGAAACTCTGAACATTGAACATTAAATTAATTTGGTAAGTAGTATTTGTATTTAATATAAATTTTAAAAGTTCAGGCTACCTCTTGCGACTGTTCCGTGTCTCATTCCCCTTCCTGCTTCTCTGTGCTGCCGCTCCCAGTCTGTTTACAGCTCCCCCTGCTCCGTATCTGAATTCCTTGACTTAGCAGGGGTCTGGGGCTCGACTGCCGCCGCCAGTTGTGGGAAAGCCGGATATCAGCTGACTCCTATGCTAAGCTGGCCCGCAAATCAGGTCAGAAAAGCATCGGCCGCGTCGGGTCATGTTTGGCGCCACTCGGGTTACGTCGTGCGCACGACTTACGCTCCACAAAAAAACTTCGGTTTTCAGTTTTCAGAAGTGCGGATAAAGGATAGTCTACCTGTAGTGCATTTCCCTTTATATTACGTTTAGTTTTATGATATTAAACTATATTACTATATAAGCATGACCGTCCTTGTGATGCCACAACATTGCACATCTAGATAACTTTGTGCTGGGCATCTGAATTCCTGCACACAGGGATTTTTGCCGCAGTGCAGCTGCTGGGGTTTTACTTTAATTTCCCAAGTGCAATATGGAATCAGATAGATCATCTAACTCTTTGCTTCTGTCCCAACTTTAGCGCTGATGTTAAGTCGAAGCAGAAACATACCTATACAAAGTTAAGGAATGTTCAAATGAAGAAAAACAGAGTTTTTAAATCTCTTGGACTAATCTCACTTTGGGTAGATAATGCATATAAAATTTATTTCATTCAAATCATGCCTTGTAGACTTAAACACACCCAATTCATATCTGGCACCTCAATAGTCTATAATGATGCCTGCAATTTGTAAATGATCTTTTATTTATTTGAAATACCTTTTTAAAAGACAGCCTTTGAACGAATCAGTGCTCAACTATTCGATCTGCAGTAACTAAACATAAAATGTCTTACTTGAGGGAGATTTTGGGAAGCCATTATCTGAAACAATGACCTTATTGCACTAGTCACGGCCTCTAAAAACTCTGAATCCTTTGGCAACTCTGCATCAAATACAATTTAAAAAAGAGAGATGTAAAACACAGTAATTACATGAAGCAAACAAACTGAGTCTCATTAAACAATCTGAACCTCAAGCAATCCAAATTCACTGCAGCATGGCTCTCGTTATACAGCACACCGACATTATGGCCTGGAGTTTCCGCGAGTACCGGGAAATCAGCCACACCAAGGAGGAATTTTAAACGCAAGTTACGTCGAGCATAAATAGAGTTCCTGCGATCTTTGACGTTGGTTTAAAAAACATTGCGTTGGAAGCCGGCCCTACCCACAAAACTGGCCACGCCCCCAGATTAAATTAATGGGCGCAGCGAGTTTCCGCCGATTGGCCTGCTTGGGACCATTCGAGGAGGCTCTTCAAATTAAGCTTTTTTTTGGCGCAAAAGCATTAGTAGGTATGTTTTAAAAGTTTTTCAATATTTAAAAAATTAACTTAAAAAAACTGAATACTGTACACCAATGAAACTAGTAAATGGTCCAGTATAGTTTTTTTAAAGTCATTTTCAGTTATTTAAAATCAAGTTACTCACAGGTGGTGGACTAGACACTGATTAAAAATGTTTATTTTTTTTGTGATAAACCCATTTTTAGCTATCAATAAAACTGCACCGGGTTACCATTCCTAAATACATCAAGGAATATATTTTTAATTTAATTCGTTTATGGGATGTGGGTGTCGCTGGCAAGGCCAGCATTTATTGCCCATCCCTAATTGCCCTAGAGGTGGTGGTGAGCCGCCTTCTTGAACCGCTGCAGTCCGTGCAGTGAAGGTACTCCCGCAGTGCGGTCAGGGAGGGAGTTCCAGGATTTTGACCCCACGACGAAGGATCGGCGATTTAACGCAAAGAAAAAATATTACGTTCTATTTCGCTGCCCGTTTGCATTGGTTCATGGAAGTTTTTAATGTTTGAGAGCATGCAAATGAGTTTGAGTGGAAACTTGAACCGTCACTTCACTTTGCAAAAGTCGCGCAGTTTCAAGCGCAATTTGCGCCCACAGGTGGAAAACTCTAACCCAGTGATTTTTATTCTTTTTATTTTGCTTTTGAAAACTTGACTAAAATGTTTTTATGCTACCTATCATTCATTATTAATGACTAAAGGTTCCCTTTATAAAATGCTTATAAAAACGGTTTGTCAAAAGATAGCATGACTTTCAACAATCAAATGTGACTATGGATTCTGGTTAGTGACCGTCAGGAATTTTAATGACAGCCAATATATGTCATGATTCATATCAAGACACTAACTGTTTTGCTTGAACAGAGTTTAATATTTTGAAAATATGCAAAAGATAATTTATAGTTAGAACATGGAAAGGACAAAAGTGGAAATATTAAGTACTTAACTATAGCTATTGTTATCCAAATAACTCACCTGACTGAGAGAAAACAAGCTCTGTAAGGTGCTGTGAAAGAGCCTGAAGTGCAGCTGGTCCTCCAAGCCCCTCCACATCCAATACTGATAAAAGGTTATGTAGGCAGGTCAGGGCTCTACACTGTATTCGCTTCATTCTACACAAAAAAAAATCATAGTAAAAGATCCTAATTTTAAGACTATAAATGGCTCTATTAACTTACTGTACAACACAAGGCTTTTACTTACTTTGCAATCAAATGTCGCCAAGATGGACTTTTCATGCATGCATCTACAGTAACACTATCTGTGAGTTCAGTCTTCTCCAGAACCTAAGGATTTATCAGTTAAGACAACCATTATTCAAAAGCAGAGCAAATTATCAGCTCTTGTGCATCTACCAATGCCTCTTTTCAACCCATCACTGCCAGGACTTAATTCATTATTATGCCAAATATTTAATAGATCTGTACACACAACTTACTTTCAGTTTCACGGCTGTAATGTAAAAAGTTTTACCACATTAACCTAACTAATGTTCTATGTGAACGTTTTGAAGATTCACACTCACACAGCAAGTGAGAAACACTAACAAGATAACAGTTTGATTTCTATGCTGGTAGAAGATTCACCCCAGGGAAGAGAAACACATCAACTCATGCCAGCTACATAGCATGCACAGTAATTGTTGTGGTGTAACTTGCCATATTCTGGAAAAGGCAATTTAACAACACAAACTCAGGACAAGGATATCGGCACCAAGAAGGATGCAACACACAGATCCCTATCAAAGTGCGTTATCCTTTAACATTACGTTCATACCTGTTTAATTTTATGTTGTGATTGCAGGCAGGTATAGTATCGATCAGCAATAGCTGATGGAGTTGACTAGGGTTGACAGATGGTGCTGCCTCACTACACTGTTAAACTAATCAATGTTCCTTGTTAATAGCTTCATTACTGCCAGTAAGTCTGACTTCCTGACATACAGCAGTTACATGCAGTGGCTCTGTGCACACTTCCTAATTTTCCAATTTCCAAGCTTTGATTTTTAGAAATCTGCTTTTTCCTAAACCAACCACTCACAGACAAAAACTGCATCTCATAATTGCACAGGTCTTATCTGAACAGTCTCTACATACCAAGAACAGAATTATTAAATCTATATTTAGTGAAACTTATCCAATGTGAAAAATATTACCTTTAAATCTGGCTATTTAGTGAGTTGATTAAATATTAGAATGTTGACAGTTTTTTGTAAGATTTAACAAATGAAAAAATATTTTCCCAACACAAGTGTTACAAATGGTCAGCTCGAGCTCTTAAATTACATTAGATGAATGGCAAACATGCCTACAGTCATTAAACATTTTCACAAGACGCTTATTGCTTTGAAAGAAAAGGTCAAAGCTCTTGTATGATTGGAAAACGGCTGAACAGCACTTTAAATTTTTTTGAAGTTTTGGGCAGACTTGCCTTCAAGTATAATACTGAAAACTTGAGGGGAGAGAGGGTTGATTTCACTTGAACCAGAGGCAAAATGTTGAAACTGTTAATTCAGAAAGAGACAGGGAGGCATTTCCTCTACCCTAAACTGAAAGTAAAGATGACTCAGATGAGAGTCAGGTAGCTATCGTGTAATCACAAAATAGGTTCTTGCTACTTGAGAGGATAGCAACATAACTTTCTGAAGTCAACTATCAGTCAAAAGCAGCTTTATACATTTTAGCCAATAATGCTAATAAGGTTTGATTCCATGATTCCCTTTTGTAAATAATTCCACCCCATCATATGATGATCAAGAGCTTCTTAATTGTAGATAAGAACAAGATGGTGCAATGCAACCTGCAGTTAGTCTTTCTAAAGGTCATTTATGGGCCTGCTGTTAGACGTGCCCATGCTTTAGTACTAAAACCTATTATTTTATGCTTTACCTGTGTCTACATTTAGCTGAATGGGTTCAAGTGAAGTTTGATCCCCATGCCTCCACCAAGATCGTTAGTAGCAAACATGAAGGCCAGCCTCGAATACAATGGCCACAAATCAGTTGTGGCAGACAATACAAAAAGAATGTTGTTAGACAGGTAAAACATACAGTATAGCAAAAGGTTAACTAAGTTATGAGGAATTCAAAACATCCATAACAAAAATTTATATTCTAATTTACTGCTCAAGAGCACTCCAAAAACAAAATGAAATATCATTCTAAAATCATGGTCAACTGGTTTGTGGATTCACCTTTTTGGGAATTAGGTAGTTCATGAGTGCAGAGAGGACTTCTGCAGACAGGCAGAGAGGAGAAAACAGTGTCCCAGCCGCTTCAGTCATTGAGTTATCACTTTCATCACTGCTTGACATTTCCTCCCATTCATCATCTGAAGGATCTGGGTACAAACAGGAATAAAAGTGCCAAAACAATAACATTAATTAAGATAATTACATTTATGGTTTAATTAAATTCACTTGGTGATTGATTCCAAATTAAGTGCATAATAATTTCGTTTCATTGTCTACCATGTGGTGATGACATTTTGGGAGATTTCTGTATTATATTTTTATGCAGCGTCAGATAGGAACAATACAATTTTTAAATAGTTTCAGCTAGCTGTATGCATGAAGGAATCTCTTTATATCGGTCTCTCCAGCCAACACACATCAACTTTTCAAGATTTATCCACATATGTGGTTAAGAATCTATCTTAATACTGTTGCCTGCATTTAGAAATTAATTAGATCAAATATTACCTGATGGCAAGGGCAGCCTCCTTAAAATGCTAATGTCCACAAATTGGGCTATTGACAAGTTTGTTATCTCTGATGGCTGAACTATCAAGGAGGAATACTTCACAGGAAGACAGTTAATGCCTCAATGATAGCTGTGAAAAACTTTTCTTTGGCATAAATCACAGCCAAAAGTTGGGAAACCAGCCAATAGAGCGTTGGAATAGTCCAGTCTTGAGCTGACAAATGCATGGATGAGGGTTTCAGCAGCAGATGGGATGAGGTGGGGTGGAGGCGGACGATCTTACAGTAAGTGGAAATAGTTTTTTTGTGTTATTGGAGAGGACACGGGATCAGAAGTTCAGCTTGGGGCTGAATAGGATACCGAGGTTGCAGTTTGGTTCAGCCCAAGGCAGTAAGCTGGGGAGGAGGATGGAATCAGTGGCCAGGTATGGAGTCTGAGGCAGGGGGAGGGTGGGGGGGGGGGGGGGGGGGGGGGGGGGAACTATGGCGTTGGATTCTGCTCTCTTGCGCATCCCCGATTTTCTTCGCTCCACCATTGGCAGCCATACCTTCAGCTGACTCGGCCCCAAGCTCTGTAATTCCTTCCCTAAACCTCTCCACCTCTCTCTCCTCCTTTAAGATGCTCCTTAAAACCTACCTCTTTGACTAACCTTTTGGTTACCTGTCCTAATATCTCTATGTGGCTCGGTGTCAAATTTTGTTTGATAATGGCTCCCGTGAAGCGCCTTGGGACGTTTTATTACGTTAAAGCCGCTTTATAAATGCAAGTTGTTGTTAAACTGGAAATAAGTGCAGCTTATCCAAGACTGGATGCCGGACAAGCAGGAGAACAACACAGAGGCAGTGCAAGGGGCAAGAGAGGTGATGGCTATCATTACCATACATGTGGAATCTGACCTCATGTCAGCGGATGATGCCGCCAAGGGGCAGCATATAAATGAGGAAGAGGAGGAGGCGGCGGCCCAAGGATAAAATCACTGGAGGTCTCCGGAGGGAATGGTTTGGGGGGTGGGGGGGGGGTGCAGTTGGAGGGGAGATGGGGGAAAAGAAAAGCCATTCCTTGAGATGGTCTGGCTAAGGTTGGATAAGTAAGACTGGAACCAAGCGAGGGTGATCCCAGTAAGCTGTCAATGCAGTAGAAGTGTTGGAGGAGGATGGTGCGATTGACCATACCCAAGGCTGCAAGGAGGAATAACATGATCACAGAGGATAGAATTTGTGGCTTTGGTTAGGGCTGTTTTGGTGGTGTGGTAGGGAAGAAACCGGACTGTAAAGATTCAAACATGGAGTTATGGGAAAGTTAGGCATGGATTTGGGAGGCGGAAACACACTGAAGGACTTGAGAGGAAAAGGTTGAAGTTGGGATTGTAGTTTGCAAGGACAGAGGCGTCGCAGGTGGGTTTTTGCGGTGGGGTGGGGGGTGATAAGATTCATATAATTCCCAGTGTTTCGTTCTTGTTGTTTATGTCATCTGAATCCCTTAATTACAGCATTACTTACATCCGCCTAACCCGTATTCTATACACTGTCTCCTTTCAAATTGAATACAACACAAATGAGGGAGTAGTTTCACTATGAATGAAAGGGATTGGTTTGCTGGTACAAAGCATCTTTGGTTGTAATCAATACATAAATAATTCTCAATTCAACTGACATATCATTAATTCAGATTTCAAATTGGTGCTTTAATCAATTATAATAAAAGGATAGAGGCACTGGAGAAATGTCTTCACTCAGAGGCTTGTGAATCTTTGGAATTCTCTACCCCAGAGGGCTATGGAGGCTCAGTGCATAAAAGATTCACAAAGATGATACCAGAACTGAAAGGTTATAACCTATCAGGAAAGATTGAACAGACCGGGGCTCTTTTCTCTAGAAAAGAGAAGGTTGAGGGTGGCCTAAAAGAGGTCTTTAAAGTTATGAAGGGGTTTCATAAAGGTAGATGTAGAGACGATCATAGAATAAGAACATAAGAAATAGGAGCAGGAGTAGGCCATATGGCCCCTCGAGCCTGCTCCGCCATTCAATAAAATCATGGCCGATCTTTGACCACTTTCCCACCTGATCTCCATATCCCTTGATTCCCTTAGAGTCCAAAAATCTATTGATATCAGCACTGAATACACTCACCGACTGAGCATTCATAGCCCTCTGGGGTAGAAAATTCCAAAGATTCACAAGCCTCAGTGAAGAAATTTCTCCTCATCTCAGTCCTAAATAGCTGACCCCTTATTCTGAGACTGTGCACCCTAATTCTAGACTCTCTAGCCCAGGGAAACAGCCTCTCAGCATCTAACCTGTCAAGCCCTCTCAGAATCTTGCATGTTTCAATGAGATCACCTCTCATTCTTCTAAACAAATTAAATCAATTAGTCCCACTCCGCTGCTCTTTTCCCATAGCCCTGTAATTTTTTTCCCTTCAAGTATTTATATAATTCTCTTTTGAAAGTTGCTACTGAATCTGATTCCACCATCCTTTCAGGCAGTGCATTCCAGATCATCGACAACTCGTCATGTAAAAAAAACTGTTTCTTCATATTGCCGCTGGTTCTTTTGCCAGTCACTTTAAATCTGTGTCCTCTGGTGACCGAACCTTCTGCCACTGGAAAGAGTTTCTCTTGATTTACTCTATCAAAACCCTTCATGATTTTGAACACCTCTATCAAATCTTCTCTTAACCTTCTCAGCTTTAAGGAGAACAACCCCAGCTTCTCTAGTCTCTCCGCGTAACTAAAAAGTCTTTCATCCCTGGTACCATTCCAGTAAATCTCTTCTGCACCCTCTCCAAGGCCTTGACATTCTTCCTAAAGTGTGGTGTCCAGAATTGGACACAATACTCCAGCTGAGGCCTAGCCAGTGTTTTACAAAAGTTTAGCATAATTTCCTTGCTTTTTACTCTATTCCTCTATTAATGTCAAGAATCCCATATGCTTTTTTTGTTAAAACAGCCTTCTCAATTTGTCCTGCCACCTTCAAAGATTTGTGTACGTACACCTCCAGGTCTCTCTGTTCCTGCACCCCCTTTAAAATGGTACCATTTAGGTTTATATTGCCTCTCCTCATTCTTCCTACCAAAATGCATCATTTCACACTTCTGTGTTAAAGCTGCCATGTGTCTGCCCATTTCACCAGTCTGCCCATGTCCTCCTGAACATAGGATTGGTTGTCATCTCCCAAAATTCTATAGATTTTGGAACGGTTCCTGCAGATTGGAGGATAGCAAATGTAACTCCGCTATTTAAGAAAGACAGGGAGAGAGAAAACGGGGAACTACAGACCTGTTGGCCTCACATCAGTAGTTGGGAAAATGCTGGAATCTATTATAAAGGATGCAATAACTGGGCACTTAGAAACGAATACAGGTAGACTATCCTTTATCCGAAAACCTTGGGACCAGCTGTGTTTCGGTTTTCGGATTTCAGAAGGTTTTCATCTCCGTATCTGGCAACAAACACTGTTGCTTAGCAACAGCTTGTAAACACTCGGGCCCTGCCTTGGAAGCGTCTCTGAAGCTGTTGCTAAGCTACAGAGACTCTTTCCATAGCCTGACTGTTTAAAAAAATGCTAGGGGAAGAAAAAAAACCTAACAAAACGGCTGCTGATTTCTGCCGTTAGATCGAGGTTTCTGGCTCCCCCTGCTCCGTATCTGAATTCCTTGGCTTAGCGGGGGTCTGGGGCTCGACTGCCGCCGCCAGTTGTGGGAAAGCCGGATATCGGCTGACTCCTACACTAAGCTGGCCCACAAATCAGGTCCGGTGGGGGGGGGGGGGGGGGCGGGGGGGGGAAAGAAAAGACTATCGGACGGGCCGCTGCAGCTATCGGACGGGCCGCTGTATTGTTGGGTTTACTCTCCCGGTACCTCCTTCACACTGCCCGGCTCAGCCTGCAATCTCCTACCCAGGAAGGAACTCTGTGACCCTCTGCCCTGCTCACAGGGAAAGGCAGAGCTCCCGGACCACTCCTGTCATGTTTGGCGCCACTCGGGTCATGTTGTGCGCATGACTTACGCTCCACGAAAAAACTTTCGGTTTTTAGAGGTTTTCGGTTTTCGGAAGTGCGGATAAAGGATAGTCTACCTGTAGTAAGATTGGGCAGAGCCAACATGGATTTATGAAAGGGAAATCCTGTTTAACAAACCTATTGGAGTTCTTTGAGGATGTAACTAGTGGAGTAGACAAAGAGGAACCGGTAGATGTGGTGTATTTGGATTTTCAGAAGGCCTTCGATAAGGTCCCACACAAGGGGTTGGTGAACAAAATTAGGGCACATGGAATTGGGGGTAATATACTAGCATGGATTGAGAATTGGTTAACAGACAGAAAACAAAGAGTAGGGATAAACGGGTCTTTTTCAGGATGGCAGGCTGCGACTAGTGGGGTACCGCAAGGATCGGTGCTTGGGCCCCAGCTATTCACAATCTATATCAATGATTTGGAAGAGGCGACTAAATGTAACATTTCCAAATTTGCTCATGATACAAAGCTAGGTGGCAGTGTCAGCTGTGAAGAGGTTTCAAGGGGATCGCGACAGGCTCAGTGAGTGGGCGAGAACATGGCAGATGGTATATAATGTGGATAAATGTGAGGTTATCCACTTTGGTAGAAAAAACAGAAAGGCAGAGTATTTCTTAAATGGTGAAAGATTGGGGAATGCAGATGCTCAAAGGGACCTGGGTGTCCTTGTACATGTGTCACGGAAACTGAATGTGCAGGTGCAGCAAGCCATTAGGAAGGCAAATGGTACGCTGGCCTTCATTACAAGAGGATTTGAGTACAGGAGTAAAGAAGTCTTGCTCCAATTATATAGGGCCTTGGTGAGACCACACCTGGAGTACTGTGTACAATTTTGGTCTCCTTACCTAAGGAAGGATATACTTGCCATAGAGGAAGTGCAATGAAGGTTCACGAGATTGATTCCTGGGATGGCGGGACTGTCGTATGAGAAGAGATTGAGTAAACTAGGCCTGTATTCTCTTGAATTCAGAAGAATGGCAGGGGGGGGGGATCTCATTGAAGCATACAAAATTATTACAGGGCTTGATAGGGTGGATGCTGGGAGACTGTTTCCCTTGGTTGGGGAGTCTAGAACCAGGGGCCACAGTCTCAGGATAAAGGGTAGGCTATTCAGGACTGAGATGAGAAGAAATTTCTTCACACAGAGGGTGGTGAATCTTTGGAATTCTCTACCCCAGAGGGCTGAGGAGGCTCAGTCATTGGGTATATTCAAAACAGAAGTCGATAGATTTCTGACTAGTAAGGGCATCAAGGGATATGGCGATAAGGCCAGTGAATGGAGTTGAAGCAGAAGATCAGCCATGATCTCATTGAATGGTGGAGCAGGCTCGAAGGGCCGAATGGCCTACTCCTGCTCCTATTTCTTATGTTCTTATGAAGTCTGTTACTATCCTCCTCATTGTTTATTACATTTCTGAGTTTCATGTCATCTGCAAACTTTGACATTATGCCCTGTATACCCAAATCCAGGTCATATATCAAAATGATGTTTCCACTTATGGGGGGAGACCAAAACTAGGGGCAATGCTCCATCTAAGCTGCGTGGCTGTTTGCCGGTCCCACACAGCCCGGGACCAGCTTTTCAAATGTGCACACAAAACTTTGAATGGGCCGTACAGCCTGTTAAAGGGATCGCGCACACCCAAAAAAATTAGGGGGAACATTGACCAGGGGCCATAAATATAAGATAGTTACCAATAAATCCAGTAGGGAACTCAGGAGAAACTCCTTTACCCAAAGAATGGTTAAGGCGGCACTCCTTAGTACATGGAGTAGTTGAGGCGAATAGCATAGATGCATTTAAGGGGAAGCTAGATAAGCGCATAAGGGAGAAAGGAATAGAAGGATATGCTGATAGGGTTAGATGGAGGGGTGAAAGGAAGCTTGTGTGGCGCATGGACACCAGCATAGACCAGTTGGGCTGAATGGCCTTGCTGTAGACTCAAGAAAACAGTGATTTTACCTGATCAACTTCATTGACTTTTTAGAGGCGAGGGCTACGTATCAGGCGTACAATGATAAATCTCAAGGCATAGTGTATCCAAACATCCAGAAAGCACATGACTAAACTACTCATGAAAGGCTGCTGCATAAACTCAAAGCTGTGGAAATTCAAGGTAGAACTGGTTTTGTTTTAATCAGCTACTTCAAAAAGGACAGACTACTCTTCACTATTGAGCTTTTGGTGAGAAATGTTACAAGAGCTACAATACTCTGAACATATTTTGCACAACTGATGTGAAAGAAAAAGGTGAGCTTGTCATCAACATGAAAAAAAATACATCTCAGATTTTGGTTTCATGTTTAAAAGACAATGAATGCAAACAATCCTGTGATTGTCTTTTAATCCAAAGAATGGATAGACAAAGGCATCTTACAAGCAAAAAAATTACAATTAAATATAGATGCTGTAAATAACACCCTTTATAGTAGTCACAATGCTGAAGCCAAGGGAATAACTCTATTATATGTGATATCATGATACATGGGGAGGAAATAAAAAAATTTTTTTTTTTTTTTTTTTTTTTTTAAATGGAGGAAAACGCAAGATAATATTCGAGCTTTAATGTGCCTCCTGGTTTATACGCAAATGGAGAGCATGAGATTCCGACCAATAACTAATTCATTCCACCGTCCCACAAGCAGTTTTTAATATTATTTCACTGAATGCCTTTTTGTTTTTGAATAGTTCCATACAAACATGTGCTCTTTCAAGTTTTTAACAATTTAATGCCAAATCTGAAAACAGGGATGCAATAAACAAGAAAGCATTTAAAGTCGGCATACATGAACATGATGCATGGTTTCTGGCAGACGAGGCCAAATGATTTGGAAGAAAGTGGAAAACACAATATTTGGATGATTCTTTTAGGGAGAAAATGAGGAATTGAGGAATCTACCTTGAAGAATAAATGTCCATTACTTTCTGACTTAATAACTTGTTACAAATAAGCTTGGAGCTTGCAAATGCAATAAACAATCTGTCCACCGGGGTGCAGCATTATTTTAGAATAAAGATAAAGAGCAGCAACATTTTGACTTAAAACAACCCTCTGGCAAGAATGCTATCTAAATTCAGCTTTACTGGATAACCACCCACAGTTCAAGCAAAGATTAACCAAGCAATGCAGTGAGTTCAGTTAAGAAAACAGTGCTAACATTGTAATTTACTGTTCAATAACATGTTCTCTTGATGTAAAACAAATACTTGAGTTAAAAGACAAAATTGTCTCATGCTTTTAAAAATGAAAGTGATCAACACAATGTAGTCAAGAAAATCAAGAAAACCAATGTTGTTCAAAACAGTGAAATGCAGCAGCTACAATCACAATATTCAGTTTTTTTTTTTTAAATTCCCTTCCATGGTTGCCTCCTTTTATCAAGTCCCAACTCAAGGAATCTTCCTTCCCATGCCTGGCTCTCTGCCACTTGTCCACGTCATCCAAGGTCTCCCTCTATGTCCACTCGTCTGCATATATTGGCTGGTACTTCAGACCCAAGCAACCCTATTTCCTCATTTTTTTCCAGCCACTTCCTGGACCTGCTGTTCTCTCTCCTACTCTTCATCTCCTCCAGCACTACTCCAAAGAAGCCCATGGCCTCCGTAGGGATTCTCTGCAATGCCTTTCACAGAGCAGCATCACCAACTCCTAGTGACCATCCTGCCTAGCTCACTCCTTTGTGGGGGGTGGGGGAGGATAATGTCGCTAACCTCATGTCATTTTTACCTCTTCCACTGCCCCAGTCAATGGATCACCAACCAATACACCATTTTGAATTGTCCTCCTTAATGACTGCTACTCGGTGAACAGCACACTTGCTATCCATAATCTCACCATGGATGAGTCCATCGATTTTCTTGCCCAAGAGAAATCTCACTTACAGGCAGCAACTACTTCCTCCTCAGTGAAATCTCTGATTTTAACTGTTATAAAGAACTTTGTTCTTGTGATTTTCCCTACTGGATGACAGACATCTTCTGTTGTACGAGGAAGACAACACACAATACACAAGACAGTCATCCCAAACATGTTATAGTTTGTGAACGAACACAATTAAGAGTTAGATTTCAGTTCATACCTTCTGAACAACACATGTTTACAATGATCTCTAAGGCAGTCTGTTGAGCAGCTAGCAGAGCAGTGGCATGCCTCAACTCCTCACTCCGGGCCTGTATATAAATAATAAATTTTAAAAATCAAAATGTTACAAACACTTCCAGCTTTTCTACTGAAAACCAAATGACAACTGCATATTTTGCAACTGTACAATATTAAGTAGGCTGAAGGCACATATAATATTCTCATGCACACGTCAATGGTAAACTTAGGTCTGTAGTTTCAAGGTGAAAATCATCAGGCAGAAATTATCTGCATCAGAGGAGTAATTTAAAGCCATTCTGGCCTATAATTTCTCATCCTGAAAATAATGCATTGCACCTGTGTAAGTCTCGAGAGAAAGGAGTTTGGGCTTTTGCTTGTAATAGCCTGTGCCAAATTCTGACCCAAATACATTGGTATTTGCAACCAAGCACACATGGTCCTCAAGGCGTCAAATTGGAAATTATATACAGACATTGTATCACTCAGTGAGTACTGTAGATATTTTATATAGTATAAACTTAACATCCATGCTTGGTTTATGTAGAAAAGCTCATGGCTTAGAATAGCTTGTGCACAAATGAGTGGTTTTGACAATGCCCTAACTCGGCAGATGTTGGAGTCATCAGAAGCCAGTTGTCATTCTTGAATGACTTCTGATAACTTGAACATCTGTCTAGTTATGCAATAAAATTAGTATCAATTTCCTATCTATTACTGGTTACAGCAGTAACCGTTTGCACTTAAAAAAATGTATATCAAGAATGACTACACCAGAGGAACTACTACTTGTGGTAACTGGAGGATAAAACAGGACGTGTGTGATGAGTTCATGTCAGGCCAGTTTTTCAGCTTGCCACTGAGGAGTGAAGGGAAGAGAAGACAAGAAGGAAGACAACAACAAGGAGTTCTCGTTCCGCTCTCCGTCTGCTGCGAGCAGGCTCAATATCCATGTTGAAATCTACCACACTGCGCTTTCAGCTGGAGGAAGACAATGCTGAGGCAGGAAGCCAAAGAGGGAGACATTTAGACTATAAAACACTTCAATTTAAAACTAAATAATTCGATAATCATCGTTCTCTACTTTAATAAATTTCAGCATACAATTGAGGGATTTTTAAATGGCCAACTGACCCGTAATGTGTTTGTCACCAAGAGCCACAAAGTGTTCATGTTTACTCAGCAGGATAAAGGTCAAGTCCTAAAGCTATACCTATTTGAATTTACTAGACTCATTGTTCCCAGACCATGATCCACCATTAGATATGCCACCTTGTCTGCAGCCCAAATTCCAGTTAACTTCTATGGCGTGTGTTCCATGACTTCAATATTTCAACAATTACCAAAAGTAGAAGTTAAAACATCAAACGGTTTGCATTTTAGAAATCTTTTGAGACAAAAAAAAAAACAGGCCACGGAAAACTAGAAGTAAATAAAAAAAGGTGGAAAACAATTTAACCAAGAGCCAATTGTGCTATACCTTTGTTCCCTCCTTTCCCCAAAAGAAAACATGTAGAAAATAAAGAAACCCAATTGGACTTCTGAGAATACTATAAACATGCCTGAAAAATATATTGTTTTTATTTGCGAGATGATCATTTGTTGATGAGATGAGCTGAAGCAATGTGGGCTGCCACTCAGGTAATGTAACAAAAAGGATGAAAGGGGCCAGGATGTAGCTGCACTCGATTTTGAAATAATGTGTGGCTCAAAGCATTTTTAGGACTACCTTCACTATACACTTACTGGTAAAAGGTCTGAAATGTCATCATTTTTCATATTCCCTGCTTTTCTCTTATGCGGAGCCTTTTGCATCCCATCCTCTAGGTTGGAAGTAACATCCTCGTCTGCATCAATCATTTCCTCCTCCATCTCGGTCTCTGCCTCTACCTTCAGCATTGAGGCTACCTCCCTGAGTCTCAGAATAATCTGGTTGGCATTCTTCTCCAAAGTTTCTGAAAGAATCCTTATAACAGCATTTATTGTGTCTGCCTGACTGCTGGAAGGTACAACACTCTTCACATTCCATACAGTACCTAAAGGCAAATGTTATTTACAATCATAAATATGTACATGGTAAACCAAGGCGTTCCAGTGACTGCAGATTACAAACTCCTCAAACCACAAGACACCATTGTCCCTCACCAACCACAATTGGTGTAGCATAACAATTACATTGCCTATAGCAATGTACTGTATCCTATTACACCTTGTTTACTTCCTTTATTAACTATTTACAATTTGTGGACTATGGTAACAGTGCTGCATTGAAACATATGTATGCTGAGAATTAACACTGCGATCTTCTCTCATCCATTTAGCAATATTCAGCATCAAAGAAAAACAGAACTTTCCAGAAGCTGTGAACCGAATTTATTTTCAAAGCATTTGCAAAAGATTTTCTGAAATTAAAAAAGGATCAACAAGGTATGTCACTTGGAAATTCATAACTTATGCAGATGTATTTTATATATACTGTTAATCTACTACTGAACTCTTGCTGGTCATTATTTGTGTCTCTACTTTGCTGAAATGAGTAAATGATTTTGCCGGGTTTTATTGAAAATGGTCCTTCACTCAAAGCTTTTTGTGATAAAAGGTCAAACTAGAATCCAAATCAACTCCTGAAAAAAAGCCACGTCGAAGCAGTCATACACTTTCCCCCTCCCGCTCCCGCCCAGCCATTTACAGGCAAGACCACTTTTCAAATACTGCACTGACTTATTTTGACCTGCAATATTTAAAAATGTATTTACAACCAGGCTTTTTGCAGTAAATCTACATCCAAATAACTCTCAGTATATATAAATGTATAATCAGATAAACAAAATGAATGATTTGGACGTATGACAGAGGATTTCAGTTTGCGTTTCCGTTACACATTTTACCTGCTACAAGTGTCCTCAACAGCAGATGTTCTGTGGTATCTTCCGAAGACAATAGCACCAGTTCTAACACTTGGAGGGCCGAGGGAATTAAGGATGGCAAAAGCTCGGCATTGTCCTCAGTGATTGTCTGTAAACAATAAGCTGTGGATGGAAGCATCAAATCCACCTCAGTTACATTCAATCTCGTGCATAAAAAGTTAACATATAAACAGAGAATAAACTGCTGTGGCTACAAGTCATACTAATTTATGTATCATTACAGCTAGCTTATATGAATTGGAAGTGTGGTTTGATACCGTCAGGTTCTGGATCTAGATATACACACACTGTTCCTTTAACATCAGTCTTGACATTTCACAGTATTAAACCAGAATTGTCAGAACTGCGTCCAAAGCTTAGCAAATACATTGAGTCAGTATCAAAGCCATACACGCCAGGTAGGATCATGGTTCAATCCCGGTCTGTGCCGATCTCAGACAGGTGGCAATAGGGATGCTGCAATTACCCTCGGTGCTCTTGGATTCAGGAAGAGAAATCAGCTGGGCGTCTCCATTCGGATTGCTATCCAGTGACCGCCTTGCTGCAAGTGTGCTTGTGTGGAATTTGGATGAGGCCAGAATTGGGCTCATTGTGAAATGAAACAAACATTTTAGCAACTGCATCATTTGAAGTTTTATGAGGGAATGATCTAAAATGAGGAAGTTATGCATAACCTACTTAAAAAGGTCAAAGCTGGGAAAAGAAGCCCATTGTGTGCTAAGTCAGCAGCGACAGCTGTGGCAGATGCTGCCCGCATTATACTTCTTCAGAGATTTCACCACCTGAACAGAGCCATAGAGCCAGGAGAGGTGTGTGGAGCAGTGCTACGTCACCTGCTAAAATTCACCCAGCATCCAACTGTCTAGGGAGCCCATGTTGTGCAAAGTAAGCAGGACTAGAAAAGGGTGCGCTCAGTAACCCCCACAAGGAGGCACACAGAGCGTGCACGCCTCCTGGGACAGTCATCAGGGGTCAGTTACAGACACTCAATGTTGCATTAAAGCAGTTCCACACTGCACCTCGTTCACACCGAGGTAGCCATTATGTGTCCTGCCTGTTCATGGGAGGGATACGAGGAGTCATGAAATCAGCACCCTAACTGGAAGTACAGTGCACTCCCTACGGAGTGTAACTGCTTCAGCTAAGCAGCAGTCAACAAGCGGAGAAGATGTTGGCCAAGATCACGTACAGTACTCAGCAACTGGCACCAGACCGGGCTAACCTAGCAAGGCGTTTGCTGGAGGGGCCTGCTTGGACAGTGTAATGCTACCCAGGCAACACCTGTAGCCTTTGCCAAGCAGTACGCGAAACCGCAGCAAAAGCAAGATGCTGGAGCTGTAAAGTGCAGGAGCAGTACGTCTTTCAGGCTGAAATACTGGAGCCACACCAGGCGACTTGCCGGGATGTTTGACTAAGAAAAACACGAGTACAATTCTCATCAGTTACAAATTAACTGAATGACAAAGACTTCGCGGGTTGGGCAGTGGGGGGCGGGTTGGTGAAGGGTTTCGTGTAAAGTGAAAAAGATCTGTCACATTTCAACATGGAAAATATAGTCATTTATTGGATTTTAGTCATTACTTTAAGTTGTTTAGTGCTTGTTGAGCAGAATCTGGCTAACTGTAACTATACAAATCATCTGAACCTGGACTATTTCATAGCTATGTAAGTTGTGGATTGTGAACTCCTTTTCTTTTTTGTTGTTGTTAATTATATTCAACAGGACATACAAGATCAAGACCAGACAGGTAGAATGGAAGATGCATCACCCTATTGATCAGCAAGTGAGAAAATCATCCGGGTAAAATCTGGATCCCAGGAAGGCGGCAAAGCTAATCACTGGGAGCGGCTGAAACACTGGGAGCAAAAGTCTACTGAAATAATCAATCTAGGTTTTAAATCCTATTGCTGTAATTGACCAGATGCACGAGAAATATCTGTTCAATGTCCTTCAAAGGAAAAGGGACACATATCTAACACCCAGTCTGCAATGGGTCTTCAATCATTATCTGCTTGTATTTGATTGAGCTGGGGCTGGTAGAAAATGTTCTGTGAACATACAAGTTCATAAAGATTATGTATAGAAGACACCTGAGCCAAAGCAATTATATTACTTCTGAAATCTACTGGTTTAAAGTTAGTCACTACTTTCATTAATGAAGCAATACATTTAAAGAATAACTCTGTTTCAAGTACTGTAAATCACAGGGATACAGCTTCAACTGTGTGTAAATGTCATCTGTACCTACAGACTGAATTACAACATTGTATCTCACACCAAAGTTATCTTTTTACAGAAGTACTTTTAAAAATCTACATAGATGTTTCCATTTTTTAAAGATATTCAACCAGGCATAGCTTGTAACAAAGTGATGTCTAACCAAGAGGTACAGGAAACTTTCTTTTATCCGGCACGGACGGGACCGACGTGGTGCTGGTTCATCAAAAATTCCGGATAACCGAACGCTATAGTAAAAGATAGGGAGAGCTGACAGCTCCGTATAAAGCAACAAACCCTGTTGCTTAGCAACAACTGTAGAACAATGCCCACAAGTTTCAAGCATCTCTGTAGCTTAGCAACAGCTGCAGCCACATCCTTGCACAGCACAGATGGAAGAAGGCAAATACAATTTAAAGTAAAACCTACTCCTGAATTTTGCCGGTTAACCGAGATTTCCGGTTACTTAGGTGTCGGTAAATCGAAAGTTTCCTGTATTTTGAAGTTTCTGGCAGTGGTTTGTGCAATACATAATAATAAATTAACTAAAGATAGGAAGTTGCATTTTGTTCCAGTGGGCTGCTGAAATTATTGTAATAAAAAAGCTGCAATGTATTTTAGATTGCTTCACTTGGGAATTCAGATTCAGGTCGACCTAGAAATGCAATCCAAACAACTGGTGGTTCATTAATCGTCATAACAACACAAGATATTAAACCCACAACTGAGTTGAAACTATATATTTTATGATTAATAGAAGGTAACAACAGATAAGAACTTATCCACAGATCACCCCTGTGTATTTATTTAATAAAAACAGCAACAATACTTCAAAAATAAAGCACACTCTACTTTCTTTGGCAAACACTGGAGTTGATTCCTTCCAACCACCGCCAACACCACGAGCGTGCATGCTTTTGTTTAGATACACAATCGGAAGCAGTGTTCCTTCCACACAAGTATTTTCTAAAATATATCACCCAGTGGAGAGAGAGCAAATAAGTAGTCGCCAATTAGTGTCAAACCAGACAGATTTCACAGGCACCACATGATAAAGAGCGGATATGTTCTAAGGGGGTTGCCTTGGCTGACATCATAACATCCACAATATCCAAGACAGCTTGTTGTGATGCCACAAACATGTAATTGAATCCTGATCATTTCAAACTGTTAAAGGCCTTGCATTTATATAGCGCTTTTCATGACCACCGGACGTCCCAAAGCGCTTTACTTTTTGAAGTGTAGTCGCTGTTGTAATGCAGGACATGCAGCAGCCAATTTGTGCACAGCAAGCTCCCACAAACAGCAATGTAATAATGCCCAGATAATCTCTTTTAGTGGTGTTGGTTGAGGGATAAATATTGGCTAGGACACCGGGGATAACTCCTGTGGTGTATGTAACCTGTTCCACCTTAAGAGAACTTAAGCCTGTTCCACCTTAAGAGATGTACTACTTTCTCTGGCTGCTGTATACGTAATACCGGTGGTGACCACACCGGTATATAAGCACTGTGTAGTAATATTGTATTCAGTATAGTCCCGACCTCCAACCAGTAAAGACCTGTTCAATTTACTCTTGTAGTCGGTGTAGTAATTATCACTATAACACACAGACTTAACAACTCCCCTGCTCTTCTTCGAAATAGTGCCAGAGGAACTTTCACATCCACCCGAGCGCGAAGACGGGACCTCGGT
Organism: Somniosus microcephalus; assembly: GCF_052327205.1. Taxonomy (NCBI): domain Eukaryota; kingdom Metazoa; phylum Chordata; class Chondrichthyes; order Squaliformes; family Somniosidae; genus Somniosus; species Somniosus microcephalus. The sequence continues at coordinate 224,135,655 of NC_140992.1, forward strand.
TTAACGTCTCATCCAAGACGGCATCTCCCAACAGTGCAGCACTCCCTCATTGCTGGAGTGTCAGCCTAGATTTGTGCGCTCAGGTCTCTGGAGTGGGGCAGTGAACCCACAACCTTCTGACTCAGAGGCAAGGGTGCTACCAACTGAGCCACAGCTGAAACTACAGGATTGTGTTACTTTAAATAATCACCTGAACCCAAGTAAAAAGTAGTTTTGCCATCGTTCAGACTTTCTGTATTTATTTTTCCACTTTTTTTATTGCGCTCCTAAGCTTTTCAAGTATGGATAACTTGCATAAATTTATTATGCTTTACACCACTAGATGGCACCAAATCAGACTAGGTCACGTTCCAATTTCTTACATACCACTTAATAACGCATCCATAAATAAAACCAGCTGCATTCAAGGAGAAACAGTTGGTCAGATCCAGAAGATAATTTTTAATTTCACAAAAGAACATACAGGTTTATTTCCAACAGTTAGCAGTCAAGTTTCTGCTCAAATTGAAACAGATACACATCATAATTCAGCTTCAATTGATGGGAGTGCAAAGGGCAGAATTATATTGTAATACCTGCCTTACTCCATATTCAAAGGAACTCGAGACAAAAAGACCCCCCCCCCCTTAAAGCAGAGAAAGATATGGGGCTATGGGGAGACAACAGGGCAGAGTAGAAGAATTAATTTTGGATTGCTCTAGACAAGCGCCCATGGACACAATGGACCAAATGGCTTCCTTCTGTACAGGTTGACTATCCCTTATCCGAAAACCTTGGGACCAGCTGTGTTTCGGTTTTCGGATTTCAGAAGGTATTATTTCAGACTGGGAAACTCTGAACATTAAATTAATTTGGTAAGTAGTATTTGTATTTAATATAAATTTTAAAAGTTCAGGCTACCTCTTGCGACTGTTCCGTGTCTCATTCCCCTTCCTGCTTCTCTGTGCTGCCGCTCCCAGTCTGTTTACAGCTCCCCCTGCTCTGTATCTGAATTCCTTGACTTAGCAGGGGTCTGGGGCTCGACTGCCGCCGCCAGTTGTGGGAAAGCCGGATATCGGCTGACTCCTACGCTAAGCTGGCCCGCAAATCAGGTCAGGGGGGAGAAAAGAATATCGGACGGGCCGCTGCAGCTATCGGACAGGCCGCTGTATTGTTGGGTTCACTCTCCCGGTACCTCCTTCACACTGCCCGGCTCGGCCTGCAATCTCCTACCCAGGAGGGAACTCTGTGACCCTCTGACCTGCTCACAGGGAAAGGCAGAGCTCCCTCAGTCATACTTAACATCGAGAGCGAAGGCTGGCATGTCGACAATCTGCAGGAATTCTTGTTCTGGGCCCCGGAGGACCACTCCTGTCATGTTTTGCGCCACTTGGGTCATGTCGTGCGCACGACTTACACTGAATGAAAAAACTTTCGGTTTTCAGAGGTTTTCGGAAGTTCGGATAAAGGACAGTCTACCTGTACTGTAAACTGCTATGATTGTAATGACCACAAAAAATGTAGCAAAACAAGCCATCTAAAATTACATCAGAACTAGTGCCTTTTCAATTAGCCACCAGAAGTTTCATGGGGAAAAAAACTTATTTGAAACATTGTCTCATTGCACAGCCAATTAATATCCTATCTGATAAATCAAGGCCCAAGAAAGATTAAATTAAAAATTGAATCCTATTATTACATTTTTGGATTTTTCTACCCATCTTTACTTTAGATCTTTTTTGGCTCTCATATCTTATATATAGATTCCCTATGCCTTTAATAATGATTTTACGAGCCTTGTTATCCAAGTAAAATGTTCAGACATACATTGGAAATAAGATCAGAAACCCCTGTTAATTATTCTTAAACTACTGAACTTATTTGTATGCCTCCACAGGATCTCTCTGTAGTCCTTGATAAGGGATAGAATATTACATCAAACCCCGTCCTCGTTCTATTAAGCAGATTTATTAAATGGAAGCTGTAATATAATGGACAAATAATGAAGTTGCAATATAATAGACAAGTGTAATACAGTAAAAGCAAATCATCTCAAAGCAACATAAATCACTAACTTTTGAACTTCAGCCATGATAAATTTTTGACATTTTTATAACAGCAGATGTGTCATTCACTGAATGTGCCAGCACCTGGTGCTTGTAAGCGGGATCCCGCACCTCATTTCCAAATGATAGAAAATCATACAACAAATCAGGAAATCATTTTGAAGTTTAAAGGTCAAAATAAATGTTTTTTTGATTTGAAAAATGAAAGCAATGTAAAGCATGAAATTTTAATGAGATAATTTTTGATAGAAAAAACAAATGTATATACTAGGAGATATTTCTTCATATAATTTGTTTATTAATGCAGTCATATATTTAGTTAGCTGTTCCTCCCCAGTCCTTAATCAATAAACTCAAGGTAACACTTGAATTCTTTACAGGGCTAATTTTCTTTCAAAATACAACTTAGGTTATTATATTCACTTTTAAAACAATACCAATTTCAAAGTGGAATCTTCACATTTTGTAATTTATTCTGAATAGTTACAGGATCTACCTTTCTCGTTTACGCTAAAAATGTGAAAATAATCGTTTGTACAATACAGATTTATCCAGCTGTGGTCTCCATCCGTCAGCAGGGGGTTTAAGGAAAACAGATTTATTCATTTTCCAGGAACCAATCAAAAAACCACTTGCCGTCTCTGGGCAGGTCTCTTATGAACTCCTTTCCAAATTCCTTAACTGGAAATGTGCAACCCTCCCCCAGTTTCCCAACGCACCCACACCATATTCCTCTGACTGAGAGCATCACCACAGGACACCTACTAATATGTCAATAAAAGTCTTGCATCTAGCGTGCATCTGTGACACTTTGTTATAGATGCAAAATAACTTGAGAGAGAAAGCGAAACAGAGGATTGCTGTTGAGTGGTCAATACAAACGGGAAAGATTGGTTGGTGCCAGATTTCTTGCTCCAACACGTCAGCGCAGTTCCCATCAAGTCAAAGAGCAGCACAGACAGAATCTGTGCTCACAAGCTCACATCCTGCCTACCTGAGATTTGCATGGATAGAGAAAGAGGCAGAATATTAAAATATTTTAAAAAAATTAATTAAAGACCGATTCTGGAAAATCTTTAAAAGTGGGATTTAACACGAATGGCAGTTTCAGATAATGCTTGTCACTGAATTTACGTCACTGTACATTCGACATTTGTAATTCGTAACAAATATTAAAAAATGCAATCTCATGAATCAGATTAGACTACTGGAAGAAAATCTAAAGCACAACACTTCTCTGACCACTTCAAATACGGAGAATACATTTAGACATTGCTTCTAACAAGACTCGAAGGGCTAGAAATTCCCCTCGAACCCTGTTTGGGGCGCTAAATCAGAAAAGCTGGAAAAGTTAGTGCCAGGCGCTAATTTCTTCCAGCCTTTCTAAAATTCCCACTTTTTGCTCCAAGAGGGAAGTGGAGCACTAAATCAAGCATTCCACTTCCTTCTTGGAGCACCGGGGGGGGGGTTGCGGGGAAGGTGGGAGTTAGCGCCCCAGGGCGCACGGCTCAGCAGCACCACGCACTGACGAGTTGCAGGGGCTCTTCCCTGAATTAAAGGGAAGGGTCCCATGCTATGAATTCTGCAGTTTAAAAAAAAACTTACCTGCAGCATCGGGGAGCGGGGGTGTCACGCGATCAGCAAAGTGCCGGGCTGGCAGATCACGGCACAGACCCTACGTCCGGAGCAATAAAAACATTTTTCAAAAAAGCCGACATTTTTTTCAGGGTGGCCGGCCACCTGACCTTTAACTTCCGCCCTGCTCGCGTCCCCTGCAGCAGTCACTGCCATTGCCCGGCGCTGCTGCTGGGGGAGGAGAATTTTGCGCTACCGGGGAGATGCGCCCGGAGGAGACGTCATGATCACCGGGCGCAACCGCTAACCTCCCGTGGAAGTTGGAGGAAGGCGCGGTCAGCACCACAGCTGAACGAAAAGGCCTTTGCGCATCGTTAGTGCCCCCATGGGAGGCACAAAGTAGGGGAATTTCTCCCCATAAATCTTTAAAATAAATCTAGTTTGTGTACATATGATGGTCGCAGTGGCTTGGACACAGTAACCTGTAAAAGAAAAAGACTTGCATTTATAATAAAATGGCAGGGGGTTGGGAACCTATGCAGGGAGACAGAGGAAAGGGAAGCAAGGATAGAAGCAAAAGACAGGAAGGAGAAAAGCAAAAGTGGAAGTCAGAGAAATCAAGGATGTAAATCAAACATGGCCACAGTAAACAATAATTCTAAAAGGTCGAAGAGTGTTAAAAAAACAAGCCTGAAGGCTTTGTATCTTAATGCGAGGAGCATTCGTAATAAGGTGAATGAATTAGCTGTGCAAATCGATGTAAACAGATATGATATAATTGGGATTACGGAGACATGGCTCCAGGGTGACCAAGGCTGGGAATTCAACATCCAGGGGTATTCAATATTCAGGAAGGACAGGCAAAAAGGAAAAGGCGGTGGGGTAGCATTGCTGGTTAAAGAGATTAACACAATAGTAAGGAAGGATATTAGCTCTGATGATGTGGAATCTGTATGGGTAGAGCGGAGAAATACCAAGGGGCAGAAAACGTTAGTGGGAGTTGTATACAGACCCCCAAACAGTAATGCTGAGGTTGGGGATGGCATTAAACGGGAAATTAGAGATGCGTGCAATAAGGGCACAGCAGTTATCATGGGTGACTTTAATCTACATATAGATTGGTCCAACCAAATTAGTAACAATACTGTGGAAGAGGAATTCCTGGAGTGTATACGGGATGGTCTCCTGGACCAATATGTCGAGGAACCAACTAGAAATCAGGCCATCTTAGACTGGGTATTATGTAATGAGAAAGGATTAATTAGCAATCTTGTTGTGCGAGGCCCCTTGGGTCGGAGCGATCATAATATGATAGAATTCTTCATTAAGATGGAGAGTGAAGTAGTTGATTCAGAGACTTGGGTACTGAATTTAAATAAAGGAAACTATGATGGTATGAGGCGCAAGTTGGCTAGGATGGATTGGGGAATGTTACTTAAAGGGTTGACGGTGAATGGGCAATGGCAAACATTTAAAGATCGCATGGATGAACTACAGAATTTGTTCCATCCCAGTTTGGCATAAAAATAAAACAAAAATGGTGACTCAACATTGGCTAACAAGGGAAATTAGGGATAGCATAAGATCCAAGGAGAGGACATATAAATTGGCCAGAAAAAGCAGCAAACCTGAGGATTGGGAGCAGTTTAGGATTCAGCAAAGGAGGACAAAGGGATTAATTAAGAGGGGGGAAATAGAGTATGAGTGTAAGCTTTCAGGGAACATAAAAACTGACTGTAAAAGCTTCTATAGATATATGAAGAGAAAAAGATTGGTAAAGTCAAGCATAGGTCCCTTGCAGTCAGAATCAGGGGAATTTATAATGGGGAACAAAGACATGGCTAACCTATTAAATACATACTTTGGTTCTGTCTTCACAGAGGACACAAATAAACTCCCAGAGATGTTGGGGAATATAGGGTCTATTGAGAGGGAGGAACTGAATGAAATCAGTATTTGTAGGGAAATGGTGTTAGGGAAATTGACGGGATTGAAGGCCGATAAATCCCCAGGGCCTGATAATCTACATCCAAGGGTACTTAAGGAAGTGGCCCTAGAAATAGTAGATGCATTGCTGGTCATCTTCCAAAATGCTATAGACTCTGGAACAGTTCCCATGGATCAGAGGGTAGCTAATGTAATCCCACGGGGAATTATAGACCAGTGAGCCTGACATCGGTAGTGGGGAAAATGCTAGAGTCCATTATAAAAGATGTAATAGCAGAGCACTTGGAAAACAGTGACAGGATTGGACAAAGTCAACAAGGATTTACAAAAGGTAAATCATGCTTGACTAATCTACTGGAAATTTTTGAGGATGTAACTGGTAGAATAGATAAGGGAGAACCAGTGGATGTGGTGTATTTGGACTTTCAGAAGGCTTTCGATAGGGTCCCGCATAAGAGACTAGCGTACAAAATTAAAGCACATGGGATTGGGGGTAAGGTACTGACTTGGATAGAAAACTGGTTGGCAGACAGGAAGCAAAGAGTTGGAATAAACGGGTCTTTTTCCGAGTGGAAGGCAGTGACTAGTGGGGTACCGCAGGGATCGGTCCTTGGACCCCAGTTATTCACAATATATATTAATGATCTAGACGAGGGAACTTGTTGTAATATCTCCAAGTTTGCAGACGACACAAAGCTGGGTGGGCGTGTGTGCTGTGAGGAGGATGCAGAACAACTCCAGTACAATTTGGACAGGTTGGGCGATTGGGCAGATGCGGTATAATGTGGATAAATGCAAGGTTATCCACTTTGGTGGCAAAAACAGGAAGGCAGATTATTATCTGAACAGCAATAGATTGGGAAAAGGGGAAGTGCAACGAGACCTGGGTGTCCTTGTGCACCAGTCGCTGAAGGTAAGCATGCAGGTGCAGCAGGCAGTTAAGAAGGCAAATGGTATGCTGGCCTTCATAGCGAGAGGATTCGAGTACAGGAGCAAGGATGTCTTGCTGCAGTTGTACATGGCCTTGGTGAGACCACACCTTGAGTATTGTGTGCAGTTTTGGTCGCCTTATCGGAGGAAGGATGTTCTTGCCATGGAGGGAGTGCAGCGAAGATTCACCAGACTGATACCTGGGATGGCAGGAATGACGTATGGAGAGAGACTGGGTCGATTAGGCTTATATTCGCTAGAGTTTAGAATAATGAGAGGGGATCTCATTGAAACTTATAAAATTCTAACAGGACTAGATGCAGACCCGATGGCGGGGGATCCAGAAGCAGGGGTCACAGTCTAAGGATAAGGGGTAAGCCATTTAGGACTGAGATGAGGAGGAATTTCTTCACCCAGAGAGTGGTGAACCTGTGGAATTCTCTACCACAGAAGACAGTTGAGGTCAATTCATTAAATATATTCAAGAAGGAGTTAGATATATTTCTTAAGGCTAAGGGGATCAAGGGATATGGGGAGAAGGGAGGGACAGGGTACTGAATTTGGATGATCAGCCATGATCGCATTGAATGGCGGAGCAGGCTCGAGGGGCCGAATGGCCTACTCCTGCTCCTATCTTCTATGTTTCTATACAGCATCTCTCACAACCTCAGGACGCCCCAAAGCGCTTTACAGCCAATTAAGTCCTTTACATAAGAACATAAGACGTAGGAGCAGGAGTAGGTCATTTGGCCCCTGGAGCCTGCTCCGCCATTCAATAAGATCATGGCTGGTCTGATCTTGGCCTCAACTCCACTTCCCTGCCCGCTCCCCATATCCCTTGACTCCTTTATCGTTCAAAAATCTGTCTATCTCCACCTTAAATATATTCAATGACCCAGCCTCCACAGCTCTCTGGGGAAGAGAATTCCAAAGATTCACAATCCTCAGAAGAAATTCCTCCTCATTTCCGATTTAAAAGAGTGATCCCTTATTCTGAAATTATTCCCCTATTTCTAGATTCCCCACGAGGGGAAACATCCTCTCTGCATCTACTCTGTCAAGCCCCTTCAGAATCTTATATGTTTCAATAAGATCCCCTCTCATTCTTCTAAACTCCAATGTGTATAGGCCCAACCTGCTCAACTTTTCTTCACAAGACAACCCCTTCATCTCCGGAATCAACCTCGTGAACCTTCTCTGAACTGCCTCCAATGCAAGTATATCCCTCCTTAAATAAGGAGACCAAAACTGTACGCAGTACTCCAGGTGTGGTCTCACCAATACCCTGTACAGTTGTAGCAGGACTTCCCTGCTTTTATACTCCAACCCCCTTGCAATAAAGGCCAACACACCATTTGCCTTCCTGATTACTTGCTGTATCCATCCGCATGCTAACTTTTTGTGTGTCATGCACAAGGACCCCCAGATCCCTCTGTACCTCAGCATTTTGTAATCTCTCCCCATTTGAATAATAATTTGCTTTTTTATTTTTCCTACCAAAGTGGATAACCTCACTTTTTCCCCACATTAAACTCCATCTGCCAGATTTTTTGCCCACTCAGCCTATCTATATCACTTTGGAGATTCTTTGCATCCTCCACACAATTTGCTTTCCCACCTATCTTTGTATCAGCAGCAAATTTGTCTATATTACACTCAGTCCCTTCATCCAAGTCATTAATATAGATTGTAAATAGTTGATGCCCCAGTACTGATCCCTGCAGCACTCCACTAGTTACAGATTGCCAACCTGAAAATGACCCATTTATCCCGACTCTGTTTTTGGTTAGTTAGCCAATCCTCTATCCATGCTAATATATTACCCCCAACTCAGAGTTCTTATCCTGTGTAGTAACCTTTTATGTGGCACCTTATCGAATGCCTTTTGGAAATCCAAATACACGACATCTGCTGGTTCCTCTTTATCCACCCTGCTCGTTACATCCTCAAAGAACTCCAGCAAATTTGTCAAACATGATTTCCCTTTCATAAAACCATGCTTACTATATTATGATTTTCTAAATGTCCTGCTATCACTTCCTTAATGATAGACTCCAGCATTTTCCCAATGACAGATGTTAGGCTAACTGTTCGATAGTTGCCTGCTTTCTGTCTCCCTCCTTTCTTGAATAGGGGCATTACATTTGCGGTTTTCCAGTCCGCTGGGACCTCTCCAGAATCCAGGGAATTTTGGCAGATAACAACCAATGCATCCACTATCTCTGCAGCCACCTCTTTTAAGACTCTAGGATGCAGGCCGTCAGGTCCAGGGGACTTGTCCACCTTTAGTCCCATTAGTTTGCCTAGTACTTTCTCTCTAGTGATAGTGATTGTTTTAAGTTACCCCCTCCCCCACCCCAATAGCCCCTTGATTATCCATTATTGGGTTGCTTTTAGTGTCTTCTATCGTGAAGACCATTACAAAATATTTGTTCAAAATCTCCGCCATTTCCCTGTTTCCCATTATTAATTCCCCAGACTCATCCTCAAGGGGACCAAAGTTTACTTCAGCTACTCTTCATTTTTATATACCTGTAGAAGCTCTTACTGTCTGTTTTTATATTTCTTGCTAGCTTACTCTCATAAGCTATCTTCTCTATCATTTTTTTAGTCGTCCTTTGTTGGTTTTTAAAAATTTCCCAATCCTCTGGCCTTTCACTATTCTTCGCAACATTGTATGCTATTGTTTTCAATTTGATACCATCCTTTACTTCCTTAGTTAGCCATGGATGGTTCATCCTTCTCTTAAGAGTCTTTCTTTCTCACTGGAATATATCTTTGCTGAGAGTTATGAAATATCTCCTTAAATGTTTGCCACTGCTTTTCTAGTCTTAATCTGGAATATATTTTCCCAGTCTACTTTAACTAAGTCTGCCTTCATACCTGTGTAATTACCTTTGTTTAAGTTCAGGCCACTAGTTTGAGACCTAGATTTCTCACCCTCAAACTGAATTTGAAATTCTACCATGCTATGATCACTCTTCCCAAGAGCATCCTTCACTTTGAGATCATTAATTAATCCAGCCTGGTTACACATTACCAGATCTAAAATAGTCTTCTCCCTGGTTAGTTCCACAACGTATTGTTCCAAGAAACCATCCCGTATACACGCTAAGAACTCTTCCTCAAGTCTACCTTTGCCAATTTGCTTTGTCCAATCAAGAAGAAGATTAAAATCTCCCATGATTACCTTTCTTACAAGCCTCAATTATTTCTTGATTTATTCTCTGTCCTACAGTATGGCTACTGTTTGGGGGCCTGTAGACCACTCCTTCCAGTGACTTCTTAGTTTTATTATTTCTTATCTCCATCCAAACTGATTCTACGTCTTGATCTTCTAGGCCAATATCATTTCTCATTACTGCACTGATCTCATCCCTTATTAACAGAGCTATGCCACCTCCTTTTCCTTTCTGCCTATCCTTTTGAAATGGCAAATACCCCTGAATATTCAGTTCTCAGCCTTAGTCACCTTGCAACCACGTCTCTGTAATGGCTATCAGATCACACCCATTTATTTCTATTTGTGCTGTCAACTCATCTATCTCGTTACGAATGCTGCGTGCGTTCAAATATAGAGCTTTTAATTTTGTCTCTACCATTTTTCCCTACTCTGACCCCTCTTTCTGATGCACTCTTATGTGTATACGCTCTGTCCCTTCCTGTCACACTCTGGTTATCATTACCCCTATCGCTACCCTGCACTTTTGCCGTCGCATTTTTCTTTGATTTCTTTCATTTCCGCTCAGCATATCCCTCCCCCCCACTATTTAGTTTAAAGCCCTATCTATTCGATTCGCCTCGCCAGGACACTTATCCCAGCCTGGTTCAAATGAAGCCCGTCCCGACAGAACAGCTCCCTCTTATCCCAGTACTGGTGCCAGTGCCCCAGGAATCGAAACCCATTTCTCCTACACCAATCTTTGAGCCACTCGTTCATCTCTCTGATCTTACTTACCCTATGCCAATTTGCACGTGGCTCAGGTAGTAATCCAGAGATTATTACCTTTGTGGTTCTGCTTTTTAATTTAGCCCCTAGCTGCTCATTGCTCATTCTGCTTTTGAAGTGTAGTCAATATAGGAAACCTGGCAACCAAATTGCTCACAGCAAGGTTGCACAAACAGCAATGTGATAATGACCTGATAATCTGTTTTAATGATGTTGGTTGAGGGATAAATGTTGGCCAGGACTCCCCTGCTCTTCTTGGAATAGTGCCATGGGATCTTTTACATCCACCGGAGAGAACAAACGGGACCTTGGTTTAATGTCTTACCTGAAAGATGGCACCTCCGGCAGTGCAGCACTCCCTCAGTCCTGCACTGAAGTGTCGGCCTGGATTATGGGCTCAAGTCTCTGGAGTGGAACTTGAACCCACGACCTTCTGACAGAGGAGAGTGCTACCACGGAGCCACAGCTGACACTAATAGTTAATAAATGTAAAGCAGATAGGTCATTTTAAAACTTAATTGGTTAGTGGACAGTATGAACCAATATTCCCACAAAACATTTTCCATCTTTTTAACAAAGATCTTTATATGTTTGAGCACGATTTCTCTTCCAGGCTGTTTCAGCTAAAATAACTAGAGCAATACACAATTGTACTGTCGTCATTTATTAAACCAACCACCTCATTTTTCAAAATGGACAATGTGGAAGATATATTACTGCTGTCATCAAGCACTGACTATTCAGATGAGGTCATTTGGCACACTGTAATCAGGCAATCAAACAGATACCTAGGAAAGTAAGTGAATAGTATTCCCCAGGGCAGTTTCAGTAAGGAGCTCCCCCTTACAAATCATCCCAGAATTCATTCATCAGGCATTCAAATGCAAATTTGTCTCAAGTACAAAAGGAAAAATAAACCCCATCTCCACATTGTGTGCATGCAGGCTCCTGCGAGAGGATTTTAAAGTTTCAAAGTCTATCTCCTTTGCATATAAGTGTCAGCTCAACTCCGTTGGGAGCATTCTTGCCCGAGTCAGAAGGTTATAGGTTCAGGTACATAATCTAGGCTAACACTTTAGTGCAGTACTGAGGGAGTGCTGCTTTATCACAGATGTAGTTCTTTGAAGAAGTAAAACTGTAGCCCTGTTTGTCGACCTGTTCCAGTGGTTCAGATGGACAGCATTATTCGCATTGCAGGGAGCACTCCCAAATGAGTGAATCAACATTCCGCCCTCAACCATCAAAAACAGATTAATTGGTCAGTCATTTCATTGCTGTTTTGGGGATCTTTTGCTTCCTGCATTTGCCTACTTAAGAAGTGTTTTTCCAAAGGTAATTATTTGTACGTGAAGTGCTTTGGGATGTTTCTAAAAGACATGAGAATGCATGATATAAATGCAAGTCTTTCCTTTTTTCATATCACTTTGTGTGGTTAAATAGAACTACACCAAATGTAGCAAGTCACTCATGTTGACATTGATCCAAGCAAGCTACAAAGTGCTGCACAACACAAAAACTTATGTTGTGACTTCACAATGATTATTCACACTGCACTTTTCGATCAACAGCCTTGACCGATAGCTTTCTGGTCTCAATTAAACAAAACAAGCATATACAAGCAGTTAAGAGCATGAATAGAATTGGCATTCGAATAGAACAGAATTGAATAGTATGAAGAACACTACAAAAGAGGTGGTTCCAGGAGCTTACACAATAGGAAGCCAAACAGAAAAAGGTCTTTAATTTTTAACAGTAAAGCACAGTGTAAATGCCAACAAATATCTGCACTCCTGTACAATTCTTGTATATTATAGGAGTACATCATAATACTGGAAAAGGTGCAGCTAAAAGCTACCCATCTGTTACCTGGTATCAGACATCTGAGCTACAAGGAGAGACTCCAAAAGCTGAATTTGTTCATGATAAAGACTGAGAAAGGATCTTGCTGAGCTAATCAAGATCCTGAAGAGCAACGACAAGTTGAACACTTAGAAACTGTTTACCACGGCCCCACAGTTGACGATAAGTGGCTAAGGATGAAGTTCAGAAGAAGGAAGGAGAATGGACAGATCAGATATTAACATAAGAATTAGGAGCAGGAGTAGGCCATACAGCCCCGTGAGCCTGCTCCGCCATTCAATATCATGGCTGATTTCCACCTCAACTCCGCCTTCCCACCGTATCCTCATATCCCTTAATTCCTCTGGAGTCCAAAAATCTATCTATCTCAGCCTTGAATCCTAACTCGCACCAAGTCCCGTTCACCCATCACTCGTGTGCTCGTTGACCTACATTGGCTCCCGGTTAAGCAACGCCTCGATTTCAAAATTCTCATCCTGGTTTTGAAATCCCTCCATGGCCTCACCCCTCCCTATCTCTCTAATCTCTATCAGCCACCCCCCCCCCCCCCCCCCCAAACCGAGATATCTGCTCTCCTCTAATTCTGCCCTCTTGAGCACCTCTGATTAATCGCTCAACCATTGGTGGCCGTGCCTTCTGTTGCCTGGGCCCTCAGCTCTGGAATTCCCTGCCTAAACCTCTCCTTCCTCCTTTAAGACATTCCTTAAAACCTATCACTTTGACCAAGCTTCCTGCCCTAATTTCTCCTTATGTGGCTCGGTGTCAAATTTTTTGTCTTAAAATACTCCTATACGGTGCCTTGGGACGTTTTACTACGTTAAAGGCGCTATATAAATACAAGTTGTTGTTGAATATACTCAATGACTGAGCAGCCACAGCCCTTTGGGGTAGAGAATTCTAAAGATTCACAACCCTCTAAGCAAAGAAATTCCTCCTCATCTCAGTCTTAAAAGGCCGACCCCCTTATCCTGAGACTATGCCCCCTAGCTCTAGACTCTCCAGCTAGGGGAAACAACCTCTCAGCATCTACCCTGTCAATCCTCCTCAGAATCTTATATGTTTCACTGAGATCACCACTCACTCTTCTAAACTCCAGAGAGTAAAGACCCATTCCACTCAATCTCTCCTCATAGGACAACCCTCTCATCCCAGGGATCAATCTGGTGAACCTTCGTTGCACCGCCTCCAAGGCAAGTATATCCTTCTTTAAATAAAGAGACCAAAACTGTACACAATACTCCAGGAGTGGTCTCACCAGAGACCTGTACAATTGTAGCAAGACATCCTTACTCTTATACTCCAACCCCCTTGCAATAAAGGCCAATATGCCATTTGCCTTCCTAATTGCTTGATGTACCTGCATGCTAACTCGGTTTCTTGTACGAGGACACCCAAATCACTCTGAACACCAACATTTAATAGTTTCTCACCATTTAAAAAATATTCTGGTTTTCTATTCTTCCTACCAAAGTGAATAACCTCACATTTCCCCAGATTATAGTCCATCTGCCACCTTATTGCCCACTCACTTAACCTGTATATATCCCTTTGCAGGCTCTTTGCATCCTCTTCACATCTTACTTTTCCACCTACCTTTGTATCATCAGCAAACTTGGATACATTACACATACAACAGCATGGTTGTGTTCAGAATGGACTCCCTAGTGAAGCAATGAGGCTGATAACACAAGTTTCAAGAGGGAGTTGGACTGGTATTTGGTGAGAAAAATCAATGGAGGGATATAAGTAGTGAAAGGTATATTCTATTTTTGAAGTCTGAAGCTGGCAAGACGGACCGAACTTGTCTTTTCCGGTCCTATACAGTCCTATGTTTTTTTAATTTTATGTCCCACTCAGATCCAAGTCAATGGTAGTACCAATTAATAATTAAACTATCACTGTCTGTGCTTCCAAAGCGGTCATCAGGATCCATCACTGAGACATTTTAAAAAGACAGAAAATAATTAAACAGGAGTTCAACTTTAAAACAGTTCAGATTTTACTAGAGGTTGCTGATGGAGCTCCCTCCAATAATTCTTTTCATTTAAACTACAGTATGAAGTGAGTCATACTGTACTTTAAAATTATCATAAATCCAACACATTAAATCATTTTAATTGAGATTACTCACCTGCAGAAATGGCTAGTTCGACATTGGTGTTAAACCTTCTCAAACATTGAATGCAGACATCCAATAAACCTTCTTTGTTAAAGACAGACACTGCCCTGCTGCTGCTCTCACTAAGAAATCAAGAGAAAAATGCCGATCAACCCTTCTCTTCAACACAATTACTGCACACTATTTGTTTAGCTTACAGTGCTGAGACCCCCTTCATGTCTATATACAAAACTATTCGCCTCATCAATATACCAAAATTTCTTGGACTCTGGAGAGGTCCCAGCGGATTGGAAAACCGCAAATGTAACGCCCCTATTTAAGAGAGGGAGACAGAAAGCAGGAAACTATAGGCCAGTTAGCCTAACATCTGTCGTTGGGAAAATACTGGAATCTTTCATTAAGGAAGCAGTAGCAGGGCATTTGGAAAATCATAATGCAGTCAAGCAGAGTCAGCATGGTTTTATGAAAGGGAAATCATATTTAGCAAATTTGCTGGAGTTCTTTGAGGATGGAACGAGCAGGGTGGGTAAGGGTGAGCCAGTGGATGTGGTGTATTTGGATTTCCAGAAGGCATTCGATAAGGTGTCACATAAAAGGTTACTGCATAAGATAAGAGATCACGGAGTTGGGGGCAATATATTAGCACGGATAGAGAATTGGTTAACTAACAGAAAGCAGAGAGTCGGGATAAATGGGTCATTTTTCCGGTTGGCAAACAGTAACTAGTGGGGTGCCACAGGGATCGGTGCTGGGGCCTCAACTATTTACAATCTACATTAATGACTTGGATGAAGGGACCAAGTATAATGTAGCCAAGTTTGCGGATGATACAAAGATAGGTGGGAAAGCAAGTTGTACAGAGGACTCAAAGAATCTGCAAAGGGATATAGGCAGGCTAAATGAGTGGGCAAACATTGGGCAGATGGAGTATAATGTGGGAAAGTGTGAGGTTATCCACTTTGGCAGGAAAAATAAAAACGCAAATTATTATTTAAATGGAGAGAGATTACAAAATGCTACAGTTCAGAGGGACCTGGGGGTCCTTGTGCATAAAGCACAAAAAGTTAGCATGCAGGTACACCAAGTAATCAAAAAGGCAAATGGAATGCTGGCCTTTATTGCAAGGGGGTTGGAGTATAAAAGCAGGGAAGTCCTGCTACAACTGTACAGGGTATTGGTGAGACCACACCTGGAGTGTTGCGTACAGTTTTGGTCTCCTTATTTAAGGAAGGATATACTTGCATTGGAGGCAGTTCAGAGACGATTCACTCGGTTGATTCCTGAGATGAGGGTGTTGACTTATGAAGAAAGGTTGAGCAGGTTAAGCCTATACTCATTGGAATGTAGAAGAATGAGAGGTGATCTTACTGAAACATAAGATACTGAGGGGGCGCGACAAGGTAGATGCAGAGAGGATGTTTCCCCTCGTGGGGAAATCTAGAACTCGGGGGCATAGTTTCAGAATCAAGGGTTGCCCTTTTAGAACTGAGATGAGGAGGAATTTCTTCTCTCAGCAAGTCGTAAATCTGTGGAATTCTCTGCCCCAGAGAGCAGTGGAGGCTGGGTCATTAAATACATTTAAGGTGGAGATAGACAGATTTTTGTAAAATAAGGGAGTGAAGGATTATGGGGAGTGGGCAGGGAAGTGGCTTTGATCCCAAGATCAGCCATGATCTTACTGAATGGCGGAGCAGGCTCAAGGGGCCAAGTGGCCTATTCCTGCTCCTATTTCTTATGTTCAATCTAGGCTTACAGGATTAGACACCTCATCATCGGGCATATTTCTCTGGGCAACAGTCACAAGTTCTAACAAAATGCCAGCACAGTCAATGGAAAACCATGAGCAGCAAAATGATGTTTACATTAATTTGTAAAAATGAAAGGCACTTTGGGAGCAACTATCTTATCACAGGAGCAGCAATTCCGAGCTGATGCTTGATGGACAATTATTATGTTAGCTGGTAACCGGAAGCAACATTTTTTGTGGCTGCTGTGTTAGAACAGCATACATCAATGTCTAACTTTCGGTATTACTCAACTATTCCACTGGGCTGTTTTGAGCAGTACCAATAAAACAACCCAACATCCTGAGGTAGATGTTCCAAGTCTTCACCCATCAAGGTGCCTGGTCCATGAGTGGGGATCTGAAAGCTACAGGGGTGAAATCAAATGGATAGAAAATAGTGATCGGTGCACTCATGTTTTCTGATCCACCCCTGAAGTGGGCGAAGTACCTTGCTGCTGGCGAGGACTCAGGAATTCTATCTGCAGTGTTTTGCTCTATACCATTAAAGAATTTATTAGAATGCACACTGCTGCAGGAGGTGGAGTGAACGCGTCTGCTTGATTTTTTAACCAAATGTCATCATCGACATTTTCTGCAACAATAACTGTTCATCTTAAAAGCGATTAATGATTTTGCAGTGCAAACTTTATCTAAGAACTCTCAAGAAAACCTGCATTAAAAATGTTTGCAGATTAATGGCAGCCTACAGTTAGTTACTCTGAAAGTTTTTGTGTTTGATAAAAAAATAAAAATAAACTTACCACAGATTCCAGAGAAGGTGGATGGCCTCATTTGCTATGTCCTCTACATAGTTTTTATCTGCACCTTTCTGTTTTTGTGGAATGACCACATTTGCATCTAATCCCGTACAACACTGTAACCAAGGAACAACAGAAATAGTTCACTGGGATGGAACGGAGCAATGTTTTTTTCTCAGCATATGCTCAAAGAGCACAACTTTAAAAAGTAGCATGATGCCTTGGAGTTCAAACATCTGAGCCAGAGTGATGACTCCAATAATTCCCCAAAAGGAGAGTTCCCATTGTGCCAATGTCAAGATACCAGGTATTTCCAGAGAGGGGCTACCCCAGCTGCTTCCCTCCTCCCCGAGTAGCTGGCTACATTAGCAGAATTGGTAGAGGATGAAGAGCAACATTCCACACATCTTCAGATACCAACACACCACACGGGACAGGAAGACGTCAAAGGAAGGAAATTACAAAAAAATTAAACAAGAGCATACGGATTTACATTTTACACAAAGAGCTTACCTCCCGCAACAGTGCAATAAGGGGGGTCATAACATCTTGCGTCACCATCTCATCACAAACATCGTATCCCCCACAAGCACTAAGGTTTCTGTTATGAATAAACAATTCATATTAGACACTTGCATGTTTACAACCCCCTCTTCGACACATATTCTTAAATTACTTAAATATAAATACTTCTCGCCTCAAAAAAGTCTGCCCCATCTGATCTACAAACACAATTAGGTCCTCGTGCAGTTGACATAATTATTATTCCTAATGTATATGTACTGGAAAACAAAACATCCATTATTAAAAAGGTTGACAGTTGCCAATAGTTTTACAAGAATGAATAGTAATTTATAATCTTATAGTATTGAAATCTTGATATTCTAATACCGGTTTGGATAAAACTCACATTCACGTACGTTACCCATTCAAAAAAAGTTGAATAATGTTATCACCAAAATCTGATTTGATGCATGCAGCAACTTTTAAAGCATTCACTGCTAACCTGAGTGCACCTGCAGCTGTCTCCCTGACAGCAACACTTGGATCAAGCAGCATCGGTCCCAAACACCTGATGGCATCTTTCTGCAGAAATGAAGGGATCGCCTTCTTCGCCTGGACAAGTTTTGAAATATTTGCACATGCAAATTCTCGGACATCAGGAGACGCACTCTGTAACTAACAGAGAATAGAATTTTAGTTAATCGCAGGGGAAGCTCATGTACTCTGCTCACAGCTGCTTGTACAATTGATTCTCATTTAATACAACCCATAGAAAGGCAGTGGCATTTTGGTCTAGCTTCTTTCTGATCTAATATTCTAAGAGTGTGCAGTCTATGGTGGTAACCCTCCTTTGAAATTACACTAATACAAGCCTTTAGTGGTAGAGTATTCTACATTCCTTTACTTCTAGAAGCAATTTGTGAATCAAAATAAGAATACTGCTATCAACAGGTTCATATAATTAACGCTTGATTTTGATTAAAGCTTTACACAGAGTAGAGTTTCTTTCAGATTGTATCGGTTAATGCACATTTAATTTCTGCAGTGACTGCAACATAAGATGCAGCAAAAACCAAAATTAAAAATTCCTCTGTAATTATTTTTCACAAGTGAGAAATTCTCAGTACGGTGGCATAGTGGTTAGCACTGTTGCCTCACAGCGCCAGGGACCCGGGTTCGAATCCGGCCTCGGGTGACTGTGCAAACTCCACACACATTCTCCCCGTGTTTGCGTGGGTTTCCTCCGGGTGCTCCGGTTTCCTCCCACAGTCCAAAGATGTGCGGGTTAGGATGATTGGCTATGATAAATTGACCCTTAGTGTTAAGGGGATTAAATACGTGGGGTTACGAGGATAGGGTGGGATATGTGGTGGTTACGGGGATCGGGTGGGGTGTGTGTCGATGCAGGCTCGATGGGCCGAGATGGCCTCTATCTGCACTGTGGGGTTTCTGTGATTCTGTGAATACGATTGGCAGTATAGCACCCATATATAGACAAAAGGATTATTCTAACTTGGCTAATTCAATGAGATGGATTACCTTCTTCAATTTGCTGATGCACACCATTTTTCTCCTCTTGTTTTCTTTACAGTTTAGACAATGGCCCTGAAATTAGGATCGGGAGCTTGCCGCGCATGCAAGCCCCCGATGTGCACTTACCCGGCGCGCTGACATTTCAATCCTGGCCTGCATTGCATTTCCTCTCACTGGCCCGCTTCAGGTCCTGCCGCGCTGTGCGTGCGTGACCCAGCGGCGTACTTAGTGCGATGAGCTGGCTGGGATCACGTGAGCACAAGGCAACCAATGGGAGGTTGCAAAAGTTCATTCATGAGTTTGATAGTGAGAGCTGTCAAACTCATGAAAACTCCTGGCCCCAAAACACTACTTAAACTTGAAAGAAAATTAAAAAAAACATTGCACTACTTAAATGAACCATAAATAACTGTAAAAAAAACTATTTTAAACAATAATTTTAAAATTTGAAAAAAATATTTAAAAATCGGGGCTAAAACTAAACTTACCTTACTGTAAATTCTTTAAAAATAATAAACCTGTGGAAAAAAACATTATAAATTGTATTAATAGACCACTTACCTGTAAAACTAAGTACTTACATGTGGTTTTTCAATGCGTAAAAAACGGAGGCCTTTACACATGCGCAACTCTCTAAAAAAATAAAGGAAATCCAAGTCGCACGCGCTGCCTGTGTAGTCGCACGCATTCAGCCTCTTAACCCCTTGGGTCAGAGGAGAGGAAATGCCGGTTTTCCCCGCATGCGCTGTGCATGCTGAAAACCGGCAATTCCTCCGGGCACACGCGTGAGTACCCCGTCCGTACTCACGCGTTGGGAGAGGAATTACTGGGCCAATGTCTGATAAGCTCTTTGGAGTCAAAGTGGCTAAAAGATGACACGCCTTGTGAAGTAAACTCAGAACCAAGTCAATCTTCTGTAACAGCTACTTCGTCAGAAAGGTCCACAGTACTCCAGAGCATTGTTGATCATTGACCTGCCATTTGGCTCACTACTCCAATCTGAAAAGGTAGACCTATTACTGGGAGCTTTTCACCCAGCCCCAGCTAACCACCAAAGCTAAACATTTACAAAAGCAAAATACTGCGGGTGCTGGAAATCTGAAATAAAAACAGAAACACTCAGCAGGTCAGGCAGCATCTGTGAAGAGAGAAACCATTCTGACGAAAGGTCATCAACCTGAAACGTTAACTCTGTTTCTCTCTCCACAGATGCTGTCTGACCAGCTGAGTATTTCCAGCATTTTCTGTTTTTATTTAAGCCAATGCCTTAATGGGCAAGATAGTACTGGCTGGACAAGCATACCAATGCTCTGCACTAGTAAGTTATGCAGTTTTAGCTGGCTAACCTCCAGCAACTGGGGTAACCAAGGCTTAGCAGCGCCTAAGCCCTTTGGACTTAGGTAAGCGGGTACATCCTGGTTCCAAATTAGAGCCTGACACAGATACCTTGTCAGGCCCAGTGGCGTCAGCCGCTCCTGTAACTGTCACTTACCTTCCTGAGTTGCCAGACACTGCCCAATATCTACTTATACGATAGCGTAACCCAGGGGATACGTGTCCCCTTGACATACTGGACCACTCGGCTCCAGACCTCATTACAGCCTTGGTCCAAACATGGACAAAGGAGCCGAATTCCAGAGGTGAGGTGAGAGTGACTGCCCTTGACATCAAGGCAGCATTTGACTGAGTGTGGCATCAAGGGGCCCCAATAAAACTGGTCAATGGGAATCAGGGGGAAAACTCTCCACTGACTGAACTCATACCTAGCACAAAGGAAGATGGTTGTGGTGGTTGAAGGTCAATCATCACAGCCCCAGGACATCAGTGCAGGAGTTCCTCAGGGCAGTGCCCTAAACCCAACCATCTTCAGCTGCTTCATCAATGACCTTCCCTCCATCATAAGGTCAGAAATGGGGATGTTCGCTGATGACTGCACAGTGTTCAGTTCCATTCACAACTCCTCAGATAATGAAGCAGTTCATGCCCGCATGCTACAAGACCTGGACAACATTCAGGCTTGGGCTGATAAGTGGCAGGTAACATTCGCACCACACAAGTGCTAGGCAACGACTATCTCCAACAAACGAGAGTCTAACCACCACCCCATGACATTCAACGGCATTACCATCGCGGAATCTCCCACCATCAACATCCTGGGGGTCACCATTGACCAGTAACTTAACTGGACCAGCCACATAAATACTATGGCAACAAGAGCAGGTCAGAGGCTAGGTATTCTGTGGCGGGTGTCTCACCTCCCAACTCCCCAAAGCCTTTCCACCATCTACAAGGCACAAGTAAGGAGTGTGATGGAATACTCTCCCTTGCTTTTAAGCACACTTAGCGCACAACTAGCCTGGTGGTTCACTGCTAGCTGTGGTTAGACCACCTCAAGTGATATTGTGCCTTCCGCTCAATGGCCAAATTATCCTAACACTCCAGGAATATCCGGGAAGGCAAGGATAACCAAAGATTCCTGCTGTTGGCCACAAACCACCTACCCAGTCTCCTTTCTTCTGCCAATCTGCATCTTCACTTCAATGGCAAGTATGAGAAGCTCATGGATTTTTTTCCAACTTGAAGTTCAAGGATATCCAATTGGTTACTCCAGGCCCAATACTCTTATCCCAATCTCATATCACTGCAGCTTCCCCCCTCCACACTCATCTCCCCTACCTTGGGCTCAGCTGCTTGGCACCGCACGCTCTTGGTTTCACCCCTAAACATCAACACAGTCAGTACATTTCTGGCAATGGTGTCGCCTCCTGTCCCTATGTGGTCAACTTGGGTGCGACCCAAGATTCCATCCTCGACACCCTTCTTTCCACATCTAAATGGCACATACTTGGCCTGGTTGTTCGTGACATCATCTATCAGCAGGGGTCAGCTTCAATATAAATGGCACCCAGTTCTACCTCTCCACCACTACCCTGGACTCTGTTCTATCCAACTGCTTGTCCAACATCAAGTTGCAGAAGTGGATAATTTTCTCCTATTTAGCATTCGTAAAACAGAAGTCATCCCTGTCATTATCCCATCAAAGGGTGCACGCTGGTCACTGATTCCTTCTGTGCGTCTTGACGGTTTGGTCAGGCCCAACTGATGTTCAATTTTGGTGTTCCTGAACTGAGCTTTAAGGCAGTTTATTCCTCCACCGGAACCCTGTCCACCTCCACTGAATCATCCGCAACATCACCTCCTCCAGGCTCAACAACCTTAACACTCTCCGCGAAAGACTTCCAAGTTCCACCCTACATAAATTGTAACTTGTCCAAACTCTGCCACCATATAAAATCCTCCCTTATCATCCCCTGTTCTCAACAACTTCCTTTGGCTTCCTGTCCCTAACAAATTCTAAATCCTTGTCTAAAAGCTGTTACATGGCCTTACTTGAACCACAACACTGGCATGCTCTCCCTGAACGCCTGTGCTCCACCTCCTTCAAAAGATTCCTCAAAACTTACATTTTTGACTATGCCTTCAGGCACTCCCTCTACAACTTTTCTTCCATCAGTACTGGGTGTCTTATCTACCCTTTGAAGGTGTACAAAACTTATTTTAAAGGTACTTTTGCTTGCTATCTGGTGGCGCCTGCTTCCACTGGAGAGGGGGTGGGATAGGTGATTGAATACACTCAGCTTAAAAGGGAGTCGAGCCTAAAAACATATTGGGGGGGGGGGGAGTTAATTCCATTTAAATCCAACACGGGAGCAGCTGGTATTAACATAGCTCTCGGGAAACAGTTCCTAAACTTACTTTCTCAAGTAAATCCCCGGCCGGCGAGCAAACTTCTCCAGCCGCCTCCTCCTCGTCATCCACCCCGCTGACGTTACTCGGTAGCCCAATGGGGGAAAAGTGCGGCCGCGCGAATTTGCTGGTCTTCTTCTTGCCCATGGTCTGGGTGGCTGCACTGAGCTGGCAAACGGGAGCCGCTACACCATGTGGGCAGCCGCGCCGCACTCCATGTCTGTGCCGGCGGCCGGGCGCATGTCTGGGAGCCGCACCAACGTCACGACCGGGGAGGAGACAAAGGGGAGAGCGAGCGGCTCACAGCCAGCAGATTGTAGCTCGCTCAGTGACAGCGCCTGGCTACAGAGTAACCTCGCTGGCCCGGCGCACTCTCTCACTGGGGAGGGCGCAAAGACTATTTATTACTGGCATTCTTTGCACAGGAGAGGAAAGTGCCTTTCACGCAAAGAGCCAACACGATCCGGATGTGATGTTACAGTGGGGCTATTCCCAACACACTGCAGCTTCCACTGTACATGGCAACCAGCACGGATTTAAATTATTTGTGTCACATTACGGTGTGAACGTAGAACCTGTTCATAACTATCCCAAGTCTAACGAGTGGTCTTCAAGGACTAAAAACAGCAAAGCTAGTTTTGATCATCTTAAATAAAAGTTACATTTTTGAGTATGCCTTCGGGCACTTCCTCTATAACTTCTTCCATCTTATCTTCCCTCTCAAGCTGTACGAAACTTCTTTTAAAGGTACTCTTGCTTGCCATCTGGTGTCGTCTGCTTCCACTGGAGAGGGGTTGGGAGAGGTAATTGAATATACTCATCTTAACAGGGAATCGACCCTAAAAACATCGGGGAAAAGTTAATTCTATTTAAGTTCAACACGTGAGCAGCGGGAGTTGCATTTTTCAAACTTAAGCCAATTCAGATCGTTGTAGACAGCCACGGGCACTTAAACAATGGCGCTCAAGAAACGGGTTTACTGACTCCCTCTCAAATCTTGACTGGCCTACACGTATTTTATGACCAAAGCAACAATTTACAAGTGGTACATGTGCAGATAAATGCAGATCTTATAAATAATACAAACGCAGTCGGCTGCTGGTGCAATAAATTTACTACGTAATTGGGGATGGGGTGACATTAATTAAAAACGTTTTTTTTAAGTATCTTTCAATGCTAGCTGTTTAACAAATACAAAAGAGTTAATATTTTGTGATCTGTACCCTAATCAGGCTTCAAGATTTTGTCAACTATTATATCCGGAACCATGATAGAGTTCCCCTTGTCCTCACCTTTCACCCCGCCAGCCTCCACATTCAATGGATCATCTTCCGCCATCTCCAGCGTGATCCCACCACCAAACACATCTTCCCCTCACCTCCCCTTTCAGCATTCCGAAGGGACTGCTCCCGCCGCGACACCCTGGTCCACTCCTCAATCACCCCCAACACCCGTTCCCCTTCGCCTGGCACCTTCCCGTGCAAGCGCAGGAGATGCAACACATGCCTTTATACCTCCCCCCTTCCCACTGTCCAGGGCCCCAAACACCCCTTCCAAGTGAAACAGCGATTTACTTGTACCTCTTGCAATTTAGTATACTGTATTCGCTGCTCACGATGCGGTCTCCTCTACATTGGGGGGAGACCAAATGTAGATTGGGTGACCGCTTTGCGGAACACCTCCGTTCAGTCCGTAAGGGGGACCCCGAGCTTCCGGTCACCTGTCACTTTAATTCTTCGCACCACTCCCACTCAGGCCTCACTGTCCTCGGCCTCTTGCATTGTTCCACGGAAGCTCAGCGTAAGCTCGAGGAACAGCACCTCATCTTTCGATTAGGCACTTTACAGCCTTCTGGACTCAACATAGAGTTCAACAATTTCAGATCATAACCTCGGCCCCTATCATCATATATATATTTTTCATCCACACTTTTTGTCTGTCTTTTTTCCTTCTCTCCCACATGGCAGCTGTCTTTCATTCTGTCAGCACAATTCACACTTCATCTAGAGCCATCCTTTGTTTCTTAACCTGTCCCATTACCATCTCCTTTTGCCTTGAATATCTCTTAATGTCTCTTAACCTCTCCTGCCTTCTATCCTATCACAGACCTTCCCTTTTGTTCTTTCATCCCCTCCCCCTTTCCCAGCTCCTACACTTGCTTAAAAATCTGTTCCATAAATATAAGATAGTCACCAATAAATCCAATAAGGAATTCAGGAGGAACTTCGTTACCCAGAGTGGTTAGAATGTGGAACTCGCTACCACAAGGAGTAGTTGAAGCGAAGCTAGATAAACAAGAGGGAGAAAGGAATAAAAGATTATGATGATAGTTAGATGAAGAGGGGTGGGAGGAGGCTCGTGTGGAGCATAAACACTGGTATGGGCCAGTTGGGCTGAATGGTCTGTTTCTGTGCTGTAAATTTGATGTAATTTTAATTCAACATAGAAAAGTCTAGAGTAGGTGTCATGGGTGGATTTGACACTCAGCCTTCTACTACAATATGAATGGTTTTAATGGAACTCTATAAAGCCGGGATTCTGCGATTCTAAGGACGGCAAAACTGTCAGCGTTCGCCATCATTACCCTGTGAAACTGACAGCACTTTCTGGCATCCGCACATGCAGAGTTAAATGTGGAAATCCATAAGTTGCTGTCAGGGATTCTCTGCTCCTCCACAGGGATGCCGCAAAAGGCAATCTTTGAGAAATCTCTGAACTGACAAGAATATTATGCTGTTAAATAAAACCCAAAAAAGTTAAGCCTTGTTCAATGAGGTGTAACTGGGTTTTTAATGGCATACTAAGTCATAATTACTGCTGAACAATCTCTCTGGCCCTGAAAACTAATTTTATATTTGTGGATTATGATAAAAAATTCCATATTTTTTAATATGTTAATTTTTAAAAGTTTATGATATTTCATCTACCTTAATCCCATGTGTATATCCCAATCTTTATGACATCACTGTTGCTGGACGCTGGAGATCCCCTAGCGCCGTCACTTCACCGCTGACCACAAAATCCAAGCCAATGTGTTTCTATGTTCATTTCCCTTCTTTCCTCTGTGGTCTCTCTCTCAATTAGGCATGGGGTGGGGAGGGGGAAGTCTGCTAAATGTAGTTAAAAACAACTTTGATTTGCCACCAAACTGGTTTCATCGAGCCAGTCACACACAATTATCAAATAAACAGACGGTTATAAAATAGGTATTTTCTTAATCAAACAAATCACAAATATTAAATAATCTGCATTACAATTGTTTGTGCTTCCTGCATCGTTAGAACTACAAAATACAATATTCAGAATAAAATGAATACAAATGATGATATTTAGAGTGAAAAGTAATAAAGAAGGTCTCACCTACAATTATCCAAGAAGCAGACTGACCCATCTGACTAAAGTGTGGGTTTTGGTGGTTAGAACATGCAGGTACAGCAAGCAATTAGGAAGGCAAATGGCATGTTGTACTCCAACTCCTTTGCAATAAAGGCCAAGACCAAGGAAGTCTTACTACAATTGTACACGGCTTTGGGGAGACCACACTTGGAGGACTGTGCAGAGTTTTGGTCTCCTTATCTGAGAAAGGACATACATGCCTTAGAGGCTGTGCAATGAAGGTTCACTAGATTGATCCCTGAGATAAGAGGGTTTTCCTATGAGGAGAGATTGAGTAGATTGGGCCTATACTCTCTGGAGTTTAGAAGAATGAGAAGTGATCTCATTGAAACACACAAGATTTTGAGGGGGATTGACAGGGTAGATGCTGAGAGGTTGTTTCCCCAGGCTGGAGAGTCGAGAAATAGGGGGTATAGTATCAGGATAAGGGGTCGGCCATTTAAGACTGAGATGAGAAGGAATTTTTTTACTCAGAGGGTTGTGAATCTTTTGAATTCTCTACCCCAAAGGGCTGTGGAAGCTGAGTCATTGAGTATATTCAAGGCCGAGATAGATTTTTGGACTCTAGGGGAATCAAGAGATATGGGGATCAGGTGGGAAAGTAGAGTTGAGGTGAAGATCAGCCATGATCTTATTGAATGGCGGAGCAGGCTCGAAGGGCCATATGGCCTACTCCTGTTCCTAATTATTACGTTCTTATGAACCCAAAAACCTGAGAACATATTAAGTTAACTTGCATCTTCTCTTCTTCAGCATCTCTAGCATCAGTGTCAGCTGGGGCTCAGTGGGTAGCACCCTCGCTTCTGAGTCAGAAGGCTGTGGGTTCAAGTCCCACTCCAGGGACTGTGAGCACAGAAATCTAGGCTAACACTCCAGTGCAGTGCTGAGGGAGTGCTGCATTGTTGGAGGTGCCATCTTTCGGATGAGATGCTAAACCAAGGCCCCGTCTGCTCCCTCAGGTGGATGTAAAAGATCTCAAGGCACTATTTCGAAGAAGAGCAGGGGCATTATCCCCGTGGCCTGGTCAATATTTATCCCTCAATCAACATAATAAAAACAGATTATTTGGTCATTATCACATTGCTGTTTGTGGGAGCTTGCTGTGCGCAAATTGGCTGCTGCGTTTCCCACATTACAACAGTGACTACACTCCAAAAAGTACTTTATTGGCTGTAAAGCGCTTTGAGACGTCCGGTGGTCGTGAAAGGCACTATATAAATGTAAATCTTTCTTTTTTTTCTTTTCTAAAATAATGCATGTTACTGAAGAGCTCCTACTTATGTACCAGGTAATAATTCAGGACTAGTTAGATAGTACAATCTTTCCAGGTTTTCCTTCTTTAAGTTAAGCCTTTCTCTGTTGTTCTTGCTTTAGTGTTCTCTCTCAGATATACATAAATCAGAAAGCCATCTGCCCCAAGCACTTGGAACATATTACAAAATAAAAAAGCAATACAAAGTTTCAAATGCAAAGTTTCACTTGTCACATTGCCGCTTCTCCAGTTATGTAGCCGATTTGAGAAATCCCCAAATGGAGGGTTACCATGTGAAGACTCCAGCTTTCCCTTTGTTGGGGAATGAAAAGAGGGATCATTCTTGTATAAGCTGGCTACAGTGGGTTCTTGGGAGTTCACAACTCAAAGATAAGCAGTAACTTACAAATAATGGAAAACATACATAAATTGTAAAAAAAAAACTTGTCAATTGGAAATCAGTTGGGAACAGGAAAGAAATAAAAGTATTAAAATAATTACAAAAGTTCTACATTGCATCAGTAATTTAGAGTGCTAATTCATGTAATGTAATGCCATTACTTCAAGACGCATCAAGCATTATTTTAGTGGCCTCAAAGGACTAATTTCAGGTACCACCATGTACCTGCATTAACTGTATGATCAGAAGAGTTTGAGGAATATTTACTGGTCTGTCGCAAGGAACCATCCAAGCAATCTAACCACCTCTAAATGGGGAGCAGGGATGGGATCAGGGGTGAAGAGAATTACAGCTTTCAGATGATCAATGGAAATGGTACTCCAGGAAGAGAATCCAACCCAAAGAGCTGGGCCTGTTTGATTTACATGATGCACATTATTCTCACTGACTAAAATGATTCCCAAAGGATCTATGTTCAGGTAGGCCCTATTGTGGCCTGCGCTACATGAACAGAAGGCTTTGAGCGGCAGTTCACAAAAGGTCATATGTCGCTGAAGAGGACTGGGATTAATAGTTATCCTAGTCATAATTTTAGAAGGGAAGTCTGGGGAAAGTACTTCAGTTCAAAGCACTCCATGCTGTCTATATGAAAACATTTATTTTTTTTACCTGTCAAATAATATCAAATGCCTCGCTTTAGGGTCCTACTATTTCAAGTTTCCTTCCCTCCTCAGTTGCTTCAGTGATATAGTGAAATGCTGTATGCTAGAGAAGTGCCATTCATTTCAGTAGGGAGTGATTCTAGAGTGACCTAGAAGTAGATCTGAAATCAATGACCCCCCCACCAAAAACCACTACTGTCTCACGTAGGTAGCTGGTATTCGCATTAAATATAAAAGGACTAATTTAAAATCAGAAATAAATATACATATAGGACTCCAATGGCATCCACTGCAAATTGTGAATGACTGTTGCCTTGAAGGTGGTGACTTTTGCTGTGTTATGGTTCCAAAAGCACAGCAAACCTCTGCCACATCATCCACATGGTCAAGCATCATGTGTGAACCTAGATAGTATTACAGTACCAGGCTGTTCTATCAATGGGGGCGGGGTTGGGGAAGGAAGTGTCGGAAGAACCTTCACTGCCAAGCTCACTGTCCTCGTAGACATTTTCCAGTATGGGTCACTGTATAGCAATCCTCTTCTCCCTTGGCCTAGGGACTGTGTAAGCAATTGCAATGCCCCTTAATGCTGCCATGGCTGAGATCAACTAACTCAACAATAACCAGGGATCAAAGCTTTAGCCCTTCCTGGTCTGCACGGCTTAGAGCCACACCAGTCAGTGTATACACCACAAACCCATTAGAGGAAGCAGGACTCTGGTATTAATGCCAAATACGCTTTTAAAAGCTATGCAGTTAAAATGAATTATGAGAATATTCTGCATATCTGTATGTATATACAAACTTCTCCAACTTTTCCCTTTTGGTCTCTTTCTTACCATTGGTATTTAAACTGGAGGCAGCAAGTGGGTAATCTCCCAAGCTCCTTCTGGTTATGCTCTGCAGCACAGGACTAGTAACGATTTCCAATTTTCAATGTACTTAGCCTCCATCCACAGTAGCGGGTTGAGAATGTTTTTCTTTTATAAATTTGTGCCACATGGTCTTTGTTGATGATTATTTTATCCTGCTGATGGCAAACTGGCAAGGGTGGAGAGTATTCCTGGAAAAGGTAGGGAGATGTGGGATTTCAGAGAACATTTAAAGATGGATACACAAAAATGGTGTTTAAGAAAGATATCCCACCAGATGGGGCCAGGCAGCTGAAGGTTCTGCTACTAATAGTGGAATAAAGGGAGGGAGGTATGCTTTGAAGTCCAGTCAGAGGACAAGAGGGTACAGGAGGGGATGGAAGGCTGAAAATAGTTGCCGAGGTATGGTGGGGCAAGCCTGTAAAGGGATTTTTACAGAAGTATGAAGATTTTAGTTCAATGCTTTAGGGACAAGGAGCCACTGTAGGTCAGTCAGAATAGGGTGATGGCTGAATAGAACAGGAGCAGGCTGTGAAATATTGGATGAGAGTTGGAGTTTAAGGAGGTTGGAGATTAGGTAGCTAGCAAGAAGAGCACTGGTGAAATGGAGTCTATAGGTGACAAATGCATCAATGTGGATTTTGACAATGGTGTGTTGGAGACAGGCAAGGTCGTAGTTTTGGTGAAGAATGGATGAGATCTATAATTTGAAGCTCAGCGCTCTCAAACAGATTGAAATTTTACACAGCCTGAGTGAGCAGCCAAGGAAGGGGGATGAAGGCGGTGCCAAGGTGCCGGAGTTTTTGGTGAGGGCTTTAAACAATGGCTTTGGTCTTCCTGGTGTTCAATTGGAGTCATAGAGTTATACAGCACAGAAAGAGGCCCTTCGGCCCATCGTGTCTGCACCGGCCATCAATCCCATTTTCCAGCACTTGGTCTGTAGCCTTGTATGCTATGGCATTTCAAGTGCTCATCTAAATGCTTCTTGAATGTTGAGGGTTCCTGCATCTACCTCCCTTTCAGGCAGTGAGTTCCAGATTCCAACCACCCTCTGGGTGAAAAAGTTTTTCCTCAAATCCCCTCTAAACCTCCTGCCCCTTACCTTGAAACTATGCCCCCTGGTTATTGACCTCTTTATTAAGGGGAAAAGTTCTTTTCTATCTACCCTATCTATGCCCCTTATAATTTTGTACATCTCAATCAGGTCCCCCTCAGCCTTCTCTGCTTTAAGGAAAACAACCCCAGCCTGTCCAGTCTCTCTTCAAAGCTGAAGCGCTCCAGTCCAGGTAACATTCTGGCGAATCTCCTCTGCACCCTCTCCAATGCAATCACATCCCTGCTAGTGTGGCGACCACAACTGCACACAGTATTTTAGCTGTGGCCCAACTAGCATTGTGTACAGCTCCATCATAACCTCCCTGCTCTTATATTCTATGCCTTGGCTAATGAAGGCAAGTATCCCATATGCCTTTTTAACCACCTTAACTACCTGTCCTGCTGCCTTCAGGGATCTATGTACATGCACACCAAGGTCCCTCTGATCCTCTGTCCTTCCATTCATTGTGTATTCCCTTGTGTTGTTAGTCCTCCCAAAATGCATCACCTCACTTTTCAGGGTTAAATTCCATTTGCCACTGTTCTGCCCATCTAACCAACCCGTCTGTATTGTCTTGTAGCCTGAGGCTTCCCTCCTCGCTATTTACCACTCCACCAATTTTCATGTCATCTGCAAACTTACTGATCATACCTCCTACATTCATATCAAATCATTAATGTACACTACAAATAGCAAAGGACCCAGCACCGATCCCTGCGGTACACCACTGGACACAGGCTTCCAGTCACAAAAACAACCTTCGACCATCACCCTCTGCCTCCTGCCACTAAGCCAATTTTGGATCCAATGTGCCAAATTGCCCTGGATCCCATGGGCTCTTACCTTCTTGACCAGTCTCCCATGCAGGACTTTGTCAAAAGCCTTACTGAAGTGCATGTAGACTTCATCAACTACACTACCCTCATCCACACACCTAGTCACCCCCTCGAAAAATTCAATCAAATTGGTTAGGCATGATCTCCCCCTGACAAAGCTATGCTGACTATTCTTGATTCATCCTTGCCTCTCCAAGTGGAGACTAATTCTGTCCCTCAGAATTTTTTCCAATAATTTCCCTACCACTGACGTTAGGCTCACTGGCCTGTAATTCCCTGGTTTATCCCTACTACCCTTCTTGAATAATGGTACTATGTTAGCTGTTCTCCAGTCCTCTGGCACCTCCCCTGTGGCCAGAGAGGTTCTGGAAATTTGTGTCAGAGCCCCTGCAATCTCCTCCCTTGCCTCACACAGCAGCCTGGGATACATCTAGTCAGGGCCTGGGGATTTATCCACTTCTAAGCCCACTAAAACCACTAGTACCTCCTCCCTCTCAATACTAATTTGTTCAAGTATATCACAATCCCCCTGCCTGATTTCTATGCCTACATCGTCCTTCTCCATAGTGAACACAGATGCAAAATATACATTTAAAACCTCACCTACATCTTCCAGCTCTACACACAGATTGCCACTAATGGGCCCTACTCTTTCCCTGGTTATCCTCTTGCCCTTAATATACTTATAAAACACCTTGGGAGTTTCCTTTATTTTGCCCGCCAGTGTTTTTTCATGCCCCCTCTTCGCTCTCCTAATTTCTTTAAGTACCCCCCTGCACTTTCTATACTCCTCTAGGGCTTCCACTGTTTTTAGTCCTATCTGCCAAAAGCCTCCCTTTTTTTTCCTAATCCATTCTTGTGTATCCCTTGACATCCAGGGTTCCCTGGGTTTGTTGGTCCCACCCTTGACCTTTACGGGAACATGTTGGCGTTGTACTCTATTTCCTTTCTGAAAGACTCCCACTGCTCTGATGTGGATTTTCCCAACAGTAGCTGATCCCAGTCCACTTTGGCCAGATCCTGCCTTATCATATTAAAATCGGCCTTCCCCCAATTTAGAACCTTTATTTCCAGTCCATCTTTGTCCTTTTACATGACTACCTTAAATCTCACCGAATTATGGTCACAGTCACCAAAATGCTCTCCTACTGACACTTCGACCACTTGCCCGGCTACATTCCCTAGAATTAGGTCCAGTACCACCCCCTCTCTTGTAGGACTTTCTACATGCTGGCTCAAAAAGCTCTCCTGGATGCACTTTAAGAATTCCACACCCTCTAAGCCTTTCACACTCTGACTATCCCTGTTAATATTGGAGAAGTTGAAATCCCCTACTATTATTACCCTATTATTTCTACACTTCTGAGATTTGCCTACATATCTGTTCCTCTATCTCCCCGACTGTTTGGGGGCCTATAGTACACTCCCAGCAAAGTGCTGGCCCCCTTTTTGTTTTTAAGTTCTACCCATATGGCCTCATTAGAGGAACCTGCTAAGGTATCATCCCTCCTTACAGCAGTAATTGACTCCTTGATTAATATTGCGACACCCCCTCCTCTTTTACACCCCCCTCTGTCTCGCCTGAAGATTCTATACCTCAGAATATTGATCTTCCAGTCCTGCCCCTCCCTCAACCATGTGTCTGTGATAGCAACAATATCATACTCCCATGTGTTCATCAACACCTTCAATTCATCTGCTTTACTCGCAAAACTCCTTGCATTAAAATAAATGCCATCCAGTCTTGCCATACTCCCTTGTGCCATTACATATTTGCTCTGCCTTCCAGGCTGACTTATTTTTTCCCTCTATATTTGGCTGTGCATCACCCCCTACTATAGCTCCACTCCGTATCCCATCCCCCTGCCAAGTTAGTTTAAACCCCCCCCCCCCCCAAACAGTACTAGCAAATCTCCCCCGCAAGGATGTTGGTCCCGTTCCGATTCAGGTGCAACCCGTCAAACTTGTACAGGTCCCACCTTCCGCAGAAGCAGACCCAGTGATCCAGGAAACTAAAGCCCTCCCTCCTGCACCAACTCTTTAGCCACACATTCATCTGCTCTATCCTCCTATTCCTATACTCACTAGCTCGTGGCACCAGGAGTAATCCAGAGATTACAACCGTTGAGATCCTGCTTTTTAATCTGCTACCTAGCTCCCTAAATTCTTGTTGCAGGACCTCATCCCTCTTTCTACCTATGTCGTTGGTACCAATGTGAACCACGATCTCTGACTGTTCGCCCTCCCCCTTCAGAATGCCCTGCAGCCGTTCAATGACATCCTTGACCCTGGCACCAGGGAGGCAACGTACCATCCTGGAGTCACATCTGCGGCCACAGAAACGTCTATCTGTTCCCCTTACGGTAGAATCCCCTATCACTATTGCTCTCCCACTCTTTTTCCTCCCCTCCAGTGCAGCTGAGCCACTTGTAGTGCCACGGACTTGGCTCTTGCTGCATTCCTGAGAAACCATCTCCCCCAGCAGTATCCAAAACGGAAAATCTGTCGGAGAGGGAGATGGACCCAGGGGACTCCTGCACTACCTTCCTAGTTCTTTTATTCTGTCTGGCGGTCACCCATTTCCTGTCTGCCTGTGTACTCTTTACCTGCGGTGTGACCACCTCGTTAAACTTGCTATCCACGAAGATCTCAGCTTCGCGGATGCTCCACAGTGACTCCAGCCGCAGCTCCGGTTCCGAAACGCGGATTTCGAGTAACTGCAGCTGGAGACACTTCCTGCACGTGTTCACCCTGGACACCGAAAGTGTCCCTGACTTCCCACATAGCACAGAAGGAGCACTCCACACTGCCGAGCTGCCCTGCCACGTCCTACCCTTAATTTACTCCCTTTAAATTGAAGAATATCAAATACACTAGGGACCTTACTTCCCTTTAAACACCATTTACTCTAAACTAGAGACCTTACTTTTACTTTAACGACTGGACTGTAGACATACTCACCAGGTCCTACTTACCAATCAGCTCCTTCCCCGATTGTGACATCACTTTAGCAGTTTCGCAGTTGTTATTGTTTGACTGCTCCCGCTCTCGGACTCTTTCCTTGCTGTAAAGAACCAATTCCTACAGGGTGAAAAGTTAGGAAAAACCAAGGCGAAGCAAGGGAGCTCCTCCTTCCATTCCTCAGCTAACTCCCTGACTCACCCAACTCGCAGCACTCTGTTTAAACCGCACTCATTGCAAAATCGCACTGCAAAGCCTGTTTTTATAGGCCCTGAAACAAAGGAGCTTGCTGGGTTCTGCTACAGGAGAACCAGTTTAATCTAGTTTCCCTAATTAACTGCCTTCAGCTGCTCTGAATTGTAGGCCTTGTATATCCCTTTATAACCCTGCTTAAAGTTGGGAAATTTAGATTTTAAACAGTAACAGTAAATGTGAAACAAACAAAAGTTTGATTTTAGCAAACAGTTAAGACTCCCTGACTCACCCAACTCGCAGCACTCTGTTTAAATCGCACTCTGTTTAAATCACACTCATTCAATTCTGGCTCATCTACAACAGTATCAGACAGCCAATTGGGCTTTTCATCATATCTTAAATATTTAAATCCCATCCTTGTTATCTAATGTATCAATGTGCAATTGATTCGAGCAACAACTGTATTATCACTTTTCAAAAAAAAATCATTTCCATATAAATTGTTTATTGCTATGTACACAGGCCTACAAAATTCAAGTGGCTGAAAAACATTTACAAAGTCATGATGCTTTTAAAATTTAAAAAGTTTAAATCATTCAAGTCATTAAAATACAAAGAGGCAAAAGTAGAAGTGTAATAAGTTCTAGCATTGCAATGCAAGAGAACATGAACAACTGCAAGGTTGAAAAAGTTCATTTCTACATGGTTATACAAGTCTGCATAATTGAGAAGTAAAATTAGAATCTTTATATGTAATAGTTTGCAAAACAAATGAAATAAGTTATCTCTTCCTATAAATAAGATTCTTGCACAACACAATTTAGCAGATCGAAGGATTCAAGATCTCACCCAAAGCACTGGTGATCCATTTTTAATTCATCTCCAGTCTAAATGGAGTAAGGAGATAGATGCCTCATAACAAATAGGAGTGGTGAACAGTAAAGGTAACTCAGCAACAGAACATTCTCATAACTTTATTTAAAAAAAACATCTGTATGGAGGGTAAACAATGGATTTGAAGAATAAAGGCGTGCAACAATGGTTTAGCAATCTTGTTGGAACAGTTCCTGATATCGTTTAGCCCAATTCTCAATCAATGAGAATCGGTCAGTTTTTAAATCCTTGATGTTGTATTTTTTTGAGTCGGAGTCACAAAATAGTTACAAAAGCATATCAATAATAAAATATGAGCGGTTCAACTCAGAAGTTAAAATATAAGAACCTAGAACTTCCTAATAAATTAAAGTAGCCTGGTAGGAGTGTATTTTATACCAAGTTATCCAAAATCTGTAACCTGCCAGCTGCAATGTTAGATTTCTCATAAAATGCACCTCTATTGCTGAAGAGTTTTCCTGTTCTTGGGAGCTTTACCTAGCTGAAAATAAGGATGTTGACACCAAAAGGAGCATTGCATCAGTAGGCTTGCATTTGAAGTTATTTTCGTCTTTTCAAAGAGCCACAGAACAACCGGCACATAGATTTGTCATTGGACATGGGGCCTGGGCTTTAATATTAGTTTTCCAGTCTAGAAAGGTGAAAAATAAATAAGAGTAAGAAAGACAATTGAGAAGTTAAAAAAAGTAGTTTCCATACATTTATAAAAACAAAATACACAAGAGCTACTGCACAAAATACTGACAACTTGCAACATACATGATGTGAATTAAACAGCTAATTAAAAACAGATCCATGAGTCAGCATAACAGTAATGTCCTACAAATAAGTGAAAGCTGAAAGGACTGAAACCATAGATGCAGTCCTCACAAAATGAGGGACATCAGAAGTATACCTACCCACTTTCACGCAAGGCTCGCTCAAGCCCACAGTCATTCTTGACAATAAATTTAAACAAAACTGTTGAATTCATTGGTTCTCAAACTTTCTTGGATGGAACCCAACAACTCTCAACATCTTATGCTCCTCTGGCTAAGAATACGGGTAGTGGTAAATCTGCAACAACAAAATAATCTGCCTCCTTCTTTACTTCTGTGTTTCACTCTGTCTCTTCCTCCACTACTACTTCTGTTTCACTCACTTCTTCACTTTGGTTTCTTCCCCACTTTTCCATTGTTGTTCTCCTTTTGATTTTTACTTTCCTTTTTCCCTCTCCTTTCTAGAGCTTTTGAGTTGCCATGCGAGAAAGACTGCAAGGGGCAGCATAGGAAAGACAAGTGAGCTGGACGGGTCTATCAGTCATGAAGTGGGACTTAAAAGGAGATGGGAACAGGTTCCTGAAGTAAAGGCTACATCTAAAATCTAAGTTTAGCAGACGTGTGAAGCAATTTCAGTTCCACTTTAGTGTCAGGTCAGACCTGACCCTGACTTTGGATTCAGGTTCCATTTACACTATAATTGCAGCATCAGTGTGAAATTACTTTGCACGGACACCAGTTATAGTGTAAATGTACATAAAAATTGACAAGCCAGCTATCATTAAATGTTGGTTGGTACTTTCCCGGGTGGTGGTTGTTAACTGAAACAAACAATGGAACAAATCCATTTAAAAGGCACTACCACTAACACAGACAACAATAAATGGGCAAAGAATGAAATCCCTTCCTTTCTTGAAGCATACTTAAGAGCTAGGGACCATAGATGCATTCATCCAACAGTACCAGAAGACAATTAGCAGTCTTCCAAAAATGGATTGAGTAAACTAACCCACATTAATGATTGCTGGATTAGATTCAGAGTTCACTGAATTTCAGGAACAGGGAAATCTATAAAAAGGATAAATTTTGGAAGAGAAAAAATGAATTTGAAGGTAAAATTTACTGATTAAATTCATTTTCTTGTCCAGTAACTATTGTAGTAGCCCATTGACAAACAACAGTACTGATGTTGCTCCTTTCCGATTTTGGCACATTGGAGGTGGCAAGAGTATGGGGACAAGAAGCGTGGCAAACAAAAGTGAATAGATCGCTTCCTGTGTCGTTTACAAGAAAAGGCAGGTTCATATTATTTTGTATACTAAACCACCCAAAATACCAAGCTCTGAATTAGACCAAATCCCCTGCAGCTATTGATCTGAGACTTGGACCACTTTGAAAGATACCAGCTGCGGCACTGCTTATGGCAGGAGTCAAGTGTATGGTTTTGCTCTTTAACCCTTAAATCCAGTGCTCAAGCCTGCCCTATGAGCGGAAGTGATGGAAATAGGCAAATCTAAGTAATTGTAGCTGCTCGTAAACTCAAAGTCAGAGGGGAGTTGTAACTGTTTATAAATTTCTGACTTCTGCTCAGAAGAACCCATCACAAAATGACTAGAGTTCTTCAAAATATTATTTTCCATTGTAGCAAAGGGTGTCAGTAGGGCACCAAACACAAGACACATAAAATAACACACATTTCACAAATCAGTGCCAATTCCCACACACTTAAAACATGGTTGCACTATTCACTAGTTTCTCACTTCCTTCTCCCCCTTAATTTGTATATTGCTCGAGAAAATTTAAAACATTAAAAAAAAAATCCTGCACAAAGAAGAAAATACATGCAATGCCCCAAAAGCATAGAACAGGGTGGTTTTATTAAACAAACCAGCAGAAAAACAGGTATGAATTTATAAGAAAATTCAGACATTTGTACACTATACTACAAAAGCAAATGATAGCCTGATTTAGCCTGACTCAAATCAGCCAGGACTTTAACATTTAAAACCCATGCAATATTTATGAACATTTCCCAGGTACCCTGGCTATGGAAACAAAATACTTACATCATCACAAGACATATTGTACTCTGCCAAAACAGTTCGACATCTTGCAGCAATGCTGCAAGCAACATGTTAAGGAAAACCAATTATTCGTCAATTAAAATTGGAGTTGCATGATATTGGTCATGCTCTATGGGAAGCACTGCATAAGAAACTACAGATTTGTAAACTCTACAAGGATGACAAACTACTCAGCAGAATTCAATAAAGAAAATTGTATTGTAAAACTATAACATACAAAGTTAGAATGTTGGCTGCTAATGGTTTCTGTACTGGTTAAATGTTTGCAATCTTCAGTTTAATAGTAATCAGCACACTAAATATTACAAAGTATTGGTACACTGAGTGAAGACATGGCTCATCTCTGCAGAAGATAACTAAATGAGTAAAAAATGGGTACAGTCAGCATTTGCAAAGGCATCGACCCTCCTAATTCTGCAAATCCCACTGATGAAGAACACACCATAAAAAGGATACATTGATGGTGCAACCACTCTTTTATGTATTCCGGCAAAGAATAAACCAATAAGAGTTATACAGCTGATCGTGAAGAACGGATGATTCCATAGTGATGTGAAAAAAGAAACCTAAAAAGGTTACAAATATAATTTAATAATTTTTAGAACATTTTTTCAGTGTATAACTATAGCTTTTGTAAATAAAATCAAGTGGGTATTGTTACAAATGTGCCAAAACAAAATGATTTTGAAATGTCAGCAACATCAGTGATTTACAGAAGCACACCGACAGATTAAACTCACTTTAAAATTTGCTACAATCTGGCTGTCACTTATCTTACCACATTTCTCCTATATTGAAAGTGTAAAGTTATTTCAATTTGGCAAACACTGGAATTAAAAATGCAATCAGCACTCATCAACACCAACATCAGTAGTAACAGCTGCTTCCTCAATACACATGAAAGTAAGAAAATGTGGAACGCTCTAACCCATTCTTTCCATGGACCATACACAATTTACTTTAGGAACTCTACAAATGAATTCAATATTTAACCACAGGTATGATTTTCAAGATAATAAAGCACTAAGATTCCACGCCCGCACCCACCCCCCAACTCTTGGGAATATTTGCTAGTCTTAAGTATTACAATCTTCTTATTCCATCCTGCACTCCACAAATAACATTTTCACAAATTGAGCAGGAGTGGATCAAATATTCCTTAGAGTGCCAGATCATCTACATTTTCCCATACAATCGCCAATCTCATTCCACCACCCCCACTCTTCCTCTTCCTCCTCCTCCTCCTCCTCCTCCCCCGCCCCACACACACCAGTCAATTTTTTACTTTTGCTGTCTCCTGAAGGGGTCAATCTCTTGTTGCAATATGGGCCCAGAAATTCGGGTCCCAACGCGTGAGTAAGCACGGAGTACTCACGCGTGGACCCGATGGAAGTGCCGGTTTCTTGCATGCACTACGCATGTGCGGGAAACCGGCATTTCCGATCCGCTGAACGAAGGGGTTCAGAGGTCGAACGCGTGCGCGCGGGAGTCTGCGCGTGCGCGTTGAACTTCCTTTTTTTTTTTTTAAATACAGGTTTTTCCGTGCGTGAAGGCCTCTACATTTTACACATTTAAAAACCAGGCGTAAGGACTTCATTTTAAAAGGTAAGTGGTCAATTAATTAAAATTAGATTTTTTTTCCCCACAGGTTTATTATTTTTAAATACTTTAAGGGTAAGTGTATTTTTAGCCCCTTTTATAAAATAATTTTTTTCAAAAATTTAAATTATTGTTTAAAATAGTTATTTAATTATTTATAGTTTATTTAAAAAGTGTGATTTTTAAAAATATTTATTTGAAGGGTAAGTACTGTTTTGGGGGCCAGAGTTTTCATTAGTTTGACAGTTCTTTCTGTCAATCTCATGAATGGGCTTTTCCCTCCTCCGATTGGTTGCCCATGGCTCACGTGATCCCAGCGGACGCATCGCACTAACTACGCCGCTGGATCACGCAAGCACAGCGCGCCGGGAGCTGGACCGGGCCACAGAGAGGAAATCCACGCAGGCCCAGGCCTCAACTGCCGGCGCGCTAGGTAAGTGTAGGTCGGGGGCTTGCACCCGCGGGAAGCCCCCGACACCAATTTCTGGGCCATGGTTTTACAATGTCAGGCACACTGCAGTATCTCATTCAAGTGACTTTGTTGATTTTTGAGTATTGAAAACCTGTTAGAAGAAGAGTTCAGCCCAGCTGATCCTGATCGCGTCCTCCCCCGACATGCACACACTTCTAACAAGGGTTGCTGGATAATCAGAAGTGGGAACCCTGGCCAATTTTTTTCTGCCCAGTGGCACTGAAACCCATTGTAACACTAACACCACCACCCAAGTCAACACAACAGTACAGGGATAAAATCTGTGATCTTCCTTGTCTGTGTGGCTCAGCTATTCACTACTTAGCCAGCTGAGGTACTCCACCAATTACATCTAAGCACAATTAGGGGTATAATACATGGTAAGAGTTTCCCCTTACCAAAATTGCCTGAAGATTCTCAAAGCTGTTGGGTTATCCAGGCCTATTGCATGCAGAAAAGATTGTTCTAGAAGTTCTTATGGACAATTCTTTCTAACTGAGGACATTCTCAAGTAATTGACCCTAGTGCATTTCTCATAGGCATCACTTGTACCAGCCATAATGGTGAGCTGGAAACACTTACGGTGGGTCCAATATCCAACAACCTTTTCCAGATGATTATACTTGGGTGGAACACACTTCCAGGACCATTTTCACACTATAGGCTGATGACTTATAGACAACATAGCAATCTAAATCACTGTGCTCAGTGGGGTTGATAATGTGCCACACAACGTTAGAAATTTGACCTGTCACACCAGAAATAGGTTTAAGCTACAGAACTTTAAAGGCAGCTTCAGCAAGTTTGTTTTGTTTACTCTGTTTTTTCTTCTTCTTTTGGTGCCCAACCAAGCTGCAGTATCTCCTAGAACTGTTTAATGCTCCCACATGGAGTCAGTCTTCTATATTATTGTCATTTCTCATGTGACGTTTAAGAAGTGTTAATACTGTGACCTGGTGTTCTTTTGGACCACTTCTTGGCTTACAAAGTGCCAGAAAACTAACTGAATTCTAATCCATTCATTTTGGATACGCTGCTATTTACATTTTTTCTAAAAAGGTCTCTACAAGTAAAGCCATTCCTGTTTCTGAAACTTGTGGGACTGTGAAAGAAAAACTGATAGAGCTGTTGTTAAGCAGAAAACAAATCCACTTGAGAGGGAATTTCTATCACCACCACTAAAAAGCAAAAGCATAATTAATTGTTTCCAGCAAAATGTTTTGACAATTCTAAATAAACATAAAAGCTTCAAATTACCTTTTGTGTCTCAGGATCTATTAACCAGTTCCAGGCACCTGTGGCAGTACACACTGAAACAACTATGAGAATCACTGCAAACAAAAAGTTGAACTTCAGTTACCAAACTTTTAACAGATGTGGCTCAATAAAATAGCAGCAATTTGCATTCCAAGAAAAATAATATTTTAAATGCACTTATCATAGTTATTTTAAGAAATCTTTTATTGTAAGTGATAGACATGAGGATCCATTTTTTCAAATACTTGACATCTCAATGTATTTTTAATTGGAAGTTGTAGCTTTGCCGCCTGCCATTGTAATCATTTAAAAAAAGGCTCTGTGTCTGCTTTCTGGCAAAGAGTTGTCTTTGTGAAGGACAGAATACAGGGTGCTACGATATTACAATCCTCAGAGAACAATGACACATGTTCATGGATAAGCATATCAAAAGATACTTATTTTGGGAAAAAAAGTTTTAAAGAGGAGAATTAAGACTGTATTTTTAAATAATTCTGATTAATTCTTGCATCAGTGTAATAGTTTTCTTAATGATCTAGATTAGTAGTTTTTAGCCTGAGCTACACAATCTGCCATCCTGGTATTTTCTACCAGTTTGGAGCACACAGTAGCTAGGACATATTATTTCTAGTGCATACGTCAATGGTAGAAGGGTTCATTGTTCGCCCTGAAATGACGCGATACTTTGCACATTAACATCGAGTTTTGGTTTACACAATGCATGGGCATGTCTATGAAGTTGATTTTTGTGTTGAGCACAGATAAGGGGAAGCAGCCCAAAGTGCAACATTGCTCAGCACCATTGGTGTATGTAGTCTTATGAAAAAGTATTTAGCAGGTCCTCAATACTGTACATTGTTAATAAATATTAAACTTGTCAGAATAAGCTTCTCTGTGGAAGACATATGTGCAGTAAGTACATCATCAATCTGTGTGGAGACACACGGGTTGTCTTGACCCCATATTACAAACCTGGCTGTGTTTGTTTTCAAAAAGTGGCAATTCACAGATTCAGAGGTGATTCATTAGATTTCATGGATTGCTCCTAAAAAATTTCCTCCCCAATTCTCTCTGATACCCTTATCTCCTGATGGTTTGGATTCTTGCTAAGATGGAGTCCCATGGCACTGGTGGGCTTCTGTTATTTTGCCCTAGTGGCCATGATTCATTGGTCAATTTCAAAAGGATTTTTTGACCAAAAACAGGCTTTTCAAGTGTTTCAGGGTGGGGGTAAATTACAGTCAAACCCAATCCTGCCCTCATGCAAAGTTCACTCCAGCATACTTTAGCAAGTGTCACTGAATAGTGCTAAGGAGCAGAAATCCTGACTGATTTTTCCCATCCATAACTAGAACATAAGAACATAAGAAATAGGAGCAGGAGTAGGCCAATCGGCCCCTCAAGCCTGCTCCGCCATTCAATAAGATCATGGCTGATCTGATCCTAACCGCCAAACCACTATCACAGAACCATCTCCTGAATCTAACAGAATTAGACACACGAAATAGGAGCAGGATCAGGCTACACGGCCCCTGGGCCCGCTCCGCTACCCACAGGGCCATGACCGATCCGAACCTAGACTCATGTCCAAATTCCTGCCCGCTCCCCGTAACCCTTAATTCTCTTTACTTCTAGGAAACTGTCTATTTCTGTTTTAAATTTATGTAATGATGTAGCTTCTACAGCTTTTTGGGGCAGCATATTCCATGGACCTACCACCCTCTGAGTGAAGTAGTTCCTCCTCATCTCAGTTTTGAAAGAGCAGCCCCTTATTCTAAGACTATGCCCCCTAGTTCTAGTTTCACCCATCACCGGGAACATCTTCCCTGCATCCACCCGATCCAACCCCTTCACAATCTTATATGTTTCAATAAGATCGCCTCTCATTCTTCTGAACTCCAATGAGTAGAGTCCCAATCTACTCAACCTCTCCTCATATGTCCATCCCCTCATCCCCAGGATTAACCGAGTGAACCTTCTTTGTATTGACTCGAGAGCAAGTATGTCCTTTCTTAAGTATGGACACCAAAACTGTACGCAGTATTCCAGGTGCGGTCTCACCAATACCTTGTACAACTGAAGCAATACCTCCCTATTTTTATATTCTATCCCCCTAGCAATGAAAGCCAACATTCCATTGGCCTTCTTAATCACTTGCTGCACCTGCATGCTAACCTTTTGAGTTTCGTGCACCAGGACCCCCAGATCCCTTTGTACTTCAGTAATTTCCAGTTTCTTGCCATTAAGATAATAACTTGCTCTACGATTTTTCCTGCCAAACTAGGGCACTGAAGTTCCAGGGTTTGAACCGTAGATCTTCCTTGTCTGTATGGTTCATCTACTTATTGAATATGCTCACTAAGCTAATAACTTGCTTATATCTAAAATACTGAAATGAGACATCCACCCAGCCACTGTGTAGATTAGCAATTAGAAAAAAGTCTTAGTTTGTGTGTGGGGCTGGAGTGTGAGGAGGAAGCCAAGGGTATTTTACTGAACTGCCACATAATCCAAGATATTATAAAAGGGGAATAGGAGATACCTATATATTTATCCAAATCCTTCACTGTCATCATTACACTTTTAAATTGCTGGGCACAGGGAGGCTGGGGGCAGGCTTTGAAAAGCTGTGAGTAGCACTTAAAAC
This sequence comes from Somniosus microcephalus, assembly GCF_052327205.1. NCBI lineage: Eukaryota > Metazoa > Chordata > Chondrichthyes > Squaliformes > Somniosidae > Somniosus > Somniosus microcephalus. Next base: position 224,179,789 of record NC_140992.1, read on the forward strand.
ACAATGCCAATGAAAAAAGAAGTCCAAACAAAATGTCTGCTGAGAACCTTTGACCATCCACTTGCTAACTTAGAACCCAGAAACAGAGAGGAGTGAGACACAAGTCTACATGTACAACAGTTAGGATTATGAAGCAATTCGATACAATTCCTCTCCTTTAAGAAATATTTAAAACACAATACAGTATAAATGCTTATAACAGGCATCCCTCATGATCTAATTTGTCCAGTTTACAGAAGGTCTATTCTAACCATATACAAGTCTTTATCGGTATGGCATGTTTCATACAGTCCGTTGTATTGGGGAGTGGAGTTGGTAGGTCGTTATATTGCAAATGTCATTACAGGAGAAAATAATTGGGGGAGGCTTGTAGATTTAAACGCAGCCATTTCTCCCTTTCTATTGTACATGATGATAGAACGGTGTCCATTCAGCTTACATTCCATGAAGGTTCTTAATAACCTTGTAATTCTCTTAGGGCATTTTTGTTATGCCAATCTCTGATTACTCTGCTTGGTGCAATGATGTAGTAAAATGCAAATGTTCGCCCAAACCGTTGAAATTAACTTCTCGGTGATTGTTTCTTTAGAGCTTGACTGCGTATTTAGACAGTGGTACAATATAGAGGTTCAAACCAGGGTTGCCAGATCCTAGCGATTTCTATTTTTCCCCTTGTAGTTGCTGTCTTACAAGCCCATTAATTCAGTTGCTGTACATTAATAAAAGCAAGTTGCTGTACCGGATCAAAATTCACACAGTACAACGTTTCCCCAGATGTAGTGCCACCTTACAGGGTGTTTCAGGGAGACCAGTTAATGCTGCTCTGGGGTCTCCTCGCTACTAAACATCATCTAGAAGTGCAACTATTTTAAATTGCTGCCCCCAAACCCGCGTCCTTCCCTCAGCCCCAATAATTCAACATCCTGACTGAGCACACACAGTCCGGATACTCACTTCGCCACCGCCCGGTCGCCGGCTGCAAGCAGGAGACGTACTCGGTCAGTCTCCTCTCGAAAGCCTTGAGATCTGCAACACAAAAAAAAACACAGCCATCTCGCGCCTGCTACACGGCATGACCGGGTCCCGCGCGAACAGATCCTCCGCGGGCCCCCCTCCGTTTACCTTCCGCTTGTTCCAGGGAATTCATCATCGCAATCAGCAGCCTCCGGGCTCGCCACCAACTTGAAACGCCGACCACACACTGGAACGTTTGTTTCCACCCCCCCCTCTCTCCAGAGTCCGCGCTTGATTGGCCCTTCGCGGCGGCAGCGTTCGCCATGTAAGGAGCGGTCTGATTGGTGGAGAATGTCAACGGTGGCGTGCGCTTGGAGAGGGGGAGGGGGAAAGCGCGTGTACTGATCGGTTGGAGGTGGTTCTGGTTCCGGTGTAGCCGAGCAGAAGCAGAAGGCCGGGAGGTGAGTAAGTGAGCGGGCTCGGCCGCGCTTTCATTTTAATCCGAGCGCTTCCCATTCCTTCACCCCGGCAAATCTAACAGCGTCCGAGGAGATGGAATCGCTTTCATCTGGGCCACAAGCCTTTTATTTTATTTTTTGCTTGGCTGCGTGTGATCTGCGCCTGTTCGGTTTTTACTCTGAATGCGAATCTTCTCCTTTGTTAATTTAGATGGCGGCGAGGCCCAGCTCTCCCCGGGCCTGCCCGCTCCTGTCACCGTCCTGTCACAGGCGGAGACGCTTCACACGCTTTGTCAGGCCGGGCCGAGCCGACTCGGTTTCGTCTCGCCCGCAGATCCCCGCCTCTTTTCTCCCCCCCCCTTGGCTGTTGGCTTGTGTCGCTGCGCTAGGCCCGTGTTTCCATTTAGGTAAAATCTCCTGACCGAAGGAGAAATGTTGCTCGCTCATCCCAAACTTTTATTCAGCCCAGATTTGGTGGCCATGTTGTGAGACGGCCTTTTTTTTAAATGAATCTCTCCCTTTTATTGTTGCTGTTGATTTTAAACTTAGCGAGAAACGCCAAAAACAGCGCCGTTATACACTCGGGCTGTATTGGAAAGGCTATTTTTAATTTTCTTAACTCATTCGCATACAAAAATGTCAAAGATTTCCTGCATTCCGAAGTTCACTTTTTGAAAAATATAACCTAATAAAATAACTATAGAAAAGTATTTCAGATGTTACATTTTCTAAACATAATAAAAACAAAATGCTGGAAATACTCAAGGACAGGCAGCATCTGTGGAGAGAGAAACAGAGCTAACGTTTCAGGTCGATGACCTTTCGTCAGAACTGGTCATCGACCTGAAACGTCAATTCTGTTTCTCCACAGATGTTGCTTGGGTGCCGAGTATTTCCAGCATTTTCTGTTTTTATTTCAGATTTCCAACATTTGCAGTATTTTGCTTTTGTATAAAAATTGCAAATGTTGGTAAACTGAAATAAAAACAAATGCGTAGTCTGAAACCAGAGATTCTCAGTAGGTCAGTCAGAACTGTGAAGAGAAAATGTACATTGACATTTATGTTTAACTCCCTGAACAAAGCTCAAAGATTCAAGAGTGTAGATTGAGAAGAGTCACACATATATTTATTTTATTTATTTATATAGTTGTCTTTTGACAAATGTGAGTTACGACAGGCACTTGTTTGGGATTAATGCCAACTTTGGTTGTCAAGACATTTATAAGTACATCATTTATTGAAAAGAAACTTCTTTTAAACCAAGATTTCTGGATCCTCCAATGGTTTAGTGGTTGACCTTTACAAATAAGTAAGATCCATGATTCAATTTCCTGGACAGTGGTGAGTTAGCTGATCCTGGCTGGTGGAAGTAGAGCTGTTACAGTTGGTCTTGGTAATTCTGGGATAGGGAGTTGAGTGAGGGTATAACTGGATTTACTTTTCTTTCCTCATTGCCTAGGCACGTGAGGAAAAATAGCCATTTGGAGGAGAGTGACTCGTGCCCATCATGCATCGGTGCTTTTACGGAAACCGACTTCTTGAGAATTTCAGTGTATATAAATTACAGGAGTTATGCTTTTAAAATGGAATAAATTTACCTAGTTTAAAATCATCTTTCAAGTTTGAAGAATTGTGTTTACCAAAGTTCTGTTAATTCCTGTTGTAGGAGAAAGAAAAAGTGATTGGAGATGCTAGTGGGTTTGCTCCTTTCTGTATGTAGTCTGCCAGTACCTATTGAAGGTTATTAATGTCTGTGCCGGTAAAGGTTTCTTCATTAGTTTAATTATTAAAATACTAGATTAAACCTTTGGTATGCTCTCTGATGGACAATAATTTTAGTTTGCAATGTTCATTTGCAGTGAATGCAAAGTGTCAGATACAAGGTTAGGCTTTTTGTGTGCTTGTTTTCTCCCACAAAGAAAACATGCAAATGCTGGAGATTTGAAATTAAAAACTGAAACTTCTGGAAATTCACCACGGGTCAGTAAGCATCTGTAAAGAGAAAAGACCAGCTATGGTGTTGCAGGTGTGGATCCTTAATTGGAATTGAAGACTGAAAATCTCTTCTCTTCTAGTTTGTTGCAGACAGAACTTAAAGGCTGCCTGGAGTGAGAATTGGAAGCATTTTAGTTAAGGTTTTGGAAAAAAATAGAGAAGGGAGTGGGTGGAGAATTGATGGATATGCCAGTCACAGATGGTCGTTAGTGGATTAAGGGACTGGCAAATGCTTAATTGACTTTTAGATAATATATGCAAATTGTGGGTGGGGTGATGAGCACAATAAAGGTATATACAAACAAAAATGAGAAATAGCAAATGTAGTGAGAAAATAAATAAGCTGCAAATGCAGCAGATTTAAAATTAATGCAGCAAATGCAAGTGAAACACAGTGATCTGATAATGAAATGGAGATTGCTCCTAATCTGGAACAAGGTTGAAAGATACATAATTCTTGCGATGATGTACTGTATTAAAAAGACAATACAAATGTTGTTGTAACACACTTGGATTACAGTAGGCAGCATATTCCTTTGGGTTGCTTTTTCCTCCAAACATCTTATCACCGCCCAGGTGCAGCTGGGGTTTGGGAGATGAAGACTTTCTCCTGCGCAGAGTATTTGCACTTCTCCTGTGGACTTCTTAGATTCCTTTGACGTCGGCGTTAGTAAATATTTGGCAAGAGTTGTCGTTTGGAAAATTATTTGAAGGGTTGGGAAGAAAAGTATCTTTGAGAGAATAAAAATTACAAATCCGAAGAAGCAAGTAGGAAAAATAGAATCAAGTTGGATTATAATTTTGAATGTAGAGTACTGGTAATATTACAGCAGCTTTAATGCAATATTATTTCTTTTCAGAAATTAGTAACAAAATATACATTGTGAATTTAATGAATACATGACACCGCTAAAGACCAAATCTGTACTACATTTCAGTATTACTATATAGTGGGACCTTCATCATAGAAGCAACCCCCCATCCCTCCACCTCACTAAATATTGAAAAAATCCAGTTATTTGGAGTCCCAAAATTTTGCATTGTGCAACAATACACTCGTTAGGGGAATTAAAGACAAATACAATACAAATTAATTGAATTTATATTTAAGTTGTGGAGTACAAGAGATTGTTAGTGGACTATGCACTATAACAGTGTCTAGAAAAAGACCTTGTATGAAAAATGTAATAATGGAGACAAATATCAGTGTACCAAATTACGCATGAATTTATTCAGTTACTTGTCACAGATCTTGGGGACACTTTAAGGCACAGTGATCCAGATGTTCTGTCTTTCAGTTTGGATTTATAAATTAATACCATTTTGCAGTTGGAAAACGCTGCTTGATGCTATAATAGTTTGAGTTGGGTGGTCCAGCCACTGGATTTGCACCATTAATTGCTCAAAATTAAAGGTACTGTAAACATAGTAGATTGAGAAGTATTTACTGGTGTCTTGCAGATGTTGCAAAAATAACAGTTTTGTTTTAAGCTCAAGCTCAAGAGCTGAAGTAACAACCTGCCAGTATAATACAAGCAGAAGTATTTTCTACTGCATTGCATATCCCCTGTGGCCTGTTATGTTGGTGTTATACTCTTTTTTAGAACAAAAGTAATATTGAGACGATTCTAGCATACAGCTGCCCTGGTTTTTATAAAGGAACAATTTGGCACCTCATTAAATTGTTCTTTGTCTGGATATCTCAGACAAATGGTTCTGAGTGCCATTTGACTCCTAGGAATTATTTCCTAAAAGAATTTTACTCATTAGTACAGAAACCTTAAATGTCCATTTGTTTATAAGTTATTAATGTAACCAGTGGAGCTTGTTACCAAATCTGGTGTGGTTTGGATTAACGAATGCACTTTAACGTCACTATATGTTTTCTTGAAATTCTGATGTTGGTTGTGCTTCGTTTGCTACTGTAGCTTCCATTGATACTGGCTACTTATGGACTTGCATGTTAATTATTCTAGTGTAGACTTCAAAGATATTGTGACCATATAACCAGGTCAGGGGTAAATCAATAGAAAGCAGGTCATTTTGATGCTTGGCAAAACTCAATTTTTTTTCCTTTACTGTTACCATGTGTCTTTAAAAGTGCATGTCGTCACTGAGTTTTTTTTATCAGATGCAACAGACTGTCTGGGTTTAATTTTAGCCCTGTTTAAGACAACCCACTTATTTAATACAATACAAAAAAGCAAAATACTGTGGATGCTGGAAATCTGAAATAAAAACAAACTGCTAGAAATACTCAGGTCAGGCAGCATCTGTAGCGAGAGAAATAGTTAACGTTTCAGGTTGATGACCATTCGTCAGTCCGTAAGGGTGACCCCGAGCTTCCAGTCGCATGTCACTTTAATTCTCCGCTCCACTCCCACTCTGACCTCTCTGTCCTTGGCCTCTTGCCCTGTTCCAATGAAGCTCAATGTAAGCTTGAGGAACAGCACCTCATCTTTCAATTGGGCACTTTACAGCCTTCTGGACTCAACATTGAGTTCAGCAATTTCAGACCATAACCTCTGCCCCAATCTTTTTTTTTTCTTTCTCTCACATGGTAGTTGTTGATCATCCTGCCATTGCCATTTACACTTCATCTCGAGTCATCTTTTTTTTAACTTGTTCCATTACCATCTCCTTTTGTCTTGCACCATCATCCCTTTTGTCTCTTAATCTCTCCTGCCTTCCATCCTATCACAGATCTCTTTTGTTCTTTCCTCACCTCCCCCCTCTGCCTGCCCCAACACTTGCTTAAAAATCTGTTACATCTCCAACTTTTTCCAGTTCTGACGAAGGGTTGTCAGCCTGAAACGCTAACTCTGTTTCTCTCTCTCTACAGATGCTGCCTGACCTGCTGAGTATTTCCAGCATTTTCTGTTTTTATTACTTAATGCAATAGTTCTGTGATCTTGCCAGTTTACTTTTTTGAACGTTGGTTCATTTTTTATACATGAAATTGTAAGTGTGTAGTTGGAGTGTGTGCATCCCTGGGTGTATTGCACTGTTTAGCATCCTGCTCTTGGCTACACTTCATTCTGATATAAGATACAGTTCTTTTAGAATTAGTGTTGCTGGAAGATGTATGGGCAACAGAAGAAATGGGGGTATTGGATGGATTCCAAATGGAGCATGTGCAAATAGACCATTTACTTCTTTGAAACTATTAGAGGAAAAAGCTTTAAGCAATGCTTTCTGAACCACTTTTTTTATTTCTGTAGGTAAAGATGTCTGCTTGGATAAAGCCGAGAGTAGGTCCATCACACAGACTCAGCCCAGATGGAAGGTAAGGAGAGTTTAAAGAAAAATGCCTATTATCCCAGAAAAGTCTGTATATTAAAATGTCTGGTTTTTTGTTTTTGAGTATTGTTTCATTTAATTATGTGTCAGTGTTCTAAAGTTTAATGAAACTTTCTGGTGTTTGAAGGTTCCAGTTTAATAATCTAGAAGTCCATCATTACAATATTGCTGGTTGATGTTCTACAGTGTAAATTGGCTGGCCTGACTAAGGATTCAAAACCCCTAATCTATTAAGTAGAGACAAACCAATATAATTGGATTACCATATGTCCTGAAAAATGAATCCATTTTCTATTGCCTATTTTCTTCAACTTAAGATTTTTTGGTTAGCTATACCTTGTTCTGTGTCTTTGGGTTTCTGACCAAACTCTGCCCTCTGGCAGTGCCTAGAATGAGGTTCCTGGCTAATTTGTAGAAAAGGCTTACACCAAGGCCTGGAAATTGACTCCTCTTGTCTGCTTTTTTTTCTCCCTCTGCCCTCCAGTTCATTTGCAACAGCAGAATACAACGTTCCAAGGGAATCCTTGCCCAGGTATGGAAAACATTTATTCTGGGATAACAGAACAAAGATGGTCTAATTACATTTGTAATAACAGTGCAATGGTCTGGAGCATGGGACAAGAACGCAACCTATGACTTTGGGGGTGGTGAAGGAGCAGGGTTTTACGTTATTGTGATGTTGCACTGACCGTGGATGAAGTGAGTTGCGTATATTTATCCCATTATGAACTTGCATAAAGCTCAGATTGGCTTCTTGAATCTTCATTTGAATAGAACGTGAATTTTCCTTCCGCCCCACCAAAGAGTTTCTCGGTCGCCCTGGCTGCAAAGCAAGAATAAGAAATTTTGGTGAAGACTGGTTTACCTATACTGTGTCCCCATTGATTAAAGGTTACGGTATGACTAATCCAGAGAATAACCTTGTTTCTGGTTCTGTTTTCGTACTCTATCCCAGGCCAACCAATTAGAGGAGTTTGTATTATATAACTGCTAGTTTATGATGAGATACATTATCTCCAAATCAGAAATGCATTGAAAATGTTCATAACTACTGATCCGACTATATTTTACAGTGAGGAGAATTGTATGAGGGTGGTTGGAGACTTTTTTATGGGGCAAGAGAGAGGAAACAAAAAAACGCAAAATTTACCAATATGGTTGAGAGAAATTACTTATTGTATATATTGTAAAGCTGTGTATAGCTGTCATAAATGTTCATTCCACTGAAATATATTTTCGAAAACTGTCCAATAATTCCAGTTCAATTGGCATCTAAAATATCATTAATTAAAGCATTTACTTTTTATCTAAGTTGGTGTTTAGCAAGCAGATGCATTGAACAATATTAGATGAATTGAAATATTAAGGGGAGGTTCACATTCAAGGTAAAACTAAACAACCTTTTAAAATAACTTTCAAGGAAGTGGTGGCTCCTATGTAACACTGAACATTTCATGTCCATGTAATTGCAGTGGCTTTTAGGACTATTCTAACCAAACATATGTATATATCTAAGGACAAAATAAGCCAAATAAACAAACTTGTTCATTTAAAAGTTGAAGTAAGAATAAAAACTGTTAATTGGATTTTAGGAAAGGAGACTAACGATGAAAGGCTATGTGAACTGGATAAAATAAGAAGTTGTTTTTTTTTTTAAAAGGAAGGATGTGGGTGGAAATGGTAGTGTTTTAAAGAAACACATTTTGCATTAGAGGCAATTTATCCCAGTTGAGGACCAAACAAGTGAGTAAAACCAACATGGATGAAAAGGGTAGTAATGGAATGCATTGGGAGGGAGAGAGGGTATATCACATTAAAAACTGTATAAGGAAGGCTTCCAGCCCCCATTGGCTCAAATTTAAAATTCTCATCCTTTCAAATCCCTTTATGGCTTTGCCCCTCCCCATCTCGTACGTACCCCACTCATTTTGCCCCACCATTGACAACTGTGCCTTTAGCTGCCTAGGCTCCATGCTCTCCCTAAATCCTTCCACCTCCTTTTTAAGACCCTTCTTGAAGCCTACTGCTTAGGCCAAACATGGTCACGCCTCCAAATATCTCCTTTGGTTTGGTGTCTATTTATGTCTTGATTATGCTTCTGTGAAGTGCCCTGGAACGTTTTTCTGCGCTGCATAAAGGCAAGTTATTGTTGATTGGAAAGTAGCAAATGTGAATCCAATGTTTTTAAAAAGGGGGGGGAAAGATGTACCCTCAAATTACAGATGTAAGCATTACCTCAATTGTGACAATTGTTTGAGATTTGAGGGACAGGATATGGGATCATCTGCAAGGATAGAGTCTGATTCGAGGGTGGAAGCCAGCGTGGTTTCAAAAGGAACAGTTTGTGTTTGACCATTTTACTGGAATTATTTAGGAGGTTAGAGATTACAGATCTGGTGGATAGATGTCAAAATATTAGGCCAGAATGATGTGTGGCTGAAAGAGACAGGGTAGTTGTGTGTGTTGAGAGCGATTGTATATAACTTTAAAATATATATATTTGGTGACAAAAGTTTGTGAATGGTACCAAATTTGTGATCGTGGCCAACAATGCTAATCAATGTGCGATAACCCAAAAGGATTTGAACAGGCTGGGTCAGTGGGCAGAAAAAGGATGGCAGCTGGAGTTGAACTTGGATAAATGCAAAGTGGTAAGATTAGGCACAAGCAGCTTGAATGTGGATTACATCTTAAATAGCAAGGTGTTTGAGGTAATAGAGCAGGAAAGAGTTCTGGAGGTTTGGTGGATAGGACATTAAAACTGTTCCTTTCAGTGTGAAGAAATCAAATAAAAATGTTGGGAAACATGTTATTGCTATTTCTATGGAAGTGATATTGAAGTTGTATCTGACCTTGGTGCGGCCTTATCTCTTGTCTTGTTATTAAAAGATGGGGAGAGATTTATTGAAGAGTCCAGAGGAGCACTGTGAGGCTGATTCTTTCTTTAACTCCGGGCTGAGGAGGAATTGTTTATGCTTGGACTTTATATTCTGGAGAAGAGGAGGAATAGGGATACTCGGTGTAAGTTTTTGATTTTCAACGGTTATGGAGAATTTGAATTCAGGAGACCACTTCTGTTGAGTGCAGGATTCTATGGGGCATTGACTATGGGGTAAAGTTTAGGACGTCTAGATAGCTTTATGGAACAGATTGCTGGCAGGGATGGTGAAACAGAAGACCATAGCAAGTTTTTAAAAAGGACTGGTTCATTTCCTACTAGGAAAGGGGATGCAGGGCTATTAGTTCTAGAATCACAGTAATGAAACTCCAAGACTGGAAAACTAGCAAGATGGATTGATGATTGATCTTTTGCCTAAAACGTTACTGCAGGAAAAACTCTTTTAACTGGCACCTAAATATCTGGAAATCTCTCTTCACCGACAAAATTCAGGAGTAGATTCAAGTAAGTTTTACTATATATTAGTGGCCGTGTAACCAGGGCTCCTGCACAAGTGCTGTGTAACTGGGGCTCCTGCACCTGTGGCTGTGTACGGGGCTCTTGTACCTTGGTAAGTATACCTCTCTGTAATCCGGACTTTTTGATCAACCGACATCACGCCGGTCCCGTCGGTGCCGGATAAAGAGTTTCCTGTATGTTAATATCTGAACAGTTGCAAACACTTGATCTGGAGTTGCTTTCGAGTGCAAAAACAGAGAGCCCTTGATCCATAGAGCAAGTTTTCTAGGTTCATGAGTTTGGGATGAGGAAGAAATTTGTCTGTTTAAAAGGGGCAGATCGATCACTGCCTATGATGAGTGTGTGGTGCTGCATGGTATCCTTGTCAAGGCAAAACGAGTTATCTGTTAGCTATATTTGTGGGGGATGGGGTGGGGAAGAGATTGTGCACAGCAGGCCCTTGATGAATTTCTGTTTATCCAGGTAGATGTAAAATGTTTTTATAGAACTAAAATTGATGCTGATTTGTTACTTTTCGTTGGATTTGATTACTGTGTTGGGAAAGTTTTTGTAATGCTTTATCCACTAACGTGCTTTATCCACTTCCTATCCTCTGCTTTCCTACTGCAGTTAAAAAAAGCTATTTTTATCTGTGCGTTCAGATTTGAAGGTGATTACATCGCTGCAATCAACAATTTGTTGACATAACTGCCTTGTTAAGAAAAACCTTCCATGGTATATTGTTTTCTACTTCTAATTTTACTTTCATTTAATGCCTCTTCTCCTGGAGGCACGAGCTCACCCAAGTGGCCTTGCAAACAAATCTGGGCCTGGACAATAAGTGTCAGGGAGCTGTTCGATAATGGGTCCATCATAACTGAGCCTGATTTAATCTTAACTGAACATGCACATGATCAGTGGTCCCTACTGGAATTGTACAAGTGAGGAAACTAATTTTTTTAAATTTCACCCTCAAATAGATTCTGAATTTAGTTGTGGTGTGTCACCACCACCCCAGGTGAGATTGGCTAACATGGGACTTTTGCACTGTACAGATCACATGATACATTTACTGGTTGATCCATCAGTAGGTTTTTTTAAATAGGAGTTTCTAAGGTATTGATCTTTAGAATGTTTGTTTGTTTTTTAAAAAAAAAATGAAAATGTTGGCCTAACTTGAGAAATAAGTTATTGTTTTCTGTTTTTAATAGTATCCTCTCAACTCGGCAAGATCTAGAGCGAGACCGATCACCTTTGCGAGCTGAAAGAGTTGATCCTTACAGGTGTGAAATGAATATCTTTCTGATGACCCCAGTACTTGAAAAAAATTTTAAAATTTTTTTTTGGGGGGGGTGAATGTTGGTATTTCTAAATATAAACAATGGAACATTTTCTATTTTTGACACCCACTGTCAGCATTGAGTATTCCTTGCATTAATTCCTCTTCACCCCAGCCAAAACCCAGGAAAGATTGCAACCAATTGCTGACCAGCTGAGAGAAGTTAACTTAATCCCAGTGTTGATTTCTGATCTGGATGGCTCATGATATGTTCACTCAAAGGCATATGGAAAGCAGTCCAACTTATTTCTGTCATATTACTCAAACCAGATCTAGTAGAAACATGGAAGATAGGAGCAGGAGTAGGCCATTCGGCCCCTCGAGCCTGTTCTGCCATTTAATGAGATCATGGCTGATCATCCAAATTCAGTACCTTGTCCCTGCTTTCACCCATATCCCTTGATCGCTTAAATATATCTAACTCCTCCTTGAATATATTTAATGAATTGGCCTCAACTGCCTTCTGTGGTAGAGAATTCCACAGGTTCACCACTCTCCTCTGGGTGAAGAAAGTCCTCCTCATCCCAGTCCTAAATGGCTTACCCCTTATCTTTAGACTGTGACCCCTGGTTCTGGACTCCCCCCCCCCCCCCCCCCCCCCCCCCCCCCCCAACCATTGGGAACATCCTTCCTGCATCCAGCCTGTCCAGTCCTGTTAGAATTTTATAAGTTTCAATGAGATCCCCTCTCATTCTTCTAAACTCCAGCAAGTATAAGCCCAATCGACCCAATCTCTCCTCATACGTCATTCCTGCCATCCCAGGTATCAGTCTGGTGAATCTTCGCTGCACTCCCTCCATGGCAAGAACATCCTTCCTCAGATAAGGCGACCAAAACTGCACACAATACTCAAGGTGTGGTCTCACCAAGGCCCTGTACAACTGCAGCAAACATCCTTGCTCCTGTACTCTAATCCTCTCGCTATGAAGGCCAACATACCATTTGCCTTCTTAACCGCCTGCTGAGATACGGGATTTTTACATGTACTTTGGGGACAGCGTTGCTCAATTCTGGCTATTTATATTTAGGGTCATTGACTTTTAGAGTAGGGCAAGGGGTCACCAATTCAAACTAGTTGAAGGCAAATTTAGGACTGAATTCGGAAATTGTTCACAGAATGATTAACAGACGGAATGGACCTGGATAGTGGAGCCCATGAAATAATTTAGGAACCAATTGGATGCTGTGATGGGGAGAATTAAGGGTCATTCTAGATGGGTGAACTAAAATGGGCAAAACCTTGTCCATCATTATCTTGAGCTGCAAGTGCTGTACCTGTTTGCACAAGTAATCATGTAATTGTAAGGAAATCATTTTTTTAAAATTAATTCCAAAATTAGGACTAAATCTGACAAAACCTAGTAACATTGGGACAAATTGAATTGCAGGTCTAATGTGACATTCAGTCGATTTCTATGGCAGCGAGACTTAATTTTTCCTCCATAACTGGAGGCATAATTCATGTATAGTGCACTTTAAACCGTCTGAATTAAGTTTTACTGGGGAGAAGTCTTTTATGAAGCACATCAAATCTGTTTAGCATTGTACTTTGAAGACAGGTGTTTATTCCATTGTTTTGGTGAATGTATTATAGTGAGGCTATCGGCGCTCACCGCTAGAGTAAATGGGACAGTAACTTCCAGCGACCGCACGTGTGCAGTTGAACACGTAAATCAGGAAGTTACTGTCGAGTTGCCCTGCACCTCCAGAAGCTTTGCCTATAACTGGTATCTCGCCCAGAGACTTGCCATTGAGGCAAATGGAATGTGTGAAATTGCTGTACTTACCCACTAAACGTGCCAACATTACGGCTTGTCCATTCTAGTGTAAGTGGCCTTTTAACGGCGTGGTATGTCTTAATTACTGCCAAACAACCTCTGGCATGAAAATTAACTTTTGCAAGTGTAGACTTCCATTTAGAAAAAAATAGACATTTAAAACAACCTTTTTTACTTTTTTCTTTCTGTCTCTTATCTCTCTGAATCCCATCTTTCTTTCCCTCTTTTTTGCTTTCTGTACATAGCTTGTCATTGAATTAAATATTCTAACTTGCACTTCCTGGTTTATACTGCGCTGCTCATTAAGAATTTTTCAATCTGATTGGTTAAGGAGATAGTTACTTGCCCTGTTCAGAAAGGTCCCAGTTCCCCTGTAGAGGGCGCTGCGCTGAAATGGATTTCTAATTACAGGAAACTTTCTGGTATCCGGCACTGACGGGACCGAGCTGGTGCCGTACCATCAAAACTGCCGTAGAAACCAGCGCTAATGTTAAAACATACGGAGCTTTTGAGCTCCGTGTGAATCAACAAACCCTGTTGCTTAGCAACAGCTTCAAAACAGTCGGCTGCAGCTTAAAAGCAGCCAGACCTTGCAGAGCCTGACTTGGAAAAAAAAAGCAACGAGAAGTAAAAAAACTTCTAGGAAACGGCTCCTGAATTTTGCCGGTAGATAGAGCTTTCTGGACATTTAACCTCCGGTTAAACTAGTTTCCTGTACCACAAGTTCCAGTGCAAAAGCCGCTCACACAGCGCAAAATCCGGGTCATTGTATTTGTATTTGCTCTCTGTTGCTTTTCTTCCGCACCACCCCTCCTATTTTCTTCCCCCGCCAAACCCCCGGAATGTTGCCATGCCGGAAGTTAAACACATTTTTGATCATTAGATGTCTTTAATTTTTCAGTTTCATCTGAGCGGTGAGTACATGTTCCTGAAGGAAATGGAAATGCTACAAATGGTTGTTTTGAAGCTTGCAACGGCGAACTATCTTAATATTTTGTAGTGGTCTTCCTAAACCACTTTTTTTGTAATTAGTTAACTCTAAAACTTGAACATATATTTATCAAAAGAAAACCAAGTAAATAAGATAATTTTATAAGGGGGAGTAAATTAGGTGTCCATATTTAACTTCTGTTTTTCTCCTCTTTCAGGACTAAGGAAGTGTTGGAATATTATGGTGGTTATAGTGAGCCTTACAATACAGAGGATTATAACTACACCTGGAGTGGTATGACTGACAATTATGCACCAACTCGTTTGTAGTACACCAAAAATGTTCCATAGAAAAATAATAAAATGACTTGCAAAGGCCATAAAGCAATATATGTTAAATGACTGCTTCTGTCTAGAATTCTAATTGCTAATCTGATTTTACTTCAAGACTCAGCTAAGATAATTTATGAAGCAACACTAGAATTGAGTCCCAAATGTAATACATTACTGTGTATAAATATTTACCAATTAAGGTCACAGTAGGTGGTGGGGCTGTATGAAAGAGAACTTTCTCAAGGGTGGGTTTTGCCACAGTGAGGATGGAATTGCTCGGGTTAAAGGGCCGGTAATTCAGCAGGATAGGGTGCGGTAGTAGGAGTAAAAGACATATCTTGACGGGGGTGGTATGCTTGTGGGTGAGGGGGATGCTGGGTTATGGAAATGCTACTCAGTTGGGAGGATGGGTTGTATTTGGGACATTGACATGCTGATCAGTGTGAGGGAACTGCTAGATTGGTAAGGCGGGTGCGGAAACTAATGTGGGGCAGAGCCTCGGCCATGAAAATCTACTCCCTGGCGGAGGGCTGGGTTGTGGAACTGCTGCTCATTGATGCGTGGCTCAAAGAGTGGTGTGGGAGGCAGGGGTTTCAATTCATGGGGCACTGACACCAGTACTGGGGAAAGAGGGAGCTGTTCCGTGGGGACGGGCTCCACTTAAACCGGGCTGGGACCAGTGTCCTGACGAATCGAATAACTAGGGCGGTAGTTAGGGCTTTAAACTAAATGAAGGGAGGGGTAGGAGGATCGGGAAAGGGTAAATTCAAAAGCAGTAAGAGAAATGTCAAGGCTGCAGAGCAGAGTAGTAATCTGGGTGAAGATAAGCAGAACGGGTCAGGAAGGGACAAAGATTAACAAAGGTAATAGGGCATTAGTGACATCAGGGGAAAAATAGAAAAAGGTTAAAACTAAAGATACTGGCCCTGAAATTAGATCGGGGGCTTGCCGCGCGTGCAAGCCCCCGATCTGCACTCGCCCTGCGCGCCGACATCTGAAGCCCGGGCCTGCTTGCATTTCCTGTCACAGGCCCGGTTCAGCTGTCGGCGCGCTGTGCTAACCTGATCCAGCGGCGTAGTTAGTGCAATGTGCCGGCTGGGATCGGGTGAGCACTGTGCAGCCAATCAGGGGAGGGGAAACTCATTCATGAGTTTGACAGTAAGAGCTGTCAAACTCAAAGTATGGGCTGCCAAAACACTACTTTAACTTTAAATAAAATTTTAAAAAACACCCCACTGATTATAATAACTATAAATAAGTTTTAAAAAATGTTTTAAACAATTAATCAATTTTTTGAAAGAAATACATTTTTTTAAAAATAGGGTCTAAAACTAAACTTACCATCCTGTAAATTCTTTAAAAATAACAAACCTGTGGAAAAAAAAATTCTACATTGTACTAAAAGCCCACTTACCTGAAAAACTAAATACTTACGTCTTGTTTTTCCACGCGTAAAGACCGGAGGCCTTTACACGTGCGCAACTTTGGGGGAAAAAAGGAATTTTACTGCGCACATGCTGCCTGTGCAGTCGCGCGCGTTCTGCCTCTGAACCCCTTCGTTCAGAGGACAGGAAATGCCGGTTTTCCCCGCATGCGCTGTGCATGCTGAAAACCAGCATTTCCTCCGGCCAGACGCGTGAGTACCCCGACCGTACTCGCGCGTTGGGACAGGAATTACTGGCCCACTATATCTGAATGCACGAAGCATTCACAACAAAATGGATGAATTAATAGTGCGGATTGAAATAAATGGGTTTGATTTAATGGCCATTACAGAGACGTGGTTGCAGCGTGACCAAGGTTGGGAACTAAATATTCCAGGATATTTGACTTTTAGAAGAGACAGGCAGAATGAAAAAGGAGGAGGGGTAGCCCTGATAATAAAGGAGGGAATAAAGACAGTAGAAAGAAAGGATCTTGGCTTGGAAAAACAAAATGTAGAATCAGTTTGGGTCGAGCTAAGAAAAAAACAAGCAGCAGAAAACACTAGCAGCGGTAGTCTATCGGCCCCTTAACAGTGGTTGTAGTGTCGGGCAGAGTACAAATCGGGGAAATTAGCGATGCATGTAACAAGGGTAATATTGTAATTATTGGGGACTTTAACTTTCATATAGACTAGGCAAACTAAATTTGCAGAAATAGTGCAGAGAAGAGTTCATAGAGTGCTTTCAAGATAGTTTTCTAAATCAGTATGTCGAGGGAATTGGCTATTTTAGATCTAGTACTGTACAATGAGACAGGGTTAATTGATAACCTTGTAGTAAAGAAACTTCTGGGGAACAGTGATCATAATATGAATCTTATGTTGAGTTTGAGAGTGACTTTAAGTCCGAAACTAGGGTCCTAAACCTGAACAAAGCAAACTACGTAGGTATGAGGCACTAGTTGGCTAAGGTAGGTTGGGAAACTACATTAAAAGATATGACAGCATTAAAAAAAATGGCAAACATTTAAAGAAATAATTCATAATTTGCAATGAATATACATTCCCTTCAGGAATAAAAACGCCATGGGAAAAATGGTCTATCCGTGGCTAACGAGAGAAATTAAAGATAGTATTAGATTAAAGGGAGAGGCTTATAGTGTTGCCAAAACGAGTAGTAAGCCTGAGGATTTTAGAATTCAGCAAAAGAGGACCAAGAAATTGATTGATAAAGGGAAAATAGAATGAGAGTAAAACAGACTAAAAGTTTCTATAGGTATGTAAACAGGAAAAGATGAGCAAAAGTAAACGTGGGTCCTTTACAGGCTGACACAGGAGAAATTATAATGGGGAATAAGGAAATGGCTGAGAAATTAAACAAATTTTGTCTGTCTTCACGGAAGAAGATGCAAAAAACCTCCGGAAATAGTGGAGAACGAAGGCTGTAGTGAGGATGAGGAAGTGAAAGAAATTGGTATTAATGAAAAAATAGTACTGGAGAAATTAATGGAACTGAAAGCTGATAAATCCCTTGGACCTGATGGCCTACATCCATGGGTTTTAAGAGGTGGCTATAGAGATAGTGGATGCATTGGTTGTCATCATCCAAAATTCCATAGATTCTAGAATGGTTCCTGCAGATTGGAAGGTAGCAAATGTAACCCCACTATTAGAAAGGAGGGAAAGAGAAAACGGGGAACTACAGACCAGTTAGCCTGACATCCGTAGTAGGGAAAATGCTATAATCTATTATTAATGACGTGGTAACAGGGCACTTAGAAAATAATAGGATTGGGCAGAGTCAACATAGATTTATGAAAGGGAAATCCTGTTTGACGAGTGTTTGTGAGGTTGTAACTAGCAGAATAGATGAAGTGGATGTGGTGTATTTGGATTTTCAGAAGGCATTCGATAAGGTGCCACACAAGAGGTTATTAAACAAAATTAGGGCTCATGGTATGGGGGTAATATGCTAGCATGGATTGAGGATTGGTTAACAGACAGAGTAGGAATAAACTGGTCATTTTCGGGTTGGCAGGCTGTAACTAGTGGGGTACCTCAAGGATCAGTGCTTGGACCTCAGCTATTCACAATCTATGTCAATGATTTGGATGAGGGGACCAAATGTAATATATCCAAGTTTGCTGATGACACAAAGCTAGGTGAGAATGTAAGTTGCGAGGAGGATGCAAGGAGGCTTCAAGGGGATATAGACAGGCAAAGTGAGTGGGCAAGAGCATGGCAAATGGAAAATAATGTGGAGAAATGTGAAGTTATCCACTTTGGTAGGGAAAATAGAGTATTTTTTAAATGGTGAGAGATTGGGAAATGTTTGGTATTCAGAGGGACCTGAGTGTCCTTGTGCACAAATCACTGAAAGTCAACATGCAGGTATAGCAAGCAATTAGGAAAGCAAATGGTATTTATTACAAGAGGATTTGAAGTATAAGAGTAAAGACGTCTTACTGCAATTATATAGGGCCCTGGTGAGACCACACCTGGAGTATTGTGTACAGTTTTGGTCTCCTTATGCTTCAAGGATATGCTTGCCATAGAGGGAGTGCAACGAAGGTTCACCAGACTGATTCCTGGGATGGGGGGGATTGTCCTATGAGGAGAGATTGAGTAGACTAGGCCTATATTCTCTAGAGTTTAGAAGAATGAGAGGTGATCTCACTGAAACATACAAAATTCTTACATGACTTGACAGGGTAGATGCAGGGAGGATGTTTCCCCTGGCTGGGGAGTCTAGAACCAGAGGTCAGTCTCAGAATAAGGGGTCGGCCATTTAGGACTGATGAGAAATTTCTTCACTCAGGGTGGTGAATCTTTGGCATTCTCTACCCCAGAGGGCTGTGGAGGCTCAGTTGTTGAGTATATTCAAGACAGATCGATAGATTTCTGGACACTAAGGGAATCAAGGGATATGGGGATAGTGCAGAAAAGTGGAGATAAAGTAGATGATCAGCCATAATGTTGAATGGCTGAGCAGGCTCAAAGGGTCAAATGGCCTACTCCTGCTACTATTTCTTACGATGGTGGGGGTGGGTTTAAGATATGTTGTGGGGCAATGCCAAATTCAGGGAGAAAATGCTGTGATTGGTAGGTGTTTTGGGATCCTACATCAGGAAATGCTTCTCACTGGGGTGAGTGCACTGCCGCTCAGTAGTGGGGAAAATCATGTGATTTGAGCTATGTAGTTGAGAAAATGTTGTCAGATTTATTGCCCAGATTAACAGGGCAAAGTGCATTAAACAGCATGCACCATTAGACTGCTTTGTTCTGCCGATGGACGGGAACACATGGCTGCAGATATTCGGTAGCTGTGCATAGTGAAGCCCGTGGTCGGGGTTTGAGGGATTAAATGAATTAAAATTTCAATTATGTTTTCACATTAAAGTTCTACATTTACATTGGCCGAAAGATAAAATTGATATGGTCATCAGCCATGCAGGTGAGTGGAAGGAAAGCATTAAGCTGCTCAAATAGGAGAGGTTAAAACCCTGATTTTTAAATTTGAGTGGGAAGAGCAGGCTAATGACTTATTGAGATTACATCAAGTTAGGAAAATTCAATAAATTACAATTAAGTTCACAAAATATGACAATTAACTGTTAACATGAAAGAAAACCTTGGCCTGAACAGCAGAAAACAATATGGCAGGTGCGTGCGCTGAAATTTTTGAGTTGATTTGTGCGGCTGTTCACAGACTAGGCAGAAAGCCACCTAGTGGCCCGATTATGTAACTACAGTATGGCAAATTTACATAGACAATACATAGTGTTAACTATTTCCATTAACATTTCCTGACAGCAGGAAGTCAAATGGTGCAGACAAGAAGTGCATTTAGACGTAAGATTTTAATACAAAGGTAGATTAATTGCCACCTGCATTGAAATTCGCAGTTGTTTTGGAGTTGCCCATAAACTGCAGATCTGTAAGTATGTGTGAAGAGGCATTCTGCATTATTTGAAAACCACTTATTCAGACATGAAAATATTTTAAGTAGGAGTGAGGTTGTAGCACATTATTTAAAATTAACATTTCCCCAAAGACATCACATAGCAAATCAGCTTAACATTAAATGTTGCATTAATCTAAACTAACTTTAACAGAGGTTTGTCAATCTTCTCCCCACCCACTAGATAAGGAGGCATACTTGGGCCATTATATTGGATAGAACAAAAATGAAACAGTTGATGTATTCAGAAATGAATTAACTATTTAACTGTACATTCTTGTTTACAGAAGACAGCTGCAGACCAGATGATAATCGTCGAGATGAGCTTTATCAGCAGTTCTATAAAGAGATTGAGGATGACTACAATAAAGAAAAACATGCTGACTGTGTAGTTATAGCCCTAAGCAAACAACAGGGGTAAATTTCCTGAGTAATATTGTTTACTTTAGTGCTCATTGTTGGATATTGGGCCTGTATAAATTACAAATCTACACCATTCAGATTTCTACCCTGCACAAGTCTGAGATTGCAATTTGTGTGACTAACTTGGTACCAGAGTTTAACTGCAGAAAATGTTGTATGACTGATGTATTTTAAGAGAATGAATAATGGCTATCTATCTTCAGATTATGCACCTATTAATTCTTAATCATTGACGAGAATATTAGTGCGTCAAAAAAAAAACTACAATGCTATATAAATGGGAAGAAGGGGTAGAATTTTTGGTGCTTAAGAGTTCTATCTGTGTCTTACTGGTTTTTTTAAATTTGAAATCTTCTCAAGATGGATCCTTCTCCCTCCTCAATTTCTCCCCTCCCCACCACCTCCTAAAGGTGTTGATTTGTGGTTGGGATATAGTTCCACAGGAAGTAGTCACGCTCTGGAATCTCAGCCAAGGGACCATTATTCCTATTTGAGCCGTGACAGGTTGTTCGAATTGGGTGGAGGAGGGAGATGCATCAGAGTAGAGCCTGGCCTGTTTGCATGTATGCAAAATTTATATGTATATAATGTGTATATGTCTCCGATCTCTGGATAGCAAATGTGTGGAAGCCCCAGCTAACGTTCTGCTCCATAACCCAAGGGCATTGAGTCCAACCCTGGCTGAGACCAGGATCAAATCTGGAACCTTCCTACTACAAAATTTATTGCATCCAAATTGAACACTAGTTGTAAATCGCATGACCAATTTAACATCTGTACCCAATGCACGATAGGTGTCTGTCATCTACTCACTGCCTTAACCATCTTAGTCATTGGGATCCAACTGTGAAATTTTTATTGTCTAGCATTTGCTTTAATACTTCCACTTAAACTGATATCCTGCACCGCATTGAAATTTAGTATTTTGAAACAAAATGCACTTGTCTGTGTGAAAGTTGCTTCTGAAGTTTTACCAGATAATTTGCAAAATTTACTAAAACTATCGAAGTATCCATTGACTCTCCATATAATGTGTTTCCTATGAAATTCACAATCTAGGCTGCAGTATTCCTAATTTAGGTACTCTAAATCAACCAACTAGTGATGTGTATATTGAGGTTGAACTTGAAGCAGAGTTTATTGGGAAATAACCTCATTGAAAATATTTAATGGATATATGTGCTGGAAAAATTAGACAGCAATAGAGACAGACCTG
Source organism: Somniosus microcephalus (assembly GCF_052327205.1). Classification (NCBI taxonomy): domain Eukaryota; kingdom Metazoa; phylum Chordata; class Chondrichthyes; order Squaliformes; family Somniosidae; genus Somniosus; species Somniosus microcephalus. The sequence goes on from NC_140992.1 coordinate 224,201,298, forward strand.
GGAACCAAATCTGTCTATAAAAGGCTTAGCAAAACATGTAATGTTGACCACGCTGGATGAATAAATTTAAGATCAATTTGAGTTTGTGATTTTTGAGGTGATTTTCATGGTTAAATTAAGTGAGATGTTAAAATGGGTTTTATTATTAAGACTGGTATGGGGAAGGAAGTTGAAGTAAAGTGCTTAAAACTTCCCTTGATGTTTACTTTAGTTGCATCGAGTTAATATTGCAGTAAATAAATTGTTGGTACATGAGTAGCTTTTTTCAGTTATAGTGTGTTTCAGTGTCACAATGTGTAAGCTGAAAACTTTTACAAAGATGAAAATGGGCATCCCTGGGAAATTGGACTCTCCTTGGAATTGCCAACAGTCTAAGGGTTGTACCGAGATTATTGTAGGGGCACACACACTATTTCATGAATAGCCATTTGTCCAGATGCAATTGATGCTGCCATCTGATTTTTTTTGAGCAGGAATCTGGTTTTAAATTCACTTGAGCTGTTTCAGTCCAGAATCTATCTTATTGTCATAGTCATGGAACTTGAGATATTTAACTTAACTTGATTTTAAAGTCCAAATATCAGAATAGGATGCTAAATTTGCTGTTTGCTTTTGCTGCTTTAGTTCTATACATAATTCTCAACAGTTCCTCTATGAATGTCTTTGTTCTGGATTATAGGCTTTAATTGGCTAACCAGCCAACCCACTTCAACTTTGACAATTAGTCATGTGTTGCAATGGAGATTGAATACCCAGCTATTTAACCCTTTCTCAGAAAATGTAAGGACTATTTGAGGGTATAGCCCTCCATTGGCCTTGTACTCTAGTAGTTGTTTAAAAAGTACATATTTCTATTAAATTGCGAAGCAGTGACTAGCCTCTTGTTTGCAAAGCTTGCTGTGAAACATGGTTCAGTGTTCAGACTTGGTTTCTGAAAGCATTCGCAATCAAGAATGAGAGCTTAAATGTCACCCTAACCAAGGTGATGCCAGTCCACTTGGGAAGGAGGTCACTGCATTATAAGAATTTAAACCAAGTTTTGCAATTTTTTTTTTATGCAAAAAATTCCCTCGTCTGCATGTGTACTCAATTATTTTAGCCTCTTATTGTTTTTGAAAAATCTGAGTGAAATTCTAGCAACTTTAAAAATGTTTTCAATCATGTTTTGTTTGCGTACCTAACTGGAAAATATTCACTATATTTCAATTTTAAGGGATTATGCCAAACTGGTAGGGCGACGAGTGCAAGAACTGGGACTTCTTGTGGATCTTGTGTACCTTAAATTAGAGTTGGCTCTTGATACTGCTTTGAAAGATGTTCGAGAAGAAGGTTCCCCGTTTTGTGTTGTCGTTGGTGGAGAACATCAGTCTCTTTCATCGTGCACGGTGATTATTTTGTATGCTGGCCACAAAGGTACATTTTCAGTTTCTGTAAAGACACATCTAGAATTCTTGAGGTGTAGAGCCCCAATGATGTCGTTACATTTTCATTGACATTTTTGTGCTATTACAGGAAACTTTGTTATCCGGAGGCGAACCGTCTGCCAAGCTGGAGCCACCGGCAAAAATCAGGAGCCGTTTTTTATTCTTTTCGTTTCTTTTCTTTGCTTTTTTTGAACAGTCGAGCTCTGCAACGTCTGTAGCTAAGCAACAGCTTCAGCTAGAGACGCTACAGAGACGCTTGCCGACTGTTTAGAGATACTGACGCAGTCCATGTCCATATGCAGCAAGACCTGGACAACACTCAGACTTGGGCTGACAAGTGGCAAGTAACATTCGCACCACACAACCATCTCCAACAAGCGAGACTCTAACCATCTCCCCATGACATTCAATGGCATTACCATCGCTGAATCCCCCACTATCCACATCCTGGGGGTTACCATTGATCAGAAACTGAACTGGACCAGCCATATAAATACTGTGGCTACAACAGCAGGCCAGAGGCTGTGAATTCTGCGACGAGTGTCTCACCTCCTGACTCCCCAAAGCCTTTCCACCGTCTACAAGGCACAAGTCAGGAGTGTGATGGAATACTCTCCACTTGCCTGGATGAGTGCAGCTCCAACAACACTCAAGAAGCTCGACACCATTCAGGATAAAGCAGCCCGCTTGATTGGCACTCCATCCACCACCTTCAACATTCACTCCCTCCACCACCGGCGCACTGTGGCTGCAGTGTGTACCATCTACAAGAGGCACTGCAGCAACTCGCCAAAGCTCCTTCAACAGCACCTTCCAAACCCGCGACCTCTACCACTTAGAAGGACAAGGGCAGCAGACACATGGGAACATCACCACCTACACGTTCCCCTGCAAGCCACACACCATCCTGACTTGGACCTGTATTGCCGTTCCTTCACTGTCGCTGGGCCAAAATCCTGGAACTCCCTAACAGCATTGTGGGTGTACCTACACCATATGGACTGCAGCGGTTCAAGAAGGCGACTCACCACCATCTTCTCAAGGGCAATTAGGGATGGGCACTAAATGCAGGCCTAGCCAGCGACGCCCACATCCCATCAATGAATTTAAAAAAAACAGGGTTTGTTGATTCATATGGAGATGAAAATCTCCGTTTGTTTCAACATTAGCTCTGGAGTGTATGGCAGTTTTGAGGGAACGGCAGCAGCTCGGTCCCGTCGGTGCCGGATAGCACAAAGTTTCCTGTATGTAACTTGATGCTCATAATCTGGAATGCATTGTTCTTGTACCAAATTACATATTCCCAAACATATATATACAGGAAACTTTGTGCTATCCGGCATCCATGGGACCGAGCTACTACCGTTTTTTTTTTTTTAAAAGCTCCGGATAGACCAGCGTCAATGTTATCCGCTAGGAGCTTTTCATCGCAGTATCTGACCACAAACACTTGCTCAGCAACAGCTTGTAAACACTCGGCCCATGGCTTGGAAGCGTCTCTGAAGCTGTTGCTAAGATACAGAGACGCTTTCTAGAGCCTGCCGTGTCTGACCGCAAACACTGTTGCTCAGCAACAGCTTGTAAACACTCGGCCCAGTAGCTTGGAAGCATCTCTGAAGCTGTTGCTAAGCGACAAAGACGCTTTCCAGAGCCTGCCTGTGAAAAGAATGCTAGGAGAGAAAAAAACACCTAACCAAAACGGCTGCTGATTTCTGCCATTAGATCAAAGTTGCCGGACATTCAACTTCCGGATAGCACAAAGTTTCCTGTATAGGTATTTCTTTCCCAAGTATATTTTAATAAAACAAAATGGTGAGTTTTAAACAATTTGTTTTTCCCTAGTACAGTATTGAGATTGATGTCTGCATCGTGTACAGTTTCTTCTTTTGGGCAAGCAAAGTGCTGGTGTGTTTCTGCTTTTAAGGAAGAGAGTTTGAGCTCCATGAGTTGCCTTTTTTTTTTTAACTCTTTGCAAGAAGTAGCAGTGAAACACTGCTCATTTGCTTGGTACTTGATTACCTGACTGAAATTGGAACTCTGAGGAAATGTGGTCTAACCATAATGCAGTAAGTTAGTACCACCTGCCATATGTTACTGGGCCTGCAAGAGGCTGAGATTGTTTTTCCCTTGCAGTTTTGTGCGATTGTACATAACCAACATCCATTTTCCTAGACAACTTATTTGCATACAGTATCTTAAGTCAGTAGGTTACTTGTTTGTTTTTTCATTGGGCAAACCCTGATTCTTCGACATACCTACCCAAGATGTGTGACTATTAGTGCGCTTAGTCTCTGAAGGAACTGGTTCCTGTACACCTCATTGTTTCCATTCCAGTTAGGAAAGGTTACAAATTTCTGTTTCATATCAGTTCATTACTGATGTCAGTTGAGCTGGAATTGACACTTCGAATGGATAGATTTTAATTTATTTTCACCTCTGTCTCTGTTAGGATATAGCCCCGCTGGTACCTGGGGAGCCATCGTTTCTTTCTTCAGTGGTTGTTCTTCATTTTCTAACCTGAGCAGTGAGTGTAGTCAGACTGTTCAATCATTGACGAGCTTACCGTGTCCACGTGGTCAAATTTCCAGGCATCACTGGGCAGCTATTGGAGGAATCTTAGAAAATTTTGTTTCCTCTTCCCTAATTTAAAAACACTGAACTTTCCCTGTGCTATATATAACCTTTCAAAGTTTGGATTAATTTAACTCTTTCTGATTAGCTGCTTTTAAAATTCTGCTGAATGATCAGCATTAAAAATTTACAGATATAGAAACCTTGTATTTTAAATCTTTATTTCACCAGTTTTATACTGTTGTAACAAGCATATTAAGATAATATCCTTAATTTTCAGTACACATAGTTTATCATCTCTAATAATTGCTTCCAGCACCAGTGCCAGACTTGAAATCTACAACTGAGATGTCCAAACTTTTGAGCTGGGGACCAGATAAACATATCAAAGCCAGTGAGTGGGCTTCATATGATTGCACAGAAATGTGAGCCTTCACATACAAAAATGCTTTTGTTCTAATGCACACAAAATCTAAATCTGTCATACACACAGGGCGAAACCCCTCCCTCCATAGACCAAGCTTGCTCTCCCCTTTTCTTCCTCCTTTTAATCTCTTCCTCATTTTCATCCCTTTTTCCTCATAAATCCTTCCCTACACACACACAACAGCTTGGAAAAATTGATACCTTCAGCTTTTTAAAATTTCCAGGTCTGAAGGATGGGTTGGCTAGTCATGCAAAGATGAAAGGATCTACCAGAGGCTTGTGGTCAGGATGAAGGGAACTTGGGTTTAGACTGCAGTCCATGCCTTGGACACTCTTGACCTACAGTACAGTTATGTAGTATCCCTATATAAATGATTGAACTTCAAAAATAATTTGTGCAAAACACTTGAGCTGTTTGGAGTAAGTCATAGTCATTCTCTCTCTCTCTCTCTCTTTCATTCTCTCATTCTCTCGCTCTCATTCAATATTCATTTCAAATGCTTTATTGGCATGAAAGTTTACAGGGAACCATATTGCCAAAGCTTACATAACAAAAAGTACAGTTTTCCAACATTCTGTAGGTGTCAAACAATTTTGACCTTCGTTGGGTACATACAATATTACTTTAAACAATATTAATTTAAACAGTCGTTGTACATCATTGGGTACATTCAGTATTAATTTTAAACAGTCCTCAGGTTGTGACATGTTGTTACATATTTGGCACCAAGGTGTGGTCTGTCTCCTTCTCCCAGGACTAATCTTAATTTTGACAGGTCATCCAATTCCTTGAAATCTGGGGTTGTTTGGCTGAGCTTGTCAAATAATATGTTTCTTGATGTGTTGAATTTTTCGCATTTTAGGAGGAAATGCATCTCTGTCTCAACCTCGCCGGCCAGACATTGATCACATATTCTATTCTCTCTAGGTTGCCAGGATTTTTTGTATCTTCCTTTTTCAATCAGCTGGTCGCTTAGTCTGTACCTGGTGAGGGTCTGTCTCTGTTTTGTGTCTCTGATGGTCGAGAGATAGTCTGCCAGTTTATATTCTCTTTTTAGGGCCCGGTAACATTCTAATCTGCTTTGGCTTTTGGTTATTTTGTTCCAATGTTCCAGGTAGGTTTCTTTGCATTGTTTAATGATTTGGTTCACTCGGATTGGTGTTTGGACGGCAGTGTTGGTCTGGGACTGGTCAGGGTCTGGCTGAGTAGGAGTACTTAGTTTCTCATTCCTCTCTCTCTCTCTCTCTCTCTCATTAATATATATACACTATCTTAGCTTCTGTGTAATGTTATGTAGCTCAGAACTTTTAATTGTTTTTCCATCATTCCAATTTATTGAAATCCCAGTGACAACGCCATTGTGGTTTATTCCAAAATCTTTGCTAGTAAGTTATAAAAACATCCTCAGTGTGCACCTAACACACTGAAGAGCTTTCTTTCCCAGGTTTGCAGTGATATCAGATGAAAAATGAAGTTGCCTTTCTTCAACAGAACATCGTAATATGCCTTTGGAAGATGCTTTGGACCTGATTTCTCGTGAACATCAACGCATATTTGGTGAAAATCTGGAAAAAGAGCGACTTGAGATTGCACACAAAGCAGCTAATTTGGCAGATGATTACCTTCATCGTGAGTCGTACGATGAAAGTCATGTCGTGCCAAGCAGCGTTCGGCATCTCCTGTTTCTGCTAGGTGATGGAAAGCATCTTTATGCTGAGGAGCTGCAGAAAGTGATTGACTACTTGAACAAAAGAAAAGAGGACCTTGAAGGAGGTTAGTTAAGAATTAATAATTCTGCCTGTATAATGGGTTCATATCGGTAGAATCCACTCAAGAATCTAAGCAATTGTTGAAATTAATTTCACTGTTTTTAGTTAGATATTGTGAATAATGTTATATAATAACTAAAAATACACATGTAACATAGGTTACCTCAAACTATTGTATAGATTTATTACCGTATGAGCCATTTATGAAAAATAGCATCGACTAGACAATACGTTTGTTAACGTTGCTCAATAATCTAATACGGTTAAGATACATAACTGGAAAAATCTGAGGAATGGTTTAATTTCTGGAGATCAAAACTGTGACCAGGACAAAGCATGGTTTTATGAAGGGGAAGTCATGTTTGACAAATTTGCTGGAGTTCTTTGAGGAAGTAACATATAGGGTGGATAAAGGGGAACCAGTGGACGTAGTGTATTTAGACTTCCAAAAGGCATTTGACAAGGTGCCACACAAGATTATTGCTCAAGATAAAAAATCACGGGATTGGGGGTAATATTCTGGCATGGATAGAGGATTGGCTATCTAACAGAAGGCAGAGAGTTGGGATAAATGGTTCATTCTCGGACTGGCAATCAGTAACTAGTGGTGTTCCGCAGGGGTCAGTGCTGGGTCCCCAACTCTTTACAATCTATATTAACAATTTGGAGGAGGGGACCGAGTGTAACATATCAAAGTTTGCAGATGATACTAAGATGGGAGGGAAAGTAGTGAGTGAGGAGGACATAAAAAACCTGCAAGGGGACATAGACAGGCTAAGTAAGTGGGCAGAGATTTGGCAGATGGAATACAATACTGGAAAGTGTGAGGTTATGCACTTTGGCAGGAAAAATTGTAGAGCAAATTATTATCTTAATGGCAAGAAACTGGAAAGTACTGAAGTACAAAGGGATCTGGGGGTCCTGATGCACGAAACTCAAAAGGTTAGTATACAAGTGATTAAGAAGGCCAGTGGAATGTTGGCTTTCATTGCTAGGGGGATAGAATATAAAAATAGGGAGGTATTGCTTCAGTTGTACAAGGTATTGGTGAGACCGCACCTGGAATACTGTGTACAGTTTTGGTGTCCATACTTCAGAAAAGACATACTTGCTCTCGAGTCAGTACAAAGAAGGTTCACTCGGTTAATCCCGGGGATGAGGGGGTGGTCATATGAGGAGAGGTTGAGTAGATTGGGACTCTACTCATTGGAGTTCAGAAGAATGAGAGGCGATCTTATTGAAACATATAAGATTGTGAAGGGGTTGGATCGGGTGGATGTGGGGAGGATGTTCCCGATGATGGGTGAAACTAGAACTAGGGGGCATAGTCTTAGAATAAGGGGCTGCTCTTTCAAAACTGAGATGAGGAGGAACTACTTCACTCAGAGGGTGGTAGGTCCATGGAATATGCTGCCCCAAAAAGCTGTAGAAGCTACATCATTACATAAATTTTAAACAGAAATAGACAGTTTCCTAGAAGTAAAGGGTTATGGGGAACGGGCAGGAATTTGGACATGAGTCTAGGTTCGGATCGGTCATGGCCCTGTGGGTAGCGGAGCGGACCCAGGGGCCGTGTAGCCTGATCCTGCTCCTATTTCGTGTGTCTAATTCTGTTAGATTCAGGAGATGGTTCAGTGATAGTAGATTGGCGGTTAGGATCAGATCAGCCATGATCTTATTGAATGGCGGAGCAGGCTCGAGGGGCTGATTGGCCTACTCCTGCTCCTATTTCTTATGTTCTTATGACAATTCCACTGAGGAGGCTACCAGATGGCTTTTCTGGCTATTGCCAGTACCAATCTCTTACTTCCTTGTGCATTGAGGTTCAAAGGTGTAGTGAAGGATTGAATATGCATACTTATTCCATGGGACTGAATATTGGTGCTGCTCGTAGGTCCCTAATTCAATCCTGCATCTTCTCCAAAACACCCAGATTAGCTGAGAGATCACTGCACATGGAGATAAGGCTGCTAAGGATGGGTTGGTGGTAGACAGCTGCTGGTGTAGCGTCCCCCTATCTCTGATAAGTCCAAGTTAGAAACTGAATACCTTGAGGAAAGGATCACTCTGCGCTGCATTTAAATATACATAATGAAGTTTAAATCTATTTTCCAATAAATTTGCATGTATCTGAAGTTGCTTTTACTGACTCATCTGATTTTTAGGATTTGTCTACCCGCACTAAAAAATGGCCTCTTCCAGACCCACAAAATTCAAACCAGGAAATATAAGCACAAATAGGACTCGGTTGTGTGGGAGCCAAACTGCTAAGGGATTGGACCACATATGGTCTTAGGGCTGCAGTTTGGACACCCTTGCTGTAGTGCTATAGAAGTTTGATTTGACTCTGATGTAGAACCTTGATTATGTGCTTATGCCTTCATGTATGTTGGTCTTCATAATTGTTGCAAACGTAACAGTAATTTGATAATATGATACATACTTGTATGTTTTGATAGAGGTGAACAGTAATTGGCAAAACTTCCAGGAAGAAAGAACTGAAATTTTTCAATGGCCACATGAAGGTAAATGAGCAAACTTCAGAATTTGTGTAATGTTTTATCTGGTGGTTATTCAATTTGGATTAGTTGTATTGTACAGGTGTCATTTCCATTGTTGTATGTATTCCTGTAATTCTCACTTACTTTCATAACACGCCCAGCTCCTTTCTAAAAGAGCATTGATACTTATTTTGGAACTTTCACATCTGTAATTTTCTGAAGGGAAAATCACAGAATCACAGAAACCCCACAGTGCAGATAGAGGCCATTTTGGCCCATCGAGCCTGCACCGACACATATCCCACCCTATCCCCGTAACCCCACGTATTTAATCCCCCTAACACTAAGGGTCAATTTATCATAGCCAATCAACCTAACCCGCACATTTTTGGACTGTGGGAGGAAACCGGAGCACCCGGAGGAAACCCATGCAAACACGGGGAGAATGTGCAAACTCCACACACAGTCGCCCGAGGCCGGATTCGAACCCTGGTCCCTGGCGCTGTGAGGCAACAGTGCTAACCACTATGCCACCGTGTATTCCAATCTCGCTTGAGTCAAGGTGCTGAAAAAATATTTGTGTAATGCTTGCAAAATTATGCTTTTAGCAATTATAAAATCACTTACTGACCTTTAAGTTTATGCATTCTGCTGATAATTCCAAGTTGTTTCTGTGCAAAAAGACAGCAATTTGAATTAAACATAAAAGAATAGCAGCAAGTGCGAATTTAGTGCTTTAAGATTTAAATTAAGAGGTGTACATTGTGTATTAACATGCATTAAACTTTTGTCTTTTATTTACTTTCCAGCCTCTCTCGTTCAACAACCCACTGGAACTGAGAGTTTCTATGATGTAGGCAGTGTTTCACAATCCTCCAGCAAGCCTAAGCCCCTTCTTCCAACACCAGGCAGGCCACCCCTTTTGGGTCATGCACCACTTTCTCAGAAAAAACCTCCGCTTTTGGGTGATCGGCCAATCAGGGCTCTTCTGCCTGCACCAGGTTAGCATTTTTTCCCCAAACATTTTGCACTCTGCTGCCAAATATCTTGTATGTAACTTCAAGCATTACAAGATTGTAAAACCAGTTTGAATTGAGTTCAGAATGTTTCATCTCTATTTCTGAGCATCATTTTACAAGGTAATGAACTTTGCATTACAAAGGTGTCTTTTCTAGTCTCCTGTACTGTGCCATGCAGTAGATTAAAAAACCAACATTTTGTTCAAGAAATGTCTCAATTCTTTTTAAAAATATTTTCACTTAAGGTAATATTCCAGCAATTTTCCAACAGCTAAAAAGACATCTTGACACATCAATACATGGAGCTGTTTTAAGCTTGTTCTGCAGGAAGTGTGTCCTTTCCCCAATGTTCCTACAATCTATGTTTTCCAGTCTATAACTATATTGCTAATTAAGTTTTATAGAATACATTTTTTTTTTTGGATTTGTTCCATTTCTAGACAAGTTACAGGAAATGGCAGATGTATTATTCCTGGGGGACAAGTACCACAGAGCGATCAAATTTAATACAATCTGGGACTCTGAGGTACCAAGTACCAGGAGCCATATTTCTAACTTTAAAAAGGCTAAGTTCAAAGAAATGAAGGAACAACTAAAGCAAATGGATTGGAGGAGTATGTTCAACAACACTTCAGTAGAGTAGAATTTTTATTTTTTTTAATTGCTGAGGATGCAGGAAAAATGCATACCTAAAATTGACAACTCTGACTAAACAAATGTGACCATAACTGGATTAACAAACAAATGGAAAGTGAAACTGAGAGGAAATGTGAGCCCTACAAATCCTGAAAGGGGAGGAAGTTCACTGGGGTGAATATAAGCATGTGCAGAAACAGGTTAAAAAAGCCAAGAGACACTTAGAAGAAGGCATAGCTGCAGAGGCAAAATAAGTTTAAAACAAAATCAGTGTTGCAACACTATCAATGATGCAAATGAAGAGTAGGATTAAACTGGTCATTTTCAGGTTGGCAAGTTGTAACTAGTGGGGTGCCACAAGGAACAATACTTTGGCCTCTGCTATTTACAATCTATATCAATGACTTTGAGACAGAATGTACTGTATCCAAGTTTGCTGATGATACACAGCTAGGTGGGAAAGTAAGATGTGTGGAGGCTGCAAAGGGATATAGACAAGTTAAGTCAGGGCAAGAAGGTGGCAGATGGAGTATAATATGGGGAAATGTGAAATTATCTACTTTGGTCAGAAGTATAGAAAAGCAGAATATTTTTTTAGAAGGTGAAAGACTAGTAAATAGTATGCAGAGGGATTTGGGTGATTTTGTACACGAAACACAAAGTTAACATGCAGGTACAGCAATTAGGAAGGCAAATGGTATGTTGGCCTTTATTGTAAGGGGGTTGGAGTACAAGAGTAAGGAAGTCCTTGCTGCAATTGTACAGGGCTTTGGTGAGACCACACCTCGAGCATTGTGTACAGTTTTGGTCTTGCCTAAGGAAGGATATACTTGCCTTGGCGGGGGCGCAACAAAGGTTCACCTGGTTGATTTCTGGGATTGTACTATGAGAAGAGATTGAGTAGGATGGGCCTATATTCTCTGGAGTTTAGAAGAGTGAGAAGTGATCTCATTGAAATGTATAAAATTCTTAGCTGGCTTGACAGGGTAGATGTTGAGGGGTTGTTTTCCCTGGCTGGAGAATCTAGAACTAGGGGTCATAGTCTCAGGATAAAGGGTCTGCCATTTAGGACTGATGAGAAATTTCTTCACTCAGAGGGCTGTGAATCTTTGGAATTCTCTACCACAGAGTGCTATGAATACTCAATTGTTGAGTATATTCAAGAGAGAGATCAATAGATTTTTGGACACTAAGGGAATCCAGGGATATGGGGATAGGGTGGGAAAGTGGAGTTGAGGTAGAAGATCAGCTATGATATTGAATGGTGGGCTGTATGACCTACTCCTGTTCCTATTTCTTTTGTTTTTATGTTATGAATCGGCTTATTCTGTGCTGCATTCTTAAGTAGCTATTGCTATTAAAGAAAATATTAAAAATGTGTTGCAAGATGAAACAGCCTGAACTTGTTAGTGGATCAAGATACTTGCACAGTAAGTAAATATCTTTTTGTTCTGTTGTAGTTCATCCATTAAAACTAGGCCCTAGACTCCAGCTGCAGTAAGGAGTGACCACTTGAAGCATCGGAATGCACACTGCTTTGGAGTGGAGTTTGTATGTCCAACACAACATTGTTTGAAGAGCACCAGAAGTATAAGACACCATACCGTACCAATACCGCGGGACACCTTGATGAATAGTCACAGACTGTGAATTGTAAACTGTAGTATTTTAGCATTTTAGAAAGATCCCATTGTAAGTTCAAGTTCCTTTTGAAGGTGTATGCCCAATGTCATGTATAAGGACCATTTTTTTGTAATTTTTAAATGTCTCCATGAATGGTTTTGAAAAGGTTGGGAAAACCTCTTTGATAAATGTATCTTTCGTGGTGGTTGTTTATTATTTCATTTGTTAGATGCTCGTTAGAAATTTCTCCTGTTTTTGAGAATTTCTTTCAAGATTTTATTGTATGGTGATACTTTTTTTATGGAGACCTAAAATGTACTCTGACCTGCTTTTAGCAACACAGATGCCCTCCACGTGGGTATCTACAGGAGTAAATTGAGCAAATATCACCATACAGTATTATCTTGACCAGATTTGTACAACAGTTCACTTGATGCTTTTCTTTTGTACTGAGCATTGTAAAAGTGCTGCGTTGATTTGACGAGAAACAATATGTTCAGTATATCCCAATTAAAGTAATTAAATTTCTTTAATGTATTGATATACACCTCTGTTAAATGAAGTTTCTAATTATTTGGAGGGGGGGGGGTGGAAAGAACCCACAACAATCATTTCAGAAACCTTAGTTCTCTGTGTTGCAATGTGATAGTATTTTAAAGTAAAGGGATGTCTTCTGTAACAACTGAAGAATAAGTAGGTGTTTGAACTGAATAAAGGTTCCCCTTTTTTCTTTGTAATGCATTTGTTTGAACATATAAATTATTTTGTGCAATACATTGAACTTTGGTTTAAAGCAAATTACTGTGGCTTGAAGCAGAAAGAAAAGCATGTGTATTATGTGATCCTTCTCTAATAGTTCATGCTTTCTCTTGCGTTTGCCCTTAACTTCATTTTTATCAATGTGTAATATGGTTTTGGCCCTCTCGATTCGCAAGTTCCAAATGTGCTGTTTTAAATGCTCTTCCATTTTCTGCATTTGAAATCAAAACTCATCGCACTATTTCTAACTTCAACATTCTTTCCTGGGACCTCAAAATTGTTAATCTTCAGCTCCCTCAGTCTTTTAATTTCTCCTACAATTTACAGGATTTTAAAACTCTCTTTTTTGGCATTGCCTAACCACTTGATTTATCCCATCCTTTGATGGTGTCCTACACAATGGACGTTGGCCTTTCACCTAACTTTCTTAGTTTAAAAGAGAATGGATGCATGGGTGTATAGAACTGATGCTTTGTGAGATTAGTCATAACCTTCCCCTTTTTAAAAAATGTATAATTTGGTAACAGTTAAAATTGTTGCCCTAAATACTTTGCCTTATATAGGAAGGTGACCACATTCTATTCTATATACTGAAGCTTTGGATGGTTAAAAAATAGTGTTCATTCTTTTGACTTGTGGGGCTATAATTAAATGGAATTTTAGTAATTTTGTCTGGTAGCTGCATACTAACCAGCAAGATAATCTCATTTTATAATAGTCCTGAAGTGAAAAATAAAAACTCCCAAGGATATTTAAATTATTCTTTGCTGTGCTTTGCATCTCCATGTGATCAAATGGAAAAATATATATTTGAAGTCAAACAAGGAAGGAGACCTGAAATGATTTTGTGGAATGTCATTGTATGGTTGGGGGGTGCTCTGGTTTAACTGTGACTTTGTTGGTGAGTAATTTGAATGGTAATTACTCACCAAGTACAAATTTCCATGATTGAGCATGAATTTTTCATGGGGGGGTGTTTTTAAACTTAACACTGGGGACTTTTCTATTTGGCATGGCAGAGGATTGGAAATAGGATATACTAATACATTCTTAAGAGTTTAGTTCTTTTTGCCTCCAATTACAGTTAGTATATCATTGCGCTCAGCAGTTTTGTGCGGAATTGATGTTGGTAAGAAGAAGGGGAGAATGAGCCTTGTCTGAAACGGCATCCCTACTCTTGACAGCTCTGTGCGAAGGATCTCTATTCAAATGATAAAGATGATACCAGGTAATCTTTCTAAAAGGAGCTAGCTACTGAGTTTTCAGAAAAATTCACAATACCTGTTAAGATTATTACATAATGCCTTTCAACTTGAAAATCTCCAGACAACACTGGCCCTTTCTCATGTGTAAATAATTATTTGTAAGGGGTCTTCTGCACATGTGTGCTGTATGAGGGTTAGGGCCTAAACTGTCTCGTCTCCCACCGGAACCACGCATGCGCACCTAGTGGTCCCGAATGCGCATGTGCCTAGCTGCAGGCCTGCAGCCTCAACCACACTTTCCTCCCTTTGGAGAAGGTCAGGGGATTGGAGGAGCTTGGGGGGGAGAAAGTCAGGAACTCTTGGGGGCAGGAAGAGCAGGTTGGGAACTCGAGAGGGGAGAAGATTAGGCACTCTTTTGGGGGGGGGGGGGCGAGAAAAAGAGTTGGAGCCTGGCGAAAACTGGGAATGAGAGAAAGTGAACTAGATGGGAGAATAGATCACATTTCCATCTCTTTCCCCCCCCCCCCCCCCCCTGTTAGACGTGGATCATGTTCTAGCCAGATGAATTAATGAATTCCCACACGCTGAGAAGGTGAACGGCCTCTCTCCAGTTTGAGCTCACTGGTGTGCCAGAAGGTTGGATATACACATGCACACTACACACCTGTCATTCAGAATTAAAGAATTTTTATCACTTCCAAAAGGGGAAAACAAACCTAAAACTCCAAAGAAGTAACTAACCCACTAATTAGAGTGTAAAGTATTTTCCCAGCCAAGGACAATTATAATTGCTGAACACTAGATAAGAGGATCCTCATAAAACTTAACTACACTTCCACTTCCTGTAGGCTGACTAACAACACAGGATCAGGTTACACATTGCAGGGTTGCCTGCAGCAAACAGGATCAAATTATATATTCCAGACAAACGGTTGGCTGTTGTCCTCCCACGGGGACCAATCAGAAATCTGATCCAACCCACTGGTGTTGCAAATAATCGCTGCCTAGAGTTAAAAAAAAAGTTTAGATTTATACAACATTAATACAATGGAATGCAAGATTTTAGAGAAGAACCCAGCATTAATATTTCCACAGAGATGAGAGTTTCAGATGATTTCCACTGCAATAATGTATTTCCAAGAGCTGCCAGTGTGCAGAGAACGAGATGTTTTTCCCCATTTTATTTATTACAATAGCAGGCAGCTGCACAAGAATTAATCATGTTGCATCTTACTGAAGCTTTGAAGGGCTGAATCATAATTTCAGTTTCAAGTTAGGTAGTCTCCAAGTAAAGCATTTTGTGTTTCTAAGCAGTTACCTATTTTTTTTTAAAAACTGGGACAAGAGCATTTACCACTAATGTACTGAAGACAGGACAGGTATCTCTTAACTCAGCCACTTGTATGTTGTAGTTTTTTGGATATTTAAAGGAGCCATTCCTTCCTGCAACAATCTTCGCACATCTTATAAGTGAAACTTGCATCCCTTTCAAGCCAGATGTTCTACCCCTGCAGCTAAGGCCTAAAGGTTACATGGTAACTTGGACTTTATTTGTTGTCAAATAGTCGAAGGCCTTGTGAATAACAAACGGATCTATTGTTATACATATGTTATGGGAACGGTAGCATAGTGGTTATGTTATTGGACTAGTAATCCAGAGGCCTGGACTAATAATCTGGAGACATGTGTTCAAATCCCATCAGGGCAGCTGTGGAATTTAAAATTCAGTTAATTAAATAAATCTGGATCGGATTGTCATAAAAACCAATCTGGTTCACTAATGTCCTTTAGGGAAGGAAGTCTGCTGTCCGTATCTAGTCTGGCCTATTTGTGACTCCAGACCCACAGCAATGTGGTTGACTCTTAACTGCCCTCTGAAATGGCCTAGCAAGCCACTCAATTGTAACAAACCGCTACAAGAAACAACAATAATAAAACAGAACTGGACCACTGAGCACTGGCTTTCAACATGACAACAGCCCACCCAGCCCAGTTGACTGCAAAGTCCTCCTCACTAACATCAGGGGACATGTGCCAAAATGGGGAGAGTTGTCCCACAAACGAGTCATGTTGAACACCATGTTGTTCTCCTTGGAGCAGAGAAGATTGAGAGGAGATGTGATAGAGGTCATAGTGTTATACAGCACAGAAAGAGGCCCATCGTGTCCGCGCTGGCCCTCAAGCCCTGTCTAGTCCCATTTTCCAGCACTTGGTCCGTAGCCTTGTATGCTATGGCGTTTCAAGTGCTCATCTAAATGCTGCTTGAATGTTGCGATGGTTCCTGCATCTACCACCCTTTCAGGCAGTGAGTTCTGGATTCCAACCACCCTCTAGGTGAAAAAGATTTTCCTCAAATCCTCTCTAAACCTCCTGCCCCTTACCTTGAAACTATGCCCCCTGGTTAGTGACCCCTTTACCAAGGGGAAAAGTTCCTTTCTATCTACCCTATCTATGCCCCTCAATTTTGTACACCTCAATCAGGTCCCCCCTCACCCTTCTCTGCTCTAAGGAAAACAACCCCAGCCTGTCCAGTCTCTCTTCATAGCTGAAGCGCTCCAGCCCAGGTAACATCCTGATGAATCGCCTCTGCACCCTCTCCAATGCAATCACATCCCTCCTATAGTGTGGTGACCAGAACTGCACACACTATGCCAGCTGTGGCCTAACTAGCGTTTTGTACAGCTCCAACATAACCTCCCTGCTCTTATATTCTATGCCTCAGCTAATGAAAGCAAGTATCCCAAATGCCTTTTTAACCACCTTATCTACCTGTCCTGCTGCCTTCAGGGATCTATGTACATGCATACTAAGGTTCCTCTGTCCTTCCTAGGGTCCTACCATTCCCTTGCCTTGTTAGTCCTCCCAAAATGCATCACCTCACACTTTTCAGGGTTAAATTCCATTTGCCACGGTTCTGCCTATCTAACCAACCCGTATCATCCTGTAGCCTGAGGCTTCCCGCCTCGCTATTTACCACTCCACCAATTTTCATGTCATCTGCAAACTTACTGATCATACCTCCTACATTCATATCTCAATCATTAATGTACACTACAAACAGTAAAGGACCCAGCACTGATCCCTGCGGTACACTACTGGACACAGGCTTCCAGTCACAAAAATAACCTGCGACCATCACTGATGCGCCATCAATAACTCCAGAAGACTAAGAGTTAAACTTATAACAAGTAGGCTTTTATTAACAAAAGAATACGAGCATGCCTCTGCTGGTAGACCGATCCTTAAAGCCAGGGGGACTGGAGGTCAATCACCTTTATACCTGGGCTTAGGGGTGGAGCCAGGGGCGGAGCCAGCTGAGGCATGCCCAGACATGTTCTGTACAGGCAGATTAGTGGTTTACCACAATCACCCTCTGCCTCCTGCCACTAAGCCAATTTTGGATTCAATGTGCCAAATTGCCCTACATAC
The DNA here is from genome assembly GCF_052327205.1 of Somniosus microcephalus. NCBI lineage: Eukaryota > Metazoa > Chordata > Chondrichthyes > Squaliformes > Somniosidae > Somniosus > Somniosus microcephalus. The sequence goes on from NC_140992.1 coordinate 224,218,661, forward strand.
GAACATACAAATTCGGAACAGGAGTGGGCCACTCGGCCCTTCGAGCCTGTGGCGCCATTCAATAAGATCATGGCTGATCTGATTACTCCACATTCCCGCCTACCCCCGATAACTTTACATCCCCTTGCTTACCAAGAATCTATCTACCTCTGCCTTAAAAATATTCAAAGACTCTGCTTCCACCACCCTCTGAGGAAGAGAGTTCCAAAGACTCACGACCCTCTGTGAGAAAAAATTCCTCCTCATCTCTGTCTTAAATGGGCGACCCCTTATTTTTAAACAGTGACCCCTAGTTCTAGATTCTCCCACAAGAGGACACATCCTCTCCACATCCACCCTGTCCAGACCCCTCAGGATCTTATATGTTTCAATCAAGTCACCTCTTATTCTTCTAAACTCCAGCGGATACAAGCCTAGCCTGTCCAACCTTTCCTCATAAGACAACCCGCCCATTCCAGATATTAGTCTAGTAAACATTCTCTGAACTGCTTCCAATGCATCCTTAAATAAGGAGACCAATACTGTACACAGTACTCCACATGTGGTCTCACCAATGCCCTGTATAACTGAAGCATAACCTCCCTACTTTTGTATTCAATTCCCCTCGCAATAAACAATAACATTCTATTAGCTTTCCTAATTACTTGCTGTACCTGCATAGTAACCTTTTGTGATTCATGCACTAGGACCCAGATCCCTCTGCATCTCAGAGCTCTGCAATCTCTCACCATTTAGATAATATGCTTTTTTATTCTTCCTGCCAAAATGGACGACGTCACATTTTCCCACATTATACTCCATTTGCCAGATCTTTGCCCACTCACTTAACTTATCTATATCCCTTTGTAGCCTCATTATGTCCTGTTCACAATTTACTTTCCTATCTATCTTTGTGCCATCAGCAAATTTAACAATCATACCTTCGGTCCCTTCATCCAAGTCATTTATATAAATTGTAAAATGTTGAGGCCCCAGCACTGATCCCTGTGGCACACCACTCGTTACATCTTGCCAATCAGAAAATGACTCATTTATGCCTACTCTCCGTTTCCTGTTAGCTAGCCAATCTTCTATCCATGCCAATATGTTACCCCCTACATCATTAGCTTTTATTTTCCGCAATTACTTTTGATGTGGCACCTTATCAAATGCCTTCTGGAAATCTAAGTACAGTACATCCACCGGTTCCCCTTTATCCACAGCACATGTTACTTCCTCAAAGAACTCCAATAAATTGGTTAAACATGATTTCCCTTGCAGAAAACCATGTTGACTCTGCCTGATTACTTTGAACTTTTCTAAATGCCCTGCTATAACGTCTTTAATAATAGCTTCTAACATCTTCCCTATGACAGATGTTAAGCTAACTGGCCTGTAGTTTCCTGTTTTCTGTCTCCCTCCCTTTTTGAATAAAGGAGTTACATTCACTATTTTCCAATCTAATGGAACCTTCCCCGAATCTAGGGAATTTTGGAAAATTAAAACCAACGCATCAACTATCTCACTAGCCACTTCTTTTAAGACCTTAGGATGAAGTCCATCAGGACTCGGTGACTTGTCAGCCCGCAGCTCCAACAATTTGCTCAGTACCACTTCCCTGGTGATTATAATTTTCTTGTGTTCCTCCCTCCCTTCCATTTCCTGATTTACAGCTATTTCTGGGATGTTACTTGTATCCTCTATAGTGAAGACCGATGCAAAATACCTGTTCAATTCAACTGCCATCTCCTTATTTTCCATTATTAATTCCACAGACTCACTTTTTATAGGACCAATGCTCACTTTGTTAACTTTTTTTTAAATATCTATAGAAACTCTTACTATCTGTTTTTATATTTCTACCACATCTTCCCAAATTTGATCCCATGCCCCCAATATTTATTTTAAAGCCCTCTCTACCACCCTAGTTATACGACTCACCAGAACACTGGTCCCAGCAAGGTTCAGATGAAGACCGTCCCAACGATACAGATCCCATGGGCTCTTACCTTCTTGACCAGTCTCCCATGTGGGACTTTGTCAAAAGCCTTACTGAAGTCCATGTAGACTGCACTACCCTCATCCACACACCTAGTCACCCCCTCAAAAAATTCAATCAAATTGGTCAGACATGATCTCCCCCTGACAAAGCCATGCTGACTATCCCTGATTAATCCCTACCTCTCCAAGTGGAGACTAACTCTGTCCCTCAGAATTTTTTCCAATAATTTCCCTACCACTGATGTTAGGCTCACTGGCCTGTAATTTACTGGTTTATCCCTACTACCCTTCTTGAACAATGGTACTATGTTAGCTGTTCTCCAGTCCTCTGGCACCTCCCCTGTGGCCAGAGAGGTTCTGGAAATTTGTGTCAGAGCCCTTATAATCTCCTCCCTTGCCTCACACAGCAACCTGGGATGCATCTTTAGCCACTTTTAAGCCCGCTAAAACCACTAGTACCTCCTCTCTCTCAATACTAATTTGTTCAAGTATATCACAATCCCCCTGCCTGATTTCTATGCCTACATCATCCTTCTCCATAGTGAACACAGATGCAAAATATTCATTTAAAACCTCACTCACATCTTCCGGCTCTACACACATTTTGCCACTTTGGTCCCTAATGGGCCCTACTCTTTCTCTGGTTATCCTCTTGCCCTTAATATACTTGTAAAACACCTTGGGATTTTCCTTTATTTTGCCCGCCAGTGTTTTTTCAAGCCCCCTCTTCGCTCTCCTAATTTCTTTTTTAAGTACCCCCCTGCACTTTCTATACTCCTCTAGGGCTTCCACTGTTTTTAGTCCTTTGTATCTGCCAAAAGCCTCCTTTTTTTTCCTAATCCATTCTTGAATATCCCTTAACATCCAGGGTTCCCTGGGTTTGTTGGTCCCACCCTTGACCTTTACAGGAACATGTTGGCGCCGTACTCTCTCTATTTCCTTTCTGAAAGACTCCCACTGCTCTGATGTGGATTTTCCTACAAGTAGCTGATCCCAGTCCACTTTGGCCAGATCCTGCCTTATCATATTAAAATCATGAGGGGTCTGTACAGTGTAGATAGAGAGAAACTGTTCCCATTGGCAGAAGGGTCGAGAACCAGAGGACACAGATTGAAGGTGATTGACAAAAGAACCAAAGGCAACGTAAGAAAAAACTTTTTTACACAAGAAGTGGTTAAGATCTGGAATGCACTGCCGGAAAAAGGGAGTTGGTTAAGTGAAATGAAGAATAGATTTGCCTTTCTAATCTAGGCTTTATTAACTTAAAAATCCTGTAGCACATCTTTCAACACCCAGTCCCAACTAAAGGCTGGAAAGAACTGAATTTAAGATGGCCACCACAAATCACATGACATCAACTACCAATGAGATTACAGCATATATCCCAAGGCAGGAAACAAACAACCAATCACAATACTTCTTACTAAACATAAAGAATAATCACCACGTTCACCCCTCCTTTTAAAATATACTCCAACCTAAATAACCTTTACAATTTATAATTAATTATTTACAACTAAAACTATGCACAGACAAAATAAAACTATTCAACATGACACAATACTAAGTGAGCAACAAATAGTAACATTGCACATAAGTATTAAGTATCTCTCAACTAAAACAATATAATATAATATTTCAACAATTTTAAAACATTACTATCCATTTTAAAAGTCCATTTTCAATCGGTCGACCGGATATCTTGTTCGTGTCGACCTTCTTAACCTTGGTGAAATTCCTTGCCCTCCCACACCAGGAGACACAGAAGTATCTTCTGCAGGAAGGCTATCCATATCCCGATTTTCAACGGTTTCCGGATTAGAAATCCCATCAGGAGGTAAACTGGGACGGTCATGAACATCCATCGAGGGCTGACTAATAGAAGTATAATTATCTGCAGTCGGATTGGAAATATTCGTAGTATCTGTAACAGCATCCACATTATCTGAATCATGACTATTGTTAATATCCTCAGAAGAGGGCTGGCCACCACAAGGAGCCAAGTCTTTAATTGAAACGGTACTTTCTTTCCCATCTTGGAATCGAATATGAGCATATTGGGAATTTGCCTCCAACAGCTCCACCTCCTCCACTAAAGGATTATATTTTGACAATCTAACATGGCGTCGAAGCAGCACAGGTCCCTGCATAGTAAGCCATGAAGGTACCGAATATCCCGTAGTAGATCTCCGCGGATAGTTAAAGAGCCTTTCATGGGGGGTCACATTAGTAGCCGTTGAAAGCAATGATCTAATGGAATGCAGGGCATCAGGCAGTACCATTTCCCACTGTGTATTCTTAAGGTTCCGGGATGTCAAAGCCAACATAACTGCCTTACCAGATCACCCCATTGTATCGTTCGCACTGTCCATTACCCTGGGGATTATACGGGGTAGTTCTGCTAGTAGAAATTCCCCGACTCTGAAGGTATTCCTTAAACTGGGAAGACATAAAAGAACTTCCCTGATCCGAATGGATATACGCAGGCATCCCAAAGATGACAAAAAGTTGAGTCAGACATTTGATAACTGTAGCAGCTGATACATCTGCACAAGGAAAAGCAAAAGGGAACCTTGAAAACTCATCCACAACAGTAAATATATATCAGTTTTGAGTAGTTGAAGGAAGAGGCCCCTTAAAATCGACGCTCAAACGTTCAAAAGGAGAAGTAGCCTTTATAAGATGAGCTCATTGAGGCTTAAAGAAATTCGGTTTACACCGAGCACAGATAGAACACGTAGAAGTCATCCGCTTGATGTCTTCAACTGAAAAGGGCAAATTCTTACTGCGTACGAAGTGTATCATCCTCGTAACCCCAGGATGGCATAAGGCATTGTGAAGATTAATAAGTGTATCTCCGTGAATCACAGAACAATAAGCCCTCGACAGCGCATCAGCAGCAACATTATCCTTCCCTGGACGATAAACTATATCAAAATGGTAACATGCCAACTCAATCCTCCACCTCATTATTTTATCATTCTTAATCTTTCCAAAATGTTTGACATCAAACATAAAGGACACAGACTTTTGATCAGTTACCAACATAAAATGTCACCCCGATAAATAATGTCTCCATTTACGCAGTGCTTCTACTATTGCATACGCCTCTTTCTCTATTGAAGAATGCCTTTTTTCACTATTGTTCAAGGTACGTGAGAAAAAGGCCACAGGTCTTCCATTTTGGTTCAGAGTAGCCCCAATTGCAAAATCAGAAGCGTCCGTCTCAATCACAAAAGGAACCTGCTCATCAATAGAATGCACAACTGCTCCAAGGATATCCTTTTTAAAATTATCAAAACACGTCCTGGCCTCCCATGATAGAGGATATGTCGTAACCCGAATAAGAGGCCGGATCTTCTGTGAAAAATTTGCAATCCAATTATAATAGTAAGAAAACAGTCCAACAACTCGTTGCAAAGCCTTAGAATTAGTAGGACAAGGTAAATCAATCAATGGTCGCAGACGTTCTGGGTCTGGTTTAATCTTGTTTCCCGAGATAATGTACCCCAGTAGATTTACCTCAGTGGTCGAAAAGGTACACCTCTTTATTGAAAGTTAAACCAACTTTTTCCGCAGCTTGAAGGAATCTTTCTAAATTAGAATCATGCTCCACCCTTGATTTGCCACACACCGTGATGTCATCTAAGTATGAAAAGGTGTCAGAGAGAGAGTTATCACTTATAAAAGCATCCATTGCTCGTTGAAAACAAGCAACACCATTAGTAACACCAAATGGTATTCGGCAAAACTGATACAGCTTTCCACCAGCCTCAAAGGCCGTATATGGTTGATCCTTCTTAACAATAGGAATCTGATGATAAGCACTCTTTAGGTCAAAAGTGCTAAAAACCTTATACTGAGATACTTTATTGATAAGCTCATCAATCTTAGGCAAAGGGTACGCATCTAATTGAGTATACCTATTAATAGTTTGGGAATAGTCTATCACCATTCGTTTCTTATGTCTCTCGTTAGTCGTGACAACTACCTGTGCCCGCCAAGGCGAACAACTAGGTTCAATGATTCCTTCCAATAAGAGACGTTGAACTTCAGAATTAATAAATTCTCTATCCTGACTGCTATACCTTCTTGACTTGGTAGCAATTGGCTTACAATCCGGCATCAAATTGGAAAAAAGTGATAATGGAGAAATGGATAAAGAGGTTAATCCACAAATAGATAAAGGTGGCTTAGTCCCTCCAAATGAAAGACTGAGAGACTCGTGTAACTGAAGCACATCGTGACCAATCAAAATATCCGCACAGAGATTAGGCAAAACAGATAGGCGTATATCAGTATACGTATTACCTAGAAGAATCAATTTCACAAGGCAACAACCAGCTACTTGTGAAGTGAGAGTCGTCTGAGCCATACACACCTGATAGGAAACAGGCGAAATTTTCAAATGCTTCTCCTTTGCAAACTGAAGACTTATAAAACTCTCGGTACTGCCCGTATCTATAAGGGCCTTCACTTCCAACCCATTAACTTGGGCCGTAACTATAGCTTTGTTTAGGCCATGAGCAAATGCAGCAGAAATTGATGCAATAAACGCCCTATCTAAAGGCTGAATAGTCACAGAGGAGGTAATTGAACCTGATGATTTACACACACGTGCGTAATGACCTCTCTTGCCGCATTTACTACACACAGCCTCCCGAGCAGGACACTTCAGATGAGGGTGCCGGACGTTCCCACAAAAATAACACTTCTGAATCCTAGAGGCAACAGCCGCTGAAGTAGAAACTGTTTCAGAATCTAGTAAACCACTCCTATTAAGTCCACATAATTCCTTTTCATCCGGAACTGCCGAAACCACAGTCACAGGCCGATTAAAAAGAGCATAAGAATCCGAACTTCTCTGAGCCACATCCAATGTAGAAGCTTGCTCAAAAGCACTCTTAAGATCCAAAGTCTTATTTTCTAACAACCGCTGACGAATTGATCTAGACAGTAATCCATTAATAAAAGCATCCCGTACCGATTCTTCCTTATAGTCTTCAGCCGTCACGGCCTTATAATTACAGTTAACACTAAGGCACCGAAGTGCTTGTAAATAAGTATCCAAAGATTCTCCCACCTGCTGCCTACGGGCAGATAGAAGGTGACGTGCAAATACCTCATTCTTTGGTTTAACAAAAATCTTTTCCAATGTAGAAATAGCCACTTCGTAAGTTTTACAGTCCAAAATATACTTATACACATCCGGAGCAATGTAGTTGATCAGCATATTCAGCTTATTTAGAGACTCTTGATCCAACACGCCCAAGAAGTTTTTAAATGTACAATACCAGTGTTTCCATTTATCATCCACTCCTGCAGAATTAGGGTCAGCATTGAATCGTTCTGGTTGAAGATATCACTCCATTCTGACATAAAGTTAATAAATTGAAATGAAGAATAGATTTGCCTTTCTAATCTAGGCTTTATTAACTTAAAAATCCTGTAGCACATCTTTCAACACCCAGTCCCAACTAAAGGCTGGAAAGAACTGAATTTAAGATGGCCACCACAAATCACATGACATCAACTACCAATGAGATTACAGCATATATCCCAAGGCAGGAAACAAACAACCAATCACAATACTTCTTACTAAACATAAAGAATAATCACCACAATAAGTATCTGAAGGAAAAACATTTGCAGGGCTATGGGAAAAGGGCAGGGGAGTGGGATTAGCTGAGAGTCGGCACGGGCTCGATGGGCTGAATGGTCTTCCATGCCATAACCATTCTATTATTCTATTCTATGAACACCACTTGGAAGAAGCACTGAGGATAGCAATGCCACAGAATGTAGTCTGGGTGGGGGACTTAAATGTCCATCACCAAGAGTGGCTCGGTAGCACCACTACTGACCAAGCTGGCCAAGTCCTGAAGGACATAACTGCCAGACTGGGCCTGCAGCAGGTGGTGAGATAACCAACTCAAGGGAAAAACCTACTTGACCTCATCCTCACCAATTTACCTATCACAGAGGCATCTGTCCATTACAGTATTGGTAGCAGTGACCACCGTACAGTCCTTGTGGTGACAAAGTCCCATCTTCACACTGAGGACGCACTCCATCATGTTGTGTGGCTATAGACAGAGCTAAACGATCCCACAACCAACGGATCAGATCAAAGTTCTGCAGTCCTGCCACATCCAGTCGTGAATGGTGGTGGACCATTAAAAAACTGACGGGAGGAGGAGTCTCCATGAACATCCCCATCCTCAATGATGGCGGAGCCCAGCACCGTGCTAAATGGGATAGATTCAGAACAGATCTTGCAGCTCAAAACTGGGCATCCATGAGGCACTGTAGGCTATCAGCAGCAGCAGAATTGATTTCCACCACAACCTGTAACCTCATGGCCCGGCATGTCCCTCACTCTACCATTACCATCAAGCCAGGGGACCAACACTGGTTCAATAAGGAGTGTAGAAGAGCATGCCTGAGCAGCACCAGGCGTAGCTAAAAATGAGATGCCAACCTGGGGAAGCTCCAACACAGGACTACATGCATGCTAAACAATGGAAGCAGCATGCTATAGACAGAGCTAAGCGATCCTACAACCAACGGATCAGATCAAAGTTCTGCAGTCCTGCCACATCCAGTCATGAATGGTGGTGGACCATTAAAAAACTGACGGGAGGAGGAGTCTCCATGAACATCCCCAACCTCAATGATGGCGGAGCCCAGCACGCGAGTGCAAAGGACAAGGCTGAAGCGTTTGCAACCATCTTCAACCAGAAGTGCTGAGTGGATGATCCATCTTGGCCTCATCCTGGGGACCCACCATCACAGAAGCCAGTCTTCAGCCAATTCAATTCACTCCACGTGATATCAAGAAAGGGGTGAACGCACTGGATACAGCAAAGGCTATTGGTCTCGACAACATCCCGGCTGTCGTGCTGAAGACTTGTGCTCCAGAACTAGGCTCCATGAACATCCCCATCCTCAATGATGGCGGAGCCCAGCACGCAGGTACAAAAGACAAGGCAAGACAAGGCAACCATCTTCAGCCAGAAGTGTCGAGTAGATGATCCAGCCTTGGTCCAAACATGGATAAAAGAGCTGAATTCCAGGGGTGAGGTGAGAGAGACTGTTCTTGACATCAAGGCAGCATTTGACCAAGTGTGGCATCAAGGAGCCCTAGTAAAATTGAAGTCAATGGGAATCAGGGGAAAGACTCTCCACTGGCTGGAGTCATACCTAGCACAAAGGAAGATGGTTGTTGGAGGCCAATCATCTTAGCCCCAGGACATCACTGCAGGAGTTCCTCAGGTCGGTGTCCTAGGCCCAACCATCTTCAGCTGCTTCATCAATGACCTTCCCACCATCATAAGGTCAGAAGTGAGGATGCTCGCTGCTGACTGCACAGTGTTCAGTTCCATTCGCAACTGCTTAGATAATGGGCCACAAATTCCAGGCCAGAAGCGTGAGTGCGCTCAGGGTACTCACGCTGCTGGCCGTTGGAAATGCCGGCGTTCAGCAGGAACAGCGCATGCGGGGAACGCCGGCATTTCCAGACCTCGAGCGCGTGCGACTGCACAGGCAGCGCTTGCGCAGTGAACTTCGTGGATTTCATTCCGTGAGGGTAAGTCCTCAGAACTTACACTGAAAAAAAGCAAGTGTAAAGTGGTTCATTGGCTGCGGAGGAAGATATATTTTATCGTGGAGCTTTTGAAATGCAATATTTTTGTTTGGGAAAGGGAGGGAAGTTATTTTAAGAAATTTTAAGTAAGTTTTAAAGTTAAAATTTTTTTTTTTTTAAAGGGTTTTCAGAACGGTAGGTAGAAGGAGCAATTGTGGCTGTGTGAATGGAATGTGAGAATGAGTTATGTATGTATGTCCACATATATTCCTTTACGTATATATGTGTATGTTTTATATTCCTTTACTATGAATGTATGTTTTTAATTATGATTTTCCAATAAGTTACTTTCTCTGAAAGTCATAATTAAATAATGCATTCATACACATAAGTAAAGGAATATATACATAACACGCAAAGGAATATATACAGACATACATACTTTCAGAAGCTCCACGATAAGAAATATCTTCCTCCGCAGCCTCTGTAGCAACTGTACCCATGCTTTTTTCATGTGTAAGTTGTAATGACTGGACCTCACTGAAAGCATTAATGAAAGCGGCGAATTATACTGCACACGCGCTGCATGTGCAGTCGCACGCGTTCTGCCTCTGAACCCCTTCGTTCAGAGGACAGGAAATGCCGGTTTTCCCCACATGCACTGTGCATGCTGAAAACCGGCATTTCATCCGGCCAGATGCGTAAGTACCCCGACCGTACTAGCGCATTTGGAAGGGAATTATTGGGCCAACATTTTACATGTCAATAAAATAAAAAATTTAACACTTGCACCACTTGCCCCCTCGCACCTGCGACTGAGGGTCCAAGGAGGTGCATTGCGCAAGAGGTCATCATCGGACGTATCCTCACACTGTTCCCTTTGGGGAACTGTATGAAGTGGTGGAAGGATTTATGGCCGTGATTAACGCTCATTCCGTGACCGTAACCATCTTTGAACCAGCCATTAGGGTGGTTAGTCCTATGGCGGGAGGGTTTTACGGGCTCCCACAACCCATCTGAGGGGGGGGGCGGCCACCAACACCCACGGACGCAAGTATCCCGCTGGATGTCCACCCAGAATTTAAAGTTGGAGCTCCGACTCCACTTGCCAGGACTGTCTGGAGTGGGGTTCAAAACCCAATCCTTCTGGCCCAGCGGCGGGGATGCTTACTGCTACGCAAAAGGCCCACTCCGCACAAAAGGTGACACCCATACGTTTCCTGCGCCTTTTCCCTCCCCGTGACTGGAGCCCTATGCTGCCATTTCACGTTGCTAATCGGATTGGGCCTTTGTCATAGCGGTAGGATCCCTGCCGCTGGGCCAGATCAGGGTAGGGTTTCGAACCCCGCTCCAGACAGTCCCGGCAAGTGGAGTCGGAGCTCCGGCTCTAAATTCTGGGTTGACATCCAGTGGGATATTTGCGTCCGTGGGTGTGGGTGGCCCCCCCTCCTTGTATAGCTTGTGGGAGCCTGTAAAACCCTCCCGCCATAGGACTAACCACCCCAATGGCTGGTTCAAAGATGGTTACGGTCACGGAATGAGCGTTAATCACGGCCATAAATCCTTCCACCACTTCATACAGTTCCCCAAAGGGAACAGTGTGAAGACACGTATGACGACGACATTGCTAAATAAATAAATGGAATTTAAAAAATTCTTTTACGGCTTTTAAAAGTCTTTAAATTGCTTTAATTCTCTTTAAAACTACTTCAGATTACTCAAAATAATGTAAACATTTTAAAAAGTTTATAAAAGTTACCAAAATCTTCAAAAAACTTCCAAAAACCTATTTAAACTGCTGCTTTGCATGTAAAAAAGCAAAGCAGCTTGACAGAAACGTTGGGGGCGTGTCCAGTGAAACTGAGACCTCAAGGGGCGTGTCTCACTTACACTGCACGCTCCTGGGTCCGCGCTGGCTGCGCTCCTGGGCGGCGTGACGTCATACGCTGCCCGGGATTCTTGCTTCAGTTTCTGGAAGTGCAGGCGTCCCTGGAGCTGATCGGCAGGAGCGCGGGGTAAGTGCAAATACGGGGCTTGCACGCGCTGCAAGCCCCGTTCTGGAATTTCTGGCCCAATGAAGCAGTCCATGCCCTCATGCAGCACCTGGATGACATTCAGGCTTGGGCTGATAAGTGGCAGGTATCATTCACGCCACACAAGTGCCAGGCAATGACTATCTCCAACAAGCGAGCATCTAACCACCGCCCCTTGACATTCAATGGCATTACCATTGCCGAATCCCCCAACATCAATATCCTGGGGATCACAATTGACAAGAAACTTAACTGGACCAGCCACATAAATACTGTTGCTACAAGAGCAAGTCAGAGGCTGGGTATTCTGCAGCGAGTGTCTCACCTCCTGACACCCCAATGCCATTCCACCATCTACAAGGCACAAGTCAGGAGTGTGATGGAATATGCTCCACTTGCATGGATGAGTGCAGCTCCAACAACACTCAAGAAGCTCGACACCATCCAGGACAAAGCAGGCCACTTGACTGGCGCCCCATCCACCACCTTAAACATTCACTCCCTCCACCGCCGGCATACCATGGCTGCAGTGTGTACCATCTACAAGATGCACTGCAGCAACTCGCCAAGGCTTCTTCGACAGCACTTCCCAAACCCACGACCTCTACCACCTAGAAGGACAGGGGCAGCAGGTGCATTTGAACACCATCACCTCCAAGTTCCCTCCAAGTCACACACCAGCCTAACTTGGAAATATATCGGCGTTTCTTCATAGCCGCTGGGTCAAAATCCTGGAACTCCCTCCTGAACAGCACTATGAGAGTACCTTCACCATGGAGACTGCAGCGGTTGAAGAAGGCGGCTCACCACCACCTTCTCAAGGGCAATAGGCGATGGGCAATAATGCTGGCCTTGCCAGCGACGCCCACATCCGAGGAAAGAATTTAAAAAACACACGTAGGCAAACTCCAGCTTTTTTTAAAATTTCTAGATTGAGCCGTTTTCTTTATACAGCCTCAAAGGACCGTGAGGACCTGTCACTGATTTTATGGAGCGAGCTTAGTCATAGTCATAGAGTTATACAGCACAGAAAGAGGCCCTTCGGCATATCATGTCCGCGCCAGCCATCAAGCCCTATCTATTCTAATCCCATTTTCCAGCACTTGGTCCGTAGCCTTGTATGCTATGGCTTTTCAAGTGCTCATCTCTAAATGCTTCTTGAATGTTGTGAGGGTTCCTGCCTCTACCTCCCTTTCAGGCAGTGAGTTCCAGATTCCAACCACCCTCTGGGTGAAAAAGTTTTTCCTCAAATCCCCTCTAAACCTCCTGCCACTTACCTTCAAACTATGCCCCCTGGTTATTGACCCCTCTACTAAGGGGAAACGTTCCTTTCTATCTACCCTATCTATGCCCCTCATAATTTTGTACACCTCAATCATGTGCCCCCTCAGTCTTCTCTGCTCTAAGGAAAACAACCCCAGCCTGTCCAGTCTCTCTTCATAGCTGAAGCGCTCCAGCCCAGGTAACATCCTGGTGAATCTCCTCTGCACCCTCTCCAATGCAATCACATCCTTCCTATAGTGTGGCTACCAGAACTGCACACAGTAGTCCAGCTGTGGCCTAACTAACGTTTTGTACAGCTCCATCATAACCTCCCTGCTCTTATATTATATGCCTCGGCTAAAGAAGGCAAATATCCCATATGCCTTTTTACCCACCTTATCTACCTGTCCTGCTGCCTTCAGTGATCTATGTACATGCACACCAAGGTCCCTCTGATCCTCTGTCCTTCCTAGGGTCCTACCATTCATTGTGTATTCCCTTGCCTTGTTAGTCCTTCCAAAATACATCACCTCACACTTTTAAGGGTTAAATTCCACTTGCCACTGTTCTGCCCATCTGACCAACCCGTCTATATCGTCCTGTAGCCTGAGGCTTCCCTCCTCGCTATTTACCACTCCACCAATTTTTGTATCATCTGCGAACTTACTGATCATACCTCCTACATTCATATCAAATCATTAATGTACACTACAAACAGCAAAGGACCCAGCACCAATTCCTGCGGTACACCACTGAACATAGGCTTCCAGTCACAAAAACAACCTTCGACCATTACCTTCTGCCTCCTGCCACTAAGCCAATTTTGGATCCAATGTGCCAAATTGCCCTGGATCCCATGGGCTCTTACCTTCTTGACCAGTCTCCCATGCAGGACTTTGTCAAAAGCCTTACTGAAGTCCATGTAGACTACATCAACTACACTACCCTCATCCACACACCTAGTCACCCCCTCGAAAAATTCAATCAAATTGGTTAGACATGATCTCCCCCTGACAAAGCCATGCTGACTATTCTTGATTAATCCTTGCCTCTCCAAGTGGAGACTAATTCTGTCCCTCAGAATTTTTTCCAATAATTTCCCTACCACTGACGTTAGGCTCACTGGCCTATAATTCCCTGGTTTATCCCTACTACCCTTCTTGAATAATGGTACTATGTTAGCTGTTCTCCAGTCCTCTGGCACCTCCCCTGTGGCCAGAGAGGTTCTGAAAATTTGTGTCAGAGCCCCTGCAATCTCCTCCCTTGCCTCACACAGCAGCCTAGGATACATCTCATTTGGGTCTGGGAATTTATGCACTTTTAAGCCTGCTAAAACTGCTAGTACCTCCTCCCTCTCAACACTAATTTGTTCAAGTATATCACAATCCCCCTGCCTGATTTCTATGCCTACATCGTCCTTCTCCATAGTGAACACAAATGCAACATATTCATTTAAAACCTCACTCACATCTTCCGGCTCTACACACAGATTGCCACTTTGGTCCCTAATGGGCCCTACTCTTTCCCTGGTTATGCTCTTGCCCTTAATATACTTATAAAACAACTTGGGAGTTTCTTTTACTTTGCCCACCAATGTTTTTTCATGCCCCCTCTTCACTCTCCTAATTTCTTTTTTAAGTACCGCCCTGCACTTTCTATACTCCTCTAGGGCTTCCACTGTTTTTAGTCCTTTGTATCTGCCAAAAGCCTCCCTTTTTTCCCTAATCCATTCATGTATATCCCTTGACATCCAGGGTTCCCTGGGCTTGTAGGTCCCACCCTTGACCTTTACAGGAACATGTTGGCGTTGTACTCTCTCTATTTCCTTTCTGAAAGACTCCGACTGCTCTGATGTGGATTTTCCTACAAGTAGCTGATCCCAGTCCACTTTGGCCAGATCCTGCCTTATCACATTAAAATCAGCCTTCCCCCAATTTAGAACCTTTATTTCCATGACTACCTTAAATCTCACCGAATTATGGTCATTGTCACCAAAATGCTCTCCTACTGACACTTCGACCACTTGCCCGGCTACATTCCCTAGAATTAGGTCCAGTATCGGCCCTTCTCTTATAGGACTTTCTACATGCTGGCTCAAAAAGCTCTCCTGGATGCACTTTAAGAATTCCACATCCTCTAAGCCTTTCACACTCTGACTATCCCAGTTAATATTGGGGAAGTTGAAATCCCCTACTCTTATTACCCTATTATTTCTACACTTCTCTGAGATTTGCCTACATATCTGTTCCTCTATCTCCCCCTGACTGTTTGGGGACCTATAGTACACTCCCAGCAAAGTGCTTGCCACCTTTTTGTTTTTAAATTCTACCCAAATGGCCTCATTAGAGGAACCTGCTAAGATATCATCCCTCCTTACAGCAGTAATTGACTCCTTGATTAATATTGCAACACCCCCTCCTCTTTTACACACCCCTCTGTCTCGCCTGAAGATTCTATACCCCAGAATATTGAGCTGCCAGTCCTGTCCCTCCCTCAACCATGTCTTTGTGATAGCAACAATATCATACTCCCATGTGTTCATCGACACCTTCAATTCATCTGCCTTACTCGCAAGACTCCTTGCATTAAAATAAATGCCAACCAGGCTTGCCATACTCCCTGGTGCCATTACATATTTGTTCTACCTTCCAGGCTGATTTTTTTCCCTCTATATTTGGCTGTGCATCACCCCCTACTATAGCTCCACTCCGTATCCCATCCCTCTGCCAAGTTGGTTTAACCCCCCCAACTGTACTAGCAAACCTCCACGCAAGGATGTTGGTCCCGTTCCGGTTCAGGTGCAACCCGTCCAACTTGTACAGGTCCCACCTTCCCCAGAAGCAGACCCAGTGATCCAGGAAACTAAAGCCCTCCCTCCTGCACCAACTCTTTAGCCACGCATTCATCTGCTCTATCTTCCTATTCCTATACTCACTAGCACGTGGCACCGGGAGTAATCCAGAGGTTACAACCTTTGAGGTCCTGCTTTTTAAACTGCAACCTAGCTCCCTAAATTCATGTTGCAGGACCTTATCCCTCTTTCTACCTATGTCGTTGGTACCAATGTGAAACATGACCCCTGACTGTTTGCCCTCCCCCTTCAGAATGCCCTGCAGCCATTCAGTGACATCCTTGACCCTGGCACCAGGGAGGCAACATACCATCCTGGAGTCACGTCTGCGGCCACAGAAACGTCTATCTGTTCCCCTTATGTTAGAATCCCCTATCACTATTGCTCGCCCACTCTTTTTCCTCCCCTCCTGTGCAGCTGAGCCACTCATAGTGCCACTGACTTGGCTCTTGCTGCGTTCCCGAGAAACCATCTCCCCCAGCAGTATCCAAAACGGAAAATCTGTCGGAGAGGGAGATGGACCCAGGGGACTCCTGCACTACCTTCCTAGTTCTTTTATTCTGTCTGGCAGTCACCCATTTCCTGTCTGCCTGTGCACTCTTTACCTGCGGTGTGACCACCTCGTTAAATGTGCTATCCACAAAGATCTCAGCTTCACGGGTGCTCCTCAGTGACTCCAGCCGCAGCTCCAGCTCCGAAACGCGGATTTCGATTAGCTGCAGCTGGAGACACTTTCTACACGTGTTCACCCTGGACGCCGAAAGTGTCCCTGACTTCCCACATAGCACAGGAAGAGCACTCCATGCAGCCGAGCTGCCCTGCCACGTCCATACCTTAATTTACTCCCGTTACTTCCTTTAAATTAAAGAATATTAAATACACTAGGGAGCTTACTTCCCTTTAAACACTACTTACTCTAAACTAGAGACCTTACTTTTACTTCAACGGCTGGACTGTAGAAATTCTCACCAGGTCCTACTTACCAATCAGCTCCTTCACTCGTTGTGGCGTCACTTTAGTGGTTTTGCAGTTGTTGTTGTTTGACTGCTCCCGCTCTCGGACTCTTTCCCAACTCGAAGCACTCCGGTGTCGGGTCTCCTCTGCAACGCTCCTTTATGGCCGATCCGACTTCTCTCAGGTCCCGCTGCCGCTCCTACACAGGTCCGCCTCCTCCGGTGTCGGGCCTCCTCTGCAGCGCTCTTTTTTGGCCGATCCGCGTTCTCTCAGGTCCCGCGACCACTCCCACACACGTCCGCCTCCTCTTATACCAAGGGAGTCCAACCTAAGTGTTTCGAGGACAGTAAGAAAGTTAAAAGATTCTGAAAAACACATGTGCAAAATTCTTGTACCCTTTAACACTTGCATGATCTTAGATCATTATTGTCCAATGCACTTTATTTCTCTCCAAGCCCCTCTAGAAGACACCATGTGCAAAATGGGTTTAGATTCTGAATTAACTAGATTTTCTGAATTAACTAGATTTATATACGGAAATTATACGCAGGCTTATGGGCAATGACGGCAGTAAATAATTTGTTTTGTCTAAAAAAAATACAAACTGCTCCTGACAGCAGTGAATGTAGTCTGTTTCTTTGTCAACACTTCATAACATACTCCAGCTTTCACTTTCAATTCTATTTCATAGTGGATTATATAATTTACCATGTTTTCATGGTATGGCCTCTTCCTCAGTCTCGGGTCATGGGTTTAAATGATCAATTAGCCTTTAAACTGCACGGAATGCAAATCAGTGGTTCTATTGATTTAACCATTCCATCTCCAAGTTGAATGATCTACAGGTGAGTGTTGACACCATTCAAATGAGGTCTTCTTGGTTTAACATATCAATCTGGAAGCAGAAACAAAAGCCATCTTCTGGAAAACAGACTCACTGGGCATGGGTAACCATTTTCTATTTTCCCTAGTTTTGCATTTAGACAAAGTGCAGTGTATTTATTTGTATTATAGAAACATAGAAACATAGAAGATAGGAGCAGGAGTAGGCCATTCGGCCCTTCGAGCCTGCTCCGCCATTCAACGAGATCATGGCTGATCATCCAAACCCTAGCACCCGGTCCCTACACCGACAGCCATCCCACCCAAGCCCTATCCCCGTAACCCCACGTATTTAATCCCCCCTAACACTAAGGGCCAATTTTTATCATGGCCAATCAACCTAACCTGCACATCTTTGGACTGTGGGAGGAAACCGGAGCACCCGGAGGAAACTCACGCAAACACGGGGAGAATGTGCAAACTCCACACAGACAGTCACCCGAGGCCGGATTTGAACCCGGGTCCTGTTACCTCTAATTATATACAGTAACAGTACAGTGGGATTTGTCACAGTAGCTAACAGAAGAGCATAGTATGGTTGTGCCTCAAATAAGCAGGGTCAGCAAATAACTTGGATTCAATTTGTTGTCAATTAGTCCTTGTCCCTGAGAATAACACACCTACAATTATTGTTAGGGTAAAATTTGGTTTAGGGGATATAAAGGGGTGGGCCTCAATATTTAACCGGTATAATATGTCTGAAAGGTACCATTCAGTCTTGTTAGGCTGGAAAACAAATGCAAAGCACTGTGGGATACTTGACCATATTAACGCTTTTTAAACTAACATAAATAAATTTAGCTGACCAAAGACATTCTGAAGTGTTGCTTGTGGTTACTGTGGTGTATGTACCTTTAAGAGAGAACTACTTTTACAGCTCCTGTATACTGTAGTACTGGCAGTGACCACACCTGTATATAAGCCTTGAGCATGCCTCTGTACTGCCAGTCT
Source organism: Somniosus microcephalus (assembly GCF_052327205.1). NCBI lineage: Eukaryota > Metazoa > Chordata > Chondrichthyes > Squaliformes > Somniosidae > Somniosus > Somniosus microcephalus. Next base: position 224,237,160 of record NC_140992.1, read on the forward strand.
TGAGACTACCCTACTCCAGTAAACACCTGTTGATTGTTAAGTTACAGCCTCCGTGTAGTTATTGGAAAACATCATACTCTAAGAATCACGGATCCAACAGTGGCGACGAGGTCGATTCGAATCTACCTGCAACTCTGCATTTCCCTTCAAGGATTCGCTCCGGGAGGGCGGTGGAAGAAAGTCGAGGCCAGAAGCACGGGCATCGACCACGAGCAACCGCCCAGTCGTCCGACAGAGAGTGAACATCGCAGGGGAGGCTGTTGAGAGCCGGGCTTGGTTCCCCAGCCACGATGATCCAGCAACAGACTGGCAACAGGTACAGCGCAGACCCTTCCCGGACAGCGGCGGCTGGAGCTGACCGACGGCAGAGAAAAAGCCGAGCAGCGTCGATGGGGTAAGAGAGAGGGTGAAGCGCACAGGGCGCAGCCGGGGGTTGAAAACCGAGCGGCGTCGAGGAAAAACAAAACAGAGAGAGAGAGGGTAAAGCAGCAGCCGGGTTCAGGACCGAACAGCGGAAACGGGAAAGGCGCACAGGAGAACGCGCAGAGCACAGCCAGGGCTCAAGGGCAGAACAGCATCCGCGGGGAGAAGAAGGGAGAGCGCGGGAGACGCCATTGAGCCGCGGAGAAGAAGGGAGAGTGCGGGAGACGCCATCTTTAGAAGCCGCAGCGGAGAAGAAGGGCGAGCGCGGGAAGAAAGGAAAGCGCGGGAGACGCCATTTTGTGCCAGCAGAGAAGAAGGGAGAGCATGGGAGATGCCATTTTTGACAGTTAAATCACACCCAGGGATGCCGAAGAGTGGCAGTATCTCTGCGTTCGACAATGAAGTCGAAGATTGGGCGACATATGTGGAACGCATTGAGGTGTACTGCAGGGCGAATGAAGTGCCAGATGCTAGGAAAGCACTGGTTTTGTTAAATTCCATGGGTGCAAAAACTTATGGCTTACTGCGAAACCTAATAACCCCAGAGAAGCCCGTGGATAAGAATTTCGAAAGCATAGTAGAAATCCTACAGGACCACTTAAACCCCACACCGCTGCTGATAGCAGAAAGATTTAAGTTCCACAAAAGGAACCAGCATAAAGACGAAAGTAATGCTGAGTACTTAACGGAACTGCGCAAGCTATCGAAACACTGCCAGTTTGGAGTGGGACTAGCAGATACGTTAAGGGACAAGTTTGTGTGTGGGCTTCAAAGTGAAGGAACCCAGAAACGGCTTCTATCAGAAAAGGATCTTACGCTGGACAAGGCTTTCAGCATGGCAGTATCACACGAAGCAGCCGCAAGGGGCGCTGCAGAGATACAACGGAGACCGCAAGAATATGGCACCAATGAAATGTCATATGGAGCAGGGAAGTGTTATCGCTGCGGCAGAACAACACACGACCAGAAGGATTGTTGGTTCAAGGACCAAGTGTGCAGACAGTGTGGAAAAGCAGGACACATAGCAAGAGTCTGCAGGTCAGGGAAGAAAACCAACAGCAAGAAATCTCCACAGGAGAAGTACAAAAAGGTACATAAGGTGATGGACAGTAGTTCAGACGAACAGAAAAGTGATACAGACTCCGGAAGCAAGGAGCTGGGTTGTCTGAAACTACATAAGGTAATCAAAATGGAGGATCACCAGACTATCTGGGTCACACTCAAGATAGACGGAGTCCAAGTGAAAATGGAATTGGACACAGGATCAGCCCTAACAGTCATAAAACAAAGGGACTACAAGCGGCTATTTTCACATATACCCTTGAAAGCTACAGAGATTGTCTTGAAGACGTACACGGGGCAAAAAGTCTACCCCAAAGGAAAAATAAGAGTGAAAGTGATATACAAAGGCCAGGAAATACCTAAAATGGACCTATATGTATTGCCAGATGGAGGACCACCACTACTAGGACGTGAATGGATTTGGAAGATACAATTAGATTGGCATTCCATACAGGCACTGAAGGTTGAGGCCAAAAAGGATGACGACGTCACACCTGGACGACTGTCAAAAATGCTAACTGACGCAAAAGAAGTGTTCCAGGAGGGACTCGGAACACTAAAAGGCATAACAGCAACGATTAAAATAGAGGAAAATGCAAGCCCAAAGTTTCTTAAGGCCAGACCAGTACCTTATGCGATCCGACCAGCCGTCGAAGCAGAGCTAGAAGGGTTGGAACGTTCAGGAGTACTGTCCAAAGTAGACTGGAGCGAGTGGGCTAAACCCATCGTTCCTGTAATGAAGAGGTCGTTGAGTAATACGCCTGGGGATCCAAAGAAGGTCCGCATCTGTGGGGATTTTAAGGTGACAGTGAACCCAGTCCTTCACACGGTACAATATCTGCTTCCACGGATTGAGGATATTTTCGCCTCGCTATCTGGAGGTAAACGCTTCACCAAAATTGATCTAGCCCAGGCGTACTTGCAAATGGAGGTAGAAGAAGCCTCGAAACAATACCTCACGATCAACACTCATAAAGGCCTCTACCAATACAACCGGCTGGTGTTCGGGGTAGCATCGGCTCCGGCTATTTGGCAAAGGGCGATGGATCAAGTCCTGCAAGGGATTCCAGGGACCCAGTGTTATTTGGACGACATCCTGGTCACGGGCGAAAATGACAGTGATCACCTCGCCAACCTGGAGAAGGTGCTCACTAGATTAAAGGAATATGGGCTACGAGCTAATCGCCACAAGTGCGAGTTTTTCCAGAAGCAGATCTCGTATTGTGGCCACGTTATTGATGAAGAGGGGTTACATAAGTCCCCTGAAAAGATTGAGGCAGTAGTCAAGGCTCCAGCACTGGAAAATGTGTCACAACTGAGGTCGTTCCTTGGGCTGGTGAACTACTACCATAAGTTCTTACCAAATTTGTCGACAGTATTACACCCACTGAACACCCTACTGCAAACGGGGGTACCATGGAAGTGGAATGACGAACGTAAATGAGCTTTCCAGAAGTGCAAAGAATTGATCACATCAAAAGAGGTGTTGGCCCATTTCAACCCAGCACTACCAATTCGTTTGGCATGTGATGCATCACCCTATGGTATTGGAGCGGTGCTGTCGCACAAATTCCCAGACGGGTTGGAGAGGCCAGTAGCCTTTGCGTCTCGGTCACTAACCTCAGCCGAGCACAACTACGCCCAGAGTGACAGGGAGGCCCTCAGCCTAGTATGGGGAGTAAAAAAATTCAACCACTATCTGCATGGGCAGAAGTTCACCTTGCTGACTGACCACCAACCACTTGTCTCCATCTTTAATCCAAAGAAGGGCGTTCCGGTGATGACTGCACAACGGTTACAAAGATGGTCCCTTGTTCTAGGGGCAAACCAATATGAAATAGAATATAAAGGCACGAAACAGCATGGAAACGCTGATGGGCTATCACGCCTGCCACTGCCTACTGTGGAGGAAGCACCAGCAGTGGACCCTATCGAGATATTTTATTCATCAATAATTGAACGATTGCCAGTAACTAACGCGGATATAGAGAAGGAGACCCGCAATGATCCGACACTGTCTCGGGTATATGATTTGACGGTGAGGGGATGGCCAACACATGGCGACTCACTGTTGCCAGCATTCTCATCCAGAAGAGAACAGCTGTCAGTATGCCAGGGGACAGTGATGTGTGGATCCCGAGTGGTAATTTCACCCAAGTTAAGGGAGAGAGTGCTAAATGAGCTTCACGAAGGTCATTTGGGAGGGGTGAAAATGAAAAGCCTTGCTAGGGCTTATGTGTGGTGGCTGGGGATCGATCAACAAATCGAGGACCTAACCAAGAGCTGCTCAGGGTGCCAGAAGGTCCAAAATGCACCACCACATGTCCCTCTACACCCATGGGAGTGGCCCGCATCTCCATGGCAACGGGTGCATATTGATTTTGCTGGTCCATTCGTGGACTCAATGTTCTTAATAGCAGTGGATGCTCACTCGAAATGGCCTGAGGTGATAAAAATGTCCTCAACCACTACAGCGAAAACGATTGCAGTCCTACGGACCATATTTGCCAGGAACGGCTTGCCAGAGCAGATTTGCTCTGATAATGGACCACAGTTTGTGTCCGAAGAGTTTCGGAAATTTATGAGAAGGAATGGGGTAAGGCATTACACATCCGCCCCGTATCATCCAGCCACAAATGGATTGGCTGAGAGGTTCGTACAAACCTTTAAAAAGGCGATAAAGGCCATGTGCGATGATGAAATTCCACTACAGCATAAGGTGGACAATTTCCTGTTAGCCTACAGAAATGCGACACATGCAGTTACCAACCAGACCCCGGCCATGATGTTCTTTAACCGAAGGTTGAGATCTCGTCTGGATTTGCTCAGACCAAATGTGCGAAGAAATGTTGAGGATAAACAATTCCAGCACATCAATGAGAAGCCGACAAGGAGCTTCAATGTAGGACAACCAGTCTTGGCCCGTGACTACCGAACAGAGAAATGGCAACCCGGAACGATATGCACACGGCAGGGGCCATTAATGTACACAGTGGATGTCGGGGAGAACATTGTGAGACACCACGCCGATCAGATCTTAGTGTCACAGGAACGAGTCAACCCCATGTCTCGCGTACCTGGGGATGAACCCGACATACCGGTAGCATCTACCTCAGAAACAGTAGCAGTGGAAACTGATGAAATAACCGACGAAAGGGGGCCAGAATCACCTCCGCACCAAGAACAAGAACCTCAGGAAAGGCGCTATCCAGAAAGGATCAGGAAGCCGCCCCAAAGACTGAATCAATAAATTGACTATTTCTGTTTAATGTGCATGTTAAAGTGTTAATTGTTATTTGAATATTATGGGTACTGCTAATCTAAAAGGGGAGGAATTGTAGTGTATGTACCTTTAAGAGAGAACTACTTTTACAGCTCCTGTATACTGTCGTACCGGCAGTGACCACACCTGTATATAAGCCTTGAGCATGCCTCTGTACTGCCAGTCTTGAGACTACCCTACTCCAGTAAACACCTGTTGATTGTTAAGTTACAGCCTCCGTGTAGTTATTGGAAAACATCATACTCTAAGAATCACGGATCCAACAGTTACACTGAGTAACTGTTTGGAAAGAACCTGTTCTTGGAAGAGATAAAATACAAAGGCACGATTAATGAATAGCAGCAAGTAAGGCCTTGAAGAGTGGTCAGCAGGCTACATAACTCACTGTGGCTTCGTAGTCATCCAGCCATGTCTCTGCTGAAAATACCTTCCCATACTGATAACAAGAGTAAGAGATAGCTCAGGAATACAGAAGCTGGAATGAAGCCTCTGCAGTCCATAAGCTTCTTACTGACATATCCAGAGGGTACTCGAGTTCAAAGGACAGGCCTAATAGTTGATTGATTAATCATGTAAACCAATGAAGTATCAATATTCTCATGTATACACCCCCATTAGTAATAAGTGGGTGTTGTCTAATAATCTGTATAAATAATAATAATAATAATCAACTTTATTGTCATTGTTAGTGCACAAGTGCAGTACAACGAAATGTAAGCTTGTGGCTCCCGAGAGTGTACATTTTGGTTAAGACATTTAACATACATTTGGCTTGTAACATAAACATAAACATAATAAAGTGCATTGGCAGATGTGCAGGCTTTAGAGTTTATTTGTGGAGTTCAGTTGGATGACAGCCCTGGGAAAGAAGCTGTTCCTAAATCTGGTCGTGCGGGTGCGAATACATCTGTAGCGTCTCCCAGATGGCAGGGGGGTGAACAAACTGTGGCTGGGGTGGGTAGGGTCTTTGATGATGGTCAATGACCTCCGTAGACAGCGTTTCTGGTAGATGTTCTCAATGGTCGGTAGCTGGGTGCCGGTAATGCGTTGGGCAGTTTTGATTACCCGCTGCAGGGCTTTCCGGTCATAGGAGGTACAGCTGTTATACCACATTGTGATACAGTTCATCAGGATGCTCTCTATTGTGCAGCGGTAAAAGTTAGAGAGGATCCGGGGTGACAGGTTGCATCCCTTCAGCCTCCTTAGGAAATATAGGCGCTGCTGGGCCTTCTTCACCAAAGAGGAGGTATTGAGGGACCAGGAGAGGTCTTCTGTGATGTGGACACCGAGGAACTTAAAGCTGCCCACCCTTTCCACCACAGCCCCTTGGATGTGGATGGGGGTGTGTCTTCCACCTTTAGACTTCCTGAAGTCCACAATGATTTCCTTGGTTTTCTTGATGTTAAGGGCCAGGTTGTTGTCGGTGCACCACTTCACGGGGTACTGGACCTCCTCCCTGTAGGCTGACTCATCGTTGTTGGTGATCTGGCCTACCACCGTGGTATCATCCGCAAACTTGATGATGGTGTTGGAACCATGAACAGCCACACAGTTGTGGGTGAAGAGGGAGTAGAGGAGGGGGCTCAGCACACAACCTTGTGGGGCCCCCGTGTTCAGGATCACGGGGGGGGAGGTGCAGTTGCCTAATTTGACAGACTGGGGTCTGTTAGTTAGGAAGTCCAGGGTCCAGTTGCAAAGGGAAGTGTTCAGGCCAAGAGTATGGAGTTTGGTGGCCAGCTTGTTGGGGACGATGGTGTTGAATGCTGAGCTGTAGTCTATGAACAGCATTCTGATGTAGGTCTCTTTACCGTCTAAGTGTTTCAGTGCAGAATGAAGAGCAGTTGTGATTGCATCCTCCGTTGATCTGTTTGCGCGATAGGCAAACTGGTGTTGGTCAAGAGAGGCGGGAACACTGGCTTTGAAGTTAGCCAGGACCAGTCTCTCGAAACACTTCATTATGATGGGTGTGAGTGCGACAGGTCGATAGTCATTCAGACATGTCACAGCCGTTTGCTTTGGCACAGGAATAATGGTGGCGCTCTTGAAGCATGTAGGGGCTACTGCCTGGGCCAGTGACAGATTGAAGATGGCGGTGAAGACATCAGCCAGCTGATCAGCACATTCTTTGAGTACCCGTCCAGGGATGCTGTCAGGTCCAGCAGCCTTACGTGTGTTCACTCCGCGTAGAGCACCCCTTACGTCGGAGGTAGACAGAGTGAGCACCTGATCTTCCGGGGGTGGCAAGGCTTTGGTAGCCGGCTCCCTGTTGTCCCTGTCAAAGCAAGCGTAGAAGTTGTTAAGCTCCTCCGGAAGGGAGGCATCGTTAACCGGGGGGCTGGTGTTTTTACTCTTATAGTCAGTGATAGACTGGATGCCTTGCCACATACGCCGGGGGTCCAAGTTGTTGTGGAAGTGATCCTCAATCTGCAGTGCCTGTTTTCTTTTGGCAGTCCTGATACCCTTTTTTAGGTTGGTCCTAGCTGCACTGTAAGCCGCCGCGTCGCCAGATTTAAATGCTACGTCGCGTGCTTTCAACAGCGAGCGGACCTCCCCGTTCATCCAGGGTTTCTGGTTGGGATATGTCCTGATATTTTTATGGGTCGTGACGACCTCGATGCAACTGTTGATGTAGAATAGCACTGTGGATGCGTATTCCTCGATGTCAGTATGGGAAAACATGTTCCAATCAGTGCGTTCAAAGCAATCCTGAAGCTCTGAGACTGCCCCCTCTGGACATACTTTCACTGATCTTACTGATGTTTTCACTCTTTTGATGAGCGGTTTGTATGCCGGGGCTAGAAACAAGGAGAGGTGGTCAGACTTCCCAAGGTGGGGGCAGGGAATGGCCTTATAAGCATCTACAATGCTCATGTAGACTTGATCCAGTGTGTTCTCCCCTCTTGTGGGGCAGGAAACATTCTGATGGAATTTCGGGAGTACAGATTTTAGGTTTATGTGATTGAAGTTCCCCGCGACGATAAAGGCTCCGTCTGGGTGCGCAGTTTGTTGTTCGCTGATGGCCCTGTAGCGGTCCTTCAGTGCTAGTTTGGCATTAGCATGTGGTGGGATGTAGGCCGCAGTGATGATAACAGCCGTGAATTCCCGAGGCAGGTAGAAAGGTCTGCACCTTACCATGAGGAATTCCAAATCAGCAGAACAGGATCTATCGATTATGTCCGTGTTAGTGCACCAGGCATTGTTAGTGTAAATGCACAAGCCGCCTCCCTTGCTCTTACCAGAGTCTGCAGTTCTGTCGGCGCGGAAGACCGTGCATCCTTCTAGCTGGATGGTGGTGTCAGGGATGCCGTTGTTCAACCAGGTCTCTGTGAAGATCATGGTGCAGCATTCCTTTGTCCTTTTCTGTGAGGAGAGATCAAGTTTGATCTCATCCATTTTATTTTCCAGTGACCTAACATTGGCCAGGAAAATACTTGGGAGGGAGGGTGTGTGTGGGGCCCTCTTTAACCTGTTGTGGATTCCAGCCCTCTTGCCCCGCTTCTGTTTGCGCTCTCTGCGCGGTCTGCGCCGACTTCCGGCTGGGGGAGGACGCCACGCTGGTCCCGGGGATCAAGCGATGTCGGGAGGCAGATCGACGGCGCCGAGTGTGAGCCGCACGCAATCGACCCCGATATCGAGGAGCATCTGCCGGCTGTACAGCAGGTCCGCCCTCAATTCCCGCGTGAGCAGAGTCAAGAAGAGATACAGGAAGAAGGTAAAAATGCACAGTCTCGGGAGAGCCAAAGCCGCTGTGTCCATGCGCGCTGCCATTTTTCTCGAAGCTGTATTGCCACTTTTTCCCTTGAGAACGATGTCTCTAGCTAAGGGTAGCTGAGATAGTTCTTCTGTGTGCACTTGTAATAAAACTATTGATCTGGGTAACACCTGAGTCTGTTAGTTCTATTTTACCTTCCAGATTTTCCTCGCTTACAATTATACATTAAAAAAGCAAAATATTGCAGATGCTGGAAATCTGAAAAACAAAAAATGCTGGAAGCACCAGCAGATCAGGCAGCATCTGTGGAGAGAGAAACAGGGCTAACGCTTCTGGCCTGAAACAACTCTGTTTCTCTCTCCACAGAAGCTGCCTGACTTGCTGAGTGTTTCCAGCACGTTTCAGGTTGATCAATTACCTTTCACCAGAACTGGAAGAAGTTAGAGATTTAACAGTTTATAAGCTAGTCCAGAGACAGTGAAAAAACAGGGTCGTCAGGGAGGAGGAAAGAGCAAAAGGTGGTCTGTGATAGGGTGGAGGGCAGTAGTGATTAAATAACAATAGGGATGTTGGTGCAAGGCAAAAGGTGGTGGTAATGGGACAATGAAGAAACAAAAGATGGGTTCAGAGGAGGTGTAAATGTTTATAGCAGGACCATTACCAACACCTGTTATCAGAGGTGTTTCAAAGACAGTAAGTGACTAAAAAGAAAATTAATGGTTTCTAAAAAAAAGACTTGCATTTATATAGCGCCTTTTTATAGCCCTAGTTATTCGATTCTTGCTGGGATCAGTGTCCTGGAAAATAGAATATCTGGGGCTGTAGATAGGGCTTTAAACTAAATAGTGGGGGGGAGGGTTCAGGTGAGAGGAAACCTAGAAAGTTAAAGAGACAGGACAAGGTAATAGTGCAGGGTAGTGATAGGAGTAATGACAACCAGAGTGTGACAGGAAGGAACAGAGCGTACAAGCATAGGAGTGCACCAGCAAATAGGGTCAGAGTAGGGAAAAATGTTAAAAAGACAAAATGAAAGGCTCTTTATCCGAATGCACGCAGCATTCGTAACAAGATAGATGAATTGAAAGCACAAATAGAATTAAATGAGTGTGATCTGATAGTCATTACAGAAACGTGGTTGCAAGGAGACCAAGGCTGGGAACTGAATATTCAGGGTTATTTGACGTTTTGGAAGGATAGGCAGAAAAGAAAAGGAGGTGTGGTAGCTCTGTTAGTAAAGGATGAGATCAGTGCAATAGTGAGAAATGATCCTGGCTCAGAAGATCAAGATGTAGAATCAGTTTGGGTGCAGATAAGAAATAATAAGGGAAAGAAGTCACTGGTGGGAGTAGTCTATAGGCCCCCAAACAGTAGCTACACTGTTGGACAGAGTATAAATCAAGAAATAATGGGGGCTTGTAAGAAAGGTACTGCAATAATCATGGGCAATTTTAATCTTCATATAGATTGGACAAATCAAATTGGCAAAGGTAGCCCTGAGGACGAGTTCATAGGGTGTATTCAGGACAGTTTCTTAGAACAATACATTGTGGAACCAACCAGGGAACATGCTATTTTAGATCTGGTGATGTGTAATGAGACAGGATTAATTAATGATCTCATAGTAAAGGGTCATCTAGGGAAGAGTGATCATAACATGATAGAATTCCACATTCAGTTTGAGGGTGAGAAACTTGGGTCTGAATCTCGTGTCTTAAACTTAAATAAAGGCAATTACAAGGGTGTGATGTCAGAGTTGGCTAAAGTGGACTGGGAAAATAGATTAAAAGGTAAGACGGTAGATAAGTAGTGGCAGACCTTTAAGGAGATATTTCATAACTCTCAACAAAGATATATTCCAGTGAGAAAGAAAGACTACGAAAAGGATGAACCATTCCATGCTAACTAAGGAAGTTAAGGAGGGTATCAAATTGAAAGAAAAGGCATACAATGTTGCGAAGATTAATGGTAGGCCAGAAGATTGCAAAATTGTTAGAAACTTGCAAAGGATGACTAAAAAATAATAACGAGGGAGAGAATAGATTATGAGAGTAAACTAGCAAGAAATATAAAAACAGACAGTAAGAGCCTCTACAAGTATATAAAAAGGAGAAGAGTAGCTATGGTAAACGTTGGTCCCTTAGTGGATGAGACTGGGCAATTAATAATGGGAAACAAGATAATGGCAGAGACTTTGAACAAATATTTTGTATCTGTCTTCATGGTAGAAGACACTAAAAGCATCCCAATAATAATAGAAAATCAAGGGGCAAAAAGGAGGAAGGAACTTAAAACAATCACTATCACTAGAGAAAAAGTACTAGGCAAACTAATGGGACTAAAGGCTGAGAAGTCCCCTGGACCTCATGGCCTGCATCCTATGGTCTTAAAAGAAGTAGCTGCAGAGATAGTGGTTGTAATCTTCCAAAATTCCCTAGATTCTGGAAAGGTCCCAGCAGATTGGAAAACCGCAAATGTTACGCCCCTATTCAAGAAAGGAGGGAGACAGGAAGAAGAAAACTATAGGCAAGTTAGCCTAACATCTGTCATTGGGAAAAGGCTGGAATCCATTATTAAGGAAGTAGTAGCAGGACATTTAGAAAATCATAATACAATCAAGCAGAGTCAACATGGTTTTATGAAAGGGAAATCATGTTTGACAAATCTATTAGAGTTCTTTGAGAAGGTAAAGAGCAGGGTGGATAAAGGGGAACCAGTAGATGTAGTGTATTTGGATTTCCAAAAGGCATTTGACAAGGTGCCACATAAAAGGTTATTGCATAAGATAAGAGCTCATGGTGTTGGGGGAAATATATTAGATTGGATAAAGGATTGGCTAACTCACAGAAAACAGAGTTGGGATAAATGGGTAATTTTCAGGTTGGCAAACTGTAACTAGTGGGGTGCCACAGGGGGATCAGTGCTGGGGCCTCAACTATTTACAATCTATATTAATGACTTGGATGAAGGGACCGAGTGTACTGTAGCCAAATTTGCTGACAATACAAAGATAGGTGGGAAAGCAAGTTGTGAGGAGGACACAAAGAGTCTGCAAAGGAATATAGATAGGTTAAGTGAGTGGGCAAAAATTTGGCAGATGGAGTATAATGTGAGAAAATGTGAGGTTATCCACTTTGGTAGGAAGAATAGAAAAGCAAAATATTATTTAAATGGAGAGACTACAGAATGCTGCGGTACAGAGGGATCTGGGTGCCCTCGTACGTGAAACACAAAACGTTAACATGCAGGTACAGCAAGTAATTAGGAAGGCAAATGGAGTGTTGGCCTTTATTGCAAGGGGGATAGAGTATAAAAGTAGGGAAGTCTTGCTACAACTGTACAGGGCGTTGGCGAGACCACACCTAGAGTACTGCGTACAGTTTTGGTCTCCTTATTTAAGGAGGGATATACTTGCATTGGAGGCAGTTCAGAGAAGGTTCACTAGGTTGACTCCTGGGATGAAGGGGTTGTCTTATGAGGAAAGGTTGAGCAGGTTGGGCCTATACTCACCGGAGTTTAGAAGAATGAGAGGTGATCTTATTGAAATATATAAGATTCAGAGGGGGCTTGACAGGATAGATGCTGAGAGGATGTTTTCCCTCATGGGGGAATCTAGAACTAGGGGTCATAGTTTCCGAATAAGGGGTCGCCCATTTAAGACGGAGATGTGGAGGAAATTCTTCTCTCAGAGGGTCGTGAATCTTTGGAATCCTCTACCCCAGAGTGCTGTGGAGGCTGAGTCATTGAATATATTCAAGGTGGAGATGGACATATATTTGAACTACAGGGGAGTCAAGGATTATGGGGAACAGGCAGGTAAGTGGAGTTGAGGCCAAGACCAGATCAGCCCTGACCTTATTGCTTGGTGGAACAGGCTCGAGGGGCCGAATGACCTGATCCTGCTCCTATTTCTTATGTTCTTATGTTCTTTCACGACATCAGGAACGCTGAGAACTGTGAAGTGATGTATTTTGGTCAGAATATGAACTATATCGTACAGTTTTAAAGGGGGTGCAGGGACAGAGAGACCTGGGGGTGTAAGCACACAAATGTTTGAAGGTGGCAGGGCAAGTTGAGAAGGCTGTTTAAAAAGCATATGGGAGCCTTGGCTTTATATATTAATATATAAGAATAGAATACAAAGGCACGGAAGTTATGCTAACCTTTATAAAACACTGGTTAGGCCTCAGCTGGAGTATTGTGTTCAAATCTGTGCACCACACTTTAGGAAAGATGTCAAGGCCTTGGAGAGGGTGCAGAAGAGATTTATGAGAATGGTACCAGGGATGAGGGACTTCACTTATGTGGAGACACTGGAGAAGCTGGGGTTGTTCTCCTTAGAGCAAGTTGTTGTGATCTGGAATGCACTGCCTGAAAGGGTGGTGGAAGCAGATCCAATAGTAACATTCAAAAGAGAACTGGATGACTACTTGAAAGGAAAAAAAATTACAAGGCTATAGGGAAAGAGCAGGGGAGTGGGATTAATTAGATAGCTCTACCAAAGAGCCAGCACAGGTATGATAGGTGGAACGGCCTCCTTCTGTGCTGTATATTCTATAATTATATGAAAGTGCTTTACAGTCAATTAAGTACTTTTGAAGTGTAGCCAGGGTTGTTTTTTTTATTCATTCATGGGATGTGGTTGTCGCTGGCAAGACCAGCATTTATTGCCCATTCCTAATTTCCCTTGAGCAGGTGGTGGTGAGCCGCCTTCTTGACTCGTGGCAGTCCATGTGGTGAAGGTACTCCCATAGTGCTGTTAGGTAGGGAGTTCCAGGATTTTGACCCAGCGACGATGAAGGAACAACGATATATTTCCAAGTCAGGATGGTGTGTGACTTGGAGCGGAATTTGCAGGTGATAGTGTTCCCATGTACCTACTGCCCTTGTCCTTCTAGGCAGTAGCGGTCGCAGATTTGGGAGGTGCTGTCGAAGAATGTTGTAATGTAGGAAATGCGGCAGCCAATTTGCGCACAGCAGGATCTCATAATCAGCTATGTGATAATGACCAGATACTGTACTTTATTGTTAGTGATGTTGATTGATGTTGATTGATTGAATGGCCAGGACATCGAATAGTGCCATGGGATCTTTTGTCCACCTGAGAGGGCAGACAGGGCCAATATTCTGAAATTAATATTTTCTTCCATAAAATGATAGGTGTACTTTCAATAAAAAAGTACTTTTTCCTTTGATCAAAACTGTAAAACAGAACAAATTTCCTTTTTGGGTTGAATTTAAATAGTCTAATGTGCATTCTGCCAAGGCACTGACTGATGGTCAGTGCTTCTTTCCCCTAGTGTAGATACCAGTAAGTGAAACAGACATTTTCTAAAGGCACCAGGTTTTGCATTGTTTAATAAAATGTGTTCAAACTGATAATTTCACCACAAATTTAGTCAGTACATCGGTAAATGGTCTTAAAGCTCAACAAATTATTATACTTATATGTGGATGGAAGGTCTACACATTGAAAATGCAGATTTGATATACAGGAAATCAGTTAATGTTCAGCTTAATTAGCACTTGAAGTGTGAGCCTGGATTTCCTTATAGCAGCAAATAAAGAACGAGCATTTACATAGTCCCCTTCATGTCTTCAGGACCTTTCAAAGCATTTCACAGCCACTGAGGTACTTTTGAAATGTAGTCGCTGTTGTATTGTAAACAAATAATTTGTGCACAGTAAGGTCCCACTAACAGCAATGAGGTAAATGATGAGATAATCTGTTTCAGTGGTTTTGGTTGAGGGATATCTGAACATCAAGAGATGTCCCCCACTCTTCTTTGAATAGTGCTATGGGATCTTGTATGCCCAACTGAACAGGCCTCAGTTTAACATGTCATCCAAAAGGCAGCACACAGACAGTACATGATAATTCTCCCAATCTCCTGTTGTAACTTCAGCAGAAGATTGGCAGAACCCCTGGAGAAACGGCTTAAATGGCTAAAAACAGCGATTTATGGTGTTTCTCTAGGGTTTCTACTGAAGTTCTGATGAGAGTTTGAGAGAACCCCAATGGAAATTTTTCCTTGGGATGTACAGCCCCTGTTCTTTTAGCACCTGGAATTTCTGCAGAGCTTCTCCCGATTTACTCCTGTAACTTTGGGGGAAGATCGGAGGAAACTCTGGCATAACAGCTAAAAATGGCCATTTATGCAATTTCTTCAGGCTTTCTACCAAAGTAAATCAGGAGAACCCTGTGGAAATAAGCCCCTGTCTTGTCTTTGGATGTACAGGTCTAACACATTTATGCTTCTACATTAGGCAAACAGCACAGAATTCTTTCCAGAAAGAGATCTACATAACCAAATTTGCCTTTGATTGGTGAAATTCCCTTTGCAGTAGTAAAGATATTTAAGGTCAGATTCCATTCATCAACACCATGGAGGTTTTTTTTTAAAGGTTTTCTCAGATAAATGTCCTGGAAGCTTTTAGAAGGTTTTTATATGTTGAGGGAGGGTTCAAGAAAATCAGAAGGCTCAAGAGAGAATGTAAAGTGTCAATAGCGTAAGTTTCTGTGCACTGAGAAAAAGTGCAGTCTTACCTTCAATCGGGAAAACTTACAGTATTTTGTTTAGGTAAATTAGGAAGAAAGCCAATGACCTGCCATAGACACATTCCAGAAGTGACCCCAGAGCATCACCAAGGAAAGCAGCACTGTGTAACTCCATAGCCAGCCTGCTAATCAAGCAGTGGTTGTACGATTTTATGCTTATATCACCAAGGGACAGCCTTAATACTGGAAGCCTACTAATGAAATGTTAAATATAGATGCTGACTTCAAGCTCACAAAGACTGTACTGTAATCTTGGACATCAATGTATATTTGTTCTTCTGTTACTAAGCAAAATCCAGCTAATGATGACAGTGAAATTTACAAGCAAGTTACTGTTGTAGTTCTGATTATTTATATTCTATTAATTTATATTAAGAATCAACTTACCTTTACTGTAATCACCAATACTTAATCTATAGATGCTACTGACTGTACCTTTGCAGATGTAGTTAAATAAAGTAGTGTTAGTAATTCATCTCTATAGCCGGAATTTTCCCGTTGCTGTGCATGCGGGTTTGGTGGCGGGTCGGCAGTAAAAATGCCGGAAATAGCGAGCGCGTCTGAACCCGCCATCATCCTGTCGCCTCGAGCATTTAACTCGGGTGGCTTTGAAGGCACGACATGGACCCAATCCACAGAGGCGGGTGACCTCATTGAAATCATTATATGCTTGTTTACAGACCTTTAAGAGTGATTTTAACTCCAGCTTTTAACTCCAGTTTTACTGCAAGAGCGCGGAATTCACGGAGGTCGGGTGCCTCGCCTGTGAAGAGGAGGCGGAAGCTCAGTGGCCATTGGCGAATTCATTCATTGACAGCTGGGAAAAGCACATAAGTACTGCAACATTACAGCTCATTACTTGCCTCATAGAAAGGCTTTTTTTTCCATTGCAGGGATGTGGGCATCGTTGGCAAGGCCAGCATTTATTACCCATCCCTAATTGCCCTTGAGAAGATGGTGGTGAGCCACATTCTTGAACTGCTGCAGTCCCTGTGGTAAAGGTACTCCCATAGAACTGTTAGGGAGGGAGTTCCAGGATTTTCACATAGCGACGATGAAGGAACGGCGATATATTTCCAAATCAGAATGGTGTGTGACTTGGAGGGGAACTTGGAGGTGAAAGTGTTCCCATGCACCTGCTGCCCTTGACCTTCTAGGTGGTAGAGGTCGCGGGTTTGGGAGGTGCTGTCGAAGAAGCCTTGGCGAGTTGCTGCAGTGCATCTTGTAGATGGTACACACTGCAGCCACGGTGTGCCGGTGGTGGAGAGAGTGAATGTTTAAGGTGGTAGATGTGGTGCCAATCAAGCGGGCTGCTTTGTCCTGGATGGGGTCGAGCTTCTTAAGTGTTGTTGGAGCTGCACTCATCCAGGCAACTGGAGAGTATTCCATCACACTCCTGACTTGTGCCTTACAGATGATGGAAAGGCTTTGGGGAGTCAGGAGGTGAGACACTTGCCGCAGAATACCCAGCCTCTGACCTGCTCTTGTAGCCACAGTATTTATGTGGTCCAGTTAAGTTTCTGGTCAATGGTGACCCCCAGGATGTTGATGGTGGGGGATTTGGTGATGGTAACGCCGTTGAATATCAAGTGGCGGTGGTTAGACTCTCGCTTGTTGGATATAGTCACTGCCTGGCACTTGTGTGGCGTGAATGTTACCTGTCACTTATCAGCCCAAGCCTGAATGTCGTCCATGTCTTGCAGCGTGCGGGCATGGACTGCTTTATTATCTGTGGAATTGCAAATGGAACTGAACACTGTGCAATCATCTCCACATCTGACCTTATGATGGAGGGAAGGTCATTGATGAAGCAGCTGAAGCTGGTTGGGCCTAGGACACTGCCCTGAGGAACTCCTGCAGTGACGTCTTGGGGTTGTGATGATTGGCCTCCAATAACCACAACCATCTTCCTTTGTGCTAGGTATGACTCCAGCCAGTGGAGAATTTCCCCCGGATTCCCATTGACTTCAATTTTATTAGGGCTCTTTGATGCCACACTCGGTCAAATGCTGCCTTGATGTCAAGAACAGTCACTCGCACCTCACCTCTGGAATTCAGCTCTTTTGTCCATGTTTGGACCAAGGCTGTAATGAGGTCAGGAGCCGAGTGGTCTTGGCGGAACCCAAACTGGGCATCAGTGAGCAGGTTATTGGTGAGTAAGTGCTGCTTGATAGCACTGTCGACAACACCTTCCATCACTTTGCTGATGATTGAGAGTAGACTGATGGGGCAGTAATTGGCCGGATTGGATTTGTCCTGCTTTTTGTGGACAGGACATACCTGGGCAGTTTTCCACATTGTCGGGTAGATGCCAGTGTTGTAGCTGTACTGGATCAGCTTGGCTAGAGGCGCAGCTAGTTCTGGAGCACAAGTCTTCAGCACGACAGCACGACAGCCGGGATGTTGACAGGGCCCATAGCCTTTGCTGTAACCAATGTGCTCTTGATATCACGTGGAGTGAATCGAATTGGCTGAAGACATGCTTCTGTGATGGTGGGGACATCAGGAGGAAGCTGAGCTGGATCATCCACTCAGCACTTCTGGCTGAAGATGGTTGCAAATGCTTCAACCTTGTCTTTTGCACTAGCGAGCTGGGCTCCGCCATCATTGAGGATGGGGATGTTCATGGAGCCTCCTCCTCCTGTCAATTGTTTAATGGTCCACCACCATTCACGACTGGATGTGGCAGGACTACAGGGCTTTGATCTGATCTGTTGGTTGTGGAATCGCTTAGCTCTGTCCATAGCATGGTGCTTCTGCTGTTTAGCATGCATGTAGTCCTGTGTTACAGCATCCCCAGGTTGGTACCTCATTTTTAGGTACGCCTGGTGCTGCTCCTGGCATGCTCTTCTACACTTTTCATTGAACCAGGGTTGGTCCCCTGGCTTGATGGTAATGGTAGAGTGAGGGATATGCCGGGCCATGAGGTTACAAATTGTGGTGGAATACAATTCTACTGCTGCTGATGACCCACAGTGTTTCATGGATGCCCAGGTTTGAGCTGCAAGATCTGTTCTGAATCTATCCCATTTAGCACGGTGGTAGTGCCACACAACATGATGGAGGGTGTCCTCAGTGTGAAAACAGGACTTTGTCTCCACAAGGACTGTTCGGTGGTCACTGCTACCAATGCTGTCATGGACAGATGCATCTGCGACAGGTAGATTGGTGAGGACAAGGTCAAGTAGGTTTTTCTCTTGTGTTGGTTCTCTCACCATCTGCCGCAGGCCCAGTCTGGCAGCTATGTCCTTCAGGATTTGGCCAGCTCGGTCAGTAGTGGTGCTACTGAGCCACTCTTGGTGATGGACATTGAAATCCCCCCACCCAGAGTACATGCTGTGCCCTTGCTACCCTTAGTGCTTCTTCCAAGTGGTGTTCAACATGGAGGGGTACTGATTCATCAGCTGAGGTAGGGCTGTAGATGGTAATCAGCAGGAGGTTTCCTTGCCCATACTTGACCTGAAGCCATGAGACTTCGTGGGGTCTTGCTCACTTCATTTTGTCCACAGATTTCAGTGGTTACAGCTTGCAGGTCATTTTTGAAACCTCGGAAGCCACTCTCACCACATTGCTACTCACTATCACATTGAGGGATAGGCCCTCTCATCTCCACTTTACCTGCCATCTACTACATCAGCATGGGGGCCGCTTATACTGTCTCATCCTAGTCCTCACAATCGGACCAAGATGACCCCCACCACCAGCAGCCACAACACCAGCAGCAGCAGCAACCACAACAGCAGCCTTCTCCTCAATGACCTGATGCTCCACAGGAGAGAGGGTGGCACCACAGGGCTGCAGTGAGCTGGAGGCGATGCCCACAACACAGGGTATACAGGCAGAGGATGAGCTTCCTCAACATTACTGAGCAGCAGTGCTTCAGGAGGCTCAGGCTATCGCGTCACATCGTCGCAGACATTTGTAGCTTGCTGGAGCAAGACCCACTGCTCAGAGGTCCTGGTAGATACTCCTTACCAATGGCTGTCAAAGTCACCACTGCCCTCAACTTCTTCGCCTCAGGTCAGGCTCCTTCCAGGGATCTGCAACAGACATTTGCAGGATCTCGCAGTCGGCCACCCACAGATGCATCACCCAGGTGACTGATGTTATGTTTCACAAGTCAGCCAACATATCAACTTTGCCACTGATGAAGCCAGTGTTACTGAGCGGGCGCTTAGCTTTGCGGCTCTGGCTGACTTCCCACAGGTGCAGGGCATCATCGACTGCACACATGTGGCCATGAAAGCACCCCCATATCACCCAGGAGTGTTTGTGAACTGCAAAGGCTTCCACTCCCTCAATGTGCAGCTCGTCTGCAACCATAAAAAGATGATCATGCACATGTGTGCCAGATTCCCTGGCAGCTGTCATGGCTCTTTCGTGCTGCACCAGTTCACCCTTCCTCAGCTCTTCGCACCTCCAAACATACTTACTGGCTGGCTGCTTGGAGACAAGGGCTATCCACTGAAGACGTGGCTCATGACACCCCTGAGGACGCCAAGTACTAAGGCCGAGGAGCATTATAATGAGAGCTACACGTCCACCAGATTTGTCATAGAGGAAGTAATAGGCATGCTGAAGATGCGCTTCAGATGCCTTGACAGATCTGGAGGAGCCCTTCAGTATACACTGGCCAGCGTCTCCAGAATCATCGTCGTCTGCTGCGCGCTGCACAACATAGCGCAGCAGCGAGGATTGGAGCTGCAGGAGGAGCATGACGCAGAGCACACAGCCTCTTCTAGGAGGAGAAAGAGGAGGAAGACGAGGAGGAGGTGGAACCTGAGGTGCAGATGGCACCAGCAGGGGTGCACATTACAGCCCGGGAGGCCCGGGATGGCCTCATCATGGCCAGATTTACTTAACTTGCTCCAAAGCAGCCATATGCCTGCCACATACTGTACTAAGTTCCCCCCACCAACAACACCATAAAGCATCCCTACAATGACCAATCCATTCCTCTCACCCAAAGCCCCAATGCTCGAGGTTAAATAATGTCTCATCATTCACTCCAAGCGTCAAAGACACTTCCAAGGTTTGAGGCAAAAATGGATAAAAGCCGAAAGTGGTGCAAAGAAAACCATTTATGTGTGTCATCAAAATAACTGAAACTTAACACTAACATTTTTTGATACACCCGTTCATACCCTTGTGCATCTAATTTGTGTCATTTTTCTTTTCCGAGTGGCTTCAGCAGAGGTAGTTGCAGGCTGCTCATTTCCCTGCTGCGACTCATTAGACACTTTTGGTGGATGTCCTCTGGGTTTTGGAACCTGTGATGGCCCCGCCAAAGTCTGCTCCTCCTGTGACTGTGCAGGGGCAAACTCGGCCATCGGGATCCGAGGAAGCATGTGGGGCTCTGACTGAGGGGGAGGCAACAGGGGAGATGTGGGAGCACTTTGAGAAAAGCCCCTACTTCCATGTCCCCTCTCACCATCATCCCTCTCATGGGCCACCCACACTTCCCTGCTAGCAAGGAGCCGGCGAGCACCTTGCAGCACAGCAGTGGGGCGATAAAGGTCAAGGTCAGCGTTTACATCTCCCCTTGAGAGGAGGTCTATAAGCGCCTGCCATCTGTTGTCCACAGCAAGCATGTGCTCATGTGACTGGCGCATTTGCTGCTCCATGTCAGTGGCCATCCTTTCCATGGAACAGCACATCGTCACCATCGCCTGCGACATGGTGGTGCTCATGTTGGACATGGACTCCTCTATTTCCTGAACATTTGCAGACATCACGACTGCAGAAGATGTCACAGCCTCATGCAATCGTTGCTGCCCCTCCAGGATCGCCCTCTTTCTGGATGGCCCCCCGAGGCTCAGCGTCTGCATGCAGCTCAGCAGAGCTTGGAGCATTCTGCGCCCTCCGTCGAGGAATCTCCATTGCTGTCGCTGTCAACACCACCTGCTCTTGCTCACTTGTGAATTGTGAGACACCAAGTGACAACACTACTCTAGCTCGCACAGGACCCACCGAGGTGTGTGTATCTGCGCTGGTGCTGGGTGAGCTTGGGTCTGCTGACGCTGCACCCTCAGAGGCTGGAGGTTCCTCTGAGGAGTCATCTGCCTTCTTTGGCTAGACAGTGGGGTGGGGGTGGGGGAGGGGGCAGTTGATGGACCTGTGGGGGAGTAAAGAGATGAATTAGAAGTGTTATAATAAGAATGGGTAATGATACCATTATGTACATGATGACATTTCACTGGCTGTTGATATCCGTCACCATATGAGTGACTGTTGTATGCCACGTGGCTTTATGAGATGTGATTCTGTCACCAGGTTGCTGGGATGTCCCCCTCTCTCCATCTCCCACTGCCAGTGTTTCTTGAGCTCCTGAGATCTCCAGAGCCCTCTCCTCTGTTGCTGTTAGGTGTGCGAAGACTGGAGGGCCACCTCCGGTTCTCTTCCTCTCTGTTGTTGTGAGCTCTTTTCTCCTGAAAGGAGGGAAGGAGATGTTTGAGTGAGAGTGTAAGGAATGGATGGGTTACATCTGTAGAGGGTGACTGTGAGGGAGTGGGGTGTGGGCAGCACGGTGGCATAGTGGTTAGCACTGTTGCCTCACAGCGCCAGGGACCTGGGTTCAAATCCGGCCTCGGGTGACTGTCTGTGTGGAGTTTGCACATTCTCCCTGTGTTTGCGTGGGTTTCCTCCGGGTGCTCCGGTTTTCTCCCACAGTCCAAAGATGTGCGGGTTAGGTTGATTGGCCATGATAAAAATTGACCCTTAGTGTTAGGGGGGATTAAATACGTGGGGTTACGGGGATAGGGCTTGGGTGGGATGGCTGTCGGTGTAGGGACCGGGTGCTAGGGTTTGGATGATCAGCCATGATCTTGTTGAATGGCGGAGCAGGCTCGAAGGGCCGAATGGCCTACTCCTGCTCCTATCTTCTATGTTTCTATGAATGCAAATGGCCTCCTTGTTACTTGCTATGATTGTATTAGGATGAGGATGAGTGTGAGGGTGGTGATGTGAGTATGTACATAGAGAGGGATGGGTGGACCTGGAAGTTATGTTGGTGTGAGTAAAGATGTGCAGGAGTAGGCTTGGGAAGGCAGAGTGATTGGGATGTGGTGACAGGCACATCAGGATGAAGGTAAGTGTGGCATTGCACTCACCTTTCCTGACCTCATCAGATCATTAAAACATTTCCTGCACTGGATCCAGGTCCTCCTCATGACTCTCCCTGCTGCTGACCTCCTCTGCTATTTCCAGCCAGGCCCTTTTGGTCTCTTGGAGAGGTCTCTTGCGTCCATCTGCTGGGAAGAGGACCTCCCTGCGTGCTCTTACTGCCTCCACCAGAATATGCAGCGAGGCATCTGTAAAGCGGTGTGCAGCCTTTGGGTATTCATATTTTTCACTTAGCACAATAACTCCAACCTTTCCAATGATCCTTCCATACTCCTTTACCAACCTTCAAATGAGCTGCAAGGCTGCTTTAAATAGAGTACAAAAATGTGGAAATTATGATGAACCTGTATAAAACATTGGTTCGGCCCCAACTGGAGTACTGTGTCCAATTCTGGGCACCACACTTTAGGAAGGATGTGAAGGCCTTAGTGAAGGTGCAGAAAAGATTTACGAGAATGATTCCAGGAATGAGGAATTTCAGTTACGTTGATGGACTGGAGAAGCTGGGGTTGTTCTCCTTGGAGCAGAGAAAATTGAGAGGAGATTTGATAGAGGTGTTCAAAATCATGAGGGATCTGGACAGAGTAGATAGAGAGAAACTGTTCCCATTGGCAGAAGGGTCAAGAACCAGAGGACACAGATTGAAGGTGATTGGCAAAAGAACCAAAGGCGACGTAAGAAAAAACTTTTTTATGCAGCGAGTGGTTAAGATCTGGAATGCACTGCCTGAAAGGGTGGTGGAGGTAGACTCAATCTTATCTTTCAAAAAGGAGTTGGATAAGTATCTGAAGGAAAACTTTTTGCAGGGCTACGGGAAAAGGGCAGGGGAGTGGGACTAGCTGAGGTGCTCTTGCAGAGAGCCAGCACGGGCTTGATGGGCCAAATGGCCTTCTTCCGTGCTGTAACCATGCTAAGATTCTACGAAATATGGGTGCTGGAAATGAGTCATCGTTGACATCATCAGACCCGCACCCTATAATAGGGCCAGGAAACACGCATGGCTGTTTTAATTGGGGCCGTTACGTTAAGGTCGCACTGTGGCGTTGCCACATTGGGGAAACACTGTGTGTATGTAGATAAACCTGTATAATCCCCTTTTAGCTGCTGTATTCCCCTCCCCCCGCAAGACAGTTGCAAGCTGAGAGGAATAAGGCACGTTCAGACTTGCCTGCTGCTGATAGAAGGAAAACCAATCAGGTTCCAGCAGGTAACCAATCCGTGAGTCATCACAGGTTCGCGGGCTTCACGAATTCAGTACTGTATTGTGAGAGTTGGAGTAAAGACCTATTTCTTGTAGCTCGCTGTGTTGCCTATTTCTTTACGCGGGAGACCGTAGTCCCCCACATTGGTGACCCTGAATGTCGGCGGCCGAAGCCCCCGACTCACGCAGCCCTACAGAGGCCAGCAACGACCCGATGGCAACCAGCAGCAGCCTGATGTCAGCTGGCGCCGCGTCCTTGAAGCTCCCCACCTTCTGGGAACACCAAGCACCAGCTTGGTTCGTGCACTCGGAGGCCCAATTCACCCTTCGCAGGGTTCAAGACGATGAAGAAAGGTACCTCCACGTAGTCTCAGCACTAGCAAGCTCTACCGCCGCCGAAGTTCTCGACCTGCTGGGGAACCCACCACAGACCGGCAAGTACTCAACCATTAAGGGCCGCTTGCTGCAGGCTTACGGCCTGTCCAAGGAGGAGAGGGCCCGCAGGCTTCTCTCACTACCAGGCCTCGGCGATTCTACCCCGGCCCAGTTGATGAGCCGGATGCTTGCGCTCCTGGGCTCTGAACCGCAGTGCTTTTTGTTTCGGGCCCTTTTCCTCAGCCTGCTTCCTCAGCAGGTACAGACTGCCCTTGCGGGGTTCCCGATCACGGACTGTGTACAACTGGCAGCCGCCGCGGACAAAGTTTTCGCCGTCGCCCAACTCGGCTGTGCAGCCGCGAGGCTTCCCGACACCACCGAGCGCGCGCCGCCACACCAGGCCGCAGAACTATGCTACTACCACGTGCGTTTCGGCCACAAGGCCCAATGCTGCAGAGCACCCTGCTCTTTCGATCAAACCAAGATGGCCGCCCGACCCAATGCACCAGCCCCGCGCCGCCGCCTAGGCCCGCTCGACCGCACCCCCGCCGCCACGATGGCCATCGGCACCGCAGGTAAACTGCTGTACATAACCGACTCTCTTTCAGGGCGCAGATTCCTTTGCGACACCGGAGCCCAATGCAGCATAATTCCTGCCTCCCAGCTCGACATCCAGGCAGGCCGCAGTGGCCCACCCCTCGTGGCGGCAAATGGCGCAGCCATCGCTACTTTCGGAAAGCGACGGGCCGAGGTTTGTTTCAACGGCCAGCGATTTACGTGGGATTTCGTGACGGCCTCGGTGGCACATCCTTTGCTGGGCGCCGATTTTCTTTGCGCCCACGGACTCCTGGTCGACGTCCGCGACAGGCGCCTGATCGACGCAGCAACTTTCGCTTCACTGGCCTGCCAGCAGAGCAACAGCCCGGCCCTCGTTGGGTCCTGCTCCGCCCCGGCACATGACGACTACGCCCGCCTACTCGCAGATTTCCCGAGGCTCACACAACCAACCTTCTCAGCCGCGGCAGCCAAGCATGGGGTCGAGCACCACACCGCCACTACGGGACCACCAGTGTTCGCTCGAGCCAGACGCCTGGACCCAGCCAAGATGGCGGTGGCCAAGGAAGAATTCGCCACGATGAAAAAACTGGGCATCATCCGCCGCTCGAACAGCCCTTGGTCGTCCCCCCTCCACATTGTGCCCAAGCCGGGCGGTGGCTGGCGCCCCTGCGGCGACTACAGATGGCTCAACGACGCCACCACGCCCGATAGATACCCCATTCCGCATATCCAAGACTTCTCGGCACACCTAGCAGGAAAGTCCGTCTTTTCCAAGGTCGACCTGATTCGCGGCTACCATCAGGTCCCCGTCCACCACGCAGACGTCCAGAAGACGGCGGTCATCACCCCCTTCGGACTGTTCGAGTTCCTGCGCATGCCCTTCGGGCTTAAGAATGCCGCCCAGGCCTTCCAACGGCTCATGGACTCCGTCCTACAGGACCTGAGCTTCCTGTTCGTCTATCTGGATGATATCCTCGTGGCCAGTACCAGCAAGGCCGAGCACATCGCGCATTTGCGGTCCCTTTTCCAGCGCCTCAGCCATCATGGGCTAATCGTCAACCCGGCCAAATGCCAGTTCGGAGCAGCCCAAATTGACTTTCTCGGCCACAGAATCTCGCCAAGGGGAGCCATTCTCCTACCTTCCAAGGTGCAGGCGGTGGCGGACTTTCCCCAGCCCACCTCGGTTAAGGTGCTGCAGGAATTTTTGGGGATGGTCAATTTCTATCACCGGTTCGTGCCCAAGGCCGCCGCGCTCATGCGCCCCCTCTACGAAGCCACCAGGGGCAAAACGGGCAAAGAGCAACTCACCTGGTCCAGCGAGATGGCGACAGCCTTCCACCAGACCAAAAGCGCCTTGGCCAATGCCACACTACTGGCCCACCCCATCCCGGGCGCCAAGACCGCCCTCACCACGGACGCCTCGGATTACGCCGTCGGCGCCGTCCAGCAACAGTGGGTCGAAGGCGCGTGGCAGCCACTGGCATTTTTCAGCCGACAGCTGTGCAAGAATGAGCAGGCCTACAGCACGTTCGACAGAGAGCTTCTGGCCCTGTTCCTGGAAATCCAGCACTTCCGTTTCCTTCTGGAAGGCCGGCTGTTCACCGCATTCGTGGACCACAAGCCGCTCACTTTCGCCATGGCCAAAGTAACCGAACCCTGGTCCGCGCGCCAACAGCGCCAACTCAACTTCATCTCGGAGTTCACCACGGACATCCGCCACGTCGCCGGCAAGGACAATTTGGTGGCCGACTGCCTTTCAAGACCCTCGCTCCATGCAGTGCACCTGGGCGTTGACTACGCCAGCATGGCGAGAGACCAGGCTGCCGACGCGGAGATCCAGGCCCTCAGGACGTCAACTACCAGCCTCACCCTGGCCGACATCCACTTCCACGCAGCCGGCACAACCCTCCTGTGCGACGTCTCAGTCCCCTCGCCTAGGCCGGTCGTTCCATCCGCCTGGCGCAAGTGAGTTTTCAACATCATCCACGGCCTTTCACATCCAGGAATGCGTGCGTCTCAGAAACTTATGTCCGCCAAGTTCGTCTGGCCTGGACTCCACAAGGATGTGAGAGACTGGACCAACACATGCGTGCCGTGTCAGCGCGCTAAGGTCCAGCAGCATACCAAGGCGCCATTGGAGTGTTTCCCGGTGCCCGAGAGGCGTTTCGACCGCGTCCACCTGGTAGGCCCCTTGCCGCCGTCGCACGGTTTTACACACCTGCTCACGATCGTCAACTGCACCACCAGATGGCCCGAGGTGGTTCCCCTCGCCTCCACCACCACGACCAACGTCGCGCGAGCATTCGTCTCGACATGGGTGGCCCGGTTCGGTGTGCCGACCGACATATCCTCGGACAGAGGCCCCCAGTTCACCTCCCACTTGTGGAATGCCATCATCGCCGGCCTTGGCACCAAGTTGCACAGGACAATAGCCTACCACTCGCAGGCCAACGGGCTCTGCGAGCGCTTTCATCGTTCTTTGAAAGCCTCCCTCCGCGCCAGCCTGGCCGACACCAGCTGGATCGACAAACTACCCTGGGTTCTCCTGGGATTGCGTACCGCGCCCAAAGAGGACCTCCGCGCCTCTGCGGCCGAGATGGTCTACGGCCAGCCGCTCAGAGTACCAGGCGACTTCCTCCCCCTGACAACGGAGCCGTGGTCGGCCGCCAGACAGCTTTCCCTGCACCAGGATGCGGCCCAGCAATTCCGTCCAGTGCCCACTTCGCAACACGGCCCGCAGCCGTCCTACGTGCCTCGAGACTTACGACATGCGGAGTTCATCTTCATGCGCCGGGACGCGCACAGAGGCCCGCTGCAGGCACCATACACCGGCCCCTTCCCAGTATTGGAGACGGGGGACAAAGCTTTTCTTATCGATGTCAGCGGGAAGCCGGACCTTATTTCAGTAGACCGCCTCAAACCGGCGCACCTGGACCTCAGCTTCCCGTTTCGGCCGGCTCTTCCCCCACGGCGGGGCAGACCCCCCGTGTTGGCGGCGGCCCCACAAGAGGACCAAGACACGCCAGAACCTTACTTCCCAGCCGCCGCCCCACCTTCGCCAGCAGCCCGTCCAGCCAGCCCACCGGCAGACCAGCCGACGAACCAACCGGCCGACCTCCCAGACAGCCCTCCTCACACGCCAGATGGCTACTACAGCCGCTACGGCCGCTTGGTCAAACCTCCGCAGAAACTGACTTTTACAGTTAACGAGGATTCTGGGGGGGCGTATGTGGCGTTGCCACATTGGGGAAACACTGTGTGTATGTAGATAAACCTGTATAATCCCCTTTTAACTGCTGTATTCCCCTCCCCCCGCAAGACAGTTGCAAGCTGAGAGGAATAAGGCACGTTCAGACTTGCCTGCTGCTGATAGAAGGAAAACCAATCAGGTTCCAGCAGGTGACCAATCCGTGAGTCATCACAGGTTCGCGGGCTTCACGAATTCAGTACTGTATTGTGAGAGTTGGAGTAAAGACCTATTTCTTGTAGCTCGCTGTGTTGCCTATTTCTTTACGCGGGAGACCGTAGTCCCCCATAGCACTGAGGAGTGGGCTGACCAAGGCATTGCGTTCCTGACCGGCTACGCGGCCCGCACGCACCCAACCCGTCTCATAAGGGAAAACTCCAGCCTATGTTTATGGCAAGGAAGAATTAAGTTGCACTTTACTCAGCATTGTACTGTGGACCTACTGTTTTGGTCAATAACTGATATATCACAAACTGGGTTATGTGGTTCATTCTGAGGCAATCCAACTGAGGCATCGTATATAAAACCAGGAGATGTTGATATAATTTTCCATTGTGAATATGTTGGTGAAGTGGGGGGTGGTGGGATGGGGGGAGAAGATTCATCTGATGCCCTACTAACGTAGACTACATATTGGTATTTTTAAGTACAATATTTCCAACCTGTTGTGCAGGATTTAGCATTCTTCTATCCTGAAGATACATATACTTTGGAGCATAACATTTCTCACTGATGAAGTCTTCTTGAGTTCCAGTTCAGCACAATGGGTTAGTGAACTTTAAGCTATTTTAGTGATTTTTATCTTTTATTTTGAACTTGGAAGAAGTTGATTTAGAGCTCTTCTGAGGTTTTAGTTTAAAATTGTGCTGTTGAATATTTTCCCACAGATTGAAACTCATTTTTTCTATATCACGTCGATGTTTTGGAGCGTTAGCATACCATTCTAATGTAGGACTAAAGGTTTTGATAAAACAAGGTTTGTTTTGTTTGGTAATACAATTTTAGGTAACACATGACAAAGTAATGCATTAGCGGATAATTTTGCAGCAGACATTATCTGCAAATATTAATGACCCCATGGCCAGGACTCAGGCTCCTGAAAATCTGGTCGTAATTTGAAGACAGCCTCTGAGCAATTGCAATTGTAGGAAACTCTGTAACTTGGGGATGAGCCAGTTTTATGGGCGAAGATTCCTTCACTCGGACAGATCAATAGACGGCCAAAAAAGATCAAGGAGATTTGGGCATATTGTACTTATGCGTGCAACTCACTTACTCCCAAAATTCCACAATCTTTTAGGCCGTGTAATTGGTTTGCTCCTTGATTACGTGAGTCTCGGAGCAAAGACAGATGAAAGTCAAAGAGACACCTTCCATCTAAATTGCAGAGCTAAAATAATTCAAATGAGTTTCAGTGTAGGCTGAGGGGTGGAAGTGTATATAAAATGTTGGGAGTCACATTCTACAGCGGGATCAAAATTCATGCAACCCTAATTGGAGATGGAGACCGGTGACCAAATAAAGTTTTAGGATATAGTTCCATTACAATAACCAGTTCGTATCCAATATTTTGGAGGCATACATTATTGCCTCCAGTCCTTCACAATATGAACTGCTGATTATTTCATTTGCTGTGATTGTTAAATATGTTAAGAGTTGTTTCAGAGTTAAGTATCCAAATATTCTCTGGAAGTAAAAATCATCTTTTTGTATAGAGACTCATAAGAACATAAGAAATAGGAGCTGGAGTAGGCCATTTGGCCCTTCGAGCCCGCTCCGAAATTCAATAAGATCATAGCTGATCTTCTACCTCATCTCCACTTTCCTGCACTATCCCCATATCCCTTAATATTCAAAAATCTATCGATCCCTGTCTTGAATATACTCAACAACTGAGCCTCCACAGCCTTCTGGGGTAGAGAATTCCAAAGATTCACCACCCTCTGAGTGAAGAAATTTCTCCTCATCCCAGTCCTAAATGGCCGACCCCTTATTCTGAGACTGTGACCCCTGGTTCTAGTCTCCCCAGCCAGGGGAAACATCCTCCCTGCATCTACCCTGTCAAGTCCTGTAAGAATTTTGTATGTTTCAATGAGATCACCTCTCATTCTTCTAAACTCTAGACAATATAGGCCTAGTCTACTCAATCTCTCCTCATAGGACAATCGCTCCATCCCAGAAACCAGTCTGGTGAACCTTCATTGCACTCCCTCTATGGCAAGTATATCCTTCCTTAGGTAAGGAGACCAAAACTGTACACAATACTCCAGGTGTGGTCTCACCAGGGCCCTATATAATTGCAGTAAGACGTCTTTACTCTTATACTCAAATCCTCTTGTAATAAAGACCAAAATACCATTTGCTTTCCTAATTGCTTGCTGTTCCTGCATGTTAACTTTCAGTGATTCGTGAACAAGGACACCCAGGTTACTCTGAACACCAACATTTCCCAATCTCTCACCATGTAAAAAATACTCTGCTTTTCTACCAAAGTGGATAACTTCACATTTCTCCACATTATATTCCATTTGCCATGCTCTTGCCCACTCACTTTGCCTGTCTATATCCCCTTGAAGCCTTTTTGCATCCTCCTCACAACTTACATTCCACCCAGCTTTTTATCAGCAGCAAACTTGGATATACAACATTTGGTCCCCTCATCCAAATCATTGATGTAGATTGTGAAAAGCTGAGGTCCAAGCAGTGATCCTTGCAGTACCCCACTAGTTACAGCCTGCCAACCCGAAAATGACCCGTTTATTCCTACTGTTTTCTGTCCGTTAACCAATCCTCAATCCATGCTAGTATATTACCCCCAATCCCATGAGCCCCAATTTTGTTTAATAACCTCTTGTGTTGCACCTTATCAAATGCCTTCTGAAAATCCAAATACACCACATCCACTGGTTCCCCCTGATCTATTCTGCTGGTTACAATCTCAAAAAACTCTAACAGATTCGCCAAACACAATTTCCCTTTCATAAATCCGTGTTGATTCTGCTCAATCCTATTATTATTTTCTAAGTGCCCTATTACCATGTCCTTAATAATAGATTCTAGCATTTTCCCTACTACTGATGTCAGGCTAACTGGTCTATAGTTCCCCGTTTTCTCTCTCCCTCCTTTCTTAAATAGTGGGGTTTCATTTGCCACCTTCCAATGCACGGGAACCGTTCTAGAATCTATGGAATTTTGGAAAATGACAACCAATGCATCCACTATCTCTATAGCTACCTCTTTCAAAACCCTAGGATGCAGGCCATCAAGTCCAGGAGATTTATTGGCTTTCAGTCCCATTAATTTCTCCAGTACATTTTTTTACTAATACTAATTTCTTTCAGTTCCTCATTCTCGCTAGAGCCTTGGTTCTCCACCATTTCCGGGAAGTTTTTTGCGTCTTCTTCCGTGAAGACCGACACAAAGCATTTGTTTAATATCTCTGCCATTTCCTTATTCCCCATTATAATTTCTCCTGTCTCAGCCTGTAAGGGACCCACATTTACTTTCGCTGATCTTTTCCTTTTTACATAACTATAGAAACATTTACAGTCTGTTTTTCTCTCATGTTCTATTTTCCCTTTCTTTATCAAGTTCTTTGTCCTCCTTTGCCGAATTCTAAAATCCTCCCAATCCTCAGGCTTACTACTCTTTTTGGCAACATTATAAGTTTGTTCCTTTGATCTAATACTATTTTTAACTTCTCTTGTTAGCCACAGTTGGACCACTTTTCCTGTGGGGTTTTTGAGCTTTAAAGGAATGTAAATTATGTATTAATTCTTTAAATGCTAGCTATTGCTTCTCTACTGTCATACCTTTTAATGTAGTTTTCCCAATCTACCTTAGCCAACTCACCCCTCATACCTATGTAGTTTGCTTTGTTTAGATTTAAGACCCTAGTTTCGGATTTAACTAAATCACTTTCAAACTCAATAAAAAAATTCTATCTTATTTTGGTCATAAGAATATAAGGACAGAAGAAATAGGAGCAGGAGCAGGCCATTCGGCCCTTTGAGCCTGCTCAGCCATTTAATAAAATCATGGCTGATCGGATTTTGGCCTCAACTCCACTTTCCTGCCCGCTCCCCATAACCCTTAACTTCCCTGTTGCTCAAAAATCTATCTCAGCCTTGAAAATATTCAATGACTCTGTTTCCACAGCTCTCTGGGGTAAAGAATTCCAAAGATTCATGACCCTCTGAGAGAAGAAATTCCTCCTCATCTTCGTCTTAAATGGGCGACCCCTTATTCTGAGACTATGCCCCCTTGTTCTAGATTCCCTGACGAGGGGAAACATCCTCTCAGCATCTACCCTGTCTAACCCCCTCAGAATCTTATATGTTTCAATAAGGTCACCTCTCATTCTTCTAAACTCCAATGAGTATAGGCCCAACCTGCTCAATCTTTCCTCATAAGACAACTCCTTCAACCCAGGAATCAACCTAGTGAACCTTATCTGAACTGCCTCCAATGCAAGTATATCCCTCCTTAAATAAGGAGACCAAAACTGTATGCAGTACTCCAGGTGTGGTCTCACCAGCACCCTATACAGTTGTAGCAAGGCTTCCCTACTTTTATACTCTATCCCCCTTGAAATAAAGGCCATCATTCCATTTGCCTTCCTAATTACTTGCTGTTCCTGCATGTTAACTTTTTGTGTTTCACGTACGAGGACACCCAAATCCCTCTGTACCGCCTCATTCTGTTGTCTTTCTCCATTTAAATAATATTTTTCTTTTCTATTCTTCCTACCAAAGTGGATAACTTCACATTTTCCCCACATTATACTCCATCTGCCAAATTCTTGCCCGTTCACTTAACCTATCTATATCCCTTTGCAGACTCTTTGGGCTCGATTTTGTCAATGGGGAACTTTTGGAGGCGGACTCCCACTTTTTTGGGTTGTAGTCCCGCCTCCATTGACTTGTGGCCAACCCACGCTATTTTCCCTTGATTGACCTTGTTAAGCCCACCCAGTGGGCTCAGCAGGCCAATTAAGGGACTACTGGTTACTGGTGACGTCAGCGATTGACATTTCATCTGTCAAGAGCTTTTGACAGATGAAAAATCAGCGTTTGACAGCTCTGTGAAGCTGTCAAACACTGACAATCTGTCTTCTAACTTGAGTCCTTCTACTCAGACTCAATTAGAGAGCTCTCCAGACCAGAAAGCAGAGGCTGCAGCTTTTGACAGTTCTGTGCTGGTGAGCTGAGGGACTCCCGAGAACTGAAGGAAGGAAGCCTGCAGGAGAAAGTAAAGGTAAGTAAAACTTTTTAAAACACTTTACACTTACCTCACACATTTACCTCTGCACATATGCACCCATCACTCACCTGCACAACGGACATCTCGACCCCTCCAACCCCTGCAGACCAACGGTCCACCTCGCTAACTTGGCGTGGTTCGGAGCCGTCAAACAGCCCACACTTCAGGGCTAAAAATAGGGATTAGGCAAAAAACTGCCTGTTAACTACCTGTTAACAGGCAGTTAATTGGCACTAATCCCCTTCCCGCCTCAGGGAGGCGGCTCCCAGCACAGGTCGGTTACCCGCCTCCTGGGACATTGGCATGGAGGCGGGTTGGGGGCAGGATGGGTTCCTGCCCCCCGATTCTGCAATTTTCCCACCACTCCCACCTCCAAACCTGCCTCCTCGGGGCTTGAAAAATCGAGCCCTATATGTCCTCCTCATAACTTGCTTTCCCACCTATCTTTGTATCGTCTGCAAATTTGGCTACAATACACTCGCTTCCTTCATCCAAGTCATTAATATAGATTGAAAATAGTTGGGGCCCCAGCACTGATCCCTGTGGCACCCCACTAGTTACAGATTGCCATCCTCAAAATGACCCATTTATTCTGACTCTGTTTTCTATTGGTTAGCCAATCCTCTATCCAATCTAATATATTTCCCCAAAACCATGAGCTCTTATCTTATGCTGTAACCTTTTATGTGGCACTTTGTCGAATGCCTTTTAGAAATCCAAATACACTACATCTAGTGGTTCCCCTTTATCCACCCTGCTCGTTACCTCCTCAAAGAACTCTTAATAGATTTGTCAAACACGATTTCCCTTTCATAAAACCATGTTGACTCTGTTTGATTGTATTATGATTTTCTAAATGCCCTGCTACTACTTCCTTAATAATGGATTTGAGCATTTTCCCAATGACAGATGTTAGGCTAACTGGCGTATAGTTTCCTGCTTTTTGTCTCCTTCCTTTTTTTGAATCAGGGCGTTACATTTGCAGTTTTCGAATACGCAGGGACTTTTCCAGAGTCGAGGGAATTTTGGAAGATTACAACCAATGTATCCACTATCTCTGTAGCCACTTCTTTTAAGACCCTAGGATACAGGCCATCAGGTCCAGGGGACTTGTCAGCCTTTAGATCCATAAGTTTGCCTAGCACTTTTTCTCTAGTGATAGTGATTGTTTTAAGTTCCTCCCTCCCTTTTGCCCCTTGATTTTCTACTATTACTGGGATGTTTTTAGTGTCCTCTACTGTGAAGACAGATACAAAATATTTGTTCAATGCCTCTGTCATTTCTTTGTTTCCCATTATTTCCCCAGTCTCGTCCTCTAAGGGACCAATGTTTATTTTAGCTACTCTCTTCCTTTTTATATACTTGTAGAAGCTCTTACTGTCTGTTTTTATATTTCTTGCTAGTTTACTCTCATAAGCTATTTTCTCCCTCTTTATTATTTTGTTAGTCATCCTTTGCTGGTTTCTAAATTTTTCCCAATCTTCTGGCCTACCACTAATCTTTGCCTTTTCTTTCAATTTGATACCACCCTTAACTTCCTTGGTTAGCCATGGTTGATTCATCCTTCTCTTCGAGTCTTTCTCACTGAAATATATCTTTGTTGAGTCATGAAATATCTCTTTAAATGTCTGCCACTGCTTTTCTACCATCTTACCTTCTAATCTATTTTCCCAGACCACTTTAGCCAACTCTCTCCTCTTACCTTTGTAATTGCCTTTATTTAAGTTTAATACTCTAGCTTCAGACCCAAGTTTCTCACCTTCAAACTGAATGTGGAATTCTATCATGTTATGATCACTCTTCCCTAGAGGATCCTTTACTATGGGATCATTAATTAATCCTGTTTCATTACACATTACCAGATCTAAAATAGCCTGTTCCCTGTTCGGTTCCACAACGTATTATTCCAAGAAACTGTCCCGAATATACTCTATGAACTCGTCCTCAAGGCTACTTTTGCCAATTTGATTTGTCCAATCTATATGAAGATTAAAATCACCCACGATTATTGCAGTACCTTTCTTACAAGCCCCCATTATTTCTTAATTTATACTCTGCCCTATAGTGTAGCTACTGTTAGGGGGCCTATAGACTACTCCTACCGGTGCCTTCTTTCCCTTACTATTTCTTACCTCCACCCAAATTGATTCTTCATCTGGAACTTCCGAGCCAAGATCATTTCTCAGTATTGTACTGATCTCATCCTTTATTAACAGAGCTACTCCACCTCCTTTTCCTTTCTGTCTATCCTTCCAAAATGTTAAATACCCCTGAATATTCAGTTCCCAGCCTTGGTCACATTGCAACCATGTCTCTGTGATGGCTATTAGATCATACCCATTTATTTCTATTTGTGCTGTCAATTCATCTATCTTGTTACGAATGCTGCGTGCATTCAGATAAAGAGCCTTTAATTTTGTCTTTTTATCATTTTTCCCTACTCTGACATTATTTGCTAGTGCACTCTTATGTTTGTACGCTCTGTCCCTTCCTGCCACACTCTGGTTTTCATTGCCCATATCACTACCCTGCACTATTGCCCTGTACTTTCTCTTTAACTCTCTAAATTTCCCCTCGCTTGAACCCTTCCTCCCCCCCTCCCCCCACTATTTAGTTTAAAGCTCTATCTACAGCCCTCGTTTCACCAGGACACTGGTCACTCTTCCCTAAAGGCCCCTTTATACAAGGTTATTAATTAACGCTTTCTCATTGCACAATACTAGATCTAAAATAGCATGTTCCCTAGTTGATCTAGAAAACTATCTTGCATACATTCTATGAATTCATCCACTATTACCGCAAATTTGGTTTGCCCAGTCTATATGTACATTAAAGTCCCCATGATTACTGTATTACCCTTGTTACATACATCTCTAATTTCCTGATTTATACTCGGCCCTACATTACAACTACTGTTTGGGGCCTATAAACTCCCACCTGTTTTCTGCTCCTTGCTGTTTCTTAGCTCCCCCCAAACTGATTCTACTTCTTGATTTTCAGGGGCTAAGATCCCTTCTCTCTACTGCCTTTATCCCATCCTTTATTATCAGGGCTACCCCACCTCCTTTTCCATTTTGCCTATCTCTTCTAAATGTTAAGTATCCTGGAATATTTAGTTCCCAACCTTGGTCACTTTGCAACCACATCTGTTATGGCTATTAGATCAAACCTGTTAATTTCTATCTGCACTATTAATTCATCTATTTTGTTGCAAATGCTTCACACATTCAGATATAGTGCCTTTAGCTTTGACTTATTTCTACTCAACAAGAATTCTAGAAATTCTGCTATTCAAGAAAGGAGGGAGAGAGAAAGCAGGGAACTATAGGCCAGTTAGCCTGACATCAGTAGTAGGGAAAATGCTAGAATCTATTATTAGGGATGTGGTAACAGGGCACTTAGAAAATCATAATATGTTTGGGCAGAGGCTACATGGATTTATGAAAGGGAAATCATGTTTGGCAAATCTGTTAAGAGTTTTTTGAGGTTGTAACTAGCAGGGTAGATAAGGGGGAACCAGTGGATGTAGTATATTTGGATTTTCAAAAATCATTCGATAAGGTGCCACCCATTAAGAGTGAAATAACTCTAATGATGTATCACACACAAACACAGAATTTGTCAACAGCACTTAGAAATTCCAGGTAAAATTTCCAAATCAAGCCCAGGCTCTGGGCAGAAGGACACATCTATTTGAGGGAAATTTCAGACAGGCATTTCTAACATTAATTACCTAATTTCATGGGTAACTTTTGTTTTATTCAGAACCATCTTTTTTTTCTCACTTGTTTTTAATTTATAGATATTATTTTTAATTATACCTATATCTGCGTGAAGAAGCAAAATGGCAGAAGAAAAACTGATTGAATAAATTATTTGAGCAATCTAATTGTTGAGTTTAGTAGTACTCGCTGCTTAATGAATGGTGGCTTTGAAAAAAAAATTGAATTATGTAATTGCTCAATTTTTTCTTACTTACTTGTTCGTCATTAGTTACCAACTGATTTAAACTGCTTTTGATTCATCCACTTAGTCAATCGGCTACTTGATTGGCAATTTGACCAATAGGGCCTCATCTCAGCCAATCACTACTTGTTGTCCTTTAGATGTGATACCCTGGTGAAATGCCCTGAAGTATGTCACTATTGAGGCGTGGTAACAATGGATGCCTGCTAGATGCAACATTTTAATTATATGGATGTACATTTTTGTGAAGGTGAGGAACAACATGTGGAAAATGGAAGTATTTTGGTTCAGGCTTTTAAACCAGCATTTTTTCTTTCAACTGTCATCCAGTGCTTTTTGTGAGCAACTCTTGTCCCTCATAACCATGCATTTTTTAGGTGCTCCAAACCCTTGTAAAGGATGACACAACCAGGATTTAACAATGAACCCAAATGTAGTAAAATGTGTATTGGAAATTACATACAATGATGCAACTTCAATTATTTTGTAAAGTAAAAAATACCACACACAGGATCAAAGTGGTACAGGCTAAAAAATACTACAATGTTTAATTACAAATTAGACAATAATAAAACATAGGAAAAAGGCAATAATTACATACATTAGATTATCTCAGCCGGCAACCCTCCGAGAACTCTATGTTCCTCCAAATCTGGCCTATTGAGCACCCTCCACTTCCTTCACCCCACCATTGGCAGCCGTGCGTTCAGCCGTCTAGGCCCCAAGCTCTTAAATTCTCACTGCAAACCTCTTTACCTCTCTCTCCTCTTTTAAGACTTGGCTTAAAACCTACCTCTTTGACCAAGCCTTTGGTCACCTGTCCTAATGTCTCCTTCTTTGGTTCGATGTAAATTTTTCTCTGATTTTGCTCCTGTGAAGCGTCTTGGGATGTTTTACTACTTTAAAGGTGCTATATTCAACACGTTTGAATTGCAGGGCACACAGAAACCACAAGGGGTTAAATTTACCTTCTTCAAAGCTGTTCAGAATAAACATAAATTATTTATATTTAATAAAAACATTAAAGAGTCAAACAAATGTTTTACCACTAATATATTTTCGGTTCTTGAGGTCTTCTCTTGTGGTACAAATAATGGAGTTTGTCTTCGTAAGTCACGGTGTTCTTCTGACTGCTCAAGGTTAAGAATAAACTTCAGATTTGCAGCCAGTTAAGTTGAATTTTCCTTTGAAGTCAGAAAGGCAGATCAAAGGAACAGTATTATTTTGACACAATAACGTTGCAAAACTGTCTAAATTATGAGAAAATCTATAGAATTCTTGAATAATTTTGACACTTTCCTGGCCAGTTTCTCCCGTGTTTACACAGCTGCCCGCATTTGAATCTAACAATTAGCATATCAGACACGCAGTCTTAATTAACTATTTTGGCCTTTTTAAAAGAACAAAACAGCATCCGCTTTAATTCCCGATTGCACAAGTGTTAATTTTTAAATTCCAGCACATTTTAATGGACTATCTGAGAGGATATAACTAAATTAATGGAAATTGATATTAAGTTTCATACATTGTAACATTTTCAGCTATTAGTATCAAGTGAATTCTATTTTTTACTCAGCAGTATCTCTACCCTAAGCAGTATATTCTTTACAAAGCGCTGTATCATTGCATCTGCTATAGAGGATTTACATTATTTTGTGTGGAAAAGGTGTAAGATATTTATTAAATCGAATAAAACGTCTATCCCATTCCGTAAGGATGTACCATCTAGCAAACACACACGCAATCGAACTTGGATCGATGCCTGTGCGTCTTCATTTTGCCGCTGATGTTTCACATGGAATATTTTTGACCAACCCATAGGTAAATATCCAGTCAAAGAAAAGTCCTACTTATCAACGTAAGTAAGAACATTCCTGAACATGTTGGTGATTTATAGTAAGTGAAATTGTGGGCTATGACTTAATACACTTTCTAATTCAAATATGCACTCCATAGCACACTACAAAGATCGGATCTTAATCGAAATGATTGCACAAAATTATAACGTAAACACACACCTGATGTAGCAAGATGCAAACTTCAATAGGAACTGCTGGTTTGTACATTTTTAAAGAACGGGGTACGCCTTTTATCCAATTTAATAAATATTTTGCATTTTCCACCAAAATACTTTTAATACTCTTTGAAGTTACAATTGCAGGAAAACTTTCAGAATATACCGCATTCATGCGTTAACTGCTTGAAAGATTACAAGTTCAGCAGTCACAGCAGGTTTATGATCGCGGATGTAAATAAATGATGGAAAGTGATATTTCTTCATTCAATACTAATCATTTATTATTTAAACAAAACACGTTCAGTTTATTAGAAAAAATATCAAATAGATAACAAACGAGTAACAATTTCCCTGTTGTACTGTCCGTAAATGTTTATTTAAACTCACAACACGTCGATGTATTTTTCGTACTTTGAATAGATTGTTTTCAATATGTCTTTACGTTTTGCTGTACAGTATGCCGAAATGTTTTAAGTTTATGGATGTGGTGCTCAGTACTAACATTCATAAATTTGAAAATAAAGGGAGTATAACAGTGGTTGTTTTAAAGTTTATCTTTTAAATCGGCTGCGCTGTTAATTTAAAATAACAACAGCAAATGCTGGAAACACTCAGCAGGTCAGGCAGCATCCGAGGAACCATCTAGCCCCACGGATGCTGCCTGACCTACTGAGTGTTTCCAGCATTTTCTGTTATTTCAGATTTTTCAGCATCCGCAGTATTTTGCTATTACGCTGGTCATTTAACCTATTCGAGTTTATTATTCAATATAAAAACAACAATGTTTTGAAAAGCTACCTTTAAACCGCAAATGGTAGCAGGAATCAATCCAACACTATTGGAAATCATTTCATGAACAAGATACTCGAAATAAATCGGAAAATACAAACTTCTTACCAAAAAATGCACAAATCCTGTTCGTCTGTTTAAGGTTGTTACTTATTCCTTCTTTCGGGATTCTGTATTTAACTTTTGATATTTCTCCAGACAGGATTTTGAGTATTGTTATTGATACACAGCCAGTAAAAGAAAATGAGCCTGTTAAAATCTGGTGTGCTTTAGGTGGGGGCTCCTATTTTTTAAACATACTGGAACAAAAACAAATGTTAAGTACTTTAAAACAATTTCCCCTATGTTCAAAAGCAGTTATCTAACTAATTTTGAATGTAACTAAAACGCCAATGCTTTACCCGAGCCGAATAATTGCAGAAATTAGAGTCAGCTCCAGAAGGGGGCGCAAGCTACCTGGCCAGACAACAGGCAGTGTGTAGTAGGGAAAAAGGTACGACCATTCAGCTCGACATTGCACAGAATGTAAGAACAAAAACTATTTACAGCTCTCTGCATTATCCATTGAAAAATAATCTGATCATAGAATCTCTAAATTAAAAATAAAAACATTTTTATGACTTGCAGCATTTTTTGATGTCACTCTCGACCTGGTTTCATGTTCACTCGTGCCATTTATGCCAGATAAACAGATAACACACAAACCTAACCATAGGCAAAATTCTGTTATTCATTTCCCCAATTTATTATATTAAAAAAAACTGCTTGCATTTACAGATTTACAGACCAGGCTTCCAACCTGTCCTTTGCTTATCTGCCCCCCACCCCGCCCCCCAACTCTTATCTCAAAATTGTATTTAAAATCACACAGAGGTGGTCTAACAACGTCTCAGCACACACACACATTCACATAAATAAATTCAAACCGATTATATTTGTTAGCCACATAGGCATAATTCCATCAGTTTATAATTAGATGTAAACGAATTACTAACACTAATACCCTTTTAATTCCACTGTATCATTACGGATATTTTTGAAATTCACTGTGCCCTGCAGGGAGTTACGTGCTGGAAGCTAAAGAATTTCCATTGTTCGGTAGGAATTAGGTTATTAAAAACTGTGAGTGCGAGATTGCTTCTGCGAATCAAAGGAGATGTACAGTAATGGCAACATTAAAGCAGTTTGTGGTTCAGCTGGAGCGACTTGCTTAAATGGACAAGAGTCTGGCGCCTTGCACTGCCATTACCGTTCTTAATATCAATATATCATGTATTTTTTGCGGGGGGGGGGTTCTGTTTTTGTTTTAATTTCGCACATTTTCCTAAATATTAATGTGACCGGAGTAGCAATTCTGAATCGCTGCTCCCAAATAAAACTGGAGTTTATGGAAGACTATTAAGTTGCATATGCTAAATCACTGACGCCCTTTCCGTGAGGTTAGTCTCAGTGCTGTAAAACTAATTAGTTTCTTTCAGGAGCTCCGTATTAGTTTGATGCAGTTACCCCGCTCTTTGTAGCGTGTATATATAAATATATATTATTTAAAAAAAAAGCATTTTGCATAAAGTCGATATCAGAGTGCAGATTTCAGAACGTGCCTCAAGCCTAAATTTGCATTTTTTTAAAAAAAGGGTGTTTTGCAGCACTTTATATATAAAGTGCGAGGAGGCACAATGAAAGCGGCATTGTGTGTGCAGTCCGATCCAGGCTTGTCCAGGGCTCCAGGCTTTTGGCACGATCGCGCACTCAGATTTTTCATTATTCACCATGCGTGCTCTGCACTTGGACAGCGATTTCCTCCGTGATTACGTGTGGCGCGTCTCCCTGCGGGAAAGCTCCCCCGTGGAGAGGTCCTGATGGGTTTGGGCCTTACTTGAATTTCCCAGCTTATTATGTGTCTGCACTGCGCGCTAACGCAGTTCCTCGGCAGCCAGCTCCGCTTCCACCACCACAAAGAGCTGGCTCTGCTGCCGAGCGGGGGAGCCGGACGGCGGTCATGGCAGAAACCTCCTCCCGCTGCTGCCCACCACCACCAGCACCCTGCTGAACATCTCCTGTACACCGTGACAGCGTGCCGGCCGCTGCCGTGCTCCTCTCAACAGCAGCCCGGGAGAAACGGCCACATTATCCTTTCTATGTGTGCAAGTCAAAGAGGATCGGGCCACTTTCAGGGCAAGAAAAACAAGGGGTGCCTCGCACCGTCAGTAAATTTCTGGCTAAACAGGTGATCCCGTTCGCCAAGTTTGTTGCGGAGAGAGTTAAAGCGTCAGATTCACGGTTATTTTGTTTTGTTTTGTTCACTTTTCTCGTTTCTTTTTTGTTGTTGCTGTTGAGAATATTCCGCGTCTTCGTTCGAGTCCTTGAAGTCGCTGTTGGCTGGGTTGCTCGGAAGGTGGAGGTTAATGAAACTGGATTTCGTGCAACAATAGAAGGGGGCAGCGGCACATTTTATCGACTATAGCCTTGTGCAAAAAAAAAGCCCTCCTCCTCCTCCTCCCTCCCTGCCGAGTCCCGTAAATAATCACTTGTCTTGGTGTGGGCTGGCTGGATCCTGCATCCAAATCCACCAGTTGCAAAGAAGTTGCGTGTGTGTGTGTGTCTCGGAGAGGAGAAAAAAAAAATACTTGACTGAAATCTAGTTTTAGCACCATCGCGAAACAAAAAAAAAGTACGAGACGTCACGCGTAGTCCACTCCGAGAGGTTGAAGTTGCCGCATTGCAACGGGCAGGAGGAGGAAGAAGAGAGAGAGAGAGAGAAGCGAGAGAGAGGAGAGTCCTCGGAGCAGATTGATGTTTGGAGCTCCAGTCAGTGCCCCGGACAGCGGCGCCCAGAGAGCAGCTTTTTCCAGCAGAGTCAAGAACTGGACATGTCCAGACGCAAACAATCTAAGCCTCGGGCTGTTAAAGGTGAGCCTTTTCAAAAAAAAAAATATATATATATAAAAAAATATTTCTTTTACTTTTTTGTGAAGGGGGTGGAGGAGGGGGGAAAAAGCGGGAACGGTTGCAGAAACGGACTTTTCCGCGCGTGCAACGCCATTCTCTTCGCTGATGTCCGCTTGGAGCCTCGAGGCGGCTGGAAGAAAGAGAGAGTGAGCGCGCGTACCCGCCCGCCCGCTGGCAGGGGCGCTGTGGAGAGCCGCACGCATGCCTGACCGCACGCGGGCAGGGCGGAGCTGGAGGCGCGAAGCCCAGGTGCTGGCACGTTCTGATCCTGGCGGCGCCCCACCACACAAAAAGAGGCGGTTGCGATTCTGATCGCGCGCTGGAGGGACAGTTGAATTTAAATCAGCTGGCGTGCGTGCTCAGAACGTGGTGCCGCGAGCGGCCCGGGTGAGATGCTGTCCGTTCGAGCGGCTGGCGTGCCAAGTACAAGGCTCTGGGCACACTGCACCTGTGCTGCATCTCTTTTTTTTAAAAAACACTCTAGTTACTTCTCTCTCCTCCCCCACCCCCCAGAAAATGAGTTGCTGCTTTACACCTACACTACAGCAAGAGCTGTGTCAAAATTGCACATTGTATGGGGGGACGAAACGGATGTGTAATTGGTCACCGGCACATCAACAGCGGAAACTAATCCAGGATATCCCACCTTGCACATCTGTAATTAATCCCTTCCTATTTTGTTATAGCATGCATGTAAGGCATTTGGCATCTTTTGTAAGAAACACCTCGTGTAATTTCAAGGGAGGTTGACATACACTTCAGCAAAGACATTTGCTCATGAGCTGTAAAAGCAAAATGGACAGTTGGGTGATTCCTAACCCTCATCCAAACTCTTAAAATGGGAATAGCTTGAGCTCACTATTGTGCCCATGATTTTCCATCTATTGATTTCAAGGGATGGAAAGTTTCAGATACTGTCTGTAATTTTCCGATATGCTGCTGTTGGCAGGCGTGATTCCTCATTACTGTAAATGGAAAAATTTAGGCTAGAAATTTTTTCCCGCTCCTTTTTTGTTATTTGTTCATGGGATAAGAGAGATGCTGGCAAAGCCACATTTATTGCCTATTCCTAGTTGCCCAAAGAAGGTGGTAGTGGACCACAACCTTCTTGATCCACTGCAGTCCGTGTGGAGATAGTGTTCCCATAATGGTGTTGAGTAGGGAACTCCAGGATTATGATCCAGCAAAAATGAAGGAATGGCAATATATGTCGAGTTAGGACGGTGTGTAACATATTTAGTGTCGTATTGGTAATGCACCAACAGGATGCTCGGTGACAATACTTTCATACAGGGATTTTTTAAAAAGTGCAAGTTTATTGAATAATCTAATGAAAAGCTAAGTAATAAATATGAAAATATTGAGAGTGATTGAGAAAGCAATTTCATTGAGATGTTCAGGTAACCATATAAACCATCAGACTTGAATGCTTTAGTCATTTAGATCCTGAGATAAGTGATTCCAATGCAAATAATCTCAAGACTTTTTGTGTAATATGTGTCTACTTACACCGTAATTGCTGAAGGGTTAAATTTATGTCTTTTGCCCACATGATAATTGGAATGTATTGCATTGAACATTAAAATTGATTTAAATATTATGTAAATTTGAAGAGCAAAGCTTGAGCGGTTTATAAACATTTGAATGTCAATTAGGTTACAGTCCTTTAATCAATCGTTAACATTTTAACTACTGTTTTAAAATGTTAATATATTAATTATGGGATTTAAGTTGAATTATTTTATTTGAAACAAAGTTTTTTGCCATATTTGAAAACATTCCAGAATCTTAGAGCAGTACAAAACATTGCTTGCAGAATATTTTACTTATCTGTAATATCACTGTTGATTTAATAACTACAGTATAATATAGTGCAGTGAAATTGTATGCTTATTAAATTAATATACAAATGAACTCCGTAACAACACATTGCTGTAGTGATGTAAAATGTACATGTAGATTGTAATAACATATTGTACACCTTGTTTGTATGCTTTGCATCTGGACTGGTCTCACACAGTGGTACATCACAATGAGACACTACTTCGGGTACCAGGAGAGTACAATTGGTATCAGGTTTGTATTCTGATAGCAAGTGAAATGTGTGGTGTGTGCGTACCTCATTAAGGACACAGTATGAAACACTCCCAGAGAGGCCAATTCACACTGCATGGGGTAAAACTCCAGTGTGATGCCCACGTGTTTTAAAAGTTTTCATGCTTCCTTGGACCTCCTGTGCATTTATACATTTAGTCATAGTTTTAAATGTTTTGAGAGTGTAGGTGCTCCTGCCCATCTCACAATATTTAAATTTAACTGCTGGCATGCACAGATTTCTCATAGATGTGATAGTTTGAATCAGAGCCAGGTACTGGCTGGCTGGAATCAATTCTGTAGCTACCCATCGCAATTCAGTATAAATGCACTCCAAGTGTCTTATGAAGGCCAACAAGTCTTGGC
The DNA here is from genome assembly GCF_052327205.1 of Somniosus microcephalus. Taxonomy (NCBI): domain Eukaryota; kingdom Metazoa; phylum Chordata; class Chondrichthyes; order Squaliformes; family Somniosidae; genus Somniosus; species Somniosus microcephalus. The sequence continues at coordinate 224,282,142 of NC_140992.1, forward strand.
TCCCACTAAATGATTCAGGCAGTCCCAGGCCTACTAGTGTAATCAACAAAGGAGGAATCTTTTCAGAAATGGTCTATGTGGGGTTGGAGAGTGATCCTTGTGAATTGCTTCAAAAATGGGTCTTTTGTTAATTGGCAGCTGCTTATGCACATGGATCTTAAATTTATATTACATAAACATTTGTGACCATCAAGCCAACCTGTCACCTCTCTCTGGTGTTGCAGCTTTTGACATTCTAGCGATTATGTGACTCATTATTAAAGGAGAACAAAACTCTGGGGGATGTACTTTCAATCAAGGCTGGTGGTGCTGAACTTTCTTATTTATGTTGCTTTGCGATTTGTGACCAGAACTATGTAAGTTGCTGATTTCCCTGTTTAGTATAATGTCCAGATGAAAGTGGACCCTCTAGAAGCATAATTCTTGCAGATTTCTAACAAAACAAAGCAAAGATTTCCTGTCAGGCAGGAATCACTTTATAAAAAAAAAAAAAAAAAAATGCATTATTTTTCTGAAAGTATTTCCCCTTCGAGTATTGATTATTCTTGGTGGACCAGGTGCTGAGCAATGTCTTTGTGTGACTAGTATAGGTGTATTCCAAGCAAGGGGAGAAGACTTTGAAGGAGTGGAAGGTTTTTGTAGCTAGTTTACTAACCATTATGTACCTGGCACACACACTTAACTGGATTCAATCATCATCTACCTATAACGGCACTGTTCTTCTGATCAGTGCCTTCAACGATCACCATAAATTAGGAAGTAGTAAGGGATATATATCTATCCTAATCTTTGCCTTGCCTCTGTCCATTCATGTGTGCATTTTGGTTGTTGCTGAGGACCTGAGCCCATTATATGTATCTCCCCTTTTTTTTCTCTTCTCCTGTCTCCTCCCCTTACATGCCACTTTTCATGGCTCCTCTTGGGCACTTTGCCCCGCCCCTCCCCCAATCCCTACCCAAACCCTTCACTATTCCACTGCCTTCCTGCTGCAGTTCCAAGCTTGAATCCCTCTTGGATAAGCTCTCAGTTACCTTCTGTGCCTCTGAGCATTTTTTGAAGGGTCCATCAAGGCACCAGTTGTTGCCTCCTTATGAGCATCAACATCAGTTCTCCCATCTTCCTCTCTTGCGTAGCGTGCACTGGGGCAAATTGTGCCAACCTCCTTCCCATTCTGTTCACCCCACCTACCGCTGCGTCCTTGGAATCTGCTAGCACATCAACAATTGCTGCCCCTCTACTACTACTCTGAGTTTCTCAGATATATTCTCACTCCTTTCCTCCCTCAGCCTTTGCACTGAACGACTTTTCATGCTTAATGATTTCAAACTCCATTTCAACTCAACTTGTCCTCGCTCCTCTGATTTTGTTGCTCTCTTGTCCTCCCTTAACCGTTCTCTCCCTATATACACTCCTATCCATATTCATGGCCAGCTCTTCAACTGTACCATCTTGCGTGGCCCCTCTACTCTCATTGTCTCGATCAGACAAGGCCATTTCTGATCATTTGTATCTCTCACCACTCTCATCCACTTTCCTTCTTCCAAGCCCAGTTCCTTCTGCCCTAGAAAAAATCTCCCCCCAAGTCACTTGCAACTGTGCTTTCAAACTCCCAACTGTCTAGCCTTTGGCCCTCCATTCACGACAATACATTTGCAGTTGTCGATCTGTTCAATCTCTCCTTCACCTTTGCGTTTGATGCCCTTGTCCCCAGTAAAACTCTTGCTCTCTCCCACCCTGGTCGTTCCCCGTGGTATGGCCCCCATCATCGCCCCCTCAGTCTAAGGGGCGGAGACTTGAACGTGTCTGGTGCAGCACTGGTTTAGCCATCCATCTCCAGATCTGGCTTGCCCACGTGAAGCAAAACTACTACCAAGCCAAATTTCCCTAAAGTAACCCCTTGCCTTAGCCCCAGACCTGTCTTTTTCTAACTTGTCTCCCTATATGCCCTCTCTGAGCTCATCTTGCCCATGAGACCCATCTCCTGCTCCTTTGATCCCATTTCCACTAAATTGCTGACCACCGAACTTCCCCTCCTGAACCTCGTGCTAGCTGACATTATAAATGGTTCTGTACTGTACTGTACCCTCCCTTTCAAAACTGCCACCTGCTCCCCACCCTCGACCCCTCTATCCTTGCAAACTACCACCCCATCTCCAACCTCCCTTTTCTCTTCAGAGTCCTTGAACATGTTGCCTCCCAAATCCGTGCCTATATGTCCAGCAACTCCATGTTTGAATCTCAAATCAGGTTTCACCCCTACCACAACACTGAAATGAAATGGCTCTCATCAAAGTCACAAATGATTTTCCCTGTGACATGGTGCACTCTCCCTCCTCAGCCATCTCTACCTTTCTGCAGCCTTTTTACATGTCGATCCCACCATCCTGCTCCAATGCCTCCTCCATTCTCTAGCTGAGTGGCACTGCTCTCGCTTGGTTCCACTCTTACCTAATCAATTGTAGCAGCTCCAACAGTAGCTTCTCTTCCTATCCCTGCATTGTTACCTCTGGAGTCCTTCAAGGATCTATCCATGGCCCCCTCCTATTCCTCATCTGCATGCTGCCCCTTGCTGACATGATCCAAAGACATGGAATCAGGTTCCACATGTACAGCTGATGACACCTAGTTCTACCTCCCTCTATCCCTCCACTATCTCTCTGCTGTCAGCCTGGTCGTCCAGCATCCAGTCTTGATGAGCCGCAATTTCCTCCAGTTCAACATTGGAAAGACCAAAGCCATCGTCTTTGGCATCCCGCAAACTCCATTCCATTGTCACTCCCTGGCTACTGTCTTAGGCTGAAGCTTTGTTTGCTGTCTTGTAGTGGAAAGCTAACTTCCAGTCTGAAGCTCCAGACTTGACCTGCTTTAGATCAAGTATGCATTCTATTTGACTGAGTTGTGCTTCCGTCCTCAAATCTTCTGCATCACAGACTGCCTAAATATCTTCATAATATCGCCTGTCTCACCCCTGCCCATTTTCTTCCAAAAGTGCTCTCCTGACCGGTTTGCCATTCTCCACCCTCCATCAGCATCCAAAACTCTGCTGCCTGTATCCTGACCCTCAACAAGTTCTGCTAGCCCATCACTTTGGTGCTCCCTGACCTGCATTGGCTCGCAGACCCCCAGCATATCCGGTTTAAAATTCTCATCCTTGTGTTCAGATCCCTTCATGGCCTCACCCCTGTCTATCTCTGCAACCTCTTCCAGTACTAAAACCCTCTGACATCTCTGCGTTCCTCCAATTCTGGTCTTTGCATCTCCCACTCCTTTCACCCCACCATTGGTCAGCTGTCTTGGACCTAAGCTCTGGAATTCCCTCCCTAAACCTCTCTGCATTTCCACCTTTCCTCCTTAAAACTCTTTCTTAGTCACCCCTCCTAATATCTCCTTCTTTGACTTGATGTCATTACGTTTCTGTGTAGTGCCATGGGCTGTTTTTCTACATTTAAAGGCGCTATATAAATGCAAATTATTGTTGGAGTAGTAATAAATTTCCATGGCCTTCGTGCATTTGTATTTTGTGATCGCTAATGATCTCCAAGTGGCTTGTTTGTACTCTAACTAGAGCGAATGCCTAGTTAGATCTGGCATTGACCAATCTTCTGAACCTGAATGCACACAGCAAAGAACTGATTGGCAGATCTCAACATGCCTGTCTGCAGCTCGGGTACCTTGAAAGCACGTGAGATGCAAGATTTGGTGTGACCGTGCTAATTGGAAGCACCTCCAGTGTGAAGTTTGCTGACTTGTAGTGGAAAGCTAGTTACCAGCCAGAAGTTCCAGACTTGACGTGCTTTAGATCACATATATGATCTGTGTAGCAGTCCCTCAGAGAATTCTGTTTAGCTCAACTGTTTCATATCTTTAGCAACCTGGTAGATATTATTCAGTTCTGCATAAAGCCACACTCCTATCCAGGTGGCTATTTACTGACAGTGGCTCGGAGCCCTAGTTTAATGAAACATGCTGCAACAATTTCCAGAAACCAGAATGATTTGGATAATGGGGAAGATCAGACAACCAAAAATATGGGGAAGTATATTGTCACACTATGTACCGGATTCAAAAAATGACCGTCAATTTTGAAGTATGTGATTTATGAACACATCCCAAGTACTGTTGGAAGATAGTTTTGGATCGTTTCCAATGTCTTTATGACCCCTTTTCTAGAGAAAGATGGACAACTTGTGATGCTTTCTGTTATGTGTCCAGAAATGATTCCAAACAAAGTCAATTGTTGTTCTTAGTATTTCCGCAGCATTCAAAAGAAATGAGATCCGCATCTCATTGAGAAACTAGCCTCTTACAGCAATCTGTTAAGTTGCTGAATTGAATACATGAGATCCTCAGAAAACAAATGTTATGGAATGATAAATGGAAGTTGATCTTAATATAACACCTGTGTAGCAGTCCCTCAGAGAATTCTGTTTAGCTCAACTGTTTCATATCTTTAGCAACCTGGTAGATATTATCAAAAAGACGATACAAAACTTGGCAATGTAGTGAACAGTGAACATGATAGCAGACTTCAGGAGGACATAGACAAATTGGTGAAATGGACAGACACATAGCAGATACAATTTAATGCCGATAAGTGTGAAGTGATGAACTTTGGGAGAAACAACGTGGAGAGGCAGTATAAGCTAAATTGTACTATTTTGAAGAGGTGCAAGAACAGCGGGATCTGGGGGTGCATATTCACAAATCTTTGAAGGTGGCAGGGCAAGTTGAGAAGGCGATTAAGAAAACGTATGGGATACTCGGCTTTGTAAATAGGGGCATTGAATACAAAAACAAGGAAGTCATGTTATTTTACAAATCCCTGGTTAGGCCTCAGCTGGAGTATTGTGTGCAGTTCTGGGCACCACACTTCAGGAAGGATGTCAAGGCCTTGGAGAGCGTACCGAGGAGGTTTACCAGGATGATACCAGGGATGAAGGAAGTCTGATGTGGAGAGATTGGAGAAGTTGGGATTGTTTTCCTTAGAGCCGAGAAGGTTGAGTTGAGACCTAATAGAGGTATTCAAAATTATGAGGGGTTTTGATAGAGCAAATAGGGAGAAACTATTTCCTCTGGCAAGTGGGTCGGTAACCAGAAGTCATAGATTTAAAATAATTAGAAAAAAAACTAGAGGGGAAATGAGGAGAAATTTCTTCAGAGGATTGTTAAGATCTGGAATGCACTACCTGAAAGGGTGGTGGATTGGACATGTACTCGGAAGAGGACTAATTTGCAGGGTTATGAGGAAAAAGCTGGGGTGTGGGACTAAATTGGACAGCTCTTTCAAAGAGGTGGCACAGGCATGACGGTCCGAATGGCCTCCTTCTGTGCTGTAAGATTCTATGATTCTATGAAAAGTGACCACGTTTGCTTGGCTGGTAATATTAACTCTCAATCTAAAAATGAGCAATTGAATAGATGCAGACAAAGTTGGCATGTAGGTGGCCAATTATTGTGTTTGGCTTTGTTGCAAAAGACTGACTGTTACCTACCCACCTCTTCTGTAAGGGTTACATGGTTCCTGCAGTTAGACATTCAGTTCCTTGGGTTGGCAATCCTATCCAAATTTCGCTGTGCAAATAAGTGCTGAAGGTTACTAGAAAAGATGTCCAAGAGTGGGAATTCTTTAGAAAGCTTAGTGCAACTTGTCATATTTGGTCACTCCAATATTCTAATAAAATGAAATATTTGCAGCCCTGTTTGACAGGTTGTAATAAAAACTTTATCTCCTCTCTTGTTCCTGTACTCCGTACTGTCTAAAACAATGGAGGCCAGTGGACTTTGAGAATAACTTATTGGGGGAGAAATTCGGTTGGTTAGCGCCTGACGGGGGCGCTAATGAAGTAGCGCCGGGGCAAGGCGAATCCAGCGCCGCACACCAAATCCAGTCACCCCTTAGTGCCGCCACTAATGGTTAGTGCCTGGGGCTTTAGTGCCAGGCAGATTGTGACGCTCACTGAGCGCCCGATCTGCCAAATTGATTATTGCTCTCTGCCTTAGAGCCTTGCCCCAACAACGACAGGACGAGGAAGCGTGAAGCAAGCGGATGGCGGCTCCAGGGGCACTATTTAAAGGGATCAGTCGCAGCTGTCCAGTTAGTGCTGTTTCACGGCTTCCTTGTCAGTTTGTGATTGTACAAGAGTTTAATTCAGTCATTTAAAGGTTCTTTAGTATCAGGAGTGTTGTGGCTACTAAAAATTTGTTACATTTATTCTGACAAAATTTCAAAGTGCTACACATTGTAACATTAATGGGCGCTCTACTGGCAGTCGACCTCGCCCTCCAGGATCTACTGCGGAGGTAGCGAGAAAGATTCAAGATGCGGCCAGAGGGAGGAGGAGGGCCATCCGGGTTCTCAACAGGAGGCCTTACCCTCCGAGGGTATTCCAAGAGCACTTCTACCTCCAATTAAGCGAGGAGCAGTGCATTGGAAGACTCCGCTTCAGCAAGGATGTGGTCTCTGAAGTTTGCCACCTCCTGCAACCAGACTTGAGCCTTGGATCAGGTCGACTACCGCTCTCTGGCAGTCAAGGTCACCTTCGCCAGCGATTCCTTCCAGTCTGCAACAGGAGATATAGCGAACATCTCGCAGTTCGCCGTCCATCGCTGCATCCGGGAGGTCGCGGAGGCTCTGTACAGCAGGAGAAGGGACTACATTTCTTTCCCCATTACCAGAGAGAAGCAGGACGAATGTGCATGTGCTTTGCCAGGATAGCAGGGCGCCATTGACTGCACCCATGTGGCTTTGCGGGCACCGCATAACAATCCTGACATCTTCTGTAACCGCAAAGGCTACCACTCGCTTCATGTGCACTTGGTGTGTGACCACAGACAGTGAATCCTCAATGTGAATACCCGCTATCCTGGTAGCAGCCACGATGCCTTTATCCTGTGCCAGACCGATGTGCCAGCACTCTTTCAGCCACCACGTCAAGCTCGTGGCTGGCTGCTCGGAGACTAGGGCTATTTGCTCTCCACCTGGTTCATGACTCCCCTCCGCCACCCCAGCACTCCTGCTCAGCACTCATATAATGAGAGCCACATGCTGCAACCAGGAACATCATCGAGCAGACCATTGGGGTGCTCAAGCAATGATTCCGCTGCCTTGACTGCTCTGGAGGAGCCCTCCAGTACTTGCCGGAATGGGTGTCCCATTTCATGGTCGTCTGCTGCATGCTCCACAACTTGTCCATCATGAGGGCCCAGCCCTTGCCAGCAGGAATTGCAGGACCAGCTCAGGAGGAAGACGACCAGGAGGAGGAACAGGATCGAGGGAGGAGGCAGCCAGTCAATCGGCCTTCTGGAAGGGCGGTCCGTGACTGCCTCATCAGACTGCGGTTCTAATAAATTAAACCCCAGATCCCGTTGCTCAGCACATTCCCATCATTCCATCCCTGTCGCAGGCCATATCACAGCGCAAAGCTGAAATGAGGGACACCACAAAAATCATCCAAAGCCAATTAATGAATTTATCAATAATCAGTGAACACATATTTACAACAACAATATTAGCTATTCACCCATGTGCAATCCCTTACTGCCCTTCGTTATGGTGCTTTTGCCTACTCCAGTGCTCCTACGAAGTGTTGGCCCAATGGCTGCAGCATGGCTGGTGGAAAGCTGCTGAGTGTCCGTGCGGGAGACGTCAGATGGGCTTGCAGGACGCCTTCGACCAGCTCTGGGCCCGGAAGGCCTGGCTGTAGACTGCACCACCTCCGCATGGCGGCAGCAGTCTGGGCTGGCTGGATGACGGGCAGCGACAAGGTTCAATGGCAGAGTACCAGTGGTGGGAGCAGGAACGCTGTCATCCTGAGAGGACAGCAGGTTCCTGCTCCACTGACCCACTGGCACTCCCCCAGGGCAGAACCTGAGCATCACTGCCAATCTGCTGGAGCACAGATTGCTGGCCTGCTACGACACCATGAAAGCTCCGGTGGTCAACCCAGCCACGATGGCAGCAGTCAGAGCTTGTGTGGCATCAAGGGCAGTTAGGAATGGGCAATAAATGCCGGCCTTGCCAGCGATGCCCACATCCCACAAATGAATTTAAAAAAATCAAGCTGAGACTACATGAGCGCAATCTGCGAATCAATGGCACCAAGCATAGACTGCATTACAGCACTAAGACGTTGTGCGGCTTCCACCTGTGCTGCAATGGAAGCTGCGACATCGCCCATCACACGCGGCACGAGGTCTCGGTCGCCACGGTCTCTCTGGGAGTCCATGGTGCATTCCAGACTGCAAATGATGGGCTCCATGTTGTGTGCAGAGCTCTGCGCACATGTTGAAGGCGGAATCTTCCACACTCCTTGCCATTGCCAAGAGGCTTTCGGGCACCCTTGCCTTTGCACCTATCCTCTTCATGTGCATGCCCATCACCCTTCTTCTAAAAGTCTCCCCATCGAGGTCCTCATCTGAGTCCTGTGCAGCAGAACTCGCCCTCCGGGGAGCTGACTCCTGAGCTACCCTTTCACCCTGGCCTCGCTGCAGCCCACTCATTCCCGGTGCATCACCTATGCAGATCCCGCTACTATACTAGCCTCTAAAGAATGCGTAGGGCCAGTATCTGAGCTGGTGCCTGCGGGTGAGACATGCAGTGACGCGGTGTGTTCTTCGTCCTCTTTTTCCACCTAGCTCTCTCTGGTACCCTCAGACAGGCTGCCCAGCTGCTTGCTCATTATGGGAAAGTATAAAGGCACAAGAGTCTGGTTAAGGTGAGGGGAGGGGGGCAGGAAGGGAGAAAGGCGTGCATACAGCATGATTATTGGGAAAGGCTTGTGGGGTGATGGGGAAGTGGAATGTGAGAAGAAGGAGTAGGGATGAACACATGGCGCCCACCACCTGGTGCTGAATGATCTGCAGCACTCTCCTCCAGCGCAGACAGTGATTGGGTGTCAGGTTGTCCCCCGCCTGTGCGCTCCTGCTCCCTCCTATTTGAGCGACCTTGGCCTGCAAGAGAGAGGAAAGTGTGTGAGTGAATGTGGAGCAATGTGTTTGGGAGATGTGCCTGCCATAGTTGAATAGCTGTCATTGTGTGCAAGGTTCGAGATGTGGGTATGAGTGTAGGTCGGTTGAGATTGTCGGGTACTGCTGGGGGTGTGGTGCTTTGGGCAGTGTGTGTAGACTGAGGTTCAGATGGTGGTATGTAGCATTTGTTGAAGCATTGACTCACCCTGACCACCCGAGTGAGGTCGTTAAATTAAATTTTTAAATTTGTTTATGGGATGTGGGCGTTGCTGGCAAGGCCAGCATTTATTGCCCATCTCTAATGGTCCTTGAGAAGGTGGTGGTGAGCCGCCTTCTTGAACCGCTTCAGTCCGTCTGATGAAGATACTCCCACAGTGCTGTTAGGTAGGGAGTTCCAGGATTTTGACCCAGCGATGATGAAGGATCAGCGATATACTTCTAAGTCAGGATGGTGTGTGACTTGGAGGGGAACTTGCAGGTGGTGGTGTTGCCATGTGCCTGCCGCCCTTATCCTTCTAGGTGGTAGAGTTTGGGAGGTGTTATGTCCGTGTATCTTAATGTTGTGTCCTTCAATAATCAGACAACAGACTGCAGGGAACGATTCAACAGGCGTTTACTGAATGAGGGTTACTCTAGAACTAACTGTACAGATCACTACTCAGGGTTTATATACAGGTGTGGTCACTGCCGGTACGACAGTATACAGGAGCTGTAAAAAGTAGTTCTCTCCCTTAATAAGGTATATATACATTACATACATTACAATTCCTCCTCTTTTAGATTAACAGTACCATAATACTCATTTAACAATTAACATTTTTAATATACAATGTTATATGAAAATAGTCCATTCATATATTCAGTCTCTGGGGAGGCTTCCTGATTCTTTCTGGATAATGCCTTTCCCGAGTGTCTCGCTCTTGGTGCGGAGGCGATTCTAGCACCCTGTCGTCAGTTGATTCATCAGCTTCCAATGCTATTGTTTGAGGTAGATGTGACCTGTACGTCGGGTTCCTCACCAGGTACGTATGGCCGAGACATGGGGTTGACTCGTTCCTGTGACTCTAGGATCTGGTCAGCGTGGCGTCTCACAATGTTCTCCCCAACATCCACTGTGTACATTAGTGGCCCCTGCCGTGTGCATATCGTTCCTGGTTGCCATTTCTCTGTTCGGTAGTCGCGGGCCAAGACTGGTTGCCCTACATTGAAGCTCCTTGTCGGCTTCTCATTGATGTGCTGGAATTGCTTACTCTCAACATCTCTTCGTACATTTGGTCTGAGCAAATCCAGACGAGATCTCAACCTTCGGTTAAAGAACATCATGGCTGGGGCCTGGTTGGTGACTGCATGTGTCGCATTTCTGTAGGCTAACAGGAAATTGTCCACCTTATGCTGCAGTGGAATGTCGTCATCGCACATGGCCTTTACTGCTTTTTTTAAAGGTTTGTACGAACCTCTCAGCCAATCCATTTGTGGCTGGATGATACGGGGCGGATGTGTAATGCCTTGCCCCATTCCTTTTCATAAATCTTCGAAACTCTTCGGACACAAACTGTGGTCCGTTATCAGAGCAAATCTGCTCTGGCAAGCCGTTCCTGGCAAAAATGGTCCGTAGGACTGCAATAGTTTTCTCCGTGGTGGTGGAGGACATTTTGATGACCTCAGGCCATTTCGAGTGCGCATCCACGGCTATTAAGAACATTGAGTCCATGAATGGACCAGCAAAATCAATATGCACCCGTTGCCATGGAGATGAGGGCCACTCCCATGGGTGTAGAGGGGCATGTGGTGGTGCATTTTGGACCTTCTGGCATCCTAAGCAGCTCTTTGTTAGGTCCTCGATTTACTGATCGATCCCCGGCCACCACACATAAGCCCTAGCAAGGCTTTTCATTTTCACCCCTCCCAGATGACCTTCGTGAAGCTCATTGAGCACTCTCTCCCTTAACTTGGGTGGAATTACCACTCGGGATCCACACATCAAGGTCCCCTGGCATACTGACAGCTGTTCTCTTCTGGATGAGAATGCTGGCAACAGTGAGTCACCATGTGCTGGCCATCCCTTCACCGTCAAATCATATACCCGAGACAGTGTCGGGTCATTTCGGGTCTCCTTCTCTATACCAGCGTTAGTTACTGGCAAGCATTCAATTATAGTCGAATGAAATATTTCGAAAGGATCCACTGCTGGTGCTTCCTCCGCAGTAGGCAGTGGCAGGCGTGATAGCCCATCAGCGTTTCCATGCTGTTTCGTGCCCTTATACTCGATTTCATATTGGTGCGCCCCTAGAAAAAGGGACCATCTTTGTAGCCGTTGCGCAGTCATCACCGGAACGCCCTTCTTTGGATTAAAGATGGAGACAAGTGGTTGGTGGTCAGTCAGCAAGGTGAACTTCTGCCCGTGCAGATAGTGATTGAACTTTTTCACTCCCCACACTAGGCTGAGGGCCTCCCTGTCAATCTGGGCGTAGTTACGCTCGGCTGAGGTTGGTGACCGAGACGCAAAGGCTACTGGCCTCTCCGAGCCGTCCGGGAATTTGTGCGACAGCACCGCTCCAATGCCATAGGGTGATGCATCACACGCCAACCGAATTGGTAGTGCTGGGTTGAAATGAGCCAACACCTCTTGATGTGATCAATGCTTTGCTCTTCTGGAAAGCTTGTTTACATTCGTCACTCCACTTCCATGGTACCCCCGTTTGCAGTAGGGTGTTCAGTGGGTGTAGTACGGTAGACAAATTTGGCAAGAACTTATGGTAGTAGTTCACCAGCCCGAGGAACGACCTCAGTTGTGACACATTTTCCGGTGCTGGAGCCTTGACTACTGCCTCAATCTTTTCAGGGGACTTATGTAACCCCTCTTTATCAATAACGTGGCCACAGTACGAGATCTGCTTCTGGAAAAAGTCGCATTTGTGGCGATTAGCTCGGAGCCCATATTCCTTCAATCTAGTGAGCACCTGCTCCAGGTTGGCGAGGTGATCACTGTCATTTTCGCCTGTGACTAGGATGTCGTCCAAATAACACTGGGTCCCTGGAATCCCTTGCAGGACTTGTTCCATTGCCCTTTGCCAAATAGCCGGAGCTGATGCTACCCCGAACACCAGCCGGTTGTATTGGTAGAGACCTTTATGAGTGTTGATCGTGAGGTACTGTTTCGAGGCTTCTTCTACCTCCATTTGCAGGTACGCCTGGGCCAGATCAATCTTAGTGAAGCGTTTCCCTCCAGATAGCGAGGCGAAAATATCTTCAATCCGCGGAAGCGGATATTGTACAGTGTGAAGGACTGGGTTCACTGTCACCTTAAAGTCCCCACAGATGCGAACCTTTTTTGGTTCCCCAGGCGTATTACTCAACGACCTCTTCATTACAGGAATGATGGGTGTAGTCCACTCGCTCCAGTCCACTTTGAACAGTACTCCTGAACGTTCCAAACCTTCCAGCTCTGTTTCGATGGCTGGGCGGATCGCATAAGGTACCGGTCTGGCCTTAAAAAAAACTTTGGGCTTGCATTTTTCTCTATTTTGATCGTTGCTGTTATGCCTTTTAGTGTTCCGAGTCCCTGCTGGAACACTTCTTGTGCGTCAGTTAGCATTTTTGACAGTCGTCCAGGTGTGACGTCGTCATCCTTTTTGGCATCTACAGTCAGTGCTTGTATGGAATGCCAATCTAGCTGTATCTTCCGGATCCATTCACGTCCTAGTAGTGGTGGTCCTCCATCTGGCAATACATATAGGTCCATTTTTGGTGTTTCCTTGCCGTTATATATAACGTTCACCCTTATTTTTCCTTTGGGGTAGACTTTTTGCCCCGTGTACGTCTTCAAGACAATCTCTGTATCTCTCAAGGGTATATGTGAGAATAGCCGCTTGTAGTCCCTTCGGTTTATGACTGTTAGGGCTGATCCTGTGTCCAATTCCATTTTCACTTGGACTCCTGCTATCTTGAGCGTGACCCAGATAGTTTGGTGATCCTCCGTTTTGATCACATTATGTAGTTTCAGACAACCCAGCTCCTTGCTTCCGGAGTCTATGTCACTCTTCTGTTCGTCTGAACTACTCTCCGTCACCTTATGTACCTTCTTGTACTTCTCCTGTGGAGATTTCTTGCTGCTGGTTTTCTTTCCTGACCTGCAGACTCTTGCTATGTGTCCTACTTTTCCACACTGTCTGCACACTTTGTCCTTGAACCAGCAATCATTATGGTCGTGTGGTGTTCTGCCGCAGCGATAGCACTTCACTGTTCCGTGCGACATTTCATTTGTGCCATATTCTTGCGGTCTCCGTTGTATCTCTGCAGCGCCCCGTGCTGCTGCTTCGTGTGATACTGCAATGCTGAAAGCCTTGTCCAGCGTAAGATCCTTTTCTGATAGAAGCCATTTCTGGGTTCCTTCACTTTGAAGCCCACACACAAACTTGTCCCTTAAAGTATCTGCTAGTCCCGTTCCAAACTGGCATGTTTCGATAGCTTGCGCAGTTCCGTTAAATACTCAGCATTACTTTCATCTTTATGCTGGTTCCTTTTGTGAAACTTAAATTTTTCTGCTATCAGCAGCGGTGTGGGGTATAAGTGGTCCTGTAGGATTGACACTGTTTTCAAAATCCTTTTCTACTGGCTTCTCTGGGGTTACTATGTTTCGTAGTAAGCCATACGTTTTTGCACCCATTGAATTCAACAATACCAGCGCTTTCTTGTCATCTGGCACTTCATTCGCCTTGCAGTATACTTCTATGCGTTCCACATATGTCGTCCAATCTTCGACTTCATTGTCGAACGCTGTGATACTGCCACTCTTCGGCATTTTTGGGTGTGGTTAGACTGGCTTAAAATGGCGTCTCCCGCGCTGCTGCCAACGCCGCTCTCGGCGGTCCTCGTGGCAAAAGGCGACGCCCTGTGCGTTTCATGCGCTGCTCCTGCGCTGCTGCCAATGCCGCTCTCTGCGGTCCTCGTGGCAATGGCAGCGCCTCGCGTTTTCCTGCGTGCCTCTCTTCCCCTGTTGACGCTGCTCGGCCCTTGACCACCGGCTGCGCTCTGCGCTCTCTCTCTCTCTCCCCCGTTGACGCCACTCGGTCCTGAACACCGGCTGCGCCCTGTGCGCTCTGCCCTCTCTCTCCCCTGTCGACGCTGCTCGGCCTTTTTCTGTGCCGCTCGGTCAGGCTCTAGCCCGCCGCTGTCCGGGAAGGGTCTGCGCAGTACCTGTTGCCAGCCCGTTTCGCTGGACCACCGTGACTGGAAAGCCAAGCCTGGCTCTCGACAGCCTTCCCTGCGATGCTCAAATCTCCGCTGGATGACTGGGCGGTTGCCCGTGGTCGACGCCCGTGCTTCTGGACTCTACCTCCTTCCACTGTTCTCCAGGAGCGAATCCCTGGGAGGTGATGCAGAGTTGCAGGTAGGTTCGAATCTGCGTCGTCGCCAATGTTATGTCCGTGTATCTTAATGTTGTGTCCTTCAATAATCAGACAACAGACTGCAGGGAACGATTCAACAGGTGTTTACTGAATGAGGGTTACTCTAGAACTAAATCTACAGATCACTACTCAGGGTTTATATACAGGTGTGGTCACTGCCGGTACTATACAGTATACAGGAGCTGTAAAAAGTAGTTCTCTCCCTTAAGGTATATATACACATTACATACATTACAGGAGGTGCTGCCGAAGAAGCCTTGGCGAGTTGCTGCAGTGCATCTTGTAGATGGTACACATTGCAGCCATGGTACGCTAGTGGTGGAGAGAGAGAGAATGTTTAAGGTGGTGGATGGGGTGCTACTCAAGCGGGCTGCTTTGTCTTGGATGGTGTCGAGCTTCTTGAATGTTGTTGGAGCTGCACCCATCCAGGCAAGTGAAGAGTATTCCATCACACTCCTTACTTGTGCCTTGTAGATGGTGGAAAGGCTTTGGGAAGTCAGGAAATGAGACACTCGCCGCAGAATACCTAGCCTCTGACCTGCTCTTGTTGCCACAGTATCCCTGTGGCTGGTCCAGTGAAATTTCTGGTCAATGGTGACCCCCAGGATGTTGCTGGTGGGGGATTCGGTGATGGTAATGCCGTTGAATGTCAAGGGGTGGTGGTTAGACTCTCGCTTGTTGGAGATGGTCATTGCCTAGCACTTGTGACGCGTGAATGTTACCTGCCACTTATCAGCCCAAGCCTGAACGTCGTCCAGGTTTTGTTGCATGCGGGCATGGACTGTTTCATTATCTGAGGAGTTGTGAATGGCACTGAACACTGTGCAGACATCAGTGAACATCCCCATTTCTGACTTTATGTTGGAGGAGAGGCCATTGATGAAGCAGCTGAAGATGGTTGGGTCTAGGACATTGTCCTGAGGAACTCCTGCAGCAATGCCCTGGGGCTGTGATGATTGACCTTCAACCACCGCAACCAACTTCCTTTGTGCTAGGTATGACTCCAGCCAGTGGAGAGTTTCCCCCCAACCCCCCTGATTCCCATTGACTTCAGTTTTACTAGGGCTCCTTGATGCCACACTCGGTCAAATGCTGCCTTGATGTCAAGGGCAGTCACTCTCACCTCACCTCTGGAATTCAGCTCCTTTTGTCCATGTTTGGACCAAGACTGTAATGAGGTCGGGAGCCGAGTGGTCTTGGCGGAACCCAAACTGAGCATCAGCGAACAAGTTATTGGTGAGTAAGTGCCACTTGGAAGGTGTCATCGACCGTGCTATCATCAGTTTACTGCTGATTGAGAGTCAACTGATGGGTGATAATTGGCCGGATTGGATTTGTCCTGCTTTCTGTGGACAGGACGTACCTGTTTTCCACATTGTCGGATAGATGCCAGTGTTGTAGCTGTACTGGAACAGCTTGGCTAGAGGTGCGGTTAGTTCTGGAGCACAAGTCTTCAGTACGACAGCCGGGATGTTGTCAGAGCCCATAGCCTTTGCTGTATCCAGTATGCTCAGCCATTTCTTGATATCATGTGGAGTGAATCGAACTGGCTGAAGACTGGCATCTGTGATAGTGGGGACCTCGGGAGGAGGCCGATGTGGATCATCCACTCAGCACTTCTGGCTGAAGATGGTTGCAAACACTTCAGTCTTGTCTTTTGTGCTCATGTGCTGGGCTCCACCATCATTGAGGATAGGGATATTCATGGCGCCTTCTCCTCAGTTAGTTTAATGGTCCACCACCATTCACGACTGGATGTGGCAGGACTGCAGAGGTTTGATCTGATCAGTTGATTGTGGGATCGCTTAGTCCTGTCTATAGCATGCTGCTTCTGCTTTTGTTGCCGTGTGTTGCAGCCTCCCCAGGTTGGCACTGCATTTTTAGGTACGTCTGGTGTTGCTCCTGGCATGCTCTTCTACACTCCTTATTGAACCAGGGTTGGTCTCCTGGCTTGATGGTAATGGTAGAGTGAGGGATATGCCAGGCCAAGAGGTTACAGATTGTGGAATACAATTCTGCTGCTGCTGATGGCCCACAGCGCCTCATGGATGCCCAGTTTTGAGCTGCTAGATCTGTTCTGAATCTATCCCATTTAGCACGGTGGTAGTGCCACACAACACGATGCACTGTGTGGGTCCCGGGGACCACAGTGTTGCCCGAGACCTGCTGGGCTACCTCCCTCCACGTGGCGGGGAAGACTTGCGGCGAGGGCCTCCTGCCACTTGCCGGGTACAGCACCGCTCTCCGTCTCGCCACAGCGAAGACCAATGCTTGGTCCTAGAATTTGCGAGCTCTCTCCCTGGGCCGTTGATGTGCCATAATGACACCTCGTTCAGTGGTCCGGTTCCTTCTCCTTGGCCGCTTGCTGAGAGCGCTGCAGAACCAGCAGTGCTGACAATGAGGTTCTGCAGCATGATTGAATCTTCCCTTTAAGAACTAGAAAGAGCCTGTGGCAATGATGACTAGTGATTAGACTGCACCTGAAATTGCTTAGTGCTTTGAGCCCAATGCCACTGACCTAGGTCATTAGTGCTTGATTTAGCGCTCCCGTCCTTTCTTTGAGTGATGACACTGAATTTTGTGTGCAGTGAGCTTCATTAGTGCCTGGCGCTAAATCTCAAACTTCTCCGAAGTTAGCGCCCATTCCTGGGTGATAATGAATTTCGCCCCCATTGTATATTGCAGCCCATCTACAACATTGGAATGATGCGGGCAGGCATTCAGTCTTCTTAAAAGTCATGACTAGAGCAATATCACAAGAGTTTCAGGTTCTTAAATCTTGTGTAGTGTCTTACTATCCACACACCTTATTTCGTGTCAGAATTTGTGACTGCTTTTCTGTCAACATTACGCATTGTAAATTGGCATGTCAACATTTCACGTTCAGTTTTAGTATACCAACTGTCGCCATGTAGTTGTAGGGACTGGCTCCACAATTGGGCTTCCAAAGTGCCCCTCAGTTGTGTTGCCATCTTGTGTGTATTTTGAAAAAAAAACTTGCATTGATGAAATGACTGTGGCCAATGCCGTGAGCAATTTAGTAATTTTTTTACCAATGCAAGAGCTGCACTTCAACAAAAGGTCTGCACAGAATCTCAATGACAAAGCTTCATATATTGCTTCTTCTAGCTGTGGAACTACCTCTCAACCATGTCATTTCCTGCAATTATAACTTGTGTATATACAGAAGTTTAAATGTAGCATTAATCATCACTTGCTAAACCAGGGTGGTTTGACCAAATACGAAGGCAAGGGGAAACACTTTCTTCCCATACAATTTTTCTCTCTTGACTCCATGCTTGCAGATAACATTGAGCTTTTTATATCGTCTAGTATTGTCCCTACCTCCTTCAAAACTATCATTACCATCCCTCCCATCAAAAATCCACCTTCAATCTCTCCATTTTCTCTAACAACCACCCTGTCTCTAACTTCCCATTTCTTTACGAAATCTTGGAAAATAGCAATGCCCCACTCTCTCAAAAGCAAAATACTGCGGATACTGGAAATCTGAAATAAAAACCTAAAATGCTGGAAGCATTCAGCAGGTCTGCAGTATCTATGGAGAGAGAAACAAAGAACATAACAAATAGGAGCAGGAGTAGGCTATTTGGCCCTTCGAGCCTGCTCCATCTTTCAGTAAGATCATGGCTGATCTTCTACCTCACCTCCATTTTCCTGCACTATCCCCATATCCCTTGGTTCCCTTAATATTCAAAAGTCTATCGATCTCTGTCTTGAATATACTCAACGACTGAGCCTCCACAGCCCTCTGGGGTAGAGAATTCCAAAGATTCACCACCCACTGAGTGAAGAAATTTCTCCTCATCTCAGTCCTAAATGGCCAACCCCTTACACTGAGACTGTGACCCCTGGTTCTAGACTCCCCAGCCAGGGGAAACATCCTCCCTGCATCTACCCTGTCAAGCCCTGTATGAATTTTGTATGTTTCAATGAGATCACCTCTCATTCTTCTAAACTCTAGACAATATAGGCCTAGTCTACTCAATCTCCTTATAGGACAATCCCCCCATCCCAGGAACCAGTCTGGTGAACCTTCGTTGCACTCCCTCCATGGAAAGTACATCCTTCCTTGGGTAAGGAGACCAAAACTGTACACAATACTCCAGGTGTGGTCTCACCAGGGCCCTATATAATTACAGTAAGACGTCTTTGCTCTTATACTCAAATCCTCTTGTAATAAAGGCCAATATACCATTTGCTTTCCTAATTGCTTGCTGTACCTGCATGCTAACTTTCAGTGATTCGTGAACAAGGACACCCAGGTCCCTCTGAACACCAACATTTCCCAATCTCTCTCACCATTTAAAAAATACTCTGCTTTTCTATTTTTCCAACCAAAGTGGATAACTCTACCAGAGTTAACGCTGCAGGCCTGAAACAACTGTTTCTCTTTCCACAAATGCTGCCTGACTTGCTGAGTGTTTCCAGCACTTTCTGTTTTTATGTTCCCACTCTCCTTGTTCAGAACCTCTATTTAACTTATGTCCACCTACAGCATTGAGACTGCACTGGTCAAAATCACAAACAACGTCCTTTATAACTGGAAATAACAACAGAAAATGCTGGAAAAACTCAGCAGGCCAGGCAACATCCGTGGAGAGAAATTAAAAGTCGACGTTTCGGGTTGAAACCCTTTTTCAAAACTGGAAAGGAAATAAAATAGATCGAAGGCAGGGCTGCGATAGAACAAAAGAGAAGTAAAGAGACATTAAGAGGTATTCAAAACCAAACGAGATGGTAATAGGACAGAGGAGACAAAGACGGCTCAGATTAGGTGTGAAGTGTACTGGCAGGATGAGAAACAGCTGCCATGTGGTAGAGAGAAAAAAAAGGAAAGGGGGGGGGGGGGGAAAGGGAAGACCCGAAACAAAGGGGTGGAAAAGAAATATATAAGTAAAAATGTAATGGGGCCAAGCTTATGATCTGAAATTGTTGAACTCGATATTGAGTCCGGAAGGCTGCAAAGTGCCTAATCGGAAGATGAGGTGCTGTTCCTCGAGTTTACGTTGCGCTTCCATGGAACAATGCAAGAGGCCAAGAATGGTGAGGTCCAAGTGGGAATGGAGCGGTGAATTAAAATGACAGGCGACCGGAAACTCGGGGTCACCCTTACGGACTGAACGAAGGTGTTCTGCAAAACGGTCACCCAATCTGCGTTTGGTCTCCCCAATGTAGAGGAGACCGCATCGTGAGCAGCGAATACAGTATACTAGATTGCAAGAAGTACAAGTAAATCGCTGTTTCACCTGGAAGGGGTGTTTGGGGCCCTGGACAGTGGGAAGGGGGGAGGTATAGGGGCAGGTGTTACATCTCCAGGCGAAGGGCACTGCTATCCTTGACCTGCCTTCAAAACTGTTGACTGCTTTACCCTTTTCCAGTGTCTTCTTTACAGTTCTATTCTGTGGCACTGCTCTGTTCTACTTTTGCCTGTTACAGTGAAGACATTGCACTTTCTTTAACTCCTGCTCTTCCTTTGCCTGCACTGACATATCCAGTATGCCCCAGGGCTAAATCCTCAGTCCCTTCCTCTTTTATATATGACACCCAACTCTACTTCCTCCATTGATCTAAAGGCTGTTCTCTATTCTCTCACTCACTCCTGTTCGACATCAATACCTGGATGACCCAAAATTTCCTCTAGCTTAACGTGGCAAAACCAAAACTATCCTCTTTGGTTACTTCCAACACTGCATGTCTCTGACCTTGACTCCATCGAATTGGGCTAAGTCACGGTTTGCGGAACCTCGGCCTAGTACCTGATCCTGAATTTAGCTTCGTCCCATATGTCTGTTTCCACACCAAGATAAAAGTGATGCTTGTTGTTTCAGCAGACAAATTCCTAAGTTCTTTGATTGCATCGTGACTGTATTGAGTTGTGCCTTCTAATATACCTCCTAACAGAAAGAAAGACAGAAGTCAGAGTGGGAGTGGAGCGGATAATTAAAGTGACAGGCGACCGGAAGCTCGGATTCGCCCAATGCGGACTGAATGGAGGTGTTCCGCAAAGCAGTAACCCAGTCTGCATTTGGTCTCCCCAATGTAGAGGAGACCATGTTGTGAGCAGCGAATGTAATATACCACATTGAAAGAAGTACAAGTAAATTGCTGTTTCAGACTGGGTGACCGCTTTGCGGATCACCTTTGTTCAGACCCCGAGCTTCCGGTCACCTGCCACTTTAATTATCCGCTCCACTCCCACTCTGACCTCTCCGTCCTTGGCCTCCTACACTGTTCCAATGAAGCTCAACGTAAGCTTGAGGAACAGAACCTCATCTTTCGATTAGACAATTTACAGCCTTGTGACTCAACATTGAGTTCAGCAATATCAGATCATAACCTCTGCCCCCATTTTTAGGGATGGCAGCTGTTGATGATTCTGCTATTCCCATTTACACCTCTTCTAGACCCATCTTATGTTTCTTGTCATATTACCATCTCCTTTTACCTTTCACCATTGTCATTTTATCACTGCTGCCTTCCACCCTATCACAGACCTTCCCTTTTGTACTTTCCTCCTCCATCCCCTTTCCCTGCCTCTGCACTTGCTTAAAACCTGTTACTTCTCTAATGTTTTCCAGTTCTGACGCAAGGTCATTGACCTGAAATGTTAACTGATTCTCTCTCCACAGATGCTGCCTGACCTGCTGGGTATTTTCTGTATTTATTAATGATTTAAGATGATTGGCAAAAGAAGCAGAGATGACACGAGGAAACATTTTTTTACACAGTGAGTTTGCACGACCTGGAATGCACTGCCTCAAAGGGTGGTGGAAGCAGATTCAATAGTAACATTCAAAAGAGAACTGGTTAAATACATAGAAACATAGAGATAGGAACAGGAGTAGGCCATTCGGCCCTTCGAGCCTGCTCCGCCATTCAATGAGATCATGGCTGATCTTCGTCTGAGATCATAGCTGATCTTACCAGTTCAGTACCCCGTCCCCGCCTTGAAGGGAAAAAAATTACAAGGCTATGGGGATAGAGCAGGGGAGTGGGAATAATTGGATAGCTCTACCAAAGAGCCAGCACAAGCACGATGGGAGTGAATGGCTGTACTATTCCATGATTTTATTTCCCAATTTTCTTCCCTTCTCCAGAAGTAATTGATTCCAGGCTGGGATACAGTTTGCAGGGAATATTTACATAATGAGTGAAATTAATCAAATAATGCAGCAGGTAATCAAATGTGCACTTCTACTAAGGGTGCTGAATAGTGATCAAATGTGGAAACTTTGGCTGCTTTATTCCCCTCCTGCCCCCCCACCCCCCAAGTCTCTAGGCCACTGGGCTGAAGTCAATTCTAGTGCCCCCACCACTGTCTTGGCTGAGATAAGCTAATGGTACGTGTTGCGGATCAAACTTGAGACCTTCCTGATGTGTATGTCTCAGGTACTCACTGGATAAATTCTCTGAGCCATCAGGGAATACTGTTGGTTCTTTCAAATCTTCATTATTTTCCCCTTTGTTACATTTGCAGGGACAGGAGAAAAAAACAGTTTAGTGTAGGTAAATTTGGAATGGAAAAGGTTTCCCTCAGGACGTCAATCTCAATTGCACAAGGCAACCGAGAATGACTTCCTGAGGGAAAACACTTTCCATTACCAAAAAGACCTGTTGCCTGAACTATGCACACTGGAACACGGCAGGGAAAGTTGACTGGAACAGGTACATTAAATATTACCTAAATACAGATACATTCTTAGACCAAAGTGTAACGACACTGGCTGGATAACACATATACATTCAAATCTTAAAATGATTTTAATCCCCACAACGTTGTATTGAGAGGTTCATCTTATCAACTCTTTTATTGGAGTGCCAGCTAACACCAGGGAAAAGGCTTGTTTCATGGTTTGCAGTATCATGAATATTCTGGTAAAATGTGATATAAATTTTGTGTTTTTTTGGTCCATGTGTTATGACAGTAAAGCAAAAAAATCTGCAAAATTGGATATTTACATGTTGGTGATGTGAAGCTTCACAGCAAATTAGTGGTCATAGTGGTGACAGTTGGCACTGGTAAATGGAAATATTGGCTGTTCAGAATTTGAATTTGAGTAGCAGCACTAAAGAAAACAAAAACAAATGAATATGGTTCAGATTTTGCTACAAACGAATGTAATCTTATGAGTTGTCATTGCATGAACTGAGCATGGCTCTCGTGGTTTGATGTAAAATCCATCAGTTGCATTACAGCTTCCAACATGTCTCCAACACTTTTCTTCATGTGATCCAAGGCTGCATTATCGAGGTCTGACTATCCTTTATCGGTAACATGCTATTCAAATTGGGTAAAATGTGTGAGGATGGTGGTGCTAATTCTTTTTGTTCCAAAGATAAATGTGAACCGTACACAAAATTGCTGTCTATTTTATAAAGGGTTTTGTGGGCTCGAGCAAATTGTGTGCAGTGGCGATGGCACTTTTGCTGTTAATAACCATGTTAGTTCCATTTCCCCAGTCTATTCCTTACCTTTCTTTTAAAGTTTACTTTTGAAGATTACTGTTTCCTACATTAACAGTGGTTACACTTCAAAAGTACTTCATTGGCTGTAAAAATGCTTTAGGACGTCCTGAGGTTGTGAAAGGCCCTATATAAGTGCAAGTTCTTTCTTTCTTCTCTATCTGTCTTTCTATCTCTCCCAGCTCCCCCTCACACTCTTTTTCCCCCCCCCCCCCAACCCACCCTCGCACGTGCGCTCTCTTTTTCTCTTCCCCCCCGCCGCCGCCCCCCCCCCCAATCCTCTTTCTCTATTCTAGCTTTCTTTCTATCCTAGCTTTCTTTAGGAACAAATGACTTTTGACTTTTTTTTCAACACCATTGGTTTGGACCAGATTTCTGATTGGTGCCCTTGGAGGCCAAGACACACCCAACAGTTTGTCTGGAATGTGTAATTTGATCCTGCCTACTGTAGACAACCCTGCAATGTGCACATTAAAAAAAATTCATTCATGGGATGTGGGCGTAGCTGGCAAGGCCAGCATTTATTGCCCATCCCTAGTTGCCCTTGAGAAGGTGGTGGTGAGCCGCTTTCTTGAACCGCTGCAGTCCGTGTAGTGAAGGTACTCCCACGTGCTGTTAGGTAGAGAGTTCCAGGATTTTGACCCAGCGATGATGAAGGAACAGCCATATATTTCCAAGTCAGGATGGTGTGTGACTTGGAGAGGAACTTGGAGGTGGTGGTGTTCCCATGTGCCTGCTGCCCTTGTCCTTCTAGGTGGTAGAGGTTGCGGGTTTGGGAGTGCTGCCAAAGAAGCCTTGGCGAGTTGCTGCAGTGCATCTTGTAGATGGTACACACTGCAGCCACGGTGCGCCGGTGGTGGAGGGAGTGAATGTTTAAGGTGGTGGATGGGGTGCCAATCAAGAGGGCTGCTTTGTGCTGGATGGTGTCGAGCTTCTTGAGTGTTGTTGGAGCTGCACTCATCCAGGCAAGTGGAGAGTATTCCATCACACTCCTGACTGTGCGTTGTAGATAGTGGAAAGGCTTTGGGAAGTCAGGTGGTGAGACACTCACTGCAGAATACCCAGCCTCTGACCTGCTCTTGTTGTCACAGTACTTGTGGTTGGTCCAGTTAAATTTCTGGTCCATGGTGACCCCCAGGATATTGATGGTGGGGGATTTGGCGATGATAATGCCATTGAATGTCAAGGGGCGGTGGTTAGACGCTCGCTTGTTGGAGATAGTCATTGCCTGGCACTTGTGTGCTGCGAATGTTTCCTGCCACTTATCAGCCCAAGCCTGAATGTCGTCCAAGTCTTGTTGCATGCGGGCATGGACTGCTTCATTATCTGAGGAGTTGCGAATGGAACTGAACACTGTGCAGTCATCAGTGAACATCCCCACTTCTCACCTTATGATGGAGGAAAGGTCATTGATGAAGCAGCTGAAGATGGTTGGGCCTGAGGAAATCCTGTTGTGATGATTGACCTTCAACCACCACAATCATCTTCCTTTGTGCTAGGTATGAATCCAGCCAGTGGAGAGTCCCGTTCCCCCCCTCCCCCCGGATTCCCATTGACTTCAGTTTTACTAGGGCTTCTTGATGCCACACTCGGTCAAATGCTGTTTTAATGTCAAGGGCAGTCACTCTCACCTCCCCTCTGAGTTCAGCTCTTTTGTCCATGTTTGGACCAAGGCTGTAATGAGGCCTGGAGCCGAGTGGTCCTGGTGGAACCCAAAAACTAGGTATCAGTGAGCAGGTTATTGGTGAGTAAGTGCTGCTTGATAGCACTGTTGACGACACCTTCAATCACTTTGCTAATTATTGAAAGTGGACTGATGAGGCGGTAATTGGCCAGATTGGATTTGTCCTGCTTTTTGTGGATAGGACACACCTGGGCAATTTTGCTCATTGTCGGATAGATGCCAGTGTACTGGAACAGCTTGGCTAGAGGCGCAGCTAGTTCTGGAGCACAAGTCTTCAGCACGACAGCCGGGATGTTGTCAGGGCCCACAGCTTTTGCTGTATCCAGTGCGCTTAGCCACTTCTTGATCAGTCAATTGAAGTGAATCAAATTGACTGAAGACTCTGTTCTGTGATGGTGGGGACCTCAGGAGGAGGCCGATATGGATCATCCACTCGGAACTTCTGGCTGAAGATGGTTGCAAACGCTTCAGCTTTGTCTTTTGCACTCACGTGCTGGGCTCCACCATCATTGAGCCTCCTCCTCCCATTAGTTGTTTGATCCAGTCTTGCCAGTGAGCCTACAGAAAGTGAAAGTCTAGCTCTGTGACGATCCTCTGTTATCTAGCATTCTAAAATTGTAATTATAGTTGTCCTCGGCTGGTTAAAATAAAATACTTTATACTCTAATTAGCGGGTTAGTTAATTCTTTGGAGTCTTATTTTTTTTCCTTCTGAAAGTGATAAAAATTCTTCAATCCTGAATGAAGGGTGCGTGTATGTGGGGTCCGTGTGTGCGGGGTGTGTGTGGTATCCAACCTTCTGACACACCAGTGTGTTTACTGGGGAGAGACTGTTCACCTGCTCAGTGTGTGAGAAGGGATTCTCTAATTCATCTGGTTGGAAATACGTGATCCATGTCTAATGGGGAGAACGTGATTCGTCTTCCCATCTGCATCATGCTCTCACTCTCATCCACCCCTTTAGACCTGGCTCACGTTCTTCACTCTTCTCCATGCTCTAACCTCCCTCTCCGAGTTCCAGACCTCCCCTCTGCCTCTTTCCCCCCCCCCCAAAGTTCCTGACCGCCCCCTGCCTGAGTTGCTGACTCTGCCCCCCCAATTTCCTGACCTTCCTACCCCCTCAGTTCCTGACCTCTCTTCCACCCCCCCCCGAAGTACCTGACCACCATTGTTGTTCCCCCCCCCCACCCTGAGTTATTGACTGTTCCCCACCACCTTTGAGCTCCTGACTTTCTCCCCCTACCCCCCCGCCCCGCCTCCTCTGTTCCCCCACCTCCGAGCTCTCCAGATTTGACAACATGCTTCGGCAGTCCCCACTTCTGGTTTCCTCATCATGCCTCGCATTATGCATGCGCGACTGGATTGAGTGCACATGCGCAGTACCAAAATGGGCTTCAGGCTTCTCGGATGGTCTTCAAGCACCCCAAACGGGGGTGCATGCGCAGAGGGACTCGGAACACTGGAAAATATACACTCTGATGACTTTTTGTGCTCACAAATGTGAAGGTTATTGATGTTTGGGTGACAAGAGTTTCATTCTCAATCAAGTACTCCAGTGTCAGGTAAAGCATTGGATACAAGTAAAGCTCCATCTGCTATACTAACCTCAGAAAAGGTCTACCTGCTGCACAAGTATCATTTATATAGAAAAAAATCCTATTCTTGCTATGCTTCTAGCCTCTTTAAGATTGCTGTTTCTGCCAAATTATAGTCAGTTTTGTTCTATTGGCATGTCGCCAAAAAGAACTGGTTCAGGCTACTCAAACACATTTCACATAAGACTCTTAAAGCCAGCAGAGAATGGAGACATTCATTCCATCAGGCTGGAATTCATTTAATGGTCCTCAGGGTGAAAGAATGTTGTGCAACCCAATCTCTTCTTTCCCTTGCATCCCTAGTTTACTGTCGACCAACATGGCTGCATGGAAGTTTGAGCAGCAGTGGAGAGAAAAATTTAGGATGTCCAACCCAAGACTGGAGCAGCACAATCAGTAGAGAAGTTCTCTCCACTCTCACTTCACATGTTAGTCTTTATCTGCGACACAGGCAGGCAAAAGGGCCGCAGCCATTTTGTGAAAGCAATATGAAATGTTAAAGTGTTCTTTAAAGTCCAAATTACGTTTGTGTTCCATGCGTTACTCTTGGTAACAAACAATATATGTTTGGCTGTTTGCATGGATCTCAGAAGCATTGTTGAATCTGAAGTTGGTTGCCTAGCATCATGAACCAACCAGTTTGAATAAAATTTGGATTTGAATATTAGTATTATATTATAATGTTGGTTTCATCATATTAAAGTTGTTGTTCAAAGAGCATTAGTAAGGATAATGGAAAGTGCAAATCCACCACAATGTTCACAGTAGATGGTTTTTAACTGTTCAAAAGGTGCAGTGTTCATGTAAAAGCTTTTGCGCCAAGGTAGAAGTTTTAAAACTGTTCAAACATATTTATTTGTAAAAATTGTAAGGCATTTCTATTTCTGTTACAGTTTTAGTGGACACCATAATTTCATAGCCATTTAGGATTCTTCTAAGTTGTTACTGTACTTACCCAATTGTGAGATGGTACAGTTCCATTAAACCTCATTTGCCAGTCCTTTATCAGATTTATTTATTTGTGATTAGTAAATCATTATTTATTTTATTCTGTTGTATCTTGTACAAATTGTGGTAGATGAATTACCTTGCATGTAGGTTGCTAATACTGTGTTCACACATGTAGTCGTTTCAGGGTACAGCCAACAGTCTTCACAGGGGTCACTTCATACTGTAGCTAAATCTGAGCTGAACCATGCTACAAGCAGGTAAGATCAGCTTGTAAACTTGTGTAGGTTTTTTTGGCTGGAGTAGTTTGCTTGCTGCTGGGGGTGAGTGTGGTACCAGACTGATAAAGGTAGAACTCCCACTGAATTTGGTTTGTATTTGCTCAAAACCTAGCAAAATGCTCCAAAAAAATCCAAACCTGGGTTGCCAAAAAATGGCGTAGACAAGTTTGCTTGTAATATTGACTTCCTACTTATGTGGATAGATTTCAGTTCAAGTTTGATAGACGTCACATTGTGTTGAATTGACCTGAAAACGTATACCATGGCTGGTTCACTCATCCCTTTTTGCCATAATGAAGATTTGGTTTGCGTAGACGCTTAAAAATGTGTTCCAGCTTTGGTATTGGGTTTAAGTAGGACTCCTAACTGGGTTTTGGAAGACTGCTTTCAAAGTACCATTGGACTTTGTGTTGGGCCTTAAAATTATGCAGCTTTACATAAACCTTTCTTTGTGGCCATTGGTAAAGCAATAACTCCATCACTTTGGAATGCCAGAGGCCATTGACTGTATTCCAGAG
Source organism: Somniosus microcephalus (assembly GCF_052327205.1). Lineage (NCBI taxonomy): Eukaryota > Metazoa > Chordata > Chondrichthyes > Squaliformes > Somniosidae > Somniosus > Somniosus microcephalus. Next base: position 224,310,029 of record NC_140992.1, read on the forward strand.
TAAACTAGTAAATATTTTGCTTTCTGCTTAAAACTTCCAAAAAACCATCTTAGGACTTCTGTTATTCTAGTGTTACCTGTAGCAATGTGAATGTAACCCACATATTGATATTTTTTAGTGAGAGAGACATTAATTCTTTGAGTATGCTTCCTCAGTTTTACACTGTATTCTGGAATAATATAAACAGCACTTTCATTCTAGAGAATTAAATTCTTCAATTTGTTTTTCTGGAAATGATCATTTGTAATCTATTGATCGTTATTTTACAGGTTAGTGTAGAAGTTGGAGCAGGAGTAGGCCATTTGGCCTCTCGAGCCTGCTCTGCCATTTCATGAGATCATGGCTGATAATCCAAATTTAGTACCCTGTCCCTGCTTTCTCCCTATATCTTTTGATCCCTTTCGCCTTAAGAAATATATCTAACTCCTTCTTGAATATATTTAATGAATTGGTCCAAACTGTCTTCTGTGGTAGAGAATTCCACAGGTTCGCCACTCTTTGGGTGAAGAAAGTCCTCCTCATCTCAGTCCTAAATGGCTTACCCCTTATCTTTAGACTGTGACCCCTGGTTCTGGACTCCCACCATCGGGAACATCCTTCCTGCATCTAGTCTGTCTAGTCCTGTTAGAATTTTATAAGTTTCAATGAGATCCCCTCTCTTCTAAACTCCAGCGAGTATAAGCCCAATCGACCCAATCTCTCCTCATACGTCATTCCTGCCATCCCAGGTATCAGCCTGGTGAATCTTTGCTGCACTCCCTCCATGGCAAGAACATCCTTCCTGAGATAAGGCGACCAAAACTGCACACAATACTCAAGGTGTGGTCTCACCAAGGCCCTATACAACTGCAGCAAGACATCCTTGCTCCTGTACTCGAACCCTCTCGCTATGAAGGCCAACATACCATTTGCCTTCTTAACCGCCTGCTGCACCTGCATGCTTACCTTCAGCGACTGGTGCACAAGAACACCCAGGTCTCGTTGCACTTCCCCTTCTCCCAATCTATTGCCGTTCAGATAATAATCTGCCTTCCTGTTTTTGCCATTAAAGTGGATAACCTCGCATTTATCCACATTGGGCAGATGCAGTATAATCACCCAACCTGTCCAAATCATACTGGAGTTTCTCGGCATCCTCCTCACAGCACACATGCCACCCAGCTTTGTGTCGTTTGCAAACTTGGAGATATTACATCTAGATCATTTAATATAATTAATTGTCCATTAATTGGTGACTAGACTGTTACTGACGCTTATAAGAACTAATTAATGCATTCAAAATTGGTAAGATTTTAGTGTGTTGTACAGGAAACTTTTTATCCGGCACCGGCGTGCTGCCGGTTGATCAAAAAGTCCGGATTACAGAGAGGTATACTTACTAAGGTACGAGAGCCCCGTACACGGCCACAGATCCAGGCGTCCCTGTTGCATGGCAACAGGTGCAGGATCCCCGGTTACACTGCCACAAATCCAGGCATCCCTGTTGCATGGCAACAGGTGCAGGAACCCCGGTTACACGGCCACAGATCCAGGAACCCCGATTACACGGCCACTAATATGAAGTAAAACTTACCTGAACCTACTCCTGAATTTTGCCGGTTAAGAGAGATTTCCGGTTATTTAGGTGCTGGTAAAAAGAGAGTTTCCTGTTAGCAGAAGGCTATTTTTCTCCTGTCCTATTCTACTGGGGAATAATTTCATAGGTGCCAGTAGCCCTCCAGTATCGCACTGAAATAGCCATTCATGAAGTGTGAGCCGAGACAGTTACAACTTTTAGGCTGTTTGACTGCAGGAGGGCTTCACATGTGAGTCCCATCTGAGTCCTTAGCTGATTTCCACACAGGAACGCTTTCCAACATGCGATTCCTAGCTGATTTATTTCCCTACCCTACCCGATTTGAGCAAGTGCACTGAAGCCATTTGCAGGACGCCTGATGCCATCTCAGTTGAGATTGGCTAATTTAGCATAGGCCAAGGATCGAACTTGAGATGTTCTGGTCTGTTTGGTTCAACAAATCAACAGTCAACATGGTATCTATCTACAGAGCCATTGGGAAATGGAGATTCTTTTTCTAGCTGAAAAACTTTAGTAATTGATGGAAGAATTATTTGATTCTTTTTCATTCTATTGGTGAGTTTTTAACTTCATTGGAATCTCATTCTGTTTCTGTTTATCTGTCTTTTATCATCTCTGTTTGAAGTAGGAGGATTTTGTTCCAACAGGATCCATTTGTCTGAATTACTTTTTAGTTTTGAAAATGCCTCCAACTGTACCATTTGGAAGTTTGCATAGCTATCTGAAGATGCTGCCAGTTTTGATTCTTCCTCAAGCCACAGGAAATTGTGCTTGATGTAATAAGGAACCTATTCCAAGAACTGTTTTTCTTTACCAGCTGAGATTTAAGCTGAGATGGTGTTTTTGTTCATTGTAATTTGAAGTCATTTTTTGAAAAAGTTGAATTTTGAAGCAGCCTGTAATTATCATCTAATTATCACCTCTGTTATGTTGATAGTTATAAAAAGTAAATACTCTAATTACTAACAGCAGAGAGACACACCTCAAGTGGGTAAGGCCATTTAATAAGAAACTAATAGAATACTGGGTTTTATGGCCTGAGTTATTGGGGTCGATTTTCAGTGTGCTGTGAGGTGGGCTTTTAGGCGTGCGGGGGGCTAAAATCCCGAATTCGGGGGTCCCGACAGCATCTCGCCCAAAACCCACCTCCATGTAAGTTTCAAAGGAGGCGGGTACCCGCCCTGCACTGGGACCCGCCGACCCGAGGCGGGAAGGGATTAGTGCCAATTAACTGCCTGTTAACAGGCAGTTTTTAGCCTAATCCCTATTTTGAAGGTTGTCGTGTGGGATTCCCGACGGCTCCAAACCACGCCAGGTTAGAGGAGTCGGGTTGAAGGACTTGGAGGGGTCGCGATGTCAGTGGTCAGGTGAGTGATGGGTGCATGAGTGCAAAGGTAAGTGTGTTTGGTGTGTCTAAAGTGTGTAAAGAAGTTTAAATTACCTGTACTTAATAGCCTTCCTTCCTCTAAGCTTCGGGAGTCCATCATTCAGCCGGCACAGAAAGCAGAATGGCTGCGATCTGTCAAAAGTGACAGCCTGCAGCTTTCAGTGCCGGCGAGATTTCTAACTGAGTCTGCGTAGAAGGACTCAGGTTAGAATGTCAGTGTTTGACAGCTTCAAGCAGCTGTGAAACACTGATATTTCATCTGTCAACATGTCTTGACAGATGAAATTTCAGTCTGTGACATCACTTGTTGCCGGGTGGCTCTTAATTGGCCTGCTGAGCCCGCTGGGCGGGCTCAAAATGGTCAATCAAGTTAAAATCGTGTGGATTGGCCGCATCTTGATAGAGGCGGGACTACAGCCCGAAAGTTGTAGTCCCGCCTCTTTCCCGACTTCTGAATGAAAATCCAGCCCTTTGACTGTAAAAGTTAAGGTGTAATGTTGAATCTATATATAAAATCTTAGTAAGATTTCCAGTGGTTGAACGGTCAAAACAGACACCATAAGATTAAATGTAAGAGATCTAGGGCAGAGAGCAGAAGGTGTTTTTACTCAGAGGGTTGTGAGACTGTGGAACGCACCACCGGAGTTGATGACTGAAGCAGAGACCTTGTCAACATTTAAGAGTATGTTAGAAAAGTGTTTGAAGGAAAAGGGGATAAAGCGATACGGGACAACACACGTATGTGGGATTAGCACTACTGGAGAATCAATACCAATGAGGACTGGTTGGGCCAAACAGCTTGTTTCTGTGATGTAAGTTTTATGGTAAAAGAGTGCAGTTTCCCTCTTGGATTAGGTTTATCCAGCATTGAGATTTGAAATAAGTTTTTCTGGTTGACATTTCATTATGCTTGCCTTGTAGCTGTTTGGGACCTACTTTCCATATTTTTAAAACTTCATAAGTACATTACTTTTATTGTATACTATGTTTATTTTTGGAAACTGGCATGCTGGGAAATGTGGTTTCTAAAAAGTGCTTTATCAGTACATGCAACATGGGGTGGGGTGAACTGTTGGGGCCTTTCCATGAATTGGCTAATCATCTTGTTTGAAATGACTACACTTGGTAACCATGATACTCCAAGCTGATAGGAGGAAACCTATGAATATCAGTAGTAGGGAGGAAAAATATTTTTAAAAATGTGATTGAAAACTGATTTTTTTTTTTAGGTTGTCAGTAAGTGATTGATATGTTTTACAGCCATGATAGAAATACTAATTTCTTCTCAGACTAGAGGTAGATTCATTTAGTATCTGGTAGGCTAGTCAATGGATTAGGTTGAAGGGAACCAAAGAAAAACATTCCTTGTGGGGTGGAAGGGAGGGGGGTGGGGCGGGGGGAGAACTGAAACACATTGCTATTATAAATTTCTGAGTTGAATATTAGTTCAAAGAAAACAAAGCTTTATAAACAATTTCATTGTTTTGTGTAAATACTAAGAGTCCAAAATTGCTACTATTTCGTGTTTGTTCTGAAAGTCAGAAAATGAAACATTGGGACCAGTTGTTTTTATTCATGGGATCTGGACGTCGCTGGCAAAGGCAGCATTTATTGACCATCCCTAATTGCCTCTTGAGAAGGTGGTGGTGAGCCACCTTCTTGACAACTGAGTGGCTTGCTAGGCCATTTCAGAGGGCAGTTAAGAGTCAACCACATTGCTGTGGGTCTGGAGTCACATACAGGCCAGACTGGGTAAGGACGGCAGATTTCCTTCCCTAAAGGACATTAGTGAACCAGATGGGTTTTTATGACAATCCGATAGTTTCATGGTCTCCTTTACTGATACTAGCTTTTTATTCCAGATTTATTTAATTAACTGAATTTAAATTCCCCAGCTGCCATGGTGGGATATTTTTGTGAACTCACGTCTCTGGATCATTAGTCCAGGCCTCTGGATTACCAGTCCAGTAACAAAACCACCGTTCCTGTAAATGTTGTACTAATAGTCTTTAAAATTAGATATTTGTGCACTTACAGCATTTCAACTACTTTTTTTGGAATAATATCCATAATCTTTTTTATCTATGTTTATCGGATGGATATTGTGAATGTTGCTCCTTTTTCAAGTTTATTTTATCTTTTTCTGAAGCCTTTTGTTTTTGTGTTTTTTCCTTTGTAATTTTTTCTCTCGTCGTTCTTTTTTCTCACTTTCTGTCATTTTGGTCCTATGTTTTATCTTTTATTCCCACTGACTGCTGATGGTAGACCCCAATCATTAAATCTTCGTCTTTATTCTGCTCGTTACTCTGGAGGAAAGACCCCAGGTTTCAGTCACCAATAGTACTCCGAGCATAAAATAAATTTGATACAAAATCTCAAATAATGCAATTTCTATAAGATGCTCTTGTCCTTTTATGACATTGACAACTGATATCTCATAAACACAGATGTATTTTGTTTTAGTTTCTGAAATTGCAAATAAAATCACAAGTTGGAATTTCAAAATCTATTTGAACCGTCAAAATAAAACCCTTTTTGTTAATTGTAGACCTGCCGTTTTGGTGTGACAAATTCAAAGACCTTAAGAAGTCTTTAAGTTTAATGAAAATACCTAATTTTATTATTTGTCAGAACTATTATATCCTTTACCTAGAAGCCATTACAGGAAACTCTTTGGTATCCGGCACCGACGGGACCGGGATGGTGCCGGTTGATTAAAAATTCCGGATGACGGCGAGGGTTATCTACCGAGGCTATTTTTAACAAATATAAATAAAAAAATCAAGAAATGTGCAGTATACAGTAATTGGGTACTCACCTACAGAATGTTGTGTTAAATGGATGGTGGAAGATGCTTGATTAAGTACAGTACTGCCAGTTGAGGGTAATCCATAACTCTTTAATGACTTCCGACAGCGCCAAGTAGTGACAGTTTGGAGAACTACCCCCACTGACTAACTCGGCCACCGCGGGAGACTTGGACTCGGCAACATTTCCGGTTATTGAGGTGTTGTTTTTGGAGTATGAATTTTGCCGGTTAATAGAGAATTCCAGATATTTAGGTGCCGTTTAAACGAGAGTTTCCTTTATTATAGATTGACACTAGATGGGGTGGGAAGGAAGGTTTATCCAGAGGGTACATAATGGCCTTTGGTTTGCAATATTTATTATACCAGGAGTGAACCTGACTGCATAGCCAGTGTGCTTCATGTAAATGGAAGCACAGCAGTTTTTTTTTTAATGAAGAGCTTCAAATGCAAGAGAAATCTGGTTTAAATTTGATTTGATATTTATAATTAGTGCTAGTAATGTGATACCAATTATTAACGTCACCACAGTTTTCATATAAATATTATTACATGTGTATATTCTTCCGACCACAATTCTTCAAATGGTTTCTCAGTAAATATTTTTTCTCTTTTTCCCCATCCCTTTGACCCCTTTAATTTGAACACAATTGTGTGGCTTTTTATTGGATTTGCTGAGTCGTTTAAACTCTGTTTTTGAAGCAATACTTTGTGTTGGTTTACTGAGTTCTTTACTTTGTAGCTGAATATGGAGCTTAGACTCTGATACGTGCAGAAACACACTGGCCCAGATTTTGCTGTAGCAGGGCATCTAATGGCGTCTGTCGTTGGTTCGACTTGCCTGTGCATGTTTACATTTTTAATTTTTTGTGGGGCAAGTTGCTGAAACTATGACCTGATCACGTTGCAGTGAGGGAACAGGACAAGCAACTGTGTATCTCCTTAACCAATGAGATTGAAGGATTGTGAAATAAACAGCGCCAGGACTGAGAAGGAAGTGTAAATTAGAGAGGGTGAATTCAATGTCAAAACAGGCACAGAAAGAGAAATAGAGGGGGAAAGAAAGATTGGATTAAGAGATAAATAAAAAGAGATACTGGAAAAGTAAAAAAAAATTAACTATGTAAAGTTTAACATTTTAAAAATTTGCAACAACAATTAATACCTGAAGGAATGAGACTCACACTTGTAGTAGCTAATTTTCAGTGAGAGTGGTTGATTGGTAGTAATTAACACTTATCACGTCATTAAAAGGATACTTGGATTTGAAATGACAATTCTGTGGTTCGTTTAGTTCGTACCACCCGTGCAAATACAGCAATGTCACGCCATTCAATGCCGTTTTTGTGAAGTTAATGGCGGGAGTGGCACAACTCCAACAGCAGCTTTTGGATATTCGCATTTAATCGTGCATCTCACTCCCTCGCCTGAAGTTGCTGTACCGTTTGCGCATAAATAATGATGAGCACTATTAACCTCACTGTTATTTTGAGAGCAAAATCTGGCCCAATACAAATGCTATGATGTCACTTCACTACATGTCTCTTGTCTCAATATGTCTGGCCTACTTTGCAAACATCCTGTGCAGCTTACATTTGGGTAGTTTTCAATGGTTTAAGGTTTCTACTGATTTCCAGATAAATGCAGAGACTTCCATAGGTTAATGACCACATTAATTTGCTCTCATTATACAAGAGATTAATGAGTCTATGCAGTGTCAAAATTGAGCAGAGGCAAATGATTCTTAGTTTGCCCTTTTTGTCATGACTTGTTTTCTTTTGTTCCTGTCTTTAGTCTGTTTCTTAAATGCTTGATTTTTACTATTGACTTCTGTTTGATTTAATTTTGTATCTTTTTCTCTTCCAACTGGCTCTCTGCTTTTATATGCCAACAGCCTTTGCAGTTGAGTACACAGTAGACTTTGTCCTATTCAGACTGAATATGCTAAATGGTACTGTATCAGATACAGCAGGGGAGCAAAGAAGCTAGTGTAAAAAGATCAAGGAATGGGGCTTTAAGCTATTCAAAAAAATTAAGCCTACAAATGCTAAGAATGTGAAATAAAAAATCAGAAAATGCTGGAAATACTCATTCTGCCATCATGTTGACTTCCAGCTGCCCTTTTCCTGGCATTTTACCATGTAAACATAGCAGATGCAACACTTGTTCATTTACTTCCTCCCACATCATCGTTCAGAGCCCGAACACTTCTTTCATGAGACAGCAAGTTATAATTTCAACCGAGTAAACTGTATTTGTTGCTCACTGTACAATCTCCTCTACACTGGGGAGACCAAATCCAGATTGGGTGATTGCTGTGCTGTATTCCTGACTTTCCTTCAGTCTGTCACTTCCATTCCCACTTTCACCCCTCTGTCTTTGGCCTTTCACATTGTTCCAACCTAACACAAAACAAGCTTCAGGAACCGTTATCTCATCTTTTTCCTGAGTACCGTGCAGCCCTTTGGCACGAGCATTGACTTAAGCAACTTCAGACCCCAGCTATCTACTATTTTCTTACAGGCAGGCCTATCATTATCTGGGGGAGGTGGGTTGGTGGTGTTGATGTGGACCTTTCATCAGAACATAGTTCCAGCGGGGGTGCTACACCCAGAGTGTTAACCTGTCTTCTCTTCTTTCGCTGACTAGCCTGCTGAGGTGTTTCCAGCAATTTCTGTTTTTAATTTCACTGCATCACTTAGCTATTTCCACTGTCTTTGTTCTTTTAATTGCCTCACTTCCACCAGTTTTCATTTCATTCCAGCTTTTCATCTCTCCCTTTGTTCTGTCCCATTAAAGTGCTCACTTATCTTCCACTTCCTACTTCTGACGGTGTCAACACCTGAAATGTTAACCCATTTTTTTTACTTTATGGATGCTGAAGGACCTGTTGTGTATTTTGAGCATTTTATTTTTAATTCTTAAAATAACGCTGGAGATATTGTCCAGTTGAATGGGATATTGTGCATCAGCCTGTATAAATTGGCTGTTGGATGGCCAGATATGATGGTGAAAAATATAAGGAAAATAGGCATCCCTTATTATAAAGGGATGTTAAAAATATTCCTTTTACCATGAATAAAACAAATGAAACCCTGATATTTAGCTCTTTCAAAGAGCTGGCACAAGCAGGATGGGCTGAATGGCCTCCTTCTGTGCTGTATGTACTTTGTTTACAAAAAAACCATTTTGTTTCAAATGAATCACACATACAGGAATCAGAGTTTTCATAAACGGATGCTGGGCACAGAATTTGCTAGTGAGCTGTAAGATGTGTTTTCCCCCCCCTTAAACCATCTACCCTTGATGTACATGCATTTATTTAAGCAGTTTTTAAATTAATTTCAAGCACTCTTTTTGGGCATACTTGTCATTTCTAAGTCTAGGGCTGATTTTCCAAATGTGTGATTTTTGTCATGGAATTGTGCCCGCTGGGAGTGCATATTGGGAAATTGCAGGGAGTGCACCTGTGATTTCTAATACGTGTTCCCGGCAGGCAAGGCTCTGTGTTGGGAGTATGCATATGGAAAACTAGCCCTATAGAGTCATAGTGTTGTGAATTAGAGTGACATGATCCAGTACGTTATTGTTTTGAAACATCCATTTTTCATGACCAGATGTTTGCATTCTCTGAGGAAGTTACATATTCATTTCAGCAACTCGCTAGATAGAGCACAAGAGGCCAATTTCTCAATGAGGCTAGATTGTGATACGTGTTGAATGCTGTAGAGTGTTACAGTGTTGACTTCAAACTGGGGGTTGAGAGAAGTGCACCAATTCTGCGATGTTAGGTTGGCTTTGAAGCCAAATTAGCAACTAGATTGGCACCTAAATATCCGGAATTCTCTATTAACCGGCAAAATTCATACTCCGAAAACAACACTTCAATAACTGGAAATGTTGCCGAGTCCGAGTCTCTCGCAGTGGCTGAGTTAGTCAGTGGGGGTAGTTCTCCAAACTGCCACTACTCGGCTTCTTGGCGCTGTCGGAAGTCCGAACACCTCAATAACAGGAGTCTGACTCTCCCGCGCTGCTAGTAGTCTCTTCCGATCCACCATTTTTCTGTTTACTGTATAAGTTGTTTTACTGTTAAGTCATTAAAGAGTTATGGATTACCCTCAACTGGCAGCACTGTACTTAATCAAGCATCTTCTACCATCCATTTAACACAACATTCTGTAGGTGAGTACCCAATTACTGTATACTGCACATTTCTTGATTTTTAAATTTTTGTTTGTTAAAAATAGCCTCAGTAGATAACCCTCTCCGTCATCCGGAATTTTTAATCAACCGGCACCATCCCGGTCCCATCGGTGCCGGATACCAAAGAGTTTCCTGTAGCAGGTTGCTGTGGTGGTGTTTGAGAGACTGCAACAGCTTCTCATTTACTATGGCATGATCGTAAGGATACTGATCTGTAGTTACTATGGTTTGAATTTGATCTCTTGTAGCAGGCAAGATGTGTGCTACTTTGATCTAAGATGGGACAACACCAGTTAACTGAGACAGCTGTAATCAATGGGCCAAGGGAGCAGTTAGTGCTTTGGGAATCTGGTCACATGATATTAGGGCAGTATTAAGATCAAGCATGTGCAGCTGACTTTAAAAAAAATTTCTTCAGCCTGATCTATACCGCGGATGCTGGAAATCTGAAATAACAAACAGAAAATGCTGGAAACATTCAGCGGGTCAGGCAGCATCCGTGGAGAGAGAAACAGAGTTGACGTTTCAGGCCTGTGACCCTTCGTCAGAATTGGAAAAAGTTAGAGATGTAACTGATTTTAAGCAGGTGCAGAGGCAGGGCACTGCCGCTTCTCTTGGAATGCCCACCTTGAAGAAGTTCTGCTCTTCTCTCCGATGGGATTTCCGTTTGTCTCTTCAACCTTGTTCATCTCCATTGCTTTCTGTTTCAACATTTAACCGCTCCTGCCTTCCGTCCTATCACAAACCCGCTATTTTGTTTGTTCCTTCGTCAGAACTGGGAATAAGTTAGATGGAAAAGATTTCCCTGCTTCTGCACCTGCTTAAAATCTGTTCCATCTAACTTATTCCCAGTTCTGATGAAGGGTCACAGACCAGAAACGTTAACTCTGTTTCTCTCTCCACGGATGCTACCTGACCACCTGAATGTTTCCAGCATTTTCTGTCGCTATTTCTTAATTTTGCTGATTGGTTTGCAGCACTTAAATGAGAATATTTGATACCTGACCTTGGATTTTGGATGATGTTTTGCAAATAGATCAATTCTACTTTTCCAAAGGAGTATGGCACATGACTTTGTTCTTGGAAGGGGGTGGACATAAGAATTAGGTGGAGGAGTGGGCCATACAGCCCCTCGAGCCTGCTCCGCCATTCAATAGGACCTCAACTCCACTTTCCTGCCCTATCCCCAAATCCATTGATTCCTCTAGAGTCCAAAAATCAATCTATCTATCTCAGCCTTGAATATACTCAACGACTCAGCAGCCACAGCCCTTTGAGGCAGAGAATTCCAAAGATTCACCACCCTCTGAGTGAAGAAATTTCTCCTCATCTCAGTCTTAAATGGCCCACCCCTTATCCTGAGACTATGCCCCCCACTTCTAGACACTCCAGCCAGGGGAAACAATCTCTCAGCACCTACCCTATCAATCCCCTTCAGATTCTTATGTTTCAATGAGATCACCTCTCATTCTTTTAAACTCCAGAGAGTATAGGCACAATCTACTCAATGATGGGGTGTGCAATAAAGAGAGAGGTTGCTGCTGATATTGGAAAAGGATTTGATTGTTCCAGCATTTTATGGAGCCTTGGAGCCTATCTGAAAATCCAGTAGTTCATAGTTGATTTAGGACTTTGGATGTGCTGATAATTAAGTCTTTTTCTTTTTTAATCTCTCCAATTTTAACCTTCATTCCTTGAAGGTGGGGTGTGCTGTGGTATGGTTTCATTGTGCCAGCAACCCTCTGGTACATTACTTCAGTGGCCATTCTTCATTTGAAAGTGTGCATTGAGTGTCAACAGACCGTTCAACAATGGGAGAAAGCATCATATCTGAGCCTGCTCCTATTCCTACTGTCTCCATGTGTATGCCCCCATGTGCACTCTTTCCAGGAGAGGTCACTGGATAACAATAAAGAACAGACTGATCTTTATCCTGTTCCTTATCCTTTTCACCCAGCCTTTGGAGACAGTTTATAGCAATCATAAGAACACATGAAATAGGAGCAGGAGTAAGCCATTCAGCCCCTCGAGCCTGCTCTGCCATTCAATAAGATCATGGCTGATCTCCTACCTCAACTCCACTTTCCCGCACTATCCCCATATCCCTTGATTCCCTTAATATTCAAAAATCTATCGATCGCTGTCTTGAATATAATGAACAACTGAGTCGTCTCAGCCCTCTGTGGTAGAGAATTCCAATGATTCACCACCCTCTGAGTGAAGAAATTTCTCCTCATGTCAGTCCTAAATGGTCGACCCCTTTCTCCTGGTTCTAGACTCCCCAGCCAGGGGAAACACCCTCCCTGCATCTACCCTGTAAGAATTTTCTATGTTTCAATGAGATCGCACCTCATTCTTCTAAACTACCACTGCCCTAAGAGAACTAACTCGGGATAGACCTGGGTGGAACTTTGGGTGGTCTGTATGATCAAATACTGTACGACATACTGTGGTTTTTCCCCATAGTCACTCGAGGTGCCCAATGGTCTTTTTATATTGGAACTTGCTTTGGAGTTAAATGTCTTCGTTCGTTGGTTGGCTGATCATCTTTCTCAACCAAAGCATTTCTGCTTTTTACCAGATGCTGAAGTACATTTAAGCCACTGTAATGCACTAATATCAGTATTTGGCTTCTTGGCTGGCATATGTTGTTCAGAAATTCTTAATAATATTGCCTGTTTTGAAATCAGATGAAGTCTGGATCTTTTGGTAGATTGGATACCAACTAAGGTAGCGGCTTCCTGCTTCAAACATCCAAAGTTAGCACTGGATAGTTTTTAAAGAAATCAGTGAAGGCTACTTGGATATAGACCACATATTAGCCATGTATGTCTATGGATACTGTCAAGTCACCAGGGGAGTTGGTTAGTGGATTTGTGACATTAAAGAAAAGTTGTCATCTTTTAAATAATTAATTATGATTAATTGTAACATCCTTTTTCTTTCAGTGTATATCTGTTTCTTTAAATAAATGTATTTGGGTAAACAGTGAGTGCTGATAAATCTTTGGGGACTGGCTGGGAGGAGTTGCTGTGCTTTGCAGTGTGAAGGAACCATATTAAATAAATACTCCAGGGAAGCCTTAAAAATCATTTTTGTGAGCTTTACCCCAGTACCTGTCAGTTCTTTGGGTAAACAAGGTACTGTAAAACCTATCTGCATTTTTTAAATGTTTAATTTCCTAATTCATAAATGTCTTTGTTCAGTGTTGGAATGATTGCCACTGTTAAACTGTTTCTATGCTCATTTTCAGAGCACTGTGGAGCATGAAAATGACACGGGATGACTTGAGTTCTAGATGCCGAATTAATATATTAATGGGAAATATCTTTTATTAATAACTATATAATCTAAATAGTATTTTTCATTTACACTATCTTGTATTGAGGCCTTCAGCTTTGGGGCTTTTTACACAAGCTACTAACTGCTACGCTGACCTTGGTGATGATGGTTGGAAATTTTATAGATCAGCATCTCACTGGACCTGGAAGCCATTCAGGAGGTGACTAAGCCAACATAATACATTATCCTTTTTACTGCTACATGCTGGGGTAGACCTAAATGTTGTAAGCTTAAACAGCTCCCAATGGGCATTGAGCAACAAGAAGATGCCAGTCTACAGGATTCTCATGGTGTGTGACAGGACTGGTTTTGATGGGTTAGATAACTTATTTGTTTTGTGTTTTTTTAGAAATGCTTTTCTTGGTTACTTTATGGCAAAGCTGGACCCAGCAGGGAGGGTTAGAGCTCACACTAGTCATTCACTAGACACTTCCTTGGCTAACATCTGGAGCGTTCTCAAGGCCTGAAATTATGTGCATTCACGAAGCATTACTGTTTCATCAGTTCAGAAATACTTTGGCAGTGCTCCATGTTGGCCTCAGTATGTTGGATTACCTATCGTATGTATAAAGTCAAAGAAAATTATTTTACTAAGCTGGAGAAGTTTATAATAATTTAATAAAATAACTTTAACTTTATGCACCAGGCAAAATGTACCTTATGATCTTCATTTTTTTCTTTAAAATAAGTTCAGTCTTCATGTAAAAAAAACTCCATCCTGGCCTGCTCTTTCTGAGAGTTACTAATGTGCACAGTCTTGCGCTCTTGCTATTACTTGGTTCCGATGCTGCTCTCACGGTTGAACAACCTCTGGTGCTTTCTATAACAAAACCTATATAGCAGTGTGGGGGTGGGGAAGGTCACCTGATGGCAAGGTACAAATTCTTTCAAGGGACAGTGTGTAGGATATTCCCGTTTTCTCCCTTTTCCTTCCACCATTCCCCCTGGATGACTGCCAACATCCAGTTTGTGGGTAGACGTTAAACCTCTTTCCAAAGGATGAGGAAGATTCTCACTACTGTATCTTAATCGAACATTCTTGTAAATAGTTTAATTTTTAAAAACTGCACAATAGTGAGAGCTCTCCTGTTTTGACCAAGGCTAAAGCTTTCATTCTGTCATTCCAGAAGAAATGCATTATAGAGAACAATTGCCTGCATACATTACATTTTGAAAAAGGTACTTCACCTATTTGTGTAATGTTATAAGAAAGATGAAATGTATTGACCTTTAGACTGCTAGCAAGGGATCTGGGCTAAGTTATTCAAATACATTTCCAGATTTTCAGCAGTCTAAAGGTTATGGTTTGCATTGATTTCCTAATAATTTTGACATACATCTTGAGCAGTCAATGCCAAAAGGACCCTGCACTTTTAGAATTCTATATAAACACCTGTGTTAAGTGAACAGACCACAGTCATGATCCTGTTCACACACAGGAAGTTACGCGGGCAGTGATACAAAGCCTTAAATATTGTAGAGTTTCAACTGACTTTTTATATGTGACTCTTTTTTAAACTGATAAATATAATATAAAAGCAAGTTGTTATCATTTTCACACTTTTTCAAAAAAGAAAGTTCGTTCAGAAAGGTTAGCCATATTTCAATTTCAGTTTTCCTTTTGTGGGAGTTACAAAATCTTCAGGTTGACGGGCAGTTCCTTGCATGACATCCCTTTGCCATAACAAGATTCTGAATACTTACGGGCATATCTTTCAGCAAGATATTAATTGAATGGAGTAATAGCAAAAATTCAAGATTCTAAATTTCATTGCCCCTATATTTCCATTTAGATACACTATAGTTTCCTTTATTACTAGTCAGCTTAATTTAATGTTCAGTTACACACACCCCTTACTGAATTTGAATATCCCATTCTCCTTCCCACATTTATTCTTTAGAATTATATTAATTGATTTATTCTGTCCTGCAGATGTTCACAGCAGCATAAAACAGGTCCAAGGCAGTATAGAAGAATATGCTGTATCAATAAATCTCCAAAGGTCATGGTCTGCCAAAAGTCTGAAACCTTTGGTAATACATCATCAAATCTTTTGACCCAGCTATTGTACTATAAAGTTCATGAACTGTCTTTGTATTTGGCTGAGTGGGAATTCTTACTTTAATAACCACATGGAATTTGTTTTATTACAAAGTAAGAGCTGTTTATGATTGTGGGTACGAAAAATCTATTTGTTTAACATAGGTCAGTTGAAATATTGCAATAGATTTTGCTTAAGGGCATGCTGCTACTAGAAGACCTGAACATCGATTAATGTACTTTATAAAAAAGAAAAAAAAAATCTTACCTGCATTCTTCGCAAATTAAATGCCATTAATGAAAACTTGCTCCAATTAGAATTTCCTCTGACCAGCAAGTGCTGATGTTTTATGACTATTACAATACCCAGTTGGCATCTAGGACCAAAAATTACACTGACCTGTGTTGCAGTCTGTGGAACTGATGTCAGCTGCATGGCTCCCTGCAGAGATCTGCAATGTCTGAATCCCTGGCAAATGGGGGAGGGGGGGAAAGAAGAGTTAAATTCTAAATCTATTCTGAGGTGGTTTGGCTAGATGGAGAGTACGTTGCATTAAAAAAATCTACTCTCCAAATAATTGATTTTTAATAAACTATATGCAGGCATTCAGATATGGGCAGACAGTAATCTTAGCAGTTGTCTCCATCAGTGTCCTTACTGCTAGGATGTCTTGGCACACACTGGGGATCATATAGTTAAGTTACATTGTGAATATTCTATGTTGTGAGATGACCAAACTTTGTTCGTGTGATTTTATAGTGTTTCATTGTAAGTTAAAGCCAGCATGCATGAATTAAGTATTTAATTTCCTTTGTAATGAAAGGGAAAAGTTTGAAACTAACGTGCCCCTCCAAGTGGGATTTTCTTCAGCTAAATCCCTACTGACAACGAGTCTTGGAATGTTCAAAGCCATGAACTAATGACCTGAATTTTCAATAACATTTTAAATGTGGACAAATGAGGAGAAATATGATTGTATTTGGTGAAATTAAGATAATATCTGATGTGATGTAGGCAATCCCTGTAACTGTATCATATTTAGTTTAATAGCCAAATAATTCATACTGCCAGTGGGTGGTAACTGTGGCTTCTTCTGCAAATGCTGTAATCTGGCTAATCAGGTTTTGCATAGTTAAGCTATCTTTCTTTTTCTGATTACTGAAATTGTTTTTCTGCAGTATTTTGAATCTCCAGATCCCAGTACTGAAATGAACTTGCTGGCCAAATATTATACCAAGGGCATATAAACAACATTTTTTTTAAAATGTAGAGATATTCAGCTTTACACATGAATAAAAATTATAAAATTCAGCAAAAAAGTGTTGTGTCTCAAGGGGTTTAATACCCTTCTACCTATATAACAATTAAGAAGGACTCCGGGGTGTAGAGTTTAGTTAACGGCCATTTTATTTACAATGTGCTTCTTCACTCAATGCACTACATTTCCCACAGTGCATTGCAAATCACCACTATGGTATCCCATGTGGGACAATTCTAATACACATTCAAAATACACAACATATTTCCTCCCCCTTAAAATAGAATGTCCACAAAACAGAATAACTGAAAATGACTATAATTTTGGAAGAGAGGGTAGACTGCCTCTACATTCCGCTAACCCTGGGGATTATTCTGCCCCATGCACACAGGTTAGCACTAACTGTAACTAAGGCGCTCTGGAGGCTGCCTTTCTCTTTGGGGGTAACGCCTTGTCTCAGGAGCAGGCTCTGGCTGGCTCTCCTGCGACCCTGCAGGCGTGGCTTCCTCCCTCGATGGCACAAGAGTGGATGGTGCCACCGTCTCAGGGTCGGACGACCAGTCCCTGCTGGAGCCCCCAGCAGGTCCTTGATCCTCTGTTTCTTGGGTTACCTGTGGTGACTGTCTTGGCAGTAACTGGTCTACATGCCGTCTCCATGTTCGGTCGTCTCCGGTGCGGACTCGGTATGAAACGGGGCCTGTCTTTTGAATGACCGTAGCCAGGACCCACTGCTCCGGGGTGGTGTAGTTACGCGCGAGGACTTTGCCCCCCACCACAAAGTGTCGTTCTTTGGACCTCTGAGCTCGTCTGCTGACTTGATCCTGCTGATTGGCGTGCACCACTGCTTCTGTGGACGTTGGCCTCAGCAGGTCAAGGCGTGTCCGTAGCTGCCTTCCCATGAGTAGGTAAGCAGGAGATGCTCCAGTCGTAGCATGAGGCGTGTTTCGGTATTTCAGCAAGAAAGCATTCAGGCGCTGCTTTAGAGGAGCATCACTTCTTGCCGCTTTCAACGCGCGTTTCAGCGTTCTGACAAATCTCTCTGCCAATCCATTCGTGGATGGATGATAAGGCGCAGAGAACGTGTGCTGGATTCCATTGCTCTTGAGGAACTCCTCCATCTCCTGGGATGTGAACTGTGTTCCATTGTCTGTTACGATCTGCTCCGGCAGACCAAATCGCCCGAACATCTCTGAGTCTCGATGGTTTTCTCCATAGTGGTAGTGGACATTATTGCAACCTCCGGCCATTTGGAATGGGAGTCCACCGCGACCAGGAACATCGCTCCTTCCACTGGTCCCGCGAAGTCCAGATGGATCCGTTGCCACGGTGTTGCTGGCCATTCCCATGGATGCAGTGGCGCTGCTCTTGGCGTATCCCTGGTTGTCTCGCATGATGGGCATGATTTCGCTTCAACTTCAATTTCATGATCCAGACCGGGCCACCAGAAGTAGCTTCGTGCCAGCTCCTTCATCCGGACAATACCACTATGTCCTGAGTGCAGCTCGTTGAGGACATGTTTCCGCAGCTTTGGTGGTATGATCACTCGCATGCCCCAAAGGAGGCATCCTGACGTGACAGACAACTCCTTCCCTCTTGACAGGTAAGGTAGGAGCTCAGGTGGTGTGTCTGACACCCGCGATCCGTCTCCTCGCATCACCCGATCCAGCACCTTGGATAGCGTTGGGTCCACTTTGGTCTCTTTCTTGACCTGCCGGGCCATGACGGGGCATTGCTCACCATGTCAAAGTAGAAAATCTTCTGCTCACAGCCTTCAGAGGGCACAGGCAGCGGAAATCTTGACAATCCGTCCGCATTGCCATGTGCTGCTGACCTCCGGTATTTGATGTTGTAATTGTGAGCGCTTAACATCAGCGCCCAGCGCTGCATCCTGCACGCTGTCAGGGAGGGTATTCCTGTGTGTGGACCAAAGATCGATGTCAGAGGATGATGATCCGTCAGCAAGGTGAATTTCCTTCCGAACAAGTAGTGATGGAACTTTTTGATTCCAAAGATGATGCCCAAAGCCTCTCTTTTGATCTGCGGGTATTTCACCTCCGCCTTGCTCAGGTACCTTGACGCGAATGCAACTGGCTTCTCTTCGCCTGGGAAAGATGTGGGACACGACCGCGCCGACGCCATAAGGCGACGCGTCACAGGCCAGCTGAATCTGCAACGACGGGTCAAAGTGCGTCAACACTCTGGGGTCAGTCAAAGCTGCTTTGGCTTTCTTGAATGCAGCTTTACACTCCTTCGTCCACGCCCAGGCCTTGCCCTGGCACAGCAACTCATGTAATGGCTTCAACAGTGATGCCAGCTGTGGAATAAACTTTCCGTAATAGTTCAGGAGACCTAAGAATGACTGCAGCTGGCCGACATTTGTAGGCGCAGGAGCGTCGGCAATGGCTTTCACTTTCGACGGTGCTGTGCATAGGCCGTCCGCGTCGATGACATGGCCTAGGTACTCCACTGATGGCTTGAAAAATTCGCATTTGTCCTTGCGAACGCGTAAGCCATATTCTTCAAGCCTTCCCAGTGTCTTCGTCAGGTTCTGCAGATGCTCGTTGTCGTCCTTTCCTGTGACAAGGATATCGTCGAGATAACATTGTACCCCTGGAATGCCGCTTAAGATCTGGTCCATAGCCCGCTGAAACAATGCTGGTGCTGACGTTATACCAAAGTGTAGGCGGCAGTACCTGTAGAGGCCCTTGTGGGTGGTGATGGTGAGGTACTTCTGTGAGTCCTCTTCTACATGCATCTGCAAGTAGGCTTGGCATAGATCAATCTTGCTAAACTTCTGACCGCCTGCTAGATGCGCGAAAAGATCTTCAATGATGGGGAGGGGGTACTGTTCAGCTGAGAGCACAGGATTCACTGTTACTTTGAAACCTCCACATAAGCGAACCGCGCCGTCACTCCATCACTGGTACCACGGGCGTGGCCCACTCACTGTGCGAAACTGGCACCAGGACCCCTATCTTGACCAGACGCTCCAGATCAGCCTCCACCTTTGGTCTGAGGGCGTAGGGAACGTTCTTGGCCTTCAGGAATCGTGGCTGGCTGTCAGGCTTCACCTTGAGTTTGACCGTAATCCCCTTCATACTCCCCAATTCTCCGTCAAAGACAGCCGCATGCTTTGTCAACACTGCTGCTAGCCCCACCTCTTCGACTGACACCGCATTCACTTTTTTCCAATCCAGATGAATTTTCTCCAACCATGGCCTGCCCATCAGGGATGGATAGTCACCCTTGACCACGTAAACTGGCAGCATCACGGTTTGTCCATTAAGCTCCACCTTGACCACTGTTTCCCCAGTGTAGGTCTTTAAGATGAGCTTGGCCGGCGTCAGTGATAGGTGGTTCAGTTTTTCTTTAAATAGCTTCTCTGAAATCGAGGAGACAGCGGCCCCCGTATCCAGCTCCATTTTGACCGGTATTCCCTCTAGTAGTGGAGTGACTCCATAGCCTGATGAGCCTCCATTCACTGTTAACACATGGTGATTCAGCTCCCCATCAGAGTCTGTGTCACTGTCTTCCTGTTCTTGTTTCACCATGTGTAGGTTTTTCTTTTTAGAACGCCAGTTGGATGTGTTTCCTTGTTTGTTTTTGTGTCTCTCTGTAGGATTGTTTGCTTTGCCCTTTACACACACGTTCAATGTGTCCTTTCTTTTCACATTTCCGACAGGTCAGGTCTTTACACCAGCAGTCAGATGGCTGATGACCTGACCTTCCACATCTGTAACACTCTCTGGCGCCCCTTGCATGCTTATCCGGTGTAGTTGCTACTCTGTGCACTCTTGTTGCAGCCCCCAACAGCTGTGCATCTTTAGCTGCTAACTCCATAGACACAGCGAGCTCCACTGCTGATTTAAGCGTCAGTTTGTCAGTCGTGAGCAAGCGCTTCTGTGTTGCTTCACATCTTAACCCACACACAAACCTATCACGGACAGTGTCATTTAGAGTTTCACCAAACTCACAATGCTCAGTTAGCTTCTTTAGCACTGCAACATATTCGGCTATGGACTCTCCCTCCCCTTGGTTTCGTTTGTGAAACCTGAACCTCTCGGCAATCAGCAGCGGCTTGGGTGCGAAATGTGTTTCCAAAACTTCCACAATCTGATCATATGTCTTAGCGCCGGGCTTATCCGGGTGCATCAAACTCCGTAACAAGCCAAATGTTTTTGCTCCGATCACACTGAGGAACGTCGCCACTTTCACGTCATCTTTAATGCCATTTGCAGTCACGAAAAATCCGAAACGCTCTGTATAAGCACTCCATTGCTCTGCCGTTTCACCAAATGGTCCAAATGCTCCGGTTAGCATAGCCGTTTTGTTTTTTTCTTTACAGTCCTTTTCCTCTTTTATTTTTACAGTCCTTTTCCTGCACTTCGTTTCATTGTATCGTTACTCTCCCCCTTATTTGTGTAACACACGAACCGCCACCTTTATGAGGCGATTGCATCAGCACTAAACTGCGGGCGCGCCATTAAGAAAAGACAGGAACTTCTTACTTTAAACGGCACCGATTCCAGTGCAAAGTGATGCGCAGGTCCGTCGTCCTCGTCGCCAGTTTTGTTGTGTCTCGAGGGGTTTTATACCCTTACCTATATAACAATTAAGAAGGACTCCGGGGTGGAGAGTTTAGTTAACGGCCATTTTATTTACAATGTGCTTCTTCACGCAATGCACTACATTTCCCATAGTGCATTGCAAATCACCACTACAGTATCCCATGTGGGACAATTCTAATACACATTCAAAATACACAACATAAAGGTTCCCAAAAACAAACATAATAGTTATTTTGCAGTACTGTTTTGTGGGAAAATGGGTCAACTTTTTTTAAAAGTCAGAACAGTAACTTTACAAAGCTGATTCCTGTCAGGCCAGCAACAGCTGTGTTTAGTTGTGATAATCTATAAACTCAAAAGCCCAGATTTGTGTCAGCTGTGGCTCAGTGGGTAGCACACTCCCCTGTTCCTGGGACTAGGGACAGGGTCACTGGCAAGGCTTGGAAGCTAAGCAGAGCCAGGCCTGGTTAGTACCTGGAGGGGTGACCATCAGGGAAGACCAGGTGCAGAAGGTCACGGAAGGAGCCCCGAGGTGGGGCAGTTGGTGAGAAGGTCACGGAAGGAGCCCCGGGAGGGGCGGCTGCTGAGCAGGCCCGGGCGTTGGGCTGAAGATCCTCGGACAGGAGGAATGGTGGAAATGGAATGGCGGCGCGCACAGACGCAGCGGCTTTGCTTCTCCCAGGACGGTGCTATTTACGTTTAATGTTAATGTTATTTGTACTGGACTCATGGGAGCTTGCAAGATCACATTTCATTGCTCATGTACTTGTGTATTGTACAATGACAATGTTGAATTATTATTATTATCTAAGTCAGAAGGTTGTGGGTTCAATCCCCACTCCAGGGACTTGTGCACATTATCTAGGCTGACACTCCAGTGCACTACTGAGGGACTGCTGTACTGTTGGAGGTGCTGTCTTTTGGATGAGATGTTAAACCGAGGCCCCATCTGCCCTCTTGAGGTGGACATAAAAGATCCCATGGGACTATTTGGAAGAAGAGCAGGGGCATTCTCTCCACCCGCCCCCCCCCCCCCCCCCCCCGTATCCTAGTCAATATCTATCCCTCATCCAACATCAGTAAAAAAACAGATTATCTGATCATCATCACATTGCTGTTTGTGGGAGCTTGCTGTGCGCAAATTGGCTGCAGTGTTTCCGACATTACAACAGTGACTACCAGGGTCCTTCCTGCCCTTTTGCACCTTGCATATTTGTATCATGTTGTCCACAATCTCCTGTAGAAGTTTTTCCACGACCTGCTATCAAATGCTTGTTTTCTCTCAAATTGACTCCGATAATATTTCTTGTTTGCCGGCTGCAATATGCATGGCAACCTGAGACTAGAATTGACACCAGTCATTTTCACCAAGACCTATCATGATCACAGGTAGTCTTGGATGGTGGACTCCATGCTGCTGAGTCACTGGGTCAAAAAGCTTTCACTACGGGCAGCTTTATGAATGTCAGACATTGAGGGGGGTGGGGTACTTATTTTTCACATTTGGGTGATCAATTGAGAGATGGATACCCTCATTTTATCGTATCTACAATAGTGTGTGTGATGGTCACAACATGCTTACAGCATTGATACTCTATTGGCCTCAGTTTGAAGGTGGGCCCACTGAACTCCACACTACCATTCCTTCAGGGCTTTGGGTCTAGGACATTTGTGGTTCCTCCATGGGCTGTCCAGACTGCCTTCTTCGTACCCATCGAGTGCTGTGCTGGTAACTGATGAGGTTGTGGAGATGCATGTGGCTGTGTGCCTGGCTTGGTGCCTAATAAAGTCGTGTTGGATTTGTAAGTGACTTGTGCAGTTTGTGATGCATTTGGGCTTTGGAGACTGGATTGTCAGGATAAATGGATAAGATATAAAGTTACTAAAATGGCACAGTATAAAAAGTCTGAATTATTACATATACTACAGAACATAATATATTCCATAAAGCAGGTCAAAGTTGGGAAGGAAGACATTTACAGGTCAACCCATTTTGTCTTTGATCATCAATTCAAGACTTTTCAGGGCAAACAAGCCTCGATGCTTTGATCTTCTTTGGCCCACCATCTGTAGTTTATGCTGCTTGCGATTAGAAGGCAGCTTTTCTTGATGTGAAGCCTCTTTTCCCCATCTTTTTGCCATGCTTTACTTTGTATATGGCATTGACTTGACTGGTGATCTCCAATACTTTTTTCCATGTGAATTGGTAGTGTGGTAACCAGAGCTGAATTTTGCCTAATGCCCAGTACTTCATATGCAATCATATTCACCTCTGAGCTAGTGGTTTTTGGTAAATTTTTCCATGGTTCTGAAGTTTCTGAATTAAAACCTCCGCATTACCCAAGAGGTATTTTTAATATAGCAGTCAGGAAGCTCATTTTCTGGTGGTTAGGATGCTCAATTGCCATCGTCACTGCTGTGGTATGATTGGTTCAGATTAAGTGGGTATCATTATTTCATTGTCATGTAATTGACTGTAGCTGGCATTACAAAGCAGCAGTGTAAGAATGCTTTTTGTTCTCATTGTACTTGCCTGCTTTGCACCATGTTTATCATTGGAAGTGAGATCACTTTGCAAGAAGATGCAGATTTTGTGGTACAATGCCCAAAATGAGTCAGGGTTTTTAGCTGAACATTTTAAGCTCCCTCAGCCAATGCTGGCAAGCCTTCTTTTGGAGTAAGCTTCAGCATTGAAAACTCAGACCAAACAAAAAAGAATCTTGTTAATCTTTGAATGTTGATGATGCTTGGCTGCGCTGGACGAGGCATGGACTGTCCCAGGGTGTTATGCTTAGTGGTCCATTGCTTACAGTGCTTTGAAACTTTATGGCAGAATCTGTAGGAGCCTGTTGGCGGTGCTGACATTGATTTTACCATTTGAAAACTCGCAATGTTTTTTTAAAAAACATTCCCAGGGTATATTGTTTACCAATAGTGAAGTGATCACACGATAGCTGCCTCATGCTACTGCCTAAATCTATCTCAATAACAGCTCCACGATATTGAAAACAAGCTACTGAAAGATGAGCCAATGAAGTATGCCACTTTGCAGTTTCTACATACTGGGGCTTGCGGACGGGTTACCTTTCAGAACTGGTGCTAAGAGAATGCTGTCTTGCCAAACCCGACAGAAACATTAAAGTTTATTCTATGTGGGCTGCTGGTAACCTTTCCACATACCCATCAAAAGAACCTACCGCCCATAAGAAACAATGCACAAATATTTATACATTACAATTACAGGATACAATAAACCATCAGCTATAGCTAAGCTTGTATTTCTGCTTTTGTCATGACCAATAAATGTTCCTATATTTAAATTTCTGTTGCACCCTGCCTAATTGGTAATAGCTGTAGCAGAGGGAACACAAAGCAACGATTGTGATATAAACAAATTCATTGCTGTGCAGGATCTCCTACCTTATGAGGCACCAACAGAAATGGCCAGGATTGTTTGAATTAGGGACAGGCTTGTAGCATTATCAGAGAATGGAAATTAGGCATTGGAACTGGCGTCTCGTGCACAAATACCCATCTTTGCTCCTTGATACCCTTAGCTGACAAAAATCTATGATCTCAGTCTTGGAAATTTCAATTTCAACATCCACAGCATTTTGGGGGAGAGAGTTACAGATTTCCACTACTTTTTGTGTGAAATAGTGCTTCCTGATTTCACACTTATTTGAAGATTCTAGCTCCTAGTTCTGGATTTGCCCACCAGAGGAGATAATTTCTCTGTATCTACCCCATTGAATCCTTTTATTATTTTAAACACCTCAATTAGCTCAACCTTTTAAACTCAAGGGAATATAAATGAAGTTTATGCAACATATCTGCAAATTTAATCATTTAACCCTTTAAGCCCTGGTATCATTCTGGTGAATTTCTCCCAAGGTCAGTATATCCTTCCTGTGGTGCAGTGCACAAACCTGAATGCAGTACTCCAGATATGGTCTGACCAAAGCTCTGTACAAGTGAAACATAATGCACAGAAAAAAGGGCCAACATTCCATTAGCCTTTTTGATTACCTTTTGTACCTGTGTACTAGCTTTTAGTGATTTATGTATCTGGACATCCAAATTCCCTTCATCTTCCACAGCTCCTAGTCTCTCACCATTAAGAAAATATTCTGATTTGTCTTTCTTGGATCCAAAGCGGATAACCTCACACTTCCCCACATTGAACTTCATTGATCACAGTTTTATCCACTCGCATATAATCTGTATAAATACAAATCGGTTGGTCGGTCTGTGTCCCTTTGTAACATTCTGCTCTCATCTATACAACTTGCTGTGCCTACAACTTAGTGCCATCTGTAAACTTGGATTTACAACTCTCTCTTCCTTCATCCAAGTCATTAATATATATGTGAAAAGCTGAAGCCCCAGTACAGATCCCTGGGGAACATTCCTGTTAACCTACTCTTTGTCTCTTCCCTCCCAACTGATTACCCACCCAAGTCACAAGGGGACCTCCAAATTCTGTGCGCTTCCATTTTTGCTAATAACCTCTTGTGCGCAACCTTATCAGTACCTTCTGGAAGTCTATAGATACCTTCTTTCCCTGCCCCATTTGTAAGGTGTTTGCATTTGCTGACCAGTAAGTTCATTAGAGGTCCACCCTCCAGCCCATGGGCATAATTGCTGTATACATTTTGCTGTGCCTATTTCTTTGATATTTCTTGGTGCCCTACAGTTATTTAGCCAGTTTGGCTGAATATAGAAATTTTCCTTAGCAAGCAGCCAGAAGTTTAACAAGGGAGGAAGAAAGCAGAGACGGCAGTGTGAAGTTGGGAAATAGTAAAAGCCTGGAAATGCTGCAGAATGAATTGCTGCACTTTTACTTGACTGATACTCTAAAATAGCATATGAATAGGGTAGAGTGGCTCATGGTCAGACCCATAACTGAATATTATGTATTTGGAGTGGGAACTTCACCCAGATAGTTAGCTGGATCCGACAATTTCATTAAAATCAGCAGAAAGGTGAAATGACTTGAAGCAATAAGTCAATGTCATGGAGGAATTCCTACACTCGTGAATAGAGCAGTAGGGCTCTTTTTCAGCTGGTATGTGTGAAGTATGTTTCAATCACTGTTTGGTTTTGTACATGTGTTATGCTGTTTGTGTGTATGAGAGATGTTTTGAAGTTCCATCACCAACTTTATTGTACAATTGGAATGTTTACATTTAGGGTCTCTTACAAGAAGAAATATGTTCAGATTGGAAATATGTACAGTTTTTCCACAATAACAACTTGTATTTATATAGTGCCTTTAACGTAGTAAAATGTCCCAAGCCGCTTCACAGGAGTATTATAAAACAAAACTTGACACCGAGCCGCAAGGAGAAATTAGGGCAGATGACCAAAAGCTTGGTCAAAGAGGTAGGTTATAAGGAGCATCTTAAAGGAGGAAGGAGAGGCGGAGCGGTTTAGGGAGGGAATTCCAGAGCTTAGGGCCAAGCCAGCTGAAGGCACGACCACCAATGGTTGAACAATTAAAAATCAGGGATGCTCGATGTCAGAATTCGAGGAGTGCAGATATCTTGGGGTGGGGTGGGGGTGGGTGGTGGTGTCTTACTGGTTTATACAAAAAAAACTGATACTTATATACTGCTGAAATATATTATTTCAGCTCCTTAGCTGCAGGGTGCAAAAATATTTGGGACCGTAACTATTTCAAAGGCTCAATATAATGTAGTTTTTTTTGTCTCTAGAACCCCCTCTATGTGAAAGAGCTCCCCCTACTGGAATTGTTGGTATTCCAGCTTTTTAGCCAGAAAGCGAAGTGAAGGAACAGACCCATAAATTGCCAAGACTTGGAGTGAAGACTCGATAAATGAAGTAGTCAGCAGGTGATTTCAAGCTTGGGTTTTAAAATCCAGTAGATTTGTAGGAGAGAGGGAAAACTGAGGAGGGGGGTGGGGATGGCGGTATTAGGCAGTCCATTGTTTTGAGGTCCTGGGAAAGAATGAGTTAGTAGGAGATGGTGAGCATGCAGAGAAGAGGAAGAGCATGTAGTACTGCATATTTTAAGATGAAATGAACACAAGAGGAAACTTCAATGGATCAATGACCAAAGTAGTATTGATTATAATAAACATAAGTTTGGAGGATAGTGATGAGAGAAGGATCACCATTAAAACAACCATCCTTTTTTCACATCATATTGAAGAGTGCAAGAAAGGTGTTGAAAGAGCCTCCCCAGGTATTGGAGCAGTAATGAAGTCTTGGACAGATTTGACTTTTTCTTTTTAAAGTGAGAAGAAAATTCTTTTCATATAAGAGGAATCGAGCTGCTCAGAGGTAGCCGTGGAGACGATGTTGGATTTTCAGTTGCGATCTGAGGACATAGAGATCAGGAATGTTAATAGATGGCTGAAAATGGACCCACCAAAAGTGGTAGCTTTTGGGTAGAACTTGAAGACACATGAAGAAACATTACCTTTGCAGATTTGAAAGAAATAGTGATTGAACCACTGCTCTGTGAGAGGAATGAGAGTTTTATACAGCTCTTTACAACATTGGAAAAACAGAGGGGAGAGGAACAGGTAAATGAAATGGCCATGTTAGTCATGCTGGCAATCGTGGATAAAGCTGGAACATTGAGGTGAATTTGGAAATTTACAGCAGCTTAAAAGTACAGATGTGGAAGCAATAGGATGGTACCATAAAACCATAGACGTTCACAGCCCATCGTGTCTGTGCTCAGTTACAGCAATCCAAAACTAATCCTACTGTCCCCTCTCCCCATAGCCTGGTATTGTGATCTGTTCAAATATTTGTCCACTCTTCCCTTCAAAGATCCAATTAACTGCTGTAACTATTCCATTGGCAAAGCATTACAACACCTCTGTGTATAAAGAAATTCCTGCTAACTACTCTCCTCGCTCTCAGTGACCATTTTAAATGGATTGTGCTTGTATGGTTAAGAGGGAAATTACCTTTCTTGGCATTACATGAACATGCGGAAAAAGAAAAGGTAGAAGTAAGAAAACCTGAAAGGTAATGGAGAAGAATTGCTATTGACTAATCAAATACATGGCTGATGTAATAGTCAAAGGAAAAGAAAAGATGAGAGCAAGAAAAACTGGAAGAAGGTAGTGGAGAAAAAAAGAAACAAATTGTCTAAAATCAAGTACACAGCTAATGGCCGTAATAGCCGTTGGATTTGTATGACTCCATTCCTTTTCCTAACATCTGTCTGAGGCTGAACCACACTGTTCGCAACCTTGGTGTCATATTTGACCCTGAAATGAGCTTCCGATCACATATCCGCAGCATAACTAAGACTGCCTATTTCCACCTCCGTAACATCGCCTGTCTCCGCCCTTGCCTCAGCTTCTCTGCTGCCGAAACCCTCATCCATGCCTTTGTTACCTCTAGACTTGACTATTCCAACGCACTCCTGGCTGGCCTCCCACATTCTACCCTACGGAAACTTGAGGTCATCCAAAACTCTGCTGCCTGTGTCCTAACTCACACCAAGTCCTGTTCACCCATCACCCCTGTGCTCGTTGACCTACATTGGCTCCCGGTTAAGCAACGCCTTGATTTCAAAATTCCCTTCCTTGTTTTCAAATCGCTCCATGGCCTCGCCCCTCCCTATCTCTGTAATCTCCTTCAGCCCCACAACCCCCCCCCCCCCACCCCCCAAAATATCTGCGCTCCTCTAATTCTGTCCTCTTGAGCATCCCTGATTATAATTGCTCAACCATTGGTGGCCATGCCTTCTGTTGCCTAGGCCCTAAGCTCTGGAATTACCTTCCTAAACCTGTCCGCCTCGCTACCTCTTTCCTCCTTTTAAGACGCTCCTTAAAACCTACCTCTTTGACCAAGCTTTTGGTCACCTGCCCTAATTTCTCCTTATGTACTCCTGTGAAACGCCGTGGGACATTTTACTACATTAAAGGCGCTATATAAATACAAGTTGTTGTCGTCTTCATCGTCGACGACTGTATTAAGTTGCTCTTTTCCCCCCCCCCCCTTAGTTTGCTCTGGTTTCCTGGGGCATGTATCACCTTTGGCAAAATGGAACATCTCGGGCCTCAATGTTTCTCTGAACCAACTGACATGAGGAACAGGTGATGCTTCCTCCAATTTGTATCACTTCTGTGGCACTATAACCAACTTTATGAACTCAGCAGAGCGTGAGATCAAACCTGTATCACCTTATGGATAATGCAACAGTGGTCTGTTTCATTAACATGCAGGGAGGGTCTCCTTCTTAAACCAGGATCACACAAAAATTAGTCATTGATGTTGGAAATATTAGATCCCTTGGTCAGCTCAAAACTTGGCAGGTGTGCGCAGTCAGGTTCACCCACACAGGTGAGTGATTTCATCTGGATATGATGCAAGAGATTTATGGCCTGCAGTTATATGAAAATTAATTCATTTGGGAGAAATAAAATCAGCCACTTTTCCTGTATCATTTCAGGGCTAGGGCCTGCCAGGCATAGCTTGTAGGTGATGTGTTCTTGGAGTCAGTTATTCAAGGTGCTAGAGAAAGTGAAGATGAAAGGTCAAAAAATCTTAATCTTGGCATTCTTCCAGTGAGTAATGCTGATGCACTTCCTCGCAGATAGATCTTTCTCGGCTCGAGAGTTCTCCTTGATTTGCTGTTTAGAGGGAGAGACTGCCAGCTCTTTGTCTGCAGCCTTCAGGTGAACGCTGTAATGGCATCCTGGAAGGTTTTGTGAAATGTGTGATACAAAGTGAAGGAAATTTATCCCTTGGTTTGTTCCAAAATTTTCAACCCTTTTGTTGTGTGAGGTTTCACATTTTGAAGTATTTGCCAAGTTGGGATTCAAATGCGCTCTGTTAAGATGCATTTTGGGGTATTGTTTTTCATGGTGTATCTGTTGGTGTTTTTGTTGAGCACTGATGTATCTAAAAACATTTTTAGTAAGAGCACTGAAAGTCCAGCTCTTCATTTAACCTTACAAGGAATGTTCCCTTTTTTTTGTACTGAGCAGGCCATGAACTCCCTTTTGAGCGCGACCTTTTTGTCTGTGGGCAAATTTTACGACAACAACAACTTATACAACAATGATCGCAACAGCAACCACTTAGAAGCATATATCCAGTCATGTCATATTGCCACCCCACCATCTCAAATCATGAGACAATCAAACAAGGTTCTATACAAGTTGAACATAACTTCTCTTTTTGAATTCCATTCCTCTAGAAATGAACCCCAGTGCTTTATTTGCACTTATGTTTTTTTTAACCTGCGTGGCTACTTTTAAGGATTTGTGAATCTAAAGCCCTTGATCCCTTTGCACCTCTACTCCATTTAGACTCTTATTTTCCAAGTAGTAGGTAGCCTTTTACATGCCCATTCTGCAGGTTTGTTTACAGAAGAATTAATTAAAAGTTTTTACAAACATGTACAAACTCTATTAAAAAAAAATGCTTGTCAGAAATGACTGGGATATAAAAGAACTGCATAATAATACAGTAACACTTCAGAAACATCACTCAGTTACATGGTTGTGCATCGACAAACAATCCAAAAGCCCAAGGTGAGCTGAAAGAGGCATAGCCATTCGTGCAATTTGTACTACCTGTAATTTGAAAGTTTTCAACGTATTAGCCCAGCCCTCCTGTCACTCCAACAGTGGCTGCACAAGCAGCAGGAGCAGCGGCTTTCCTATGGCACTGATATGCTGGACGTCCACATAAGTAATTAGAATATTATTCACAATGCAGCTAGACACCCAACAAATATAAAGTGCTTTAGTTCACAGTATTAAAAAGAATTGAACAAAAACGAGTATTTTCAACTTCAATCACTTCCATTAATAACGTTGTCTTCTTGAACCAGCAACCACCCCCCCCCCCCCAACATGTAACCTGTCAGAAATGCAGCACTTATTCACAAGTGCAGAAAAACACATACACAATTTGCGTCACCAAATTAAAAACAAAAAGCAGGAAAAGCTGTGATTTAACAGAAATAAACATTCATTGGTTCTCCTGTCCAGGAAGAACGATCAGACTAACTTGGAAATTGTTATAAATCTCATCATCGTAAAGAATCTACTCATGTAATAACGCTGGCCGGCCAGCCGGTGGCACTGTCCAAGGAGTATAAATACTCGGGCATGGGCCCAGCTTGCCTCGGGACATTTTGTAAGACAGGAACTAGTGAAGTACAACTAGACCTCCATGTTCTGAAACAAGTTGATTAAAGCCTTGCTTTATACTCAAAACAAGTGCATAGTGAGTTTTATTACGTCAATTTAATCAACTTGTTATCGACTCCACGCTGAGTGATTTCGGGAACAGCCAGCTACGACTTCAACTGCAGAAGGGAACTCCGGCATAGTAATCAATTCATCATGGACAAACTACTCGGACCCGCCCGTCTTGACCTGGACCCAAATTCAACTACAACTGCTAAGGTATGGAAACACTGGTATCGTACCTTCAGCAACTTCCTCGGGGTGTGTGGTGAGAATGTTCCTGATAAATTAGAGATACTTGCCAATTATGTATCTCCTCGTGTTTGACTATATCGAAGACTGTGTAGACTATGACTCTGCTATCCTAATATCACAGCGACTATATGTTAAGGCCCCAACGAAATTTTTGCTCGGCATCTATTGGCCACAACTCAACAACCCGGGGAATCACTTGACGAATTCCTTCAAAAGCTTCGCAGGCTCAGCAAGGATTGTAACCTTAAAGCTGTCACAGCTGAGCAGTAGCAGAAGGAGCTAATTCGCGATTCCTTTATTAATGGAATTACGTCTCCCTTCATATGCCAGCGTCTGTTGGAGAATAAAACCCTCGA
Source organism: Somniosus microcephalus (assembly GCF_052327205.1). Taxonomy (NCBI): domain Eukaryota; kingdom Metazoa; phylum Chordata; class Chondrichthyes; order Squaliformes; family Somniosidae; genus Somniosus; species Somniosus microcephalus. The sequence goes on from NC_140992.1 coordinate 224,342,013, forward strand.
GTTACAGGCTGCCTATGACCAGGTGTGTTCCCTGGACTTAGCAAAGAGGAATGTAGATACCTATCTTTTACCTCGTGCACAGGCTGCTGCTATCGCTTTTAATGACTCCTTCGATAGGACTCGGGCGGAAGCCCTCACTGATGATGACTAACTTAGCGGATGACAACCCTACCCTAGAAGCCTTCACTGATGACGACCCCGCCCTAGCGGCATCTTGGCAATCTGGAAGGAAGTGTTTCTTCTGTGGAGGTGCGTTCCATTATAGGAAATTTTGTCCTGCTTGTAACGCAACCTGCAATCATTGCAGCAAGAAATGTCACTTTTCTAAGGCATGCCAGTCAAGAGCCTCTGTTAGTAAGAAAGGCCACCTTTCTAAGGTATACCGGTCGAGAGCTCCTGTTAGTTTTGCAGCTACTATCTATGAAACTGCTCCTCGCCCAAGAACCATTGCTAAGGTTACAGCTGTCAAGGGTAAAACTGCCCCTCCTCCCATCACAGCTGTTTTCCCCCAAAGTCTGTCCCATGCAGCCACGAAGGTTTCGGTAAAGGGACACATTTTGAGCGCACTAATCGACTCATGCAGCTCTGACAGCTTCATTAGTGAGCGGGCTGTCAGTAAGTTAAAACTGCGTATTTACCCCTCGGACAGGGAAATTGCAATGGCTCTGATGACACTGACCGCCAATTCTTTCGGCTTTTGTCTTACCGACCTTATTTCTCCACCCGGCTCTGGGTGCTCAAGAACCTATGCAGTGATGTGCTCCTGGGACAGGATTTCCAGAAACAACACAAAAGACTCACTTTCAAGTTTGGAGGGTCAAAGTCGGAGCTTACTATTTCCAAAGTACCGTTTTGTGCGCTTTCGGTGGCTTTGCTCGACGAGCCCTCCTTGTTTGCCAATCCCCCCCCCCCCCCCCCCCCCAGATGTAAGCCCATAGTTACTAAATCACGACGTTTCAGCCAAGATGATCGATCCTTTATTGAGGCAGAAATCTCTCGCCTTCTAGCTGACGGTATCATTGAGTCATGTTCAGCTTCCTGGCGGGTTCAAGTCGTCGTTGTTAAAAATCCTCTGAAGCAACACAAGAAACGTCTTTGCCTCGATTACTCACAAACTATTAACCAGTATACTTATCTGGATGCCTACCCACTACCACGCATCGATGACATGGTCAATAACCTTGCCAACTACAAGGTATTTTCAACTTTTGATTTAAAGAGCGCATATCATCAAGCAAATGGTCGGCATTACCAGTTTTGTCGCCTTCCATTTGGGGTCACCAATGGGGTGGCCGTCTTTCAACGGGCAATGGATAGCCTAGTCAAACAGGAGAACTTGACAGACACTTTTCCATATCTGGATAATATCACCATTGCTGGTCATGACCAGAAGGAGCATGATAGCAATCTCCAGAAATTTTTTGACGTTCTCCGTTGTCGCAACTTAACCTTAAATGAGTCCAAATCTGTGAAATCAGTACCATCAGTCAACAACCTTGGCTACTGGGTGGGCAGCGGTGTCATCAAACCGGATCCGGAGCGACTTTGTCCGCTTCAGGAGCTCCCTCCCCCTACGAATCTCGGCTCTCTTCGTCGGGCACTCGGCATGTTCGCCTATTATGCGAAATGGATACCCCACTTCTCCAAGATCCAGCCCCTGCTTCACGCAAAGTCTTTTCCGTTGGAGGCAACGGCTATTTCAGCTTTCAACCTCCTCAAGCGACAACTGGAAAAAGCCACGCTTTGTTCCATTGATGAAACTCTTCCTTTCGTGGTCGAGTGCGATGCATCGGATGTGGCGATCTCTGCTACCTTGAATCAAGGTGGTCGACTCGTTGCATTTCTGTCCAGAACTTTGCAGGGTAGCGAGCTCCATTATCCTCCTGTCGAGAAGGAGGCTACGGCCATCATCGAAGCTGTACGTAAATGGAATCATTTTCTCGCTTGTCGACATTTCACACACAACCGATCAGCGCTCCGTGGCCTTTATGCTGGATAACTGGAAACGCACTAAGATCAAGAATAACAAAATACAACTCTGGAGGATGGAGTTGGCTTCCTTTGCATACACCATACATTATCGACCTGGCAAAGAGAATGTGGCCCCAAATACCCTCACACGTGCATTCTGCTCTTCTATGTCAACTTCGACTCTTGTAGATCTTCATACTGACTTATGCCATCCTGGCGTTACCTGTATGTTGCACTTTGTGAGATCTAAAAATCTCCCATTTTCTACAGAAGATGTGAAAAGAACATGCTCCTCCTGTAGAATTTGTGCGGAATTAAAAGCGCAATTCTTCCGCCCATCGGATGGCTCGCTCATACACTCTATGCAGCGACTCAGCATTGACTTTAAAGGGCCATTGCTTTCCTCAACGCGAAACACCTACTTACTTACTATGGTGGACAAATATTCACGCTTTCCCTTTGCTTTCCCCTGCCCCAATATGCTTACTTCCACAGTGATCAAATGCCTTGATCAAGTCTTTTCCCTTTGTGGTACGGCCAATTTCATCCACTCTGATTGGGGTCCTGCCTTCATGTCAAGCGAACTCAAAAGTTATCTCTCCCAATGGGGAATTGCCACAAGTAAAACGACACCGTACCATCCCATCGGTAACGGACAGGTTGAGAGATACAACGCTATTATTTGGAACGCTGTTCGTGTTGCACTGAGGTCACGCAACCTACCAGACCAGCAGTGGGAAACTATGCTCCCTGACGTGTTGCATTCCATCAGGTCTCTTCTTTCTACGTCCGCCAATGTCACACCTCATGAGCGATTCTTCAGCTTCCAGCGTTGTTCTACTCATGGGACGTCCCTACCATCATGGTTGGCAGCTCCCGGCCCCGTGCTGCTCCGAAGATTCGTCCGATCTTCTAAAAGCGATCCCCTCGTCGACGAGTAGAACTCACGCACGTCAATCCCACCTACACGCACGTGCGGTACCCTGATGGCTGGGAGTCCACTGTTTTGCTCTGGGACCTGGCTCCCTGTCTAGCCGATTCCACGGACCCAACTGATAGAGGGACCCACGGTGATGATGCTGACGCTCAGCGCTCCCTCGAAGATGACGCCCAACCTGGGACATCGAGAGACCTGCTGGCTGCCCCACTGGATCCACTCGGGGAGCCGAGCGCTCCCCGTGGGATGGCCACCCGAGGCCAGGACGCTGGTCAATCCCCGGCTATCAAACAGGATGAAGCCAGCTCTGCGCCTGTGGGGACCCGCACCTGGAGTCACGATCTCCCCAGCCTCCCTCGGGTCGATCAGGGCAACACGGGCCCTGTCGAGCCACTGGTACGGATCAAGCGGCCCAGGGACCAAGACACGATCCGGGGAGATGTGCCTTCTAGCCATAAACAAAGATCTAAAAGGCTGCGGCTATTCGTGGTCTGCCTAACCCGTTAAGAGGAGGTCGTCGGACTTACAAATCTTTTAGGCAGGAAGAATGTTATAAATCTCATCATTGTAAAGAATCTACTCATGAAATAACGCTGGACGGCCAGCTGGTGGCGCCGTCCAAGGAGTATAAATACTCGGGCGTGGGCCCAGCTTGCCAGGGACATTTTGTAAGACAGGAACTGGTGAAGTACAACTAGACTTCCATGTTCTGAAACAAGCTGATTAAAGCCTTGCTTTATACTGAAACCAAGTGCGTAGTGAGTTTTATTACGTCAGAAATGTTTACTAGTATGGTGACGTAAAGATGTTAATTTGCGAATTTCACTTCTAATGTTTTGCTTTCAAACATTCTCCACAATATTAATCCCTGCCCTTAAGAGTAAGGAAGCCTTACTACGATTGCACAGGGTTTTGGTGAGACTGCATCTGGAGTACTGTGCACAGTTTTGGTCTCCTTATGTGAGAAAGGATATACATGCCTTGGAGGTGGTGCAACAAAGTTTCACTAAATTGATCCCTGGAGTGAGAGGGTTATTCTATGAGGAGAGATTGAGTAGATTGGGCCTATACTCTCTGGAGTTTAGAAGAATGAGAGGTGATCCCATTGAAACATATAAGATTCTGAGGGGGATTGACATGATAGATGCTAAGGTTGTTTCCCCTGGCTGGAGAGTCTAGAACTAGGGGGCATAGTCTCAGGATAAGGGGTTGGTTATTTGGTACTGAGATGAGGAGGAATTTCTTCACTGTTAATGGGGCAGAAAATCATCCTTGGATTCCATCATCTTTGGAATTCTCTGCCCCAAAGTGCGGTGGATGCTCAATCGTCAAGTATATTCAAGGCTAAGATAGATAGATTTTTGGATTCTAAGGGAATCAAGGGATATGGGGATCGGGCGGGAAAGTGAAGTTGAGGTCGACGATCTGCCATGATCTTATTGAATGGCGGAGCAGGCTCGAAGGGCCATATGGCCTACTCCTGCTTCTAATTCTTACGTTCTTAAGCGAAGTGTTTCAGACTTTGAATGTTAAAATTAGGGACCAAAGTAAATGGCCCAAAAACTGGTGTCAAATCAAACATTTGAGCCATAAACAAAGGGTAGCAGTGATATTGGAGTAAGTACTGCAGATTCATTGACATCACTGGCACAACAGTTTTTTTAAAAAGGCGATCAGGTCCCTTGTAAAGAGGGACTGATTTTCTGGTAACGCTTGCATTTTTGGCGAACACCCATGCTTGGACCCTCTGGCAAATGGCCTGTTTGGCTGGTTATTGCAGGTATACTGGCTGCTTTGCATAAACCAGGCTGAGAATGAGGAAATTTCTGCCATCGGGGCCATTTTTGGGACAGATGGAAGTTCTATCTCAAACAAGTCCCCACAGAAACTACCAACAAAGGCTGAGACCTGTTGGATCCACATCCTGATACAATTTTTGGCCTCTTCAAAGGACTTCCAGGGGACTTACCAGTGTGGCCAATAGCCCTGCAGATTAGCAAATTAATGTTTCTTTAACGTAACACTACACTTGTTACTGGCCAGGATTACGTGCTGACAAGCACATGGGTTGCTGAGGTACTTCCTCACCTGCCTTTCTTTGATTGTCAGAGGCTGGGTATTCTGCAGCGACTGTCTCGCCTCCTGACTCCCCAAGGTCTTTCCACCATCTATAAGGCACAAGTCAGGAGTGTGATGGAATACTCTCCACTGCCTGGATGAGTGCTGCTCCAACAACACTCAAGAAGCTCGACACCATCCAAGACCAAGAAGCTCGCTTGATTGGTACCCCATCCACCACCTTAAACATTCACTCCCTCCAGCACAGGCACGCCATGGCTGCAGTGTGTATCATCTACAAGATGCACTGCAGCAACTCACCAAGGCTTCTTCGGCAGCACCTCCCAAACCCGTGACCTCTACCACCTAGAAGAAAAGGGCAGCAGGCGCATGGGAACACCACCACCTCCAAGTTCCCCTCCAAGTTACATACCATCCTGACTTGGAAGTATATCGCTGTTCCTTCATTGTTGCTGGGTCAAAATCCTGGAACTCCCTACCTAACAGCACTGTGGGAGTACCTTCACCACACGGACTGCAGCGGTTCAAGAAGGCAGTTCACCACCACCTTCTCGAGGGCAACTAGGGATGGGCAATAAATGCTGGCCTTGCCAGCAATGCCCAGATCCTATGAATGAATAATAAAAAAAACTTGAATTGTTTCTCCCAGCAGATAAAAAAAAGACTTGCATTTATATAGCACCTTTCCTGACCTCAGGATGTCACAAAGCGCTTTACAACCAATGAATTTGTTCTGAAATGTAGTCACTGCTGTAATGTAGGAAACATGGCAGTTAGCGCACATCAACTCCTACAACCTCAATGAGATAAGGACCAGATAATCTGTTATAGTGATGTTGATTGAGGGATTATTATTGGCCAGGACACCAGGCTTCCCTGCTCTTCTTGAAATAGGGTCATGAGATCTTTTACGTCCACCTGAGGGGGCAGACAGGGTCTCATGTTTAACGTCTCATTTGAAAGACGGCACCTCCAACAGTGCAGCACTCCCTCAGTACTGCACTGAGGCCTTCCAATAAAATTAAGGGGCATTTTGAAAGATCGACAGGCATGATTCAGGGCCTTGGAAAGGTTTCTGCTGACTATCTTTTTTAAGTAGCCATTTGGAGCAAGTATCATACATTCACTCACTCGGCATTACTGTTAAGGTCTGTCAGCCAGAGGTGATTTTGGTATTTGCAAGATCAGCTTTGCATGTTTGAATGCCTTCTGTGACTAAAATAACTCCATCCTTCTCTTGGACACCACTAAGTCAGGCTCCTGGTATGTGGAGGCTGCTGGGGAGGCTTAGGCAGGGACCCTGGATCCAGGAGGTCGGTATAAAGCCATTTACCTCCTGGATGCAGCAGTCCCCACCTCGGTTTAACTGCTGGGTTTCACAAATTGTGTGAAAACCATCCCCAGGCAGTTAAACAGAAAATGGAGGGGGGAAAAAAAGAGGCTTCCAGCGTCATTACACTATTCAAATTAAGTTAACTCCCCCAGGAGTGGGTTGGTCGCCCGTTCTCTTTCTCCTCCCCCCCGGGCGGGTTGGAGACAATCGGGTCAGGAATCCCATTTTTAATAATTTAACTGCCCCCACGCTCCAAATCCACCTGTGGTTTTTTAGGGGAAAATTCTGGCCATAGATTTCTGGGCACAGATCACCTGCCCTCACCAGAGTGTACAGCAAGGGTACCAAAGCAGAGAGGATTATTTTTCCTCGCAGGTAGTTGGACCAAACAAAATACAGATCATTGTATATGTTGTAATTAAAAATCTTAATCCAGAGTTATATTTGTGTAACATAGGAATTTAGATGGAAAAAGACCAAGGGCCATCTAGTCCGCCTTCTATCCTGGTCGTCACATGATAGAATGATAATGGAGTTGTTGACTAATCGGAGCAATCAATCTCTCTTAATAATTTGTCTACAACAGACCCAGAACTGAGACGCGGGAAACACCAGTGTTGCAGAGCTTTCTGAACCATAGGTCCAAAGTCACCTTTTTTCCTCCCAAACATGCAACACTTGCCCCCAATGTTCCCCTTAATTTTTTTTGGGTGCGTGGCCCCTTTTAAGGAGTTGCGTGGCCCATTCAAAATATTGCGCATGTGTGGTTTTCCCATTTAAAAGCCAGTGAGCGGCCGCGCGGGAGCTCCAGAGCACACTGCGGCCGCACAGCTTAAAAGGAGCATTGCTTGCTACAGGTCTCAAATTACCCATATACTGTATCCCAAAAGGTTATTTTCTGAAAGAGATCGATCTAATTTGCATTTGAATGTATCAATACTAACTGCTTCCACCCTTTCCATTGGGGGAGTCTGTTCCATAGATTGACCACCCACTCACTGAAATAATGTTTCTGCAGAATTACTAGAAGTGACTCACCTGATGGTAATTTTGTTGGGGAATAGTACTTGAGTCATTCTTTGAGGAAAGTGACATCCTCTTGGAGGAAACCCCTACCATTGTCAGTTTATGATTATTGTCACTTTTTGGGCTGTCTGTCCACTATTTGGCTCCAGTCTTAGTAGAATGTATGTAATTTTTAATTCAACTTTTTGACTGAGGTTTCTTTTTTTTTGTTATTTGTGCTTCCACAGTAGTCTTGGTTTATTGATATGGGAGATGCAACCGTACACATTTTTGAATGACATTTACAAACCAGAAAGGGTATTTAATTTCATGCCTCATCTGTTGGATCCTACAACTTTCAGGGAATGAATAATAATGTAACTGGCTTTCTCTTTTTTTTCAGTTGAAGAAAGTGAATCTTCAGAATTTGACTTAAATTGGGACTCAGCAACTGCACAAACAGGTAACATCACATCATTAATATCATGTAGAAACAGTCTTAAGACTTTACATACAATTTACAATCCAAATAAATATAAAAGCGTTGCTGTGCTAGGTGAGACCTCTCTTGGATAATTTTTAGGGATGTCAGATGTCCACTGAAACTGTTAAACGAGCTTTGTCCCATTAATTGACAATTTAACTACTGCATTAGATTTTGATTCTATTGTTCTCTCATGACTGGATAAGTACGGAGCCAAAGTAGCGCTTGTTTTCGAAATTTTATGTTGGCTCCAGTTTTAGTAGAATTAAGTTTCTTCAAGATAATGAACTCTCTTGTGCTTATTTGATAAATGTACTACTTTTGGAGGAACCGGAGAAGCCATGCTATCAATTAATCTGGTTGACCACATCACAAAATAATTTGATTTCTTGAATGGTAACTAAGGCCTCGATGTCAATTCAATTCAATTTTATTTGTCATATATGCAGCAGACGTGTGTACTGCACAATGAAATGTTGATTTTTACGAGTCCTCCCAACATTGGAATAAATACACCATAACAATGATAAAAATACTAATAGAAATACAGTATTAATAAATAAAACAACAGTAATAAATTATTCGTTCATGAGTCTTATGGCCTGGGGATAGAAGCTGTTTCGAAACCTGCTGGTACGAGACCGTATGCTTCGGTATCTCTTACCGGACGGGAGCAGGGCGAAGAGGTTGTGGCTGGGGTGGCTTGCGTCTTTAATGATTCTCAGGGCCTTCCCCCGGCACCTCTCGGGGTAGATATCCTGCACAGCAGGTAGTTTAATTCCTATAGTATGTTGTGCAGCTTTCACCACCATCTGTAAAGCCTTGTGGCCTGAGGCAGTGCAGTTGCCATACCAGGTAGTGATGCAGCCGGACAGGATACTCTTGATGGTGCACCGGTAGAAGTTGGTGAGAATCTGGGGGGCCATTCCAAATTTCTTCAGTCTCCTGAGGAAGAACAGGCGTTGGCATGCCTTCTTGGTTACAACGTCGATGTGATGGGACTACGTTAAGTCCTCTGTAATGAATACACCCAGGAATTTGAAGCTGCTGACCCGCTCCACCTCAGCCCCTTCGATGTAGATTGGGGTGTGTCCCTCCCCCTGCCGCTTCCTGAAGTAGAATTTTTAAAAAAGTTCTAAAGTCCTTCTCTGAATAATTATACTTGTAATAATCCAATTCTATTGAATAATGTTTTATAAATTTGAGTTTTAATGTTTTTACAGCTAGCAAACAAATATGGGCATGACCGGGAGTTACATATCTGCTGTGAGACTGGAACCTGTGCTTTAATCACTTGTATACCTACCTGGTAGACTAACTGTTTGAAAGGAAAGCAACCATTGGTGTATTGTTTCATATCTTTGACCGAAATGGAGGTTGTTTTTTTTTTGGTGGGTTGAGGGTATACGCAGAATTAAAGAGAGATTTGGAGTGTTGCAGAGCTATGCTATCCACTTGATAAGGTCAGATTCAGATTTTTAGAACACTGAAGCCGCTGCCACGAGTTGTTTGGGAAAGAAAATTCAGCTTGCTGAGGGACAACATGGCATAAAGGTGCGTTTCTTTGGAATATTGTAAAATTATGATTTGGAAGGAGTGATGTGATTTTTAATTGGTTGTGGAATCCAAAGTGGGATGTTTTAAACCAAATTGTGACTGCATATTCTTGCTCACCTGCTGTAGGTCCACATTTCACAGGCAGCCCGTGGCATAGTGTCCAAGAGATACTGGATCAGGAGTTTACGAGTACAATTTATAAAAAAGAATTAAAACAATGCTTTCCACATACAGTGTTCTCACTTTTTGGGGAGAAAATAAAAGTATATAGCTTCATTTTAACTGAAATGAAATTACCACACTTTTTTTAACTATATTAATTAATATATAGTTCATTTATCAAAGCACTGGTTTTGTTCATAAAGAAACCAAAGCTCTCGCCAATTGTTCCTGTATCCTGGCCATTTCCTGTTGCTGGTTTGTCTGTGTGAGTGTAGCAGCTGATAACATGTAATATGCCTGCTTCTACTGCTGGGCAGTTACAGGTTCAGACAATACATAATACCACAGGATTATTTTTGATAGCTCCACTGGCATGTCATATATAAATTTATCCAGAAGCTACTTTTTTCAGTGTGCTTTAAATAGAATATGTTGTGGTAACACTGAGCTATATCATTGCTCAATCAACTGACTAACTTACGAGCGCCAAGAGTTGCTTGCGAGTTATCCAGTCAGTCTTACTCATGGATATATTTATGATCATTGAAAATGCTGGCAGTTTTATCATTCTCTCTCTTGGCTCCTTTCTGTTGCGTTTTGTGTGAACCCTTCACAGTGAAAGCAACATTGTTTCTCTCTGGCACTGTCGGTGATTACTGTCTATGGTATGCTGTAGCACAAATATACTTACAGTACCACTTTTAATTTGTCCTCACAATTCTTTAACAGGCTATAAATGGGGCATTCATAGGTCAACATTTTATATATTGAATTACCTCTGGGGTATTTGGACTCTTTCTGGACAGTTTGCAAATTGTGGACAAAGGATGTAAGAATTAAAATCTGGAAAGACTGATGGTGGCACAGTTGTTGCGGCTTAGTCAGTGCCAACAGGAGTGCCTGATTGAAAAGTAATACAACTGTACGACCTGAATAAATCTTACTGTACAATTAGCTAACAGTTGATTATGAGTGTAACAATCAGTCATGCTGTGAGGGAGTGGAGGGAACATTGCTTCACTTCCTCTAGGATTCTCCATTAGTCCAAAAAGTTCTGACAAGATGTAGACTTCCTGGGCAGATCCCTTAAGGTTCACATTCCTTTCAGATTTGCACTATGTGGCTGAAAGAACAAAACTTGATTAGTGAGTCTCTGATTTGCAAGAAAAATAATTTAATCCAATTTGAAAAAAGGGAGCGTTATGTTCCAGTGTTTCTTTTTGGCAAATGGAAATAGTTCAAATTGGGGTATACGTGCTTGTTTCAAAAAGTCATTCACTTGGTTACATGAGGGCCCAGAGGCCTAAGGAAGCTATAAAGCATCCCCAATTAAGGACATTATTACCAGTACTTGAGGCTTTGCTGTGGAGCATGTGGGTGATTTCTCGATTGTAAGTTTAGGCCTTTTTCCTCCCCTTCAGTATTTGAAGTTCTGGTATAATGACCTGGAATTTGCGGTCCATGATGACGGTGAACTGGCAGTGTTCGCCATCATTTCGCCTTTGAAACTGACTGCAACGTCAGGATTTGTCGCATGCGCATCTTAACGCGGAAATGCTGAAGTTGTGGTCTGCCATTCACTGCTCCTCCACAGGCTGCGCTGTGACCGCCGCCCCCCGCTCCCAAACAGAACTGGCAATCAGTGAAATCTGTCAAATCATGGAAACTGACAAACTTTGGCTTTTCCGTGGTAATCACGCTTTTAAATACTCTATTAAAAGTTGGACCCTTTTGGATTAGGTGTAACTGGGATTTTTATAGCTTATCGACTGCTAAACAAAAGTTATGGCCCTGAAAAATGAATATTAATTTTTTGCAGTGTCACATTTATCCATTTTAATAAAAAAAATATTTTTTAGAAACTTAATTTTTTTTACATTTTAAATGTTTGTTTATCTTTATTTCAGTTTTGCCTTTTCTCCATATGAGAGCCTCAATCTTTGTTTTGTTTTCTAACATTTTTAAAAAGTTAGAATTTTAGCAGCTTACCCACTACCTGGTTTGCTGCCTGTGAGAATTCTGCGTTTTGATTGGCTGCTTAGACGTCACAACAGCTCTTCGCTGGGAATCCCCATTAACTTCCATTGATTTCAATTGCCCATCGGAAAACCCGAAATTCTCGCCACAGAGATCGCAAGATCTTTGTGCAAAGCTTACTTTGGGATCAACAGCGAACTTTGCTTCGCCGCTGACCGCCAATTCCGGGCCCATGTGTTTCTTTCCCCATCCCATGCTGATTAGGGCCATTACTTTGAACTTGGCGATGGCTTGGTTGCATGTAATCTGAAGACATATACCTGTGACACAGACATACCTGTGACACAGACACACCTGAGAACAGCTAATGGGAAAGTTCCACACCAGTGCTTCTGACATGTCTTCCTCAACCGAGGATTCCCCTCTACCGTGGTTGACACGGCCCTCGACCGTGTCCATTCTATCTCCCGGAACCACGATAGGGTTCCCCTTGTCCTCACCTTTCACCCCACCGGCCTCCACATTCAACGGATCATCCTCCGCCATTTCTGCCACCTCCAGCGTGATCACACCACCAAACACATCTTGCCCTCACCTCCCCTTTCAGCATTCCGTAGGGACCGCTCCCTCCGAGGCACCCTAGTCCACTCCTCTTATCACCCCCAGCACCCCTTCCCCTTTGCCTAGCACCTTCCCGTGCAAGCACAGGAGATGCAACACCTGCCCTTATACCTCCCACCCCCTTCCCACTGTCCAGGGCCCCAAACACCCCTTCCAGGTGAAATAGCGATTTACTTGTACTTCTTGCAACCTAGTATACTGTATTCGCTGCTCACGATGTGATCTCCTCTACATTGGGGAGACCAAACGCAGATTGGGTGACCGTTTTGCGGAGCATCTCCGTTCAATCCGTAAGGATGATCCCAAGCTTCCGGTCGCCTGTCATTTTAATTCACTGCCCCATTCCCACTCAAACCTCACTGTACTCGTGCTCTTGCATTATTCCACGGAAGCTCAGCGTAAGCTCGAGGAACAGCACCTCATCTTCCGATTAGGCACTTTACAGCCTTCCGGGCTCAATATAGAGTTCAACAATTTCAGATCATAACCTCGGCCCCTATTACTTTTTTACTTATATTTTTTATCCACACCTTTGTTTTGGCTCTTTCCCCCCCCCCCCCCACTTTTTCTCTCCCACATGGCAGTTGTCTCTCATTCTGCCAGTGCATTTCACACCTAATCTAGAGCCGTCTTTTGTCTTCACTAGTCCTATCACCATCTCGTCTCGTTTTGAATACCTCTTAATGTCTCTTCACTTCTCTTTTGTTCTCTCCCAGCCCCCATACTGGCCTTTTAATCTATTTCATTTCCTGTGCTTCTTCAGTCTTGACCCGAAACGTTGACTCTATTTTCTCTCCACGGATGTTGCCTGGCCTGCTGAGTTTTTCCAGCATTTTCTGTTGTTATAATGGGAAAGTTGAGCAGGGAGGATATGAAAAGTGAAATACCTTTTTTGTTGTTGTTGAGTACTCTAATTTGCAAATGCAATCATGCACGCTATATCCAAGCCTCAAGTGAGGTTTGAGGATGTTTGCACTGTCCATTGTTCCAAAGGATAATTGCTTCAAATAATGTCATAAGGTACTGGCTGGGGTGAGTTTTACAGAGCCTAATTGTTTTCTTCACGAGTGATCTTCAATTCATTCATCAGGATCAACACCTGTGCCTTTCCCCCCGCCTTCTCTACTTCTCTACTGTGTTGCTGCAGTACATCTTGTCAATGATACACACTGTACGCCGGTGGAGTGAGTGAGTGACTGTTTAAGGTTATGGATGTGGTGCCAATCAAGTGAGCTGCTTTAGTCTTGGACGGTGTTGAGCTGCTTGACTGTTGTTAGAGCTTCACTCATCCAGGCAAATGGAGAGTATTCCATCACACTCTTGACTTGTGCCTTGTAGATGGTGGAAAGGCTTTGGGGAGTCAGGAGTGAGACACTCGCCGCAGAATACCCAGCCCCTGACCTGCTCTTGTTGCCACAGTATTTATGTGGCTGGTCCAGTAAAGTTTCTCGTCAATGGTGACCCCCAGGATATTGATGGTGGGGGATTTGGTGATGGTAATGCCGTTGAATGACAAGGGGCGGTGGTTAGACGCTTGCTTGTTGGAGATAGTCATTGCCTGGCACTTGTGTGGCGCAAATGTTGCCTGCCACTTACCAGCCCAAGCCTGAATGTCGTCCAGGTCTTGCTGCATGCAGGCATGGACTGTTTCATTATCTGAGGAGTTGCGAATGGCACTGAACACTGTGCAGTCATCAGCGAACATCCCCACTTCTGACCTTATGATGGAGGGAAGGTCATTAATGAAGCAGCTGAAGATGGTTGGGTCCAGGACACTGCCCTGGGGAACTCCTGCAGCGATGTCCTGGGGCTGTGATGATTGACGTCTAGCCACCACAGCCATCTTCCTTTGTGCTCGGTATGACTCCAGCCAGTGGAGAGTTTTCCTCCTGATTCCCATTGACTTCAGTTTTACTAGGGCTCCTTGATGCCACACTCGGTCAAATGCTGCCTTGATGTCAAGGGCAGTCAGTCTCACCTCACCTCTGGAATTCAGCTCATTTGCCCATGTTTGGACCAAGGCTGTAATGAGGTTTGTGTAGTGTATGTAACGTTCCACCTTTTAAGAGAACTATTTTAAGGGTTGCACTACTTTATTTTGGCTACTGTATACTGTAATACCGGTGGTGACCACACCGGTATATAAGTGCGGTGTAAGGATTTATTGGGCAGATTCGCCCTGACCTTCGAATAGTAAAGTCCTGTTAAAGTTACTCTTGTAGTCTGTGTATTAATTCACCATATAACCCACAGACTTTACAGTGGCGACGAGTTCGATCTTACCCTGCGGCAGCGATACATCCGAAGCAGTTAACGAGCGTCGAGAGGAGGCACCCGCCCTCGTCATTCTGCTGAGAGAAGACTCGAGTCTGCAGAGCAAGGAAGAAGGAAGAATTCAGACACGACGCCTTCCATCAGCAACAGGCAGTGATCGTCCCTTCTGCCACGGTGGTGAGTGAGCCGATCAGCCACGAGAAGCAAGTCGGCCACGTTGACTGTGAGTAGGGGGAAAATAAAAAAAAAAAGGAACGGAGGAAGGGCGGTGAACTCGACCACGGTCGGGGGGGAAAGGAGCCGGACAGAAGTCGGGCCCAGAGGCGCTGAGACTGGGGCAGCGTGGGGCACGGAAGCCGCGGTGCAAGCGGGAACGCAGCCGGTGTGAGAGACCGGGCTACCAGCGGGAACGCAGCCGGTGTGAGAGACCGGGCTACCAGCGGGAACGCAGCCGGTGTGAGAGACCGGGCTACAAGCGGGCTGGGAGACGCAACAGCGTCGTGAGACAGCTCGACCGCGACCGGCGAAAGGCCGGGCAGCTACCGAGGCCGCGAGGCGCTGCGACCGGGATCGTAAGGCGCGGGAAGAAATAAAAATAAGAAACCGCGGAGAACTCAGCCGCAGTCGGGGGAGGAAAGGACCGGACTGCGAGAGGGCTGGGAGGCGCGATTGGAAGCCGCTGAGGGAGAGACAGAGCCCGAGCGAGCGGGAGAGACAGAGCCGAGCGAGGGAGACCGAGGAGATTCAGCCAGCGGCTGGAACTGTTCGCCGTCAACGGGTTGTCCCCAGCGCCGGTTGCCCTGCCGAGAAAAGGGAACAAAGAATGCACTGAAGCCGGCGCGCAGGCTGCGAACCCCGAAAGCCAGCGGTCGTCGCCCGAGGGAAAAGCTTACCCCATCCGCTAGTAGGCGGAGAAGAAGACAGGAGCGGGAAACCGGCATTTTGAAAGTGGGCGGGGAAGAAGACAAGCGCGGGAAACCGCCATTTTTGGAGAAAAAAAAAGTTAAAGAAAAATTTTGTTGTTGTTTCTCAGGAAGATTGTGAAGATGCCTAAGCGTGGCAACATCAACGAATTCGATTCTGATGTGGAAGATTGGACCACGTATGTAGAATGCATCGAGATATATTGTAAGGTCAATAAGATAACAAATTATGATAAAGCTCTAACCTTACTAAACTCAATGGGTGCGAAGACATACGGGTTATTGAAGCATCTTCTATCACCAGCTAAACCGGCGGATCAGTCTTTCGCTAATATTGTTGCTGTCCTGAAGGATCATGTGAACCCCACACCGCTGATGTTAGCGGAACAAGCTAAATTTTATGGGAGAACGCAACTAAAGGAGGAAAGCAACGCGGCGTACATGGTTGAACTGCGTAGGCTAGCAAAATACTATCAGTTTGGGGTAAATCTGACAGAGGCACTGAGAGACAAGTTCGTGTGCGGGATGTCGAAGGAAGGAACACAAAAGCGACTGCTCGAAGAGAACGATCTTACACTTGATAAGGCTGTTCTTATTGCAGCATCGCACGAAGCCGCAGCGAGAGGCACGGCGGAAATGCAGCTGAAGACAGCGGTACTCAGTGTGGATCAAATGACTGCGGGTACAACGAAATGTTACCGTTGTGGGAAGACAACACACGACCAGAACCAATGCTGGTTTAAAAACCAGGAATGTAGAAAATGTGGCAAACTTGGTCACATAGCTAAAGTATGCCGGTCAGGAAAGAAGACCAGCAACAATAAGTCACCGCAGAAGAAGTACAGAAAGGTACATAAGGTGACTGTGAAGAGTCCAGATGAACTGAATTCGGATTCAGACCCCAACAGCAAGGAACTGGGTAGTCTGAGGATTCACAATGTGAGTAAAGAAGCTGACCGACAAACTATCTGGGTCACACTGCAGATTGCAAAAGTCCAAGTGAAGATGGAAGTGGACACCGGATCGGCGTTGACGGTCATGAATAAACAAGATTACAAAAAGTTATTCAAACATATTCCCCTACGGGATACGGAGATAGTATTGCAGACATACACGGGGCATAAAGTATACCCCATCGGAAAGATAAAAGGCAAGGTGAGACACAAGGGCAAAGATCACCAAGGAATGGACTTATATGTACTACCCGAGGGAGGTCCACCACTTCTGGGACGGGAGTGGATCAGGAAAATAAAGATAGACTGGCACTCACTAAACACAATGACGGTAGATTTCGGAAAGAAAGATGTCAAACCTGAACGGTTGTCCAGAATATTGGACGAGGCTAAAGAGGTATTCCAGCAGGGACTGGGAACACTGAGAGGAATTAAGGCAAAAATCAAGATTGCAGAGCATGCAAGCCCAAAATTTTTCAAAGCCAGATCGGTACCTTACGCGATACGACCTGCTGTGGAGGCAGAACTGGAAGAGCTTGAACGTGCAGGGGTACTGTCGAAGGTGGACTGGAGTGAGTGGGCCACACCCATTGTTCCCGTCATGAAGTCTTCATCAAGTAACAAGCCAGGGGGACCGGGGAAGGTCCGCATCTGCGGAGACTTCAAGATCACAGTTAATCCGGTGCTTCACACGGTACAATACCCGCTTCCGCGGATTGAGGATATCTTTGCTTCATTGTCTGGCGGGAAACACTTCACCAAGATAGACCTGGCACAAGCATATTTACAGATGGAGGTCGAGGAAGAGTCACGCCAGTATCTCTCAATCAACACGCACAGAGGCTTGTATCGATATAATAGACTGGTTTTTGGAGTAGCTTCGGCTCCAGCAATTTGGCAGAGGGCCATGGAGCAGGTCTTACAGGGTATTCCAAGCACTCCGTGTTACTTGGACGATATCCTGATTACGGGAGAAGACGAGGAGGAACACCTCACAAATTTGAAACTGGTGCTCACCAGGTTGAAGGAATATGGCCTTCGAGTTAATCGCCAGAAGTGTGAGTTCTTCCAGAAACGGATCTCGTACTGCGGTCATGTCATTGACCAAGAGGGGCTGCACAAGTCACCTGACAAGACCGAAGCGGTCGTGAAGGCCCCCGCTCCGGAAAATGTATCACAGTTGAGGTCGTTTCTGGGGTTGATTAATTATTACCATAAGTTTCTGCCAAATCTATCCACGGTGCTGCATCCGCTGAATGCTCTGTTGCGGAAAGAAGTACCATGGAAGTGGAGCGAGGACTGTAAGAAGGCCTTTCGCAGAAGCAAGGCGTTGATTACCTCTGAGGAAGTGTTGGCTCACTTCAACCCAACGCTACCTCTTCGTCTAGCTTGTGATGCTTCCCCTTATGGTATTGGAGCTGTACTCTCACACAAGTTACCAAATGGCTCGGAAAGGCCAGTCGCATTTGCGTCCCGATCATTGACCTCCGCTGAGCGAAATTATGCTCAGATAGATAGGGAGGCTCTCAGCCTTGTGTGGGGAGTAAAGAAATTCAATCATTACCTGCAGGGCAAGAAGTTTACATTGCTGACAGACCACCAGCCGTTGGTGTCCATATTCAACCCTAACAAGGCCGTTTCCACTATGACAGCACAAAGGCTACAGAGGTGGTCCGTTCTACTAGGGGCACACCAATATGACATTGAATACAAAAGGTCCAAACAGCATGGAAATGCTGATGGGTTATCGCGCCTACCGTTGCCAGTGGAAGAAGAGGCGACTACAGTGGACCCAGTGGAGATGTTCCACTCAACCATAATGGAATGTCTACCAGTAACAAATTCCATGATCGAAAAGGAAACGAGAAATGACCCGACTCTCTCACGAGTCTACGATTTAACGGTGGAGGGATGGCCAGTACACGGCGAACCAATGCTGCCAGCATTTTCGCACAGAAGAGAACAGCTGTCAGTGTGCCGAGGAACCTTGATGTGTGGATCTAGAGTGGTGATTCCACCCAAACTCCAGCAGAAAGTACTAAAGGAGCTTCACGAGGGGCATCTGGGTGGAGTGAAAATGAAGAACCTAGCCAGAGCGTTTGTGTGGTGGCCAGGTATTGATGGAGACATCGAAGAAATAACCAAGAGCTGTCTAGGATGCCAGAAGGTCCAAAACGCGCCACCACAAGCTCCTCTGCATCCATGGGAGTGGCCCTCATCTCCATGGCAAAGGGTACATATCGACTTTGCTGGTCCATTTATGGACTCAGTGTTCTTAATCGCGGTTGATGCACACTCCAAGTGGCCGGAGGTAATAAAGATGTCCTCCACCACCACGGAAAAAACCATCACAGTATTAAGGACCATATTTGCCAGGAATGGGCTGCCGGAACAGATCTGTTCTGATAATGGACCGCAATTTGTGTCTGAAGAATTCAGGAAGTTCTTAAAAAGCAATGAGGTCAAGCACTATACGTCTGCCCCATACCATCCCGCCACCAATGGATTAGCTGAAAGGTTTGTCCAGACCTTCAAGAAGGCCATAAAGGCCATGGGTAATGAAGACATAAATCTACAACATAAGGTAGATAACTTCTTGTTGGCGTACAGGAATGCGACACATGCGGTCACAAACCAAACTCCCGCCATGATGTTTTTCAATAGAAGAATAAGATGCCGGCTGGATTTGATTAAGCCAAACGTCAGACGGGACGTAGAGAACCGGCAATTTCAAGGCATGAATGAAAGGCCAACTAGATCCTTTCAGATAGGTCAACAAGTTTTGGCCCGGGACTACCGTACCGAGAAATGGCAGCCGGGAACTATTGGAAAAAGGCTAGGACCGTTGATGTATACCGTGGACATTGGTGAAAGCATAATAAGGCGCCATGTTGACCAGATCATAGAATCATCCACAAAGGCCCAACCTACTCCACAACTCTATACGTCTAATGTTGAAGCAGAGATACCCAGAGCATCTACCTCCGATCCGGTAATACTGGAATCCGATGAACCTGAAACGGTCCTTCAAGCCGAATCGACCTTGCCAGAAGAACCTACTACACCACCGAAAACGACTACACCACCGAGGCGTTATCCGGACAGAGTCCGGAAGCCTCCAGAGAGACTGAATCTGTGAACTGTTTCACATAAAGTTTTATATATGTTAAGATGTTATATTAATGGGAATATGTATATATTGTTAACCTAAAAAGGGAGGATTGTAGTGTATGTAACGTTCCACCTTTAAGAGAACTATTTTAAGGGTTGCACTACTTTATCTTGGCTACTGTATACTGTAATACCGGTGGTGACCACACTGGTATATAAGTGCTGTGTAAGGATTTATTGGGCAGATTCGCCCTGACCTTCGAATAGTAAAGTCCTGTTAAAGTTACTCTTGTAGTCTGTGTATTAATTCACCATATAACCCACAGACTTTACAGTTTGGAGCCGAGTGGTCTTGGCGGACCCCAAACTGAGCATCAGTGAGCAGCATTCAAGATTATTTTGTGATTAAGCCTGCTCAGCAACTTGAAATCTGTCTTCTAAATGTAACTTCATATGGATAAAAGTCATACCAGTTCAACAGTTGTAGGGCAGGGACTATCTTGTTGGCCTTTGTTCTTCAACCTACTCTCTACTTTTGAGACATAACCAATATACTTGCTAGAATGCAAGAATCACTGCTTCCTTTGAGAGGGGGATATAGCTGCATGTCCCTTGATCTATATTTAGGTTGATGACTGTTTTAAACTTAATGCTGCTGAATTGGGTGCTCTGTTGATTAATACTGAGACACAAACTTGGAGCTGTTGTCTCTATGTAGGAATTAAGGTTCTAGACGCGGAGGGGAATGAAATTGGACTTGGCTGGGGACGCAAAACAGGTGGAATTGCTTTTGCTGGCAGTATATCACAAGCCCGATATTCAATTCTATTGACATCAATAGAACTGAATATCGTGCCAGGCATATAACGGGTGACCAACATGATACCGTCAGTTTAGCGTCCTGGCCCATGTCCAATTTCACCCCCAGTATCTTTGCTTATAGATTTTATGAGCGAGAATGATACTCCCAGACAACACACATGACAATGTGAAGGCTGTGAGAGACCTTGCGGTACAATTGTTGAACTCACTTGCAGGGCAATTCGCTCTGGGTATTCCCTAACTTCCATGACCAAGGTCTCACTTTTTTTCCTACAGTTAAAAAGCCGTTACATCATACCTCCTCCATGGCCTTCTCTCTTGGTTTACACTAACTTGCATCAGCTCAGCATTCCAGAGATTGGGTCTCATAACAAAAGGTATCCTTGCACGTACAGAAAAGGTAAACATATAGTCATCAAATAGGTAGATGTATCTACTATAAGGTCAGAACTACACAAGGCTATCTTATATGATGACAGTCGATGCAAGCCTTGAAAAAGGGACCTTGGTGATTTTGAGCTGTCTTGTGACATTCTACAGATATCTCCTGTAACCTCAAAATGGAGTCCTGAACATAAAATGGATTCTTTGATGCAACCTTTCCTACTCGTGTTCCTAATACTCACTTTGGAGAACAATAAAAAAAAAATGGATTATCATAAGTTTTCATAAAACATGCCATGCTATCGGAAACCTAAGGCAAAAGTATATTCCAGCTTTTGATGATTGAAATTACGTCTAATGTAATATACAAGGAAATAGTATATCAAAGCAATGAATTGTATAGGGAAATGAAAGATTTCATATCTAAGTTACAACATCATAGCACAGAGGGAGAATATTTGGCCCATTGTGCCTGTGTCAGTGCTAGTTCCACATGGGGGTAATTTTGATTTTATGCGATACTGATTCAGCTGCCACTTTCCCAATTTTCATGCCGAATACTTCTCGTGTTACTTCCAACAATAGCCTAACCAATGTGATTGACAGATTCATCACCTCCTAGCTTTATATTCAGTGGTCCCATATTTAAAAGGCAGTATCCCATTTGTCCTTTTTTAATGGCTTTTTCCACTTGCAGCCTTGACTTTAAAGATCTGAGTATGTACATTGTTTAATCTCTCTGTTCCTGTATTCCATTGGGAATGCTACCATTTAGCATACATTTCCATTCTTTTTTTCCCCAATATATACTAATTCACATTTATCTATGTTTTACCCCGTATCTGCCATTTTACTCTCCTAACTAGTCTGTATCCTTCTGCAGTTTTCTGCATTCTTCCTCACATTGCCATGCTCCCAAGTTTTGATGATATTCCCTCTATGCCCATGTCCGAATCTTTTATCTATATGGAGAACAAGTGAAGTCCCAAAATAAATCACTGGGGCACACCACTAACTGTGGCCAATCTGAGAACCATCCATTTACTTTTTGCTTTTCATCCTTCAGATATCTCGGTGCATGCACCACTTTACCTTTAGTACCCCAGGCCTGAGAGTTTGCAACAAGTCTCTCCTATGGCATTTAGATCAATTGCTTTTGAAAGTCCAAATATACCACAAACTACAAACTTTTTATCTATACACTGGACAATTTCCTTGAAGAATTTGATTAAATTGGTTAAACATGATCTGTTCTTTAAAAATCTATGTTCACTGTCCTTGATTAGCTGATACCTTTGTAAGTGTTCACTAATGAAATTTTCAATTGACTTAGCCACAACCTGGGGGAGCGAGTTCCAGATTTCCACTACCCTTTGTGTGCAGAAGTGCTTCCTGACATCACCCCTGAAAGGCCGAGCTCTAATTTTAAGGGTATGCCCCCTTGTTCTCGACTCTCCCACCAGAGTAAATAGTTTTTCTCTATCTACACTACCAACTCCTTTAAACATCTTAAGCACCTCAATTAGATCACCCTTTAATCTTCCAAGGGCATACAAGCTTAGGCTATGCAACATGCGCTCATAATTTAACCCCTTTAGCCCAGGTATCATTATGGTTAATTTGCGCTGCACCCCCTCCTAAGTCAATATATCTTTCCTGAGGTGTGGTGCCCAGACCGAAACGCAGTACTCTAGATGGGGCCTACCCAGAGCTTTATATAACTGTAACACAACTTCTACCCCATTGTAATTCAGCCCCCTTGAGATAAAGGCCAACATTCCATTTGCCTTTTAAATTATTTTTGTAGCTGTCCACTAGTTTTTGGTGATTTCTGTACTTGGACCCCTAAATCTCTCTGCTCCTCTACAGTTCCTAGCTCCTCACCATTTAGGAAAAAACTCTGATCTATGTTTCTTGGGTCAAAAATGCATGACCTCACACTTCCCCCACACTGAACTCCATCTGCCACAGTTTTGCCCACTCACTTAATCTAGCAATGTTCCTTTGCAACTTTCTGCTCCCATCTACACTATTTACTGTGCCACCTAACTTGGTGTCGTCAGCAAATTTGGATATATGGAATGTCTGGCCTAATTTGAATAATATGACCATTGTAATTGTTTTTGTATGAGAGCAAATGATAAAGTATTAACATGCATTTTTGAATCCCCTGTATGTTGAGAAATGCACTACAAAGGAACATCAAGCACTTCAGGTTAATTAAGAGTTTCCCTGCATAGCTTTAGCTTCATCAACAAGATTACTGTGTGTAAATAGATCTAATTTCCTTGCACTTAAATCTTCATGTGGTTAATTACAGCAACAACAATGCTTTTTCATTAGCGAGCAGGTCATTATTAGATGCGTCTGGCTACATTTATTATGAACAAGCTGGGTGTACCTTTTTGGAAATGTCTGGAGAGACTGACTGGAAATGATGGAACTTTCTGTATTTTTTTAAGTATCCAATTAAAGTACATTTGAATTAGCATGGAAGCAGAAGGTGCCAATGCAAATTGAATGGATGAAAAAGGGTTCTGGGAAATCCCTGTTAATTACTAATAAATGCCTTTATATCTGTTTTCTTGGGTGCCTTTAAGCATAATGTCCTTGCTGAAATCCCTCGCGGGAGTTGCTCTCCAGGGCGGAATTAATGGTACCGGCAATGGCAGAGAGAGAATCTCAGCATATTTTGTTTTTAATTTCTGCGCTACTAGAACTAAAGTGAACTATGTGACAGCGCTGTCGGCCTGTCTACTCATTCAGCTGCTTATTATGTCTTCCCATGACCCAAGTTAGAATAATTACATGCTATACAATAGGTGAGGCTTTCGAAATAGAGGATGGTTCAGTAGAGAACAAGCATTTTTGCAATAAGTTTCTCCAAACCACAAATTATTGTGTATGAGAGAGAGCAGATTGTACATCATAAAACTAATTGAAAGTCTCAAAATAGCAGCTTGTACTTGATTTTTTCCCCCCTCACTATGGTACTGGAGGGCAGGAAACCAATGTAATAACTATCTTGTTACATCAAATGCCTTTAGATTTTGACAAACCTGGATGAATACCTTTCTTTTATCTGGCTATGGGCTGCAGTTGGAAAATTAACATTTTGGAATCTATCAAAGACCTAACTGGATGTCTGTAAATAGAGTATCTTTGACCACTAAATGTCACCTCAATAATAACATGAAAATTTTATTGGATTTTCACCAAACTTCTTAAGACTTGTTCTCATCAAATTCTTCTATGAAAAAGTAAGTTGGTAATTATTTAAGTATCTTCACATCAAATTTGCAACCTATGAAATATCCAGTGATACAGTTTGAGTTTCTGGTAAACAATATTTAATTGTATATAAATAGGCATATCTCTATACTTCAAAGCAGGTAAAAATGTATTTCTAAAGTGGATGTATATTGAGTGGGTAATGAATTATATTAGGTTGTGTGTGACTTCTTTTCCTGTTTAGCATACTAGTATCATATGCTGACTTAAGCTTAGTGACTGGTTCACTAATTTTTTTGAAAACTATATAAACAAGAACTTCTGAGTTTTAGGACTTTCATATTCAAAGTCTTAAGTTGGGAATATCAGTGATACTTTGATTTGAACTCCATGTGGAGGACTCTACAAACACATCTTCACAGCGCACTTCAGAAACGAACCACATAAGAACATTATTCATCACTTTACCTGTTGCCACATACAGCAGCGCACTAAATAAAGGTTTATAAATCTGCATTCACTTAGCATCTAGAGAACAATTATCCTTTCATTGATCTCAAGATGTGCCTATTTGCAGCAATTAGATCTTGCAACTTTAAAATGACAGGTCAGCGACACACAGTTGTACCTTAGCAGCAGAGTAATGATATGGTATAATGCTTCAGTCCTTATTAAACAGCATATGCTTTGACATATCAAGCAACAGGAGATCTGCTAACATTACTTAATTTTTCCACAATTACCAAATAAAATCCAAATGCTTTTTAATTTCTCAAAACTACTCATTACAACAATACTTCTGCCCATTTGTGTGTCTATTTAAGATGTGATCGAAAGCAGCTATATTAGCAGGTATGTGGATGAAACCTGAAATTTTACAAAGTTATACCACCATAAGAAATAAAACTAATTAATAGTTACATTATTGAGTTACAGTAAGAACATAACATAAGAAATAGGAGCAGGAGTAGGCCATTTGGCCCCTTGAGCCTGCTCCGCCATTTAATGAGATCATGGCTGATCTGATCTTGGGCTCAGCTCCAGTTCCCTGCCCGCTCCCCATAACCCATCACTCCCTTATTGTTCAAAAATCTGTCTATCTCCACCTTAAATATATTCAATGACCCAGCCTGCACAGCTCTTTGGAGCAGTGAATTCCACAGATTTATGACCCTCAGAGGAAATTCCTCCTCATCTCAGATTTAAATGGGTGACCTCTTATTCTGAAACTATGCCCCCTAGTTCTAGATTCCCCCATGAGGGGAAACATCTGCTCTTCATCTACCTTGTCACGCCCCCTCAGTATCTTTTATATATGTTTCAATAAGATCACCTCTCATTCTTCTAAATGCCAATGAGTATAGGCCCAACCTGCTCAACCTTTCTTCATAATCCAACCCCTTCATCTCAGGAATCAACCTTGTAAACCTTGTCTGAACTGCCTCCAATGCAAGTATATCCTTCCTTATTTAAGGAGACCAAAACTGTATGCAGTACTCCAGGTGTGGTCTCACCAATACCCTGTCCAGTTGTAGCAGGACTTCCCTGCTTTTATACTCCAGCCCCCTTGCAATAAAGGCCAACATCCCATTTGCCTTCCTGATCACTTGCTGTACCTGCATGCTAACCTTTTGTGTTTCATGCATTATGACCCCCAGGTCCCCCTGTACTGCAGCATTTTGTAATCTCCATTTAAATAATTTGCTTTTTTATTTTTCTTAGATAACCCTCATACTTTCCCACATTATACTCCATCTGCCAAATGTTTGCCCACTCACTTAGCCTGTTTATATCCCGTTGCAAATTCTTTGTGTTCACTTCACAACTTGCTTTCCCACCTATCTTTGTATCATCAGCAAATTTGGCTACATTACACTTGGTCCCTTCATCCAAGTCATTAATATAGATTGTAAATAGTTGAGGCCCCAGCACTGATCCCTGTGGCACCCCACTAGTTACTGTTTGCCAACCAGAAAATGACCCATTTATCCCGACTCTCCGTTTTCTGTTAGTTAGCCATACCTCTATCCATGCTAATATATGGCCCCCCAACCCCGTGAGCTCTTATCTTGTGCAGTAACCTATTATGTGGCACCTTATTGAATGCCTTCTGGAAATCTAAAAACACCACATCTACTGGTTCCCCTTTATCCACCCTGCTTGTTACATCCTCAAAAGAACTCAGCAAATTTGTCAAACATGATTTCCCTTTCATAAAACCATGCTGACTCTGCTGTATTATGATTTTCTAAATGTCCTGCTACTGCTTCCTTAATAATGGACTCCAGCATTTTCCCAATGGCAGATGTTAGGCTAACTGGTCTATAGTTTCCTGCTTTCTATCTCCCTCCCTTCTTAAATAGGGGTGTTACATTTGCAGTTTTCCAATCTGTTGGGACCTCTCCCGAATCCAGGGAATTTTGGTAGATTGCAACCAATGCATCTACTATCTCTCTGCAGCCACTTCTTTGAAGACCCTGTAGTACCCCAGGCCATCAGGTCCAGGGGACTTGTCCACCTTTAGTCTCATTATTTTGCCGAGTACTTTTTCTTTAGTGATGGTGATTGTCTTAAGTTCCCCCCTCCATATAGCCCCTTGATTATGTATTATTGGAATGGTTTTAGTGTCTTCTACCGTGAAGACTGATACAAAATATTTGTTCAAAGTCTCTGCCATTTCCCTGTCCCTATTATTAATTCCCCTGTCTCATTACTTTAGCTACTCTCTTACTTTTTATATACCTGTAGAAGCTCTTACTATCTGTTTTTATATTTCTTGCTAGCTTACTCTCCTAATCCATCTTTTTTTAATCATCCTTTGCTGGTTTTTAAAAATTCCTCAATCCTCTGGCCTTCCACTAATCTTGGCAACATTGTATGCCTTTGTTTTCAATTTCCTTAGTTAGCCACAGATGGTTCTCCCTTCTCTTAGTCTTTCCTTCTCACTGGAATATATTTTTGTTGAGTGTTATGAAATATCTCCTTAAATGTCTGCCATTGCTTATCAGCCGTCTTACCCTTTAACCTATTATCCCAGTCCACTTTAGCCATCTTTGCTTTCATACCTTTGTAATTGCCTTTATTTAAGATCAGGACACTGGTTTGAGACCCAACTTTCTCACCCTCCAATTGAATTTGAAATTCAACCATGCTATGATCACTCTTTCCTAGAGGATCCTTTACTATGAGATCATTTATTAATCCTGTCTCATTACACAGTGCCAGATCTAAGATAGCCTGCTCCCTGGTTGATCCCATAATGTATTGTTCTAGGAAACCATCCTGGATACACTCTATGAACTCTTCCTCGAGGCTACCTTGGCCAATTTGATTTGTCCAATCAATATGAAGATTAAAATCGCCCATGATTATTGCTGTACCTTTCTTACAAGCCTCCATTATTTCTTGATTTATATTCAACAGTGTAGCTACTGTTAGGGAGCCTATAGACTACACCCACCAGTGACTTATTTCCCTTATTATTTCTTATCTCCACCCAAACTGATTCTACATCTTGCTCTTCTGAGCCAGTATCATTTCTCACTACTGCATTGATCTCATCCTTTATTAACAGAACTACCTCACCTCCTTTTCTTTTCTGTCTTTCCTTCCAAAATATCAAATACCCCTGAATATTCAGTTCCCAGCCTTGGTCACCTTGCAACCATGTCTCTGTAATGGCTGTCAGATCATACCCATTTATATCTATTTGTGCTGTCAACTCATCTATCTTGTTACGAATGCTGCGTGCATTCAGATAAAGAGCTTTTAATTTTGTCTTTATACCATTTTCCCCTACTTTGACTCTACTTTCTGATGCACTCTTATTTTTATACACTCTGTCCCTTCCCGTCACACTCTGGTTATCATTACCCCTGTCGCTACCCTGCTCTATTGCCTTTTCCTTTCTCTTTGACTTCTTAAATTCCTGCTCACCTGAGCCCTCCCCCCCACTATTTAGTTTAATGCCCTCTCTATAGCCCTAGTTATTTGATTTGCCAGGACACTGGTCCCAGCATGGTTCAAGTGAAGCCCGTCCCAATGGAACAGCTTCCTCTTACCCCAGTACTGGTGCCAGTACCCCATGAATCTAAACCCATTTCTCTCTCACCAGTTTTTGAGCCACACGTTCATCTCTCTGATCTTATTTGCCCTATGCAAATTAGCTTGTGGCTCACATCGTAATCCAGAGATTATTACCTTTGTGGTTCTGCTTTTTAATTTAGCCCCTAGCTGCTCATACTCCCTCAGCAGAACCGCTTTCTCTGTTCCACCTATGTCATTGGTACCTACGTGGACCATGACAACTGGATCTTTCCCCTCCCACTCCAAGTAACTCTCCAGCTCAGAGGAGATGTCTTTAACCCTGGCACCGGGCAGGCAACACAGCCTTCGGGACTCACGCTCTCGGCTGCAGAGAACAGTATCTATCCCCCTAACTATACTGTCCCCTACCACTACTACATTTCTTTTTACTCCACCAACTTGAATGTCCCCCTGTACCACAGTGCTGTGGTCAGTTTGCTCATCCTACCTGCAGACCCTGCTCTCGTCCACACAGGGAGTAAGAACCTCGTACCTGTTGGACAAGTGCAAGGGCTGAGGCTCCTCCAATGCTACCTTCTGGATCCCCATACCTGCCTCACTCGTCGTCACACCCTCCTGTCCTTGACAACGGACCAAATTTGAATTATTTAACCTAAGGGGTGTGACTGCCTCCCTGATGTATCGCAGTGTCCGAAGTTCGGACTCCAGCTCATCAACTCTGAACTGAAGTTCCTCGAGCCGCCGACACTTACTGCAGATGTGCAGATGTGGTCGCTGTGGATCACACTGGTGTCCACCAGCTCCCACATGCAACAGCTGCAACAGATCGCCTGCCCTGCCATCTCTTTTATATTTTATTTAATTAATTAGGTTTTCAAGTTTTGAAATATCAATTATCTATGTTTAATTTTTAATCCCTGCTCTTAATTTAAACCAATGCCCAAGTTTAGAAAAAAGAGAGAAAAACTCACCAACCAATCACTTACCTGCTTTCCTGTGACGTCAGAGTTTGATTTCCCCCCCACCCCTTCGCAGGTCTGCGCTGTCCTTTGGTCCCGCTCTCTTTATTCTCTGCCGCCTCTACTGCCAACTCCTCGCAGGTCCGTGCTGTCCTCTGGCCCCGCTCTCTTTATTCTCTACCGCTGACTCCTCGCAGTAGTTGCTGCAGTGTGGTCCTTGTGAACACAAACTGCACGTAGATAGTGTGGAACAATC
Organism: Somniosus microcephalus; assembly: GCF_052327205.1. Taxonomy (NCBI): domain Eukaryota; kingdom Metazoa; phylum Chordata; class Chondrichthyes; order Squaliformes; family Somniosidae; genus Somniosus; species Somniosus microcephalus. Next base: position 224,371,099 of record NC_140992.1, read on the forward strand.
TGTAAGACAGTAAAAGTGCTGAAAAGGATTATTAATGGGTGTAATGAACTCATATTTAAAAAACGATATGTCTAGAACACATTTCCTATGTTATACATGTGACACTTAAGCTTCACCTAAATTCCTGTCAGACTTCCAAACACATGGTACTTGCTACCATATGGAGTGGTTGAGGCGAATATAATAAATGCATGTAAGGGGAAGATCCCGTATCATGTCGCACTTTTCTTTCTAAGAAAGTTATTTGACCGAGGAGCCAAAATATCTGTAAACTCTAGATGACTTTGTCAAGCACACTTTAAAAATAAAAAAGCTAGGGTTGAGACTAGCATGAAGTAGCATTAAACTTTGACCATGCCCAGTATTTACTTAAGAATATTAGGCAAGTGCTTAAGGGATAATAGCTTTAGCTTAGCAGCAGAATAATATATTCTGTATTAGTCTAACAGCCTATCATCCAGCTTAATGTGAGAAATGCCACAGGAGCTCTGCTAGTAAAATCACAAAAATTGTACGTCTAGTGTGCATTTCCTGTGTGCCACACTTCTCTATCTCACTTCAAGTGGCACACTCGAATATCTGTGTCAAACGTTCAAAAAAAGCATCAAAGATACAAAGATACAGGAGCCAGAATATCTGAAACCTTGGAGCAACTTTACCAATTCTACTTGAAGGTTAGTCATTTGACATGGTAGCCAGAATATTTGTAACTTCTGAATGACCTTACCAATAATGCTTCAAAAAAGACAAAAGCGAGGCTTATGATATGCACCCTGAACATCAGTTCTGCCTCACCCAGTGTTCACTTAACAGAAATTAGAAATGGTGCCTTTAAAATTACACTTCACCATATCAGCAGAACACATTCTGTGTTGTACTTGTCCCTGTCCTCATGAAATTGCAAATCGTCCAAGTTACGGTGAACAATGCCATGGGAGATACACTAGTAGAAAAGCACTATACCCACTGTGTGTTTATCTGTCGCACCTTCGGATTCCATTTGAATTTCTGTGTCACATTGCAACCTAATTGGCTCAAATTTAGTATTTCTAAAAGAGCAATAAATCATTCCTCCAACAACAGTTTAAGAAAATCTTACCATATAAAAAAGCAGAAATCAAAGCAACTTAAAATTGAATCCTTTGGTCTATATCTTTTTACAGTAACTGAAATTTCTAGTGTTGAGAATAAGGTTGGTAACAACTGGAAAAGTTACATATGTCATGATCTGATTATACTTATCATTTAAAAATTTCAGAGTCCCTTCATTACCTTTTTACTTCAAGGCCTCAGTCTCTCGAAAAGCCCAGGTTTGGTGGTGTTTATTCTTTCCAGACCTATCACTATTTGATGAAATGAAGTAACAACTTCACCTGTACCTGCAAGTCCAAGCATTTGCAGTGTGGAAAGTTTCCTAGTATGAAGCAGTAAGATTCTCTATATAATAACTTGAAGCATATTTTTTCCTCAGGCTATAAATATTTTCAGCTGCTTGTTTTTCCAAATGACTTCAAAACGAGCTGGAGTATGAACATTAGACTTATTTTTTGAGGGATGGTTTGACGTGCTTATCTTTTACTTGAGAGAGAGGCTGGCGCAGAGCGTGAGAAAGAGGCACACGGAGGGGGAGTGGGGGCGAGGTAGGTGGGGGGTGGGGGTCAGGTTTTCTGTGAAGGTAGTCATGATGTTACCAATGGAGAGCAGCATCATATTTGTAACATTAGTGTGTGCTGCTGCTCTTGAATTCACCCTGTTTACATTCTAGGATAGAATTCCGAGCAACAGTAATACATAATTACACAGCTTTACGTTTAGAGCCATAGACTTTCCATGATACTGGTTTAATACAGTTTTGACCTGTACGAAAGATCTGAGAGCTCAGCTGTGGCTACAACAAAATGGTGGCATGCAGTATGCGCGCTCGCGCCAGCACTTGCCAGTGGTACTTGGCTTCTGTCGGTGCAGGGAGAAACCATCTCTTGAAGTGGGTATGAGTGGCACTGATAGTATAGTGCCATATTATTTATTACAGCACTGCTTCCAGCAGCTGGAAGCAGTATTGGAGCTGCTTCCAGCAGCAGTGCTGTTTCATGTAAATGGAGCAAAAAATGACTCAAGCTTCTGCCATTTACTGTAATCCCCTACAAAGTAGAAACTTGTAAATTAAGTTTTGTAAATAGCACATGCACTGATTTGTAGGGTGACATTTCGGTGGCAAAATTGATATGTACAAAATCTGTGCTTGCCAGCGCACAAATTAGCCCCACCTGTGATGCGCCATCAATTACTCAAAAGACTGAGGTTACGCGAGTAACAACCAGGCTTTTATTAACTAAAGAGTGAAGGTCTAGTCTCGAGTGGTCGACCCGTCCAGAATACTAAGGGACTGGGAGGTAGTCACTTATATACCTGGAATAGTGGGAGGAGTCAGCCGAGGCATGTCCAGACCTGTACCTAGTGGAATACACATACACATACAGACAGGTATAACAGTGGTTTACCACATTCACCCCTTGTTTAAAAATGAGTCCGGCGGGGTGAAGTGTATTTTAAAAGTTTGTGTATTGGAGTCTCTCCGGAGGTCTTGTCTGCCGCTGTGATCGACGTGGCGACGGCAGGGGTGGTGGAGCTTCCGGCGTCGCGTCCCGTGTAGGCTGGGGCACTGGAGTGTAGTCCTCGTGGGTGACGGTCCAAGGCGAGCCGGCTGCTGGGGTTGGATATCGGGTCGTTGGGGGGGGGGGTGGTAATGGGTAGTGGGTTACAGCGGTCCCCGAGGGTGTCGTGGGGGGGGGGGGGTGGTAATGGGTAATGGGTAGTGGGTTACAGCGGTCCCCGAGGGTGCGAGGTCTCGTATGGAGACTGTGTCCTCCCGCCCGTCCGGGTACGCAATGTAAGCGTACTGGGGGTTGGCGTGGAGGAGGTCGACCCTCTCGACCAGGGGGTCCGTTTTATTGGTCCTCCCGTGTCTTCTCAGTAGTACCGGCCCTGGGGCCGTCAGCCATGGCGGTAACGCTGTCCCCGATGTGGACTTCCTTGGGAAGACAAACATTTTCTCGTGAGGGGTGGCATTGGTGGCAGTGCAGAGCAGTGACCGAATTGAGTGGAGCGCATCGGGGAGCACCTCCTGCCAGCGGGAGGTCGGAAGGCCCCTAGACTTTAAGGCTAGTAGGGTGGCCTTCCAAACTGTTGCATTCTCTCTTTCCACCTGTCCGTTCCCCCGGTGGTTGTAACTGGTGGTCCTGCTTGTGGCTATACCCCTAGCGAGCAGGTACTGGTGGAGTTCGTCGCTCATAAACGATGAGCCCCGGTCGCTATGGATATAGCTGGGGAAACCGAACAGGGTGAAGAGGCTGTTCAGACATTTAATGACCGTGGCACTGGTCATGTCCGGGCAGGGGATAGCGAACGGGAAACGGGAGTACTCGTCAATGATGTTGAGGAAGTACACATTGCGGTCGGAGGAGGGGAGAGGCCCTTTAAAATCGACACGCAGGCGTTTGAAAGGGCGAGTGGCTTTTATCAGGTGGGCTCTGTCTGGTCTATAAAAGTGCGGTTTGCACTCAGCGCAGACTTGGCAGTTCTTGGTCATGGTCCTGACCTCCTCAATGGAGTAAGGCAGGTTGCGGGCCTTGATGAAGTGGAAGAACCTGGTGACCCCCGGGTGGCAGAGGTCATTGTGGAGGGCCCTCAGCCTATCGATCTGCGCGCTGGCGCAGGTGCCACGCGATAGGGCATCTGGGGGTTCATTGAGCTTCCCAGGCCGGTACAAGATCTCGTAATTGTAGGTGGAAAGTTCGATTCTCCACCTCAAGATCTTGTCATTTTTGATTTTGCCCCTCTGCTTGTTGTTGAACATAAAAGCAACTGAACACTGGTCAGTGAGCAGGGTAAATCGTTTTCCGGCCAGGTAGTGCCTCCAATGACGCACAGCCTCCACAATAGCCTGGGCCTCCTTCTCGACCGCGGAGTGTCTGGTCTCTGGGCCCTGGAGGGTTCGTGAGAAGAATGCCACAGGTCTCCCCGCCTGATTAAGGGTGGCGGCCAGAGCGAAGTCGGACGCATCGCTTTCCACCTGGAAGGGGATGGATTCGTCCACTGCGTGCATGGTGGCTTTGGCAATGTCCTCCTTGATACGGTGGAAGGTCGAGCGGGTTTCTGCCATCAGGGGAAAAGAGGTGGATTTGATCAGCGGACGGGCTTTGTCTGCATAGTAGGGGACCCACTGGGCGTAGTAGGAAAAAAAACCTAGGCACCTCTTCAGAGCTTTTAGGCAGTGGGGCAGTGGGAGTTCCATAAGGGGACGCATCCGGTCCGGGTCGGGACCGATGACCCCGTGTTCCACAACACAGCCAAGGATGGCGAGGCGGTCTGTGCGGAATATGCACTTCTCCTTGTTATATGTCAGGTTCAGGAGTTGGGCGGTGCGGAGGAATTTCTCGAGGTTTGCGTCATGGTCGCAGATGGTCACATTGTCTAGGTAAGGGAAAGTGGCCTGCAGCGCGTTTTGATCGACCATCCGGTCCATCTCCCTTTGGAAGACGGAGACCCCGTTGGTAACGCCAAAGGGAACCCTAAGGAAGTGATAGAGGCGGCCGTTTGCCTCAAAAGCAGTATACTGGCGGTCTTCGGGGCGGATGGGGAGCTGGTGGTACGCTGATTTCAGGTCAATGGTCGAAAAGACGCGGTACTGCGCGATCTGGTTGACCATGTCAGCTATGCGGGGGAGTGGGTAGGCGTCCAGCAGGGTGTAGCGGTTTATTGTTTGGCTGTAGTCGATGACCAGGCGTTGTTTCTCGCCGGTCTTAACGACCACAACCTGGGCTCGCCAGGGGCTGGAGCTGCCCTCAATAATCCCCTCCTTCAGGAGCCGCTCCACTTCGGTTTTGATGAAAACCCTGTCCCCGGCACTGTATCGCCTGCTCTTTGTGGCGATGGGCTTACAGTCGGGGGTGAGGTTAGCAAACAGTGGGGGGGGTGGGACTCTGAGTGTGGAGAGGTTGCATCTGGTGCGCGGCGGGCAATTTGGAGGCTGCTGGCTGCGGACTGTGAGTGGGGGGAGGGGGCCACCGTACGCCATCGTAACGCTTTTGAGGTGGCACTGGAAATCCAACCCCAGTAGAACGGCAGCGCAAAGTTGGGGCAGGACCAGGAGTTTAAAATTATTGAACACAGTCCCGTCTACTACTAGTGTCACCACGCAGTAGCCGCCAATGTCCGCTGACTGGGACTCGGCGGCCATAGAAATCCGCTGGTGCGCAGGCAGGACTGGGAGAGAGCAACGCCGCACCGTGTCGGGGTGGATGAAGCTCTCTGTGCTCCCGGAGTCAAAAAGGCAGTTTATTGCATGGCCGTTTACCTTAACGTCCATTTTGGACCGAGCTAGTTGGTGCGGCCTCGTTTGGTCCAGCGTAACAGAGGCCAGCGTAGAGGTCGGTGTGTCGCTGCTGGTATCAGATGGGGGGGGGGTTGGCGGCCTGCTGCGTCCCGGCTGGTGTCCAAGATGGCGGCGTCCATGATTCCCATGTGGCTGGAGTCGTCCAAGATGGCTGCTGCTGCGGTGGTTCGCACATGGCTGGGGAGGCCCAAGATGGCGGCCCACACGCGGCGCTGTTGGGGGCCCAAGATGGCGGCTCGCACGGCCCACACGCGGCGCTGCTGGCGTTCGGGGTGGCTTTGGCCTTGCAGACGCTAGCGTAGTGTCCATTTTTCCCGCAGCCCGAGCAGGTCGCATTCTTCGCCGGGCAGCGCGCTCTGGGGTGTTTGGCCTGGCCACAGAAGTAGCATTTCTGGCCTTGGGATACTGCTGTCTGGCTTTGGGACACTGCTGCGGTGGTTGGGCCGTTGTTGGGCTGTGGCTGGGGTGGCACGGTGCTATGGGGCTGTCCTACCGTGTCCCAGGTTGTCGTTCCCCGCGGCGTCCACGGTGCAGAGGAGTAGGCATCCATGCATCCAGCGTTAGTGCGATTTCGGAGGATTTGTCGAGGGTGAGGTCACTCTGCTCCAGCAGTCGCTGTCGGGTGTAGTTGGACCTGTGGCCCGCTACGAAGGCATCCCGGACCAGTTCCTCCGTGTACTTAGTGGACGTTACCGCCTTACACCCACAGGCCCGGCCAAGCACGGACAGTGCTTGGAGGTATTCCTCAGTCGATTCCCCAGGTTGTTGCTTGCAACTCCCCAGGAGGTGCCTGGCGTAAACTTCGTTCACAGGGCACGTGTACTGGGCCTTGAGGAGCTGGAGGGCGGCTGTGTACGAGGTCGCGTCCCGGATGACTGAGTACACTTGGTGGTTCACCTTGGAGATCAGGACAGACAGTTTGTTCGCATCCGTTACGACCGCAGTGGAGGCAGTCAGGAACGCCTCGAAGCACATGAGCCAGTGAGCAAACTTGGTGGAAGCGTCTGCTTCCCGACTGTCCAGGTCCAGGCATGCTGGTGTGAGGATCTTCTCCATTATAAAAAATTTAGTTAATAAAATTGATGCACCATCAATTACTCAAAAGACTGAGGTTAAGCGAGTAACAACCAGGCTTTTATTAACTAAAGAATGAAGGTCTAGTCTCGAGTGGTCGACCCGTCCAGAATACTAAGGGACTGGGAGGTAATCACTTATATACCTGGAATAGTGGGAGGAGTCAGCCGAGGCATGTCCAGACCTGTACCTAGTGGAATACACATACACATACAGATAGGTATAACAGTGGTTTACCACAACCTGCTAACTTTTTCACATCTACACCACCTTTGTGAACAGGAGCCTGAGATGGGAAGACTGAATACAGAAGAATGAAGACTGTTTTTATGAATTACTTGTCTATCTTTCTATAAAACCTCTAATGAGCATTGCATTAAAAAAAAACTTCTGGCTACTTTTGGAATCACAGTAGCATCACAAACTGAGCAATGAGAGTGATTGTGGGACTTTTCCGTGATATGTTTCCAGGCTATGCAGCAGTGCTGTGTCTTTGAGTCACTAATGTGTTGGTTTATAGATTTGCACCTGTGATTTCCCCAAGTTGTAGTTTCCTGAACTCAGCTCTGCCTTTGCGGAAAGTGGCAAGTACAAGCTTGGTCTTCACAAGCAGGAGGGCGTGCAAGGCTTATATTATTTATTTCCTTGTGGAATTGTGCTTACTGCAAAATGAGTACTTGTATTCTTTGCTAGATAAAGTGCACTATTCAGTCCTGCTTTCAAAGTATACCCTGTTTTTTTTAAAGTATGGATAAATCAATCAACAACCTACAGATTGCAACAAAAGTTTTCCAGCAATGTTCTCCCATTCCATCTTGGTGCTGTTGACTCCTTGTTTGAGTATGGTTTCCATGATTGGCGGTCAGCCTCATCCAAGTGTCCATTATTCATGTGTCAGCTGGTTATTCAACATGGAGCTGTCACAGCCAAGTTTGATCAGATAGACACCGTTCCAGCAGGTGCTTCCAGATAACGATTAAGAGAGTAGTGATTACACTGATTTTTTTTGTTCCCCATCCCATCCCAGCCCAGGGCCACAGAGGCAGGTTGTTGTGTTCCACTGTTGCCCTGACTGAGATCAGCAAATTTGGTACATTTTTGCCAACATTTTTTTTTGTAAGTTGGTAATAACTACTCACTAATACGTTGCCATTAAATCCTTTCCCCAGGTTTCAGTAAAATACACAATCAAGATACTCAATGTATTTACACTGCTTCTTCGTTATCTTTCTGAAATTTCCTTTTTCTCCAAAATGTAATTGCTGCGTATATTGTTCAAACGCTCATGTACCATAATTATTGTCAAAATATTGGTTGCCACAATACTTAAAAATTTTTTTTTTTAAATATCTCCATACACTATGGCAACTCAAACTTTCACTAATTACTAATCTCACTCAGACAGGCCACATGGTGGTTGATGTCAGAAATGGGGAAAATATCACTGTTCTAGTAGGAACTGTTCAATTTGAGTGTTTTGAAATTACGTATTATGTTGTCAATTAAGGTGTATGTCGTGATGCTGTGTTAAGTTTTCAAGTGTAATCTTTACCACATATTGCTTAGCTACAATGTAGCATTGGATCCCATCACCATTGCTAGCTGAAACCACCATGGGCTTTGTAACATTGTGGCATGCACTTGGATGTAGTCCCAATTGTGAGAAGGCTTTTGGTCTGTTAATTTACATTGTCTGTTTGTAAGAACTGCTTTGCTCATGCTACTTTAGTAAGCAAGCAACTGAAGTACGTGCTGTAGAGTCTCCGTAGCATGTAATTATTGTAACTTACACTTCCTGACTAGCTGGTTGTGCCAAATAATTCATATGACAGTGTTTTATGAATGAAAGTTTGTTTTGCTCATTCTGATGAGCTACCTTTTGGGAAAAATTTGAATGGAAGAGGATTTTTTTTGTTAATGTTTTGCTCATTGAGGTGAGAGCTGTTACTGCTGGGGAACAGAGAATTTTCAGAGTCAGGTACCCAGTGTCAGCATTGTGCACTCCCAGGCCAGGTATAGCATGGTATGATACAGAGTAAAGTTTGCTCTATTCTAATAATGTACCTTAGCCACAACTTCAGAAGACCATCAAAACAGAAAGTGCTGGAAATACTCAGCAGGTCAGGCAGCATCTGTAGAGAGAGAAACAGAGTTAACGTTTCAGGTCGATGACCCTTCATCAGAACTCAGAACATGTTTGAGTAGTGTAACATTTTTTGATTTCCCACACCAGCCATCATGGACACTGTAGGGGTAATTTTTAGGAGGCTCCACTCTGTACATGGAATCTTGCTAGATAAGAGTGTGGGTCAAAGTTAGAACTTTAACACTATAGGGCTGATTCCTTGACCTACACCCCCATTTAGCAAGGCTTCGTGCTTGGAGCAAAATTTTCCCTTATAAAGGAGCTACAAGTTTTACTGATCCAGGGCAAAAATCATTTTCACTGTTGCAGACAGACTTGGGGCTTTCTTATTTTTTTTAAAAATTTGTCCTATACATACTGTTGTGGTCATTTGCAGGATATCTGTCTCTTTAAGAAGATTGTGCTATTACTGTTCCTGCACTTTCTTAGTGACCCCATGCCATTTAACGGGTCTTTTTCCGAGTGGCAGGCAGTGACTAGTGGGGTACCGCAGGGATCGGTCCTTGGACCCCAGCTATTCACAATATACATTAATGATCTAGATAAGGGAGCTAGATGTAATATCTCCAAGTTTGCAGACGACACAAAGCTGGGAGGGCGTGTGTGCTGCGAGGAGGATACCGAGAAACTCCAGGATGATTTGGACAGGTTGGGTGATTGGGCAGAAGCGTGGCAGATGCAATATAACGTGGATAAATGCGAGGTTATCTACTTTGGTGTCAAAAACAGAAAGGCAGACTATTATCTGAATGGCAATAGATTGGGAGAAGGGGAAGTGCAACGAGACCTGGGTGTCTTTGTGCACCAGTCGCTGAAGGTAAGCATGCAGGTGCAGCAGGCGGTGAAGAAGGCAAATGGTATGTTGGCCTTCATAGCGAAAGGGTTTGAGTACAGGAGTAAGGATGCCCTGCTGCAGTTGTACAGGGCCTTGGTGAGACCACACCTTGAGTACTGTGTGCAGTTTTGGTCGCCTTATCTGAGGAAGGATGTTCTTGCCATGGAAGGAGTTCAGCGAAGATTCACAAGGCTGATCCCTGGGATGGCAGGAATGACGTATGAGGAGAGATTGGGTCGATTGGGCTTATACTCGCTGGAGTTTAGAAGAATGAGAGGGGATCTCATTGAAACTTATAAAATTCTGACAGGTCTGGACAAACTAGATACAGGTAGAATGTTCCCGATGGTCGGAGAGTCCAGGACCAGGGGTCATAGTCTAAGGATAAGGGGTAAGCCATTTAGGACAGAGATGAGGAAGAATTTCTTCACCCAGAGTGTGGTGAACCTGTGGAATTCTCTACCACAGAAGGTGGTTGAGGCCAAGTCTTTAAATATATTCAAGAAGGAGTTAGATATATTTCTTATAGCTAAAGGTATCAAGGGATATGGGGAGAAGGCAGGTACGGGGTACTGAGTTTGGATGATCAGCCATGATCTCATCGAATGGCGGAGCAGGCTCAAGGGGCAGAATGGCCTACTCCTCCTGTCTTCTATGTTTCTATGTCTTCAGGACTATTTCAGCTATTGTTGGCATCACTTGGATTGATGCTGCCGATAGCACGAAACCCACTCTGCAATGCCACATTTGGTGTTTGCCTGTGGACACGGAAATTGGTTATAATCTTGGGTCTGCTAGCTTCTGGCAGAATCTTTTATAAAACAAATTGTGGCAAGTTTTAGCTTAAAATTCTTCTTAGTTTCTGAAGACTTTTCCTGTCCCTCTCAATAACCCATTCCCTCTGATGCCTATCTAATTCTCCCTTAAATCTTTCCACATAGCTGCCTCCCTGGATAGCCCCTTCCACACATACTCCAATCTCAGGATAAAATAGCTAAGTCTAAACTCTCTGTGCGCCCTCCCTGTTATAAAATGAAACTTATTTCTTCTGTCCCAAAGTTTGAGGAAATCTCAAACATATCAGTGTTCAATTTAACTAATCCCTTAAAATTTTGAATAATGTCTTCCCTGAGTGCTCCCAAGCTCTTCAACCTTTCCTTGTAGATATGATGGGTAAGCTAGGTATCAGTTTGGTTGCTCTTTTCTGCACTGTCTCTAATGACAGAATGTCCTTGCTGTAGTACGGTGCCCAGAGTTGTACACACTGCTCCAGGAATAGCTGTAGGGACGGACACTCAGTTAGTGACACTTTGACAAAAGCATTTCCATTTAATACTGTATCTTCCATTTGTCGATGTTTGGGAGAAATGACAGCAATGCATAAAAGTATTTTTTTTATTGGATGTGAATTTGCCTGACTAATGTACTGTAGTTAACTAAATTTAAAAACAGTTTGTAATAGAAGAGTTAATATAAATGCAAGAGCTCACATTGACGAGCGCAATTCCTTCAAATGAAATGAATTTGTTACAAACCCTGTTTGCTGATGCCATTGGCTCATTATCCCTGGTTCGGCTACTGGAATTGTTCTTTATCCATAGTTAAGGTATAGGTCAGTTCCTTGCTGATGTAACCGTAGACCGCCCTTTGAATGCCGAACTTACGCAGTACAACAGAGAAGTTACACACTTTGGATATCTCACACTACCCCCTGAGCAATCCATGCACTGAAATTGCTGTTTGCTTTATATTGGTTTGACTTTCTCAAAACGGATTGTCACTTTATATGCCTGGATGTAACTATCCCAGGCTGGTGTTTTACCATAGTGTAGACTGGTTAAGAAGTATCTATAAAAAGCATAGCTATGGCACCTAAAAGCCAGCTTTATAGCTAGTTGTATTATTCAAATAAGCCAGAGACACAAAACTAGATAAGGTTGAAGGAGCCATGTTTTAACCCAAGAATTTGGCAATCATCAGAAGGGTAATTTTCTGGCACCCATATTTCAATGTGAATACAGCCAGTCCCCACCTGTGCAGCACTGTGGGAAAGCTTACAATGGCATAATATTTTATTGCCAACTCTTGCATCAGAAATATAAAAACAGATTGTAAGAGCTTTTACAAGTATGTAAGAAGGAAGAGATTAGCAAAAGTGGGTCCCTTAGAGGCAGAGACAGGAGAAATTAAAATGAGGAATAAGGAAATGGCAGAGACGATAAACAAATATTTTGTGTCTTTACAGTAGAAGACACAAAGAACATACCAGAAATTGTGGGGTACCAAGGGTCTAATGAGAGTGAGGAACTTAAAGTAATTAATATTAGTAAAGCAAAAGTACTGGAGAAATTAATGGGACTAAAAGCTGACAAATCCCCCATGACCTGATGGCCTACACCCATAGGTTTTACAAGAGGTGGCTGCAGAGATAGTGGATGCATTGGTATAGATTCTCCAGAATTCCTTAGATTCTAGAATGGTCCCCGTGGATTGGAAGGTAGCAAATGTAACTCTGCTGTTTAAGAAAGGAGGGAAAGAGAAAACGGTAGGCCAGTTAGCCTGACTAGTAGTAGGGAAAATGTTAGAATCTATTATTAAGGATATGGTAACGGGGCACTTGGAAAATCACTATGATTAGGCAGAGTCAACACAGTTTTATGAAAGGGAAATCGTGTTTGACAAATCTATTCGTTTTTGAGGGTGTGACTAGCAGGGTGGCTAAAGGGGAACCAGTGGATGTAGTATATTTGGATTTTCAGAAAGCATTCGATAGAGTGCCACAAGATTAGGGTTCATGGGATTGGGGGTTGTGGTAAACCACTTTTATCGTTCACTATCGTTACACTATAGTTATCACTGTTATATCGTTACTCTATGGTTAGCACTGCTCACACTGTTGTATCACTATACGAGGTCGCCTCTTGTCACGCTGTTATACCTGGGCTGACCACTGCTGACTCCGCCCATGACTCCACCTACCTGCCCAGGTATAAAGGTAGTCGACTGGCTGGCATTCCTCCTTGTTGTATCCGATCACCCACGAGGGTGGGCTCTGTTATTTAGCCAATAAAAACCTATAGTTACTTTCTTAACTCGTCGCTTTTCATTGGATGAATTGATAGGTATATCAGGGGTAATATATTAGCATGGATTGAGGATTGGTTAATGCAGTTTCCGTGAGAAGCTACCAAGGGGTTCACAGACCCCTGGTTGAGAACCCCTGGCCTATAGGACATGTTTTGAGCGGCCTGCTGACCTCCCCAGCAGGTGTCCCCAGCCCCACACAGGATCTGAGGAACCTGAAATCGCCGCTTGGTCCCAGAGGTTCTTGGTCATCAGTCCGCCGTGTTGTCAAGGAGACACGTCCAGTCGCAGTGGGTTAGTAACTGACGAGAGGAGAAGCAAGAGCTGGTATGGCCCTCAACACCATCGGTCTCATCAGCACTCTATCAGCTCCAGTGACACTTTACCAACCTTAGTGACACTTCACCAACCTTAGTGATAGTCTACTAACTTCAGTGTAACTCTACCAACCTCACCAACAGTCTACTAACTTAAGCAGAACTCTAGCAACCTCGGAGACAGTCTCAACTTCAGTACCAGCAACAAGTTTCACATTAAGTAAAACAAAAATAATAAATATACATGTTTAATTGTATAACTCATTTTTAGTTAAAAAAAAACTTGTGTTGTGTTACGGGGTCCGTGAAATTTTTCTAACACGAGAGGGGGTCCTCAGAAGCAAAAAGGTTGAGAACCCCTGGATTAACGGACAGAAAACAGAGAGTAGGAATAAATGGGTCTTTTTTGGGATGGCAGGGTGTAATTAGTGGGGTGCCGCAAGGATCCATGCTTGGACCTCAGCTATTTACAATCTATATCAATGACTTTGATGAGGGGACTGAGTGTAATATATCCAAGTTTGCTGGCAGTACAAAGCTAGATGGGAAAGTAAGCTGTGAGGAGGATGCAAAGAGGCTGCAAAGCGATAGAGACTGGTTAAGTGATTGGGCAAGAAGGTGGCAGATGGAGTATAATGTGTGGAAGTGCGAAATTATCCACTTTGGTAGGGAGAATAGAGAAGCAGAATTTTTTTAAAAAGGTGAGAGACTATTAAATGTTGGTATTCAGAGGGATTTGGGGGTTCTTGTACACAAATCACAGAAAATTAACATGCAGGTACAGCAAGCAATTAGGAAGGCAAATAGTATGTTCGCCTTTATTGCAAGGGGGTTGGAGAATAAGAGTAAGGAAGTCTTGCTGCAATTATACAGGGCTTTGGTGAGATCACGCCTCGAGTACTGCGTACAATTTTGGTCTCCTTACCTAAGGAAGGATATACTTGCCTCTAGAGGTGGTGCAATGAAGGTTCACTAGATTGATTTGTGGGATAAGAATGTTGTCCTATGAGGTGAGATTGAGTAGAATAGGACTATTTTCTCTGGAGTTTAGAAGAATGAGAGGTGATCTCATTGAAATGTATAAAATTCTTAGAGGGCTTGACAAGGTAAATGCTGAGTGGCTGTTTCCACTGAGTAGTTGGAGAGTCGAGAACTAGGGCTCAGAGTCTCAGGTTAAGGGGTGGGCTGTTTAGGACTGAGATTAGGAGGACTTTCTTCACTCAGAGGGTTATGAATCTTTGGAATTCTCTACCCCAAAGGGCTGTGGAGGCTCAGTCGATGAGTGTTCAAGACTCAGATCGATAGATTTTTGGGCACTAAGTGAATCAAGGAATACGGGGATAGGGCAAGAAAGTGAAGTTGATGTAGCAGTTCAGTCATGATCTTATTGAATGGCAGAGCAGACTCGAGGCCGTATGGCCTACTTCTGCTCCTATTTCTTATGTTCTTATATCATGATATTTGAGCAGTGGATAAACATTCCAACCTTCTGGAACAATGTATTGCCTCCTGGAAGCAGGTTTATATGTCGCTTTGACCCGTGCTACTGTAATCTCTTCCTAGTACCTGGAAAAAGCCAGTAGCCAAAAGGTTAATGACTGCTGTAACCTTAACAGCCAAAGGCAGAGCAGTTGAAATCACTGAGGATCCCTCAAAAACTGGAGCCAGCAATGCACATATCTCAGTAATTACTTCCCTGGTGAACCTAAACCTCAGAGTGTACTGCTCCTCAGAAAAGGCCAGGTAATTCATTCTAGAATTGTACAGCCTTTCAAGTAAGGCTATCTACCTCCTGCCATAACAGTGTGACCATATCTCCGGTTTCTCCTCCAGACAGTTGTCTGGGATGTATGGCATCCAGCAATGCTGCATTTATTCTACTGACATTTTAAAACATGACTTATAGCTCTGGTGTTGCATCCTATTTCAAGTTTTAAAATATGCACAGTTACTTAAATTTAGTGTACAGTTTCTCTCCTTACCATCACTAAATTGGTGTTTCTAAATTGGTGTTTCTAGTTTATCAGCATAAGCCATTTGTCACTGTGTACAACTATGTCAGCTTTTGTCCAGGGGCTGTAATACAGGCCAAATATCCTTAATGCCAAGACTGAAATTTTGCTAGACTATAATTGGGCACTAAAATCACCAACATATTGATTTAATTTAATTTTTTTTCCTTTTATTATTTCCTCTCCAGTCCCTCTCCTGAAGACTCTAATTTTTTGCTGGAGTACAGTTTCACAGGCACTCCTTTCTCTCCAGTACCTTGCCCAAGTGACCATTCTTCATGCAGGAGCCTAGATAGTGAGTGTTGGCAAGGTATTCGGGGTGAGGTTGGGGGACGGGAGAGCTGATCCATCGTGTCGGGAGAATGAGCTATGAGGAAAGATTGTAGAAAAAGGCTCTCTACCTTTTAAAAAATGTGACTGAGATGTGACCTTATAGATGTATATGGTAGTAAAAGGTAGTACATGGCTGGTGGTGGGTGAGTGTTGGGTACCATGATGCTCAGTTGTAATATGGGGCAGGCCAGATGGACCAACTGATGTTTTCCTGTCTGTCATTTTCATATGTTCATATGCA
Organism: Somniosus microcephalus; assembly: GCF_052327205.1. Taxonomy (NCBI): domain Eukaryota; kingdom Metazoa; phylum Chordata; class Chondrichthyes; order Squaliformes; family Somniosidae; genus Somniosus; species Somniosus microcephalus. The sequence goes on from NC_140992.1 coordinate 224,386,536, forward strand.
TCAGTAGCATTACTTAAAAATAATGAGGATAGGACAAGGAGACACAGGGTCAAATTAGGAAAAGAAAATTTAGGACTAATGTCAAAGTTCTATGTCACTCATATTGATCAATATATGGAGTGGATAGGAGAAATTAAGGCTCTAGAATCATTAAAAAAAAACATCTGGATGCTGAGAAAGGGACGGAAGACTGTAGAGTCTTTGGATTGATGAGCTCAGAAGGGCTGACTGGCCGCCTTCATCCCTATTTCTCTTGTCACAGCAAGCACGATCGTGATCCCAAAGTCCACATACATTTCCAACAGGAATTTCTGGATAATCATCAGGAATTGGAAACTTAGCTGATTTTCTCTAACCCAGGGGTGCTTTAAGGGGTCCTATTTCTTATGTTCTTAGTTCTTAAGGCCAATTGTCATGTCCCAAGCACTGCCCTGGCTGAGACGAGATAATTCAACACAGATTGGGGATTCAATCTGGAACCTTCCTGCTCTATAGAGCTCAGACACTCGATGCTTTAGCAAGTAGCCATTGGCCAGTTCTATACAGGAAACTTTGGTTTATCCGGAGGTTAACTGTCCGGAATGCTCGAGCCACCGGCAAAAATCAGGAGCTGTTTCGTTAGGGTTTTTTTTCTTTTCGTTGCTTTTTTTTCACCAGTCAGGCTCTGCAAGGTCTCGCTGAAGCTGTTGCTAAGCTACAGAGACGCTTGCAAGGTACGGCCGACTGTTTAGAAGCTGTTGGCAACAGGGTTTGTTGCCAGATACGGAGCCAAAAGCTCTGTATGTTTCAACATTAGCGCTGGTTTGTCCGGCAGTTTTGATGGGACGGCAACAGCTCGGTCCCGTCGGTGCCGGATATCACAAAGTTTCCTGTATTTAAAAAAAAAAAAAAAAAAATGTAGAATGCAATAAGCTAAGAATTTAATCAGCTATTGCACATTAGTATTCCTTTTAGAATTTGAGATTATGACCTAAAATTTCACAGAAGTATAGAATTAAATTGTTAAAATGCCAGCTAGTAGATTAAGAAGCACTGTAAAGTGTAGCGATGATTGTTTTTCAGTTTGGATTGAGTAAAATGTGGATGGCCCAAAGCTCAACTTTTGGACTTCTTGATTGGTTTGGATATCTGAAGCTGAGATTGACCTTTTAAAAAATCTGAAAAAACTGGCTTTAATAATCTAAAGTGAAATATGAAGACTTTAAGGCTTATCCCTCAAATAGCAATATGTGATTACGACTAATTGATTGGATTGTAGAGCAATAATACAATGTAGCAAGATTTGAGTATTGTTTTAATTGGGCCTCTGTAGGCTTAAAGTAATAGACAATATTTTGACACTTACTGGAGTAATATAAATCAGTGTTTTCCCAAACTGTAGTGCAGTCATGACACTTTAGGAAATGATTTAACTTCAACTTCATAATGCTCATGAAACTTAGCTCAGGTCACATTAGCATTATTTTAATTTTTTTTATTCCACATTTCATTTGTTGAGCTAGCTTTATCAAATTGGTTAGATTTGACTGCTAACTCCCACTTCTTGCTACACTGCTTGATTATATTTTTTTAATCGGGGAGGTTGGGCAAGGAAATTTGTGTTTTTTTTTAAGTAGGGGGTAGAATAATAAATATGGAATCGGCTTGATGGGCTGAATGACCTTTCTCATTCTGAACTTCTCTAGTTTGTATGTTCATAATGAAGGTTGTGTTGCCTGCCCGGTAAAGACATCTCCTCGCGGCTGGAGGAGAACTTTGAGGGGGAGGATCCAGTTGTCGTGGTCCACGTAGGAACCAACGACATAGGTAGAACTAGGAATGAGGTTCTGCTGAGGGAGTTTGAGGAGCTAGGATCCAAATTAAAAAGCAGAACCTCAAAGGTGGTAATCTCTGGATTGTTACCTGAGCCACGCGCAAATTGGCATAGGGACAAATAGATGAGAGGTTTAAATGCGTGGCTCAAAGAGTGGTGTGGGAGGAAGGGGTTTCAGTTCACGGGACACTGGTACCAGTACTGGGGAAAGAGGGAGCTGTTCCGTTGGGGCGGGCTCTACTTAAACTGGCCTGGTGAACCGAATAACTAGGGCAGTAGACAGGGCTTTAAACTAATGAAGGGGAGGGAGGATTCAGGAAAGAGTAAATTTAAAAGCAGCTGGAGAAATGTCAAGGCTCTAGAGCAGAGTAGAGTTTTGGGTAAAAATAAGCAGAGTGAGTCAGGAAGGGACGGGGAGAGTAACGGGTAATAAGGCATCAGTGACTAAGGTGACATCAGGGAAAAATAGAAATTAGTCAAAGCTAAAGGCACTATATCTGAATGCGTGAAGCATTTGCAACAAAATAGATGAATTAATAGCGCAGGTAGAAATTAACAGGTTTGATCTAATAGCCATAACTGAGACGTGGTTGCAAAGTCGCCAAGGTTGGGAACTAAATATTCCAGGATACTTAACTTTTAGAAGAGATAGGCAAAATGGAAAAGGAGGAGGGGTAGCCCTGATGATGGATGGGATAAAGACAGTAGAGAAAAAGGATCTTGGCTCCGAAAATCAAGAAGTAGAATCGGTTTCGGTGGAGCGAAGAAAAAGCAGGGGGCAGAAAACATTGGTGGGAGTTGTTTATAGGCCCCCAAACAGTAGTTGTAATGTAGGGCAGAGTATAAATCAGGAAATTAAAGGCTCATGTAACGAGGGTAATACAATAATCATGGTGGACTTTAATCTACATATAGACTGGGCAAACCAAATTTGCAGTAATAGTGTGGAGGACGAATTCATGGAATGTATGCAAGATAGTATTCTAGTTCAGTATGTTGCGGAACCAACTAGGGAAGAGGCTATTTTAGATCTAGAATTGTGCAATGAGAAAGGGTTACCTTGTAGTAAAGGAGCCTTTAGGGAAGAGTGACCATAGTATGATAGAATTTTATATTGGGACTTTGAAAGTGATTTAGTTAAATCTGAAACTAGGGTCTTAAATCGAAACAAAGCAAACTACATAGGCATGAGGGGTGAGTTGGCTCAGGTAGATTGGGAAAGTACATTAAAAGGTATGACGGTAGAGAAGCAATGGCTAGCATTTGAAGAATTAATACATAATTTACAACAAATATACATTCCTTTTAAGGCACAAAAACCCCACAGGAAAAGTGGCCCAACTGTGGCTAACGAGAAGTTAAAGATAGTATTAGATCAAAGGAAGAGGCTTATAATGTTGCCAAAAAGCGTAGTAAGGCTGAAGATTGGGAGGATTTTAGAATTCAGCAAAGGAGGACAAAGAAATTGATAAAGAAAGGGAAAATAGAATATGAGAGTAAACTAGCGAGAGACATAAAAACAGACTAAAAGCTTCTATTGGCATGTAAAAAGGAAAAGATTAGCGAAAGTAAATGTGGGTCTCTTACAGGCTGAGACAGGCAAATTTATAATGGGGAATAAGGAAATGGCAGAGAAATTAAACAAATATTTTGTGTCTGTCTTCACGGAAGAAGATGCAAAAAAACTCTACGGAAATAGTGGAGAACCAAGGGTCTAGTGAGAATGAGGAAGTGAAAGAAATTAGTATTATTAAAAAAATAGTACTGGAGAAATTAATGGGACTGAAAGCCGATAAACCCCCAGGACCTGATGGCCTACATCCCAGGGTTTTGAAACAGGTGGCTATAGAGATAGTGGATGCATTGGTTGTCATTTTCCAAAATTCCATAGATTCGAGAACGGTTCCTGCGGATTAGAAGGTAGCAAATGTAACCCCACTATTTAAGAAAGGAGGGAAAGAGGAAACGGGGAACTACAGACCAGTTAGCCTGACATCAGTAGTAGGGAAAATGCTAGAATCTATTATTAAGGACGTGGTAACAGGGCACTTAGAAAATAATAATAGGATTGGGCAGAATCAACACGGATTTATGAAAGGGAAATCATGTTTGACGAATCTGTTAGAGTTTTTTGAGGTTGTAACAAGCAGAATAGATGAGGGGGAACCAGTGGGTGTTGTGTATTTGGATATTCAGAAGGCATTCGATAAGGTGCCACACAAGAGGTTATTAAACAAAATTAGGGCTTTTGGGATTGGGGGTACTATACCAGCATGGATTGAGGATTGGTTAACGGACAGAAAACAGTAGGAATAAACAGATCATTTTTGGGTTGGCAGGCTGTAACTAGTGGGGTACTGCAAGGATCAGTGCTTGGGCTTCAGCTATTCACAATCTATATCAATGATTTGGGTGAGGGGACCAAATGTAATATCCAAGTTTGCTGATGATACAAAACTGGGTGGGAATGTAAGTTGTGAGGAGGATGCAAAGAGGCTTCAAGGGGATATAGACAGGCTATGTGAGTGGGCAAGAACACGGCAAATGGAATATAATGTGGAGAAATGTGAAGTTATCCACTTTGGTAGGAAAAATAGAAAAGCAGAGTATTTTTTTAAATGGTGAGAGATTGGGAACTGTTCAGAGGGACCTGGTTGTCCTTGTACAAGAATCACTGAAAGTTAATGCAGCTACAGCAAGCAATTAGGAAAGCAAATGGTATGTTGGTCTTTATTACAAGAGGATTTGAGTATGAGTAAAGACATCTTACTGCAATTACATAGGGCCCTGGTGAGACCACACCTGGAGTATTGTGTACAGTTTTGGTCTCCTTACCAAAGGAAGGATATACTTGCCATAGAGGGAGTGCAATGAAGGTTCATGAGACTGATTCCTGGGATGGGGAGATTGTCCTATGAGGAAAGATTGAGTAGACTAGGCCTATATTCTCTAGAATTTAGAAGAATGAGAAGTGATCTCATTGAAACATACAAAATTCTTACAGGACTTGACAGGGAGGATGTTTCCCATGGAGTCTAGAACCAGGGGTCACAGTCTCAGAATAAGGGCTGTGGTGGCTCAGTCGTTGAGTATATTTAAGACAGAGATCGGTAGATTTTTGGATATTAAGGGAATCAAGGGGTATGGGGATTGTGCAGGAAAGTGGAGTTGAGGTAGAAGATCAGCCATGATCTTGTTGAGTGGCAGAGCATGCTCGAGGGGCCAAATGGCCTACTGCTCCTATTTCTTATGTTCTAATTGATGAGGCGGCTCTTGTACTTGTGGCTGTATAGAGTACTACTTCATGAGGTGGGCATTCCTCAGTTTACTGTTTTTTGCATTGTTATACTGTATGGACCTTATTACAAATGTGATTGAAATCCACCATTTATGTTGTGAATCGTATTCCAGGGCACCATCGGCAACACAAGAACAACTATGGTAGATCCCAGTGTATTGGGAGCTGAAACAAGTAGAAGCTGTTTGTTGTAATGAAAGCAGACTGAGAAGTCTTGTCCCACAGCTTTAGTTTAGAGAAAGACTGACTTTCAAAAAAATGTGCATGCATTAAAGAACTGCACAGAAGTCAGGAGCAGATTAGTTCACCACCATTGAATTCTGTCTAGTTATTCCGTACACATGCTGATCTGCAGCATGGTTTTATTTTCAGAAGAGGGAACAAATTCAAAGCTAAAATGCTGCACAACTGACCCAGCCAACAAATTGTAGGACATGTGATACAATTAGGATGTTATCCTGAGGACTGAGTTGCAAATCTATAGCTCTCACAACAAATCACTTGACATATTACAACCAATTACATGGCATCGGCATGGGGTTCAGAGCAGCATGGTAATCGATCATATAGTTGTGAATAGCTTGGCACTTCCTTTGCTTTCCAATTGTGTAGAGGGCAAGGCATTCAGCCAGAAGAAGGATATTGATGACTGTGAAGCCTATGTAACTTCCAATAGGGTGGACTTGATGACGAATGATGTGGCTAATAATCTTCTTGCCTCTGCAGCCGGAGTCATAAACAAATTGAAGATGGGGCCTGCTTAGCTGTTCAAGCTCTAAACAGGGACCTGTTAAGCAAATTGCAAAAAGATGAAAATCTTTTACGTAGAAACAAAAGGCCTTTAAAGCAAATTTTGAATTATCTTTGGAGCAGTCGAGCTGTTGAGGGTAGATTATGATGCAATTCTCTTCTTAGGCGGAACCGAGGATGACTTGCTTCCACATTAAAAATGAGTTCGCAGGTGACTGATGAGTCTAATGCAGGACCTACCATCTCTGTCACAGGTGGGGCAGATGGTGGTTGAAGGGGCGGGTGGGTGGGGTGCTTTGGTTGACGTGCGTTCCTCGCGCTGCTTGCGCTTGGCTTCCGCTTGCTCCCGTCGAAGAGACTCGAGGTGTTTGGCGCCTTTCCGGTCAATGCATCATGAGGCATAGAGGGTGATGAGGGAGATGCAGCAGGGTCAATGAGTTACATCATCTGTGGAGGCTCTCAATTACACAAAAATAATCCCAAATAATTTTTCTTTTGGTTAAACTATGTCAATTATGGGTGAAAGGGTTCCCTTAGGTTAGTGGCAATGCCTAAAACATCTGGTGCACTTCAACAAACATATGAGGGCACCATTGAGACCCAGAGAGAGGATTATAATGTGATAGCTGTTGGACCATAGCAGTAAACCATTTGTATGAAAGTTGGAAAAGCCAGTGCAATGTACTGAACAGATAAGAAGTCTTAATGAACCAGTTCAGTGGGAGGTGGTGCACTTGGGTCACCTGGCAGATGTGAACGGTATCTATGGAGTATTTCTAAAAGCGGTTCCAGCGTGAGGATGGAGAACGGCAGTGGTTTTGGAGATCAGCGCCGTGAACTGCCAAATTGTCTTGGGGCTTCTGTTCTGAGGCTAGGAAGCAAGATTTTGTTTGAGGCATGCATAACATTAGTGTTGCAGAGTACAATATAGTTTCAATATGCGAGATGTAGGGTCCTAGTGAGACCAGAAACTACTATGAAATCGAATGGTGGTTCTTTGGGTTGTACAGTAGTGACATTTGTATTGAATAATCCAAGGTATAATTGAAAAAAGAAACAGCAGAGAGATTTTGTTATTGTCATGAATTGTGACTTTTTATATAAGATTACAGAAGGTGTAAAGAGAAACTTTTTTTTATATTGTTTTTGTGATTTTCATAAGGATTTTGACCTAGTGTCTCGTGCAGCCCTCATGAAGAAGCTTAAAGCTATGTGAGTACGTGACCAAATCTTTGATTTTACTTAGCTTGTGTACTTCAGCGGTGAAGTTTCATGTTCGGTTAGCTGGGTGACTCAATGAGCCTAACAAAAGTGAAATGAGGCAAGGTTGTCCACTATCATTCATTTTTTCAGTATTGTCTTTATAATATGTTGGAAAAAGATCATAAGTTCAGAGAAGGTTGACTAGGTTGATTCCTGAGATGAAGGGGTTGACTTATGAAGTAAGGTTGAGCCTATACTCACTGGAGTTTAGAAGAATGAGAGGTGATCTTATTGAAACATATAAGATTCTGAGGGAGCTCGACAGGGTAGATGCAGGGAGGATGATTCCCATGGCTGGGGAGTCTAGAATAAGGGGTCGCCCATTTAAGACGGAGATGAGGAGGAATTTCTCCTCTGAGGGTCGTGAATCTTTGGAATTCTTTACCCCAGAGAGCTGTGGAAGCTGAGTCATTGAATATATTCAAGGCTGAGATAGACAGATTTTTGAGCAACAGTGGCGTCGAGGGTTATGGGGAGCCGGCAGGAAAGTGGAGTTGAGGCCAAAATCGGATCAGACATGATCTCATTAAATGGCGGAGCAGGCTCGAGGGGCCGAATGGCCTGCTCCTGCTCCTATTTCTTATGTTCATAAGGGATTGTCTCAGAATGTCTGTTACAGGTATTTTTGAAAGAAATGTGTTTTTTTTTGCACAGAATGTATTGTTTGCTCATTCACCTGGGGAGCTGCTGCATCCTGACATCTTGAACAACGGGTTAATCAGTGGGATGTAAAGCCGGACGCCCCAAGTGAAATGTTATAGCTCTGTATACTTAAAAGTATCTTGAGAGTATTGTTTGGAAGATCTAAGGGAGTATGCCTTCTTCTATTGGTGGAATCACCATTCGATGGTAGTAATGCACTTGCATGTTTTACAGTGAATTGTGCTGCATGACATGACTCCAATTGTTGATTTTTCTTTTGGGTTCTGGTGGATGCCAACTTTAACTGGGATATAGTTCTTTGGAATTGTGCTCAGAAGAACAAAAGAATGCTTTTCTCTTTTTGTTTCACTTCAGTGACAAAAATGTCCCCATGCAGATTCAGCTTATGGCATACAAGATGTGCAGTCAAACAATTCTCCTTCATGGTCAGAGCTTCGAGGCATTCAAGGTAAAGGCTTTCTTTGGCCCATGTGTGAGACTTGGTCGGAGCTGATGATGGACAGACTGAAATCTGAGGGCTAGCAAAAAGTAATCTTGGGATCCCTTTACAGAATTCCTAGAGTCCAGGGCCTCGAGGTAAAAACATTGCCTCGAAGCAAATTACAATTTTCCTTGGGGTGGGAAGGAGGGACAAGGTAAGTTGAGTCTTTTGGGGGTTGAATTGACCGAAAACGACATGCCTGTAAAAGGAGATTGGAACATGGACGGAAGAGCCAAATATCAGAGGAGAGGTGAGAGCAGCTGTTATCAACATCAAAGTAGTGTTTGAATGAATGTAGCACCAAAGAGCTCTATCAAAATATAGGTCAGTGGGAGACAAAGGGAACACCCTTGACTAGTTGAAGCCAATCATCACAGTTCTAGGATGTTGCTTTTGGAGATCCTTGGGGCAGCATCCTCGACCCAACTATCTTCAGCTGCTTTATTAATGACCATCCCTCTGCCAGAATATTAGATGTGGGGCTATACGTTGACTATTCCACAGTGTTCAGCTCCCTTCATAGTTCCTCCAATAAGGAAGTAGCTCATGCAAGCCTATGACCAGACTTAGACAACATTTAGGCTTGAGCAGACAAATGGCAAGTAACATGTACACTACAGGTGCCAGGGAGTGGCGGCCTCCATCAAGAAAATTGTCAACCACCTCCCCTTGACCTTCAACGGCACTGCCATTGCTGCCTTCACCCATTGTTAATGTATTAGGGGTCACCATTGACCAGAAGCATAACCAGCCATAGCAGCAACTTCGCTAGACTGGCTACTCTGCAACAAATGACTCTTCTCCTGACCCTTCAAAGCGCCTACAGCATATACAAGGCTCAAGTCATGAGTGTGATTGAATATTCGCCAGTCACTTGGTTGAGTACAATAACGCTCAAAAAGCAAGACACCATCCAGGACAGAGCAGCTTGCTTGTTCAAGCCCCTGCTACTAAACTTAATTTTCATCCCCTCTATCACTAGTATACTGTGGTTGAAGTATGCACTATCTACAAGGTGCATTACAGGAACTCTCAAGGTTACTGCGACAGCACCTCCCAACCCTGCCATCTCTGCAGCTGAGAAGGGCACAGGTAGCCATGTCATAGGAACACCATCACCAAGTTGCACACCATCCTATCTTGGACACATATTGCCATTCTTTCATAATTGCTGGATCAAAATCCTGGAATTCCCTACCTAACACCATCACCACAAGGACTGCAGTGATTCAAGGCGAATGCCCACCTTCAGGGCAACTAGGGAGGGCAATAAATGTGGTCTTGTCATTGTTGTCCACATTCTGTGAACAAAATATATATAAAAAATCCATCTCTCTCTGGCAGAAATGATGATCCAATACCTGAGCCTGATACATCTACAGAACTCTGGGACATTATTGACTCATTTGTCGAACCAAGAGGGGGTAGGCCTTTCAGTTGGGACCTTTCAGTGATCCTTCCCACTCTGCTCCAGATAACCCTACAAACAGGGAATGGGAAGCTTACCAGTGCTTTGTGCTGATAAGCTACACAGTTTTAGTAGGTTAAATTAGGAGCATTTGGGGGTTGAAATCCTTGGCTCTTGCCTATCTGCAGCAAGGTTCTCGGCTTGGGGAAGTGGGGTTTGTTGTTAGTGGGCAAGTGGAAACGAAGTGTGGATTTCTCAGTAATTTGCTTTGGAGACTCTAAAGAAAGAACTTGCATTTATGTAGTGCTTTATCACGTCCTCAGGATGTCCCAAAGCACTTTACAACCAATGGATTACTTCTGACGTGTTATATAGACAAACACAGCAGGTAGTTTTCAGACAGCAGCGGCCATTAATTTCCAGATAATCTATTTTTGATAATGGTGGAGGAAGGAATGTTGGCCAGGACACCGGGAGAACTCCTTGCTCTTGCTTGAATAGTGTGCTACATCGTCCTGAGCAGACAGACGGGGCTGAAGTTTAATGTCTTATCTGAAAACAGTGTAGCACTCCCTCAGTACTGCACTGAAGTTTCAGCCTAGATTAAGCATGGTGTTATGTTTCTGTGTGTGTCACACACCTGGCAGATTAAAAACAAATGTTACAACCGAACATTCTCAATAGGAAGCTTTCTGGATGTTTTTTTAAACTGGGAAACCTCCCTGCTGTTCGGCCATAGCTTCTTTTCTAATGGTACAGAAAAGAAAGAATATGACTGTCTATTAAGAGAAAAATACTTAAACAGCAAAACTTTTTCCATTCTCAGCAGCAGATTGGTGACCATGCCAGAATGAGGACTGAGTTTATGAATGAAGTACTGAAATATAACATTGCTTAAAAACTAAATGAAGGCAGGCTGCTCCTTTAACTGCTAACACTGGGGTTACACTCCTGTTTCTAGGCTGAAGCATTCCAGTACTTAAGCTGACAAGTTTTTGACTTTTAGATTTATCTTCTACTATTAAGATTAAAAATTTCTATTTTTTTCAAGCTGTGTTGAGAAAAGTATTGCATGCATTTGCCATGGTTACAAAAATTAGGAAATTATGATTCCGAATGAAGGGCTGAAAATAGCAAACCCACTATTGGCTTCATTTAGCTGGCAAAACAAACCCGTTACTTGACCGTTTGTTCTGTGGTAATTTTACTGATCTGATTAGACTCCAGATATTTATGTCTTTGCTGTATAAGGTACCATAGAAGCATCAGTAGCTAAACTCCTGCTTCATTTTGCGAGCAAATTGTTTGCTTAGATCTTGGTGCATTTAGGTAAATATGTTCATATATATGGTTAACCATTAAAAGGCAAAAGAACCAAAGGCAATGTAAGAAAAGGATAGAGAACTGGTTGGCGGACAGAAAGCAAAGAGTTGGAATAAACGGGTCGTTTTCCGAGTGGCAGGCAGTGACTAGTGGGGTACCGCAAGGATCGGTCCTAGGACCCCAGCTGCTCACAATATATATTAATGATCTGGACGAGGGAATTGGATGTAATATCTCCAAATTTGCAGACGACACAAAGCTGGGTGGGAGGGTAAGCTGTGAGGAGGATGTCGTGAAACTCCAGTAGGATTTGGACAGGTTGGGTGATTGGGCAGAAACATGGCAAATGCACTATAATGTGGATAAATGTGAGGTTATCCACTTTGGTGGCAAAAACAGGAAGGCAGATTATTATTTGAATGGCAATAGATTGGGAGAAGGGGAAGTGCAAAGAGACCTGGGTGTTCTTGTGCACCAGTCGCTGAAGGTAAGCATGCAGTTGCAGCAGGCGGTTAAGAAGGCAAATGGTGTGTTGGCCTTCGTAGCAAGAGGGTTCGAGTACAAGAACAAGGATGTCTTGCTGCAGTTGTACAGGGCCTTGGTGAGACCACACTGAGTATTGTGTGCAGTTTTGGTCGCCTTACCTGAGGAAGGACGTTCTTGCCATGGAAGGAGTGCAGCGAAGATTCACCAGGCTGTTACCTGGGATGGCAGGAATGACGTATGAGGAGAGATTGTGTCGATTGGGCTTATACTCACTGGAGTTTAGAAGATTGAGAGGGGATCTCATCGAAACCTATAAAATTCTGTCAGGCCTGGACAGACTAGATGCAGGAAGGATGTTTCTGATGGCCAGGGAGTCCAGAACCAGGGGTCATAGTCTAAGGATAAGGGGTAAGCCATTTAGGACTGAAATGAGGAGGAATTTCTTCACCCAGAGAGTGGTGAACCTGTGGAATTCTCTGCCACAGAGGGCGGTGGAGGCCAGTTCATTAAGTATATTCAAGAAAGAGTTGGATATATTTCTTAAGGCTAAAGGGATCAAGGGATATGAGGAGAAGGCAGGGACAGGGTACTGAATTTGGATGATCAGCCATGATCTCATTGAATGGCGGAGCAGGCTCGAAGGGCCGAATGGCCTACTCCTGCTCCTATCTTCTATGTTTCTATGTTTTTTACGCAGCGAGTGGTTAAGACTTGGAATGCACTTCCTGAAAGGGTGGTGGAGGCTGACTCAATCTGATCTTTCAAAAGGGAGTTGGATAAGTATTTGAAGGAAAAACATTTGCAGGGCTATGGGAAAAGGGCAGGGGAGTGGGACTAGCTGAGAGTCGGCACGGGCTTGACGGGCCGAATGGCTGCCTTCTGTGCTGTAACCATTCTATGATTATGGGGATTAGTATTTTAAATGTAAAGTATTTAACCCTAATATTTGTCCCACAGCTAGGTTTGAAACCAAGCACAGAGCCAAGAAATAACCAGCAACTGAAGCGTCTGCCATAGTGTCAAGGAATTTTGCCATTTGAGTGACGCAGATGGGAATCAGATATGTTGTGCTGATGTAGAAGGATCCTGGTGGAATATGCCCACTAGTGGTATTCAGTTCCGTACAGTTACTCTGCACAAATGCTGATTTTAAGGACTGGTAATTTATTCAAAACTGTGTGCCTGGGAAGCTTTAGCTTGGTCTGCAGTTAGGGTCAGTAGTTTATGGCTTGGGATATGTCCATTATAGTATATTGCCCTGTGATTTCCGAGTTGGGTCAATATCTTGCAACTCCGTACTCTGATAGTAAATCCCACCCTAGATCTCTTTTTATATGGGAAACATGTCTGCTCTGAGTCAGCAGACACTGCAGGAAGCGGGAGGAAAGTTAGTTACAATTTACATTTGCCCATTACATGGTTCAGGAAATTTGGCAGAGAATTGCTGTTGAGAAACTAATTAGATCATAAGAACATAAGAAATAGGAGCAGGAGTAGGCCATTTGGCCCCTCAAGCCTGCTCCGCCATTTAATGAGATCATGGCTGATCTGATCTTGGGCTCAGCTCCATTTCCCTGCCCGCTCCCCATAACCCTTCACTCCCTTATTGTTCAAAAATCTGTCTATCTCCACCTTGAATATATTCAATGACCCAGCCTCCACAGCTCTCTGTGGGGCAGAGAATTCCACAGATTTACGACCCTCTGAGAGAAGAAAGTCCTCCTCATCTCGGTTTTAAATGGGCGACCCCCTTTATTCTGAAACTTTGCCCCCTAGTTCTAGATTCCCCCATGAGGGGAAACATATCTGCATCTACCCTGTCAAGCCCCCTCTGAATCTTATATGTTTCAATAAGATCACCTCTCATTCTTCTAAACTCCAGTGAGCGTAGGCTCAACCTTACTTCATAAGTCAACCCCTTCATCTCAGGAATCAACCTTGTAAACATTCTCTGAACTGCCTCCAAAGCAAGTATATCCTTAAATAAGGAGACCAAAACTGTACGCAGTACTCCAAGTGTGGTCTCACCAATACCCTGTACAGTTGCAGCAGGACTTCCCTGCTTTTACACTCCAACCCCCTTGCAATAAAGGCCAACATTCCATTTGCCTTCCCAATTACTTGCTGTACCTGCATGCTAACTTTTTGTGTTTCATGCACAAGGAACCCAGGTCCCTCTACTGCAGCATTTTGTAATCTCTCTCCATTTAAATAATAATTTGCTTTTTTACTTACCAAAGTAGATAACCTCACACTTTCCCACATTATACAGGAGACTTTGGTTTATCCGGCGGTTGTATGTCCGGAAACCTCGATCTACCGGCAGAAATCAGGAGCCGTCTGTTAGGTTGTTTTTCTTCTCGTGGCTTTTTTTCCCCCAACAGTCAGGCTTTGGAAAGTCTCTCTGAAGCTGTTGCTAAGCTACAGAGACGCTTCCAAGGTACAGGCCGACTGTTTGAAGCTGTTGCTAAGCAACAGTGTTTGTTGTCAGATGAAAATCTCCGTATGCTTCAACATTAACTTTGTATGTCTGGCAGATTTGATAGATCGGCAACAGCTCGGTCCCGTCGCTGCCGGATATAACAAAGTTTCCTGTACTCCAACTGCCAAATGTTTGCCCACTCACTTAGCCTGTCTATATCCCTTTGCAGATTCTTTGGCCCTGATTTTCTGCCAGCCGTCGGGTGGCTTTTCAGGCGGGCGGGGGCTGAAAATCACCGAAATAGGGGGTCCCCCCCCCCCCCCCCCGCCTGATTCCCCGTCCGACTTTCGGACTGCCGTTTCTCCGCGAGCCGATTCAGCCCCGCCCGCTGCTGGGGGGACTGGCCGTCGGGACCCTAATCAGCAATTATTGGCATGGTTAATGCCATTTTAGGGTGCCCTTGCGATTTTCAGGGGTTCCCCACGCTAAACACGCCTGCGGGGAACCCCGTTGATGAAACCGCTTGCCGGCTTGCTTGCTCTCAGCTGCAGGTCATTTGGGAAAGCTGCGATTTAAAGGGACAGCATTTGTATGTTGAAGGACCTTGTTGTTGCAGGTTTGGGGCTACTTCTTCAAGGCTTAGGCACAGCTGTGGAAGGTTGGAGCCTCACACACTTTTCCAATGTGATCTCCTGGGAAGCTCCTCTCGCCACCCTCACTCAGCGCTTCCTCAGCGGAGGCATCTACGAGAAGCATGGGACGCCTTTTCTTCCTTCCCTTCTTGCCATTAGAGGATCTCCAGCAGCAGAGGCGGCAGCAGGATGAACACCAGGAGCACCAGGCTGCTGCTCACTCACCTGAAGCTGCACAGACCAGAAGGGGCCAGCGCTTGGAAGTGGCTTGAGAGCACCTTGCTGCACTTTAGGGGGCCATGGGGACCCGTATCTGCACTGGCAGCCCTACTCAGAAGGACTTCCATGAAGGTGACAACACTACTCTATGTCCCGAAGGTCCCCCCGAAGTGTGAGTGTCTGCGCTGGTGCTGGGTGCGCTTACTTCTGCTGACGCTGCGCCCTCAGAGGTTGGAGCTTCCTCTGAGGAGTCTGGCTGCACAGCCTCTTCCTCCTCCACAATGGGGACGGGGGCTCTGGATGGTCCTGTGAGGGAGTAGAGGAAGGAGTTAGAGATATGATGCTAAGGTTACATGCACATTCGAGTTGACATCTGCTGACACCTGCATCCATGCAGCCTTGGTCTCAGTAGGAGGCCTCTTCCTGCCTGACCTAGGGAAGAGGACCTCCCTGTGGGCCCTAACCCCATCCAATAATGCCTGCAGTGAAGCTTCGTCGAATTTGGAGGCAGCTCGGGGTCTGGCACTGGCCACAGCTGCTGCAGGCTCCTCTGCCATCCTGTATGGTTCATTTGGAAGCCAACAGAGGAAGCAATGCTTGCTGTGGACCTTGAAAGCACCACGAATACTGTGGGGCTTCCTGGCTGGAAATGGTCAATTAGCAAGGCTGCTCACACGCTGGAAATTCAGAACCCCACATTCGGGGAATCCGACCATTTCCCCCACAATCCACAAAATCGAGCCCTTTGTGTCCTCTTCACAACTTGCTTTCCCACCTATCTTTGCACCATCAGCAAATTTGGCTACATTACACTCGGTCCCTTCATCCAAGTCATTAATATAGATTGTAAATAGTTGAGGCCCCAGCACTGATCCCTGTGGCACCCCACTAGTTACCGTTTGCCAACCAGAAAATGACCTATTTATCCCGGCTCTTTGTTTTCTGTTAGTTAGCCAATCCTCTATCCATGCTAATCTATTACCCCCAACCCCGTGAGCTCTTATCTTGTGCAGTAACCTTTTATGTGGCACTTTATCGAATGCCTTCTGGAAATCCAAATACACCACATCCACTGGTTCCCCTTTATCCACCCTGCTCGTTACATCCTCAAAGAACTTCAGCAAATGTATCAAACATGATTTCCCTTTCATAAAACCATGCTGACTCTGCTTGACTGTATTATGATTTTCTAAATGTCCTGCTACTGCTTCTTTAATAATGGACTCCAGCATTTTTCCAATGACAGATGTTAGGCTAACTGCTCTATAGTTTCCTGCTTTCTGTCTCCCTCCCTTCTTAAATAGGGGCGTTAAATTTGCGGTTTTCCAATCTGCTGGGACCTCTCCAGAATCCAGGGAATTTTGGTAGATTGTAATCAATGCATCCACTATCTCTGCAGCCACTTCTTTTAAGACCCTAGGATGCAGGCCATCAGGTCCAGGGGACTTGTCCACCTTTAGTCCCATTATTTTACCGAGTACTTTTTCTTTAGTGATAGTGATTGTTTTAAGTCCCCCCCTCTCTCTAGCCCCTTGATTATGTATTATTGGGATGGTAGTAGTGTCTTCTACCGTGAAGACTGATACAAAATATTTGTTCAGTCTCTGCCATTTCCCTGTTCCCCATTATTAATTCCCCAGTCTCATCCTCTAAGGGACCAATGTTTACTTTAGCTACTCTCTTCCTTTTTTATATACCTGTAGAAGCTCTTACTATCTGTTTTAATGTTTCTTGCTAGTTTACTCTCTCAATCCATCTTCTCTCTTTTTATTAAATACTCATTAAATAGGTTATAATTCCTGCATATACAGTTTTAATGTCTTAATCTATATTTATCTATATCTATCCATATATGCATAAATGTCTTGTGTGCTTTGTTCATTAGATTTCCTGTGTTACACTTGGCTGTCACAAAGTAACTCATGCAAATTACTGTGTCAGATTTGCACTTGATTGGCTGAATTTCCTTGTTTATAAAACAGTGATAAATCACAACTGAACAGGCATGGAACATACCAATCAACACATAGCAAGTGCGAATGAAAACTACCAATAAGCAATTTCAAAACAACTTCCCAAAAGAATTGACAGCGAGCAGCAGCTTCCAATAGCAAGGAGCAGAACCTGAATCAATGACATTGCTGCAAATGCTTTTTGATAATCCTTTTGGCTGACATCTTGATTTCTGCACTAAGCTGAGGACTTAATAATGCTATAAATAAGTGTTGTAACATCATAATAACATAAATTACAAAATTTACAAGAAAATGATTAAACTGAATTAAACAATGGCCCAGAACTTGCTGAAGTGTGGGGCATCTCGGGGTGAACATTGTGAGTTGGATTTTTTTCCCTCATCCTTCAGCTCCAATTAATTTTGCGTCGCAAATTGCAGGACATGCAAATTGATAAAGGCGTGACGAAGTCAACGGGGCATGTGGGACCTTGGTGAACGATGGGGCCAATAGTCTATCTCCTTAACCAATGTAATTTAAGGATTTGAATGGTTAACAAAGCTCTGAAGTAACGGCTTAAACATCTAGGGCTAGATTTTCAGTATAGACAGTTTTGGGGCGCTAACCTTAGCGCCCGCCCGAGGTTAGCGCCCGCCCCAAAGTAGCGCCCCGTTGCCGGAAATTCAGTGGCTTCGCCCTAAGAGGTTGGTGGAGCGCTAAAAGAGGCGTTCCACTCCTATCTTTAGGCGCTAAGCCGGCGGTCCAGAGGGATAGCGCCCAGGCGGGGCGCAGCGCACGGCAGACACTCTGGTGCCAGTAAGCTCTTAAAGGGGAAGGGGGTGTATGTGCTTTTTTCAAAGGCAGAGTCTGGGGGAAACGAGGAGGTGGTGGTGGTGGTGGTGGTAAATACACCGTTCACAACAGCACACTGGATCCCTCCACACAACACATGCAGACTGCCTGTTATAGTGCAGGAGGAGTGCCCTTTAATTTGCGCTCCCCAGGGGTGTGTTGCGTTCCATTTTACAAACGCTCTGGACGCCAGCCGCACAATGGGGCGGTCCGACTGAAGTTTGGATTCGGGGCGGCCAAAGGGCGTTGCACGAGGATGTGACGTCATTTTCTGCGCGCGCATCCGGGCGGGCGCTAAACTTTGCGCCGGCGCTAACGGGCAACTTAATTTGGGGCGGGGCGCAAACTGCGCTGCGCCCGGGCGCTACACGCATAGCGCCCGAAAATCACTGCTCTTAAGGCGCTAACTGCTGGCGCAAGCAACTGAAAATCTAGCCCCTAATATTTAAATGAAGTTTATTAAAATATCACCAAATCACAACCCTTTGGAACAAGACACATAAACATATGAATAAGATAGCCTCCTACTCAGGGTTCAGGTTGCTTTTTAATTCATAATGTTCAGGAATCAAAGGCAGTTGTTGCCTAAACGTGAAAGCTATATATTTTATAGCAATTCACAACCAATCAAATTTGATGATCTTGCCCTTTGCCAGCCAATTATTAGCCAGTGACATTCGCACCTAGTAAAGCACTTTCCTACCTGTGCTCTTTGTTTCCTTTCAGTTCTATCATTTTGTTATGTTGCCTAATGTATTTTTTTCTCTGTGAAGGATTTACTATAAATTCCCCAGTTTAACTTGCGTCCTGGTTGCCTGCTTTATGTGGCATGTGTAGAACAATTATTATTAATTGCTAACTAATTTCAAAGTGGAAGGCCATTGGAAACATAAATGACCTCAATAGCAGGGTCCTTACGCCATGAAATAGCAGCCCTAACTTTCTGTGGTGCGTTTAATTCGTTTTTACAGTGCAAATGCAGCAATCTTTTAATCTCATTGGGAGATTGATGGCATGTTTTTGCAAGGCTAATGGCAAATTGTCCAGCAATTTTTGGTGATTTGCAACTCTCAGCGTATCTCTTCCTCGCTACAATTTGCTGGGCTTTTTACGCATTATTAACGGTGAGTGCTGTGAACTCGTAGCAAATCTAGGCCTATAGCCTTTTGTGTATTTAAGATGTGTCTAAGAATATTTTCTTTCGAAGCCCAGTGTTTCTCTGAGGAGTCTAGGACTTGAGCTTCTGGGTCTTTCCAGAGTCATTGCTTTTAGCTAAGTAAGGCTTCCTTCTACAATTCCCAGCATGAATCTGCCTAGAGCTCCAAGACTGACTATTCATCCATCTATCTATCTAAAAAACACCAACTGCACTATTGCTTACAAACTCGCTTCTAAATTATTTTGTGGCAATGTGTACCACTCCCCCAGCTGATCCTAGTTACACCAAGTTATAATATGTTGTGATTAAAGTGCTAATTATTTCATTAATAGAAGGCACGAAAATGTCATCATCAGATACTTGTCTTGTAATGTCACCATCTAAAAGTCCATCCTTATCAAATAAAAATGAAAAATTTTCCTTCACTTTTCCAAAATATAATCTTGCTTGTGCATGTACTAGGTGTCAGAAAGGTGCTATTATCAGCTATGTTCTTCAGAAATTAAACTGCTGTACTCACTACAAAAAACCTAAAGGACGATCATTATTGTTCTGAGAATTAAAGAGCCTGGAAGAGTTAAACATAATTTTGTCATAATATCATGTGCAAGCAATGCTATTACATTTACATGACAGAAATCATACTGTCATGTGGATTTGGAAACCGATTGGGGAGAAAGCTTTCCTAGCAACTCATGGTGATAATGTTACTTTACATGCTGTATTTATGTGATCTTGCCTGGCTGGTGATCGTTTTCCCAATTTACGAACAACTTGCACATTGAAAACTGTTGTTACTTAGCTCAATACAAACAAAACCATTTATAGGTTGCAGCAAGGATGGGACAGCAGTCCCGAAAAATATTTGCTTTGGTTGCTGGATTTTTACAACAAAGTATACACTTTGAGGGATTGTAAGCATTAAAAGTAATTCAATTTTAATGTTGAATATAAGAGATTGCTCTCATATCTTGTGTAGCCCTGGAAATATTGCTAAAAGACCAACATATAAGCTCTAATTATATTAATAAATCAGAATGAAAATGTAGTGGTGAATTTAAAAGCGTGTTTCAGCTTATTAACATATAAAATTGCATGTTTATCAATTCACATTACTTGTGAATTGAAGAATTTCTTAAGTTTTTTTTATTTTGTGGAACAACCATAGATCTTGCTGTAGTTATTGTTTATTGACAGTGTTGTTGAAAATTAAGCCCATTGAAAGTTCTCACACATATGGTGTTCTTGGCATTTGATACAATCGGCTGTCAAAATCAGACAAACGACAGCTCAGAAAGGTCATAAAGGTCAGAGCTCCAGGAGGTCAAAAGCAGATAACAATGTGAAACTTGGAAAGACACCTCATCATGTTGGTCTAAAGCACAGCGAGATTTTATAATTTTATATGTGAGTTGAAGTAGATTTTAGTACAAATTGCTCCATTGCTATGTAATATTTCAATAATGTTTAATGAGTTGAATGCCCATTCCTTTTGTTAATTTTCATAGTCAAGCAAGCTTCCCTTTTGCTAAAATTCAACTTCCTTCTGATATTTCAGTGGATATATGTTTTAATGTTTTTACTCATAGGAATCATCAGAAAACATCATCTTATTGGTCCCATAAATGAGGTGCAGTCATTTACGGGGCCAACTAAATGAATTTTGTTGTATGATTTTAGAAATGTTTTAGTAGGTTAGTATTTTGACTTTATAATAAGACAAACTTATTGTATGCCTATAGTAAGCCCAGCAAGTCTGGTTATAGAACTGCTGCAATAAAATATGAATTTCCCTGAAACCGTGTTGCAATTACAGTACTTGTGCCCATGCAATCTCAATGTAAAATACACACAAAAGAAGTTTGTCATTTTTTTTTCTTTATCCTGGTTGTTTGAGGGAGTGATGGGCTCGAATTTGAATGAGTCAAAAATGAGAATGCAAATTTAAAGAAAATAAAGCTGGTTTTCTATGATGCGTGTAAGGTTTGACAATATTATGTTTATCCATGTGTTCGATATTAGCTATTGTGAAAAATCCTATATGCTATTTTTCTTCAAGTTACTTCTATTTACCCATTTTATTAGAAATAATTGAGATATCCATTACTCAGACTGCAGTTAGCTGTTACTGATGTAGCAGTGGTATCATTTTTGCTATTTTTTTCTCAAACATGCTATTCCATTATTTTTATATGTATTTACTAATAAATATTTATTGTCTTAACCTTTCCACACCACAGTTATTCACATTTATAGTATACTCTGCTTCATCAGCAGGAGCCTCAGGAGGAGACCAGGAGTATGATACCAAGGACGGACAACTGTTGGAAGACAGACACAGCATGACCAGTCAGGAAGAGAGAAACGAAGATGATGAAGACATGGAAGATGAATCAATTTACACCTGTGATAATTGTCAGCAGGACTTTGATTCACTGGCTGACTTGACTGAACATAGGGCACATCGCTGTCCTGGAGGTAATGTTAAATTAGCTCTGCATTCTGGCTAGGGTAGACTGGGTAATTGGGTACAACTGATTAGAAACTATTTTATTCAGATTCAAATAAAAATGTTTTATTTTAGGGGTTTAATGTAAGATTTTGTTAATTATGAAATATTGGATTTTACCTTCATCATGGGGATTGTCATATCTACATGAAAGCGTTACGTGCAAGGTCTTTAAATAGAATATGCTAATTATGAACAGCGAAGATTATAGATGGCCATATGGTGTAGAATACAATAGGAAGTGACCTGTAAAAGTTTATTAAGTACTCTTCTTGAACCCCAAATGAAAATTAAATTGCTTGGCCACTTAATGGGTATTTTTTCTAATTCCACTGCTCAGAAATGTGGTCATTTACTCCAGTGAACATAAAATTTGTCTACCATGGGTATTATATTTTTAGTAAATAATGAGTTAGTACATGGCCTGCATAATGTGAAATGCTCTAATATATTTAAAGGTAAGCTCAAAAATAGCTAACTGTACCAGTGGTGAATTCAAGGAGTTCTTGCTTTCATTGTCCTAAGAAAGACTGTCATATGTGGCACTCAACTTGTGAGCTTTTAGCACTTGTGAAATAATTCCCATAGCACACTACCACTGTTGCAGTGACCTGTATATGACAGTGTGATGAGCTTTTGATGTACTATCCAACTAACAACAACTTTCCTGCTGAACATCAGGCTACAATATTCCTTAGAGCTGTTCTTAATTTGAGGGCCAAGTCATATGGAATGTCATTTATGGCAGACAACTGGCTTAGCCATTCATCGCCAGATCTGGCTGGACCACATAAAGCACTACCAGGTCCTGCTCTCTTCTGCCAAAACTACTCACTATTCCAGGATCATCCTGGAATGCAAAGGTAACCGTCGGCTTTTCTTCTCCACTACAAAGGGGCTTGTTAAACCCCTCTCCCCTGCCCGCTCCACCCTCTTCTTCAATATCAAGTGCAAGGAGCTCATGAAATTCTTTGTCACTAAGATGGAGACCACCTGTTCAGCTACCTCTGCCGCTTCCCTCTCTTCCCCTAGCTCACCAAGCCAAATTTCCCTAAGGTTCTTCCCTGCTCAAGCTCTGAGCTCATATTTTTCTCTAGTTTCTCTCCTATCTCCCCTCATGCCCTCTCCGAGCTCAACTTGTCCATGAGGCCCACCTCCTACTCCTTGGCCCCCATGTTAGCTGATATTGTTAATGGTTCCCTCTCCTCGGGTACTGTCTCCCTTCCCATCAAATCTGCCGTCATCATCCCCCCCTCCCCGCCTCTCAATAAACCCACACTTGACCACTCTGTCCTTGCAGACAACCAGCCCATCTCCAACCTTACTTTCCTCTCAAGTCCTTGAACGTGTTGTTGCCTCCCAAATCCATTCCCATCTTTCCCGCAACTCCATGTTTGAACCTCTTCAAGTTTCACCCCGTCACAGCAATGAAACGGCCCCATAAAAGTTACAAATGACATCCTATGTGACAGACCGTAGTAAACTATCCCTCCTTATCCTTCTTGATTTGTCTGCAGCCTTTGACATGGTTGACCACACCATTCTCCTCCAACACCTCTCTTCCATCATCCAGCTGGGTGGGACTGCCCTCGCTTGGTTCTGTTACTATCTATCCAGAGCCAGAGCAACACCTGCAATGGCTTCTCTTCCCAGTCCCTCTGCATTACCTCTAGAATCCCCAATGATCTATCCTTGGCCCCCTCCTAGTTCTCATCTACATGCTGCCCCTCAGCGACTTAATTCAAAAGCACAATGTTGGGCTCCACATGTACACCGACGACACCCAGCTCGACCTCACCACTACCTCTCTTGACCCCTCCACTACCTCTGATTTGTCACGCTGCTTGTCCAGTGCTGGATGAGGAGAAATTTCCTCCTCCTAAATATTGGGAAGACCAAAGCGATTGTCTTCGGTCCCCACCACAAATTTCGCTCCCTAGCCACTGACTCCATCCCTCTCCCTGGCAACTGTCTAAGGCTGAAGCAGACCGCTCGCAACCTTGGCGCCCTTTTTGACCCTGAAGTGAGCTTCCAACCCCAAATCCGCTCTGTCACCAAGACCACCTACTTTCACCTGTGTAACATCGCCCGTCTCCTTACCTGCCTCTGCTCATCTGCTGCTGAAACCCTCATCCATGCCATTGTTACCTCCTAGACTATTCCAATGCTCTCCTAGCCAGCCTCGCACCTTCTGTAAACTTCAGTTTATCCAAAACTCTGCTGCCCGTATCCTAACTCGCACAAAGTCCCGTTCACCCATCACCCCTGAGCTTGCTGACCTACATTGGCTCCCGGTCCAGCAACGCCTCATCTAGGTTTTCAAATTCTTCCATAGCATCTCCCCTCCCTATCTCTGTAACCTCTTCCAGCCTTACAATCCCCGAGATCTCTGCGTTCCTCCAATTCTGGCCACTTGCACATTCCTGATTTTAATTGCTGCACAATTGGCGCCATGCTTTCTGTTGCCTCGACCCTAACCTCTGGAATTCCTTCTCTAAACTTCTCCACCTCTCGTCCTTTCAGATGCTCCTTAAAACCTACCTTTTTGACCAAGCTTTTGATCTGTCCTAATATCTCCTTATGTGGCTCGGTGTCAAATTTTGTTTGATAATGCTCCTGTGAAGTGCCTTGGGATGCTTTATTACGTCAAAGGTGCGATATAAATGCCAGTTGTTGTTGTATTGGCTACAGAAGTTCAAATGGGAAACTAATTGTGCAATTCTTGTATTTAAAAAAAAAGGTGGAAAAATTGAGGTCTACGGAGAAATTTATTAATTTGAACTTAGTAAGTGGGATGATCTAGAACCAGGGAATGAGAGGAATTAAATAACACTTCTGGTTTCTTGTAAGTCTCAAATACGATAAAATGAATGTCATTTTCGAAGAATTCTTTTCCATTGAAATCAATATGAAATGAAGCCTCGTCAGTTGCAGTGTGCTGGTGGTGTGATGAAACCACGAGAACAGAACAGTCATGTATTGGGGTACTGAGGTGAGAGTGGGGGATGGTAGTGATTCACTGCTGGAGCTGTAACTTATCACCTTATTGAGATTTATGTCTGACAAAATCTGGTATACTCCAGTTTTGAACAAATTGATTAGCTCATAACTAGAATATCGGGATGAATAACTTTTCAGAGTTAAACACGCACTATGTTTGCAGTGTACGCTATGGTAAACTTTGTTTCTTTTTAGGTGAGGCAAAGTCATTACCTTTATTAGAAGCAGAGCCATATTGGGTTATATAACCAGAGTTGCCCTTAGGAATTTTGTTAGTGACTGCGGAACACTAAATTGCAAATTGCCATAAATCAGACTGGCAGTGTCTGTACCCAGCATTATACATTTTCTGTTCAAAATGTGTGGTAAAGCTTTGAAAATGGATGGAGTGCTTA